>NC_138055.1:9084749-10284749 GCF_964194185.1 Rhinolophus hipposideros
AGCTAACTCAGCCCTCTTGCCACTCTACCCACAGTGACCTCAGGAGGAGTGATCCCCTCTCTCTAACACAGGATGAGACATCGCTCCCAGAGCACAGACAATCAGCCACCTAGGAGGGGCCTTTGACTCACCGGCACCTTCTCCGAAGAGCTGAGGCCTCTCCCGACCCCTTCAGGATGTGGGGCATATAGAGGGATTGGCAGTCAAACCCCAAAGCTCTTAATACATTTCTGGAGGACTTCCAAGCATGCTCACTACCCTCTCCCCATTTTGTTGACAGAGAAACTGAGGCCCAGAAGATACAGCTACTGGGCCCCCAGGTAAGTGCCAGAACCCCACTCAGGAATGCAGGGTAAGTGCCTCCCCAAGGCCCCAGTTCAGCCCAGCACGTACTTGGTGACGTCTGGGGCTGAGGTGGGACGCACGGTCTTCCTCAGAGCCTCGATCCAGTTCCTCCGGATGCCCGAAGTCATTGCCGACAAAGTATACACAGCATCCTTGGTCTGCAAGTCCACCCCAGAGGGAGGTCACCAAGTGGCCAGCCCCATGGCTCCCTCCCTACTACGGACCCCAGGGAGGGCCGCCCTTGCCTCCTAAGAGGGGATCTAAGGTCTTGAGCCTGGAGGGGAGCAGAGGGTACAAAAACCTCCTCTCCACTAGCCTTGGAAGAGCCTCGCTGGCTCTAAGATCTCCCCAACATTCCAACTGCCCCTGCCAATGATACCTGGGATCTCCCCAGATATGCTAAGTGTTGGCAGCAGAGATTCTGACTGGCTCTGAGGACAGGGTCTCTGGATAAACAAGTGACAAGAGCCAATCTGTGCTGGAGAGCTGCACTGCACACCAACACCATCTCCGGGGAGCCCTCCAGCCACGCCGCCCGCCAGCCGCATGCAGTCTCACGTGGATCTGGAAGCCGTAGTTGCGCTGCACGGCATACTCGGTGACGTCCGTGCAGGAGCGCAGGTCAATCTCGCCATCCAGCTCATCTGCCTGCAGCAGGAAGGTCATGATAGTCCATGCACTCTGCTGACCCTGCCCAAGCCCCCCAATCCCCTACCAGGGTCCCCTGCACCTGATAGGGGGACGGAGCCCTCCCATCTTGCTGCCTCACCTCCTCAGCAGTGGAGTCCCTGTAATATTTGAGGCTTGAATCGGTCAGCACAAACCAGTGTTTCTTCCACTGTGAAGGAGAGACGGTGGTGAGCAGTGGGGAGGGGGGCTGCAAGGAGGACAAATGAAAGAGTATACGTGTGCTACTCTGCGGGGACCCTGGGCGCTGCCAGGTCAACCATTCTGCTCGCAGTAGGAGCCTGGCACCCTCCTCTGCCCTGCGGAAGGGCAGGGGTGGGGGACCACAGGGGACAGCGCAGTCAGAAAATCCTCATTTGAGGCCTGGGCCTGTTTGAGCCCCAGGGGCGGCAGCATGTGAGACATGGGCGAAGGTGTCGTGACCGGTGTCAGGCCAGCTGCCCAGCAAGCCAGGGCCCACAACTTCCCAAGTTTTTTTCCACATTTCCCTCTGGATCTCCTCAGTAGCCAAGGACAGGTCTCCTGGAGAGCGAGACTGGAAGGTGGCCCAGGGGCAGCGTCTGAGCACTAGTCGTGTTGTTTCTCGATCTGGGTGCTGGTTACATATGTGTCCAGCCTGTGAAATGCATTATCTGTACATTTATGATTTGGGCACCTTTCCATAGTGCCTCTCTCTGCTCCAGCCGGCGTTAGGCTGGCAGGACGCATACGAAAGGGGTGCAGGTATCAGAATAGCCTGATATTAAATGTGACAAGCTTAGCCCTCCTCTGGTTTCCGGCCATTCACTGCAATGCCAGTCCGAGTGCACCCATCGCCAGGGTCAGGGCCTGGCACCCAGTCCCCGCCATCTTCGGGGCTCCCACACACCACCAAGCCCTCTCGACACTGTTTGTTATTTCAAGCGCTTAGTTTTTATCCTCAAGATGGTAAGTTTTCAAGGATGTACCAGGATGACACTTTCCACTTCTTTCCACACTGCCTCCCCCAAGAAATAGGGTTTTAGCAGCCAAATGACCCAGCTGACACCTCTTCTCCCCTTGCTAGCTGTGTCTTTAGTTAAGCTCCTCGACCTTTCTGAGCTTCATTCTTCTAAGCCTTATTGAGAGGTCAGAAGTTCCTAACCCTCCCTGGTATGTCTCTCATGGCACTTGGCGTAGGCTCAGGCACTAATTGTTGGGACTGTTCCAAGAGGGCGGCCCTCTGAGCACCACCCTGCCCTTACCGAGTGACCTGAGGTGCCACTCAGGACCTCAACCGTCCCTCTGTAAAGCAGAGCGGGGGTTCTGCGCCAAATGATCCCTTTGGCCCCTCCAGGCCTAGTCTATGACTGTATGACATGAGAGCAAGATGGAGCTTTGTGGGCCTCAGGTGCCCCAGGTTCTAGGCCTGGGTCTGCCCAAGGTGCTGCTAGGTCCTGAAGAGAAGGAAGTCCTGTGGGCCTGTCTTCTGTCTGTGCGCCAAGGGACCAGGCTGGCTGAACTCCCAGGGCCCTTTCAGCTTGGACATTCCAACACCCCGTGAAAAAGAATGAGTAACGGCCAGTTCTGGGTGGGGCTCATAACCTCTGCCCTCCACAGACCCTGGGTGGGGAGGGCGGCAGGGGTCACTGGCAACGTGCCAGGCCTTGTGTGAGCCTGGAGCGCAGCCACCAGAGGACTGGCGAGCAGGCAGCGGGTACGGAAGGCTGTGGGCTGGAGGGAAGAAAGCATGTGGGTCGGAAACACAATGCGATTCCCTTTGGCTCTGCGCCCTCCCGGCATGCGGGCTGCATGCAGACCAGAGCCGCGAGCGCATGCAGGGCAGGGGCGGGGAGCCGTCCTCTCCGAGGCTGGACGGGCAGGAAGCCAGCTCCTGCTCCAGCCTGGCAGCTGAAAGGGTAGAACCTGTAACAGGCCACTGTCCCTTCTAGTTCTAAGGACGGACACACTAAAGGGTTATTACCGGGGCCCTAGCAGGCACCGGGGGCTACGTGGGAACCGTCAACGACTTGAGCTCCGTGACTGTTATCCACCCTAGGAAGAATCATCATTATCCATTACGCCCCTGAGGTCAGAGGAAGCTGTGACTCGACCAGTGGGGCCCCAGGTTGGTGAGACTTCAAGATGTCTCTAAGTCTCACCTCCAGGGTTAGAGGCTGCTGCGTGACTGAGTTATTGGGACTCTGTGAGTGTCTCAGGCCAGATAATCTCCGTGAGCTCTTCCACCCCAAAACCTTGGATACCCAGCAGGGTTGTCAAGAGGTGGGAGGGCCAAGGGGCTCTTGGTGAGACAGGGATGGGGTGCAGAGCCTGAGGGGCTAGAAGGCCCCCTCCCTGGTGACTCCAACACTGCAAATTGCTTCAGGAGGCCTCTGCCCTCCCACCCACAGCCCAAGGCCCTCTCTGACTGGACAAGAAACACTCCAGCCTCAGGATTCCTATTCTGGCCTCCACCCTGGACCCCTCCACACTGAGGCCAGGGTCTCTGGGAGGCCGCACCAGCCAGGAAAGCAGCTCAGCCTCTTGCGCTGCCCTCAAGAACCCTCCAGGGCCCCGCAGCAAGCCAGACCCCTCCCCTCCGCTTCAGCCCTCCTACCTCTCCAGGCACGTCCAGGATTGACATCCATCCCTTCTTGAAGTTGAGCAGATCGGGCTACGGGGAGATGAGGAGGCACATGAGTCAGGCCTAGCGGAGAACCCAATGGGGCTGGGGAGGAGGGGTGCTGTGCCACCCTGGCCCTGAGTCCTGTAAGACTGAAGGCCTGGGAAGCCAGGAGAGAGTGCTGAGAGCCCAGGTAATGCCCCAAGTCCAGGCAGGCTCCCCAGCCACTGAGGCGGCCTTGACTCCTTTCCCCAACATCCAGCAATCTCTGAGAGCCAAGAGGATGGGCCAGGCGACTGGCACATCCACCAGAGCTGTCCAAGCTCTCCTGCCACCAGCCTACTTTGTCATCCGAGAGTGGGAGAGAGGAGGCCCAAGAGAACGCTGCCTATAAAGAGACCCTTAGAGAGCTCAGAGAACAGGCCGGACCAGCAGAGCGAGCGAACCATCCAGGTCCTCTTACTGACAAGGCCCAGGTGGCTCACCACAAAATGCCTTACTGCTCCCTCCCACCCCCAGCCCACTGTCCCTCCTGTGGTCCAACCAGCCCTGCC
This sequence comes from Rhinolophus hipposideros, assembly GCF_964194185.1. Lineage (NCBI taxonomy): Eukaryota > Metazoa > Chordata > Mammalia > Chiroptera > Rhinolophidae > Rhinolophus > Rhinolophus hipposideros. The sequence goes on from NC_138055.1 coordinate 9,088,917, forward strand.
TTCTTCTGTCTCCTGGAGACCCTGGAAGATGGCACCAGGCATAGGTCCAAGACTCTCTGGTCCCCACTAGACCTCTGGAAAGGCGAGTCTTGGCAAACCCTACCTGCCAGGTGCTGCCCAAGGGGGCACGGCCCCGGGGTCTGGGGGCTCCCAGCTGCAGCATGTTCCACAGGGATCTACGGGCTATGTACCCCCACCTAGGCCTAGATGAAGAAGTTGCTCATCCCGGCATTTGCTCTGGCCAGGTCCATCCGGTAAGCGCCAGCTACCAGACCCTCCCTGCCCGCTGGGAAGACCTCTCTCTCGTCTAAGTCCCAGTCCCTCTGCAGAGTCTCAGCTCCTGCCCACTAGCAGGAAGGAGAGCAGGGCGGGCCAGGTTGGTGGGCAGGGAGGAGGTGTCCACCTGTTGCCATGGCTCTGAGCCCACCTATCAGCACCCACATCGCAGCCTCATCGGGCCAAGGTGTCTGGTTGCGTGAGGGAGCGGGTGGCATGGCTCAGTGGGGTGGGCAGCGAGGACGGCAGCTGGAAACCTGGAAACCAGAGCCACCTGACCTGGCCACCTCCCCTGACCCGCCTTTCTCCCAGGGAGCCCCATTCTCCTCTTCCTTAGGTGGAGGAAGTGGTCTGAGGTGAGCTTGGGCCAGCAGCCTGGACATCCAGAGCCATCCCCGGCCATGGCCGTGAGACCAGGACCCCTTGATCTCAGCAGGCCAGCAGCGCTACCCCTGCATTACAGCCCTTCCCTGCATACTTGTCTGAGGGAAGGGACACAGGCTCTGCTCAGACCTGAGAAACACTGGGGCAATGTTCACCCTCTCTGCCTTCCATTCTTCCCCGCCCTGTTCCCCAGGTGTGCGGCAGGCTGCCCAGGCTAAGACTGCAGACTGGGAGACCACCAAGTCACCTGGTCCACCTGCATTCAGACTGTGACCTCCCGTGGCCTCAGGGCCAGGCATGCTGTGGCCAGACCCTTGGGAAAACCTGCTAAATAAATATCCACCTTCCTCTCCCCCTGGCCTAAATGTCTGGGCTTTGGAGGCTGCCCCATCCTCATCCCCTGGCCCTGAGGAGCTAGGCTTTCTGGCAAGACTCATTGAGAGCACCTCAGAAGGAGGAGCAGATGACCCAGCCAATAGGACTGGGCCAGGGCCAGAAGATCAGCCACTGGCTTCCAGAGGCTGAGGAAGGGCTTTCGGCGGGAAGGGCAGGCTGGGACCCCAAGGGCTGCCTAGGAAGTGGAGTCACAGTGACCTTCCTAAGTCACATCCTCTCCCTGAGCCCAGCTGCGTAATGTGGTAAAGATGGGGGGAGTCCTGCCCTCCCCCAAGTTTTGGGAGGACTGAATGTGTCACTCATGGAGAAGCCTAGAGACCCTCTGGAAACTGGTACAAACATATCACACACCATCAGGCACGGTGACCTTGGGAAGAGGAGGCTGCCAATGTGAGTTTTTAAACTGCTGGCAGGGGAGGTCCTACAGTCACCTCAGACCCCCCCCACCCCCGAGGGTCCAAAGGTCTGATAACCTAAACCCCTCACACTGCACCTCCACACAGGGCTCCTCAGGCCCCAAACACCTTCCCTACACCTGTAGGAAGCCCACTCTCTCCTTTCTCCCTTCAGGAGCACCGATGGGCTCTCATAGCCCGTCCTCTCTTTGGCCACAGGGTCTGCACTGCCTCCGGTCCACCAGCACTTTTCACTTGTCATCCTCTAAGCACATTCTGGCAGGGGACCCAGGCACTGTTCTAGAACAGGAAGTCAGCTGTGAAGGAGAGATGTGGCCCCTGTCCTGGTGAGAGTCAGGAGAGAGACAGACAATAAACAAGTGGCCAGGTATATAATTTGATGCCAGGCAGTGGCTGGGGAATGAGGCACTGGGGCAAGGCTGTCCTGGGCTCCAGGGAAAGGAGGTGGAGTGGATCCTGCCTGGGCCCAGCTTCCCAAGGCCTCTAAGCATTTACCCACTGCCACTTGATCCATACAGATCCCTGAGGTCAGGGAGATGGGGCCGGGACAGAGGGAAAGGGTGTGAGGAACATATAAGGAAGGACCGCGTGGAGCAGGCTCAGGTGTCTGCAGACGGCGAGGCTGAAACCGGCAGACTGTCAGTGGTGATCATCAGCCTCCTCTCTGTTCCAAAACCGGTCATGGCTCCCCAGTACCCCGACCAAAGCCCAAGCTGCTTTTCCTGGCCTTTGGCTGGGCTGCTTTTCTCCCGAGCCCCTTTTCTATGTTTTGGCCATTCCCCAAACGTGACCAGCAGCCTTTGTTCACACTGCTCCCTCCCCCCGTCCATCTCCATCTGACAAAGTCCCACAATCACAGGAAGGCTTCTCCCCCCAGCAGGGACAGGCTGTCCCTCCTCCTAGCACCCCACACGCTACTTTCAGCAGCCTTCCCCTTGCTGAGCATGTGCTGCCTCAGAGGCAACTGTGTACATTTCTTATCTCGCCCCAGAGAGAAAACTGGGACAGCCCTGGATACCAATTCGGGCTCAGCCAGAGCCCAGCTGTGTCACCTGGTATATGTTACTTCACCTCTCTACACCTCGGTGTCCTCATCTGTGAGATGGGGGGTCGCCATCAACCTCAGAAGACCAACTCTGATAAAAGTGAAAGCACCCAGTTCAGGGCCTGGCAGGCACCAGTGGGCATGGCGACCACCCTCGCCCTGGCTTGGGGGGCAGGCAGGACACTGGCTCAGCTCCTCCTCGCCACAATCCTCCCTGCTCTCTGACTGGGCAGGGGAGGCTGCTGAGGACAGGAAGGGCCAGCAGGGTGGTGGCAGGATGTGCGGAGGCTGAGGAAGTCCAGGCAGTGGCCAGGTCACCATACTCACAGGGGCAGGGGCCCCTCTTGCCAACCAACACCACCACCACCCCACCAGAGCCCAGCCCAGTCTACGCAGTTGAGGAAGGGGGCAGACCCATGCACATACGCACCCTGCGCAACTCCCCTCTCCCCACAGCCATCGGAACCTCCCTAAGGCGCTAATCAGAAACCAAAAGCAACCTTGCCCTTCCCTTCCAAAATATCACAGGGCCTCACTGACCTGGAAAGGGGCTACTCCTTCCCTTACACTCAGGGTGACTTGGGGCAACTCACCAAAGTCTCTCCCCAAGCCTCAGTTTATCTGACTGTGAAATGGGGATAATTGTGAACTCCGCGGTGAGGCTCAATGTAATTAAGGCACAGGTGTTGATGGAGCTAGGGTAGGGCTCACCCCCAAAAGACACAACCCCGTTCAGCTTGTATCCGACCGCCCACTCGCGGGCTCGTCCCACCCAAGGCCACTGCACCGCTGCGAAGGGGCAAGCCTGGGAGACCATGGCATCCCGCCGCTTCAGAAATCCCGGGATGGGCTCCCAGACAGAGTGAGACGCGGCGGCCTCTTCTCACCCACCTAACCTCCAGCCAGCGCCCACTCAGGTGGGCAGTCTTCCCAGGCCCGGGTAAGCGCGACCCATCTGAGCCAGAGGGTATCTCTCTCCAACCCCGGGCAAGACCCCACCGCCAGGCCAGGCCCATCTCCGCTCCTCCCACGATCCGGAGCCCGGGGAGCCCCTACAGAGCTCGCAGCTTGGGGTAATCGGGTCAGGTCTTCACCAAGGAGGCCCCCCTGAATCGGTCCGTGACTGGTCCCGCAGATGAGGAGGGGCTGCCCGGCACGGGGCGATCCCATGTCCTCAGGGTCGCCCGGGCTCCCGGCCCGGAAAGGTGAGGAGGCGGCTGGGGGAAGGTGAGGTAGGACGGCCGGCCCTGCCGCTGGGGTCGCCCGGTCTTCCGGCCGAGACCTCTCGCCTCCGGGAAGTGAGGAGGGAGCTGCCCAGGAGGGGAGCGGCTGGGCTCGGGCCGTCGCTCTCACCCCACCTGGGGCGCGGAGGGGCTGCCCGGGGCGGGGGGTGTCACTCACCGTCATGGCGGCGACCCGGGGCGGCGAGAGCAGAAGGTAGAGAGGTGGAAAGGGCTCTCGGGTCGGGCTCAGGGGCGCGGGAATCCGGCCACCGCCGCCCCTCTCGGCTGCCGGCCGCCACTCCTCCGGCCCTTCCCTTCCTCGGCGCTGCCCCGGCCCCTTCCATCCGCCCATAAAACTTTTTTTTTTTTTCAAACTTCCTGGGAGGACCTGGGGGGGCCAATGAGCGGCGGGAAAGCCCGGACAAACAGCGGCGGGGGTGGCGGGCCGGCCAATAGGAGCGCGGGACGGGCCCGGAGGCGGGGCCTGCGGGGATGGGACGGGCGCGCGAGGGCGGGCCCAGCGAGCCGATAGAGCGGGAGGAAGGGAGGGCGGGTCCGGCTTCTGCGGCGGGCGCGCTGGGCGGAAGGAACGGCCTCGCGTGCAGGTGACTCCGTCCGGCCACGGAGCCGGGGTGCCGGGTGTGGCCCCACGTCGCCCCCTCTACGGCTCCCTGCCCCAGCCCTGAGCCGCGGGGCACAGCGATGGTTCCATTAGGACTCGGCGCCTGGGTTTGATGGGGACGTGGGCAAAGCACCCAGAACTAACAATTCAGCGGGTCCCATTCGCCAAGCGCTGCCTGTTACCTTTGTAGTAGACTTTCGTCCTCACCATAGAACTGCCAGGAAGGTGTCCCGGTCCCCATTTGACTAATGAGCAAACGGAGACTCAGAGGCGAACTGACTTGCTCAAGGTCACGCAGTAAGAAGAGAAGCCGTTCCTAGTAGGTAATCTTCACACAAAGTGAATTGTGGAATGGTAGGGTCTTCCCCAAATGCCCCCTTCTTACAAGCAGGTCTTTCTGGGCTTACGAACCTTGTTTTGGGTTCTTGGATGTGGGTGTACATCCGTTTCTCACCGTCCCAGAGCCCTTGGCAGTTTTTCAGAGGCCTTTTGCCTGCAGGAGCTCATCTGAGCCCTGCAGTGGTGGAGGGACCTTGGTGGAATTTGCTGCTAAATGCATGTAGTAGCTTGTGTGGCATTGTGATTCAAACCCTGCCAGGTAGTTAACTTCTCTGTGCCTCAACTTCACCCTCTGTTAAATGGGATAATATTACTGTCTCATGGGGTTGCTGTAAGTATTAAGTGTTAATTTAAGTAAAGCACCAAAACAAACCCTTTATCTCTAGTTAGCTATCCTTCGGTAGGGGGTCAGGGGAGCTTGGGATAATTGCCATTTCAATTATTCTGCCATCTCAGTTTGGGGGCGTCAAAAATTATTGCTGTCATGATTATAATTACTATCCCCATTCCGCAGATAAAGAAATGGAGGCCCAGGGAGCTAAAGTTCTTTCCCAGTATTTCCCACTGGGAGTCTCCCCTCCACCCTGAGGAATGAGGCCAAGGATAGGCCCACCTTGCTCTGCACTGGTCTTTGGCACCCCCATGCTGAGTTGTTATACTCTACCCATGTACCTCACTCAGGCATTTGGTCCTTGGGAGAGTGAGTAAACAAACAGTAGACCTCACCTGCCACCAGTGCCTTGGCCCAGTGACCTGGGCACCTGACAGTCTCCTTACAGGTTTCCTGGCCTCTGGGACTCCAGTTCTGGTACCCTCAATCCAGTGATCAGACTATCCCTTGTTCCAAGTCCCTCAGTGCTAATAGACCAGCTCTACGTTCTTGTTCCAGGCAGTTCCAGCATCCATCACAATCTGGCCCCTGCCTGCTGTCCTTTCTCATTATACATACACATTTCACATGCTAGGGTACACAACACTGGACTCCTGGGAATTCCCAGAATGAGCCAGGTCCTTTGTACCTCGGATGGGCCCACACATGTCGTTCTCTGCCGTGTCTGGAACACTTCCCTTCCTGTCCTCTGTGTTCCCCTCCTCCACCCCAGCACACACACACACACACACACACACATACACACACTCCCTCTCTCCCCTCCACTTCCAAATGTTTGTTTGCCTGGAAAATTCCTCCTCACCCTTCAAGTCTCAGACCAAAGGAAGCCACAGTGCCCTCAGCACAGTTATAACCTCCTTGCCTGGAGATCCCCCTGCATCTGTACAGTCCCCCACTAACGTGATGCCCACAGTGTGTTCTAACCAGTTACAGGTCAGTGTCCTCACCCAACTGTGAGCTCCTTGTGGGCAGGGATGGGGTGCTGTCTATATCTCAGGGGCCAGCCCAGGACTTCAGCTCACAGTAGGTCCTTAGTAAACATTGGTCAACTGAATGAATGTACAAATAAAGGAATGACTCCCTTACCACAACTTGCAACTTGCCCGGGTAGGACAGAAATGGCATAGGCTCGGGGACCCAGGAATGAGTTATGAAACAGAGCCACCAAACTTTGGGGTTATTCAGTCTCACACCATTACTGTATCGAGAATAATAATGTGAGGCTCAGAGAAGGGAGACAATGGCCCTAAGCCACACAAGTTAGTACAGAGACAGAACTCAAGCCCAGGCTTCCTGGCTCTTGACCTTGGACTAATTTCACTATCCCACTCAAGAGATGCTCTAAGTAACTGTCTGGAAGGCTCCACTGGCAGTTCCATCCCTCCGCTCCTGATTCTCCTCATTCCCAGGTGAGAGAACGGCTGCCAACTTGCCAAGCCTCAGTGGCCACATCTGTCTAATGGGGAAAATCTGGGCAGACTCTGGGCTGCAGGGAGGGTTCAGGAAGATGCACATGCAGAGATGGAGGGGGGACATGAGGTCAGCCAGAGTGGGGTTCGAATCTCAGCTCTGCCCCTTGTGTGACCTAGAACCAGTGATTTATCCTCTTTGAGCTTCATTTCTTCATCTGTCACAATATAGACCATACCTGGCATGTTTGGTGGTGAGGATTAAAGCAATCAGCCATACCATGCACTGAACATGGCGGAGCACACAGTAGGTGCACAATAATTGCTGGTTAGCAGCAGCAGCAGCATTATCTTGGAGGCCTTTCCCCATTTCTCTCCCTCTCTCTCCGCCAGGGACTTAACCTGCCTCCTCCTGCCAGACCTGCTGTGTGTTGGTGCCCTTTTGTTAGCCTGATAAGGTAATTCCCGCCCATGGCTTGAAGGTACCACCCTGCCCAGATAACTGTGTTTTTCCGATTACCTCTTGCTTTAACCCCTGAAGGCAGCAGAGACAAAATTATGAAGTGGATGGGAAAGTTAGTGTTTAGACGTGCCTGCCCCCGCCATCACATCTCTGTGCCTCCTGATCTCCCTGAGCCTTCCCTGCAGCCCTGAGTGTCTCCATAAGCTTTTTCCCCGTTTGACAGATGTGGCAACTGAGGCTCAGTGAGTTTGGCTACAGCCATTCTCTCATCTAGGAATGAGGAAAATCAGCAAGAGGCTGGCCCCTCTAAACCCTAGCCTTTTGACCTCAAGCATGTCAACTCACCCCCCTGAACCTTACTCCCATCACCTGTAAAATGGGTATACTGTCTCTAATGTACTTAGCCTAGTGCTGGACCCAGAGCCAGCAAGATGATGAGCGTCAGGCCTCTCACCGAGAGAAGAGACCCCAAGAGCCAGCCAGTGGCTCCTGGAGATGGCCAGGGCCCTTCTCTCCGGCTGTGAACAGGGCAGGAGGGAGCAAGTCACAGCTGCCTCCCCTCCTCACCCTTAAGGAAACCCCGAACCAGAGGCCTGAGTGTTTACAGCCCTCTCTGGGCAGGGGTTGGGTTACGTAATGCCAGATGTTTGTGAAACTGGCTCAGGCCCAGGACTGAGACACACTTTGCAATCCCAGAGCCCCTCACAGGCCCTCCTTCCTCTCCTCCTTCCCCCCAACCTGGCTCCCCTTGGCCAGACTGGGAGCTGTCAGCCCCTCACCCTGAAAGTGGGAAATCCCACTCACTAGCAGAGACCAGGGGGCACTCGGTACTCTGCTTTATCTCCTTTTTCATGTGGGGGCCCCCAAACCCTCCCTCTCCGTCCCCTCTCTCTCTTCTTTGACTAATACCAACCTCCTCCCGCTCCTCCCCTTCTCCCCACCCTTGCCCCCCTACCCCACAAGAGCCGGCCTACCCTTTGCCAACTGAGGACCCCCAGAGACAGCAGGTACGGATTGAACAGCGTGGGACGGTCCCCGGGCATCCGCCATGAGGTCACCAGTCGGCCCTTGAGCAGGCTCCCAGCCTTGCCCTCTGCTGGCCTCTTGTCTGCCTGTCAAACAGGGTCCAATGTTGGCCCCCAGGTCCCTTTGGTGGGATGGGGGAGTCCCTGACTACAGCCTTCCTGCCCATTCTGCCATGCCCACCTCAAAGGCTCAGGGTTCCCATCTTTCTTCTCCCAGAGCTGCGGAGATTTGTTACTTTGTTCACACTACCTGGTGTTTGCTTGACAGGGCTCCTGGAGCTCAACCCCCATGGGGATGAGCACTGCACCTCCCCAAAGTCAAACCCCAGGTAGCCAGTAGGAGGGGAGTGCAGGGTACAGATGTGTGTTCAGCCCACATAGGGTTTTCAGATTATTTTGCATTAGATTCCAATGTTAAATAATCAAGAGATTTAACATATAACTACATATTTCCAGCTTCTCTTGAAATATCTAAAGATATGGGAACTCTGGATCCCTCTTTCTCATGACAACAACCATATGGAGCCAAGGGGTCACACAAGGACCCCCCAGTCCCAAGTCCCCCACTTGCCTATTCTCCACTTTTGTGAAAGGAATGAATCACAGATTCCTACAGCCATCTCCCCTCACCCCCTGCAGAGCCCCCAAATGCACCCCCTTTGGAGGAAACAGGCCCCAGCAAAGCAGAGGTATTTGCCCAAAGTCACATAGCAGGTAGAGGTAGGATAGAGCACAGGTGTCCCAACTCTGGAATCCAGAGATTCACTGGAGGCGGAACGTGAAGCCTCAAGGCACAGGTTATCCAGGAGGGCTTTGGGGAAGGACTGCCCCACCCTGCCACCACGTACCCCATCACAGCCCTGCCCAATAAACTGTGAGCTCCATACTGGCACTCCAATTCACCTCTGCCCACACCCAGGCGTGCAGAAGGTGCTCACTAAGTGTATGCGAATGAATGAATGAATGAATGAATGAATGAATGAATTAGGCAGTTATCAGTTCTGTCCAGTCCAGGCTGCCTGGGGGTAGATCGAGAGGTTTTCCATGTTGCTGGACGGGCCTATCTTGCAGAGACTAGAGGAGACCCCGATATTGCTATTTCCTCTTTGCTCATGAAACTCTGGTTCCAGGAAGTGTGAAGAAATAACCCAGAAAGAGGAAGAGCAAAGTTGCCAGAGCCCCTCTGAGAGCTGGAAGTGCCTTTAGTGATCAGTGCCCTGTCCCCTCCCATTTCACAGATGGGAAAACTGGCCCACCAAGCACTTAGAACGCTGCTGCTGCTGCTGCTGTGCAAGGCCATGCAGGGATTGGGGCAAGGCCAGGAAGCGGCATGGGGGGAGCAGAGAATGCTGGGTAGAGGTCCCAAGCCCCGATTCTAGTTTGAGTCCAGCCACCCACTGGCTGTGTGACCTGGGACAACACCCCTGCCCCTTGTTTACACATCTGCACAGTGAGGGCAGAATCCCCCCAGCTCTGACTAGCGGAAGGGCCAGAGTTGGGGGCTCCAGGCTGCCAGAAAGACTCCCCCTGTCACACCCAGCTTCGCAGGAGGCAGCACGGGAACAGCAGAACAGCAGGATGAGGAAAGCATAGCCCCAAACAGCCTGTCTCCTTCTCCCCGCCTCTGGCTGCCCCAAGCCCGTAGCTCTGACCTCACCTCTCTGGAGGCTGAGGGCGATGAGAACAGTCTGTTTGGCAGGTCATGAGCGGGGGTGGGGGTGGGGGGCGTGCAGAGCAATGTGCTCCAGCTGCAGCCAGGCCTCAGAGCAGCCTCAGTTGGTCCCACCCCCTGCACACATCTTTCCTGCCCCAGGACCCAGGAGACCCTCCAGGCCCTGCTGTGGCATCTCCTCGGCCCTCTTCAACACTTCTTTGGCTCCAGCTCCTGGAAGTTCTACCCTTTCTCCCAGCCTGGCCAGCCCTCCAGAGCCAGAAGGACCTTGCCTTCAGAGACTATCAGGGCCAAACTGCCATTTGCCCAGGGAAGACATTCTAGCTTACCTTTTCAGGGCATTCTAGCAAGTTAAAAGCAGAGCCATGGGCTCTGAACCCAGGATTATCCAGCTACCCAGAAGGTGGCTCTGCTACCTAGCTCCACCAGAGCCCTCTTCTCAAGGCCCCCCCATGTACACAGATGACCCCATGGCAGAGACCGCCTTTGCCTGGATGTCCCCAGAGCTCATCTGAGGACCTCAGCCGACCTCCAATCTGATTTCCCTCCCTTTTCCTCCCCATGTGCCCACACCCAAGACCCAACTACCGAGTCTGCCCGCTTCTGGTCGGTCAGTGTGTCTTGGCCTCCTCTTGGTTTTGATCCCTCAGGCTCCTGTGATTGGAACTGGAGATAAGAAAGAACACAGCTTAGTCCAGGTTATTCCCCAGTTTCCATCCATCTGTCCACCTTCTTATCCATCACTCATCGTCTATCCATCCAACATCTACCTAGTGTCCAACATCAATAGATCCATGAATCCATCCAACTATCCAACATCCATCCTACGTTATCTACTCACTCGTTGATCCAACATCCATGAGCTCATTTATGTATCCATCCTCTATTTATTCCTCATCGGTCCATCCAGGCCACATCCATACCCTTCCTCAATCCATCCAACCTCCATTCATCTATTATCCATCTGCCCATCCAATGTTCATTCACCATCCATCATCCTACTCCGCAACACTTACCCATGCATACAATATCCTTTCATCCGTGTTCCGCCTAACCTTTATCCATCCATCCATCACCCTATTTATCATCTAAGCAACATCCATCCATCCAACATCCATCATCTGTTCTGTTCATCACCCATCTACCTATCCATCCACCCATCTGTCATCCATCCAGCATCTACCTATTTATTATTTCTCCAGCATATATCACCTATCCATCATTCATCCATCACCTACCCAGTGACGCACCCACCTTCCATCGGTTTCTTACATGCGCTTAAACATCCATGTATTTACTGATCAACCATCCACTGAGCTGAGCTCCAACTTTGTGTTAGGCCCTGGGCCAGGGCCCAGAGGTACAGAGATAAAGTAGTCACGCTTCCTGCCCTCCTAGAGCTCATGTTTCTCATGGGGAAATGACCACTCTGTGTGACCAGGTAGAAGGGAGCAGAACCACCAAACCCAGAAGGGAGACATCACCAACCAGAGGTGGTGGGGTGGTGGTGAGTATCCAGAAAGGCATCTCAGAGCAGGACACCTGATCTAAGACTTGAACAATGAACAGGCATTTGGTGAGCGCAGAGGGAAGGGAAGAACATTCTGGGCGATGGGAACAGCATGCGCCGAAGCAGGGACATGTGCTCACAGAGCTCTGCAGCCAGCTCAGCATAACTAGAGGGCAAAACTGGGATGGAAGGAAGGCCTCTGAATGCCATGCCAATGATTTTCATAGAGGGTGAGCAACTGCAGCCCAGCATGAACCAGTGACTGCTTCGGATGTCACCTGTGAAATGTCCTTCAGCATGTGATGTTCCCATCCTGCCCCAATCGCCATCTCCTAACCTCCAAGGGGCCCCTGAGCCTCACAGTGGAATAACTCTAGCTGAAGAATCTTTCTATCCTCCTCCTTCCCTTTGACCAGGCCAGCCTGCAGCACTCACTGGCACATAGCGTCTCACCTTCCATGAGCTGCCTGGGGTCCACCTGCCTCCGCAACAAGCCTGTCAGCAACTTCTTGTGTGGAGACCCCAAACCTTCCCCTTTGTCCTTAGGACGGGACCAAGCTGGCTCATCTCTGCATTGAGTTGATTAGAGGGCAAAAGGATAAAAGCCACAGGGAAATACAGGGGAGGGGGCTCCCTAATCTTGCCGTGAGTTCTGAGATCTCACAACATGGTGGTCAAAGGCTTGGGCTTTGGAGCCAACATGGTGATCTCATGTCTCACAACTTACACAGGTGTGACCGCTGGCAAATGCCTAATGGGTCTGAGCCTCGTATATGGCAGAACATGTAAAGCAGCCAGCCCGGGGCACACAGCAAAGCCTCCCGTCATCCACGGGGGAGGCGGGGCTGGACTGTACATCAAAGAGAAGAGGGGTAGAGGAACGAGCAGGAGCCTCCCCAGAACTGCAGTGGTGCCTGGCAGGGGAGCAGTTGGTCCTATTTTACAGGGGAAGACGGGGCCAAGAGAGGTTGGCTGTCCAAAGCCACGTGCAGCGTTCCTAGGGAGCTGAGGCAGTCTGCAGGGCTCTGGCCTCCAGGTCCCTCCCCACCCACCACCTTCAGACAAATGCTCTGGGCAGCACCAGAGTGCCACTGACTCTGTTACCCTACCCTGGGCCAACGGGGCAGGGAAGGGACTTGGCAGGCACCTACTACGTGCCAGGCTTTGGGCCTACTTTGCACATGGGTCTTCATGTAAGCAGCCTGTCTCAGTAGCCAACTCAAACCAAGGAGCATTTATGCAACCACTTCTCGGTGCCTGAAAGGAAGTGTAGGGATCACAGGCAGGTAAGTGAGGCTGTCCTGTACGCTGAGGAATTTGGGGTACAGCAGGGGGAGGGGACATGACCACACTGGCTGCAGTCCCAGCCAGGGTCAGTAGGAGCCACCAGAGGCAATGCATACCAGGTGTTGTGGGGCCAGGAGGGGAGAAGGCCTGGCCGGAGTTTGTTTGAGGCCTCAGGGTAATCTGCACTGAGCAGACCTGGGGCCACCTCTGCCCCCTCCCTTACTAGCTATGTAATCTTGGGCGAGTGGCATAATCTCTGTCTCAGTTTCCTTATTTGTAAATTCACAGTGCCTCATCAGGTTACTATGGAAATTAAATGAGGAAAATAACCATAAACCATTCAGACCAGGGCTTAGCACATAAGTAAAAGCTCACAGAAGCGTTGGTCATTCTCACTGCTGGCTAGTGTGGTGGTGGGCACAGGTTTCCGTTAGAAGGTTGGATTAGGGCTGAGCTCGGGAGGGTGTGCAGGAGCTGAGAGCAGGCCTTGCTAAGGACACTTGTCTGGAGTGCTGCCCCTCAGAAATGAGACCGACTTACCTCCCACGCTGGTGAGCTGGGGCCACCTGCAGGGCTCCTGCTCCCCAGCTGGCCTGGCTCCTCCAGACCAGCCATAACTGAGGTCTCTGGTCCACTCGTCACTTTGGTCTTTGGCCACTGGGTGGAGACGCAGGCAGGGCTGGATGGCTGGGCCAAGCTCTGGGGCCACTGCCCAGGGCTGTGTCCATTGACTAGGGTGGCCTCCGCCCAGCCTTCGGGCTGGCTGTGGCGCTCACCATCTTTTGTGCCTAGGGAACCCAGCTCTGGTCCTGCAGCTGGGGCCTTTCGGGGCAGCTGGGCCTGCAGGAACTCCAGGAGGCCTTCCCAATCCAGCCTCGGAAGGTGGGAAACGAGTGTCGGCTCCTCCGTGCGGGCCCAGGCCCCCTCTCTGGTCATCCCCAGAAGGCTCACCAGGTCCCGCCAGTCAAGCTCAGGTCGCCTCTCAGGACCATGCAGGTGTGGCCATGTGCCTTCAGTTCCCTGGCCCGCAACAGTGGGTGTCTCAGGCCTCCACGATTTCGAGAACTCTGCTGGCCCTTCCCTGAAGGTTTCTGGGGGGCTCTTAGGCTGGTGAGGACTGCCCCAGCCCCTCTGAGCTGGCCTGTCAGGGGGCTCCTGCAACCCATTACTGGGGGGCTCCTCCCAGGTCTCTGATTGCCCCCTATGGCAGGGGGGGCCACCCAGCTGCCGCCAGCTCTCCTCAGACTCCCTGGGAGGGCCCCTCCACATTCCCTCTGGGGCTCTGGCAGCCCCCAGGCTAGGCTCCCCAAGTCCTTGCCAGCTCCCGACGCCTGGGCCCTCTTCCTGGCTGTTCCAGCCTCTCTCCAGGTGTCTGTGAGGGCCCCGGGATCCTGGCGGCTCCTCCTGACTCTGCCACCCCCCCAGAGGCTGTCTTGGGACTGCCTGGCCACTCTCCGGAGGTCTCTCTGTCCGCCGCTCCCTCTCAGAGGTCCTGGCTGATGTCCTTGGGGGCGGTGAGGACCCCTGGAGCCACCGGTCCCTCTCAGGTTGCCTCTCGGGGCTCCTGGGATGAGGGGGCTCTGCTCGGCTCCTCCGGGTTGCTTCTGCCTGCTTCGCAAGGGGCGTGGTTACCTGAGGATGAGGTGGGGGGTGGGTGAGGCTACCGGACCCTGACTGGGTGGCCTCTGTCTAAGAGCACAGGAAACTGGGGTGCTAGCCAGGCCTCAGAGAGACAAGCTGTGTCCTCACAGCAGCCTGGATTAAAACAGGTCAAAAATACCTACAGTCTCTGGATTCCCTCCCTGGGGGTGTCAGCTCTTCCCTCTCACCCAGTTTCCTCAGTTCCAGAAAGAGATCTGCAAAGAGCTGCTCACTTTCCCGCTTTCCCCTCCCCCAAGATATTGATTCCAACCTGGGCTATCAGGTACCGGATTTTCCACCTCCAATACTACCTATATTGCACTGGGTCGGGCCTTGCCTTCTAAGAGTTTCTTTAAAAATACAAATCCCCACCCTGGAAGAGACAGCCCTTAGAGCCAGACTGATACGTGCGAGGCTTTCCCTGAAAACTCAAGGTGGCAGCTACCTAATGAAGGAAGGGAAGAGCACGGAAGGGCCATCTTCAAAGAACTAACTTGGGGTCCTTCTCAATTTTTCCAAGTGCTGCTGGCTCTTTGGGAAAGGGGGAAGCTGGACGCCCATGATTGGGACTCTGACCCTTTCAAGAAGGACCTCCCTTCCCAGAACCCCTGCCTGGCACCTGGGGAGGGGGAAAGCAGTGGCTCACCCCTTGGGGTACAGGGACCCAGGGCAGGCTGGCAGTGCTCACCTCCCTGCTGAGGGCAGGGCTGGACTGTCTTCGGAGAAGTTGGCTCTGACCTTGACCAGGCCGCTGCGACCGCCCCTCGTCCCGGGCCTGGAAGGCCCCCGGTGCCTCGGACTTCCTATGAGCAAATGCAGCCGCCCCTCTGAGGGCCCTTGGGGCTGTCCCACTCCCAGCACCCCACCTCCTCTACTCCCACCCCCAAGGAGGAGATGTGGGAGATCCAAGGACCCATAGCTCCAGGGCCCTAAGTGAGGGATAAGGCTCTCAGGACTTCAGTATTCCCTTCTGGAAAATGGCGATGGTCGACACTGCTCTACCTGCCTCATGGGGATGTTGGAAAGATTCAATGAGAAAAGGGGGGAGCAAAGGTGGGGGCTCAGCCTTGGCCTTGACTGCCTCCTGTGTCACTCAGCACTTCCTATTTCTGACTGCCACCCAGCCAGCAGCCCACCTCTCAACCCCAGACAAAGGTTAGACTGATCTTTGCGGGAATTAAGATTTATTGAGCACCTACTTGTTGCCAGGCACTGTGCACACATGATCATAATGGCAAACATTTATTGAGCACTTCCTGTGTTCCACGTGCCAAGCACTTGTCCCATCTCATTTCAGGTCACACAACCCATGAAGTGGGGATGGGAGACGCAGAATGTTACATGCCCCCATGTTCCGTTCCTCCTGTCCTCTTCCTGTCCATATGTAAGTTTTGGACTTCCCAGACCCACTTTTTCCCCCTCAGGACTAACAGAATTCTTACACTTGGCCTTGAAAATTCCAGGCCATCCTAGCTATTGGTAACAGAGCTGCTGGCAAGATCAGAAAGAAGACACGTTCTCTCTTCCTGCACAGTTCCAGGAAGGCCAACATAAACTGTCCATGCAAATGTCATTTCTAAGACACCTGGACTTCAGGCATTGTTGCCAGGTCTGACAAAGATAACTTCTAAGCTGTAAAAAGTCCCTAGTTCCACTTAATTGTCTTGCTTAATCATTGGTAGGCATGGTTTTTAATATTTAACCTGACATCTGTGTTGCAACATAGAAACACCAAACAGAATCTGGGCCCATTTGTCCCCTCCCATAGGTAAGGGGTCAAAACAAAAGACCTGACCACTCCACTGGCTATCTAGTCCAACAGGGTTTGAGAGTCTGGCTCCATCGAATTGACAAATGGATCTGTGTCTGAACCAAAGTGGGAAAAGCCTGAAAAAGAGAACCCGGGGCTGAGCCTTGACTGAGACAGCAAAGGAAGAAGAGGAATCTCTACTCAGGTCTGAGAGGGGACCGTGC
This sequence comes from Rhinolophus hipposideros, assembly GCF_964194185.1. NCBI lineage: Eukaryota > Metazoa > Chordata > Mammalia > Chiroptera > Rhinolophidae > Rhinolophus > Rhinolophus hipposideros. The sequence continues at coordinate 9,104,990 of NC_138055.1, forward strand.
TCAGCTTGGGAACCATGCTGAAACTCTACAGAGGTTTTGAAGAATAAACAAATGATGGGCTTGGTGTCTATTGTTGTCTTACGGCTTTTGCCAATATCATTAGAATCAGACCCATAAAGTAACTGTAAGGTTTTGTTTTTAGCAGTTCTTAGCCGTTGACTCACGGGAACCAAAGCTCCTTGTCTGGAGTGAATCTTTCTAAGTTTGAGGGCTGCTTGGTCAGGTTCAATTTTCAATCTCATTTGAAGTGAGAGAGGTTTCTTGCTCTGTGAGACCTGAGGCCTTAGAGTGATTTCCCCCAGAACTGGGGTGTAAGAGCCTGTGTGCAGCAAAAGCCTCAAACGTGACCAGGTGGGGAGCACTCGGTGCGGTCACATGTGTGTTCTCAGGTGAGTGCATTCTCCATCTAGCTTGCTCAATTCCTCCTGAGAAGTGTCCCCCTATGTGGAACTGAGAGACAGGAGTGAAGGACAGAAAGATTCTGAGCTGCCAACAGAGACCCAGCCTTTCTCATGCTGAAGCAATAGGGTCCTCGGCCACCTGTTCTTGGTCAGGCTGCACCGAGGGTGACAAAGGAAACGTGTTTCCCTTGGAAGCTTGGATGGGCTCTTCCACCTCCAGAGAATATTAAATCACAAAGCTGTCAAATCTAGCAAGTTCCATAAGGCTCTGTTTAAATTCAAGAGACTATGAAGTAAGTGCTTATATGATTCTAAGAGATTCTAAAGGCATCTAGGTGGAAAAAATGAAGATATCAAGCCAAAATTCCTAATGCTTTAATGTGATACCCCTTTAAGGAAAAATGTCCAGGTTCAATTAGAATAATGCTTGGAAGGAGTAGATGCTCAATAAATACATGTTGAATGAATAAAAGGGAGAAAACGAAAGTACGGCTCCATAGCCACTCATACATTTCAGTCTGTCCCTTCCAGATACTTAAAGAGGTTTTAAAATTTCATATTCAGAGGATGAATAGTTTTCTACTTGGAATAAGTGTCATACAACAGGAGAAAATTTAATTACTCAGTAGAGTTATAAAACCTTGGTTAAAAGGTAATCTATTTCACCAAAATACGTACATTAAACATATGCAATTTTATATATCAATTATACTTCAATAAAGCTTAAAAAGATAATCTACTTCAAAGAGAGAAAATAAAAAGAGTAACAGTATCTGTGTAAAAACAATTAAATGATTAATAAAAGTATAAACATATGCTGGCCTTCTATTATAAAACTTTATCTCTCTAAAAGTTATCCCAGGAAGAAAAAAAAAGAATGAAAATTTAACTTTGGTTTAAAGACTTTAGTGTCCCCACTGAGTTATTAGATGACGTCAAAGTATGCAAATTAACATCGGACAAAAAGATAGTAATCATAAACAGGCAGGCAAAGGGGGTTTAGGGCAGTGAAACTATTCTGTATACCACAACGGTGAAAACATGCCGTTATACATTTGTCCAAACCCACAGAATGTACACCAAGAGTGAACCCTAATGTAAACTATGGACTTTGGGTGATAATGACGTGTCTGCATGTTCATGGTTTGTAACAAATGGATCCCTCTGGTGAGGGACGCTGACGGTGAGGGGAAGCTGTGCCTTGGGGCACAGGGGGTGTCTGGGAAACCTCTGTACTTTCTACTCAAATTTGCAGTGAACCTAAAACTGCTCTAAAAAAATTAGTGTGTGTGTGTTTTTCTTTTTAAGAAAGGCCTAAGAAAGAATTACATTAATGCTGGAGACCATAAAGGTTGTCCCCTGGATAGTAAATGGATTAAGCTTACTGGAAAAGGAAATTTGAAGACTACGAGATAAGGCTTCTCACGCAGATTCAAATCTAAGAGAAAATGTTGCCTAAGGGACAACAAAGAGAGGAATTCTGGATGTAAAATATTACCCGCTCTTCGGGGTGATGGAAATGTTCTAAAATTAGGTTATGGTGATGGTTGTACAACTCGGTCTTGGTAAATACACCATAATTCATTGTACACTGAAAGTTTTCAGACTTCCAGACCAGCTTTTTTTGTGTTCTCTTGACCCTAACTACGGAATTCCAGCCCTGATCCTGAAAATTCTGAGGCTGGAACTGCTGGAGAAAGAAATCTCAGCTAGATCAGGGGGAATGTTCCTCTCCCCGCAGCTGTGGAAAAGCAGTTCTCTGCTGAGTGGTAAACTGCCTGTGTGGGTGGCTCCTCCACCAAGGAGACTCGCAGGCTACCTGGACGTCAGGCAGCGTCGCCGTGTTCCAGGAAAGTAACACTCCACCTCTAAAAAGTCTGTGATTCTGAGGATTCTGAGTTCTCTTATTTAAAACAATGGCTCTGGCCACATGTTTTAAATTGACATCTCTGTTTTCTGAGGGGCACAGGTACCCATGAGGTTTTGTTTGTTAAGGCAGACAATAATCATGGGGTTTCTTGTCCCTCACGTAAGGAGGAAAACAAAAATGAACCTGTGACTCTGGATCAAATAAAGGGTTTGAGAGTTTAACCTCATTTCAATTAATGTGCTAATGTTCTCATTTTACAGATGGGAAAACTGAGGCTCAGGTCGGTTAAATCACTTTACAAGGTCACATATTTTGGGGAGTCGGTTTGACCCAGGATTTGACTCCAGCCTCTTGACCCCGGTCTTTGCTCTTAACCACTAGACTATGCACCGTGTCACTTAATCGTCAAAAAAGGACTCTTAACATGGGAAAACAGACTGATGAAGAGACTTGCCCAAGGTGACACAGTCAGTAATGGCAGGGCGGGGGTCTGAATCCTTTCCATCTGGCAACCTAAGCCTGTGAACCTTCCACCTGTCCTGCTGCCGAGACTCCTCCCCAGCCCACCTGGCTGACCCCACCTTGGGCTCACCTGCGCTCTTGCCCGAAGAGGCGCTCCACCTCTGCACGGCCAGGGCTGCGGGTGCGGCCCCCGTTGCTGCCCTGGGGACCTGGCTCCCTCTGCGCCAGCCTCCTGGGCGGGGGCAGGTCGGCCAGCACGGTGTATTCCTCCCTCTCCAAGTTGTGCCTCGTCTCCCCGGGGGGTGCTGAGCCCCGAGAGCCCCCTGAGCTGCCTGGAGGAGGTGAGGATGCCAGGAACGCTAGGTCACTGGGTGGGTGGCGGGGTGGGGACGAGGCTCGTGGTGCATCTCGGTGCCCGATGCACACTTGGGGGGGCAGCATCGGGGAGCCATGCAGAGAGTCGGTGGAGGGGGCCAGGCTCTCCATACTAGTCCCAGGGGGGTCCTGAAAGAAGAGGGAAGGCTCGGGGGCCTGGCGTGGTGGGGATGAGAATGAGGGTGCATCTCGATGCCCAATGCACACCGGGGTGGGGATGTGTGGGGGCTCATGCAGAGACTCTGTGGAGGGGACAAGGCTCTCAGTGCTGGCCCTCGGGAGATCCTGGAACAAGAGGGCAGGCTCCGGGGCCTGGCGTGGTGGCGAGGAGGCCCGGGGTGCGTCACGGTACCCGATACACACAGGTGGGGGGAACTGAGGCGGGTCATGCTGAGGGGACTGATTCTCAGCATCTGATGTGTCTGGGAGGAAGGGAAAGGGATCAAACTGGGTGTGGCGAGGAGGTGAGGAGGCCCGGGGGGCATCCCGGTGTCCAATGCACACAGCTGGGGGGATGTAGGGGGGATCGTGGTGGGGTGAATCACTCTCAGAGGCACGAGGGTCTGGGAAGAAGGGGAAGGGGTCATGTTGCAAATAGCGAGGAGGTGAAGAGGCTCGGGGGGCGTCCCGGTACCCAATGCACACAGCACATGGAGACTGGAAAGAATCAAAAGAGGTCTGGGGTGTCCCACGGGTCGCTGGGTGCAAAGGCGAGGAAGTCCGGGAGGCACTCTGTTGGCCCGGGTTGTGGGAGGCGGAAGTAGCCCGGGATGGTGAGTTGTGCTGGGTAGGGCCAGAGGATGACTGGGGCGGTGTATGCTGAGCTGGTCTAGTGGGAGATGAGGTCTGAGGCCTGTCAGCCTGAGTTGGCCGGAGGGTGATGGATGCCCAGGGAACCTCACTTTGCTTGGAGCGAGACGGAGAAGAGGTTCGGGGGCCATCACTCTGGGTGGGTCGGAGGGGAAAGGAGGCCCAGGGAATGTCTTTGTTAGTACGATGGGGAGAAGAATTCCTGGGATTGTTCCGTTGAGTGGAGCGATGGGGAGTTGATGGTCCGGGATTATTCTGTTGGGTGCAGCACTGAGAGGAGGAGGTTCCGGGGTTATCCCGCCGAAAGGAAGAGGACTGTGGGTTGTCCCGCTGTGTAGAAGAAGTTCTGGGGGTGTTCTGCTGAGTACAAGAAGTTCTGGAGTTTTCCCGCTGGATGGTTCGGTTGGGAGAGGAGGCTCTGGGGTTGTCCCGTTGGGCACAGGACGTTCTAGAGTTTTCCCGCTGGATGGTTCGGTTGGGAGAGGAGGCTCTGGGGTTGTCCCTTTGGGCACAGGACGTTCTAGAGTTTTCCCGCTGGATGGTTCGGTTGGGAGAGGAGGCTCTGGGGTTGTCCCGTTGGGCACAGGATGTTCTAGAATTTTCCCGCTGAGGAGTACACGTAGGAAAAGAAGTCTGAGGGTTGTCCTGTTGAGTAGAAGAGGATCTGGAGTTGTCCTGCTGGGCAGCTCTGGGGGAAGAGGAAACGCGAGGATTGCTTCGTTGGGTAGATGAGGTTCTGGGGTTATCCCGTTGAGCGATTCTTCCGGGAGAGGACGCTCTGGGGGTGTTCCGCTGTGTGGAAGAGGTCCTGGGGGTGTCCTGTTGGTTGGACAAGGTTCTAGGATTGTCCCGTTGAGCAATTTGGGGGGGAGAGGAGGCTCGGGGGGGATCGGGCTGTGTGGAAGCAGTGTGGGCAACGTCTCTTTGCGCAGAGCGATGGAGAGAGGAAGCCTGAGGGGTGGTACTTCGAGGTCCACTCTGTGATGTCCCAGAGGAAGCCTGGGTTAGTGATGACCGGTGCCGCTCCAAGAAGTGGCCACTTTCTCCCCGGAGCTTCGCCCAGTGCTGTCCAGCGCTTCGGCTCCCACCACCAGTATCTAAAGAGAAGCAGGTTCAAGGAGAGCGTGCTTTGCAAACAGGGAGTTACTCTGAGAGGAATGTGGAGGAGTTCCTAGCCCCTGGGATTTAGCTACTTCCTCCCTGGCTTTGGCCCCTGCCTGCAATTTGGGACCCTGCCACCAGGTGGACAGTGGTGCCTGCGTTTGATCATGCAGGTCACAAAGTGAAGCTTCCCCTCAAACCCACTGCCCATGTGTTGAAGGGCAAGAAAGCAAGCAGGTATTTACTACAAAATCTCGTGGTCTACCAATCACGCCATTCACACTGGGGAGGTGTTTAGTCCCCATCTATGATTACTTATTCCCATACCCTCTTCCCCAGAGCTGGATGGGACAGGGCGGGGGCGAGGGGATGATGACAAGATATGATTAGTGTTATTAAAGATGGCTCCAACTGCCGTGGGGGGAATGGGCTGCAGGGGGAGACCTTCAGGGGGCTCTGGCAATAATGCCAGCCAGTGGCAGTGGCACTTGGCCAGGGAAGAGTGGTACAGATGGCAATAAGGGGACAGATTAGGGATGTGTTTTGGAGGCAGTGCTAACCACGGCTGCTGATAACTGGATACAAAGGATGAAGAAAGAGAGGAATCGGGATAACACAAGATTGAGTGCCTGAGCCACTGGGCTGGTGGGGACAGAGGAGAGACTGCAGGAGAAACAGGTTTGGAGGAAGGGTCAGGTTGCTAGTGGTCCCACACCGCCTCCTCTCCACCAGTCTCCCTGCTCCACGTGCTCCCATCACCCCACCTTCCCTGCTTCTCGACACCTTAGGGCTTCTGCACTGGCTGTTCCTTCTGCTTCTAAACTCAGGTCTCAGCCAGTGTTGACTCCCCAGAGAGGCCCTCCCCGTCCACCTGGCCACTCACTCTCACAGCTTCCTGTCTTAATTGTCCAAAAATCAGTTTCCGCTCTCTGGTCTGGCTTTTCTTTTGTTTCCTGTCTGCCCTGCCTCCACCGGCGTGCCAGCTCCACAGGGTGGGTCTTGTCTGCCTTCTTCACTCTGGTTCACCAGCACCGGGGACAGGGCCTGGCACACAGTAGGTGCTTCATAGTTATTGAATGACTGAAATAGAGTGCTGCGTTGAGTTTGAGGTGCTATACACCCCAGGGGAAAGGTTGGTTCTACAATGAACTCGAGTTCAGGGGAGAAGTCAGGCCAGAGGTGTGGACCGAGGGGATGTTGACTTTTCCAGATAGTACTGGAAGTCGAGTAGCTGAGTGTTCGGGGAGAGAACAGAAGGGCACCCAGGACGAGGCTCTGGGGCACCCATATTTGAAGGTCGAGGTGAGGAAGAGGCATCAGCAAAGGAGAGCAGAGTGGCCAGTGAGGAAGGCCTTGACCCTTTGCTGAACACCCCATCGCTACACCTCTTCCCCGGGGCTCTTGGATCCAGCTCGGCCAACAGAGCCTACACCCCTCCCCAGTTCTCCACTGTCCTCGAAAGGGACCGCCATCCACAGACACCCAGACCGGGCGTTGGGACCATGTATTCTCACGCCCCTAATCCCATCAGTCCACCTCCTAAACCTCTTCTCTTCTCTGTCCCCTCCCCACCCACAACCAGGGCCCTAAGTCAGGTTTCTCCATCTGTCACCGGGACGACGAGCTCCACGAGGGTTACAGGAATGGTGCGTCCATCACCCACACAGGGGTCTTTCACCCAGAGTCACCAGCTGGTAACAGTTTGTCTCAGGCTTTCTTCATCCACATCCATGTGCCTACCCGCCTACCTACCAAGCCTCTACCTGTCTCTGTCTAGTGCTCTCTCTACCTACCTATCATTTATCCACTTATTGCACTGTATGGGAGTTAGCAGATGACACTTCACCTCAACCGCCTCCGAATGCAACTCCTAAGGGCCAGGACAGTCTCCTTCTGTGACCACACTCAGGAAATAGCGTGGCTACAATACTGCTCTCTAATATACGTCCATATGCAAATTGCCCCAGCTGTCCCCATGACGTCTTTCATCGTTGTAACTTCCCACCCTGGATGCAATCCAGCACCCCACATGGCATTTGCTGCCCCTGGAGCCTCTTTTGCTCGAGAACGGCCCTGCAGGCCTTTTCTGTCTTTCCTGAAGAGTCCTGCCAGTTATTTTGCAGAACGCCCCTCAGTGGGGGTTTGTCTGATGTTTCATCGGGACTAGGTGCAGGGGGTGCATTTTTAGCAAGAAGCCTCAGGAAGGACGCCGTGTCCTCGCCTGTGAATCACAGGGGGGCACCTGATGCCGCTTTGCCCCGCGCTAGGATGCCGAGTGGCCACTTGGGTACGCGGTGTCTGCCAGATCTTCCCATCCTAAGGGTGCCTTTTCCCTCCGTAATCGATGTGTAATCTGAGGGGTGATACTTTGAGACCGTGTGAATATCCTGTTCCCCGACAACCTTTCACCCAAGAATTAGCATCAGCCGGGGATTCGTGCCTGAACCAGTTATCACTACAGGGGCTGCAACAGTCCCTTTACTGGCTCCTCCCTCAGCCTCACCCCACTCCAATTCATCCTTCATCCCTTTGCCCTGGTGAACTTCCTCAGGCACAGGTCCAATCACATCACTCTCCTCCTCAAAACCCCCCTGTGACTCCCTACTACTTAGAGAAGAAAGTTCAAACTCCTTGGCTAGACTCTTGAGGCCCGGCTATATGGCCCCCATCTACACTTAAGCTGTACATCTCAGGTGACTCCCGACTTCCGCCTGCAAGCCCAGGCTGTACCACGTGCATGAGGCACTCCTGTGAGTCCCTTCCTGGCTGGAAAGAAGCGCTTTGTCCCCTGCCCCAGACCCAACTCTGTGCTCCCAGCATGGCACGTGTTTCTGTTCTTCCTCTGTCCTGGGCCGTGGTTTGTCATCTCCCATTGCCTGCTTGCAGACCCACCTGGGGCAAGGACTAACTCCTCCTGAACATCCACAGAGTCCAGCACCAGCTTTGATGCACAGGGAGTGCTGGCACGTTTGCTGATTGAGTGCTAGAGGAGCTGTGGGAAGCCAGGGTGAGGACGTGGGTGCCTTGGCCCAAATCCTGATGATGCTGAAGTCACTGATCAGGGGGCCACACAGGGTAGGAGTGATGGGGGGACCCACGCTCTGGGGCCCAGCACACTGGGCTCACATACCAGTGAGATGCTAACCAGTGTCATGTGCATCTGTGAGCCGGGCCTGCCCAGCAGCCTTTTCCCTCTCTCTGGGAGCAGCATCACCCTGATTTCCTTTGGGCCCTCTCCTCTTGTCCACTCTCAGGCCGTGAGCTTTGCACAGGGGGCTGAGCCCATCACTGATCACCAGGTTGTGCATATGACCCATGCTGGGTCCCAGGGAGAACCCTTCCTAAGGCTTTAGCTACATCTGCTGGGAAGATTGTGTGTCCTCCGTCTGTGGGGTTAATAAGCAAGTAGGATATAGCCTGGCACTGCTGCCGCTCATCATGCCACTATGGGGGCGGGTCTGACTGAGAATGAAGCCACCACAGAAGAAAGCAGAACAAAGACGAGACTTTAGATGCTGTTTGGACACCTGGATCCAGCCATGCCTGAAGTCATCACCTCCTAGACTTTTTACTCAGCCAGTATCAGTTTCTGTCACTTGCAACCCGAAGATCCTAACCCACCAAAGGAAGACAGGCCCAAGGGCCCAGATGGCCAGTGAGATGGCTGTCTAGGCCCCAGGCCCCTGGCCATCACCACATCCATGGTCACAGGGACTAACATGGCCTGACAAACACTCACCCTCCTTTCTTTGGCCTGCGGCGTCTCCTCCCACAGGAGACCGGGTGAGGAGAGATGGCGCCTTTCGGGCACTGTCAGCTCTTGGCCCTTCTTGCAGCTTGCGAGGGATCATCACGGTGAGCTCGTCCCAGCTAGAGGCCTCCTCCCGCCTCTCGACAATGTCCCAGTCCTGCCAGGGAAGGCGAGGAGAAAGTGTACTGGGAGAAACCCCTGGGCCTATGCTCTCAGCATGAGATGGAGAGAAGGAAGGGAAAGGAACTGACACTGAAAGAGCACCTACTGTATCGTCGGCACTGTGCTGGGCTCTCTGCAAGTGTAACTCAGCTCATCTTCAATCAACCCTGTGAGGTTGGCACGTCCGTTGCAGTTAAGAACGTGCCCAAAGTCATACAGCTGGGAAGTGGTTTATATGGGAGGGGACTTGAACACAGGGCAGTTGGACTATACGTGGTAGGAGAGCCTTGCAATGTATTTTCCAACCCCAGCGGATCTCAGGATCCAGAAGGAAGCGGATTCGAAGACCAGCCCCACCACTTATCAGATGTGTGGCTTTGTTGTTTCCCTTCTCTGAGCCTCAGTTTTCTTGCCCCAGAACAGGGTCATAAAAGTCTCTACCTCAGAGGGGGGGGGGGGGGTGAACCTTCCTGAGCCCATGCCTGCCATCTGTCACTTCCTCCTGGGGGTCTCATGGGTAGTCTGTCTCTTCTAATCCGTGATGGCCCTTTAAGGGCTGACTGCCCAGTAAGTTCCCCTGGGTCTCCTCTTCTCCAGGCTAAACGGCCCCAGCCCTGGCCAGGGCCCCCCCAGCCTGCTCCTTTCCCTCCCTCTGTCCTCTGGTCATGGGACTCAGTGGTGTGTGACCAGGGCAGGAGCCAGTGCCACTCCCATCCTTGCTCTGGACAACACACCCAACATCCTGGCCCTCTGTGACCTGTGACCTGAGTTTTTGGCAGCCTGAGCCTATTGGTGACTCGCGTGGAACTCCCTATCCACTGAAACTCCTATCTCCATCTTCCCACAGCCAGACCCTCAGCCCTCCTTGGCCAACCCTGCAGAGACACCTACCCCTTCCAGGGGGGTGGTCTGGGTAGCCCCAGGTGCCCGCTAAGTCTCCAGAGGCCCTCTGCCCAGTTCCCTGGTGCAAGAGGCTCAGCCTTCCTCTGGAGGTTTGGGTGGAACCCCGGGGCTGGCAAGCAGGGGTGATCTGCTCTTGCCCTCAGCCTCCTGCCCCCAGCTCACCACAGAGGACGAGTTGCTGGTATCATCAGCGGTGTCACAGTCAGGGCTGCAGCTGGTTCCAGAGTCAGGGCTCTCGTCGAAGATGCCACACAGGGAGGAGGCCAGGCCCTCCAAATAGGGCACTGCCTCCGGGGCTCGGCTCCTGCTCCTGGGGGCAGCTGTGGGGCCCTCTGCGGGAAGGCCTGCCGCTGGGCCCCTGGGACAGGAGACAGACCCATCACTTTTTCCCCAAAAGTAATGGGAATTAAGGAGAAATACCCCCACGCAGGTTCACCCACACCTCACATTGGAGTGGAAGACGGCGCTGGCACACAGGGCTCTCTGTGCTGGGCTCTTTACATGGGCTGCTTGGTTAGCTACAACAACCTCCCTTTGAAGTGAAATGATTCCCGTTTTACAGATAAAGAAACTGAGGCTCAGAGAGGATAAGGGACTAGCCCAGGTGGCAGAGCTAGGAAAGGGCAGAGCTGCGTGTGAACCAGGGCTGTGGCCCCAGCCCCAACCCTCTGTCACTGGAACAAGCTCAGTAAGACTAAGAAGGCAGAATTGTGCTGGGCTAATCGGGGCCTCTGAGAGGTAGCAGAGCTCCAGGGGCACTGACAGGGTCACCGGTCTGTATGCCAAGGGAGGGAGTTTAGAGAAAGCCCTGCTTAGGATAAGCCAGTTGGGGTGGCCACAGGGCCAAGTAGGCTCAGAGCTGGCATTATCCCCAAAGAGCCACCCACAGACTGGCCTACAAGATGAAAATAGGTGATGACCCCCGAAAAAGGGGTCTGTGGTCAAATAGGTTTGAGACATTCTACACACTTCTACTTCCCCCATTCAAAAGCACAGTGTGTGCCTGCAAACTAAAGGCTTTGACAAGTCCTGCAAGAAAGATAACCGACTTAGTTTATCTCAGACTTCCTGAAACATATTTGATGGCAGAGCTTTTGGTTTTTAAAAAAAATAATGTCTACCTGGAGGAACACATGTTCCCAAAGCAATGCTGATTTGATTCAATTCTTCTTATTTTTTAAATGGGGGAAACTGAGACCCCAAAAGAGGATATAACGTGTGCATGGTCCTACAGACGAACAGGGATGGAGCTGGAGCTGGCTGCCAGGTTTCGAGACCCTCAGCCGTGCCCTCCCAAAGCACCTTGGCCCCAAGGAGAACTTCAGTTCAGCTCAGGACTGGAATGGAGGGAACCCCAGAGCCTGGAGCAGTGCACAGTCAGGTAGGTGGGGGGTGATAAGCCTGTTTAATTTTTTAAAGCTGTGCAGAGGGAACCTGGAAGTGTGAGCGGGCTGTGGGCCATGCCCACGGCAGGGTGGGTGCATGGCTGCTCCACACCCTGGAGTGAAGCTGAGCTAGGGACCAAGGAACATGCCCACAGCCTGCGTGTGCCTGGCCGTGTGGACTGACCATGTGACCCACACTAACAGCCATCACAGAGAGATGGTGCCATTGTGACGGGGGGGGGGGTGGGATGGAGGAGGGCTACCCCGGGGAGCCCCTCCCCGGGCCCTGGGGCTCTACCCACCTCTCAGGCCCTGGTCCAAGGCCCAGGCGCACCACAGACTGGCAGCCGGAGGTCGAGGCACTGAGTGGGTCCTCAGCGGCAGGCGGGCGGCGGGGCAGGTCGCAGTAGGGCACCTCAGCACCTGGAGGGCTCCCGGGCTCCTGGGACAGAGTTGGAAAGAGGAGGCACCTCATGGCCCACGTGGGGGCTCCCCTCCCCCTGCACGGCCCCTCCCCCCACCCGGCGGTGTGGAAGAGTCTCCAGGCATCTCCTCCTGGGATCTCAGACTTCTCAAGGAGAGCTGCCCATCAGGCTGGAAGCGCCCCTGGGGACCCAAGCTGGGGGCTGGCAGAGGTACAGGGCGTGTGCATGCACATGTGTGTACAGGTATGTGTGCATATATAGGCCTGAGTGCAAGTGTGCACGCGTGCATGCATGTGTATTCCAGGCCAGGCGTACACTAGTGCATATGTTTGCATAAATGCATGTAAGTGTGTTTATCTGTGTGTGTTGGCACATATGTAGGTGTGTGTGCTTGAGGATATTAAGTACACAAAAGGACCCAGAAGGGTCTTCTGTAGCTAGAAGACGGGATGAGGAAGGAGGGTGAGGAGAAAGGATGAAGACGGCTTGGAGAATGAGGGAGGAAGATGTAGTCTGAGGGAGGAGAAGATGGGAAAAGAAGGCCTTGGAGGAGCGGAGAGATGTGCCCCATTAGAGAGGCAGGGGGCTCCAAGGCTGGAGGGTCAAGGCCCTAGGGGTAGGGGCAGGGGCCCTGAGCTGACTGCCCGCTTCTCTTTTCCTCCGCCCTTAGCAAGGCCACACCTGTGAAGGCTGGTGCTGGGCTCACCCAGGGGGAACGGCTGCTCACCTCCAGCAAGGCCCCCCCAATCCTCCCCACCCCCCGGGCTGGCAAGGCCCTCCCTTACTGGTGGGAGACAGCGGCCACAGCACCCTGCACCCTCTCGGGTTACCTGGGCGGCGGGCTCCGGCGGTGGCGGCTGGCGGCTGTCAGCACCCTCGTCCCCGGGGGGCTACGGCTCAGGCCCCCATGCTGCCGCCCTCCCAGGCCCCGACTCTGGGCCGTGGCAGCGGCAGCCGAGGCAGCAGAAACCTTAGAGGGGCCGGCTGCGGGAGCAGGGGCCCCTCATTACTGTTTCATAAGCCGGGGCCCAGCCAAGAACAATGCAGGACATGAAACCACAGGAACCTGATCTCCACAGCTCACCTGAGAGCTGGCTGGGCGGGGGCCTGGGAATGGGCTCCCTGGGGACCCTAGAGCCCAGCGCTCAGGGCCGAGGCCACAGCCTGGCCACAGCCCCAGGGTGGGCACAGACTCTCTGGGTTCCAGGAAGGCGGCCACTAGCAGGACCTGGGCAGGGCCAAGGAGTGGGGCGGGGGTGTTTGCCACACCATCCAAGCCAGAGAAGCCCGTCTGGGTTCAGTTTCGCCCCCTGCCCTGGAACCAGATTCTGATCAGAGCTCGGCAGCAGGAGGTGTCAGATCCACAGCCCGGCCTGGCGCCTTAGCCGCCCTGGGGACCTCACTGCATGAATGAGGAAGGAGCAGTTCACGGGGCATTACCAAGGGGTCCCAGGCCAGCTGGGCCCAGCAGGACCCCCAGCCTGTCACCTGTCATGGCACCTCCTCCCTGCTGTTACCTCCAGCCCCCATCGCTGCCCACCACCAGCAGGAGCGGGCCCAGCAGCTAGTCCCTGGCTCTGATTTCTGTCTGGCGGGTCAGCATAGGCTCTGGCCTCAGACGGACATCAGGCCCAATCCTGGCACCTCCACTTCCCAGCTGGGTGATCTCAGAACAGTGGCTTCCCCTCTCTGAGCCTGGGTTTCTCCTCTACAAAACTGGAATGATAAGAGGACCCACCTCCTAGAGGTGCTGCGAGAATTAAATGAGGTAAAATTTGTAAAGGGCTTAGAACAGTGCCTGCTCTGTACATCTTAAATACTGAGGGAGCCAAGAAAATGTAGGCATATTTTAAGAAAGGAAAAACCTGTATTAAAATTGTAATACTCAATATATACCAATAACAAAAGTTGAATACAAGTCATGTGTATACATTTTTTTGGCACCCCCTGTATAATAGATAATGTAAAAAAAATCAAATAGAATTTGGTTAGTGTTAAATCGATAGAATACTAAATACACTTAAGAATAAATACATTAAAAAGGGATGTATGATGCCTGACATACAGTAGGGTCCTCTCACCTAGGCCCTCCATCCAGAACTTGGCCAGTGCCTAGTCAAGGCCAAGTGATTTCCAGGGATAATCCCTTCCCCACCCCCAGTCTGTGGGAGACTCAGCTGAGAGTAGAGCAGAGACAAGATCCCGGGGAAGCTGGAGCAAGCTTTGGGGAGGGGTCTGGCCTGGGACCTAGGCCATTCCTGCATATTCCAGGGTAGGTAAAGATGTCCACCCCCAAGAGATACCTTTCGGCCCTCAGGAAAGAGGTTGTGCCCAGGTGTAACTAGGAATCCAGCTGGGAACGGAACAGGCCCATTCAGGCTGGGGGAGGCTTCTGTAACACACAGATTTTGTGACTCCACATGCTTGAAACTGCTCAACGATGAGCAAGACGGTCATCAGCACCAGATCCTGAGGACCTGACAGCCTCTATCTGCAGTTATTCCCTCATCTCCAGCGTGGCCCACAGGCACCTCACTCACCACTCCACACAACTCGAGAGGGATCTCCTATCTCAAGTACCTGCCTCAGGAAATAACTTAGACGTCAGCCATGTTCCACCTCCTCCTTGCTCCTCAGGTATTAAATCCTTTAGATTCTCCCAGTTCAATTAGTTCTGAAACGGGTCCATGTCTCTCCATCTAAAAGTCTCCGCCATCTCTGGCATGAGTAATTGTACCTTTTCCTCACTGGTCACCCTGATTCACTCTCACTCCCTGCACTCCATTCTCTGCCCTGCAATCAGAGTGACTTTGGAAAATGCAAATCTGATCACATCACTCCCCTGTTTAAAAATCTTCAGTGACTCCCATGCCTCTCAGGAAAAAAGTCCCAAGTCAGCATGTCCACAAGGCCCCAACCAAGGCCTGGAGAGACCAGCCCCCACCCCGTTCTCCATCTTGTCCTGGAGTTCCTCTGCCCCTCCCTCTTTCTGGCCTCTCTCCATCCTCCTATATGCCTCCTCCTCTCTGCCTCAGGGACTTTGCACCTACCATCCCTTTCCTCTGTTCTTTCCCTACTTCACTGGCCAATTACCAAGCTTCACCAAACAGCTAAAATGTCATTTCTTTGGAGAAACCTATTATTTACCCTCATGCCACTTGCTGTTCCTTACAACATTTATCACAACCATAATTATGTGCATGATTAATTTCTTAGTCTTCATTTATCTTGCTAGAGTACAAGCCCCATGGACCAGGGACTGTTTCCCCAACACATAGCATAATGCCTGCACATTTTTAGCACCTATTTAATATGTGTGAACACGTGAGCTGGCCCAAGGTCTCGGCTGCGAAGTGGTAGGACTGAGACTAGAACTCATACCTGTATGAATCCAAATTTCTCCTCCTGTTCCTCACTTGTCATCTCCCCATCCATTGGGAGAGGTCATTTATATGGGACATGGACTCATAGGGCTTTCAGGCATCTGTTCCCTGAACTTGGGGGTGAGGGTAGGGGAGCTGTTACTGCAGGTGTCAAGACAAGTAGAAAGGAATCTCCCAAGTTTGCTTTTCTGGTCAGGAAGAAGGGAAAGAGAAACCTAACGTGTATTGAATTAGTTACATGTGACTTGGGCTAAGCAGTGCCAGATGCCCTGAGTGAGAAGGCCTTGTTGCCCCACTTTACTCTTCAAAAGAAGGAAGCCAGAGGGGTGGCCAGTTTAGCTCAGTTGGTTAGAGCGTGGTGCTAATAGTACCAAGGTTGCTGGTTCAATCCCTGCCTGGGCCACTGTGAGCTGCGCCCTCCTTAAAAAAATCAATTACTTAATTAATTATTCATTCATTAATTTAAATAAATAAATAAATGGAGCGGTGACTCTCAGATAGAAATGTCCTCTCCAATGTTTAAAAAAGAGAGAGAGGGAAGCTAGAGAGGGTAAATGATCCAAGGTCACACAGCAGGGAAATGGCAAACCTAGCACTGGAGCTCTGGCCTGCCTGGCTCCCAAGCTGAACAGTGACTCCCGTTCAATGGCCACCTCTTGGCGCCTAACCCCCTGCATGGCACTGGCTGCCAGGCTCCAGAAGAGCCTTAGGCCTCAGGACCCTCTGGGAATGACAGAGCCATAATGCAGCACGGCTGGAAGCGCCCATGGAGATTCACACGTCCCCTGCTTCTCATGGCGTGTGCATCTGCACTCTGGGTTTACGTGCATGGTTTACACGTATCAGAACATCGAGCTCAAAGTGAGAAAATGCCTCCCTTTCCCTTTCACTCCTTCAGTACCTTCAAGGGGAAAGTCTTCGGTGGGTGCTGGGGTATTTTTAACGCTTTTTTAACACCTGCCAATTTCCCTTTTTAACAGAGAGACAGACAGCAGGACTCAGGCTCAGAGCCTTCAGCCAATAATATTCTCTAGTTAGAATTTAATGATATTTCTGGGTTTTGTCCTTTTCTTTCTCTTTTTAACCTTCTTTATAAAGGATACGATCCTGGTTTTCTATTTGTGGTAGTGATGTAAAGTTCTGTTTTAGTATAAGTGAAAAAAGGGTGTGAGTTAAAGAACAATAAAGTAAATAATAGATTACATGAGGTGATGGCAAAGAAATCATAAAAGCAGGAGAATGACTGGCATTTAGGAAACATTAACGTGGTCCCACCACCCCATTGTACAGCTGGGAAAACTGAGGCTCTGCCCAGGAGGAAGGCCAGTGTCTGGGTTCCATTGCAAGCGAGTGTCAGCCCATCACGGACTCCCCCACCCCAAATTACGCTGACCACTCGGGAAAGCCGGCCCACCTGGTGCCTTGCTCTGTGGGCCTCCTCAGGCTGCAAGCAGTTCTGACAGCAGCTCTGGGCCAGCACATTGACCTCGTAGTGTTCACAGGGGGCATTCTCAGCTGCCCCCTCCATATTGGCTGAGTCAGGCCAAGGCAGCTCCTGTGATCCGATGGTGGCGCCTGGGAAGAATGGGGGTGAGGCAAGGAACAGGTGACTAGCTGGCAGCCCACCCGGACCCCAGCCCCAGTTTGCCCCTGGACCTACAAGGGCCGAGGAAATAATGTTATCCATCCATTCATTCATTTGTTCATTTATTCAATCAACAAATACTCATTAAGCACCTACTAAGCACCAGGCACTCTGCCAAGCATTTCACATGTGATTTCTAGTCATTACTGCATTATTGCTCCAAGTGCGTTCCGAGGACCCTGCATTAGACTCAGCCATGCTGCTCATAACATGCCTATTCCCAGTTCCCTCCCCAGATCTGCCCAGTCAGAATCTATCCAGAGGTGAGGCCTGGGGGTGTGAAATTTTATAAAAGTCTCCCAGGGGATTCCAGTGTACCCCAAAGTTGGAATGCCCTTGCTTTACAGTTATCCTGCACTGTGGATAAAATGAGTGCCAATTTCAGATGAGGCAACGAAGGCTCACAGAGGTTCCATAACTTGCTGAAGTTCCCAGTGGCTGAACTGGATTCAAAGCCAGGTCTGTGCCCACCCCCTCTCCCCACCCCAGAGGTGGTAGTGGGGGGCACTGGAATCACACTGCCAACTCACACAGTCCCTTGAAACACTGGGAGTGAGGCACAAGGCTGGCCAAGTATTTTCAGAGTTTGAGGACAAAGTCATGGACGAAAGCGGACAACCTAAAGTCACACAAGTTTGTGGCAGCGCTCGGCCAAAGAGAAACCCGGGTGTTCTGACTTGAGCATAGGGCTGTCCCTTCTGTGCCACTGAGGGCTCCAATGCCCTGTCTGGGGGCACAAGAAAGCCCTGACAGAAGAGTGACTTGAAGATGCCCTCCTAACCCACACAGAGCCCCAGGAGGGGATGGGGATGAGAGGAATCCATATTCCCAAACACGCATGCCTCTTATGGTGCCCCCAGGTCCCTGCCCATACCCCTCCTCACCTGGAGAGCTTCCTCCACAGCGTTCCAGAGGATCGGGCTTGTGCTGCCAATCTCACCGGAGAGCTGGGGAATTTCATGTCCTCCCCTGGGGCATCCAGGGAGAAGGTTCCTGGCTGCTCCACCTTCAGACCTGGAGAGGCGGAAGGGCACAGTGTGTGTGGAGGGGGCATCCACTGGCCCCTCGGTGGCCCTGAGGTCTCCGATCTTCTCTGGGCAGTCATCTTCCCGCGTCCTTCCCTGCTCCCAGTGGTAGTGGGCACGCATCTGTCCCGCCCAGCCAGGGCGGTTCTTTCCAAGTCCGGCCACAAAAAGAAACAACGCCTCGAAAGGAGACCGCCACTCAGGATGGCTCTACTCCACTTGCCCCTCACTGCTCCCTCGTGCTCCTCCCCACTCCCAACCAACTGGCAGAACCCTTCTCTGAAACGCACTTTAGGGGTGGATATAACAATGAAAAACCTTCAGCGGACACGGCGGATGCCCCACCCAGAGAATGGACCCCTGGACCTCTCTCCATCCAGTCAACCAGTCCCTCCCCGTATCCCTCACCCCTCCACCTTTCCCTCCCTATGCTCCCCCCCACCTCCACCCTCCACCACCCTTTCCGCTAAGCAGAACCAACCTCGGCTCGGGTTTCCACGCACAGGGGGTGCTGAGGTGGGGTGCCGAGGTCACAGCCTCTTTATTTTAACAATGAATCAGAATGTTGCCCTGATTCGTCCAGGGGGGTGAACAAAGACCACGCCCCTGCCACTTCCCCATAGGCCGGTCTAGGTGCTTCATTTACATGAGGACTATGGAATTGGACAATCCGAGAACAAGGGGCGGGGCGGAGGCGGGCGGTGCCTACAAGCCTCAGAACGCGGGACTTAACGCACGTTTAAGCCTGAGCAGTCGGTCCGGGTCCCTCAGGGGACCTTGACAAGGGTTGCACTGGCGACTCTGGCTCCTTCTGATCTCTTTCCCGTTGGTTAATTCCCGCTACAGTCCCCTAAACTGGCTTTCGCCTAGACCTTGGTCTAGAGATTTAACCTCTCTGTGCCTCAATTTTCTCATCAGTAAAATGGGGGTAGTACCATACTACTACCTGTGAGGATGAAATGAAATGCCCGGTTTTCAACGTCCATTTTCAACACTTCCACTGATACGGTGCTTACTCACAGAATTCACGGCTCTCCCTGTTTTAAAAGTCTGGCCCCTACTTTAAGCTAACATATATTCTGCACTATGTGCCAGCTCCTATTCCAAAAGCTTTACATTCATGAGGACATAGTGACCTGGAGAATTAAGTACCAAGATCTTCATTTCAAGCAACTGAGGATCAGAGAAATTAACTAACTTGCCAGTTTCACACAGCTAGTAAGTGGCAGAGGCAAGACTAAAACCCCTGGTGTGTCCAACTCCACCCGCATTCACAAAGCATCTTCACTAATTCACTCAAGATATCCACATGTACCCGGAATATGCCATGCCTCAGCTGGGCGCTGGGGAGATGGTAATATGAATAAAATGTGGCTCCTTCTGAGATGAGGAGCCCACTGACCAGTGCGAGAGACAACCTCTGAATAGGTCATCTTGGCCCAGGACGGAACAGGCAAAAATATAGCTGCATAACAATAATGAGCTTTCTGCTTGGTCCCAATTACTGTAAGCAAAACAAGTAGTGAGACTCAAGTTCAACATCTGGCTCTAGCACTTCCTGGCTGTATGATCTTGAGAAAGTTACTTGACCTCTCGAAGCCTGGAGTGGACACTGGGTTTGAGTTTGAAGGTCAGGATATGGCCCAGCCCTCTGCAGACCCCACCAATCAATAAAACCTGGAGCCAACTCAGAGTGGCCCTGCCAACAATTTAATTCATTAAATACTATGGAGCCCCTACTTTAACAGTCGTGCATGCTGAGGATACATCAATGAACAAAAAATCGAATTTCCTGCTTTCATAGCACTTACGTTCTAGTGGAGACAAACAGACCGCAAACTAGATAAATAATCTGTAGAGTATGTTGGCTGGTGATGGGTGCTAAGAAGAAAAATTAAGCAGGGAGGAGGTTGAAAGTGGCTGGTGTAGGTAGGGCGTTACGTTTTAAATAAGGTGTTCAGAGAAGGCCACACTGAGATGGCGACAGGTGAACAAAGACCTGGAGAAGATGAGGCAGTGAGTCTGCAGGTCCTGGGGAGGAGCGTCTCAGGCTGAGGGGACAGAAGCAGTGAGACTGGAATGGAAAGAATGTGGGAGCAAGGGGAAGAGTCAGGGGCTGGCTGGTGGGTCGTCCCGAGTGCTCTCCCCAGCTGGAGCTGCCTGGTTGCACCCCTCTGTAGGTTGGCTCAGGGCTAAAGGTGTCATGGCGCCCGCCAGGGAAGAGTCACCACTTGCCACCATTTAGTCCTAGCCTCACATCCCCCTTTCTACTCTCTGAAGTCTTTGCCTGCTCATCTCCCCCTCTGTTCATGCCCTTCCCTGTGGCTGAGACACCCCTCTTCAGAGACCTGGGGAAGCAGAACTATTACTGACAGCTGCAGTCCCACTCTACCCCACGGAGCCTATTTTCTCTCAGTCAAGTGGAAAAAGTCATCCCAGCCCTCTCAGTCCATGGGCTTGTCGGAAAATCAAGTGCCCCGGGCAGGCAAGATAAGAGACACAGGGGCGGTGGCCCAGTGGAGCGGGGGCAGGAAGGCATGAGGCGCTAAAAGGGTCACCAGGGCAGGCTTCGGTCACGGGGTACCCTGCAAAGTGACCCAAAGTGGCCAGGCTTGCTTTTACTGACCCCTTTAGACACTCAAGCCTTGATAAAGCTCCTAGAGGCCTCAACCCAGAGGGCCCACAAGATGGGGAGCAGGAGTCAAGAATCCAGGTATGGAGCATGGAGGGGGGGGCTCCTAGAAAACCAGTTCTCCAGAGGGTCCTGATTCACCACTCCTGATCCTAGGACTGGCAAAACCACCGTGACTCAATTTCCTGGGTTTGCTTCAAGAACTGGTGGCACATATAAAAACAGCAGATGAGAATTTCATACCAGTAAACGTTACAAACTGTAGATGTCAGCTATAAATGGCCCCATGTGACTGGGGCTGGGAGGAGACCCAGGTCAGATGACTCAATGGTCAGCCGCAGCCGGGTACACTAAAGGCACACGGGGGAATGGCAGGTGCCACAGGAAGTGGTTCATACACGTCTCATTTCTGCTGTGGGCAGTCCCAGAAGATAGATGTCATATGTCATCTTACATATGGGGAACACACAGAGAAGTCAGTACAGTGAGGAGCTCACAGAATGAGCAAGTGGCAGAGCCAGGATTCAAACCCAAGCCCTGCGCACTGATCTCCCGGGCCCAGCTCTGTTCCTGCTTCCACGCAGCTCTCCTGGGTTGACTGCCAGAACCCCTGGAGAGCCTGGTAACCCACCCTCTGCCCTGCGTGGAGGCAGCCCAGTGGGGTGAGTCACCTCATTCCAAGCACAGGGGAGGACAACCAGGAAGCAGCAGGGAAAAAAGGTGGGAGGAGCTGAGAAGCCAAGTCACGGGGCCTCCTGGCCAGAAGCCCTGAGCTTCGCATTCCCGTGTCCAGGTGTGGCCTTCAGACCCGCACCAGCCATTGTCAGCTACCACCAGATGGTGGGTTTGATGGTGACGTGGGAGATCACGTGCCCACCCCCAGGCACAGCCTAACAGAGCCACTCCTCCTGAGCCTGCCCAAGGATGGGGCGGGACTGCTCCGGGCAGGTCCTCCATGGGGTCAGTGAGGGAAAGGCCTGCCCCGCACACTTCAGCTCCCTCCTCCAGGAGTCTCCCACATTCCGAGACCCTAAAGCTGTGCTCCCGTCACAGCATTCTCCTGTCGCCTAGACCATGCCTCTCACTAGTGCATGAGCTTTGCCCAGGATGAAAGCACATCTTACATCCCTTTCCGTCCTAGTGTTAGGGCCCAACACAGCTCCCCTAACCAGGGTGCAACAGGCAATCCCTGTGCTCTGGCCCAGAATCACAAGAACCAGTAAGTGGCAAGGGGTGGGTGTTCTGCCGATGCCCCAGAACAGTGCTCTGGTTATCCTTGCGGTACCACATCTACTTGCCACAGGCGGACCCGGATTCTGCCAACGGCCCTGCTTGGTAAGGGAACGGCAGGGTGTGTGAGATGGGTCACTCATCAGCTGGGACAAGGAAGGGACAAGGCTGGTTTTCAACAGCCCTGAAGCCACGCCTGAAGATCTGGAAGGAGTATGAAGAAATGGCAGCCTTGCAGATCACCAGCAGGCCTCCTGAGGGGTCTGCTCGGAAAAGGCCCCACTTTTAGACAAGCTGCATCTTCTTTAAAAAGGATTAATCACTCCTTGCTTCTGGGAGCTGCTGGAAGCCTGGGAAACTGCCCCATTTTGAGGGTGAGGATGCTCCAGGACTCACCATTTCCACCATTTCAATTTCCGCTGAGGAGATGAAGGAGGCCCAGAAGAAGAGACAGGCCCCAAGTCAGTAAAGGGCAGAGCTTGGCACTGCTCACCCACCTGCCCCAGCTGCCCGCTTTTCAAAACACCAGTGGACTCTGGATTCAACCAGTAGTTACACCGGTCTGCACCCCTGGTTAGGCGGCCCAGACCCGATGCTGCCTTTTCATACCCACAGTGAAAACTGCTGGAGGGTGAGGACGGACCCACTCCCCTACTACCCCAGAAGCCTGCCCTTGGCACGTGGCATCAGGGCCAAAGACAAACCAACCACTTTGCACTTAGTTTCACAAATCTGATGAAGGCCTAGTGGGGTATACATTTGGGAAGATGCTCCAAATTTGGTCCTGAAGGTTCTTCCTGAGAAAGGCCAGATCTCAGCTGCCTGCTCTTTCTGGGGTCCAAGCCCCAGGCCGGAGAGGTGCTGGTCTCCCAACCTGGTCTCCCACCTCGGTGCAGGCTGGGTTATGGGGACAGCCAAGCAGAGACAGGACAGGCTTGCAGCCTAGGCTGGGGCCTGGTCTGGTTCTCGAGCTCACTCTCCACTGTGCCCGGCTCTGCCAGTCAGCCGGCGGCGCTGGGTCTTGCTGGTACGAGTGGCACTCAGGGGCTTCTTGGTGGAGTCCTGCGCCCGTCGGGGATGTTTCCTCTTGACCTTTTTTCGATTGTGCGCATGCAGCGATGCTGTGAGAGAGGAGATCCTGTGGGAGGGTGGGAGGTTGGTGAGGCTAGGGCCTCAGTTTACCCTGGGGAACAGGGCATAAGTGAAAGGTTGGCTTGGGGGTGACTGATGGCCCAGTTCATGAAGGGGAAGTCGGGACAGGCTGTGAATACTGGCAGTAACAAGTCCACTCCAGAGGCAGCCTGCTCTGACCCCAGAGGGCCTGCCAAGCTCCTCAACTCAGAGACAGAAAGGCTCTTACGCAAGGCACAAAAGGCACCGAGGGTCGGCTGTTTTTGGGGGGTGGAGGTGGGGACTGTGAGGAGGGGCTGAGGACCACATGACAGGCAAAGCAGAAGGCTGCTCCGGGCCCCACACCATGCCCCACAAGCCAGAGGGCAGTGGCTCTGCAGGCTGGGTCACCAATGCCAGCCTTGCAGAGCAGAGTCGTAGGGGAGGACAGGCCAGGGCTCACCGCTGAGATAGCAGGGGGTCTCTGGACTTCCTGGGTAAGGCTCTGGTCGGCTTCTCCATGGATGACAGCTCTTCCTCAGACCCGTGCCTGGCCCCCTGCTAAAGAAGCACAGAACAAGGACTGTCACAGAGAGCAGTGGACCCAGAGGCCTGGGCCAGGGCTCAGAGAAGGCTGTGTGTGCCCTGGAGCAGGGATTCCGCAGGGGAGAGCTGTTTCAGAGTCCTCCGCTGCCTCGGCTTCCAATGGACACTCAACACGCACAGATGAAAGAACTCTAAAATGGGGACAAGGCTTCTTTGCATCAGACCTTTCAGAAGAATGAGTACAAAATACAAGGAGCAGTTGCTCCAGGACTGAAGGACACTGTAACTACCCATGATAGAAATATGGTTTACCTTGTAACACTTTATATACATGTATAGAAATTCCTAGACAACCCAGACAGACACAACTTTAACTGAAACAACTTACGGGGATGCTTTCCAATATTTTCAGTGACAGTCTGCTCTATTTCTTTTCTTTTGTTTTTTGTTTTTTTTAAATGCTGGTCAAAACCTGCTAATAGTAGGTTGGTCCAAAAGTAATTGATGTTTAAAAGGTTAAAAATAATTGCAAAAAACCACAATTACTTTTGCACCAACCTAATAGGTTGAAAACTCACTGTCAGTGCACACAGACGTGCCTTGTGTTATTGCTGCTTATGCAATGGGAGTGATTACAATAAACAGCTATTGTAAGTGTTTCCTGTGGGTTCTTTTAATCTCACAGTCATCTGACAAGGCAGGTGCTACCATCAGTGAACACTGTTTACTGATCAAGGGAAGAGGCAAAGCAAAGAGACTTGCCCAACCTCCCACAGCCGCTCAGCGATGGAACTGGGCTCTGAAGCCCCTTGCACTGGAATGTCCATGACACGGACCAGCACTTAACAACCCGATAAGCCAGTCTGCCTGTGTCCCTTCTTCCCCAGGCTGGGAGTGACACCCACCTCAGGCGGAGGCAGTCCGAGCAGCCGGGCCCCCGAGAGGTCCAGGTCACTGATGGTAGTCACGGTGACAGTGTGGTTGGGGTGGTCATATTGCACTGACTCTGTCTTTGCTGTCACCAGCCGGTCCAGTTCGTCTGCCTCCTCTGTGAAGGATGGACACAGAACCAGGCCTCAGCCCCTAATCCCAAGTAACCAGGCTCCAGCTCCTCCCAATCCTGGAGTGTAATGGCCCCCCTCTATGGGAGAGTATCCAGGCAGTCACCGGCTGCAGAGCCTGCTTGCGAGCAGAAGTTGTAAATGATCCAACTCTTCCTTGCACCTTCCAAGGAGACCTCAGACCACCTGGTCCCTACCTAGGGCAAGCCCAGTGAGACGCCAGGAGCTGCTCCGCCCCTTTCCCGCTAGCCCCAGTCCCTCCAGGCCTCCAAACCGGGCTGTCTTCTCAGGATTGGTTTACCAAGAGGTTTGGGTCTCCTCCTGGTCTCTGATCCACTCACATTTACAGGTACCTGAGGACGACCCTGACCCCCAGATCACCACCCAGACCCCTAGAGCTAAGGACGTCAGCTTCTGTGCAGCACTCACACCCCTCCCCTCCCACCCACTAGGGGATAAAGAAACCCAAGCCCACTGGCTATCCTCCAGGTCAGGACAAGGATGGGACTTACCCAGTGCCTCCTCTCTCTCTGCCAGCATCTTCAAGTATTCTTGGTGGCGCTGAAACCAAAAGGTTAGAGAACACAATGAATATGGCCTCTCAGCCCCACCTCAGGTGGGGCATTGCTCACCTCCAGGGTGAGTGAGTGAAAGACCAGAAGATTTCACCCTAAACCTTCCCTAGACCTGGGTCCAAGGTGTCTCTGCTCGTATGAACTGTTCCCCAGGCCTGCTCACACCTCTCCTCATCCCTGCAGATGCCCCTATTCAGGCCACGCAAGTCCCCTGGGAGTCAGACTCTCCTGCCCTCCCGCTCTGCACCTCCTCTCGGAGCTTCTTCTGCTCCAGCTTGAGCCGCTGTTTGATCTCCTCAATGGCTGCCTTCTTCCGCTCCACCTTCCTCTTGTGGAAGCCTGTCAGGAACTCCCTACAGGAAAGAAGCAAGGGAGAATCAGGAGATACTAGGAAAGAAAGCCTTGCTCCAAAGAGAGAAAAACAGCTAACTCTGCACTCACTATACATGCCAGGCCCCATTCCAAAAATTTACAAAATTTGTAATCCTCACAACCTGGGTAATACCGTGTTTCCCCGAAAATAAGACCTAGCCGGATGAGCACCTCTAATGTGTCTCTTGGAGCAAAAATTAATCTAAGACCCGGTCTTATTTTACTATAAGACCCGGTATGGTATAATATAATATAATAAGTATAATATAATAAATATAATATAAATATAATACTAGGTCTTATATTAATTTTTGCTCCAAAAGACTCACTAGAGCTGATCGTCCGGTTAGGTCTTATTTTTGGGGAAACACGGTAGGCATCAACCCTGTTTTACTGATGGGGTCACTGAGGGCACAGAGAGGAAAGAAAGGAAAGGCGGGAAAAAGGAAAGGAAAGGAAGGAAAGGGAAGGGAAAGGAGAAAGGTTGCTTGTCCAAGATCACTGAGACTGGGAGATTACGAAAAAGGGGGAAATACGCTTCTCTCCACCTACTACCCTCCAGGGCTCTCAGCTTCAAACAACCGGGCCGGGTGATAGGCACAGGTTGTGGGCCTCCGAACCTAGAACAGGTGGGCGCCCCGTCTATACCACCACATTCCATTCCCCAGCGAAGTAAACCACTTCTGGCGGGGCTTTCAAGGTCACCCGCACCCAGACTGCCACATGTTCCGCGGGACACCTGCCCCCGGGGTGTATCGGAGGGCCTGCGGATGCCCCGGCATTTCCGCCCTTTCTCAGCCCTGCAGTGCTGACTGCACCGCTCCCGTCGGTTCTGGGGCCCAACACCAGGTTTTCTGTGCCCCACCACCAGATGCGGGGGTGGCCCTGAGTAGGGAGCACGCGACCGGCCGGACGCCGAGGCTTAGGCGCTCAGCTCAGGGATCCCTACGTCTGGCACGCACGACGAGGGAGTAAACAAACGTCTGGTGACTACATGAATGAACTTAAGACACTCATTTCATTCACTCATCATAAACAGATGAGAGTACCGCGTGCGGGGCGGCTGGGCTGGGCTGGGCTGGGCTAAGGAGGTCGACACCACTGCTCAGAGACCCAAGCTCCCCCGCCAATCTGGCGGAGCACACGCACCGCAGCAGCTGGGCGGGCTGGGGCACCCAGAACAGCCACGGAAGGGCGGGGCGGGCGATTCCATCTCACAGGCTAGGGGCCGACAGCGGCAGCTTCCATTCCGCGGGGGGGAATAGCCAAGGGGAGGTTAGGCCACGCCGAGGGGGCGGGGCCGGAAGGGACCTCGCCTCGGCCTTGCGGGCCGAAGGGGATCTGGTGCAGCCTTAGCACTCACCGCCGCTTCTCCTCGTCAAAGCTGAGGACGAGCCGCGGCCGCCGGTTGTCGCCATCTCGCTTCTTCTTCTTATTGCGGCCCATAACGATGAGGCCTAAGCGGCGCGTCTCCTGCTCGCCTATAACACTTCCGGGTGTAGCGTTTTCGGCCTTCCGGGCGCGCCTCGCAACAGTGCTCTGCAGTTCCGCTCATCAGGCTCCATCTTTTAAAGGGACCGCTCCAGCCCGTCTCCCCACCACTCCCTTCTGGATGTCACTGGCAGATACCTGCCCAGCGACTCTCAGCCCCACTCCTTTTCGACTAGCTACGACTACGTAGCAACGGTGAGAGCTAGCTAGGTGTGCTAGCGCCTAGCACAATGGCTGGCACACAGTAGGTGCTCAATGCGGGAGTTATTAGTGAATGGCCAAAAATAGCTGATCCTTCTTTTGAGTCTAATGTCAGCTTGGTGGTGGTCTGCAAGAGCACGTTTCTGGAAACAAACCACCTGGATTAGAATCTTAGTATCCCAAATACAGCTGTGTGATACTGGACCATTTGCCATTGCTATGACTGAATTACCCTCTTTGTAAAATGGGGATTTCTAGGGTTATTGTAAGGCAGTGGTTTTCAAACTTTGGTGTGCACCAGAATCCCCTGGAGGTCTTGCTGAAACCCAGATCACTTGGCCCCCACTACAGTTTCTGATTTAGCAGATCTGGAGTGAGCCCCAGAATTTGCATTTCTAACTCTTGATGTGGCCGGTCCACAAACCAAACTTGGAGAACGTGACTGTGAAGAGCTAAGTGAGTTATGTAATGTGTGTGTAACATAATGCATACCACACGTGTTTGCTACACAAGCCATCTCCCCTCACTTCTCTCCCAAGTATGAATAGGGTTGTAATTACTCATCCTCTACTGAAAATGAGGGCAGGAATGTGAAGGTATTCTGTAAGACAACACCTGAAGGGGAATTTTAGCAACTGGGATTGTGTACTTGAATCTCCCTGTAAACAATAATGTAAATGGAGCCACTTTAAAATGGAGTGCGAGCTGCCATCCCAGAGTAACTGCCTTACACATCTTAATTCCTCAATCTTCAAATCTTTGGAATGTTAAAACTGGGCAAAATAACCTTTGGACTGGCCCTAAGCAACCTTGTTTCCTAAGGAACTATTTGCAAAGATAACAAAGCAGTTATGACTACTGGACTGATGACTACTGGACTGAAAATTAAAAACATTGTTTAGAATTAACACCTGTATGTTATGTTATCTGCACCAATAGAAATGCCTTCCTTCTACTGATGTAATTGTTCCCTTTCCTATTCTCATAAATACCCCTTGCCTTTGTCTCTTAATTGGAATATTATTTGGGTCTTTGCCTGAATTAATGATTCCCAAATAGCTGTTCCTATTGATCTCAAACATTTGTTTGCCTCTTACTTTGAAAGGTCTTGTTATTCTTAGGTTAGCGACCCATTCTCAATTCATTTGTGCTGGATGGTCCAGCAAGGTTAATGGTTATTCCAGTCTGGAGGATGATACCTCTGCCGCTAGAAGCACAGGAGGCTGCAGGAGCTCAGGTTTGGCTCCTACAGTGGAGGGCTTCCCAGAGGAGGTGACCCCAGAAGTGGCCGACAGTGGGAATACCAGAAGAATAAGACTCTTAGGACCCAACTCTCTCCTTTGACAAGTGACTGGATCCTAGAGAGCAAGTAAACACACATGTATTGAGTGCTTGCTGAGTGCCGGGCACACAGAAAAGAGAAGGGAACTACACAGAGTATTATCTCAGGGGAAGTGACTGGTGCAGGGTTACACTGCTACTCTGTGGCAAAGCTGGGACTTGAACCGGTTCATTGGCCTCGTGGCCCAGAATCCTGGATCACCAGCCAGAGGGATCACTCCCTGAGAAGCAAGCATGGCCCCTTTGGAGGACAAAATGCAGGACCTGACCATAAGTTTTGGAAGGAGCCAGACACACAGGCGCATCTCTCCATGAATGTTGAACCCATTCCATGAGGGTCCTCTGCCTGGGGGATTCCATGTTGGTACTGAGAGGAAGTTATCCTCAAATCCAGGGCACAACAGGGGGTTGACTGAATGGTGGGGCTTCAAGGCACTGCCCCCCACTGGCCGTGCCCTGATGTCTCCACCTTGGTACCCTCCCTCTGGGTAGAAGCCCTGCCCTGGCTACAGTGATGTCCCCCCAAAGATGCCCAGCGAGCCACCTTCTGCAGCTAGGCCTGTGAGTCCCAGGCACGGGGTCTTTGGGCTACCATCTGCTGTTTCCCAGGCTCCATGCGCCCACACACACCCCCAGATTGGCTGTAGACGGAAAGTGATGGGTCCATTGCTGAACGTAATAAATCATAACACTTCCTGGGCCTCTTCCCTCTCCACAGTTCATTCACTCAATCTCCCACTGTGTTGAGGTATGTTCTCAGGGCCTCAAGTGGATTATCTCAGTCCTCACAAACTCCCTGTGAAGTTGGTGCTGCTTTCATCCCTATGATACAGGTGAGGAAACAGAGGTTCAGAGAGGGGAAATGACTTGACCAAAGTCACCCAGTTAGGAAGTGGTGTACACAGCCATTCCCTGACCACTGCCCTCCAGACGTTCCAGTCTGGTGCAGAGACAGGCCAAGTAAGGAGCCAGCTGCTTGTGCAGGAGCCTGTATGGGGAGCTCGGTGCAGTTGGCCTTTGCGGCCTACAGCCTGAGCTGGGGCTCAGAGCCCTCACCTGCAAAAGTTCCCAGTGCAGAGTGAAGTCCGCCACCTCGGGCAGGCACTCTTGCTCCAAACTCTTCCCAGGAAATTTGTGGTCTCCTTGCCAGGAAAAAAGACAAGGTATTGGCAATGCCACCCAGATTCCAAAAGCTTGAGAGCCCTTTACTGCAGCTCACGATCTAAAACACCCACTTTGGCATTATTTTTGAAAATTTTCTGTTTCTTGAGCACCTACGGTGTGCTGGGCACAGCAAGAGGCAGCACATTCTCTTAATAGAAATGATGAAGATGATGAACAAAAGGGATTTTGCTATTCATTTAGTGCTTTACATGATTATCTCTTTAGAGGTATGAGCCCCATTTTACTGAGGCTTAGAGGTGCAGTCACTTGCCCAAGGTCATACAGGCAAGTAGAGCAAGTGCTGAGCCTAGGTGGCCTCAGGGAAGACCTCTACTGAATTTCTCTGGACCCAGTTTCACAGGCTCTTGAGACACAGTGAGTCTTAAAAGAGGTGAAGGAAACCAACATTGACAGAGCTCTTTCTATGTGCCAGGCCCCATGCATTCCTCTACATTATCTCAGCTAAACCTTGCAACACCCCACAGGGTAGATACTAGTATTAATGCAATTTGATAAAGGAGGAAACTGAGGTTCAGAGAGGTTGAGTAACTGGTTCGAGAGCACAGTGTTGAAGCTGGGGTTTGAACATAGATCTAACTCCAAACCCAGTTTCCTTCCTCCTCACCCGGGGGTCTCTCTCTTTATCTTCTCCAGGGCTTTCCTCTGGACTGTGGTAGTGCCAGTCCTGGTGTATTGTGGGCATTCAGCCAGCTTAGGGAGCATCGATGTGGGTGAACTCTTGAGGACAAGACAGTTAGTTGAGGGGACACTTTCTCCAATGTTCAGCAGAGGGCGCCTGTCCACAGACAGATTTCCAAAGCTATTTCTTTGGGTGGCCACTTGGGTGATCCAGGAGAGCCTGGAGATTGGGTGTGGCTCATAGGTGCCCCCAGCATGGGCGCTCCTTGGCCCTTTTATAGAAATGTGCCCCCTAGGGGACCCACCCACCCAAAAGGGCCCAGGTGCAAATATGACCCCCATTTTATAGATGAGGAAGTGAAAGGTAGGGATAGAAGAGACCAACCCAGGGTCTCAAGGTGGTTGCTGGCTGTCTTAGAGATTTGCCAGGCGCCCAACTCAAGCCTGAGCTGGACCTGATACAGATAGACCAGGGAGTCATATTGTCACCAGGGAGTCAGATTGTCACTCAGAGCCTGTTTCCTCCCCGTCAAGCAGGGGTACACTAACATCTCAAGAGGTAGTACAGCAGAAATGGGAAAACACTGCTCACCGAGCCTTTACCATGTGCCACACACTAAACTTGACCTCTTTCACATATCTCACTTAACCCTCACAACAGGCTATGTGCTACTAGTCCCCTCATATAAATGAATAACCAAGGCTCAGAGAGGTCCGTTAGTACACACAAAGCCACACAGCTGGTAGCCCTGCACCACCATCTGAACTAGCTCTTTCTACTTCGTGAAAACAAATGAGAGGGGCCCCAGATACCATGACATGATTCAGTCTGTCCTTGCCTCTTTTCCCCTGGTTTCATTTCTGCACCATCTTTTGGGCACCTACTGTGTGCTGGGGCCCACTGGATTGGGAGCTGTTTGAGGACAGCAACTGGGTCTTATTTAGTAGTCACTAAGCCCCCTGCTGTGTACTGAGCTCTCTGCTTAGCCCAGAGGACCCAGGGGACCCAGGGGAAGATGTCACTGGCACTTAGGTGTACATCAAGAAAGTGAACAGAAGTGAAGGAAGGGGCAGAACCTGGGGGAGTTGGTGGAACCCACCCACTTACACACACACACACACACACACACACACACACACATACACGAGGCTGGTTCAACGGGAACAGAGGCAGTTGCCTTTTATTGGGGGCCATGGGTTGGCTGGTTTCACTCAAAGGCCACACACTTGATCTTGAAGTCACCCTCTGCTGCCAGGTAGTTGATGGCCTCCAGATTGAGGCGGTTGGGGAACTTGAATGTGTATCCATCTGGCAGCTTGATGCTCAGGTCTGCCTGGTCGAAGGAGATGCACACCTGGGTGGAGGGGGTGCGAAAAGGGCAGTGAGCAGCGTGGACCCCCAAGCAGAAGCCTCAGTGCAGCCAATGCCATGGCCTACAGGCCAGGGGCCCTCCCAGAGCCCTTTCCTCTTGTAGCCCTGACAACAGCCCCCCTTCATGGGTGAAGCCACTGAGGCTGGGAGAGGGAGATAACACAGATGAAGGGGGGGAGGGGAGAAAGGGCAGGGTGGGACCTAGATGACTAGCCACTAAACCCAGCTCTGCCCCAGCCCACCCAGTGCCCTGCTCCAGTCCCCAGTCCCCAGCCCACCTCCACGACACTTCCAGGCTGGAAGGGAAAAGCAGACTCCCGCAGTTCCGTCCCCCAGGCCCCATCATCCTTGCTGTTACACACAATTGTGTTGGTATCCCCATGTATGTCGAAGCGGGGGTTGAAGTGCAGGCACACGTTGTTGCTGTCTTTGCCCAGGTTCAGCACAAAGCTAGTGGGTAACAGGTGGGATTGAAGCCAGCTGCAGCGCCCTTGGACTAAGCAATCTGTGCTGCTTAGTACACCATCAGGGCATCTAACTGGAAGAATTCATCTAACTGGAAGAATTCATTGAGCCAGGAGAAAAGAAACCTGCATTCTAGCTCTGGCCCTACCACCTCCTTGCTGTGTGACCTTGAGCAAGTACCTGCCCCTCTCTGGGCCTCAGCTTCCTCATCTGCACAACGGGAACTGTACAAGAAGGATCTTTATGGGTCTTGCTGTGCTGATAGCCAAGACTTGTGCAGACGTTGGTCTGTGTCCCAGCCCCTTTGGTCAAAGTCGGAGACTCCCTCCAGATGGTGACCTCTGGGAGGACAAGTGTCCCATCTGTGTTCTATATCTCTGTACCACCGGTGCCCAGCATGATGAATGACACACAGTAGGTACTCAATAACTGTGGGGAGAATGAACATTTGATAGACCGAACATTTGCTGAGTGGAGGTAATAGCAATCCTTGTCCCTGAGGGTGTGGTAAGAATGAAAGAATAGTGCTCGGGAGGTGTGCAGCCCTTTGATAATGTCAGCGGATCATCTCGTGGGCTCTGAGAGACCCAGCATCTCACTTCCTCCATACAACCACTGTCCCCCTTGTTTTGGTTTACTGATTAATAAACTGAGGCTCATTGTGGTTGGTTGACGAGTTCAAGGTCACAGGGCTGCTGAGAAAATTGACCAGCTAGCTGAATGAATGAGTGAATGAGTGAAGGAAGGACTGAAGGAATGAAAGGTTGAGCATGCAGGAAAGAGGGACCTCTGAGGCAGAGCAGCGGGGGTGATACCCTTCTCATTCCCTCTCTCTGCCCTGCCCCCACCACGGCCTCAGGTCCCGCCAAGGTCTATGATGAGGCCGCAGCTGGTTTAGTTTAAGAGGCTCCAGCAGGGAGGGGAGGGGGCGACAATGGTGGGGGCATCCAGATCCCACGGAGGAAGTGACTCACCCAGAAAACGCAGCCTCTGCGGCCGCCTGAATTAACCCCTTCCCCCCTCCGCCGGAGGGTGGGGAGGAGCGGGGCCTGGCCGGCCACGCCCCTACCCGACTGGGGACGCGACCCTCGGGCTCAGAACCCCAGCCCCTAACCGCCCACCGCCCGCGTCTTCGCCCCTCACCTTTTGGCTTCGGGGGCCACTTCGCCCCGCACTCTGAGGCACTCCCCAGGTTTGAGATTCAGGTTGCTGGCGACCAGACCCTGCGCAGACAAGACCCCGCCCAGCTGGGTTAGCCAACGCGTCCCGGTGGATCCTCAGGCCAATTGGAAGCCTGGGGAACCCGGGTGTAAGTTCTAGCCTTTCTTTCTCTGCGTGGTCCTGGGCAAATCCCTACTCCAGTCGGTTACAGTCAGTTTCCTGTCTGTAACAAGACTGGGGTTCTAGAAGCCAAAATCTAGAAGTGTTTGCGGTTCAGCTTGGAGATTTTGGATTCAGAGCGGCCTGGGAGGTGGGGAACTATGCCCCATTGCTCCATGTAATAGCTGGAGAGAACCTCATGTAATAGAAGGTGCGTGAGGGAGTTAGTAGCAAAGGAAAGTGAATGGAGGGGTCTACCCCTTTGCTGAAGAGGAAGGGGCCTGGGGCTGACAGATCTCCACTATCCCCTTCAAGTAGAGAGAGGCAGGGGCTGGAGAGGAGACCCCCAAGGAGCACAGCCAGGCGCCTCTACAGAAGGGAGAGCGGGCCTAGGCCGGAGTCTGCAGCCTGGCTGGCTGGGGGTTAACACGATTGAGCGCACAGCTTAACTGGTTGTAAGTGGTTCCTTGCGCCAGAAACTTGACCCCTTTCCCTGGGGACCTGAGGAAGATTCTTGCCTTCTTCTTTCTCCCTTAGCACCACCCACTCCCAGCTTGGCGGAGTGGGTGGTGGGGAATTCCCCCAACTCCCACCTGACCAGCCTGGACAGAACCACTCTCCGGCCGCTAACCCAGGCAGGCCCCTTCCTGGGCAGCCTGTCTCAGATCCTGGTGACATTTCAGAGCTCTCTAGTGCAGAGGGTGACTGCCCTGGCCTGGTGACTGGGGACAGCTGCTGCCCGGTGACTGGGGACAGCTGCGGGGGGGGCATGAGGGGGAAAAGGAGGCTCTTTAGGGTGGGGGGGCAGGGGCAGTGCCCTGGGTTTCATCCAAGTGCTGCCCCCCAGTTGGCCACACCCTTCCTACTCCTACCTCAGAGAGCTGCAGAATTCAGACCGTGGCAGAAATAACTGTACTGTCAGACTCTGGAGGAATCTAGAAAATTCTCAAGCTAAAGAAGCCTTGGGGGACCACGGTGCCCACCCCATCTTAGAGACATGGCCACTGAAGCCCAGAAAAGAGAAGGCACTTGCTCAAGGCCACACCGTGGGGACCAGAACCCCGATCCTCATCTGCCCTCACTCCCCCCAGCTGTCTGCCTTCACGCCATCGGGGACCTAGGGGCGGGGTCTCCACACTCACACAAGCCATGGCTGAGGACAAGACGATGGTCCTGGGAACTGATGGTCCTGGAAACTACGGTACCAGCTGTCTGAAGACTCCACCCGAAAGATGGGGCCCTGGGCCACTCCCATCCTTTTAAATGGACCAGACCCCCCCCCGTGAGTCCCGCCCCCAGAAAGATCAGCCAATTGTAAGCCAGGACAAGGATAGGGGCCACTGGAGGTGGAGTCAATGGAAGTTTGAAGCCAGTTCTGGAGCAGAACTGACCAATCAGAATTGTGACCCCCCCCATTCCTTCTTAACCACTCCCCCAGAGTCCAGACTCCGCCTCCCATTCTGTTTCTTCCCTACCCTCCCCATACCAAAAATTGTGCTGTGGCAGGGATTGGGGGAAGCCAATGGAAAATAGTTTGAGAGTGAGCTAGGCCCTGGAGTTGGCGGAAAAGGGCCTAGGGCCAGCAGACTGAGCTCAGGGGGTACCCAGAGAAGACCAATGAGGGGGTGCATGGTCCTTGAGAGAATTAGATCTGGGGTTCCTGAGGTTGCGCCCTGGCAGGGACCAGGGTGTGACTCCCTCTGTGGGCCTCTGCAGAGGGCCCAGGACCCATCAACCACAAAGCCCTGGCCCCACCCGGGCCTCCCCCGGAAGCAGGGATTGTGGCTGCTGCCGCGTGTGCTTAAAGAAAGGCTGGGCAGGGTGCCAAGTCTGAGGCTGCCTCCAGGGTTCAGGGCTTGGGCCTGGGCCCTCCTGAGGGGCCTACTGGGGATCCCTTAAGAACTCCTGCTTGACAGCCTCTGGCCTGTCTGAAGAGGATGAGGCCTGGGAGGGGGCCCAGGCTGAGCCAGGCCATGCGGGGTTAGGGTCCTGGCTCTGTGCGTCCCCGTCCACTTTCCTCATATTCTCCCTCCGAGGTCAGGCACAGCCCTTCCTTTCCCCGTCTCTTTAGCAGATACTTTATTCAGCACCTGCTGTGTGCCTGGCCCTGAGCTGGTCTGAGAGGATTCAAAGACGGGGACTCTCACTGTTCCTGCTGTCAAGTAGCCCGCTGTTAGGGCAGAATCTGGCTATGAACTTAATGAAGAAATAGTATGATATTGGCCCTAAGGGAAGTCGTAAGCAAAGCATCATGGTGAAGGTGGGTCTTGAAGGAAGCGTGAAGAAGGCGAGCTGGCATTCCAGCCTGGGCAGATCTGGGGAACAGCAAGCATCT
This sequence comes from Rhinolophus hipposideros, assembly GCF_964194185.1. NCBI lineage: Eukaryota > Metazoa > Chordata > Mammalia > Chiroptera > Rhinolophidae > Rhinolophus > Rhinolophus hipposideros. Next base: position 9,140,542 of record NC_138055.1, read on the forward strand.
GAGCATGGATGGAGTTTAGGGTATGTTGGGGAAAGATGGGGCATGAGGCTGGGAGGCCAACAGTACCTGGATCATGATGGGTTTCATTGAAGGGGCTTGGACATTGTGTCATCTGAGGGTGCTGGGGAGTCACAGACAGTTATAGGGAGGGTGAGTATTGAGGCCGGATTTGGGCTCCAGGGACGATTACTGTAGCAACAGTGGTGTGTGTGTGTGTGTGTGTGTGTAGGTGTGCTCACCTCACACTCTGGAGCCAGGTGGAGAGAGGGGTATGGGGAGCACTGGGCAAGGCAGGAGGTTTAACATCACTGTCGCCCTTCTGAAATTGCCAGAACCAAAGACGGAGGAGGATGTGAACCCGGAGTGACTCACATCTGGGGGCTAAGCCAGCAAACCCGCCCTGCCCCCGATGCCTCCCAGTCCAGCTGCCACTGTCCACCCGCACCCACCCCCCAGCACAGGCCACCTTCCTCCAGATGAAGGAAGCCCACCCTGGCACAGGAGGCGTGGGGAGTGCATGGGACCGTGAGGCAGGCCTAGAGAGGAGGCTGGGCCCCACCCCCTATGAGTCCCTTACCCCTCCTGCCAGACCGAGCCTGCAGCCTCAGAAACCAACCACGGCAGCTTCACTTTTTCCTCCAGGGCCTTCCTCAAACCTCAGTCTAGGGAGGGGTAGGTAGGGCCCCGCTCCGCTGCTTTTCCTCTGTGCTTCCCTTCCCAGGGCCACAGGCACCCTCTCTGGCTGATCAAGGAATTGGGCATTTCAGGAGGTGTTCTAAACCAAGGACAGAAGTACTTCAGGCACAGTCCTGCCTGGCTGCCATCAGGTGGGCCTGGCTGGCTGTTCCAGCCCAGTAGTTGGGCTCTCAGGACCCCAACAGCTGCTCCTCTGTTCTCCCCGCTACACAGAAGACAAGCCCAGCACCAGGGAGTGTTTGCTGCTGGGTGAGGGGTTGTTTACTCCTCTTCAACATCTGGCCAGCTGAGGGATGGCAGAGAGCCGGTGTAACGTGGTGAACAGGCCCCCAGAAAGGCCCTTTTGGGAATCTGGAGATCTACCACGCCCTCCCCAAGGCATCCTGTCAAGTCCTTTCTCCTTTCTTGCCTCAGTCTCCCCATCTGTACGTTGGGGAGGTAAAACCCCGTTGTCCTGTACAAGGTTAGTAGGGGGTGGAGTTCTGGTGTGCTGTACTAAATAGATGATTTTTTTTATATGTAGTCTTAGAAGGTTTCTGCATCTTTTCTCAGGCTGTTTACCTTCCTGGGGTCAACACCTCTGGGAGGTCCCTCCACCCCCACTTCATCTCCATCAGTCCCTCCTGCCTGGGGCGGGGAGTCTCTCAGATTCCAGTGTCCCTGATAAGAGGGATGGTGGTTTTCCTGGGGGAGGGACAGGGACAAGGTGCATTGTGTGGTGGCGCCCACTTATCTGCCAGGCCCTGTGCCCGGTGCCTCGCTTTCATACACTATCTCATTTCATCTTCACCTTCCCTCTTCTTGTCTGCCAACTGGGCTGAACTGCACAGGGAAGCCGCTCTGGGCCCTGAAATGAAACTGATGTTAGAATCGGGAGAAGAGAGGCCAGTCCTGGTTTGGGGGCTGCCTGGCTGTGAATGCAGCCAAGTTTTTGAAGTCTTTGAACCTGTTTTCATGCCTGGAAAGTGGGAACGTTACCCAGTTTTTACCCATTCGCTGGCTGGTTGGAGGATTAGTGATGTGTGAGGGGCTCATTAGTTCTCTCTCCTGCACCCTCCCCCAAGGCCAAGGCCCCCTCACCGGGGGCTCTCCTTCCTCCATCACTGTCCTTTAGCATAGGCAGTGGGCTCTCTGAAATTCCTCCAACGTACAGACCGTCTTACAGGCTGAACCTTGGCCGCTGCATGAGAGATGAGCTCAGCTCGCCCCCCAGGGGATCCAGGCCAGGGAGGCCCTTCCCAGCTTACCCTGGCCTGCCATTCCCCCGTGGTGAAGGCTGTGCCTCGTGCAGCTGGCAGTAGTCAGAGCCAGGAGTCCTAGAAGTCAGAACAGGGAGAGACCCCAAATACCACTCCTGAACTGCTCCCTCATTCGATGACGTAGCAACCACCTAGCGAGGGTGGCCTCTTGACCAAGGTCACACAGGAAGCTAGGGCTGAAGCCCTTTCATCTGTTGAGCCAAGGAAAGAACACGAAGGACGTAAGATACCTTGACTTCAAATAATGATCTTTTTTTGGATCCTGCTCCATGAAGGTAGGAAGGACTGGTGGCAGGGCAAGGGGAATCCTCCCCCACTCCCTCCCACGTTAGGCACTTTTCCAACTGGTTTGTACAGGAGCCGCCCCCCACTGACCTTGCTCATCCATTCTTGTCTCCCTGCCTTTGTGCTAGTCTCCCACCTAGACAGCCACCTCCCAAAACACTGTGGAGGTCTGTCACTTTTGTCTTCCCACCTGGTATCTGTCCTCTGATCACAGGCCCCAACTCACCTTTGGGGAACTGCCCCTCTTCTCAGATGAAGTCTGGCTGGGTTCCAGGCCCTGTCATTCATTAGAGCCCCAGGGCTCAGGCAGGAGTCTTTTTCAGTTTTTTTTTTTTTTTTTTTTTAACATTTTTTTGGGTCATAATTATAGACTCATAGGAAGCTAAGCCCTTTTTAAGAGCTCAGAAAATATTTGAGAACTGAAGTAGAAAAAAAAAAAAGTATTGGCTCCAAAGTACTAAAAGTGCAAAGCTGGAATTAATAAATGTGCTCAAACTTAAAAGGTGGTAGTCATAAAAATCGTATTACATTTGAAAACAATTTTGTAGGTTGAATTTTCTTCAAAAATGGGCCCAAATCTTCCTAAAGGTTGGTTACTCCTAAATTAGATTTCCCATAGCCAAATAATGTGTAAAACGAAAGTATAAAAATACTTTGAAAAATGTATATAGCAAGAGAAACAAAAACCAAAACCCTCCACATATGAAATGGAGGGTCCTTATGACTTTGATTAAATTCAGTTTCAAATCCTAGTTCTAGAAATCATATCCCTCTCTCCCTAAGCCCCTCAGAGACCTAGCCTTTCCCCTAGATAATCAGCAAGCCCGGAGGTGGCAGAAGACAATAGTGGACCTGATTAATGGTGAAGGGTCAGGACCTCTGGCTGACTAAAGATAACATCTTGACCTAAGTTAGCTTTCAGCTCCTGAGCCATAAGGTGGAATGACCCCCTGGCTACTTTCCCATGAGACAGAACAGAGGGACCCTAGAAGAAACCTCAGTAAGATCATTACCCTTACTTCACCTCCCACCACGATCCTGAACGCTTCACCCACGCTGTCTTGTGATTTTGCCCTATAGAATCTGTAACCTACCTGCCATTGGGGAGCCAGATCGTTGAGCGCTAGCTCCCCTGTGTCTCCGGGTTTGGCACCATTTCCCTAAAGGAACCTTTCCTTTCTTTGTGGAAAGTGCCTTTTCATGTCTCGGTTGGCTCTGAAGCACGCAGGCCAATGATCCCCCTTTAGTTCGGTAACATATATATTTAACGTGGGATGTGAGTGATTTTTAATGTTTTCTATGATGTGCCTGGGGGGCCTGTGTATCAAGAGTTTTTGGCTTCAAGTAACAGAAAAACTTAATGGACATTGCTTTAAAATGAAGGAAAATCGTCACATAACAAGCCTGGAGCTAGGAGGTTTCCATGGCAGGTTAATCTGGTGGCCCAACGAAATCATCAAAGATCTGGGTTATTGTATGATCGTGAGTTATGACTGTATAGACAGTTCTTGCTCTTTGGTGAGACAACCTAAAGGTTTTGGGGTCAACTGTCTTAATGTCTGCAATGTACTTTTGAATGAATCAGTGAAAAATGTAAATATATATAAAGAGTGATTGAACAAATTGGGCAAATATCAACAACGGGGAGCCTAGGTGAAGGGCCCATGGGTGTTCATTTGCACTCACTCCAGGTAGTACCAGAATTGAATTCACTTGTGGGACACCCCATTAGCATCTGCAGAAAGCTGGAGAATTGCTTCATGTAGAAAACCCACACATTTGGTGTCAAAGTATTCTGTGGGTAGAGGAACAGTTTTCCCTTTTAGTTGGTGTCAGAGAAGTGGGATTTGCTGGAATCCCTGACTCACGGAAACATGTGGTTTGGGAAGGGGAAGGAAGAAAGGGGGGGGTCACAAGAAACCTCTGATGCCTGGGTGCCACGGATTCACCATGGTGTGCAGCAGCAGCTGTGCTGTACTGTTATTAAAGGTAAAAGTTGGGCGGCCAGTTGGCTCAGTGGTTAGAGTGCAGAGCGCGTAACATCAAGGTCGCCAGTTCGATTCCCACATGGGCCAGTGAGCTGCGCCCGCCACAACTAGACTGAAAACAACGACTTGACTTGGAGCTGATGGGTCCTGGAAAAATACACTGTTCCCCAATATTCCCCAATTTAAAAAAAAGATGAAAGTTATCAACAGACTTTAGAGATGGCGCCAATTCTCGGGGAGCTGGTTTACCTGATGTGTGAGGAAATGCAAAAAAAGAAATATATAGTCCCTTGGTTATATTTATCTGTAACAGCTAAAATTAAATCAAAAGAGAGTGCTGGGTGAGACCTTGACACTATACCAAGCTCAGATTTCAGTGAGTCTGAACTTCGGCCACTAGTCTCAAAGCTATCCCTAAAGGGAAAAATTATTCAGGAACAACAGAAAGTATCTCTAAGGCCTCTGGTCAACAAGAAAGTAGTGAACATGGAGGGAAAGCAAAGCCAGGAAACTACTGAAACCAGGGGATATAGTGTGAAGTTGTTTCATTTTGTGGCTTGGGGTCATCAGCCTCCTGAAATATCAATCACTGGGAATCCAGGTGAAGGATGTTTCATTGTGCCATTCTCGTACATTTTCTGTTTGAAACTTCTAAATTAAAAGTTTGGGGGAAACAACTCCAAGTTCTTGCCTTCTTTTTGCTCTGTCACCTGAAGCAGAGTCAAGTAGCAAGAGAAATACGTTGGGTCACGCCTCATGTTCACAGAATGCTGCGACAGCTTCTACACTCAAAGCCCAGAAGAGTGAGTCCCGCCTCTACATCCTTCTTTAAAAGTGAGGCAAACATTTCCAGAATCTCCCAGACCTCCCGTCTTGTTGGTCAGAAGTGTATCACAAGTCCATGGCTAAACTAAGCACTGGCTGGGGGAATCAAGAACTCATGATTGGCTTAGACTCTTGTTTTAAACAATTGCGATTCATTACCTGGGGCTGGGATGCCGCCCCCCCCTTCTAACTCACATGCCACCATGTGCTCACCTGAAGGAAATCAGGATTCCATCAGCAAGGTGGGGAGTGGCTGCTAGGCCGAGTGGGGCCAAGGCAGCCAAGCACTGCCCTCCTCTGGGGGGCACATGACTCAGGCTGGCCAATAGTGGTGCTCTATCCCCCAGGGCACAGGTTCTGAGATGGAGGTGGGCATGGGCCCCCAGGGAGGCCAAGGAGTCTGCCTGGAATATGGGTCGGGTGAAAGGCACCGGCTATCTGGAAGGCAGCACAGCGGGGAGGACATACCTGGAGTGCTGCACCACCTCACAGAGGCAGCCATAAACTCCCGCAGGCCTTCGCCAGGGTGAGCTGTTTCTGTCACAGCCACAAGTCTCCACGAGAGCACATTTGCTCTGGCTTCCAGACTGTCAAGCACTCCTTCCCAAAAAGAATCACACTGGAGAAGTCCCCAGACCTGCAAGTCCCACCCCTCACTTTACGAACGAGGAAGCAGGCTGAGCAAAGGGACTTATGCAAGCTCAAGCTGACCGGCAGGCCGGGAACAGTCATGGTCTCTCCCCATTCAGCTTCTGTACCGTTCTGGGCTGCTCGGCAGCCTGCTCACAGTGGAGTGCCCGCTCTGCAGGAAGCACTCTGGAGACAGCGACAAGCGCCTGGCCTGGAGTAGCTCAGGCGCTGGCTGGGGGCCAGCAGAGCAGACAGTCACAGCAGCAGCCCAGGTGAGAAGGATGCCTGAAGGGGGCATGCCGCAGCACCCCACCAAGGCTCGCAGAGGGCGAGGACCCGTGTCTCCCTTCAGTCTCTACTAAGAGCCTCCTGGAGTCCATCAACACGAATTCAAATCCCGCCTTAGGTGATCACACTTTCTAGATGTGCATGCGCCCTCGTGTAAATCAACAACGCATTTCCGATCCTGATTCCCCAAGTACAGCAGTAAAATGGGAGGTGATGCCAGCCTGCTGGGTTTTCTGAGAGACTGAAACAAACTGTTACACAGACTCAGCGGGAGATGATGTAGTACTACTGAATTAAGGTACTACTGCGCAGAGAATACTCTGGAGGGGATAGATCCCGTCACGTGGGAGTTGCAGGGGGCCTGATCAGTCTCAGCCAGGAACCCCTCCTCCGGCCCTGCCTTGGACAGACTTGAACCCACACAGACACTCCCACTTGCACTTTATTAAGTACGGGAGACTGGTTACAACTGGGGCGGAAGTGGCGGGGAAGGCCCAGCCCCCACCCCCACCATCACTGGCACATGATAATAAATAAATAGCTGGGACAGGTATGGGGGAGAAGTGGCACAGCAAACACTGAGAGCACAGGTAGGAAGGCAAATGCCCCCGTTCCGAGCTGTGGTCGCCAACATTGGACTGGTACTATGGTCGGGAGGGCGGGGCTCTCAGCTATAGAAGCCCCCCAGAGCCACTGAGTAGCCCCCTGGATAGCAATCTTTGTGAAGGGGTGCCTTTAGTATGTGGACCCTTACTTATCAACAAAAATCTGGACCCCTGGTTGATTCAGTCAGACCCAGTCAAGAAGCCACTGTCTGTCAGACTACTGGATTCCTCTTTTCAGGATCTAAGAGATCAGTGGGTCATTATTATCTGCTGTCCTGACTGGTTTACCCAGGATCTAAGACATGGAAAGGGTCATTGTCATTTAGCTTTATGACTGGTCCACTCAGGCTCCAGGACATCAAAGGGTCATTGTTACTTAGGCTCCCAATTGGTCTACTGAGGACCCAACATCAATGAATCACTATGACTTAGCCTTCTGATTGGTCCATTCAGGGCTCAGGACAATAATGTTTGTGGTTACCTAGACCTCTGATTGGTCAACAGGAACCCAAGGCCAAGACCTGGGGAGTAGGTAGACCGCTAGAGGCCCCAGGGAGGGGTGAGAGAATTAAGTGCTCAGGGTTGGGGGAAATCTTCAGCGGGCATCAGGGCCCAGATTTCAACAAGGGGAGGTCACAGGGCAGGAAATAAGGCCACCTGGCTGGGTCAGGCCAGGGCAAACAGGTGGCAGAAAGGGGCGAGCTTCTGGGACAGCAAAGAGTACCCAGCCACAGCTGGGAGAGAGTGCAAGGGTCCTAAAACCTTCCCTGGGTCCCAGACCCACCAGGATGTAGAAACTGGAGCCGGAGAGCCAGTGGTGCTTAATGTAGCTCTTGGCCGTCACCTGCGTCTACGGGATCAGGGTGGGGAAGAGGTGGGGCTGTGGTTGCAGGTCAGGTGGGCTCAGTCCTCCAGCCCTTCTATTAAGTCCGCCACGCTCTCCACGTAGTAATGGGGCACGAGATCGTGCTGGCCGGCTGCCAGGTAGGCCTGGGCCTCCTCCAGACGAGAGACGCCTGTGAGCGTGAGCACGGTGGTCATGCCACAGCGGTGGCCGAAGAGAATGTCGGTCTCCAGGCGGTCGCCCACCATGATCATACGGGCGGGGTCCACGTTGAAGTGCTCCGTGATGCACTCGAGCATGTAAGGGCTGGGCTTGCCCACCACTAGGGCTTGGCGTCCTGAGGCGGTCTCCACTGCAGCAGCCAGGCTCCCAGTGCCTGCAGGGAGATGGACACTCAGTCAGTGTGGGGAGGGGGAGGGGGCAGCAGGGAAGGCATCCTGGCCCCGAAATTGGAATTTTCAGGGAAGCAGCGTGGCAGGGGGGTACAATTAGGCACGGAAGTGAGTCAAAAGGCTTGTTTTCAAGTCTTAGCGTAGTGATCACGAGTCCAGACTGCAACCCAATGCCTGCATTCTGACTCCATCTCCAGCTTTCTCAAGCAGGCTGTTTAACTTTTTGGTGCCTCAGTGTCCCCAGCCCTAATATAGCACTTCTCTCATAGGGGTATTGGAAGGACTGAAGGCGCTACTGCATGTCACTGGGCCGGGCTCAGTCAGTCCTGCCTGAGGTCCATTATTTTACCCTGGCAGCGGTGTGCCTTCAGGCATGCCACTCCACCTCTCTGAGTTTCCTTGGACTGTCTGGAAAAGTAGGATCCAAGTAACGTCTACCTTCAAAGAGGCGCTGTGGGCATCACAGGGGCAAGTGCGTTGGAAACAGAAAAGCACTTCCCAGACGGCAGATGTGGTTTTTGCCACAAGAATGTGCGCTCCTGGAATCAGAAACTGGCACAGCCCTTTTGGAACAGAGCAGGGCACAGAAATGTTCGCACCTCTGACCCAGTCGGCCTCCGCCGGGACCGTGGTCACAAGGAGAGAATTCAGACTGGAGACAAAAAGCTACATGCTTGAAGATGTCCGCGGCCAAGGTAACTGTACTACCTCTAATTGTGAACCGCGCCCAGACGTTGAACAATTGGGGGACTGTTCAGAAAAGGACAGTTCTGACTCCTGGCCCAGTACCCTCCCGCCGCGCACAATGAGTTCACTGTCCAGTCCCACAGGCACATCTTTGTGCCAGAATGTTCTGCCTTCACACTAATGTCCCTGAACAAACGATGATGATGATGATGTAATCACAATTTACTAAGCACATTCTAACGTGCCCGCGCTGTGCTGGGTGCCCATGTTTTTTACAGAGGAGAAAGCTGACACTCAGTGACGTTAAGTAACTTGTCCACAGTTGCACAGCTTAATAAGGTAGATAACGGATATGCGTTCAGCTGGGTCTGACCCAGTCGTGTGCCGGGCCAGCTTGTACTGGTTTGGGAGGGCTGAATGTTTCATTTTCAGGAATTCTGGGAGCTGGTGGTTAAACAAAGTCGCTATTTCAGTCCACTTATATAAACTTACAATCAAATGAATTACGTTTAAAACAAAGGTAACGCATTCTCAAAGCTCATCACTTCCTAATGATTTTACCGTTATCTATGTTCTTGAGATGACTTGTATGTCTGTATTGATGGAAATACTAAATGGTATGCATATATCTTCCTAACTCCATGTTCAGTAACTTCAGGTTGGTAGCTTGAAAATTCGCCAGGGTGGGAGTATTTACACCACGGACACTGATTGACAAATGGCATAAACCATGGCTCCCCAAATCATATACATTTGTCAGTTACACGACTGGTCTGACCCCAAGTGCTCTGGCCTTGTTTCCCTCCTCACAGCATAGGAAGCCAAAGGCTCAGAAGGGTCAAGTGGTCCCAGAGGAGGATGGACTTCTGTGTCACAGGACCAGGGCAGAGCTGGCCCACAGCAACCCCACTGGGAGGTTCTCCCTGACATCTGACTTAGAACTCACCCACTTGTTTTCATAAGAACTGGGTGGAGAAGAAAAGCCATTTGCCCACTTGGTGAGATTCCTTCTAGGATGGGAAGGACTTCCAGGATGGGAACGACTTAACTGAGTCTCCTCAGTTTTTCTCTTGACTCAAGGTCTCAGCCGTCAGCTCCTTCTTTTCCCCCCAGGACAGAGCTCATCACCCTTGGCCCCCACCATGTCCCATTACATCCACTCAGCTAATATTTACTGAGGCCCAACTACACGCCAGGCACGGTGCTAGGAAGTGGGAGAGAGCAGTGAATTCAACTAAGGTCCTACGCTGGGGGAGCAAGCTTCCTAGCAGGGGAGTCTATGCGCATGACTCTGCCCTCAGACCACCACAATCCCCTTCTCTCCACATCCTATGATCCAAGACTGTCACATGTTTTGGTGGTGACGTATTCCTTAGACAGGAGGCATTTCTATTTGCCAGCTCAAGTGGCTGCCCTGTGGTTACAAGGTAAACACACAATTTAGGAACCTGCAGGAGGAGAGGAAATTGGGGTGAGAGGTTTGCATTATTTCAGATTTTATGCATAACAGGGGCCTTTATTAATATTTGTATACCACTGTGTCAAAGCTGCATCATTCAATGTACAAACACGCCAGTAACGCTGCATTTGTTAAGCCTCTGCCTCCCCCTCTAGGCTGTGGGAATGACCAGCTGGACCGGCAGGCACAGCCCAGTGGGTGCTGAGACGGGAGGGACAGGCGTGGGCAGGGCTCTTCCACACTCCCCTTCCTGAGCCCCGGGGGCCTCTTAACCCACAGCCTTAACCTGAGCTTTGAAGACTCGAGGGAGGAACTCAGTTTTTGTAACGTAGTCTAGGGCAGGCAGGCAGGCGCTGCTGCAGCTGGGAGCCCTGACCAGAGCCCTCACCTTAGATTTATGGGGAAACTGAGGCTGAAGTGGTCATGCAGCAACAAAGCTAGGACAAGCCTAGAACTATAGATTCCCAGCTTGGAATTGGTTCTGCCAGTTCCCCTAGTGCCCTTTTCGGCAAGATGCCTCCTCCAAGAAAGCCCTCCCAAATCCCCTCAAGCTCTAGGCGCTCCCTGCCATCCCATCATAATACTGTGTTTACTCCTCAATCAATACCATCCTGTCCCACCAGGATTTGGTATCAATGACTGTCTGGGTCAGTGACCAGCAGAGTGATGGAGAGTTTCCCTGCCCTCTACTGCCTGGCGCACGGACCTGTCCACACTCACTACCGTCAGCCTCTGCTACCATCTGCTCCTGTCTAACTTGAACCCTTCAAGATGTAGAGGTGCCGCCTGCTCCTGACTCCTCTGCAGGTCTGAATGCCCGAATGACAGCCGTGAAGAGTGCCTTGAATGGAGGAGGTGGGGGTTAGGGTAGCCACAAGGGCCAAGCTCAGGTCCCTAATCTGTTGGGCACTCACTTCCCCTCTCTTAGCCTCAGTTTAACTGAGAAATGGGACAATAATTGCCATTTCCAGAGTCTTTTGGAAACTAAATAAGAACAGACACCAAGGTGCTGCAACATGACAGGGCTCTGGGTACAAATTACATCATCTGAGCACCTATGTGACCAGATTACTCTCCCGTCGGATAAAACTGGCATGGTTAGCATTTCCATTTTACAGCCAGGACAGAGATGCTCTGAGGTTATGTAACGTAACAAGATTACAGAGCTGGATCAAAATCCAGCCACCTACTCTACTCCCCCACACCTGCCTACAACCTGCTGCTGGAAATGGTGTTTCAACCCTCCAACAGGAGGACAATTCTTCCAGACTTTGTTCCCAAATCTGCGACCTCACCCCGATGGTGGGTGAAACAAAATGACAGAGTCCTTGAGGCTGGTTCAGGAAAGTTAGGGCTGCGAGTCCGCGGATTCCACCTGCAATCCCGAAGCCACAGTGGGCCTCAGTTTCCTTATCTGTCAAACAGGGACCCCACTGCTGCCCCTCACAGTGTGGCGGCTGCAGGAATTGCAAGACGTTATCACGGAAGCACCCTAGGCTCTTGCTGGGTGGCGGCCGCCCTCGCAACCCTTCTGTTCCCCCCACCTGTCACTTGGAGACACCCCTTCCCTCACCCCCATGCATGGAGGTGAAAGCGTTGGTCGCTCTCCCCACCTCGGTTTCCCCGCCAGCCCCGTGCTCACCGGGGGTCCGGCTGCCATCGCTAAGCGGGTGCCACGGGTCGCGGTCGGTGGCCACGAGCAGGCAGTCGGGGTCGCGCAGGTGCGCGCACGCCTCGCTCAGTTTGGCGAAGGAGAAGTGCTCGTCGTAGCCCACGAGCACAGCGCGCACGCACGGGACCGCGCCCGGGTCCTCGCCGGGGTCCCCCGCCAGGCGTAGCCCCGCGGCGCGCAGCTCAGCGCGCAGCCCCTCGCCGCCCAGCACGAAGACGGCGCCCGGCGCGTCCGGCAGCCCGGGCAGCCGCTGGCGCAGCAAGCGCGCGGCGCACAGCGCGGAGCTGAAGAGCTGCTCGGCGCGCAGCCCCTCGAAGCCGAGGCGTGCGAAGCGAACGGCCAGCTCCGGCCGCGCGCGCCGACTGTTGTTGCTCACGAACAGCGCCGCCTTCCCCGCGCGCGCCAGCCGCTCCACCAGCTCCGAGGCGCCAGGCACCGCGCGCTCGCCGTTCCACAGCACTCCGTCGCAGTCGAACAGGACCCCCTGCGCCCGGCCCAGCACCTCGCGCAGGGCCGGGCCGCGCAGCCGCTCGCAGCGCGCCATGCAGCCGGCTGGCTGCCTGCACTCTGCTCCGCGCCGCTCTCCCTCCGCAGGCTCGGCGCGCTAGCCCGCGGCCAGCCTGTGCCCCGCACCGGCCAATCGGTGAGCCGGAAGGGCCAGGGGGTGCGGTCACGGCAAGGAGGGGTATCGCCAATGGGGGCGAGAGTCTCGGAAAGCAGCGAGGACGCGAACAAACGGAGTTGGAAGAAAAGGGCAGAGTCGCGGCCACCACAGAGGGAAGGGGACCAATGATACCTAACGTGGCCCTTCTTCCCGCCTCCCGACTCTGCTGGACCAGTCGCCGCCGAGTTTTAATCGCGACTGGCTTCTTTCTTGACCAATAACGAGTTACGAGTAGAAAATGTGGCGCGAATAGCAGTCCTACGGGCCCCAGCCAATCAGAAGGTTAGTAGAGGTGGTTGCTAGGAGAAAAACAGATGCTAAAGGAGATGTCGTCTTTGGGTCAAATCTCACTGCCCTCTGAATCATGGACGCTCAAATTCTCAGTGAAGTCCTGAGAAGCGTGTAGGTATGAGGGGGGAAAAGGCACTTGGTGTCGAGCGCGGAGGCCCTTGGCCTAGATCAGTGGTTCTCCACGCTGGCTGTACCGTATGTAGACTCCTCCTGGAGCACTTATTATTTTTAGGTACAATTTACATACAATAAGATACATACATCTTAAATGAATGTCAAGTTTGATGACTTTTTGACAAATGCTTTTTAAAAATACCAATGCATGGTAGGACCCGAGATTCTGATTTAATTGTTTTGGGTGTGACCTGGCATTTTTTGGTTTGTTTTTAATTACCCAAGGATTGTACTGAGGCTAGGGTGGAGAGGCCCTGGGGCTATGCAGCGCATCACCAAGCACCCTAGGGAGGGAAGGAGCCAGAGCAGCAGTGGCCAGTTGCCCAGGGCAGTGATGGGATGACGGGGCTGCCTACGTCCCCGCTTGAAGAGGGATGTGTCACAATCCTGAGGATCTGAGAAGGCTATGAAGACGTGTCTGACCCACAGGAATCACATCTTGTCACCCAGCCTCTAAGGCTTCGAACACACACACATACACGTACCAGTCTGGGTTAGTGACTTGCCCCAAACGGCTAATATGGGCTCCCAGTGCCATGATACTTGATTCTAATTGTCAGTTCTGCCTGTCTGTTCTCAGGGCTGAGTTGGGGACCTCACCCAATTTCTGGCAGAGCAGCCTCAGGGAAGGGTGCAGAGCGATCCATCCCTGCTCCAGGGGGTGTTTCCCTGCCTTCTCTGGAACACGGCAGATTGAGGGAACCGGCATCAACAGCAGCCATCAATTCTTGGGTGCGCTTTTGTGTGCAAGGGTGGTGCTTTGGACGTTACAAGAGTGTCTTATTTAATCATCAGAACAATACTTGTGTGGTGGAAGTTGTTATTAAGTAAATTGCACAGGATGTGAGGGACAGGCCTAGGCTGTGGAATCATTCAGACCTGGGTCCTAATCCCAGGTCCATCCTTCACTCGCTGTGACCTTGGCAGGTCATGTTCTCAGCCTCAGTCTCCTCATCTGTAAGAGCTGATGGGATTTACTTCCTTGAGAGAGGATTAAATGGAAATCGTGCACAGAAAAACGCAGTGTGTCACCTAGAGTAAGTGCTGAAAACTTCGGTTGTTGTGATTTCAGGCAGGAGAAAGGAAAGGAGGCAAAGAATAGGTAATTTCCCCCCCTTTGTGAAAGTGGATTCTTTATTTCGAGTACAGAAAATAAAGCTATCTTTTGGGCAGCTGTTCCAGTTTTGTCCAAAATAATTTATTTGCCAGCCTTACAAAAAATACGTTGGCAAGAGAAAAATCGGTCCTGTAGGAGCAGGCAAGCTCACCTTCCTTCTGGCAGCTCCCCTGGGACCAAGCTACAGAGTGGAGGGTAGGCTGAGGGCCCCCCAAGCACAGGGTGGATCCAAAGGGGAAAAGGGCTGGAAATGGAGGACTATCCTGAGTCCTCCTTGCCGTGGGGGCTGACCCAGCAGGCACCAAGGCACTTGTAGGCAAAGGCTGGAAAACCCCACCACTCGGGAGGGGTGAGGGCTGTGTCCTGGGAGGACAAGGTGGGAGGGAGGGGACGCTGAGGACTGTCAGGGAGGAGCCACCAGCTCAGTCAGTCTCTGAGGCAAGGCTCCTGGGCCGGGGCTGAGGGGGCATAGCTGGGGGAGTGGATGCCCTGCCTGAAGCTTCAGGGCCCCCTCCCTCCTCTGTGGCCGTCCCCAGGTCCACCTGTGCAGGCATACTCAGAGAGACTGGGCTGGGAGAGGGTGGACCGGGGGAGGCCTGGCTGGGGGAGGCTGGTGAACGCCGACTCTGGCGCCGGGCAGGCTGGGGGGGCATGGGGGGCAATGGGGGTGGCACTGTGGGGGCTCGGAGGCTGCTGCCAACCAGACGGCGGGGCAGAGCCCGGGGGGTCACAGGGCTGCCAGAGCCAGGGGGCAGGGGTGGGGCTGGAGGGGAGGAGCGGGTGCTGGAGACCTGGGGGGGTGGCATGTTGGGCCGGGCTGGTGCTGGGCGCTTGGCTGGAGAGAAAGGAAAGGGGCAGTTAGGTGTCCATACTGTCTGTGGCAAATCCACCAAGTTTACCCCACCTCAGGCCCTTTGCACCTGCTTTTCCTTCTGCCAGGAGCAGTTTCCATGGCTGGCTCTTCATCACTCAGGCCTCTCTCCATGTTCCTTCCCACGCTCAGCTAGAGTACTCCCTGACCCTGACCCAGTGACTGTCACATTTTCCACTATGTGTTCTCCACAGGACCTGTTGCTCTCTGAAATGATCTTGCCAGTTTTTATTTGGCTGCTTGTTTTCCCCACTGGAACGTAAACTCAGTGAGGCCACCTTGTGTGTGGTTGACTAGCACGGAGCTGAGCACGGAGCAGGTGTTCAGTACACACTTATCGGATGAAGCAATGCCGCCTGTTCCGAAACTTGCGTCTGGCTCCCTGCCTCTTGAAGCCCAGCAGAACTACTACGCCGCCCCGGCTCAGAGATCCCACTGCACAGCTCTGACCTCGAGAGGCAGTTAAAGGGCGGGGTGGGGTCAGCAGGTCTGGACTCTGATCCCAGCTCTGCCTCTGCCCACTAGGGGATTGGGCAAATCACTTGCTCTCCTGGGCCCTCAGTTTCCTCATGGTAAGATGGGATGAGCGCCGCAACCTCCAAGGGCGGATGTGAGGACCAGCTCAGGTGATGCCGTGACAGTCCTTCAACATGGGCTCCAGTGAGCAAGTATCCCACTTGCCCCCCATACCGGAAAGGTGGCTAGACGCACGCTCCTGCATGAAGCTCCCTGGGCAGCCCACCAGCTCCTACTGGTCCGGAGGCTCTTGCAGCTGCTCCCTCTACTTCTGGCTCTACACTGTATATCCAGGCGGAAAACTCTAGAGCCTCTTGGGCTGAGCGGGGCCTCACAAGTGTCCTAGTCACCCTGGCAGACTTCCCACCTGAACCCTCAGCTTCCTACCTGCCTGGCTTTTGGCCAAGTCAACAGGCAAGTGTACCAAAGGGCTCAGGAGGAGGCCCTCGGTCACCTCCCACCACCAGCACCACCACCTCCCCTCCCTCATTGTCCTGTGAAGACTCTATACTCCTTCACTCTGTCACCTCTGGGCTTCTGGAGGGACTGGACTCCACTGCTCCCCACGCTTAATGGCCAACCTTTATCAAGCATTTACTATATGAGCGAGGCAGCACCATTTAATTGTCCAAATAGCCTGACAAGGCAGGTGCAGTTATTGTTCTATTACACAGAGGAAGAAACTGAGGCGTGAACAGGCGAAGTCACGTGCCCAAGGTCACAGAGCTGGGATCTGCACCCAGAGTGTCAGGCAGCCAACCTGAATTCCTGGCCTCCCCTGGCCGCCTAGAAACGGGATGGTCTGGATTGCCCACCCTCATCCCTGCCCTCCGTCTCCCTTCTCTTCCCACGACCAACTCACTCCTCCGAGCCATGTCCTCTGTTGGGGCAGCTGCCTCCGGGGAGCTCCTACTGACCTTGGGGGAAGCTGGTCTGAGGGGTGCCTCAGACTCTGTCCTGTGAGGGAAGGAGAGGGTCAGGGTCAGCTTTGGGCATCTCCCAAAAATCTCCTGGAATCTTGGGGAGACTCCAGGCCAACAGGCAGAGTTTGGGTTCTTCACCTGTAGCTGGGCCTGGCATCTGTCCCCGGACTAGAAACCCCTGGGAAGACACTTCTGGCATTGGCCAGGATTTGCATCCCATGAGCCCCTGGCTGTGGTGTGACACTGCGACAGTGTCCATGGTTCCCCATGGGGCCAGGATGGCAGGGAGAAAGCAGGGCCTCTCCTCTGCCTCAGCTCTCAGCCTCCACGCCATCTTGATGGGATGCTCGAGCCACGAGAAGCCAGAGTGGATGAGGAGTAGAGGGGAGGCCATGACTCATTCCTGGATCCTTCCAGGTCTCTGCTCAAATGGCTCCTCCTCGGGGACACTTTTCTGACCCCACGGCTAAAGCAGCGCCGCACTCAGATTCCCGACCCTGCTCTATTCTCCTTTATGGCACGCACTGCCTGACATTATATTGTGCGTTTACCGGTGTACTTGTTGATTCCACCCCCAGGAAAACAAGCTCTAAGGATAGCATTCGTCTGTCTTGCTCATCTGAGGAAATTCATGGTTTGGACCCCAGCAGTCTGTGACAACTGAACAATACCTGCTTGGTGTGGAGGCAACATGGTACCATGCAGCCTTTCCAGATTTAAAGTATCAAAGAGAAGAATGGAAGGTATTTACAAATTCTAAAATGATCAGTTCCCTAGATTCCTAAATCTCCAGGACCTGAAACAGTGCCTGGCACATAACACGTGCTCAGGAAATAGCCATACTACGAACGAGGAAATACATCAGAGGCTGAGAGGAATATCGCCTCTGGGTCTCCACCCCACCTACTCCAAACTGGCAAACCTGGAATTTGGGATGGAAATACAGTAATTACATTTCCTGAAATGCTACTGGAAGCCCTGAGAGATGGTGCCTTGGGGTGGGCACCTTGGGGCCAGGACAGAAGCCATTCATATCTGTCAGTCCTTACCTTTCCTTGGTAACCACTGAGGTTGGGGTGGGGGCTGGAGCTGGGGCGGTGACCGGGGTGGGCACAGCAATGGCTGGAAGGTCCTCAGCGGCCAGCTTGTCGCTGACCTTGTCCTGGGGGGCAGGGCCTGAGAATAGGCCTGACACATTGAAGTTGATATCTGCAGAGAGAAGAGAGCAGGTCTCAGCTTTCAGAGCTGCCACCAGCCTCCACCGCTCAGCCAGTGCCAGGACCACTTTCCCCTCTCCCCTGACAATGTCTGGACCATATTCAGGTGCCCGCTCCCATGGGAGCCTCACAACAATCCCACCAGGCAGGCAGGCAGACAGGATCATCCCCATTTCACAGATGAGACACTGAGGCTCAGAGTGGAGAAGCAATTTCCTCCAGGCTGTGTGGTGAGTTTGTGGAGCTCCCAGGGACTGAAGCTGGTCTGAAGGGGCAGAGGGTCCCCCAGGGGGCACATGTACACAGGAAGGAGCTTCACCTCCAGGGAAGAGGGTGTCTGCGTTTTGTATCAGAGCCTCCACCACGCCCACCACCTGGATGGACGACACTGACGCTGCACCCAGCTGGGCCTGGTCCCTGGTACGAAAGGGAGGGCAAGTGAGTCATCATCGAGCAACGTCTTAGTGACTGCAACTCTCTGGCCCTGTGCTGGCCCCTGGGAACACAAGGATCAGTGATGCCGAGTCCCTGTTCTCAAAAGTTCACAGACCACTGTGGACGGCAAACATGTCGCTCGCACACCAAATTCTTCCCTTCCTTCACCCACCACAGGCATCACCAGTGTCATGGCAACTTTGCGCACAATTCTCGAATCTGGGCCGCCTCTACTAAATAGCTGCACTCAGCAAATGAATGAAATCTTTTGCCCAGTCATGGCCAGGGGAGTAATAATGACCCCTCGCATATGACAGCAATTCACAGTTTGTAAAACATTTCTCCATGCACTATCTCATTTAATTCCCAAAGCAAAAATCTTCAGAGTTTGTATCATTTCTCTCTAATTTACAGATGAGGAAATGGAGGTCGAGAGTGACTTCCTAAGACCCATCTTTGGAAGGTGGGGTGGGGCTAGAACCAGATCTCGGGCTCCAGCCTCCCGAGCACCCCATTACCCAGAATGCCTATCTCCAAAGCCTTGAGGGTACATGAACCCTTCCGGCTGCCCCTCACAGCAGCCATGAGAATAGGAGCCGCTCAACCCACTCCAAGGCCCGGGGGAAAAACACGCAGAAGACGGTTGGGGTGGGGACTGCTACCTTCCCCCCAGCCTCGGCCCCTCACCCTTCTTTCTCAGGGGGCCACAGCAGGTTGGGCCCCAGGACGATGGCGATGTTACTGGGTGTCATCTTGTTCACCTCCTGATCCTCAGCCAGCCGTGCCAGGAACTTCATGAGGTACCTCGGGAGACAGGGAGGTGGGCTTGGGTCACGGGCGGGGCATCGAACACCCACCAACACCCACTGATGCCCCCGAGACCTGAGACTTTCCCAGCCTGCGGTTTCCAGAGTGTGGTCAAGACACCACACAGGCTGGTTTTAAAAATTGTAATAGTTAAATCAGCTGACCTACTGAGTGCCACCGACGTGTCAGGTACTGAGCTACGTTGAGAATCTCCCAGCCACCCTATGGAGTAGGGACTGTTAGACTCTTGTGTTTTCTAGCCTAGGCACAGAGAGATCAAGTCACCTGCCCAGGGCCACACAGTGGCAGAGGTGGCATTTGAAGCCAGGTGGTGTGGCTTCAAAGGTTCAAGGTATATGTTTAGTTCAATGTGTAGTATTAAAAAATATGACTAGTACATCTAAGCTGTGTTTTCAGAAATATTGCTTAGGACAAAGAGGCAGGACTCAAATCCAGGCCCAGTAGAGCCAGACTTTTGGAGTCCCAGGGGCTGGCTTGGGGCTCACCTGAGGTTATTGAAGTTCTCTTGGGGCAGGCGGCTGCACACCTCTTGGAGCGCCTCTAGCCGCGCTCCCGGCTCCTTCAGGCTGGGGAGGGGAACAGAACTGGTGAGCCAGCCCAGGGGGGCACCTCTGCATCCTGGGCTTCCCCAACACCCCCCATCCTAAGCCTCACCTGGCTGCCCGCATCCAATCGTCATAGAGGTCAAAGGTCATCAGGGGCTCCGGCAGTTCCCGCAGATAAGACTTGAGGGCACCTGCAGTGGTGGTGGTGGGGGCTCAGATGCAGCCCCCAAATCCCCACCTCCACCCCAGTACCCAACTCTCTCCATCTGTTAGGAGCCTCTGGCCCTTGTTCATTTTTTTGGGCCATGGACCTTTTAGAAAAAATGCTGAAGGCTAGTGATCTTGTTCCCAGAAAACCGTACATCATAACACCCACTTTAAGGACCCCTATGTCTCCTCAGCAGTTTATCAGGCCTCAAACCAAACTGTCACGGATCATTTCAGGCAGCTGTAGCAGAGATTTGGGGGACGCCCTCCACCCAGGACTCCTTGGAGCAGGCACCTGCCACGGCGTGGGGGTCGGAGCAGAACTCCTGCAGGCTCTGGGGGTCCGAGGCCATCATCTGCTTGAGGCGTTTCAGCACTGAGGCCCCGGCGGCCAGACGGAAGAGGCCCTGGGGTGCGAGAGGGAGCGGGGGGCGGGGTCAAGGAGGGGTGAGCAGAGCAGGAGGCCCTGGCTCGCTAGTGGCCTGGGGTAGGCAGCTGGACCTTACTGGGCCTCTGCCCCCTGGCCTGACAGGCGGAGCAGACACCAGTGTCCATGCACTGTCTCAACTCTCAAGGTCTAGGATTCTGAGCAAAGGGGGAAGTGGGGAGGGGCTGGGAGAAAGGTGTCTGGTTACACATGGAAGAGAGAAAGGAGGCCTCACAGGCCAGTCAAGAAGCCTCAGTCTGTCTTTGAGTTCCGCCTACTAAGGGTCTGTCCTCAGGAAAGCAGCCGAGGGACTAGCAAGGTATGGCTGGAGGGTAGCGTGAGGTGGTGACAGACCCTGAGTCCCTGGCTTCACTGCCACCTTCTCATATGCCACTGGGCACGTCTACCTCTTGACCTCTGTCTCCCCCTGTTAAATGGAGCCACTGACGGCTCCCTCCAAGGTTACTGGGATAATTAACTTCCTCAATGCAAAGGCTTATAGCACAGCGCCCAGCCCACGGAAGAATCACTATGTGGCTACGTGGGAGGTGGTGTCCCTTCAGCAACAGGAGGCCATGCCTTCTCCCGGGACCTGTGTTCTAACGGTGGGATTACAGGCACAGCACAGGCAGTATGGGGACGGTTTGGGAAGAACCGAGGGCCCAGATGCGCCCTCCCCACTGGCCCCAGTGGGTCCTACCTCTTCCTTTACACCCTCAGAAAGCAGCATCAGGACGCAGGCCTCCATGGGCAGGGCAATGTCCCGGCCCAGCTCTTGCAGGTGAGCTCCCAGAGACACCCCATACACCCTGGAGAAGGGGGCGGCCGTCATCGAGGGGGAGGGGTCTGCAGGGACGAGACAGATCAGCGGCCCAGGGTCCTCCCACCCATGGTCAGCCAGGGGCACCCCCCAGACATCCTCAAGGGACTACAGCTTTGGCCAATGGTACCACCCCTCCCACCCGACCATCCATGCCACACATCCTGAAATCGTCTAACACAGCTCTCGAGTCTGCTCACCTCTACTGCTTCCACCCCCGTCCAAGCCACCGTCACTTCCCTTCTGCCTCCTACCAGGTCTCCCGGCTCCAGTCCTACCCACCTCATTCCATCTTCCTCACAGCAGCCAGAGCCATCTCTCCATCACAAATCTCAGTGAGCCCTCCCCTGCTCAGAACTCATCTATGGCTCCCTATTGCTTTTCATGATGGAGTGCAAGCTTCTTAACATGCCCTGAGCACAGGGGGGGTCAGGGGTCTGGGGTGGGGGCCCACCTGTGTCCCCACCTGATTGGCTGTGGTTCTCCCTCAGCTCAGCCAGGGCCGTGTCCAGCGAGCTCAGAGATTTGCGATGGTAGTCGGCCTGAATCTCCATGAGCTGTGGGGACAAGGGGCACCCCCGGGGGGAGTGGGGGAAGCTGAACCTTGCATGGGGTCCACAAGAGCAGACCCCTCCTTCCCACTATTTTGCAGGAGGTCCCTGGCTCTGGTGTCCACCCTGGGTGGTTAGAGCCCAATCTTGGACTCACATGGATAAAGTAGTTGGCATATGTGTCCTCCTTGGTGGCAAAGTGGTACAGGTCAGCCAAGTACTCGTCCTTGGGGACAGAGAGAGAAGGGCTTACACCAGTCAGGTTGGGGCAGAGGGGAGCGGTTAGTGACATGCCCAAGCTGTATGTGCAGGATCCCAGCCAGCTCTCTGCCAAGATTTGCATTTGGGGACAGCTCACAGGAAACCCCTCAAACTCTCGAGGGGCCTTTACAGCTTCTAGTCCTCCCTTCCAGTGCCTTGTGTTATGCACCATTTATTCATTCACCATTCATTCATTCACTCACTTACAAATACACCAAGACCCCAGTGAGCAGAGCAAGTCTCTGCCTCCCGGGTGTTATGTGCATGGTGTACACAGAAGAAGCTATAAGGTGATGGCTTAGTACACAGACCTTGGAGCCTGACTGCCTGGTTTCAAAGCTCAGCTCTGCTGCTTCCTACTTATATGGCCGTGGGCAAGCCCCATCACCTCAATGAGCTTCAGTTTCCTCATGTGTGAAACGAGGACAGTACTCACCCCTGCCACCCCCACACATCCAGGGATCCCCACGTGCGCCCTCACCTTGCACAGCTCCACCTTCTTCTTTAGCTCCTCCTCCTCTTCCTTCAGCGTCTCCACCTTGTTGGCCGTAGCGGTGTGGCTGTAACTGCCTGGTCCACCGCCCAGGCCCTGACCGCTGCCCGAGTTCTTAGCTGCCTGGCTGAGCCTGGGGACGATCCCAAGGTGGGGTGGTCACTGTCCCCATTGCCTGTCCAGGCCAAGTGTCCCCTCCATATGCCTGACCCACACAGCATTTTGGGATTTATAGAGGAAAATCCCAGAGCTCCACGGGGAGGGGCGGGGGTGAGTGCTCACGGGCGCCGCCTAGTGGTAGGCGTGGCGGTCACAACCCCTCCCCCCCAGTTCCAGGGTAGAGAGTAGGGGCCTTCCTGCCATCCGGTGATTTTGGAGGGTTGTTTTGGAGGGTTAGTTACGGCCATTCCAGGCTTTGGGGTCACTCCCAGCTGGCACAAGCACGTGCACACACACGCACAGAGGCACCCTCGCATGTACCACTATATGTGTTCCTAAGAACCAGACGTGCATAAGTACACACTCTGTTCCCAGTAGGCTGTGCAGTAGGACACACTCTGTCGTCCTAGTGTGGGAAGCACCTTGAGGCTGTGTGGGAAGCCCCTTGAGGCTCTGTGGCCACCTCTGTGGGCTGACCTAGGCATGGACCCACCCAGACTCTGTGGCTCCCACCTGCTCTTGAGGGTGTTCCAGTCTGACACCAGCTTCTGCAGGCTTTTCTTGTGCTTGAGTATGGCTGGCAGCTCCTCCTGGAGGCAGGTGTGGGGAGGGAGAAAACCAGTGAGCTGGGGAGGTGGGAGCTAGAGGCTGGGGAAGCTGGGGGCAGGGCGTAGGGTCACCTCACTCAGCCTGCTGAGTGGCTGCAGGACATCCCTCTCCAGGGTCATCTCAAACTCGGCCAGGATGCGGGCCAGCTGGTTCTGAATGGCACAGCTCATCTCCAAGGCCTTCCTGTGGACACGTCACCCAGTGGGTCCCGGCTGCAGCAGCGCCTCACCCCAATCTGGAAACAATAGGTGGAGCACCCTCCCTTCCCATTGCCTCTGGCCCCTTGTGTCTCTACTTCATCTTCGCTGAGCCAACACTCTCCCAGGCCTGGCTGCCCTCACTGATCTGGACACTGTCCCCAGCCCAGACCCTCTCTCCAGCTTGGTCACCCTTCTACTGTGGCTGCCCTCCCTGCCCGGACCCCCTCCCAGCCCAGATCCCTCCTTGGCATCTCCAGGTGAAGGCTGAGGCCCCTGTCCATGCTCACCCCATGCTGGAATCAGGGTCCAGCTCCTTGAAGCTCTCAGCCATTGTGGTGGACAGAGCCATGAGGGGAAGCTTCTTCTGCAGGGAGGGGCAGGGCCGGCTGTGAGCTTGAGTGCCCATGCTTTGCCCACTGGGCCTCCCTTCACCCTGCCCTAGCCCATGGCATGGGCGTGGACAGGGGACGAGGGGACCCAGGAGGGCCGCAGTCACAAGTAAGAGTGGAAGCAGGATGATGACAAGGTATGGTGGGAGTGACCTCTCCCTGGGACCATGTACAGAACTTCCACCCATCTGGGGTCCCCTTTCTTCCTCCCAGAAGCCACTTGATTGGGTTAGAATAAATGACCAAGTCCCATCACAGACTGGAAAACTAAAAACAGCGGGCTCGCCAAGGTCACACAGTTGGAGAGGGAATGGAAGAGCTGGAATGGGACTGGCTGTCCCCTGCCCCAGGGCACATGTGGCTGACCCAGCCACTGCGGAGCCTGGCTCAAACCCTCCACAGCTCCTATTGCTGCCCCTCCCCACCAGAGCTCTGGCCACATTGAATTGTTGACTGATTCCAAAATATGCCTGACCCATTCCTACCTATTTTTGGAGAATACCAGCTTTGTTCAGATACCAGGGTTCAAATCTCAGTTATGCAACCTACTAGCTGTGTGACATTAAGTGAGTCACTTTACCTCTCTAAGTCTCCATTTCCTCATCTGTATAAGCGCTAATAAAGGGAATCTCCTCCTAGGGTAGTTGTCAGCATTGAATGAGGCAATGCATTGACACATCTTAGCAACAGATGAGCAGTAATCAGTCCATAAATACTGGCTGTTGATTAATACCAGTGAGTATCACTATCACTCAAAATCCAGCTCCAATGCCACTTCCTTCAGGAAGCCCTCACAGACTGCCCCAATGGAGAGGGCCTGCTCAGGTCTAAGACTTGACTGGACAGAGAAGTTCAGGTGCAGTCAGAGGTCTGGCCTTGGCTCAGGAGATTGGTGTGTGTGTGTGTGTGTGCGTGCGTGTGTGTGTGTGTGTGTGTGTTGGGGGGGAGGGCATGGTCAAGAAGGTGATGTGAGGTGGACAGGTGGCTCAGTTGGTTAGAGCGTGAGCTCTGGGCAACGGGGCTGCCGGTTCGATTCCCACATGGGCCAGCGAGCTGCACCCTCTGCAATTAGAATGAAATGAATGAGCTGCCGCTCAGCTCCTGGGTAGCCAGATGGCTCAGTAGGTTGGAGTGCGTCCTCTCAACCACAAGGTTGCCGGTTCAACTCCTGCAAGGGATGGTGGGCTGTGCCCCCTGAACTAACAATGGGAGACTGGACCTAGAGCTGAGCTGCGCCCTCCACAACTAAGATTGAAAGGACAACAACTTGACTTGGATGGAGCTGATGAGTTCTGGGAAAAACACATGACTGTTCCCCAATAAGAAGTCCTGGAAATACACACAGTTCCCCAATAAAGTCCTATACCCCTTCCCCAAAAAAATATTTTTAAAAAATGGTTAAAAGAAAAAAGGTGATGGGGAAGACATAGGGATTATGAGTGGGGTGCTGAAGGACGGGGGCTTGGGACAGAGCAGTCTTCACTCTCCTGGGGCCAGTGGCTCGGACTGGCAGGGAAACTCCAGCCCCGACCTCACTCCCCCATTGGACAGAGGTGTCCTGCCCAGGACCCCTCCTCCTTGGAACCCCCACTCACCACCCGCTTGTCCATATCTGCCCCACTCTGGCCCTGCAGACAGGCCTGCAGTCGCTTGTGGACATTGTGGGCTGCTCGCTTGGCTGGCTCCAGCCGCTGCTCCACCTGGGAGGGAGCAAGGGGGTTATGGATGCCTGGTTGTTGTTCCCTATACCCCACTACCCTATTCTTTCTTCCCCACAGCAGGAACCACCTTTCTCTTCCCTCTTCCTGGGGACTCCATGGCCAACAGCTTGGGGAATGACTCAAGCCGGGCCCCCGGTTGGCACCCCCGCCCGGCCCTCTGCTGACAGCCTGCACAGGCCTGCCTTGCCACCCGTGGCTGGCCCGCCCAGGCATGTACCTGCTGCAGATCCTCACCCAGGAACTCAGCCGTCTCCGGGGTGCTGTGGGGGGTGGGGGAGAGAGAGCTTCTGCTGAGCTGGTCCAGCTTAGGAACACTCCTGCCCCCCCAACAGGGCACCTGGACCCTAGTTGCTTCCAGTGCCCCTCCCAGTTGGGGCCCGCCCTGGGTGGCCCGCCCGCCTGCCTCCTGCCTCATCCCAGTCGGAGCACATTCCATGGGGGTGGCAATAGGATACATGGCTTTTTCCTCCTCCACCCAGGGCTGTGTTCTGTAAGAGGACTTCTGAAAGAGGGCGGACAAAATCGAAGGAGGACTGTGGGAGGCACCCCAGGACCCAGCCTGTCTCCTGCTGACCCTGGGGAGAGGAGGCCTGGGCTGGCCCCAAGAACGGGAAGTGTTTGAGCTCAGACTCTGGGGCTGTCAGTCACATAGGACTCTGCACCTAATGGGGGCAGGCCCTGGGCCCCTGCCTGGGGACACAGGGAGACACTGTGGCCTGACTGCCCAGGCCCACACAAGCATCTGTGCCAGTGTGAGACTAGAACCAGGTCTCTGGATCCTGGGCCCATCCCCTGGGAAATCCCAATGTAGAGGGAAGAGGAAAGAAGACAGGCCCAGGGAGCTCCCCAAACTTCCGTCCTCCCCTCCACCAGCTCTGAGTGTGGGTACAGGGAGGCCTAGGGAGGTGTCCACCTGAGGCTGGGAAAGGAGAAGCAGGACAGAGAAGCAGAAGGCCTCCGGGCGGGTGGAGGAGGGGCACACAGCAGGAGAGGGGCAGGACCCAGTCTCCTTCCCTCCCCCAAGGTCTGGGGCCCTGACCGCCCCTCCCCCCAGACAACCAGAGATGGTTAACTGTCCCCATTGTACAGAGGGGACAAATGAGGCTAGGAAGGAGCGTTCACTCAGAGGCTCATGGAGTCAGAGAAGACTCAGCATCCTTGATCCTCCCTGCACCCCCCTTCGATCAGGGGTGAGGGTTCCTCTTCGCCCCAAAGCTAGCGCCTTTCCCTCCAGCTCTGGCTGGGAGGTGCGGGTGGCATTCAGAGGGGAGGAAGAGCCGCAGGGCTCAGGCTAGTCAGAGGGTAGCTGTCCAGCTGCCCTCAGCCTCCCCGACCCCTCCGCCTTCCCTCGGGTCATGTGGGGGTGAGCCTAAGGCTGGAAGGGATGGGGTGGGCACTCACCGTCCCAAGCTGCCCGTCTGGGCCAGCTGCCGCATGCGATGCAGCTGCCTCTTCATCATCTTGGGGGAGGACTGGAGGCTGCAGGGTCACGGTAGGGGTCGAGGGCCGGCAGCCCCCGGCCCAGCCTGCCTCTGCCTGCAGCGCTCTCGCCCCGGATGGGTGGGCGGCGCTCTCCGCTTCCTGGGCCAGCGCGCTCCCGCTCGCTCCCGCCTCCCCGCTCGCGGCTCCGCCCCCGGCCCCCAGGTCACTCCTCTATCCAAGTTTGAGTTCTCGCTCTCCCAGTCTTCCGGGACCCCCACGGCCCTGGGCCCGTCCCCGCGAAAGTCTGTCGGCCGGCCGCCGGGCTGTCCACAGGTTGTGTGCGCAGCTCCTCCCCGTCCGCCCCGCCCAGTCCCGGTGGCGGGAAGCAGGTAAGCCCGCTCCTGCCACTGCGCCTGCCCCGGGTTCCTGCCCCACCCACCGACCTGCCAGCCCTGATTATAAATAACCTTTACACCCTTCTCAAAGGAAAAGAGGGTTCCATGCTTCGGAGGCAGAGGCCAAGACAGGCCCGTCTGGGCCTGCCAAAGGCTGCTCCGGACCCCCTCCTCAAAGGACCGCCTGGCCTGCTCCCCTGCTGGATGACTGGCTGGGGGCTTTGGCTTCCTGGGGCCACCCTGCTTCTGTGTGCCCTTGGACAAGTCCCTGGAACTCTGGACTTGCTGTCTCTAATGGCCCGATGCGCCAGCTGTCCCGGCCCTGCTCGACGCAGAGTGGATACCCCTGCCTACTCCTCCAGCAGCCATGCTCCAGCTCCTGTTGCCCCTTCAAGGGCGGGAGGGGTGTCTGCCACCCTCCAGCCACAGGGAACACGCCCAGAGCAGTTCCCTGACACTCTGCTCTCCCCCAACCCCAGCACTGACAGTTTCCTCCATCTGTAAAGCCCCTTCTGCCAAACTTCCTCAGTCCCTGCCCTTCCTTTTTGTAACACAGTGATGTGGGCACTGCTGTCCTCCAAACTCAGTAGGAATCTCTTAGGCCATCCACCTACACCAGAGTTGGGCATACAGTAGGTGCTCCATAACTGCTGGTTAATACAAGATGAGAGAACCTTTGGGAAACAGTTGGCTCTCCTTGCTCTGAGCCCCTGACCTTGGGTATCAGGAGCCCCAGGGGTGGGGGGAGAGGGAGAGGTGTCGGGTAAAATCCTGCCCCACACACCGCACTTTGATTTGTTGGAGTTTCAGTACAGTTTGAGCATTATTTGACCTACTTGTGTGGGTGGGCAGACTGGGCACTTCCTGAGGGCAGGACCTCAGCATCAGGCATCTCAGTGTCCCAGCACCCAGCACGGGCCTTGGCACTGGCTGGTCTCTGGCTTCCAAAGGGAGAGCCAGGTAGGCCCCAGAGGGGTGGGAAGGGGTGGAGAAGGGACCCCCCCGAGCTGTGATGCTTGAGCCAGAGGCTCCCACCTGAGTGGAGTCCTGGCCAGAAATTGGGAGGCTCCTGGGTCAAAAGCTCAGGCCAGGATGAGGAGGTCCCAGGCAAGGAGGTTCCCTTGCCCAACCCCCTTCCCCAAAGTGGAAGGCCCCTGGTGGGGATTCTAGAAAGGGGGGCAGGGCTTGAAGAATGCCTCCATGGAGGGAGGCACCAGAGTCCACTGTAGCCCTGGCTTCTTAACATGTGGGGTTGGGGTTGCAATGTCTGGGTTCTAGTCCTCTCCTCTCCACTTTCCTCACTGACCAGACTCCAGAACTTCGTGGTGGTTCACTTTCCCATCTCTGCAATGGGCACAACCTACTGTGTGCAGAATTAGGAAACTGAAGACTCCCAAGCCAGCAGCTTGACACCAGGTTCCTACCATCCTGCTGTCTGGGAAATGTCCAGGCTCCATGGTGTCCCCACCCTGTTTCAGCCCTGCCTGCAGCCCAGACCATGCTGGGTCTGGGCTTGTCCACTTCCTCAGCTGTTCTGAAGGTCCCTGAGGGTAAGGCCTGGCTTCTACCTCTGTTCCTTCTAAGCTTGTCCAGGCTTGAGCCCCAGCTCCAGCCTCAGGCGGGGTCAGTCCACAGGGGCTGCAGCAACAGCTGCTGTGCAAACAACCCAAGCCGTAGATCAGGCCACCGGAGCTCCAGAGTCCCCTCCAGCCAGACCCAAGAGCCTCTACAGGAAAGTCACAGGCTCTTCTCTGTCCTGCCCGGGTGGGGCTGCTGTGCCTCTGGGCTGGGCGAGGGATATATTTTAGGGTATATTGAAGCTCGAGCACACGTGAATTTGGAATCGTAACAGGTTGGACGCCCCAAAGGTTGGGTCATAGGTTGTTCCTTCAAAGGATATTGTAATCAGAGACTTTTGGACTCAGAATCTGTTTCAGTCTGTGGATGTTGAAATGGCAGTTTTAGAACGGCATATGCAGAAGGGGGACCTCCGAAGTCACCAGCCAACCCCTACTCCAATCCCAAGACCTTTTCACACTGCACTGCGAAGGCTTGTTGACCTTGCTGGGTCGCCTCCCCAGGACAGCCTGGGTCCTGTCTGGCTCATGCTGAATCCTCCCGGGCCTAGCAATGGGACATTGTCACAGGGGCTCAAAATCCACAGCTGACTGGAATTGCAAGTGGAGACATTACCTCAATGGACATTTATTCCCAACCCCAAAGCAGGAACAGAGCTTAATGGTGTGGATGGAGCCGGCTGGCTGGGTGACCTTTGGTGAGGTAGTTCACCTCTCTGAGCCTGTGTCCTCATCGGTAAAATGGGACTAATGATAATAACGTCCTGCTTTTGTGAGGATTGAAAAGTTGATGCGTAAAGTGCCTAGAACAGTGCCTGGCTGTTTCTTATTCTTTAGCCTGCAAAGTCAGGAATGGAAGGGCTCCTTACCCCCATTCCTGCCTCAGTTGCACCTAAATGTGTCCTGCTGCCGTGAGACAATGGCACTATTGTCATGCTTTAGCACATTCTCCAGTGAGGTTGGCATCATTGTTTCCATTCTACAGGTGAGTAGACTGAGGCTCTTGGCCCACGGGTCCTAGCTGACTAAGTGGTAGAAGATAGAAAGCGGATCTGACAGGCTCCAAAGCCCCTACCTCTCCTCCTGTGCCAGATGGCATTACCTGAAGACCCAGAAATGCTGGTCCCTGCCCCCATCTTAATCCCCGTGGCTGCTTTGAGGGGCCCAGAGGCCTCAGGACAGGCTGTGAAAACTTGTGACAGTTGTAAAGTGTGTGCTGAAGCAGAAGCAGGATGTGGGCAAGGTGGCCAGTGGCTGGGCCGTGAGGCGGACACAGCAGGGGTCAGCTGTGGGGCCATAGGACTGAGCAACAACATCCATTTTAGACACTCGGACACATTGCTTGTTTGTGGCCATGTCGGTGCTGCCCTCTGAGTGGAGGCTTCCTCCCAGAGCAGTGAGGCATGTGGTGTGATTTCTGGGGCTCTCAAAGGAGCCCTCCTCAAGCCAAAAGGTCTTCCTGGGAGACCCTGGCGTGGGGCTGAGGCACAAGGACTGCAGCACAGTGCTGATGGCCCCAGAGGACGGCAGCTGACAGAGGGCTGGGGGTAGGGGTGGGGTAGGGTATAGGCTGGGGAGGCAGGGGGCAACATGCCCTCAGAGGACACCTCACAGGAATGCTGCTCAGACTTGGGCCCTAAAATGGGGCCTATACCAACCTCACTAAAGTACATGGCAGTTAAATGCCCTGTCTGTGCTCTCTCAGCCTCAGTGTCCCATTTCCACGGGGCAGTTTTGATGATTAAGGGAGAGGCTGCATGCAGGTCTAGCAAAATGCCAGGCCTAGGGCTGGCTCCTGTTACCTGCCTGGCTGTGCCTGTTCCCTGGCCAGGTCCACAGAGACTGGTGACAGGGGCAGCAAGAGAACTGCAAAGACAGGCTCCCCGGGCGAGCAGTGGCCTGTTTCTCTTGGCTGCCTTGGACGGATGGGCAGTGTGCTGCGGTTGCTAAAAAAAAATAAAAATAAAACAAAATAAAGCTGCTGCTTCTAGCCACACAAAAAGAAGTGGAAGTGTGGCTTCAAGGTCTGGGAAGTCCCACTGTTCCTGGGGTGGGGTGTGTGTGTGGGGGTCACCCTTCAAGAGGCAGAGAACACTCCTTACCCTGCCCCCCATCCCAGCCTGTGGATTCCAGGTCTCCTGCACAGGGCCCCAGACCCGTCTGGATCGACACTGTATTTGGGGAATGACTCCTCCAGGGAGCAGAGGCCAAGGGTCCCCTCCTCTGATCAGACCCCCGACCCAGCCCGTCACAGATGCCTGGCTTGCTGGGTACCTCAGGCCCCCTCCCTCCCAGCTCTCGGCGTGTCCTGCTGAGCTCCTGGCTTTCAGGTTCCAGCAGGCTGTGGGCCGTGCCTGGCACAGGGGGTGCTTAAGAAGCACTGGCAGAGTGGCCAGATGGAAGGACAGGCTAGGAACCCGGGAGACGGGAGGTCTGAAAGACTGAAGGGATTTCCCTGTCCATGTAACCTCTGGGACACTCGGAGCTGACAGGCTGGGGGGACCCTTTGGCCCAGACTCTTCAGAAGGCCTGAGGGTCCTTACAGCTCACACGGTTCCTCCCACCTTTTCAAACAAGGAACCTAAAGGCCAGAGAAGGAAGCACCCTACTCCCAACTAGGACCCCACTGGAAGCAGCCCTGACTCCCAGCAGGCAGTTGCACACTCCTACACCTACCTGCAGCCCTTCACTGGTCAGTATGATTGTGTTCCACGTACTTCTGGGGCCCCAGGGGGACCTTAGAGGGAATAGGGGTTTTGTTTCACTTGGAAGGAAGAAACTTCCAACTACAGATTGTCTTTCCCAGACATCACAAGTGTTCAGGAATCCTGCCCAGGGGGGAGGGAACAGGAAGGCAGTGTTCAGGGGCTGCCACCAGACTCCAGTAGATGCAGAGCTGGAAGTGCCGGCTCCCTGGCCTTGCTCCCGCTCCTGTCCCCTCAGCAGTGTGGCCAATGGGGAGAAACTCTCCTCCTGCACGTCAGTGTCTCCTGGCACAGAAGTCACCCTCATTTGCTGAAGGGAAGCTGGGGAGTCAGGTGTGCTAGGCTGTTCTCTAGCACATCTCAATAGGACCTATGAAAAGGGGGTTGTGGCCAGGTTCGGACTGGGGAACCCTACGTTAGACAAAGTGAAAGCGGTTTCTTAAGTGCAGGATTTCCCATCATCTGCCAGGGAGAAATGGCGGGCAGCCTTCCCCACGTATCTGAGCAGGAACCCTCTCCTGCAGAGCAGCTTGCAGGGCTGGCTCCACACCACCATACAATTCCCTGGACTGACTTGCCCTTGCTCTGCTCAGCGCAGCACTGGTTGGCAAAGCTACAGCCTCTAAGCCCCGCCCCAGGCCTGGACCCCAGCCTCCCAGTTAGGAGAAAACACTCCTAGAGCCAGGGGGAAGTGTGCTGCAGCTGGGAGAGGCAGGGGGCCCAGTGCAGGGTCCCTCGGCTTCTCCAGAAACTAGCTGCTTCCTGGGAGCAGCCTCTGGGGAAAGGCGAAGCTGAGGCATGGGGCCTCAGGACAGTGCTGCACCCTAGTTGTGTTTTACGGGCTCAGCACAGAAAGCGGAAGTTGTGAGGCGCCAGGGGCCTCCCCTTCAGGGTCTACAGCAGCTGGGGCTCCTGGCAGGCCTTGAGCGGCCACTCACTTCCAGCTGGGATGGCTTTGGGCCCGCCACAGCCCTGAGCCCTCTCTAGTGACTCAGCACCAGCCACAGGCCCCCAAGCAGGGCCTCTTCCTGTGTAGGGCTCAGGGGTGAGTGGGGAAAGAGCCAGGGCCTGACATCCAAAGACAGAGGCAGAGAGAGGTCTGCACAGCAGCCCCGGGGACCTCCCACTCCTGGACCCTTCCTGTCTCCCTCCACCTCAGAAGGGCCACAAGAGCAGCTGGTCCAGGAAAAAGGACGTTTTATTTCCATAAATACTCCTGCTCTCACTCACACAATGACCCACTTCTGCCCATGGACAGGTGGACGGACAGAGGTGAGATGCCCACAGGAGGCCCCAGCAGAGGCCAATGAAGGAAGGAGACACTGAGAACTCCAGTGCAGGACCTCCCTTGGTCAGAAGCCCCGGGCCCCCAGTTGGGGCCACTCGTCTCTGGCATGACCCTTGGTCTAGCAGTCACACAGCCCCCACAGCCCCTCAGGAGGCCTACAGCAAAGGGGCCAGGCAGGTGGAGGGAGACCCCCAGGAGGAATAGGGGACGGGTGGGGCTCCCCCAAGTAGGCCCCCTGAGCTGGTGACCACAGGGCAACTCAGAAAGAAAAGCTGAGAGTCAAACCACACACCAGAGAGTGCAAACAGCTGGGGGTGCAGGCATCACCCCCTCAGTCACCCGGTTCCTATGAAGGAGGCCTGAGCCAGTCCCCGGCTCCAGCATGGCCCCCAAGTTATGGCTGGGCCTTCCCATAAGGCATAAGAGACAGGCGGGGATGACCCCACCCCAGGCTGGGGTTGGGGCTAGGTCTGAGGTCCTGGCCCTTGCCCAACAGCCATGCTTCTCCCAACGACCCCAAGTCCTTCCAGGGCCATGTAGGACTTCCCTACTCCAGGCTCCCACCTGTGGTGAAGGTCCCCAGCAGTGCAAACCCAGGCCCAGCCTTCCACTGGGTTTGGCTCAGCAGGGGAGGGGTGAAAGGAGGGGGCGGCAGGGGTGAGGGGAGAAGCACCAGGCACAGGGGCTATGGCCATGGGGACAAAGGGTGTTTCAGGCCACCATAGTCTCCCACACAGGCTAGCCAGGGGCCAGTCCCATTGCCCCCTCCTCCTCTCCCCTTCCCCTGTCTGTTCTAGAGGCTCCCCCAGGTCTCAGGTGGGGGGAACTGGTCCACATCCCCCATCTCGTTGTAGGTCTGGTCGCCCATGGTGAAGAGGAGCTTGTAGCGGAGACGAACCTTCTCCTGGGGCAGAGATGGTGAAGGTAGAAGGGTCAGAGGTGGAGAAGAGGCTGACCCCGCCCCCCACAGCAGTGCCCTGTCACAGCTGGGCCCCTCACCTTCTGGGGGTTGGCGAGGAGCAGGACTTGGGTGATAGCTGAGGGGTGGACGATAGGGTTGAATGCTGGCAGCTCGGTGCCTGACGGTGGCTGCAGCTTCACTTTCATGACCTGTGTACAGGAGGGCAGGATGGGCACAGCTGGTCCTGGCTTCTCGTCCCGATGTCCTGAGGAACCAGGCCTAGCCTGCCCACCGGATTGTCCTCTGGGGGGCCTGGGGCTGTTCTTGGGTTCCCTTCTACCCTGACTCCCCAGAAAGAGAGAAAAACCCTGCTCCCAGCTGGCCCCCCATCCGGCCCTGAGAAAAGGGAGGAACGCCCATGTCACCTTGGGGACAGCTGACTGGAAAACGATGTTGCGGATGGGCTGGGGGGCGGTACTCAGCATAGACACCACCACCACCAGCACGTCTGAGCGCCTGGGAAGTGGGTCTCGGGCGAAGTGGAAGAGGACCCGGAAGCCATGCTGGTCGTACACGGTTACCGGCAAGATGCTGCCTGGCAGGGGAGAAAGGGAGAGGGTGACGGGTGGTGCCAGGCTAAGCACATCTGACCAGCTCCCCCCATCTGGCTCACATCAGGCTCTCGCTGCTCGGCTGCGAAACAACAAATCCAAACTTAGGTCCTTGCCTCGACCTTGGGTGCAGTGTAGTCAGGGGTTCAGATGCACCCAGACGGGACATATCAACTTCGGGAGTGATGGCACAAGCGAGATAGCCAGCCTGGAACTGAGCCCAGTCGGGGCTCCCCCAATGCCATGTGGCTGCTTCCTGGATGCCGGAGTGAAGGACTGTGGGTGAGCTGGGGTCCCGCTCTCACTGTGTGACCCTGGTCCAGTCACTCCACTGGTCTGAGCTCAGGGTCTTCCTTACTGGTAAGATAGGGGTACCATTACCTCTCGGAGGCACTGAGGGTGTGACGCCCTCGGTCACAGTGAGCTCTCCAGATGGACGAGCCCGAGAAGCTTGGCCCGTCTTCATCTGTCTGTGCAGGGTCTGGTGCTGCCAGTGGCCCCTCTATTGCTCCTGGGTGGGGGAAGCCCAGACCTGGACCTGGTTCAGTTCTGTGATCTTGGGGAGACCCCAAACCTCTGCGTCCTGGCCCTGCCTTCCTGGGGAGGGATGGGCCAGGGACCATCATAGGAAGTCCTCTTGCCTGTGTAACCCTTGAGTTTATACAGGGGTTTCGAGACCGCAGATGAGGAAACTGAGAGCTGGAAAGGGGAAAGGTCGTGACCAGAGCTAGCTGCTGAGCCAGGCAGTGGCAGGACTGGAAGAGCCCCGTTTTCCCACCTGCTCCCCCAGGAAGAGCTCCCAGCGGGGTGAAGAGGTGGGTGGTGCTGGACAGCGAGCTGAGCGACCTAGCCGTCCCCGCCCGTGCCCTCACCCCACTCACTGGGTTTGATGGACTCCAGGGGCACAGTAATGTTGGCCAGCGAGAGCTCTGTCTGCGTGGGCTGCTGCGGAGGCCCCGGGGGCTCAGGGGACACAGTGTGGAGGAGGCCACCGGCACTGGAGCTGGGCGAGCTGCCGCTGCTTTTATTCTGCAGGTCCCGGAGTGTGAGCCGGGGGGCTGGCTGCTGCTTCTCCCTTATTGGGGGATAGTGCATTGAGAGGTGGCCAAGGGATCACGGGCACAGGAAAGGCTGGGCTCCTGACCGTCTCTGACACCTTCCTGCCTCTTGACCTTGGTTTCTTCATCTTGTAAACAGGCCGCTCTTGCGCTCCACCCCATCTCCCACCCCCAAGCCCACTCGGGCTCAGTGTCTTCCTCACGGCTGGCCTTCCGGACTTTCCATCTTTCCCAGGCGCTGGGATGCCTCGGGGAGGGCGTCTGAGTGAGGCACAGACCCCCTTTCTCTCCTAAACTCCACGCTCTGTCGGACAGGCCCTGCACCTCCCTTGGTCACTGTCCTTTGAGCCCAGGGCAGCGCTTAGCGCAGTGATGGTCCGCAGCCATTGCTCAGAGAAACCAAAGATCACTGGGCCACTGCCTGACGGACTGGGGCAGGCGCTGGGCCGTGGAAAGCCCAGGAGCCGCTGCTAGGTGTGGGGACAGGGAGAGCTCCCTCATGCCAGCCAGGGTGCGCCCTCACCACCGCATTTGTTGGGACTCCGGAGGCAGTGACTGCTGCAGGAGGGTCTTTCCCAGCAGGTCCAGGTCATCCAGACCACTGCTCCCCGGCAGGGACGTCTGTGTTGGGGGCCGACTATCCGAGCTGGGGGCTGGAGGAGAGGCTGGGGCTTCTGTGCCATCAGATGACTGTTGGGCAGACAAAGGATGCAGGTAGGTGGGGTGGTGCTGAAAAGATGTCCTTTGTCTTGAGCTCAAAAGGTACTGAAAAGGAGGCCCCTTCCCCTCCCTGCAGGTGACATCTGAGGGAAGAAGCAGCAGGGATGGGGACCACGTTCCTGCTGGGCCCAACCCCTCTCACAACAGGGCCTCCAGTGGGTGGGGCCTGGTCTGGGGTCCTAGTCTAGAAACCATCGCATTCCAGGGACCTCAAAAGTCCCCCTTAAGAGAAAAGGAACAAGGAACCCCCATTTCAACCCAAGGGAGGCCCAAGGCTGGGACTGGCTGGGAGAGTGGCGGGGAGGTAAGGAAGGAAGGACTATCTGTCTCCCTCCATGCAATGGGTACCTCAGCCCCTTGGGCCAGCCCCCGCCCCATGGCCTTGCCCATCTCTCCTCTCATTGGCTCCTCAGGATGCCTGTCCCAGTTGCCCTGCCTCCAGGACAGGTTAGGCTAGTTCCTGGCCCCTCCTACCTGGAAGCTGTTCCATCCAGCACCATCCAAGCTTGGCCCTGAAGGGGGTGTGGGGTCACTTAGGCCTGCAGGAAAACAAGGCAGAGGTAAAGGAGCTGGATCCCTGAGCAGAGGCAATAGAGCTGGGGGGACTGTGTGCGCTGGGTTGGGGTTCCCAGGCTCCTACCCTCCCCCCACCTCCCCTACTCAGAGAGGCTCAACTCAAAGGGGAAAAAAACCCCACTTCAGCTCTTTCAGTGAGCTGAGCAGAAGTGAGAAGAGCAGAAGCTCTTTCAGTGGCAGAGCAGAAGTAGAAAGCAAAGATTCTGACAGCCCATTCCCCAGGCCCACACATGCTTCCTCTCTTGCTGCTCAGAAGTCAACTCAGCTATAGACAGGACTTTCAACTTCGTTCGTCAGCTGGCAGCTGCTGGGGATGGGGTGGGTTGGGGTGTGTGTGTGTGACCGACTGGAGGGACGCCCTCTGAGCACTGTGGTGCAGTGAACGGGGCCCGGGGCCCAGGCCTGCCCCAGAAGCAGAGCAGTCACGGGCGAGGGGCTGGCTGGGCCGCAGTGGCCCCACGTGCACAATGCAGGGTTGGACTCTGAAGGCCCCATCTGCCCTGGCACGTGCCAACAAGGCTGGCTGACTGGTGCCAGGGAGAGCTACAGGCCTTTTACACCAGGAAGGTCCTGCTCATCAGCCTGCTGGTCGGTAGAAGGCGGCAGATCACCAACCAGTCTGACCGCTGCCTGCCCTGAAACACACACCTAGCCAAGTTCAGCCCAGATTTTACCGAGATAAGACAACTTACCCTGTTTCTACCAAACCCTGAATAAGTGATGTCCAGCCTGGAGTGCTACCTGACAGGCAAAGTAAGGCAGAGGTGGCTGTGATTATCGGCTCTTCTCCTCTGGACACAGTTCTGAGACCAGGGACAGCAGGGTGGTAACTCCTACCATTTCTTACATCCCTTGATGTGTCAGACACTTCAGACGTGGGTCCCACTTAATCCTCAAACAACCTTAGAAAGTAGACGTGGAGCTCTCACCCCTCTTTTAGGGATGAAGACACAGGTGCTCAGAGGGCTTAAGTACCTGCCCAAGGTCACGCAGCTGCGAAGTGGCAGAGTCCGGACTTGGACAACACACGGCCTAATAGCTGGAGTTTGAATACAGCCCTGCCACTTAGCTACGTCACCCTGGGCTGGTGACAACCTCCCTGTGCCTCAGCTGGAAAACGGAGACAACAGCAGCATGTACATCAGAGGACTGCTGTGGGTATGAATTAGACAAATCAGATGAAGTGCTTCAACACCACCAGAACACCCTGACAGACAGGAAGTCCTCACTGCCTATCCTGCCCCACACCCCTCACCTTTCCTGCCACAGAGAACCGGTTAGGACAAGCCCCCCCCACAACCCCAACAAGTCCCCTTTGTGGTCCCAAGGCTTCCTCCACTCCCCAGAGCAGGGTAGGTGCTGCCCTGGCACTTCTGGTTCCTGTTTCCACATTTTCATTGCCTTTGAGAAGAAACCAGAGGTAGCTGGAGGCTCAGGGCTTTGCTGAAGCAACTCGGGGACAGGAAATGCAAAGCACACCTCGAGGAGGTGGCTGTGCCAGTCACTTGCTGCGAGGCGTGGCCACACACCCCAGCTGCCCAGTCAAGTAGCTGCCGCCTGCCTGCTCCTGGCTCTGTGGGGGAAGATGAGCCTGCGTGCGCTTTCCTGTCACTGCTCTCCTTTACCTCTCTGTAAAACAGGGTCAGGGGCCCTGAATGGGCCCGGGCCCTAAATGAGGGGGCAGGTGGGTGGGACTTGTAAGTGGCCCATGGACACCCTGTGGACAGACCCTCCTAGGGAGGATGCCCGCTGACGGGCCCGCTGAGGGGAACTCGACCTGCTCCACTGTTCCCCTCTTCCCACGTCTCTCATTTCCCTTTCCTGGCTGGGGAGCTGAGTCAGAGCAGCAGAGAGACTCAGAGGGAGGCTTCAGAATCAGAGTGCCTTGTCCAAACCCTGGCGCCCTCTTTGGGCAAGTCACCCAGCCTTTCTGAGCCTTGCTCTCGCATCTGTAAAACGGGGATGTTGACAGCACCCATCTCATGTGGTGGGGGAGGGAGGGTGGTGGGCTAAGACAGAACCGCACAGCAGCAGCAGTGGTTAGGGCAGGACCCTTAAATGCAGGGCTGGCCCACCTGGGACCCCGGAACACCTTCTTGGAGTCCCTCAGGTTTGGTTTTTACCTCAGAACTGCCTCAGAAGAACAGTCTGACTCTTGGTTTCCCCACATATTTCTCTGTCAGAGCCTAACCATCTATTTTTATAACTTCAGGGCCATTATGGGGAGGTTGCTATTAGCGCCTTCCTGCTTCTAAGCGTTTAAAGTTGGAAACCCCAAAACTGTGTGGCTGGCTGGCGCCCTCTGCTTCTTCCTCAGGGGTGAGCCTGGTTCCCTGTCAGGCTCTGGAGCCCTGACCCCGCCCTGTAGTGACACAGGCCTGGCCCAGGACCAGCTTGGGTCACAGAGTGCCTCACGCTCTGGTATCAGCTTCCCTGGAGCTCCTGGGTAAGCTGCATGCAGAGCAGAGTTCTCCCCCTCTTCCTCTCAGTGGGTGTGGAAACTGCTGAACTTTGGCCTGGGCAGCATCTGGGTCTAGGCTCTAACCTGCTGCAGGGAAACCCCGTTTTCCCCTGGAGCCTGGGTGTTGCTGGCTGATCAGGTTTAGGGCCTGGCCAACCTCATGCTTTGACAGTGTGATCCTGCACAAGCTCCTTGATTCCGAGCCTCAGTTTCCTCAGCGGGGAACGGGCCTTAAGCGCACCCCGTGTGCTGCACAGTCCTGTGGGAGGAGTGACACGCCGACCTGACCATGCTCTGTAAGCTGCATGTGTGGCCGCGCCGCCCCCCTCTGGGCCTGGCCCCTTCCTCACCCAGAGACATGAGCTCATCATCAAGCAGGGAGATGGAGGTGCTGGGTTGCTCAGGGCTGGCCTGGTTACCAGGGCAGGTGGGCATGGCTGGGTAGGTGGTGCCCGCAGGAGGGAGATCCAGGCCTGAGAGGTCCAACAGGGCCGAGGTGCTCCCTGGGGTGGGAAAGGAGAGTCAGGCAAGTCCTGGGGGAGGACACTCAGGCTCTCAGAGTCCATGGGGAGGTTGAGGGGCAGCAAACTGTCCCCCGTACTTCACAACCCTCCTGCTCCCCTCTCCTTGGCCACACGGCTCTTGCCCCCAAAGCTGCCCACCAGGTCTTCTTTAGCACATGGTGTTCCTTCTGTTTGGAATCGATTTCCTTCTTCTCTCTACTTGGCGAATTGCCTCCCATCCTTCAAGGCTCCGCTTAAACTCTGCTGCTTCTGTGCAGTTCCCCATCCCCACTTCCCCCCAAGAGGGCCGATTCTAACCTCTCTGCAGTCCCCAGAGCTGTCATTTTACCCTTATTGAAGCTGAGTCTGAGTGTTTATGTGTCAAACCCTCCCTCCTGCTTTCTGATAATTAAACTAATTTAAGCCTTGGGGGTGTCAATTAGCCCCGCACAACAGGTGCCTGATTTGTCAAGTGAAAGGTCTTCTTTCTTCTGTTTGTCCTTGCCAAACTCTCCGCTCCCTCCCGCTCCGTCCCACAGCCAGACGTCCTCCCCGCCCCACAGCTGCAGGCTTGGCAGACTTCGCCCCCAGCTCTCTCCCTGGGGGCCTTCCCCATCTGAAGGGGCCAGGGT
The DNA here is from genome assembly GCF_964194185.1 of Rhinolophus hipposideros. Taxonomy (NCBI): domain Eukaryota; kingdom Metazoa; phylum Chordata; class Mammalia; order Chiroptera; family Rhinolophidae; genus Rhinolophus; species Rhinolophus hipposideros. The sequence goes on from NC_138055.1 coordinate 9,180,439, forward strand.
TCCCCTGGCAGTCACGGCTACCAGCTCTGGGACCAGCACCTCACCCTGGTTCTCCGTGTCCCTCCAGCCTGAGGTCCCCCCGCCCCAGCTCTCGTGCCACCTCCTCACCGGGGATGCAGCCGGCAGCCGCGTCACCATCCACCTCCTCTCCTCGTACCAGCTGCTTGTACAGCTTGATCACCTGAGTGAGGCTGTCGTTGGCCTGCAGGATCTCCGCTGGAACGGGCAGGAGGGGAGAGGCCAACGGGAAGGGGTGTTGAGGGCCTCGGGGGCACATGAGCACCCCAAATGCATCTCACCTACTCAGACGGAAGCCCTCTGTTCTCACCTTGTCCACTGTCTCCTCCGAACTTCCCCGGGCCTGCCCCGGGCGTGCTTCGGCTGCCAGCCTCCACACAGGCTCTGCTTTCTGGATACCCCCAGATCTCTGCATGGCCAGATCCCTTCCTGCCTTCACCCAAAAGTCACTTGAGAGAGGCCGTCCCTAACCTAACCCCCGTACTATGCGATTGCTTGTTTTTCTCCCCGTCACTTAGCACCACCTGACAAACGGCCACTGCTCACTCCTGGGTTTATTGTCTGTCTCCTCTCATTAGGCTACAAGCTCCAGGAGGTTAGGGCTTTTGTCAATTTTGATGATTTTCATATGCCTGAGGGCCTAGAACAGTGCCTGCCATGTACTTGGCCCTTGTCAATATCACCTCTTTGGGGGCCTGGGCAGCGAACCTCTTGGGCAGGGAGTGGGAGGCGCTCAGTGAGCTCCTGCTGAATGAGGGGCTAAGATGGTACCCAGACCGCTGCCCTCGAGACCCTGCTAATGTGTATAGAGGACAGGACGAGAACCTGCTCTACGGCCCTAGCAGAAGCCACAGGGCCCAGCTCTGGAATTGCTCAGGCCTGTGGGATCCACTCTGTTTGTAGCCCTTACCAGGGAGGCAGCATCTGCAGGGAGAGAGCCCTGCTCTACCCTGGTGTTGCCACTGTTTTGCTCTGTGATCTGGGCAATCACTCCCCTCCCTTAGCCCAGCTGTAAAATGGGAACAATTTCCCCTCCTATGTAGCTTGTAAGGCAGTAAACGAGGTATATGCGAAGAGGCTTGGCCCAGAGGGTCTCTCAGCCAGGACAGCTCCCATTCTCCACTTTCAACTTGGAGAAAGCCAAGGTCAGTGCTAGAGAATGGGGCCCCCTGGTGGTAGCTCCTTCCAACTACACACACTCAGAAGGGTGGAAAGGGCAGAGGGGAGGAGGTGCAGGGCCCATGGGGCCAGCTCTACCAGGGGCTCACCTAAGGCCTCGTCATTGTCCTCTGTGTCACTGGCCAGTCGGAAGAGTGTGGGCCGCATTCGCTCACAGCGCTGGTACAGTTCCTGGGGGCAGTAGGGTAGGCGGGTCAGAGCTGGCAGGGGTCCGGGAGTGGACCAGGACAGGGCGGAGAAAGGCGCACCTTCATGAGGTCCTCGCTGCTGTGGGCCGCAGCGCCGCCCTGGCTGTGGCTCATCACCATCTCTGTCAGCAGCTTCACATTGTTGTTCACCTCCTCGATGGCACTCACCCTCTTCGAGATTTTCTCCATCCGCTTCTGGTCCTGGGGAGGCATCGGCAAATGGCTCCCGAGAGGCCCGGTCAGGCCCAGCCCTGAGCCAGGCCCACACCACTCTGGACAATGTCTGTGGCTGAGTGTGAGGTCAGATGCTGCTAAGTGCCCAACTTATGCCCAGGGTAGGGCACTCTGGTCCAAGAAGCCCTCAGCCAACCCCGTTTGCTTCTTTTCCTCCAATCAACACCCCCTGGGCCCAGGCTTCTACACGGGCCCATCAGGACTTCCTGGGCCTTCAGCCAGAATCTCCAGGGATGGCTCAGAAACCTGGGTTTCTCACACACTCGCCAGTGATTCTGCAGGACCAGGGTCCAGGCCTAGACTTGTGGTTCTACACGACTCGCCTTTCTCGTGTTTGTCCCCTGAAAGGGGATCTTAGTGGTCACCAGTCGCAACCTAGAAACTAGTGCAGTGAGCTCCTCAGTGTCTGCCGGTGCCTGGCGAATAGTGGGGAGCTTATGGCCTTGAAAGGCAGCTGCAGGAGGTGCCACCTCTGCTACCGTGGCCACTCTACGCAGGTTCCTCCCTTGAGGGATGACAGGTGGACTTGTGCTGTGCAGTCCGATATACCACCCTCCTTGCGAGGGGGCACCCTTGACTTTCTCTTGGCTCTCAGAGCATGCAGACCACCTTTAAGAGACAACCCAGAACTTCTGCCCTCTGGGTCTCTAGGCTGCAAATTTTTTTGATGACTCACCTTTGTCAGTAAAAAAATGTTTCAGCATGCACCCATGACCTATATATACACCGGTCCCTGACTTATGATGGTTCAACTTATGATTTTTTGACTTTACGGTGGTGCAGAAGTGATATGCATAATGAATTACAAGAGGTAGTCAACATTTTTTAATAAAGTAGGCTTTGTGTTGGATGATTTTGCCCAACTGCATGCTAATGTAAGTGTTCGGAGCATTTTTAAGCTAGGCTTGGTAAGTTATAATGTTCAGTAGGTTCGGTGTATTAAATGCATTTTGATTTAAAATATTTTCAACTTATGATGGGTTTATTGGGATGTAATCTCATCGTAAGTCAAGGAGCATCTGTATTTATTTATAAATCAAATATATATTATTCTCTCTCCACACACACACACTTCGAATACAGTAAAGCCTAACATATCCCTAACTTTCATGGAAGAGGTAGTGAGCCTCTCAGAGCCCATGCGGGGCAGATGAGCTCCGCTGTGGGCAATTCTCCCCTCTACACGGTGGTCCAGGCTCAGCCCACTGGGGTTGCCCACAGTTAAGTCAGCTCTTTCGCTGCGGTGACAGCCCTTCAGCTGGGTCACTGCGGGGTTCCTCGTACGCACACACACAACCCCATCCCGCCTCCTCCCTGCGCTCTGGGCTCAGCCATCACCTCTTGCACCATCTCCTTGATGAGTTTGTTGGCCGCTCGGAGGTCCTCGGGGTGGGAGCTCTTCAGCAGGCGGGCCAGCATCTACGGAGACAGAGGAGCATGACCGTGCTGGCAGGACCTGGGCCTGGAGGCATGTCTGGCTCCCACTTCCTGGCTGCGGGATGTAACTTTCCTAACTAATCCATAGAATGGTGAGAATGTACTGACACCTAATGGGGTAGCCACAGGACAACTGAGACACTCTACGTAAGTGCTCCCCACAGCGACCGGCAGAAATAAGTTCTCAACAAATAGTGCAAAACATTGTATTACTAGCATTAGAGAACCTTTCTGGAAGGATAGACAAAAAACTTAACAGTGCTTACCCTTTGGGACTCAACTGGGTAGAGAAGCTTTTATTACTTTTTATCTTACCTTCATCTGTGCTGTTTCATTTCTTGTTCATATGAGCACATGCTTCTTTAACAAAAAGCTCATGAAATTATTGTTGAAAGGGTCAAAGACGCAAAGATACGCACATTCCTGGTCAACCTATAAAATGCCCTCAAACCAACGCCAGGGGCACCAGGCACTCGTGTTTATTAAACACAGGGGCACTGTATGGGGAGCATGCAGTAAGAGCTCAACAAATGGTGCCTGTCACCCAGTACAGTGGCTGTGACAATCCTGAGCTTCTATACAAGGGCCCAGGCTTCTACACGGGCCCATCAGGATTTCCTGGGCCTTCAGCCAGAATCTCCAGGGATGGCTCAGGAACCTGGGTTTCTCACACACTCACCAGTGATTCCAAGGACAGGAAGGCCAGGGGCTGGCATTCACTGACCCCTAAGCGGGCCCTGGAGCCCTCATCTACCTTTCCTTGGAGCCTCACCTTGGATTTCTCCTCGTCTTCAAAGATCACATTCTTGGGCCGTGGAGGAGGAAGGGGAAAGATGGCGTCATCTGGAAGTTTGGGGTCCGACTTCACAATCCCTAGAGTAGATGGGTGGTGGGAAGGCTGTGAACAGGGCCCGGGCCCAGGGGGTGAGATGGGGACAAGGCCAGGTAAGTGGAGAATGGAAGCTGGAAGGCAGTCTTTCTCCAGCGTGCTGGCTTTGGACGTTGGTGGGCCAGGGCCTGCTCCTGACGTATCATGTCAAATTGCATGGGAGAGAGTGTAGGCACCCATATTTTGAGGACACTCCACAGGGGCCACTTTGAGGGGAAGCGTGACCCAAACCTATCTTCTCTCCACCCAAGCTGGCCTCAGACAGGGACACAAAAAGGCCTCACTGTTCTTAAGAAGTGAAAGGGCAGAGCCATGCCCTTGCTGCCAGAGCCCCGGAACTCAGCTCAGGGAGGAGGGAGGAGGCGCCGGCCGACCCCGAGCTCTGGGGCCTCACCTTGCTTCTTCAGCATCTGGTAGGCCTCTGCGATCTTCACTTCCTCAGGCAGGCTGACCGTCCAGCTGTACAGGAGCTCCAAGACCTTGTTCTTCACCTTCTCTGATGTCCGAGAGCCCAGGTACTTCAAAGAACGAGGGGAGGAGAGACCTTTGACATTGCCTGGCCCCACTCGCTGCAGCCCCAACTTGGCTGTCTCCCCAGAACTCCCTCAGAACTTGGCCTACAGGGCCCTCACAGCCCACCCTACCAGCCTGGCACAGACAGAGCTCACCTGCTAGCTCTGTCATCACTAGCTGTGCCGGCCCTGTGTGCCTCAGTTTCCCCATTGGTAAGACGGGAACGACAGCAGTGCTACCAGGATGAGGACGTAGAGCAGGCACAGCTAAGGCACAGCCCTGGACCCACTCATGACCAGCTCACATTAAGGCTTAACTCTGTGACCTCAGGAAGGAGGAGCCACCAGGCTCCGGGCTGACCAGGGAAGGGGCAGCTGTGGAACTTCTCAGCCTTGGGCCCTACCCAGTCCCCAGCAGCAAACGAGGCTGAGAAAATTGGCTCTCACACCAGTCACCTTCTGGGAGGAGAATGGGGGGCATGCTGGGTCATTCAGCTGCTCTGGTCAGTGGGTCTGAGGAAGGATGAAGGGGGTAGGGCTTCAACCAAGGGGCACCGAACATGCCCATGCCCTATGGGAGGGCTCCTCGGGCAAAACCAGGGGGGTGGCCCATCTGCAACCAGCAGGCTCCATCACTCAGGTTTGAGGCCTCAGCATCCAAGGTCACAAGGGGGCCACTCTCGTGAGGTGGGGACAGGGAGACCTTCCACTACAGACCCAGAGACCCAGGTGGGGCATGCAGGGGGAGATCTCAGAGCCAGAACAGTGCTTGCTGGGCACTTCCCAAGTTCTGAGCAACTCCAGAGTGCGCTGCCACCACTCAGCGGAAGCACTCTTCCTAGAAACCAGCTGTCCTGGACTCAACTGTGTGAAGGGACCTGGAGAAAAGGTCTGCGTTTGTGCCAGGTCAGAGTTCTAATGGGGGCTGAGGCAGCAGTAGAAGCAGGAAGGCCAGTGGGAAGCCCCAGAATGAGGCAGTCCATCACCCGTCTGATAGTGCGGGTCTGAGCTCGGGCCTGGTAGAACCCACCTTGGGAGAGACGACCTTGATGAGCTCGTTGAGAAAGCGGAACTTGCCCACCTCGTCGTGGAACCTCCTGCCGCAGCTCTTCATGCATGTTTCCAGCACCTGGGGGGAGGTGGGGTACAGGGATCCCCAGGGAGGATCAGAGGAGGCAGCCTCCCTCCCACACCTCAGCCAGGGCCCAGAAGCCCAGAGATGGGCATTTATAAGGGAGAAAGTGACTCATGAAGACAAGAGGATTCTGAGGTTCAGATGCCCCTGAGACTGATCACCACCCCGGAGGGTGCGGCGGGGCAATGCCCCACGTGCAGCACTGCTGTAACGCCTCGGCGGCTTGGCCTCTTCTGAACACCACTTGTAAATTACATTATATTCCTCTGATTGTTTTTTGAAACTTAAATAGGCACCATTTACCGTGGCCTATCTGTGAAATCATAGGACTAGGGTGTATTTGAGAAAACACAAAAACAAAAAACCTAACGTGTTAAGAGAAATACATAACTATTACAAGGAAAATTGGGGGTGGCCAGATGGCTCAGTTGGTTAGAGCGTGAGCTCTCAACAAGATTACTGGTTCGATTCCCACATGGGATGGTGGGCTGCGCCCTCTGCAACTAAGATTGAAGGCGGTGACTAGACTTGGAGCTGAGCTGCGCCCTCCACAACTACACTGAAGGACAATGACTTGGAGCTGATGGGCCCTGGAGAAACACACTGTTCCCCAATATAGCCAATAAAAATTTAAAAAAAAAAAAAAAAGGAAAACTGTTTACCTACCACCACCTACTCAGCTTTGCTATATGGTTGTAGCTATGTGGCCCATGCTTGGGGGACACAGTGCACCCCCTTATTCTGCTCCTGGCACAGCTTCGAAACCTCCTGCCCAAGCCCAGGCATCACCCCTTGTACCCGCCGTGGGAAAGACAGGGCTGCCCTGTGTCTGGAGACCACCGATGGGCTGGGCTGGCTCTGCAATGCACCTGGGAGCTTTGTAAACATGCAGATTCCTGGAGGTACTGCAGGAATTCTGATTCAGGAGGTGTGGGGTAGGGCTCTGATTCATTATGTTTAACCAGCCTCCTGGACATTTGATGCACCACTGAGGTGGGGAATCCCTGGGCCAGATGGCCCTGGGGGCTTCCCTCCCCAGCTATGCAAAGTCTGGGATGGGAAACCAGCCCACTGGTTGCCGCAGGACCTTCAGGGGCTGGCCCAGTCTCCCATTCTAGGCTACTTGGGCACAACACCCTTGGGCTCTAAAAAGCCCAATGGGACCCCAAAAACCTCAGTCTTGGCCTCCCTGGTGCTATCGTGTGGTTTGGGGATGGCTGGCACCCACTTTCCCCTTCTCACCGTCAGGGCCTGGATCGCCTCCCATTCCTGTGGGGACTGGATCTTGTGGGCCAATAGCCGGGTGGCAAGTGGAGGCCTAGGTGAGAGGAACAGACAGCCAGAATAGCCACAGAGCCCAGGCACTCAAGGGGAGAGCTGCCTCACTATCCTGCTGGGGCTGCAGCCCTCAGTGGCTTCTGCAGGGTAGATGCAAAGGCCCAGCTCTCTCTCTGGATCACAGATGGGGCTGGAGATTGTGGCATGACAGGGCAGGGCCAGGCAGGGAGTGCAGGCCGGAGACCTTCAAAAGGCATGAGCTCAGCCCCTTGGCCAGCTTTACTGAGAACTGACCTGCCGTGTCCTTGGCTTGCCACAGAGGCAAGTACAGACAGATGACCTTCAAGGGACCAGTCTGGGAGCAGAACATGACAATGTACCAGGACAGATGGGCAGACATAGCTCCTGGGAACTCAAGGCGGCACAGGACATTCTAGTGGGGGAAATGAGAGCTGCTTCCTGGTGGAGGTGGTGATATTGTCTAGCCGATCATGAAAGACGTGTCACGAGTGCCAGTAAGAGCTAACATGTACTGAGTGCTTATGACGTGCGAGGTGCCCCACGTGCATTTTCCTGCCACACTCATAAGAGCCCTCCACGGTAGGCAGCACTAATATCCCACTTTATAGTTGAAGGAATGGAGGCTTAGAGGGATTCAATTACCTGCCCAAGGTGACTCAGCTAACAGAGGGGATGGGAGTTGCACCCAAGCAGCCAGACTCCAGAGCACATACGTCACACTGCCTGCATGGCCTCCCTGAGTGGAATGCTGTACCGGGGGAGGTGCAGTGGAGGTGAAGCACGCTGAGCTGAGTACCCCAAACTTCAACACCATGCAGGGAGCTTGCCAACACGTCTACCCCAAGACCCCTGACAGGCTAGTCCAAGTCTGTGTGGAGCCAAAGACGTGTACTGGGGCAAACCCAGGACGACCATTTTTTCCCTGCGAGAACTTGGGACAACGGCTGAGTCCCCTGAGCCTCAGTTTCTTCACCTGTAAAATGGGTCCATCGAGGCCCACCTCAGAAGGTGGCTCACACAAGCAGCACTCAGCACAGAGTGCCCACCATCATCTACTTGTGAGCACATTAAGAATGGAAACTGGGTCCCAACCCACCCGTGTCTCTGCCTGAGGCCGGGGTCTGGACTGTGTACGGCAGTGGATCTTGTCAAGTATGAGCAAAAGAGGGAGAGGCCACCTACCCCTCGAAGTCCTCGTTGAGCTGCTCACAGAAGCCATTGATGCTGGCCCAGTTCAGCTCCTTGTTCAGGGGGTTCGTGGCTCTGTCTGTAGGAGGAGAGAGGGCCAGTGTGGCCTGGCAAAGGAATCCCTGCCTCTCCCACTCCCTACTCCCAGTAGGACTTGGTCAGTGGGGGGCAGGGCGTATGACTGAGCACACAGAAAGGCCTCCCTGGACTTCCTGTTATGTCAGTATTAAGATCCGAGAGCTGTTGTTTCAGTCAAGTCAGTGGACAGATGAGTTCCTGTCTACTGGCTTCTCCTCACAGTTTCTCCCCAAAAGGCCCCACTTTCACCCACTGTGCTCAGGGGTCATCCCCCTACTCCTTGCTGCTCCACCCTTATCGCTGTATACTGGCCATGTCCCACCACACCTCCTCTGATCCTGCTCCTGGAAACAGTGTCCCCATAATTCTCCTAGAATTTATGCTCAGAAGAAATCCAGAGGTAGGGGAAAAAAAGCCATAGCTCCTCCCTCAAGGAGCTGCCTAGCTGGGAAGTGGGCCACGGGAAGCTAGGTTCTCAATACAATGAGACAGAGGCAGGCGAAGGAGCCATGGGGACTGGAGGAGGGGACTCAGTTGAGCCTGGTGTCAGAGGAGGCTGCCTGGAAGAGGCAATATGAGCAGGGGCTGGAGGAAGTTAAGCAGATTGGGTCTGCGTGCCTTTGAACAGCTCAAGGGCTGTATGAGAAGAGATGGGCATAAGTGAGCACAGGTCAAAGCATGAAGGGCCTTGGTGAGAAGTGCAGCTCAGGTGTCGCCTCCTCCAGGAAGTCTTCCTAACCCCCACTCCTGCCCAGGTTGGCACTGCTGGGTCAGCTTTCTCTTCTGTATCCCTCAGACCTGACCTTCATCATGGGCCCAAGCCTGCTATTGCGCTGCATCCCAGCCACTTGTGTGCATGCCCGTCTCCCCCGACAAATGAACGAATGAGGGCTCAGCGGTGTCAGGCAGGGATGGCAAGGAGGAGGAGTAAATTAGGCCAGTCACTTCCCTCACCTAAAACATTGGTTCAACAACAATTAAGTAGATCACAGAACTTTCCCGAACCTTTGTCCCCATCTGTAAAGTTGGAGTAAAATATGGACTGATTTGAGATGATGAAATACTTCACGCAGGGTAAGGCTGTGGGGGCAGCCAGGCCTGGATCTTCACCATCTCCCCAGAGCCTGTCTCCAAGCTTTACCTTGTCCCAGCCAGTTTTGCCCAAGCCTGAGCACTGAGCCGGGGGTGGGGAGGGAACACAGCCCAGGAGGTGGGACAGAGAAGGATCTGTGGACAGGAGGAAGCTGGAGACCCAGCATGTGATGGCTGCCCATTATACTGTGGCGGGAGGCTCGGAGCCCTTGGAGCCCAGTGCCTGGCAGCCATTCATTTGATTCACATTTACTTGATAAATATTCTGAGTGCTAGGGCCATAGCAGTGAACAAAAAAAATCCCTGCCCTACTAAAGCTCACAGCCCAGCAAGAGAAACACTGACCACCCAGACAAGCAAACACACACAAAATACTGTATACTGGTGTGAAGTGCTACAAAGAAAAAAAGAGTAGGGAGAAGATATAGAAAGAGTGTGTGTGCGTCTGGTACAGCTGAGCTGAGATCTGAATGAAGCGTTCTCTCTCTGGGTACAAATCTCTGTTCCAGGAGCCTTGAGGAGCCCGCCAGACCTTCAGAGAAATGAAGCCCTGCTGACCACCCAGGGATAACAGGAAGAGGCACCCCACCCCCACGATTAAGCGTGGCTGTCTACTCTGCCTCCTAGCCCTCCAGCATGGCAAAAAGCTGGGGAACACCAGGCTGAAGTTAGAAAGGGAGAATGGGGCTGGACATTAGCCTCTCAATGATACTCGGCTGGGGGACTCGGAAACAGGAAGTCCCTTCAAGTGTCAGAGACACGTGAGTCTGAGTGGGGACAGAGAGGTTCTAGAGACAGCTCCTGAGTCAGAAGCCAGTGAGGAAACAGTGGAGCCATGAGACATCAGCTTTTTCCTCCTGTGTGTGTCTTGGAGGGCCTCTGGGTCCAAGGAGATCTGACCAACTTCTCTGGCCCTGGCCCCACCCCCAGGTCTCTTACCTCTGTGGGGCGTGGTGGGGGTGGGGGGCCCTTTCCCTGTTAGGCAGCAGGGCAGAAAACCTCCAGGGAGAGACGGAGGTGTTTCACAACAGGGCATGACTCCAGCGGCACTCCACAGTGACGGTAATGACGACGATGTCATCATTTACCCATCAGAAGCTACTCTAGCTCTAACCACCTCAAGGGAGGCGCTTGCAATTTCCTTATGGCACAAAGAGAAAACACTGTCAGTCCCAATCTATTAGGGTCCAGCCCACTGCCAAGCCCGGGTGTACTGATTCCTCTCTGTCTCTCACACTAGACTTAGCCTGTCAGAAAATCCCCACTGTTGCTAAACCTGACACCGGTTGGTGTCACCCAGAGCTCAAGACCTTCAGCCTCTCAAATGTGTCAGCCAGGGCCCTGCCCATCCTCCCAAGTTGCTGCTGAGACCTGGCCCCGCGTGGTGTTCCGGAACAGACTCGATGGCAGCTGGGTGGCTCCTTTCCACCCACCCCTTCCCTCTCCTCTGGCCAGACTGACTCTGAAACATCCCTGGAGACGGTGTGTTTCTGACGCCAACCACAGGGTTCAACTCGACTCAAGACTGGCTTAAAAGGGGGCTGGCCATGACCCCAAATCACCCTGGGGAGCTCAGGGGTGTTCCCTGGGCCAAGGGGCTGAGCTGGGGGCAGACGCACAGGCCTCCCTGAGATCCTGGCACAGACATGGGTCCAACACTAGCCGAGGGAGAAGCAAGCCGCAGCTTTCTGGGGCACAGTCCAGGAGCGGGGATGTCAGCAATGTACAGTAGAAACGTGAGGACTGGGAAGCCTGAGGAGCAGGAAGCCGCCTCTGAGGACTCGGACGAGGGGGTGCAGGGACCTTCGGAGGAAGTTCAGCAAGGGCTGGGAGAGGAGTCTTGGTTGGGGGTGCAGAGGCTGAGGGTAGTGACAGAGGACTGGAAAGCACTTCTGGAGCCTGAGACGGGCCCGTCCAAGCCTGCGGAGGTTGGGGTCTCTAACTGTGTGGCCAAGGCTTGGGGGATCACATGGGCCGGGGGTCCTCCCTTCCTGGGCAGGAACACGAGCAGAGACCTGCGAGCAGCTGCAGGCTCAAGGAGGGAACAGAAGGTCATCACCACACGCAGAGCTAGAGTGGAGAATCCGGAGCCCGGGGGGAGCAGGGTCCCTCCTTCCGTCTGAGGTGCAGCCCTGCACTTGCTTGCTCCCTCCCGGAGCCCAAGTGAATGATTTGGGGGTCCGCTGCTGGGTGGAGAAATCTGGGCCTGAAGGGCTTTGGAGGCTCAGCTCTCCCTCCGGGGGCTACGGGCGCAGAGTCCAGGGCAGCTCACTCCCCGCTGGTGGTCGCCGCCCAGGGAGGGGATGGCTGGGCTGCGCAGCTGGAGGGGTCTCCCTTCACGCCAGGGTCGGAGACCGCGGCTTGGGGCACCGCCCCTCCCAAGCCGGGGGCGGGGCGTGAGGAGGGGGCGCCCCGTACTCCGCCCCCGCCGGGAAGGGGCCCGCCTCGTGCCCCCGGTTCCGGTTCCGGTCCGGCCCGCGCCCCTCCCGGACACTCACTGATTCGCGCCTCCAGAGTCTCCGGCTCCATCTCGTGCTCCATCAGCCACGGGCCCCCAGCCTCGGCACCGCCCCCCGCTCCCCGCCGCTCTCGCGGGACCTCTTCAGCACCGCCCTCTGCCGATTAAAGGGGCAACGTCCGCCCCGACGCGCGGGAGCGGCGCACACAAGCGCTGGGCACCATAGAGATGCGAACGAGCTCACCTAGAGTGTCACCAGCTCGCCCAACCCCTCACCCAAGCGACGTCTACGTCGCGGGCGGGACCTGCCGCCTGCCTTTTCGTTCACGGCGCTCAAGCGAGAGAGGCAGCGGAGGAACTAGGGGTTGAAGACGGCACCATGGAAACCCCGCGGGACGCTCTAACTCGTTCTGCGTCACAGAGACGCCTGTGACCGCTTCCGGAAGAACGTTCCGCGGCCATATTTCTGAGGGGCTCTGAGGTCACTTCCGGAGCCCTGAGGATGTACTTCCTCTTAGACGCCAAAGTGGGCGGGTCTCTTAAAAGGGCAATGTTAGCCGCCTTGCAATAGACCAGTCCAAGTTTGTTGGTTGGTTACTGAGGTCCATGCATTGTTTTTAGCATTTTTGGACGTTAATACATTTACTTCTCACAACAAACCCATGAGTTAGATAATTAGTTTGCCTGAGGTCACACATGTGGTAGAGCCTGAACCCTGTCTTATCTCCTGCATTCCTTTTGCAATCATTTATTTAATGCACTCCGCATTTGCTTTCCTCTGTGACCCGCGCTGGAAAAGCAAGGCCAGACATTTATTACATAATGTGATGGGGGAAGCCCACGGGTAGTGGCAACACAGGAGGGGCCCCGACCCCAAACTGGGGCTTGGGGGATGGGGTAATCAATAGCTGAAAGGCAGTCGGGTTTCTCCAGGTAAACCTGACGCGCAAAGATATTCCAGGTAGAGGGGACCAAACGTTTCAGGGTTCACAGGGGAGACAAAACAGGATGGGTTCTGGGAATTGAAACGATTTCAATATGGCTCCAAAGGATGTTGGCAGGAATTAGGCTGGGGCAGGATCACACGAGTCCTGTGTTTAGCTTTTATTCTGTAAGCTATGATGGAGGTGTCGTTATGGAGTTTCACCGGTGGTGACGAAGTCAGGCTCTTGTTTTAGAGAGGTCCAGGCGGCAACAGTGGGCAGAGGATACTGGTGGGGACCAGACAGAAATCAGGGAGGGCAGAATGACAAACTTCACAACCTCGGTGACTTGTCTCCTGCCCGTTTCTCCCTCCAGCGGAGATCCTCGTAATCTGCCTTTCCTACCCGCGGCCCGGGACGCCTGGGGACGCCACGCGCAGGGGGAATCCGGTGCCTGGCTCACGTGGGTCGGGGTAGTCCGTTGCCCCCTGGCGGCCCCCCGGGAAACCGGCTCGTGGCGCCCTCTCAAGCCACCCTGTCCGCCGGGAGGGTTAAAGAGTGACCGAGACTAGGAAATCTGGCGAATCCGGTTCTGCTGGGCTGTGGACTTGCGAACGACCTTGATTCACCTTGTAGAACCGCAGTGACCTCATCTGGAGATGAGAAGGTTGTGCTGGATCAGTATTTCCCGTAGCCATTCAGCGGACTGGGACGCTTTTCTAAATTCTCCCCGGCGGGCCATTGAAGTTATGCAGGAAAGTGATATGTATGTTTATTGCATTTTTCAATAAAAGCTGTAGTATGATATGAACCTAGAGCTCTTTTTGTTTCTTTTATTAATGAAATAAATTATCACAGACATAAAACACAACCGCATTTATTGCATTGATTTAGGGGTGTATACATGTTAGGAGTCACTTTTTAAAAATAGCGTAGATTTGACCTGGGTTCAAATTCTGCCTTCTCTGCTTTCTAAATTGTATGGCCGCTCCTTTTTTAGGTTTCTTTTCTGAACGAAACATGGTTGTGAGACTTCATGGACAGGGTGTATGCAAAGTGAAGACCCCAGCACACGCTCCCTACCCACTTTCTCTGCTGAACTTTTCTCCTTAGCATTTATCTCCACCTTTCTTCATCGTGTTGTTTGCTTTTTGTTTGTTTTTTGTCTCTCTCCCCCATCGGAATGTAAGCTCCATGAGGACAAGGCATTTCATCTATTTGGTTCACTGACGGATCCCCAAGGCCTGAAAGAGTAGCTGACACGTACGTAGTAGGTATTCAATAAACATGCATTGAATAAATGAATAAATAGAAACTATTATTCGTAAGTTTTATGGATAGAGGGGTGCAGGAATGCACCCAACAGTGCACAGTGAGTGTGTGTGTACGTGTGCACGCACGTGCACTCTAAGTTGTGCTCTTACCCTAGGCTCTAGGCTGTGCCTCAGGAAATCCTGGAGAGTAGGGATTGGTGAAGGAGACTCAGGAGCTGCGGCTATGCAGGTAGGGCCTAGCCCAGACTGGGGGTCAGGGGAGAAGGTGTAGAAAGAAGGAGGAACTTGAGGATGGTAAATGAAAGAAGGACCAACCCAGGAAACAGGAAATGCAGTAGTTTGGCCTGTGGCTCCTGTTCCCATCTCCATCATTTGCAAATGTGTTGCTCTGAGTGACTTGGAAACGCCTGGGAGGGAAACAGCAAGTAAAGCTGAGTAGTCCTTGAAGCAGCTATAATCACCTAACCCGAGCTGACCTCCAATGGCTTAATGCCTCAGACCCTTCTCAGGAAAAGCCCTCCAACAGTGGAAATGCTGGTGACGATGGGTAGGACAGGAGTAAGAGGAAATGGGGAAAGAACTTGGAGGAGATCTATGTGTGAAGGCATCCAATCCTTTCTTGGGGGAGTTGTAGAAGGTCCAGGGGACAGGCTGAGATGTGGCCTCAACTCCGGCCCCTGTGACCGCAGCCAGATCCTGGCTCAGGTCTCCCTTCCAGGGAGACCCTTGGGGGTGAGGGCACAAAGGGCCGTGGCTGTCATTGTCTCCTAACCCTCACACGGACCTCAGATTAGGGTATTATTTTTTGTTTTACAGATTCTGAGGCCCTGTGAGAGGATGTGGTTGGCCAATGCTCTCATAGAGCCTCCATCACAAGAACCCATTTAAGGCCAAGTCCTTGCCTTTAAAGGACAAGAAAGCATAAAAGCAAACAAAACACACCAAGGTAATTCCAAGGGTACCCAAATGGGCTGGTGTGAGGGGAGTGGAGGCCATGTGTGGAGTGACCCAGGGCATACCTTTTGGAGCAGTTGACATTTAAGCTGAGAAGGAGCCAGCTGTAGGAAGTGTGTCCAGGCAGAGAGAACAGCAAGTGCAAAGGTCCTGAGGTCAGCTAAGAAGACCAGAGCCAGAATTTGAACTCAAGCTTGAGTCTCTGCACCCAAAGTCCATACTTGGCCCCAGGAAACACGATTTCAGGTGCCACTTGCTGATTGAGGAGAAAGCAGACATTAGAAAGATGGTAGAGTACATGGAATGTACGTATTCACTCCTTAGGTGAGGGTGCAGAAGCAAGGAGAGTGCTCATATTTCCGAATCAGAACTAGGCGACACCGTTCGTATAAGGAAGATTATTGCCCTGATTTATGAATTTACATACATGAAAAGGTTCACAAAGTATTAAAATTTAGCTTTATTTCTCTGTACATTTAATGAATTATTGTTATTGAAAAGAACGACCTTTTAGGTGGAAGGAAAGGTAAATTCAGAGCAAATACAAATGCCTCTATTACAGACGATGATCTAACTGGTTGTTTGTAATTAAGCCTTTCCCAGAAAATCTGGATTGCCTGAAACAATGGGACAGCAAAAATAAGGCTTGGTTTAAGGGAGACTGGGTAGTTTCTTGTGTGTGGAGGGAGAGGACTGAGGCCACTAGAAAAATGAACTTGTTCATTGGGCATTTGCTGTGTGTGTGTGTGTGGGGGGGAGGAACTGGGGGGTGAGAATCTCCCTTGTGACAGTTTGTTTCACCACCTTTGCTCAGATTCCATGATAAAGATGATTTGCTACCAGTTATTGACTCACCTGCTGTCTGCCATGACTTTTACATATATATCACACCTTTGAAGTAGGGCTTAGTCTCCCTTTTTTACAGAGGAGGAAACTGAGGTCTGGAGAGGTTAAAGAAAATGTTGACTCCCCAATAAATTAAAAAAAGAAAAGAAAAGAAAAGAAAAGAAAAGATTGGGGAAGCCATGACCTCACAGATAATACAGAGATCTTAATTTAAAAAAACAAAAAAAGTTGACTGAGGCCACAAGTTAATGGGGAGCCAGGACCAAGATCTGCTT
The DNA here is from genome assembly GCF_964194185.1 of Rhinolophus hipposideros. Classification (NCBI taxonomy): domain Eukaryota; kingdom Metazoa; phylum Chordata; class Mammalia; order Chiroptera; family Rhinolophidae; genus Rhinolophus; species Rhinolophus hipposideros. Next base: position 9,196,418 of record NC_138055.1, read on the forward strand.
GATTTCCAAGGTTGCGCTGGGGCTGCTTTGCTGGTTTTCTCTGAGGTGATTACCTACATCAAAATCCACTAGGGAGCTAATTAAGAATGCAGGCTCCCGGACAACCTCATATTCAGCTTGGACTCTCTGGAGGTATGGCCCAGGAATCCGCAGTCCAAAGTTAGCTTTACCCTGTGCTCAGTGTACCCCCTACTCCCAGAGCCGCCTGCTCAAGCCAGCTCTGGTTCCTCAAGGTCCTTAGATCAGAGATCGTCACGTCTAGGAAACACACTAGCCCCAAGGTCTGACTGTGTTGTGTGGGCGATCTCTGCAGTGCAGTGGGATGTTGGTCCCCCGCCTCCCACTGCCCCATCTCTTCTTAACATCGGCCTCTCCCAGCTCTGGTGCTCAGGTGTACCAGGTGGGTCACACTTGCTAGTGACTGAATCGCGCGCCAACCCGAGTATGGGGAGTGGAGGAATACGGGGCTGGGGAGTGAAGAGTCTGGGCAAGCCCTTCCTCCCTCCCACCCTTTTCCAGAGGGTAGGTATAGCTGGTTTACAGGGGGTGTGGCACAGAGGCTGGCAGTATGACCCGCACCCCACTGGCTGGAAGGAAGCGAGAGACGCCGGAATCAGACCAATAGGAAGGCAACATGCAAATATTGCTCTGGTTAATTGGATGACAGACCATTCATTCATGTGCTCTGGGACTTGGCGCTTGTAGCATAGCTTTGAGGCGGAGGTTACACAAGAAAACAATTAGTGAGTGCCCACCCTGTGCCAAGTACTGTGTCAGGGAATACAGGGGTGAATAAGTCAAGGCACCGCCTTCTTGGAATTTATAGTCTAGTAAATTAATAAACACATAAATGAACAATGTAATTTCACATGGGGTGGTGCCGCGAAGACAAAGCACCAGGGAGCTGTGAGCCTGAGGCGTTGTGACAAGTCCTGTATGGGTATATTTTCAGTGCTGCCAAGGAGGGCAAGACCAATCATCCAGGAGGTGAAGGGAGGGGTGAGAGAGAAGAGCTGCCGTTGAGTAGGGAACTGAAGAGGGAGGAACAATTTCCTCCCCAAGATGAGGGGACAGTATGCGGTAGGTAAGATCTTTGGAAACCCCTGAAAGTATGACATGGCTGGAGGGAAGGGTATGCAGGGCTGGAGAGAGCAGAGCGATGTGACCTTGGGCATCTCATTTCACCTTTGGAGTCTCAGTTGGTGGAACCTTAGAGATAACATGTAAAACACCTAGCATACAGTGGGCTCTCAATAAATGATAAATAAAGCTCCAAATGGTGACTTTTATTGTTATATTGGGAGAAGCCTTCAATTCTATTCCCTACATTTGGGGCTTTGGTTCTTCTCCTTTCCCCCAAAGCTTATACCTTCAGGGCATCTGTCTTAACCGCTCCCCTGGGAACTCTGCACACTGGCACTTTGTCTTTTCCTGCCTTTGCAAGGGAGTAGGACTCCAAGTATAGCAGGAAAGACTTGGATAAACTCCCAGAAAGGACTTCTTTGTCTTTCTGTCAGAGTTGCAGCTGCTGGGAGGAAGGGGACAGGGCGTGTTTCCCACAGTTAAGAGAATTCCGGAGCTGGAAGAAATCTCTATGAGATCATTTATCTAGTCCAGAGATTTTCGATATTTTTGGACAGATATCTAATGTAAGAAATGCATTTTACGTCAGGACCGCGTGAACTCAAGTATTCTGGAGCCGGAAGTTTGCAAACATTTGGAGAGCTCTTAAAAAAAAAAAGAATATAAAATTACGCATGCAAAATTAGGTGTTTAGTTAGAGTGAGAAAATAAATTCCTATAAATTACAAACTTTCCAAAGCTGACAAATACCATAATTATAAGATCAAAATAATAAGAAAGTTTTACTTAACTACCTGACATGCCACTATAATACATTTTTCCCCTACAATTTTGGGCTGCATAGTCTTCATATGTGAAGCAGTGATTTTATTATATTTCTATAAGGAGAAAGAAAAGTCAAACTTCTAGCATGTTTGATCAAAACCATTGTGTTTTATTTTAGAAAAGTTTTCTCAGCTTCGTATCTGTTATTGGTAATGCCACGTAAATCGTAAATTTTTAACGTTGTCAAATTTGGGAAAGCCAAATTTTCTGTGCAGTTTCATCAGGAGCTGCTGATTTTGTTAGAACAAAATGTGTTCTATGCTGAGACATAACACCCTGTGTCATGATCTATAAAACATTCGATGTCACACACAGGTATGCTAGTTGTTTGTAGTACTGCTACAGGTCTGTCCTATAGCGAGGCATTCTGGTCAATTCTGTTGAACATGACTCCCAACAAAAGAAGCTAGTCTTGGTGCATTTATAGTTTCATTTTCTGAAGACATTGATGATTGTCTTTCTGAAGACATTGATGATTGCATTCTGGTCAATTCTGTTGAACATGACTCCCAACAAAAGAAGCTAGTCTTGGTGCATTTATAGTTTCATTTTCTGAAGACATTGATGATTGTCTTCCCAAAGGCACGGAGTTTCTTTGTAACTAGGTGTCCTTGGGAACTGAACTCTCCACTTGTCATTTTACACACGTAAGAGTTGCGAGAGTTTTACATAGACTAGCTTCTGTCTCCACACAATGCAGATCTTGGATCTCCTCCACTGGTCAGGTTCTTCCCATGTTGGGTGCCTAGGACATACATCTTACTGACAATAGGGATGTGACCTCTGTCCCTGCACCCTTAGGTCAGGACACCAAGTGAATCAGCAGAGGGGGTATGGATGATAGAAGTATTTCTAGAAACCACTTCCTACAGTAGGACCACCTAACTATTCATAGATATGACCGTGAACTTTATAACTACAACCCACTAAACTCAAACTCAATGTATGTCCAACTCAACTTCCCATGCGTTGGCTCTCAGATTAGTCGAACCCAGGCTTTAGAAAGAAAAAAGTGTTTTACTGATGTGGAAAAAATCTCCAAGATATATTGTTATGAGAATGAAACCAAGGGACGGAACTGTGTGTATGGCACGCCCTCATCTGTGTGGCACATAGGATGTCTCTGGAAGAAAGTGTGAGAAGGGTGTTCACCTCTGGGTGGCTTGGGGATTGGGGCAGGAGGGAGACTAGCTGTTCCCTATAAAACCCTTTTGATCTTTGTAAAGTGTTTTTTTAATCATATGTGTGTCTTAATGTTTCATTTTTCTGAGGTAGATGCTTAGCAATTGACAAGCTGTTTTTCTTACTGAATTAGATTGTTCTCTCAATGGCCAGCAGGAGGAGGCAAATGCTTTCTATCTCTTGTAGAGAGCTTACTCCTTCCACAACCTCTTAAAACCACGTTTGCTGTTTGCTGCACCCTCTGGCTGGAGCCCAACTCCAGATGGGAGCTTAAAAGGAAAGTAAGTGAAATAAGTTGCCATGATGAACTCCAGGGAAGCTCTGGTTTTTAAAATAGCTTTCTTGAGATATCATTCACATACCATAGGATTCGCCCACTTAAAGTGTACAATTCACTGTTTTGGGTTATGTGTGTTATGTGCCACTGAGTCAGCTTTGACTCCTGGAGACCCTATGAATGAGTGATGTCCATGATGGCCTGTCCTCAGCAGCCCTGCTCAGCTCCTGTGGACTCACGCCTATGGCTTTTTTTATGGAGTGAATCCATCTCATATTTGGTCTTTCTCTTTTCCTGCTGCCTTCCATTGTTTACAGCATTATTGTCTTTTCCAAAGAAGCCTACCTTCTCATGACGTGCCCGAAGTAGGACAGCTTCAGTTTTGTCATTTTTTTTTGCCTCCAGTGATGTTTCAGGCTTAATTTGCACGAGGACACCTCGTTCATCTTCCTGGTGGTCCAAGGTATTCATAGAGCTCTCCTCCAACATCACATTTCCAATGGATCAATTTTTTTCGTATTAGCCTTTTCCACTGTCCAACTTTCGCACCTGTACATAGTAATTGGGACTATGTATATTACATTATTAATTTTAAAACATTGTAGCAAAACATATATAACATAAAATTTTCCATTTTAAGTGCAAAATTTAGTGGTATGAATTACATTCACAATGTTATGCAACCACCACCATCTATTTCCAGAAGTTTTTCATCACCCCAAATAGAACCTCTGTACTCATAAAACAATAGCTCCCCAAGCCCCTGGTAACCTTTAATTTACTTTCTGTTTCTATGAATTTATCTATTGTAGATTTCTTTCTTTTTTTTTTTTGCTACTGATTTTTGCTTCTTTTTTTATTTTTTATTGGGGAATTTTGGGAAACAGTGTGTTTTTCCGGGACCCATCAGCTCCATATCAAATCATTGTTTTTCAATCCAGTTGTGGGGACTCAGCTCAGCTCCAGGTCAGTTCATTTTCAATCTAGTTGTGGAGGGCGCAGCTCACTGGCCCATGTGGGAATCAAACCAGCGACCTTGGTGTTATGAGTACTGTGCTCTAACTACTTGGCAAACCGGCCGCCCACTGGCGGCTTGGCTCCAAGCTCAAGCTGTTGTTTTTCACTGGTCCATGTGGGAATCGTATGGTAGATTTCCTAAAAGTGGAATTATCCAATGTGACTTTTTGTGTCTTCCTTCTTTCAGTGAGCACGTTTTCAAGGATCGTCTATGTAATAGCATGTATTAGCACATTACTCCTTTTTAGGGCTGAATAATTTTCCATGGTATGTATATACCACATTTTGTGTATGCATTCATCTATTGACAGACACTCAGCTTTTTCCGTTTTCTTTCTATTGTGAATAACGTTGCTATGAACATTGATATACAAGTATTTGTCCAAGTCCCTATTTTCAATTCCTTCCAATTCTACCTAGGAGTGACAGTGCTGGGTCATATAGATCATTCTAATTTAGCTCTTTGAGGAACTGTCAAACTGTTTTCCATAATGGCAGCACAATTTTACATCCCCACCAGCCATGGATGAGGGTTGAGAAACCAAACAGGTGTCAGCTGCTTGCCAGGAAACGGACAGACTGGTGAACTGACGGTGCAAATCAACCCCTGTGGGTTGGGCTGAGGACCTAGGATGTGAAGAACGGGGAGAGAGAGGCTGAGGGTCTCTAGAATTCCTCAGGGGAGAAGGGCTCATGAGTCTGCGAGCAGACCAGTGGAACCCCCAGTCCATGATGTGGGTGGTGTGGACAGGAAGAGGTGGCAGAGGGAGTAACCAAGACCCAGAGATCACCAGATTTTGAGCTAGAAGGTCATTGCTCAGCCCCTCCTACTGTACCTGGGGAGACAGAGGGTTGGAGCTGTCAGGTGTCCAGAGGGGAGGGGCCTCAAAGTGGCCCGATGCTTGGGAAACGTTCAGCAAATGCCAGCCACTAGCTATTAGCTACAGAATAACAATAGATGAGCATCTACTCTGTGCTATATTCTGCATGTCAAGCCCAGAAGAGACTGTTCTGTATCCTGCTTATTTCAAGTGGCAAGAGGAAAATTTTCCATAGATAATGTCTCTCTAGAAATTAAACAAATAAAGCAAGCTTTCTGTTACTTGGTGGTCCTGGAGCACTGTTCCTCGGGAGAAGAGACCCCAGCCCTGAGCCTGGTTCCAACTCCCAGGCCTGGGCAACCCAATCTTCCTGTGGACAAGGGAGTCTGGTACACCTTGATGGCCTGGTCACCGCTGAAGGGGTGGATCCATGGGGGTGGAAACATCTGGATTACAACCTCCAATTCACAGCTGTTGGCAAACCCAAGGGCAGGACTGTACCGTCCTCAGGGCAGATGGGCAATCTTTGCATCTCATCTGTATATTGACCCAGCACCAAGTGTGTGCAGGTAGGTGTGACGCTAAGAAGGAGCCTCCCTGGTCCGAAAGACTCAGATAATCGTCTGTTGGAGGGGAGTGGGGAGGAAGCAATAGGGCTCTGTGTCACTAGATTGGAGCCCCTAAAAATACCCACCCTTCTGGGCTCTGTGATGAGGGCTTCCTGCCACTGATCCACCATCCAACCAGCCACCCATCCATCCATCTCCTCACCCGACCACCCATTTACCTTTTCACCCTCTCACGCATCCATCCATCCATCCATCCATCCATCCATCCATCCACCCACTTTCGAGTTAAGACCAACATGATAAGGTCCAGCTAAGAGCTGGGGAAGGGTTGTAGGTGGAGAGAACAACAATGACACAGGCTTGAAACTGGAATGAGCTTGGTGAATGCAAGGGACATTCACCAAGGTCAGCGTGGCAAGGGGGCATGTAGGGTGAGATAAGGCTGCAAGGTGGATAGGACCAGAGCAGGTGGGCCTTGTCTGCTAGGAGGGGAGTTTGGATTTTGTTCTAAGTGCTAGAACAAGCCACTGGAGAGTTTAGAGCAGGAAAGTGGGGTGTTGTCCTTTCCATTTTACAAAGACCCCAGTCGGCGGGTGGAAGGATTGTGGCAGCCGTTAAGTGGCTGTGGCCCATCCCCTCCTCCTACTTCTCCAAATTCCTTTCACCCTCAACATCCCCTCATCCCCCCACCAGGTGAGGTGAGGATGACCCAAGCTCCAGGGGACCTAGGTGGTCCTGGAGATACACCAACCGGGAAAGCAGCCAAAAGCTGGGGTTCAGAGTGGGGCCACCGAACCTGGCAATCAGGTTAAACAAGGAAGAGCCTTGGGCTGGGTGAGGTAAGGGCTCTGTGGAAATCTCTAGAAGGACCGACAGTCAGCTGGTCAGAGTTGGAGAAGCAGGGCTGGGCTGGACATCCATTCAGGCAACCTGAACACCCAGGCAGGCTTAATAATACTCTTTAATCACAGCGAACATTTATTCAGTATTGAACATGGGTCAGCACTGTGTTTAGCGCTTCATATACGTTCTTCAGGCTCACAGCTACCCTGCCCAGAGTGACAGTTACAATTCCCATTTTACAGATGGACAAACTAAACCCCAGAGAGGTTACATGACTTGCCCAAGGTCCCATAGCTACAGAAAGGCCTCCCTGTGCCTGAGACTAACACATCTGAAGAAAGACTGTGGGGACAGGAAGGGTTGTGATCTACACGGAGCCTGGAAAGCACAGATCATGAGCCCCAGCTCCATCCAGGAGAGACGGGGCTCCTGACTTTCTGGTGTGAGTATCTGGCCCCCTTGAGATGATACATCTAGCTGTCACTAGCATTTTTTTCCACACCATCCCCCCCATGATCTGGTCCCAGGCTCCCCCAGCTCTGAGAAGATGGTCACTGGCTTCCCAAGGAGACTTATCCTCCAGGGGGAGGAGAAGGAATGTGCTCACCAGCCAGAATGTAGGCTGTTGGATGCTTATCCTGCCTGCTGCTCATTGCAAATTGATCCCCAGTAATTTCGTCCCGCTGCCCACCTGGACACCTACCTTCATCATCTCAGGTGAAACCTTTACCCATTTAAAAATTCTCTCCCAAAGAAAAAATGCAAGGAAGACATTTGTTTATTTATTTATTTTTTAGCATCTATTATGTGCCCCACGTGCTACGTATGTTAACTTTTTAAATTAAAACAAATTTTCAAAATCCTCACAATCCCCCCGGGAAGAAGGTACTGTTTGCTCCCTTTCACAGCTGAAGAAACTGAGGCTCGAAGTGACTTGCCATGGCTGCTCAGCCTGTAGGTGACAGAGCTAGGACTTGACACTCACCCATTTGATGCTAAGAACTCAGTGCTTCCCATGCCACCGTCCCTGACCTCCCTGCTCCCTCTGTCGTCTCCCTGAAGACGACGTTGGGAGGGGTAAGCAGGGAGGAAAGCTGGATGGAGATGACACCTGTGCTGATCTGTTTGTTCTTTGGGAGGCGAAGGGCATGAGAGGAGATGGGCAGGGATCCCAGAGATCTCAGGACCAAAGTCCCCCAACTGTTTCAATATTTCCAACAGCAGGAGGCCAGTGGACAACAGGTCCCGGAAGCCATGGCGGACTTCTCCATTAGGCGCCGTGGGCACAGTGCCTCGGGCCCAAGGACACTTTAGGGGCCACTGATATGTTTTACCATCTCATCAAATCAGAAGAAGAAAATGAACTTTTAGGTAGAAGACAATGTTTTAATATATAATATTGATATATTCATTCTAAGCAGTCATAAAATATAATTATATGTGTGTGTGTGTTTATATCTGAAGTCTGACAAGTCAGTTCTCGAACGCATCCTAGAAAAAGTGCTACACGCCTCATTGCTGAATATCACTATGGTCACCTTCAAAGTCCTCCCCTTGGGAAGCTATGCACCGACGTCAGTGCCTAGTCCACCCTTCAAAGCAATTTTGGAACTCTTTTTCTGGAATGGCCATCAGAGCTGTCGTCATATTACCCTTGATGTCCTGAATGTCATCAAAATGTCTTCCTTTCAGGGCGGCCAGATGGCTCAGTTGGTTAGAGCGCGAGCTCTTAACAACAAGGTTACTGGCTATGTGCACGGGATGGTGGGCTGCGCCCCCTGCAACTAAAGATTGAAAATGGTGACTGGACTTGGAGATGAGCTGCGCCCTCCACAACTAGATTGAAGACAATGACTTGGAGCCGATGGGCCCTGGAGGGGGCACACTGTTCCCCAATATTCCCTAGTGGGGGTGGGGTAAAAGTCCTCCTTTCAATATTTCCTTTATCTTTGGGTAAAGAAAGAAGTAATTGGGGCCAGAGCAGGTGAGTAGGGAGGGTGTTCCAATACAGTTATTTGTTTACTGGCTAAAAACTCCCTCACAGACAGTGCCGTGTGAGCTGGTGCGTTGTCGTGATGCGAGAGCCATGAATTGTTGGTGAAAAGTTCAGGTCGTCTAACTTTTCATGCAGCCTTTTCAGCACTTCCAACTAGTAAACTTGGTTAACTGTTTGTCCAGTTGGTACAGATTCATAATGAATAATCCCTCTGATATCAAAAAGGGTTAGCCACATCGCTGCAACTAGTTCGCGAACTTAATTGTCAGACCTCATATGTGTATGTATAATATATAATTTTTTTTAATGAAGGAAGGGGCCCATGAAGGCAGAAGTACCTCAGGCATAGGAAAGTACTAATGGGGCCCTGGGAGATTGTGAGGAGAACATTCCCACAGGCCTGTGGGCTTAGGTTCCAGGTGGGGTGAGTTGCCTCCCTCACAGACAACACAGGTGGGGCATGGGGCTCCTGATAACAGAATAATATTATCTGTTAACTATTAATGAAATGCCAGGCTTTGTCGTCTTCAATCCTCACAACACTTATTAGTCTCAGGGGGAGACTGACTGAGAGAAGTAAGTAGGCCGAAGGTCACACAGCTAGGAACTGGTAGAAATAATATTCCAGTCCTGTACCATCCTCCAAAAGACATTGGACTCCCTCCTGCCCCCAGGGGCCTGGGACTTTCTGAAACCTTCCATTGCGGTGTGAGGAATTATTTTCTAGTTCTTTCTTGTGTCCCAGTTTGTCTCCCCTGCTAGACTTCGTCTCTTTAAGGCCTGGCTGTATTTTAGACTTTTCTTCTAGGGAGGCCCTCAATCCCATACATTTGAATAAACTTGTATGTGCTTGTGTGACATGAGAGAGTCCCCGTGTGGCCAGCTCGGTGATGTCCTTCTTGGCACCCCAGAGGTGTATACACTAGCAGCTTTGTTATGGCTGCGCTTAGGGCCTCTTAGCACAGCCTGGTGGCCTCGTGTGCAGTTACTGAGGGCAGATCACTAAGGGCCCATCACAAAGTCCTGGGAACCTGCTTCAGTGGCTGCTTTGTTCACTTAACACTGTACATGATTAAGGAACCATGGTCATAAAGGGTCTCCCCAAAATGTTATTTTTGATGGCTGCATAATATTTTATTTTCATAGCCTTATTAACTTAGCCAATCCTGTATTATTATTGATGTTTCACTTTCCAACTCTTCCCCAATGACTGTTAAAATTGTTATTTTTGCTGTTCAGTAAGTCAGTCAATAAATACAAAGCACTTACTAAGTGCTGAGGAAACTACCTGATCATCTAGCTGGGTTTAAAGGTAACCCTTGGAATACTGAGCAGGACATCCCAAACGTATGAGAAGTGGCCAGAGTGGTAGTCAGAGGAAAATTTACAGCCTTGAGTGCTTTTATTTGTAAAAAGAAAAGATGAAAAATCAATGAAGTAAACGTTCAACTTGAGAAATAAAAGAAACACTAAACGAAAAAGGAAATGATCGTAAAGGAAAACAATAAGGAAGGAAACAAAACCAGTAGCTGGTTCTTTAAAAAGATCAATATAGTAGAATGTTTGGGGACATGAACAGACGACCAATTCTGTAGTCAAGAGGCCTTCATGAATATTCTTTATCGCACCAAGCTTTCGATAACAACTGCTTGGTAAAGTGTATTAGTTCTGTTGCTGTGTAACAAATTAACAAAAACTTAGGAACTTAAAATAAGAAACATGTTTCTCAGAGTTTCTGTGGATTAGGAATCCAGATAAGATTTAGCTGGGTGCCTTCTGGCTCAGGGCCTCCATACGGCTGTAAACATGATGTGGGCTACACCAGCCATCCCAAGGCTTAAGTGGGGGGAAATCCACTGCCAAGTACACTCACATGGCTGTTGGCAGGCCTCAGGTCTTCCTTGGCAATTGGCTGAAAACATCAGTTTCTTGGCACAAGGACCTCTCCATAGGACTACTCAAAAGAGAGAGAGAGAGAGAGAGAGAGAGAGAGAGAGAGAGAGAGAGAGAGAGAGAGAGAGAGAGAAAGGGAGAACTCACAGTCTTTTTGTGATCTTTATTTTTGCTATCAGTCTTTTTGTAACCTAATCTTGGAGGTGACATCCCATCACTTTTGCCATATTCTAGTATTCTGTTAGAATAGAGTCACGGGGTCCAGCCACACTCAAGGGGAGCCATTTATACAAGGGTGTAAATACCAGGTGATGGTGATCATTGGGGGTCATCTCAGAGGCTGCCACTACCCCAAAGGTTTAAGGTCATACTCCTGGAGATCAGATATTCTTTTCACTAAGTGACAGCCGTGTTACGGGACTTGACAGTCATCTGAGCAATGGGTTGGTAGTCAAGGCAAGCTCTGCTACTTACTAGTTGTATACATCCTGGGAACCTTTGCTCCCTATCTGAAAAATGGGGTAATAATAAAGATCACCTTGAGGATTTCTTGAGTTTATTGTGGTGAAGGCTGGAGAAAATGCTTTCTAAAGTTCAGAAGGTAGGCATTATTAGGAAAATAAGGTTGGAGATGCAAGGGTAGATGATCTTTCCTTCCTTCCTTCCTTCCTTCCTTCCTTCCTTCCTTCCTTCCTTCCTTCCTTCCTTCTCTCCTTCCTTCCTTCCTTCCTTCCTTCTTTCCTTCCTTCCTTTCTTCCTTCCTTCCTTTCTTTCTTTCTATCTTTCTTTTTTTCTTCTAAAAACCTTTCATTGATGTAAAACATACATGCAGAAAAGTACACAATTCAGAACCCATTATCTTTATCAGTATCCATTATCTTTAAACACTTTTCTAAAACAAGTTAACTTTTAAGTTCTCTTTACTTTTTGCACTTTCCAAAACCTTCTACAGTGAGCTAGAATTACTACTATAATCAGAAAAATACTACCTTTACAAGGTGTAGTTTCTGTTGATTAGAGAATTTCCGTGTATAAAGCACTTTAAAACTCCTTATCTTACTTGGGCTTTGCCATGGGCCTGGGAGAAAGGCTGAGAAGGAATGAATTTCCTTGTGGATAAAATGAGGAAATCACTCTCCTCTTGGGGTTGGCAGGTGGTGTCTTATGTGAGCACCAGGCAGCGAGCCACATAGGCTCCTGGCATGGAGAGCCCTCAGCTGGGCCAGCTTCCCAGCTCCCCACCCAAAGAGGCCACTGCCAGCTCTAATGGAAACTGCTCTGGCTTGCCAAACCAGGGCTCTAGAAAAATTCTACTTCTGGGAATCTGCCCTAAATAAGTTGTCATGATGCAGTCAATCTTTATGTGCAAATAGATTTAATGCAGCAGTATTTTTAATAGCAAACATTTAGAATTAATGTTGAGAGTTCAGCAGAAGGAAATTGGTTAAATACATTTAGACATTGAAAAGTGGAATATTTCACCTGCCATTAAAATATAGCTCAGAAATATAGATTTGTGGGCTTTAATGTTTACTGAACGAAGTAGGATCAACAGTTGCATAACAGAGGGGTGTCTAGCATATAAATCCATAGAAAACCGCCAATGGAAAGAAATGTGCCAATAAAGTTTCCTCCTGGAGTTGGGGTTATGAGTGATGGTTTTTCTTCTGAATTAATAGCTCTAATTGTCTGTGGTAAACATGTCAATTCCACAAGTAGTAGAAGTAGAGAAACACATTTAAATCCCCAGTAATCCCTCCCCTCAGCCCTCTCATTCGCTTCTCCACTTTTAACAGTTAGTTGGTTGTAGATATTTCTAGATGTTTTCTTTGAATCCACCATATATTGCTTTTCAAATGTACATGTATGATCAGAAAAATCATGGGGTGAGGGGAGAAAATAAACCAAAAGACTCTCAAAGTGAATCTCAACATCCTAGAAAACAAGAACCTTAGAGGTGTTTTACCAAACAAGTCTACCTGTTTCAGGAAGAGGAAGTAGGTTCAGGGACGCTGGGTGGCCTGCCAAGCTCGTGGAGCATTTGTGCCCGTCTGTGCTTGGCTCCTGGCGCCCAGTCCGGCTCTGCTCTGGGGCAGCTCCCTCAGGATCCTGGAGGAGGCGGGAGGCTGGGATGGAGCGAGGCCAGGAGGATGCTTTGGGCTGAGTGGGGTGGGCCCCATGAGGAGTCTTCTGCTTGTTTGTTCTGGGTACTGGGCGATGTGGGAGGAGAGACACCTGGGAAGAAGGGACCAAAGTCCTCATTTATGGCCTTGGGGAGTTAATGTGTAATATTCTAGGATATAAGCTGGCCCACGAGATGAGCTCCTGAGCCCAGGCCTCCAAGGAGTGACCGAGAGCTGCCTCCGGGAGCTGCCACCATGTCGGTGAGGATGCTGGCTCCAGTGTTCATCCACATCTTTGTCTGAATGGGGTTGGGGTGGGGTTGCTAGGGGAAAAGTGTCACTGCCCCTCTCCAGGCCTCAGTTTCCCTATCTGAATAGTAAGGAAGTTGGACAGATCATCTCTGCAGCCCTTTAGCACTGAGGTTCTCTGCTTCCTCCACCACTGTGCTGAGACTGTCTCTTCCACTCTCTAGCCTCAGTTTTCCCATCAGTAACATTAATAGCAGCAATAATAACTGCCAACATCTGTTGAGCTTTATAAAGATGAAGAAATTGAGGCTCGGGGATTAAATTACCCAAAGTCACAATCTGTACATTGCAGGCTCTTTGAGGTCCCTGATTCTTTGATTCCAAGCCTAGCTCTTGCCATAGCTTGCTGTGTGGACTTGGATGAGTCACTGCCCCTCTCTGAGCCGAACTCTCCTGCTTTTGGGGCACTGAGTCACAGATGGCCTCTTTTGAGGATTAATTAGATGGTGTATTAGTTTCCTGTGGCTGCCATAATAAATTTATCTTCTTATGGTTTTAGAGGCTAGAGGTCTGAAATCAAGGTGTCAGCAGGGCCAGGGCCACGTTCTCTCTGAAGACTCTAGGGAGGATCCTTTCTTGTCTCTTCCAGCTCCTGCTGGTGACTGGCAACTTGAGGCGTTCCTTGGCTTGTACCTGCTGCACTGAGTGTCTGTCTCTGTACTCAATGTCATAGCTTTCTCCTCTGTGTGTCTGTGTCTCTGTATCCCTCTTCTTATAAGGACACCAGCATATTAGATTCACGGCCCACCCGAAACCCGTACGGCCTCATCTTAACTAATTACATCTGCAAAGACCCTATTTCCAAATAGGTCACATTTCCAGGTTCCAGGTGGACATGATTTTTTGGGAGACCAATACAGGCCAATACAGGTGGGATGCAGGGTCTGAGTGTGACAGAAGGGGGTCATGTGTGGAAGGGATGAAGCTCTCCCCACCCTCTGCCTCTCAGGGAGGACCTTTGGGGCCCAGACACTTTCCTCACTTTCTCCTTCTCATGGTCATCCCACCCACCCCCTTTGTTTGCTCCTTCTCCAGAGACCACCTAGTCCAAGTCTCTTATATTATAGATCGGGCAACCGAGGACCAGAATGCGGCACAGCTGGCCCCAGGTCACTCAGTTAGGAACAGAGCTGGCACTAGACCTGGGGCACCGACACTTGCCCCACCTCACCCCAGCTTTGCCTTGTCTCTATCTGGGCGTCAGACTTTGTTGAGTGGGGACCAGGATGCCTGGCCTGCACATCCCACAGGTACCCCTATTTGTCCAGCTGCATCCCAACCCTGGATAACGAAGTAATCATAATAATGGCCACCCCTTTCTTTGCCTTAGCCAAGCTCTATGCATGGCAAACACGGTCACAAATACTCCCAACCAGCTTGAAGGTAACCTCAGGGACTTCAACAGCATCTGTCATACACAGGACACTCAGCAACTGGTTTTAAGTGAATAAATCAAATCAGCCCATTGTATAGGTGAGGAAAGTGAGATTTGGAGAGGGGCTTTGATGGACGTTTCAGACATGGGACTTCTGGGGTTTTATAGATTCTTGGTTTTGGATGGACCAAGACCTGCATGCCTTTGATACAGTCATTTTCTGTTAGGAAATTGACTCCAAGTTTGTGCGGGAACTAAACAGATCCTTGTTTGGGGGATTCTGCTAAGGCCACTGTGCTTTCATCACTTGAACATGTTTGAGAACTGTGAGGTCAGAAGGGACCACTCTACCCATTTCATAGATGGGCAAAATGAAGTACCCTCAGCTGGGCTCTACATCTCCAGATCCAGCTGTTCTTCTAATCAGGCGGTGATGGATGAGAACAAAGCACAATGGGCAAGAGGGGTCTCTGGGAAGCTTTGATCAGAGCACTCTGGCTCTTTCCCTTTTCAGCTCAGCTGCCTCATGCGGGCCAGGTTAAGATGGGTTGATACTGATGAAAAGCATCTGGAAATGAGGGTAATTGATTTTTTGTGTGGACTGGTTCTCTGTTGGTGCAGGGGAAATTTGAGATTATGAACATGAACATGAAGTTGGGGACAACCCTGAAGATCAAGGGCAAGATCGCTGATAATGCTGATGGGTGAGCAAAAGGGCAGGTGGGGGGACTTTCCGCAGACCTGGAACAGTCCAGGAAGGTGGGGGCAGGGAGGGCAGCACAATGAGATGGTCAGAGATGAGAGTGATCTCAGGCCAAGTGGGCTTTCTTTACATCCTTGCTCACTCCCATACCCCTGCGGGATCCTCTCCTCTTAGAACCTGCCTTCACATCTGAGGCTAGGTGTGGGGACCCTATGAACTTCACAGCTGACGCTATATGCTCTATTCTTTGGCCCAACAGACACTGAAGGGGTTGGTGGCGTAGCCCCTGGAACTCTGCCCACTCCTGTTCGTCAGGTGCCTCTATTGAAAGTCCAACCCCCCAGGACACCACCCTCTTTACCCCGCTGAGTGGCTGGGGGCCACCCTTTCACACACGTTAAACCAGAGGCAGCCACCAGGGGGCGCCAAATGACCTCGTTTGCATCCTCTTCATTAGAAGCAGACACATAGCATCTACTTGGCGGGGTTACAGCTCAGCACTGGGCTCTCATGTGTGTAGAACAATTTCAGCATTCCTTGGGACTGACCTCCATCACCTTTTGGTTGGGAAGGGGACAGGCAGATGCATGGGATAGGAGCCAAAAGAAAAGTCACCCCTTTCTCCTACTTGGGTCCCTCCAGGTTGCAGACACCTCTGGTCTGAAACCTCCTGAAAGCACCCCGTGACCCAGAATGTCCCATTCTCAGGGACCCTTAAGGCCTAATCTAGGCTCCCTGTAATGATCCTACCAAGAAGTCACACAACCCGGCTTGCGTTTCTCTAGGGAGCTCTCCACTTTAGGTCGATAACTGTTTATGGCCAAACTTAATAGGTCTTCAGATAGCTACAGACAGCAATTCTCTCCTCCAGGACAGGCACTCCCAATTACTGAAACTCTCACTATCAGTTCTTCTCCTGTGCTCCTAATGGAATGTGATATTTCAGTGTCCAGTCTGACCATGTCGTCACCTCCTTTGTTTTAAGGCACAGACCTCAATTAACACAACCTTTCTTTGGTGATTGTTCCAGCTGTGATCAACCAAGACCCTGTGACCCAAGGTGTTTTACCTAGGGCTGGCCCCTAATCCTCACCTGTTACCCCTTCCTCTGCAGTTTCGTGATTAATCTGGGCCAAGCGACAGATAAACTGGACCTGCATTTCAACCCACGCTTCAATGAATCCACCATTGTCTGCAACTCATTGGATGGCAACAAATGGGGGCAGGAGCAACGGGAAGATCACCTGTGCTTCAGCCCGGGGTCACAGGTCAAGGTGAGGTCAAAGGGAAAAGGGGCCTGAGGACAATGTCAAAGGGAGAGCCCAACTGGTAGGGAACCCTGGGCTAGACACGTGCTGGCACGGTTTGAGCCACCAGGCACAGCCTTGGCCAATTTCCAGGGTGCCTCCTGCCTCTCTGACACCCTCCTTTCCACTGCAGTTCACCATGACCTTTGAGAAAGATGAATTTAAGGTGAAGCTGCCAGACGGGCACCAGTTGACCTTTCCGAACAGGCTGGGCCACAACCACCTGAGCTACCTGAGTATACATGGTGGGTTCAACATCTCCTCCTTCAAGCTTGACTGAGCAGGCAGCACCTCACCGGAATGACGGACTCCTGGCGCTGACTCCCTATCCTGAACTGCTTCTGTCACACGGGATTGGCAGCCTTTGGGTCTTCACTCCCCACCTGCACTTCCTGCCCCTCTGACCCCATTTTCCTCCTCCAAGGCTAAGAACTAAAGAATCCATCTTTATCCAGTCTTTCTATGGCAGAAATTGTGGTTGGTGTTTTCTATGCATTTCAATGCTCTCAGCATCCTCATGATAGAGGAAACTGAGGCTCAGGACTGCCAAGTGGGGGTTGGGACATGCTCCCAAATACCTCTAAGCACCCACTCCTGCCTACCTATTCCCTGATATTACCAGGGCAAGTGCCAAGCTGCCCTGTGGGATTATGGGGCAGGCACTGGCTCCAGCCACCTGGGCCAGGGGCTATTCCCGGAACTGCAGATAAGGGCTCCCACCTGGGCCTCTTATCACAGGAACATTCATTCCAGTCTGGCTACTCATTACCTAGGCCCATCCCCTCACTGGGGGCCCACAGGGGGGTTTGGCTTCCAAACCCAATGCTGAGGATATTTAAGCAGATGGAGCTGACGCTGTTCTCCCAGGTCCCCAATCATCTTGCAGGACACCTTTTATCAAAAAAGCCTTTTTTAATCAGGACCCAGAGGCAGATCTGGGGTGCACAGGAAGTTGGGAGGGTCACACCTGATTTTTCTCTAAGGCTTCTGGGACAAGAGGGGGTTGGGGTGGGAATGTTGGGAAGCAGCCTTAGCAAGGGCTGGGGTGCAGCGGAACCCTGCTGGGGGCAGCTCCAGGATGAGCTGGGGCAGGCGGTCCCTTTGGGAGGAAACAAAGGCCCTGTGTGGTAAGCTTCCTACCCCCCACCCAGGAAGGTCACCTTCCCCAGCACAAAGGCAGCACTGTGAGGCTGGGCCCTGCAGCCAGTGGGGGGAGGGCTGAAGAAATGGCCATTGGGTCCAGAGTGACAGTGCGGGGAGGCAGGTCAACCCGGCAGGACCCTCAGGAAATCCAGGTCCCAGAAGAAGCCTAGTCTCCCTCCCATGTCTATCCTGCAGAGGAGTGGAAGGGTTTGGGGGCAACTCAGGTTTTCCCATCTGTTCTTGGCAGGACCCAGCTGTCAGGTGAGGGACTGGCTCTGCATCTGGGCTCTTCATGGGCAGTGGCCTGAGGCTGGGCCAGGTCCTGAGCCCACGCTCAGCCGCTCACACCCTGACCTCGTCGTCCACCTCAGCATCGGCAAACTCAAAGGTGCTTGCTTGCACCATGCGGGGCACGGGGGCCCTGCTGCCGGCCCGGGGTACCCCCCACTCTTCGTCCAGGCTCTCCCAAGAGGCCCGAGCCTGGGGGAGCACCTCCACCAGCTCCCGCCGAGCATCCACCTCAGTGTAGTGGCGGGTGCCCCAGCCTGCTCCCCAGTGCCTGCCAGAGGCCATGTCAGCAGGGGGGCGGGGACACTCTCCCACCGGGCTGACCCTCGCCTCAGCCATTGGGCCCAAGCCAGTGGTGACCCCATTGGGGTAGTGTCCACGGGGTGGAGGGCTTGAGGCAGGGGCTGGGGGGTTTGTGGCAGAGGATGGAGGGTTTGTGGCAGGGGCTGGCGGGGTTGCAGCAGAGGCTGGGGCTGGGGTCTCAGCTGCAGAGGCTTCTGAGAGGCTCATGACCCCCAGCAGCTCGCTGAGGAGAGAGGGCCCAAGGTCGAGGTCCAGGCGGAAGGACAGGAGGGAGTCAGAGCGGCGAAGCTCAGGCTCAGAGGGGAAGGAACTGTCACGGTCTCGGTCACGAGGCTTTTCTGGGCGAGACAAGCGGGAGATGGTGCAGAAGCCGGAGTCCAGGCCTAGAAGAGAAATGGGGAGTGGGGTTAGAGCTGGGTCCTTAACCAGGAATTGAGGAGGGGAGAGCCAAGACCAACCCCAGCTTGCTATGTGGCCTCTAGCAAGTCACTCTCACATCTGGCCTCAGTTTCTCCCATCTCTCCAATATAGTGAACCCCATGGCCTCTTGTGTGGACCTCCTGTCAATCCTGGAAGCTGAAAATGACATAATCCTCATTTCCATTTTGCAGATGAAGAAAGGAAGGCTCAGTTTGGGAGGAGGGGAAGGGCTTGACTGGGCCACAGTCTGATGAGGTGGAGCCAAGCCTGAACTTAAATCTCCTGGCTTTCAGTCCCAACTATGAACTTGGCTGTGGCCCCTGGTCTCCTGCCATGACAGTGGCCGATGGCTAAACGTGAACCCACAGCATGTGGGCCGATCACAGGGATGGAACCAGCAGCTAGGGTCTGATGGACAGAAGTCACAGACTCAAAAGACAGGCAGATGCTCTCCAAAGGTTCAGCCCCTGGCTCCTGAGCTAGCTATCAGGCCTAAGACATAGTGGGATTACTGAGGACCAGCCCTCCCTGGGGTTCTGGGCAGTGACCTGCAGGGGGAGCACTAGAGGCAGCCGCTGGTGGTGGGGGCAAGGCTGCAGGGAAGTGGATGGCCACCAGGTGGCAGTAGGAGCCCTGTCCTCAGGTGAGCTGTCCAGCAGAGCGCAGGCGGCACCTGCCTGTCCCACCAACACAGGAAGGGCCCTCTGTCCTCTGTTCATGTGAGTGATTTTCCAAATTTGTCAGTGTATTTTTGGGAGTGAATTGGTTCCCACTCCTTGACCACTCTCCATCCACGGTCTAGGGTTTGGGCCTGACCTCCATGGTGAGACCAAACGACTGTGTTTCCCTTAAAATAAGACCTAGCCAGACAATCAGCTCTAATGCATCTTTTGGAGCAAAAATTAATATAATACCAGGTATCATATCATATCATATCATATATCATATCATATCATATCATATCATATCATATCATATCATATATTATAAAGACTCGGTCTTATATTACAGTAAAATAAGACCGGGTCTCACATTTAATTTTTGCTCCAAAAGACGCATTAGAGATGATTGTCCGGCTAGGTCTCATTTTCAGGGAAACAAGGTACTGTGGGGGAAAAGAGCTCACGTGGAGGCTTGGCTGAACCATCAAACCCTCTGGGCCTCAGCATCTGAAAAATGGGCAAATAACCCAGGCGCTCACCATAGCTGGAGTGGCCGTCCGTGGAGCCAGCAGGGCTGCTGTCGAAGCTGAACTTGCTCACCACAAGGCTGTCGTAGGTGGCCTGGTTGAGCTGGGGCAGGGAGATGGCATTCTTGATGATGGGGGAGACGGCGGGTGGAGCAGGCGAGGGAGACTGTGGGGAAGCTAACCTCCGGGACGGCAACCCCACTCTGCGCACCTGCTGTAGCTTCTTGGCCAGGAAGCTGCGGGGCGAACGGTGGGTGCCCCCAGAGCTGCCATGGTGGTTGCTGAGAAAGGACGTGTCACCGAAGACATCCCCACCGCGGCCAACGTGCATAGTGTGGCGGAAGTCTCCAAGTGGGGGGCTGATCATGTCTGCAGTCAGCCGCCTCTTCCCCTGTGAGCTGGATACCCAGCCCACAGGCGAGAGCTTGCCCAGGTTCATGGCAGGGGTTCCTTTGGCCCCCTGGGGGCCGGGCATCAGCTCTAGCTGTTCACAGCTGCTGGCGCATGCCCACTTAGGGCCTAGAGTGGGTGGTGAGCTGGGATCAGGGTGCACTTCTCAGCCCCCTCCTTCCCAGTGTAAGGCGGTGGACAGAGGCTGCCCCTCTGTTCTCCTAAGGTGCTGCCCCCAAATACTGAGGCTGTGGGTGGTCCATGGCTTGTCTCTTCCTACGGCCTGGCTCCTGGACTGGTGGAAGCAGCTATAGATGGTCTGTCCAAGAACAGAGGAGGCACAAGGTGTACCTCAAACGTGGACAGCCCCCCGCTTTCAGGTGGAGACCTGAAAGACAGAGAGAAACGTGATGGTAGGCTTGGGGAATCCTGGGTCCAAATACTAACAGCTAAAGAGAACACACAATGACAGCCAACAACAGGGTGGGAATCATGGACAAAACGCCGAGCAGACACACAAAGGAGGACACACTGTGATTCCATGTATAGGAAATTTAAGAACAGGCAAAACTAAACAGTGATAGAAATCAAAATTGCCGTTGCCTTTGAGTGCCTTTTGATTGGCAGAAAAAAAATTCATCAAGCTGTACACTGAAGATGTGTGTATGGTCAGACAGGGCCCATTTCTGAAACACCTACTAAGTGCCAGTGACTTACGTTCATCACTCATTTAACCCATACAACAGCCCTGAAGAAGGCACTATATTAGAGGGGAGAAACTGAGGCACAAAGAAGTGAAGTGACTTGCCTGAGCCTACAGGAAAGGAAATGGTGAAGGGCCTCCCAGATCCCTTGAGCCCCAAGCTACACTGCCTCCTGTTGGCACATTGAGCAAGTCACTTCCCTTTTCTGTGGGTTAAATTGTCTCCATTCAATGGCCAGGAGGTGGTGCCCCGCAAAGGCTTTGAAGAGCTGTGTAAACAGCCTAGCAGAGGTTCCTGAGAACCCTCCGCCTTCAAGGTGCTTCCTGGAAAAAGGATCCTGTGGTCAAAGTGGCTTTTTCCAGATGCCTCCTTAGGCCTGAGCATATTATCATAGTTTGTCACAGTGA
This sequence comes from Rhinolophus hipposideros, assembly GCF_964194185.1. Lineage (NCBI taxonomy): Eukaryota > Metazoa > Chordata > Mammalia > Chiroptera > Rhinolophidae > Rhinolophus > Rhinolophus hipposideros. The sequence goes on from NC_138055.1 coordinate 9,217,585, forward strand.
CGTATGAGCTTTCTCATCAGGGAACAAGTTTTGGAAAAAGCTCAGCTAGTGCCGAAAGCTCTTCCTTGCCCACTCTCACCCCTCCTAAACTCCCCACAACGCCCATCTTCTCTAAGTGACTCTTGGTCTGACCCTATCCCTTCTAGCATCATCGAAAGTGCCGAAGGCTGAAGGACACCTATGGGCCTATGGTCCGACCACCAGTTTTCCCCTGGCCCAGAGAATAACCAAGCTGGCTCAAGGTCACATCAAGAGAACTAGTTGGGACTTGAACTCAGAGCTTCTGACTCACAAAGCCTTTAACTTGCTCCTGGAGCCCAATCTTGTCTCCCCAGATTGGCAGAACCCTCTGAGGGTGGGGCAGCTGCCTGGATTTTCCTGCCTTCCTCCTTCCCAGCCCCAGCTTGGGATCTGCACATGGCAAGTGCCACATTAATACTGGTTTAATCAGGAGATCTTCATGCCACAGGATAACCTTCATGCCAAAGGATTGCCCCTTGCCACCTTCCGAGGGAGGGTAGGTAGGAGATTCAATGGCCTCACCATGTGACCTTGGGCAAGTCACTTACCTCCACAGGCCTGGAACCTCTGCTGATAAAAGCTGATAATAATCCTAAACAAGAACTTTGCTGCCACCTCCAAACATAAAAATCTCAATACTTGCCCTTTAACTATTATTTGAAATTCAAAATAGGTTAAATAACAAGATAAAAACAAAGAAGCCAATAAAACAAAGCTTGCTTTGTTTTCCGACTACATTCTCTTCCCTTTCCAACATCTGAGCCTCCCCCAATCCTAACTCCTCCCCCTGGGGGGTGGGGTATTCTGAATCATCCCTTTCCCTGGCACCCATGGCACCAAGAAGTCCTCGTGGAATGTTTGTTGTAGTTATGAGGCGCTCTGCAGTTGGCCAACAATTATATGATGTCACCCGACTCTCCAACAGCCCCACAGAGCTGCAGGGTTAGCCCATTTCACAGGGAGAGCCAAGGTTCAGAGGGAAGGGACTTGGCCAAGGTCACACAGCAGGTACATGCCATAGGCCAGGCTTCCCTGCTTTGCAGATGAAGGATGAATCTCTGTGGGAAGGAATTGGGGGGCGGGATGGGTCATTCTGAAATGTCATATGGAGGGGTCACTGTGTCTGCCATGTGACCACATCCCCCTCTCTCCTAGCCCCCCAACTCCCAGGCTTCTTGAAGCAAGTCTCTCCTCTCCTTCCATGACCACTGCAACTTGGGAGACCAGCTTCTACCCCAATCTTGTGATGATATCCCACCTCCCAAATCCTCTGGGCACCTCCAAGAGGTTTCCACCTGCCCACTGCAGTAGAGACGATGCCATGTTGTGGGGCCAAAGGCAGGACACTTACTGGGGACAGCTTTTTCCCACGTGGAAAATCAGAACAGCATCAAAAGCTGGTCCCCTCCCAGGAGAACTGTAAAAGTGTAAAGTGCTGGAGTTAAACCTCCAGTTGCTGGAGCAGGGTAGCTCTAGGTTCAAATCCAACATCCTTATGCTAACATCTCTCATTCTGGGGATGCGTGGTGGCAGCTATTTGGCTGCAGACCACAGGGTATTGCTGGTGATGAAGTGTGCCCCACCAGGCCCTGGAGTAAGCAGGGCTCGGGTTGTCCTGGTACAAGGCCCATCTCCCCTCACTAGGCCTGGAATACTACCTGCTAATGCTCACAGCACCCATTTCACAGATGAAAAAAAGGCACAGAATGGGAATTATCTTGCCCCGGATCACAGAGTAGAAAAGGGAGTGGCTGGGAACATCCCAGGATTCTGCTAACATCAGAAGTAAGTGTTGGGGGCCGGTGGCGGTGGGTGAAGGCTCTAGGGGCGTAAGGGAGAGTTATGGGAAAAGGCCATAGCCAGCAGGGGAGCCCGGGAGGGACAGGCCTGGGAGGGAGGAGAAACTCAGCTCTGCAGATTCAGTGTGCCTGTGACTTGGGTAAGAGTCGTTACCGTGCAGCCTCGGCGTCCCAGGAGTCTTTATATTTACTCCATAGAGAATAGTCAGGCCTGGGCACATGGTGGGAGCTTACTCAATGGTGGTAATGACCGCAAAGACACGGTTTGAGGCCCCAGGCAGGGACCCTGTATTGGGAGAGGCCAACAGGGGCCGCTGTGGAGGCACATGTGGTTGGAGGCAGGCCAGGAACCAGTCTGACCGCAGGTGGGAGGGCAGGGGCGCAGGCGGGGGGCATCCGCACCCTGGCGCTCACCTGGGGGTCACCCGTAAGGCCGCGGTGTCCCGCGAGCGGCGCCACCTCTTATCCTGGAGGCCACTCGCGTGCACACAGCCCCCTCCCCGCAAGGGTACCCTGGGTAACACCACTCCTACCTATAGACAGCGGGCCCTATTGGTTAGGGCTACTCTGGCCCCTGGAATAGGGGTGAACTCCTTGGGGGCTGGCTTCTCATGCTCCTCAAAGGGCAGCCGCTTCAGGTGGAGAGACAGACAAACTAGGAGCGGGTTAGGAGGAGGGTGCACAATGGGCCATCAGGGAGGTAGGAGGAACGGGGAGAGACGCTTCGAGCCCCACCATGCCAAGTTACAGCCAATTCAGCCCTTCACTGGGCGAGGCAGTGCGCTACCGGCCAAATCTCCCACAGACAAGGGTTATAGTGCCCGCGCCGCGTTTCGTGCCGCGGTGGCCTCCAGGTCAGTTCCTTCGCCTCTCTGAGCCTCAGTTTCCCGGTCTAGAAAATGGGGTTCAGACTTCGCAGTCTTGAGAGGTTGGGGCAAGGATAGAACAACTCCAGGACAGTTGGGATTGGAAGTCCGGGAAAGGCTTTAGCCATAAAAGATTCCTTCTGGGGGAAGGAGGTTCGAATGTGGAAAAGTCGCTCTGCGAGGGAAGGGGACAGCCAGCTGCCTTGGCCCGAGGGGAACCGGACGAGATGACCTCATCTGCTGCTCCGGCCTGGAATGCAGCGGTTGGGGAGGGGGCTGGGTGCCTGGTCCCTGTCCCCAGCGGGACCCCACCCCCCCACTTCCCGCTCTCTGCGCCGGCTTCGTCAAGGGGCCCGACATTCCTACACATCGCCCCCTCCCGGTTCCTTCCCTTCCCTTCGCAGGGCAGGAAGGAGCTTAGACGGACCTCGCTCAACCCCCTCCTCCCGCCACCCGGTTTACCGCTCCTTCCCTCCAATTCTCTGCCCCGCTCCGCCTGCCGGGAACACGGTACAACCACCCGAAAACTCGGAGCGTTCCGGCGCCACTCCGCGCGCAGCGCTCCAGGCCTTCCTGTTGGCACCCGGGCGCCTTCGGCAGGCCGTCCCCTCCCCCGCCCCAGCCCGGAGAGCCTAGGAGGGTGCAGAGTCTCTGCGGGCGCCGCACACCCCCGCCACGTCCACGACCACCCGAGGCTGGGGACCCGCGGGCCAGCTCGCTGTTACCTTCTCTCCGCGAGCCCCGGGGACAAGGGCGAGGGCGAACGCGGTAGCAGTGGCGGCGGCGGGAGCGCGTCCCGGCGCGCAGCCGGGGCGAGTCGCTGGGCCGGTCTGCGCCGCCCTGGCCGCGGGCTCCGCGGGCTGGCTCCGGGGCGGGGGCGGGGTGTGGGCGCGCGCCCTCCTCCCGCCTTCCCCCTCCCGGCCGCGGGCGGGGCGCCGGCCCCCTCCAGGGCACCCAGCACACCGCCCCGAGCGGCGGGGGCGCCAGGCCAGCGGTCCGGGGCAGGAGGAGCTCGGGAATGTGCGGGTTGCCGGGGCTAAGCGACTTGGGTCGCCTGCAGCCAAACTCCTCCACTACCGGCTCCCCGCGTGGCCTTGCGGCGCCCTGAATTGCTAACTCGCTCCTGGGCATCCCAGGCGCTCCCTGAGGGAGTTTGGGGAACCGGGAAGCCTGACCTCGGAGACCTTGAATGCCTGAGAGACTCGCTTAGATCTTGAGTTCTACCAACTGGGGTGCCTACTCCCTTTCTCCCAACCCTCCATTTCTTTCAATCCTATACAGGCCCCGCTGGTGCCAGGACACAGACTTGAGCCAGACTGGGGGCAGGCCACTGGCAGAGTGGTGTGGTGTGGTGGTCAAGAATACGGGACCCTGGAACCCAACAGCCTGGCTTCTTAGCCTGGCTTTCCCTTTGCTGTGCCTTAGTCTACCTACCTGTAAAATGGAATGATAAAAGCAGGCATCAGATGTTATGTTATTAAGTGCTCTCTGCTCTGTCAGCACCTAGGAGGCTTGCTGAACAGGTAAATGAGATCACACCTCAGATAAATAGATTCAGAAAGCTTTATTGGACACCCCTCAACCCTGCCCTTGAGGGTCAGGGGTCCAGCTGTGCACAGGACAGGACCTGACCCCGTGTAATCCTCACAGAGAGGAGAGAGATCTCTGATTCTTGCTTCATGTTGTTTTGTTCTCTGATACTCCCCTCGGACTGTGAGCTCCCAGAGGACAGGAAGGAAGTCCTGAGGACTGTTCTGAAAACCGAGAGACCCCTAACATAGCTTGCAGGGGGCAGGGGCTCACCAAGGTTTGTAAAGGACACATAGCCATGACACACACCTGGTAGGAGACAGCACCAGCAAAGGCTCGGAGCTATGGATCTGCCTGGAGGAGACAGGTGTGGCTGGAGAAAATGGTCTGAGCACTGACCTGGCAGATGAGGAGCCCTGTTTACACACAGATGGAGGAGACTAGGTTTTGTTCAGAGTGCTGCGGCTTTTTCATTGGCTCTCTGAATCCTCATGCTGGCCAACAACGGAGGGAGTTATTTGCACAGCTGGAAAAATGGAGAAACTGAGGCGCAAAACATTCCAGCACTTGCTTAAGTGTCACAGCAGTAGGGCTGAGACTGCAGTGCATCAGAGCTCTTTTCCTGGCGTTAGGCTTTGTCCCAGGGAGAATTGGGGACAGTCTCAGAGGCTCTAAAGAGCATGGGTGAAGAAGGGAGCTGCCCCTGAGAGGCAGGGACCAATGGGTCGGGGGCACAGTCAAGGGTTGGGAGAGAACTGGGCCAGTTATTGAGTGCTTAAACTCGGGCCAGGTGTCCAGCCTCACCGAAGCAGGTATAGGAAGCCAGTAGGCAGTGTGATCAGGTGCCCATTTGGAAGCTCTTGGGTGAGCGCAGAATGGACTGGAAGGACAGTGATGGAGGCAGGAGCTACTCATGGCAGTAGTAAGAACCAGTAGTAATAACCAGCCTTACAGCCTCTTAACGCATTATCACATTTAATCCTCATGAGAGCCCCGTAGGGACAATACTGCCTGCCATCATGTTCCTTTTGCAGAGAAGTGAAGGGACTTGCTTAAAGCTGCTCACTGTGGCAGGATGTCCATACTTCCCACTTTGCCCAGGACAGTCTCGGATGACACCTATTGTCCCAGCATAATTATTAATAGTACTACCTTGCACTTTCAAAGGTGACCTGGTTAGACAATAACAGTGAGCAGCTGTTTACACGTCACTCTAGTCAGAGGGTCCTCGGAGCAGCTGGCAAAGAAAGCAGTTGGTGTGATATCAGAGGCCCTGAACCCAAATCCTGGCCATTGGCTTCCCATCCGTTGTGTGACTGAGGGCAAGCTACTTGGCCTATCTGACCCTCAAGTTGCTTGTCTATAAAATGGGTATAATTCCAGTATGGATATTTGCTACTTGTGGATATTTACTACTTGTGAGCTGCAGAGAGATGGCTAAGAAAGTGGTCTTACTGGAAATGGTTACAATCTGCCACATACTTGCTCCATCTTCTTTAGCTCTAGGCCGGGGGTGGTCAAGGGACCTTCTTACTATGTGCTAGGCACTTTGTCTCCACTAGCTCACTGTTAGGAAACCTGTGAATCAGGAATTCTTTGCCCCATTTCACAGATGAGTAAATGGATGCTGAGAAGAGCTCTCTCTACTTATTCAAAGTCTCTCCAGATAGGAGTACCTCTCCATGTAGGCTGATTCCTGTTCCTGGCTCACTCCTGATTTAAGTATCGAACTCAGTTTTTCCCTCTGAAAAATGGGAGAAAGGGAGGGGTCTAGGCATCCCTGTGAAGGATGCAGGGATGATGGGCAGTCCCCATTTCCCTTGGTTTTCTTCTCCCTCAATTTCCTGTGGTCTCTTTTCCCTGTCAAGAGGCTGTGTGCAGTAGCGCAGGGGTTAACTCTGGCAGAACTGTAATCACCGTGCAGAATGCAGAACAAATGCCTGCCAGCTGGGGTCTGGGGGCTGCTAGGTGGGACTGGCTGCCTGGAGCTCAGGAACCCCCATCTTCTTGCCTGTCCTAGAGGAACCAGACCCCTTGGGCCATATAATCACAGAGCTCAGCTGCTCCCTCAACTCACCCCTGCAGGTTGGGTGGGCTGAGACATGGGGCTTATTATGGGAAGGAGGAAGTTTCTGGGCAGGGAGTCTTCCTCGATGGAGCTAGGGCAGAGGGGGCAGGGCACAGCTAGAGAGGGGAACGTCCTCCTTGGGGACTCAGAAATGCCAATGGCTGCCCATCAGGCTCCAGTAAAGTTCGGAGTGGGAGCCTTGAACTGAGTAAGGGGGCTGCCCAACAGCCCCCAGCTCAGCCCCTCCCTAGGGCACAGGCACCATTTCCATCCCAAAGTCTGGCTGGGCTTTTGGTCAGTTTATACATCTGCTCACTGACCCATTGATTGGTCTGCCCCGTCCTCTATCTCTTGAGTGTCCACTGGTCCATCTACACACAGATGCAGTTGTCAATCTATCCATCTCCCCACTCCCCACCCATCCATTTACCCACATCCTCACCCACCCATCCAGTCACCTAACCACTTACCCACCCCTCAGTCGACCCACTACCTATCCCCCTGTCCATTCGTCCATCTACCCTCCCTCCCCCCATCCACCCACCGACATACCCACGCACCCTGCCACCCCCATCCATTGACCTACCTATATATCCACCTACGCACTCCATGCAGCATCCCTTGATCTACTGCCCACACCCGCACCCATCTCCCATCCACTTGTCCCCCCCGGTCATTTCCTGTCCATCCTGTGACGCTCATGTCGACTCATCCCTGGCCTCTGCTGACCAACATGGGTCTTTGAGTGCGTCATCTTTCTCACGTGCAGAAACCTCGCTCACCTTCCTCAGTGGGACTCCCTTGGGCAAAACATCCTGGAAGTCTGCTTTGAAATGTCACCTCATCCTGGAGGTCCTCCTTCGGAGCCGGCCTCTCCCCTGCACCTGGTCCATCCTCCATGTTGGTATCTGTTGCCCCTGTGAGATTTTCAACAAGACAGTGATATCTGTGTTCCTGGCACGTTTGGGGAATGAATGGTCACGGCCAGCATAGGAAGGGGGTCCTTGACCCCCAACTATACTACAACCACCATAAGGGCAGGTGCCCTCCACCTGGGACCCACTCCAGGGACACACTTCATAGGCTGGACTCCTGGCAGGGGCTCAGACTCACCTGGGCATTGCAGGCGGAAGGGGCAGTGTTGGGTTTTCTAAGAGGTTTGTGCTATGGACGAGTTTCCCCAGCTAGGGGAGACAGGCAATGGGCCAAGGGGGCTACCGCCCGGGATCCCACTTCTGACCAAGCATGCATTTCTAGTCAGACAAACCCGAGTTCAAACCTCCGCTTTGCCTCTTACCAGCAGCGTGACCTTGGACAAACCCCTTCCTGGCCTGGGCCTCGTTTGCAGCATCTGTGATGAGCTGTGAATTTCACTGCCTGACCCATGACCAAGGAAGGGTAGCTATTATTATTACTAGTGTTATCATTTTCCTTTCCCCAGGAGGTGATTGCATCTTAAGTAAGGAGGTGACTTCACGTTAAGTAAGTGTCTGCTGTGGGCCAGGGCTAAGCAGGGAACCTTGTGAGGAGGCAGCGGTGAGAAAGAAATGCCATCCCTGCTCTCTGGAGTCATAGCCTGGAGGGGAAGACAAAGGCCAGGATATTGATCAGAATAAAGGACCAAAACAGTAGTAGAAGGGGCCGGGAGGCAAAGGACTGCCTGAGGAGGTCCAGGGCGGCTTACTGGAGGAGGTGGCATTTGAGGTAGGCCTCATGTCTTGGGGTAAGATTGCCCATAGGTAGAGCAGAGGAGAAAGCAGGCCTCAGGAGTGTAGACGAGCTGGGAGGGGCCCACCAGAGGGGAGAGAGGCCTTGAACGCAGTGCTAAGGGAGGAGGGGCGTGGGAGGGCCCTCTGTGACATGGACTAGGCTGGGCCACTGCCTTGCCCCCTGTGATGGCTGCCCTTAGGTGTCACAGACCCTGGGCCTTGGGATTCTTGGGGGTTCCCATTTCATTAGCAGAGGCCAGGCAGCCGTCTGGCCCAAGATTCCCCCCTCCGCTCACCCTCGCTGATTTTGGAAGAGGAATGTGCTGTGAGGGAGCCACGGGATAGAGACCCTCCTGGAAGGAACCTCAATCCTCTAGTTCCTTCCTCATGCCCCAGAGCCCTGAGAGCCAACACTTGGTGGGGAGTTTCAGGGCCTCAGAGGGCATCTGGGGACACTGAGACCCAGAGAGGGTAGGACTTGCACAGCGAGACTGCAGTGGAGCTGGGAGTCCTCAGCAAGCATACACCCCATAGCTGCCTTCAGTGTGGGTGAACATCTGTTGAGTGCCTACTGTGTGCCAGCTCCCAGACTAACAGGAAGAAACAGACAGGCTCACAGATAGTTAACGCTCAGACGGAGCATAGACTTGGCATGGCTTCCAGGAAGGCTACCTGAAGGAGGTGGGATGAGCCTTTACATAGACTGTGCAAACCAGAAGGTGCGAGAGCCCGGCTGGGTACACGAAGTGTGTGTGTCTGGCACAAGTATGTGCACCATGGGGAGTCAGCCAGAGTGATGAATGAGACGCTGGCAGTCAGGGCCCTGCCTGGGGCTGGCGGGTGGCCTGGGGGCTGGGTGATGGCAGATTAGTCCCTGGCTGTCCTGTCCTGCTATTGCTGGAGGTGCTGCCTGGGTGTGAGTGGGTTCTTCGGAGCAGTAAGGTCAGGATGGGAGTTAATCCTCAGGGTATTTTGGAGGGCGTGGCCTCGAGGCCCACTGGGAGAGCAGGGCTCCAGAGGCAGGCAGCTGTCAGGGCAGGAAACGCCTCTGGAATTCCTGGCTCTGGGAAAAGGGCAGACAGGCTTGTGGAAGAGTTTTCTCAGCCGGAGCCTTCCAGGCCGACTCAACTCTGGATCTCTCACTGCTCCACAGGGAAATGGGGGTGGAGAAGAAGGGCCCCCACCCCTCCAGGCTCCCTTTCTCCTGGAGAACAGGACAAGAAGTCGGAGGGGGGCTGAGGAAGGATGTGGGGTCAGTTCCTTCAGCTCCACCCTAAGGACAGTCAGATGGATAGATGGAGGGGGAGTGGGGGTCTGAGGCCCCTGTAGCTGCAGGGGGTGGGGAGGGACAGCAGAAGGGTCAGGGCCAGGTGACCCTGTCATCCCAGGGGTGATGGGGCTAGGTTGTCCAGAGCTGGGCCTGGCGTCCAGGAGCCTGGATGGAAGGGCAGTGAGGAGGGTCCTCCAGGAGACTTTTGTTCTCAATGTGTGTGTGTGAGGGGCAGTGTGTGGAGAGAGGAGGGGTGGCGGTGTGGAGGGGGGCAGGAAAAGTGTTTGACGAGCAGAAACAATGGTCTATTCTCTGTTGTTCAGCCTGGGTCCAGAGATAGGCCTGTGGGCTGGAGGCCAGCCCTGTTTTGCCCTGACCATCTCTAGTGTGGCCTCCTCAGCCAACGGGGCCCTTGGGGCTTTACGTGGCCCTGACTGGGTGGGGTGGGGGCTCCTTCCTCCCCCCGACTAGGGGTTCATTCCTGGACATGCGGGTCTGTATTCTTCTCACAAAAGCTACCCACTTCGGCTGATGAAGGGTTTTCGTGTGCATGACTCCTTTGTGGACGCAGAAACAGAGGAGGGAAAGCAGCTTGCTTGTGGCACCCGCCTGTTCCTTGCAGAGCTGGGAATCGGCCCCGGTGCTCCTGGCTGAGTCCTGGGTTCACGCACTGACACTCCACCCCCACTACTCCTTGGCTCCTGGTTTCCTCCTCCCTTTTTTGGACAGATGATAAGAGGATGCTTATCAGAAGTGAGGGGGCTACTGTTTAATATTCGGCTCTCTGAAGTGCCTGGTAAGAGTTCGAGCTCTCACCTCGGTGCTTCACATGCATTTGCTCTAGTAACCCTCCCGACACTACCGTGCAGAAGAAGAAACCAAGGCCAAGGTGGTCAAGTGACTTCCTCAGCTTCTCACAGCTTGCAAGTGGTCCCCCTGGATTCCAGCCCAGGTCTATGGCATCCACAGTGTCTTGCTGCCCTGAGGGCTAAGGATCGGAGACCACGAAGGGGCCGTGATCTCAGTCTCAGGATGTGGGAAGGACCTCACGTGTTGCACATATATCCTCCTGAGGCTGGAATTGCTTAGAAGCATCCCTGACTGGAGAGTGTTGCCTCTACTTACTCCCCTTTGTAATGGGGAGCTCACTCAAAGAGGACAGCCCTGCCAGTCAAGATTTTCTCCCTGAAATGGAGCAGAAATCAACTCCTCATAACCTCTGCTCACTGCTCCTCCTTCCACCTGCCAGGGCTGCACACAGATGCCCCCGGCTGTTCTCCCTTTCCAAATATCTATCTAGGAGTCAGAAGAGCTAGTTCCCCCTAATCCCAGCTATGGATTGTGGGCAAGTTCCTTAGTCTCCCTGTGCCTCAGTTTTCTCATCTGTAAAATGGGAATGATGATGCCTGTGATCAAAGTAGATGGCTTGGGACGGAGCGCCACAAAGCCAGGCTGGGGGTGTGTCATAGTTATTATAGATGCTCAGGCCCCTTGTACTTCTCTGAACTGTTTCATGAACTTAACTGTCATATCACAGCAAGTACTCACTACGCACCTACTTGGCACCTGGCAACAGGGCACCGTTATTGCCTTTGGACTCAGGAATTTGCGCTCCAGCTCACAGAGAGGAGACACAAAAACTCTGAGCACATCCTCCTGGGTAAGTAGAGGATGTGAGGAAACCAGCCCAGAGAGGTGAAGTGACCCATCTGAGGTCTCACAGCATCTTTCCCCAGGGTCATTGACCAATTGATGCTCACTAGGCCATTCCCCTGTCAGACTTGCAGGGGTTAACTGGGCTGACTGGTGCCCAGACAAGCAGAAGGAAGGGGCTAGTGGAGAGAGAGAGGTGGGGAGGGGGTAGGCCCCTCTAGGTCTCTGACTCCACCTCTGTGGGCAGCTTGAGCCCCTGCCAGCCCCTTGTTGACTCAGCCGGCCTCTCTTTTGCCAAGGCCTGCTGGCCAGAGTGTCCATGGGGAGGTTCAGGCCACATTCTTCTGGTTGGAGCCTGGGGGGTGGCTGGTACCTCCTGGTGGAGTCCGTGTGCTACTTTGTGGGTGCTGGGACAGATGCTGGGAAATGTTTCTTGGGGATCAAAGCAGGGGAACCAAAGGGCCATGGCAGGGTGAATGGATTAGCCTGGGAACTGGGCACATGGCTCAACTTTCTCATTAATGAACTAGGTGATCTCAGCAAGCTACCACTGCCTCCCATGCTCATCCCGCCTCAGTTTTCCCATTCATCAAATGGATACAATAATATAAGCCCAGTCTGCCCTACCTCATAGCTGTTGGGAGGATCAAAGGAGAAAACGAGTTGGGCCGGAGTGAACACTCTTTGTAGTTCAAGGGCCTACACACATTGGCTGACCAGCCAGCCTGGTGTTCTCTAGGTGAAGTACATGAAGGGATGCAGGAGCAGCTCTCAGCTGTGGCATGAGTCTGCCCACCACCCCTGCCTCTTCCCCAGGCTTGGCATAGTGACAACAACAATAATAACACTACCTTTCAGGTGCACAGTGCTTCAGAGTTTACAAAGCCCTTCTATACCCGTTATCTCAGGTCACCCTGCCACCTCCTGCCTCAGGGACTTTGCACTGCTATTCCTTCTGCCCAGCACATTTCACCCCCACATGAGTGAAAGGCTGCCTCTTTCTCAGCGCAAATGCCACTTCCTCAGAAGTCTACCAGCCCACCCACCTAAAGTAACCCCCCCAGCATCCTCCATTCCACACCAACTGCCTTGACTTTGTTTATATGGCAGAACCGTCTGCCCCCAGGACTTTAAGCTCCATGAGGGAGGGACCATGACTGCCTTGTTCATTGCAGTATCTGGAGATGGACGGGTAGCTATTATTGTCCCATCTTATAGGGAGGAGCCTGAGGCTCAGAGAAGCCAAATGACTTGCCCAACGCCACACAGCCAGGAAGGAATGGAGCCAGCTGGGTGCTCTTTCCAGAACTGCCCCACAACTTCACTGTCTGTATCCTCTGTAGGACCCACCTGTCACCCTCACAACGTCAGGTCCTTGCCTCCATATTTATACACACTAGGTGCTGTGCACATATCTGATGGAAGGTGGGAAGACAAACATTCGCTTTACAAAAGAAAATGCCACTGGATTTATTATACAGAGTTCGGTTGCTACACCTTGGGCCAGTGTGGCAGCACTCCAGGGGCCTCCTTACGCTGCTCAGGAAGGCTGGCTGGCTTAGTAGCCCTCCCAGAATTGCTTCAGCAGCTGCCGGGTGGCCGGATGCCCCACCCCCACCGCCTCTGGGCCTTGAGCCCAGGCCGAAGGCGGATCTGTGGCTGGCACTGCTCCTTCGGTTTGGGGTGGGAACACCGCAGGGATTTTAAAAATAAAGGGCCTTGAGACAGTGGCCTGGCCCAGCCGGCCATGGGGCTGGGTGGGGGCCAGACAGGGACAATGGGATGCTGAGGCTTGGGAGCTGTCCACCCGCAGGGAGCAGCCAGACCAGGGGAGTCCCATTGTCCCTGCTCCCCAGTAGTGTTGCTCTCCCAAGAACATTCCTTCCCCACATTTCTTAAACATAGGTCTCAACTATTTACTGAGCACCTACTATGTGCTAGTCTTCAGTGACTGCAGGGTGGGAACATCCAGCCTCTTTCCCTGAACTGTGCTGCTCTCCCCAGAGCAGCCCCTTTCCTCCTTACCCAATCTCAAGCCAGATTATTTATTGAGTGCCTACTATGTGCCAGGCTTGTTCTGGCCTTTCTCCTTTCGGCCTCTCTGCAGTTGTACTCTCTTAGGCCTCTCCCCCATCTCAGGCCATTCCTGTCTCCCTCTCTCTCCTCTGGCCCAGCTAACAGGAAGCAGCCGGAGAGGTCAAGGGCCGCAAAGCCTCCAGAGCTCAGCATCTGCACACACAGGGGCCTGTCTGCAGGGTGGGGGGGGGACTTCCTGTTTATGAGACTCACAAGGACCCCTGGGGCGGTGCCTTGGACAGCTCTCCCAGCAGTCCCTCTAGTCTAGACCTCAATCCTTCCCAGAGAGGCCCCCACATATCCCTACAGGCCCCAAGCAGCTAGCTCAGACCGAGGCCACTGCCCTCCTCCTACGGTGGGGAGGGCAAGAAGGGAGGAGGAGTGAGGAGTCTTTGGAATGGCCAGGAATGTGGGAGTCGAATGTCGAATGTCCGCAGGAAGCATCCATGGCTCCAGGGCCCAGCCCCCCCTAAGTCTGGGCACCCTGCCCTGCTTTGATGGGGGAGGGGCTGAGGGAGCTGGGAAGGAGGAGGCCAGACCCCATCCTGCCCCACTGGGGCCACAGAGCTTCAGTTCTAGCTTGACCAGGCTCTGGCAGCCTCAGGCTCACCTCTGGGGAGGGGTCGTAGGCCAGCATCTAACTCTTTCAGCCTTGTTTCTGCACTGTTTCCCTTTGGCCTCCGCCCCTCACGGACTCCATGCCTCACTCAGACCAAGATGTCACTTCACACCTCAAAGAATCTCTCCAAGTTCAAAGCCCCAGCTGGGTGGGGCGGGGCGTGGTGGGGTGCTGCAGCTGGAGGGGTGGCACTGGCCAAAGGTGTCCCTGGGTAAGCAAACAGCCCTTTCCTCCTCCCTCTCCAGGCAGCCCTGGCCAATCTGTCCAGTTGCCCAACAAATATTGACCAAAGGCCTGAGGGTCAAGGCCAGCTGGAAGAGGCCAGGAAGAGGGAGACCCACCCTCTCTTGCTCTAACACAGAAGGAGGTGATACCTGTCTTTTGTCTCCTCTCCATACCCACCCCACTCAGCTCAGAGTATCTGGAGACAGACCCTTAGGATACAATATCGTTGGTGCTTGAGGCAGTCATCCCCTAGAAGGCACTGGTAGTGAGGAGCCAGCTAATACAGAGGAAGCAGTCAGGGAGGGCTTCCTGGAGGAGGCCACCCTCTCAACATGGAAGCCTAAAATCAGTGAAGATGTTCCAGCGTCAGGAAACACGGTCAAAGGCATGGCATTTTCAGAGAACTGCTAGCGACATGATGATGCTGGAGAAAGGCGCAGGTGAGGGAGTTAGAGATTTGTGGGAGTGGAGGAATGGGGTTGGGGGTTAGGGATGAGATCATTTGTCCTCAAAGCCTGCATGGCTCTGGAGTACCCTCTTTTGCCCTGAGCCAGGAGGCAGAGGGGAGTCAAGTAAAGGAACCACCATGATTCGGTGTGGCTGTGTGGACATGGCGAGAGAAAGTGCCTGGGGACTGGGACAGGGGCTCTGACCTCTAGCTTTGCAAAACTGCCCAGACTGCAGGCTTTCCAGCTGCTGAGGGGCCTGCTCTGGGCTGGAGCATCTGAGTACTTCCCCGAGACTCTGGGGCTGCTTGGATAGGCCATCCTGTAGTGGTGAACCGAATCCTGGCTCTGCCAAGTTCCAGCTATGTGACCTTGGGCAAGTTATTAACTTCCCTGGCCTGTTTCCACCTATAAAATGGGGCTAAAGACAGGACCTGCTTACGAGGGTTGTTGGTGGATGAAATTAATTTAGCAAAGCACCTGGCACTTGTGAGTACTTACTCTAGTGAACAAGTATTATTAGTAATTGGGGGGAAAAAAAGTTGGTTTTTCCCCAAGGACATGCTGACAGGTGGGTGGAAGGTGTGTTACCAGAAGAGTCTTCCAAAACAGACTTGATACTCAGCTCCTGGGATTCCCAGACTTGCCTCATCCAAGGGACCCCCTGGACTCTTGTTAAAAGTATCAGCTTCCCACCCCCACACTCTGTCCTGGCAGGTCTGGGTGGGACAGGCCTCTGGACTTATAAGGAAGCTCCAGGCCTGAGCCTTCTAGAGACAGGTGTGTGGGGAACATTCCTCTCTGATGACAACAAGGATTCACTCCAAATGCTTCCTCCTTGGGAAACAATTCCTTCAAAATACCCTTCTAAAAAGCTGTTCTTTATTGAGCATGTGCTGCCTGCTCTAAGCTCTTTCTGTGTTAACCCCTAGGATTCTTCCAACAATCTTATGATGTATAGGTACTTAGAATTTCTCTCATCTTACTGATGGGGAAACAGTTCTACAGAAGCTAAGAAACTTGCCCAAGGTCTCAATAACCCTGTGACCTGTCAGGAGTCAACTTGGTATTTGAACCTGGAAGTGGGGCCCTTAATCATGGGGTTGTAATTTTCTCACGTGCCTCTAGCCCCTGGGACACTTGATAAGATGCCTCCAGGTGGCTTGGAGTAGGAGCTGGAAATTCATACTTATTACTCTTTGTCCTTAAGGTTGTGACTCTTGAATCAAGAAATGGCCAATGGCCGGTTGTGCTTTAAACCCTCTTGGGAGGCAGAAAGCCGATTCAATTTCCTGTGTCCAACTTACTTCCTACAGGTGGTCTCCGGTAGTTTCTGCTCCCTGAGCTGGTTTCCCTGTCTCTAAAATGGGGACGCGGCACCTCCCTTGGTGTCATCAATGAGCTGCTGAGACCAGGATTTGGGAACTGTTCTGATTGCAGGTTCTTTGGGACATGGGAGTGGCAGGGGTTGGGGGTGGGGAGGGAGGACAGTCTAGGAGTTGCTCAAACTCACCTGTATCCACGGCTAGGCCCTTTTCCAGCTAGTGTCACAGAGACTCCAGAGGCTGGGAAGGTCACACAGTGATGGTAAAGTTGGGGGTGGCAGGAGTAAGGGAGTTCAATGAGGAGCTGGCTTCTCCCTTCCAGCCTGACACCCTAACACGCCCTGGCTGGTGGCTGCTAGTGATTCACCAGCTTTAAGCCCTAGTTTCGTCTGAAATCAGGAACCGGGACACTAGAGAGCCTGGGGCATTTTCTGGAGAGCCCAGCGCCCTCCCAGAAACCTGGGGGAGGGGTTACGAGGGGGGAGAGTGGAAAGGAGAAGGCAAAAGGTCTTGCTCCAGAAAATTTGCATAATTCATAATTTTCTTTGAGGAGGATTAGAAATCCCCAGGACCTGATAGCCCTGGAAACCATTCACTCATTCATTCTAGTTTATTGAACCCCTTACATGTGTCAGTCGCCGTAGACCTAGAGACGTAAAGTGAAGTTTTCCAGGAGCTTCCTGGTAGGGAGACCACTATGGAATCATGTTTATAAAATTCAGAATCCATGGAGAAGAGATCCATGAATTTGGGGTTGCAGCATGGATAAGAGGAGGTTTCAACTGTTGAGTTCCACAGTTCTGAGGCCCTTCCCTAGCAGGAGGAATGACAATGCAGGTGGGGTTCAGATCCTTGTGCCACTTCTGAAGGGCTCTTCTCCTTTCTAGGTCTGATGTTCCCACCTGTGAACTGGACACAGGCATGGTACCTTTCTCCTGGGATTCTTAATTCAAAGGGTTAACACGTGTAAAGCACTTAGAACAGCACCTGGTGTGTGGTCAGCCTGGTGACATTTTAGCTGTGGTCACTTCAATGGTGGGAGCTGCAGGGGGGCTGCCTGGCAGACAGGGAGAGGGCATACAGGTGAAGGGCACTGCTTACGCAAAGGCCCAGAGTGTGCAGCACATGGGGCTGTTGGATCTCGGTGGGGTGCCGTGAGAGGTGGGAAGGGGCATTTGAAATACTGTCACTCCTTTTGGACTTTCTCCTCAGGGCGCAGGGAGCTATGGAAGGCTTGTGAGCAGTAGTGACATGAGAGGTCTGAGTACCGAGTGGCAAGACTGGGGCATGGAGACCAGCGAAGAGATGGCACAGGGGTCCTGGTGAGATGGTGAGGCCTGAACTGGGGCATGGAGAGGCCAGGAGATGAGGACTAGTGGGGGGACACTTAGCTGAACTGACAGTGATGAGATGGTGACTGAGCAGGCACAGTGGGTGAGGTGAATGAAGGAGTCCAGGCATGCTGGGAGCCATTGATTCAGAATATGTTAATACTATACTTAAAAGAGGTTGTTTAAGACGGGCCTTCAAGGGTGTATAGGAGTTGTCCAGGGCATCCATGGGCAGAAGGCAACCCAGACAGAGGGCCACCAAAAGCAAAAGTTTAGAAGTGTGGAAGAGTCTGTTTGGAAAAGCAGGGGGTATGGTGAAGTTTGGGGTTGGGGAGGAACTAGAGGGGTCAGGAATTGGGGGGCCTTGGGTGCCATCCTGTAGGTTACTGGGGGTGGGAGTCAGCAGGCTGAGCAGCAGGAAGAGAATTTAAACATCTGTGTTAGTTTCCTGTGGCTGCTGTAATGAATTGCCACACACTGGGTGGTTTAAAACAACAGAAATTTATACTCTCACCGTTCTGGAGGCCAGAAGTCTGCCATCAAGATGTCAGCAGGGCTGCCCTCAGTCTTGAGGCTGTAGGGAAAGATCCTGCCTTGTCTCTTCCAGCTCCTGGTGGCTCCAGCCGTTCCTCCGTTGTGGCTGCGTAACTCATTTGCCTGTTTCCACATGGCCTTCTCAGTGTCCATGATAAGGACACTTGTCATTGGATTTAGGGCCCACCAGGGCTAATCCAGGATGGGTTATCTCAAGATCCGTATTTTGATTACATCTGCAAAGACATTTTCCAAAGAAGGTCGTTATTTACAGATTCCAGGTGGACCTATCTTTTCTGGGCCACCAGTCAACACACCACAAGATCCTAAATTCTAACCCCAAACTCTAATCCCAGATGGAGAGCATGTCGCCTTCCCAGTCCTTCTGGGCCTCCCACACCATCCAGTCCTGCCACCTGGAGCAGGAACTCCAGATTCATCCCGGTTCACGCTTCCATTCCCAGGGCTCCGAGGTGTGTGTACCTGTGTGCAGAAGTAGCTCCCTCCCTTCCCCACGACCTGCGGGGAACGAGCGCCACCGTGCGTCCATCTCGGAGCGGTGCGGACGGAGGCTCCCGCCGAGTCCCTTGCCCATTGCTTCTGCTCCTCGCGGCCTCAGCATGAAGTGGGGGTTATTACCCCCATTTTTTCAGACGAGGAAACCCCGCTCAGAGAGCCTGTGACATGCCAAAGTCACACAACCTCCTATTCCCTTCTGACTCTGAAGCCGCCAGCAAAAACCAAACACATGCAGAGCGATGGGGCGGGATCTGCAGACACCTGTGGGCTGCGCGACTTCTCGGGGTCTGTTTCTCGCTCTGTGAAGGGAGCGGGGTGTACACGAGCCCGCCAGGGGGCCCGCTTCCAGTTCTCAGGCTCCAGGAGAAACTCGAAGAACCCAGAGCTCAGCCTTTCGCTCAGCCCCGTGGACCTCGCAGCTTCCGAGTCCTTTCAAACATTGGTCTTTTCTGAATTGTGTAGGTGTTTATTGTTTTTCTCTTAAACCTTTTCACATGTGTGAACTATTTGGTAATTAAAAAAATATGCTTACTGGGTAAGAACTTTAGGCGGGCCTCCAGTTCCTCTCTGTAAGGCCATAAACTGGTGGCAATTTCTCCCACCTTCTTCTAGGGATGATGTATACAAATACATATCTATACATGTATAATCACCACTACTACCCTCATTTTTTAAAAAAAACAGAAGGTGGCATGCAATACACATTTCTGCACTTGCTTTTGTCACTTCATGACGTTTTTGCATTGAATCCATATGATTACATATAACTTACTTTGGGGAGTACAATTTTCTATTGAAACATATCGGAGGTGCCCCAAAAAATGTATACACATTTTAAGCGATGTTATCTATGCTCAAGCAGGAGTTCGCCGTCATCAGAAGTGTCTGGACGCTGATGGTAACCACTTTGAGCACCTTTTGTAACTGCAGAAATCAAACATGACTTGTATTCATCTTTTGTTATCGGTATATATTATTACATTTAATATAGTTTTTTTCTTTCTTGAAATGTGTATACATTGTTGGGGCACCCTCTGTATATACACACAAAAATCCTAAGTGCATACAGAGTGAACAAAGCATGTAGCTAGCACTCAGACAAAGATATAGAACCCAACCAGCCCCTCATGGCCCCCTTGTGCCCCCTTCTAACTCCCCACAAAGGGAACCACTTTGATTTGGATCTGTTTTTGTTCTCTATGAATCATGTCCTCTTCTCTGTGCAGCTTCTTTCACTCAACATTCCGTCTGTGGGATCCATTCGTGTTGTTGCCCGTAGTTGCATAGCATTTATTTGCAATGCCGTGTAGTACTCCAGTGTCTGAGTATACCAGACTTTATTTTATCCATTCTACTATTAATGGACATTTGGGTTGTTTCCAGGTTTTGCCTATTACAAATGGTGTTGCTATGCACGTTCTAGTGTAGTATGTATCTTTTGGTGACGACGTGCATACATTTCTGTTGGGCATATTCCATAGAAATAGACTTGCTGGGTCTAAGGTCTGTGCATGTTCTGTTTCAGCAGAAGCTGCCAAAACATCTTCCAAAGTGATGGTAACAATTGACATTCCCACCTGTAAATTCTTATTACTCTACATCTCACCCACATGTGGTATTATCTGCTTTTTTCACATTAGCCGTTCTGGCAGGTGTATAGTGCTATTGCATTGTGATTTTAATTTGCATTTCTCTGATTACTTATGAAGCTGAGCACCTTTTCACATGTTTATTGGCCATTTTGGGTATTCTCGTTTATCTGTAAGTCTTTTGCTCATTTTTCTATTGGGGTGTCTGCTTTTCTTCATGTTGATTTATAGTTCTTTATATATTACAAGTAGTTTTTTGCATATATGTTGCTGATATCCTCTCCCACTTTGTGGGTTGTCTTTGAATTTCTTTAAAAAGATTTTATTGGGGAAGGGGAACAGGACTTTATTGGTGAACAGTGTGTACTTCCAGGACTTTTTTTTTCCCAAGTCAAGTTGTTGTCCTTTCAGTCTTAGTTGTGGAGGGCGCAGCTCAGCTCCAGGTCCAGTTGCCGTTGCTAGTTGCAGGGGGCGCAGCCCACCATCCCTTGCGGGGGTCAAACTGGCAACTTTGTGGTTGAGAGGATGGCTCCAACCAACTGAGCCATCTGGGAGCTCAAGGTGCCATGTTCAATCTTAGTTGCAGGGGGCGCTGCCCACCACCCATCCCTTGCAGGACTCACGTAATTGAACTGGCAACCTTGTGGTTGAGAGCCTGTTCTCCAACCAACTGAGCCATCCGGGAGGCAGTTCAGCTCAAGGTGCCGTGTTCAATCTTAGTTACAGGGGGCGGAGCCCACCATCCCTTGCTGGACTCGAGGAGTTGAACCGGCAACCTTGTGGTTGAGAGCCCACTGGCCCATGTGGGAATCAAACCGGCAGCCTTCGGAGTCAGGAACATGGAGCTCCAACCGCCTCAGCCACCGGGCTGGCCCGCGGGCTGCAGTTTTGACACCCCTGTTCTAAGGCTTTATTGTTTTAACCTTTCACATTTGGGTCTGGAATTTATTTCTATTTATGGTGTGAGGTAGGGGTTGTGGTAGGCTGAAAAACGGCCTCTGAAAAGATGCTCATATCCTAATCTCTGGAGCCTGTGAATGTTACCTTATGTGGTGAAGTATTTGTAGATGTGATTAAGTTAAGGATATTGAGATGGGGAGATTATCCTGGATTTTCTAGTTGGACCCTAAATAGAACCACATGTGTCCTTACAAAAGGGAGGCAGAAGGAGATTTTACACTCACAGACACACTCACCCATCCCCACCCCCATCCTCACAAGGAAGCCATATGAAGATGGAACAGAGAGATAAGAGATTTGAAGGTGCTGGCTTTGGCAATTAGATTGATACAACCAAGGAATGCTGGCAGCTCCAGAAGCTGGAAGAAACAAGCAACGGATTCTCATATAGGGCCTCCAGAGCGAGCTTGCCCTTGCTAACACCTTGATTTTGGCCCACTGATACTGATTTGGGACTTTTGGCCTCCAGAACTGTAAAGGTATGAAGTTCTATTGTTTTAAGCCACAAATTTGTGTTAATTTTTTTTTGTTTGTTTTTTTTACTGCAGCACAGGAAGCTATGACAGGGGTCAAGAAACATTAATCCCCCCCAATAGTCTATCCAGTTGACCCAGCACCATTTACATAAAAGATCGTCCTTCTCCCACTGCACTGCAGTGTCACTTTGTCACAGATCAGGTGTGGGTTTGTTTCTGGACTCTATTCTATTCCATTAGTCTGTTTTTCTATTCTAGTACCAACACTAGGCTGTTTAAATTCCAGTACTTACGAGAGTTCTTGATATGGGGTACAGTAAGTTCTCTAGTTTTGTTCTTTATTTTTGTATTTTATATAGATGGCTTTTCCTTTGCATCTCCATGTAAATTTTAGGATCAGCTTTTTAATTTCAGGGAAAAACCTTTTGGGATTTTGAATGGGGCTGCGTTGAATCTGTAGCGTAATTAGAGATGACTTGATATGCTTATAATATTGTCTTCTAGTCCATGAAAAGGATATAGTCCTCAATTTATTTAGATCTTACTTAATTTCACACGACAATGTTATTAAAAATTTAAAATTAAGATATATTTCACATAGGATAAAATTCACTCCTTTAAAAGTGTACAATTTAGTGGTTTTTAAGTATATTTACACAATTGTACAATCATCACCACTAATTCCAGAATATTTTTATCATTCCCAAAGGAAACCCCATACCCATTAGCTGTCTTTCCCTATTCCCCACTCCTTCCAGCCCCTGGCAACCACCAATCTACTTTCTGTCTCTACGGATTTATGTATGCTGGACTTTCCATATCAGTGAAAGCATGCAATATATGTCCTTTTGTGTCTGGCTTCTTCCACTTAGCATAGTGTTTTCAGTTTTCACCCATGTTGTAGCATGCATAAAAACCCCATTTCTTTTTATAGCTGAATAATATTTCATTGTGTGGATATACACGTTTTGTTCATCCATGTATCCGTTGATGGACATTTGTGTTGTTTCCACTTTGGGGCTTTCATGAATAATGCTGCTATGAACATCATGTGTAAGTTTTTGTGTGGGCATATATTTTCAATTCTCTTGGTTATTTTATACTTAGGAGTGAAATTGCTGGGTCATGTGGTAACTTTATATTTAACTTCTTGAAAAACTGCGAAACTGTTTCCCAAAGCTGCTGCACCATTTTCCTTTCCCACCAGCAATGTGAGAGAGTTCTAATTTCTCCACATCCTGGCCAACACTTATTGTTTGTCACGTTGATTATAACCATCCTAGTGGGTGTGAAATGGGATCTCATTGTGGTTTTTATTTGCATTTTCCCAATGACTACTATACAATAATATTTTGTAGTTTTCAGTTAGAGGACTTGCACACCTTTTAATTTACTTGATACTCTTATAGATGGTTTCATTTTTTAAAAAAATAGATTTTGTGTGTGTGTGTGTGCAGTTTTAGGTTCACAAGAAAATTGAGTGGAAAGTACAGAAGTTCCCCTGTATCTCCTGCTTCCACACATACCCAGCTTCCCCCACTGTCAACATCCCATTGTTTCAATCAATGAAACTACATCGACACAGAATTACCTGAAGTCCATAGTTTAGATTAGGGTTCACTCTTGGTGGTGTCCATTCTATGGATTTGCGTAACTGTGTAATGTCATGTATCTACCATTAGGGTACCATACAGAATAGTCTCACTGCTCCAAAGATCCTCTGTGCTCTACCTATTTATATCCCTACTTCCCCCAATCCCATGGATTCTTTTATATCTCCATAGTTTTTCCAGAATGTCATATGGTTGGAATCATACAATATGTAGCCTTTTCAGATTGGCTTCTTTCACTTAGCAATACGCATTTAAGGTTCTTCCCTGTCTTTCATGGCCTGGTAGCTCATTTTTTTTGGGGGGGTGCTGAATAACATTCCATTGTCTGGATGCACCATAGTTTGTTTATCCATTCACTTACTGAAGGACTTCTTGGTGGTCCCATGTTTTGGCCATTCTGAAGAAAGCTGCTGTAAACATCCCTGTGCAGGGTTTTGTGTGGACTTAAGTTTTCAACTCACATGGGTAAATACTAAGGAGTGTGATTGCTGGATCATATGGTAAGGTATGCTTACTTTTTTTTATATAGATTTTATTGGGGAAGGGGAACAGGACTTTATTGGGGAACAGTGTGTACTTCCAGGACTTTTTTTTCCCCAAGTCAAGTTGTTGTCCTTTCAATCTTAGTTGTGGAAGGTACTGTTCAGCTTCAAGTTGTTTTCCTTTCAGTCTTAGTTGTGGAGGGCACAGCTCAGCTCCAGGTCCAGTTGCCGTTGCTAGTTGCGGGGGGCGCAGCCCACCATCCCTTGTGGGGGTCGAACCGGCAACCTTGTGGTTGAGAGGACACGGTCCAACCAACTGAGCCCTCCGGGAGCTCAGCGGCAGCTCAGCTCAAGGTACTGTGTTCAATCTTAGTTGCAGGAGGCTCTGCCCATCATCCCTTGCAGGACTCGAGGAACTGAACTGGCAACCTTGTAGTTGAGAGGACACGTTCCAACCAACTACTGAGCCATCCGGGAGGCAGCTCAGGTCAAGGTGCTGTGTTCAATCTTAGTTGCAGGGGGCGCTGCCCACCATCCCTTGTGGGACTTGAGGAATTGAACTGGCAACCTTGTGGTTGAGAGCCCTCTGTCCCATGTGGGAATGGAACCTGCAGCCTTCGGAGTTAGGAGCATGGAGCTCTAACCACCTGAGCCACCAGCCCGGCCCAGGTATGCTTACTTTTGTAAGAAACTGGCGAATTGTCTTCCAAAGTGTCTGCACCATTTTTCATTCCCACCATTAATAAATGAGCATTACTCTGGCTCCACATCCTCGCCAGGATTTGGTGTTGTCGGTGTTTTGGATTTTGGCCATTCTCTAAAAGGTACTATGAGTTGTTTGAATTTGCAATTCTCTAATGACATATGATGTTGAGCATTTTTTTATGTTTATTTGCCATCTGTACATCGTATTTGGAGGTATCTGTTCAGATCTGTTGCTCCTTTTTTTGACAGGTTGTTCATTTTCTTATCGTTGAGTTTTAAAGTTTTGTATATTTTGGATAACAGTCCTTTATTGGATATATCTTTTGGAATATTTTCTCCCAGTCTTTGGGTTGTCTGCTCATTTTCCTGACATTATCTTTTGCAGAGCACACGTTTTAAATTTTAATGAAGTGTCCAGGTTATCAATTATTTCTTTCATGGATTGTGCCTTTGGTATTGTATCTAAAAAGTCATCACCAAACCCAAGGTCATCTAGATTTTCTCCTATGTTATCTTCTAGGAATTTAATGGTTTTAGTTTTAAAATGTTGTTTCCTATTTGTGGCCAGTGAATAGAAATACAGTTGATTTTGTATATTGATCCCATCTCTAGTGACTTTGCTAAATTCACATAAATTTATTCAGAGATGTGTGTTAAAAATCTCCTACCATGACTACAAATTTGTGTGTTCCTCCTGTTATTTCCATTAAGTTTTGCTTGTATTTTGAAACCCTTCTATTGGGTGCATAGAGATTTGGGATTATGATATCTTCCTGCTTGACATGTCCCTTTTATTTCTAGAATCTTCCTTCTGAAATTGTGCTTGGTAACATTGACACAGCTACAGTAGAGTGTTTTTGGGTGTTGTTTGTGTGGTATATCTCTCTCTATCCTTTCGTTTTCAACATTTCTGTGTTCTTATATTTAAATCATGTCTCTTGTAAGTAGCTTATAGTTGGGTTTGTTATTTTTATCTAGTCTGACAATGTTATCTTTTACTTGGAGTATTTGGAGTAATTAAAAAAAACACTACATCCACGTTAATCAGCATGAATTGAGTCTTTGAAGTAAAACATGAATCAGCTGTTTTACACGTTCCCCTACTTCCCCTCCAACCTACTTTCCAGTTATTATTGTTTATATTATTTTTGCTTTGTTGGAGCTTATGACATTTAAATTATGTTTTTTTTTTCACCGTAACATCTTCACTTGTTTAGTTTTAATTCTCTGTTGATGTGGATTTGATGCTCACCTCAGTCCTTTTCCCACAGCTTCTCCATTTCTGAGTTCATTTATTTAGAGGCGTTTCTTAGTTGGCTGCTTGTCATTATCAAGTTGTTTTTCAAGAGGGGCTCATATATGCTTTATGTTATTGCTTTCAGCAATACGACATTACCTCCATAAAGATACAAACATATAAAATAAAGCAAAACCAAATAAAACCATACCAAGACGCTCTTATGGGCTCCGCATGGTACATAGTATTTGCTTTTATTTCAGCTCTCCTTTGATCTTAGAAATGGTGGCTCTTAGTGAGATTTCATTCAAAACAGTGGTTTCCATTTCACCTCCAGAAGACTGGCTAAAATTACACTGACCACATCAAGTGCTGGTGAGGATGTGGAACTCACACCCACCACCACCGGTGGGAGTGTAAGATTGTACAAACGTCTGGCAAGGCTGTGCGTCAGATCTGCTGAGGCTGAACATATGAAGAACTGACAATTAAGTTTGTGAACTCATCCTAGAAAAAGTGCTACACACCTCACTGCTGAATATCACTACGGTCACCTTTGAAGTTCTCCCCTTGGGAAGCTATGCACCGACACCAGCGCCTAGCCCACCCTTCAAAGCAATTTTGGAACTCTTTTTCTGGAATGGTCATCAGAGCTGTCATCGTATTACCCTTGATGTCCTGAATGTCATCAAAATGTCTTCCTTTCCATGTTTCCTTTATCTTCAGGTAAAGAAAGAAGTCACTGGGGGCCAGAGCAGGTGAGTAGGGAGGGTGTTCCAATACAGTTACTTGTTTACTGGCTAAAAACTCCCTCACAGACAGTGCCGTGGGAGCTGGTGCGTTGTCCGGATGTAAGAGCTCCTTCGGGACCATTTTTGCACAAACCTTTCTCATGACAAGATATTCAGTTAATATTTTCCAACTGTTTCTGTATCAATGCTTACTTGGTCTGCTATGCTTCTCACGGTCAGCTGATGATTTTGACGCACAATTCGACGAATTTTTGCACTGTTTTCATCAGTTCTGCTCGTTACTGGCCGCCCTGACCTCTCTTCATCAGTGACGTGTTCTCTCCCCTCAGAAAAACGTTAATCCATGTACACTGCCGTTTTCTTCATGGCATTATCCCCATAAACTTGGACTAACATGTCCCTAATTTCACTTCCACTTTTGCCAAGTTTAACAAGAAATTTCATGTTTGTTTGTTGCTCTAATTCAAGCTCAGTCATTCTCATGACGGCACAGAAAAACACACAACCATAATGAACGCTACTCAGCAAGACACCGCCACGCGTTGACATGAACACAGCTGTGAGACACTGATACACCCAGGTTATGAAACCTTCCCGAGCTGTGTGTGTACAGTGCTGCCAAGGGAAGCGCACGGTGGCGAGTTCGCAAACTTAATTGTCAGACCTTCGTATGCTGACCCTATGACCGAGCAAGCTCAATCTTGGGGACCAATCCAACCAAAAGGGACATTATATATGTTTATCAGAAAATGTGCACGTGACTGTTCATAGCTCCCAAACAGGAACTACCCAAATGCCCATTAAAACACAACGGAATACTATTCAGTAACGAGAATGGACAATCTACAAAGACACGTGGAAGAATCTCACTGACATGAGGTGAATGGAAGACTCCAGAGACGGAAGAGCGCACCTGGCATGATTCTATTTATGTGAAGAACAAAACCAGGTGACCCTAATCTATGGCGATAGAGGACAGAAGAGCGGCTGCCTCTGGAGGAGGGCCTGACTGGATGCTGGAAGCGTTCCGTGTCTTGAGTTGGGTAGTGGTCACTTGGGGGGTATGTATACATAAGTGAAAATCCATTGAGCTCCCACGGAAGATCTGTGCACCTTACTGTGTTTTAAACCTCGGCAAAAAAATTAAAAATCTTTAAGAAAAGGTTTGAGGCATAAGGTCACCTCCACCCAACACTTGGAGACTGAATCTGACGACACAGGCAGAGCATGCTCTCTGGTTGACACCTTGGTCCAGCCTCAGTCACCTGCTGTGACAGAAAAAACTTTCTAAAAATGTCTGACATAGTATTTTCCACTCCACACATGCCCGGCCAGAACTTTGCCAGGCCTCCATCAAGAGGGGCAGTTCGTGCTCTGTCATCCTCTTCTCCCCAACCTGGGTGAGCTTGTGGCTGCTTCTGACCAGTAGAGTATGACAGAGGTGACACTGGCTGACTTCCAAGGCTGGGTCATAAGTGTAATGGCTTCCTCTGGCTCTCTTTTGACATGCGCCTTTGAAACCAGCATGTAGGAAGCTGGCTGCCCTGATGACACCATGCTGTAGAGACATTGCAGCGAGACCACAGAAGGACAGAGACAGGTACCTGAGGAACCCCAGCTGTCCAGCCTCAAGCTGCCCTTTGAGCTCTGCTGACTAATGTCACGTGAGCTTAGGTGAGCCACCCAAGTGCAAATTCAAGAGCTAAATTAGTAGTCGTTTTATGCCACTGTGTTCTGAGGTGATCGATATGCACCAATAGATAACTGGAACACTTGGTAACTTTCCCCTAGGGCTTCCCCCAGGCCCTCTCTATTCCAGTCATGCCAGCTGCACCTGCGTCCACTCCGTTCCCTAAGGCACTAATGGGCTCCCCTGTCTGTGATGCAGGAATCTGCCCCACCTCCCCCAGGAAGGCTTCCTGTTTGCAGTGTTGGGCAGTGATTAAAAGCAAGATAATAGTGGGAGATGGTGACAATGGGAGATGCCCTTCATGTTTAGGGGCAGGAGTTACATGGGAAATCTCTGTACTTTTCTTTCAATTTTGTTGTGAACCTAAAACTGCTCTAAAATAAAAAGTTTACTAAAACACAAAAAGGCAAGTTGACTCCAAAACTAGACCAAGTTTGGGTTCAAATCCCAGATCTCTTACTTCCCAGCTCGATGTCTTCAGGCAAGTTCCTTAACTCAGAGCCTCAGTTTCCTCATCCGTAAAATGGGGTCATAATAGTGGCTACTTCCCAGGTCTGTTAAAGGGATTAATCGATGGAAAGCACTCAGAATGACCCCAGCTCACAATAAGCACTCAGCCATATCGGCAATTATTATTATTGCCCCAGACCCTGGGGTCCTGTCATCTCTGAGCTCTGGGAGCTAACTGAGTGTGTAAGATGCATTGGAAACCTAATTCATTCATTCTTATTCATTCGTTCATTTGTTCTACCCATATCTCTGCTGGTGCCACCTGTGTACTAGGCACTGGGCTAGGCTCTCGGGGTGCAGCAATGAAGGAGGTGGGCACCATCTTTGCCCTCGGGGGCTTACATTTTATTGGGGATGGAAACAAACAAATACATCAAAGAATTGATAGATTTTCATGGGCGCTTCAAAGGACAAAAATAGGAGGTGGAGACAGAAAAATAGTTGGAGGGCAAGGTAACCGCTCTGGGGAGGGGACATCTCTGAGCAGAGACTAGAAGGGGATAGAGGAGCCAGTCTCACGAAAAGGGGAGGGCAAAGCATTCCAGACAAAGGGTGGGGCTAGTACTGAGGTTCTTGTGGGGTCTAAGTGTTCTGGGACTTCAGCAGGATGAGTGAGGAGGGAGGAGGCTGGGAGGGTGGCAGAATCTGCTAGAGTCACGGGTCTTCGCAGCAGATAGAGAGCCCTGGCGAATTGCAACAGCCAACACTATACTGGACACCTACCATGGGCAGGCCACTTTATGTGTATGATTTCATTTAATCCTCACAACAGCCTTATCCCATAGGTACTAGTATCCTTCCCATTTTACAGATAGGGAGACTGAGGCACTGAGGTTCTTGGCTGGGATAGGGTAGTGCTGCCAGTGATCTTGGCTTCCTCACTTGTACCTGGGATAGCAACGGGCCTGCCCCCCTGGGGTTGCGTGCGATGCAATGAGTTCAGCACCCAACACGGGGTTGAAGTTCCCTCAGTGAAGCCAGTGGGACGATTATTCACCAGCCTGTGGCAGGACCCGCCCACACACCTCATCTCCTTCTCTGGTGGGGTTCTGAGTCATGAGGACTATGGTGAGCAGGGCTGATGGCTGGGAATGGTGCAAGTTCCAGCAAGTGAGAGGAATGACGGGCCCTTTGGGAAACCTAAGATTTCCTACTTCTGGGATTTTTTGCACTGGCTGTTCCTGCAGACTGGACTGCCCTTCCCTCTCTTGCCTCTCTCTCAGCTTCAGTTTTGTTTTTTTTAAATTTTATTGGGGCATATTGGGGGACAGTGTGTTTCTCCAGGGCCCATCAGCTCCAAGTCATTGTCCTTCAATCTAGTTGTGGAGGGCGCAGCTCAGCTCCAAGTCCAGTCCGTTTTCAATCTTAGTTGCAGGGGGCACAGCCCACCATCCCATGCGGGAATTGAAATGGCAACCTTGTTGTTGAGAGCTCACGCTCTAACCAATTTAGCCATCCAGCCGCCCCTCCCTCAACTTCAGTTTTTGATGTCCCTGGGCAGAGTTGAGGTTTCTCTCTTCTCACCACTTTAAGTAACTTAACTTAAAGTGGTTGGCCTACGGCAGGTGTGTGTGAGGGTTCTACACAGGGCTGGACAGGGCCTTCTCTCCCATGCTTAGTACAGCACCAGTGGTATCCATCACATGGCTCCACATGTTCTAGCTGTTTTCTCTTCTGAAAAATGGAGATTATAGAAAGACCTACCTTGGGGTTTGTTAAGAAAATTTAAGGAGCTAATTCTGGAAAACGCTTGCACATAATATGTCCTGGATATAGTATATAATGAGCTCTCAAAACTGTTTGCTATTGTCATTGAAGGCTAATGTTGTGCCAAGCACTTTACATAAAGTCATTCATTTAATCACACAACAGCTATTGTCTTCACTTCTCAGTCCCACCCAGGGTCACGATCTCACTGAAGGGGGCAGGGCTGGGATTTGAACCATGGTCTGGGTTTGTCTTAGCTGTCGGCAGAGGAAGGCAGCAAGCCAGCGAGCCAATGGAGCCCCAGTGACTCAGAGCAGACAGGTCCCCCAGCCCGTCCTTTCCTACTGACTCAGCCAGGATGATTTCTCAGGCCTTCTCTGGGATTCTGGGCTCCAGCTGCCTTCCCAGGTGGCTACCGCCATTGGGATGCCCTTCTTGGAGAGCTGGTGGGCAGCTCAAGCTCCTATAGTCACCCTAGGTGGTATCTTGTGTTCCTTTTGGGGTTGCCATCTTTTCTCAGGAGGAGGGTTGGTGGCTTGCCGGGATGGGCATCTCCCTCTGATGATAGAGTAGTGCAGAGGGGGAAACCGGGGCACAGAGAGGACCAGTGATGTGGCCAGGTGGCACAGCCACAGTGAGAGAGGCCAGGCAGAGAAGCCCAGCTTCAATTCTGGTCCCTTTCTCTATCTTCTCCCAGCCTTCCACAAACCCCAGCCCAGCCTGGATCCCCCAGCCAGAGACCCCCCTGCCCAACTCATGCTGAGCCCAAGGACAGGGCAGGCACAAATCTCTCTGTAACTGATCCCAATAGGCATGAGCATGAGTCACCATTTCTACTCCCCACCCACCTCCCCCATACTAAGTCTGCTGGGGGTAGCCATAGGAGAAAGGGAAAGTGGGAACAGAGCCCCAGCCCCCCTTCCTCCGGCCTCTACAGAGCATCACGTGATTCTGTAGGATGGCTTCTGCAGGCCATTCCTTCCTCTGCTTCAGGGTACCCTCCTGTCTCTGCTTTGGGGGAGCCCAGTGCCCCATCAGGTCACTGTAGCCTCAGGCCTCAGTTTCTCCAATTTCTGTAAAAGGATGGTATTTTTTTCTTTAGTTTCATTGAGGTATATTGACACACATTAATAACTTTGTATTAGTTTCAGGTGTACAACATAATGATTTATGTATATATTGCAAAACGATGCCCACCATGACATCCATCACCTCATGCAGGCACAAATTGCTTTTTTCTTATGATGAGAACTTTTAGGATTTACTCTCTTAGTAACTTTCAAATACACAATATTGTTAACTATAGTCACCATGCTGTAGTTATTAATCCCCAGAATTTATTAATCTTGTAACTGGAAGTTTGTGGCTTCTGATCCCCTTCCCCATTTTCCCCACCCCTGGCAACCACCAATCTGTTCTCTGTTTCCGAGTTCATTTTTTTTTTTTAAGATTCCACTCATAAGTGAGATTATACAGTATTTGTCTTTCTCTGTCTGACTTACTTCACGTAGCATAGTGCCCTCAAGGTCCATCCATGTTGTCACAAATGGCAGGATTTCCTTTTATATGGCTGATGTACAGTGGTAGTTTCGGAGACCCTTCCAGCCCAGACTTTTGTGATTGGTTACGACAGACTCCCCAGCTCACGCTTCCATCCTCAGACCCATGGAATAAGTCCTAGGGAAGGGACCTAGAGTGTCGCTAGGAGGACACTGAGCAGCGGGCAGGGTAAGAGACATCACGGGGTGAAGTTAATTGAGTGTGTGCTTTAATTTTATTTTTATTTATTTATTTATTTTGATTTTTATTGGGGAATATTGGGGAACAGTGTGTTTTTCCATGGCCCATCAGCTCCAAGTCATCCCTCAATCTAGTTGTAGAGGGTGCCGGTCACTGGCCCATGTGGGAATCGAACCAACAACCCTGTTGTTCAGAGCTCACGCTCTAAACCACTGAGCCATCTGATCGCCCCGAGTGTGTGCTTTTAGACTCTAGCCTGTGCTCAGGCTGGGTGAGAAATTTAGGAACTTGCCCAGGATCACGAAGCACGTGTTGTACTGGGATTTGAACCCTGGGCAGTCTGGCTCTGGTGTTGTGCAGCCCATCAAAAGGCATTCTCCCTGATCCCAGGTCTGTTCACCAGTCTCCTGTTGGACACCTACTGGGCACTACTCTGCTGGGCACTACTACATCTCAATCGGTGGGACGCAGGCCCTGCTCTTGGTGAAGAGATGGCCAGACGAAGTGCAATCAGCCTGTGGACCAGCGTTGGGGAGTGCAGGTTCAAAGGGCACCCACTTTTACAGTCTGGCAGGAGAGAGAAATCAAGGCTCCAGTTCCTGGGATGTGATCAGAGCCATAGAGGAAGAGAGAAGGGGTCAGGGGCATCCTTGAAGGAGTGAATGAAAAAGTAGATCCCTGCCTCTGTGGGCTTTGTGGCTGGTGTGGGAAAGATTATAATAATACAGTACTACTACCGATAAAAGGGAAAATCAAAGCCTTGACAATGACCTGCATGGCCTTCTGCTCTGTCCCCTGTTCCCTTCTGCCACCTCCTCTTCTGTCCTACCTACCCCATTCCTCATCCTCACTGTTCTTGGAACATTCCAGCCCACTCCTGCTGACCAAGGACATTTCTGTTCTTGGAGTGGAAGCAGCAAGGAACAGGTAAAGAAAGCGAGAAGTGGAGCAATATCTGCTGGAGACAGGCACTGCTGAGGGGTCTGAGCGGGTGCATGGGAACTGTGCAAAGGTGCTCTCCCTGTGTGGATGCTCCCGTCCCCAGAGAGGTGACATTTAATGTGAACCCTGAAGAGCTAGAAGGAGCCTTGCATGCCAGAAACTGAGGGGCAAGCCTTTCAGGCAGGGAATAGGCTGGACAAAGACTCTGAGGAGGATAGCTGACCAGTTCCAGGAACAGAAGGAGGCCAATGTATGAGTGGGGCAGTGGGAAAAGAGGGATGAGACAGCTGGCACTTGCATTTTATTCCAGTTTGGTGGGAACCCTTTGGAGGGTTTTAAGCAGAAGAGAAAATTGTTCTGTTTTTAAAGCAATCCCTCTGGCTGCAGAGTGGACTGTCACCCAGAACCCTGTGGGTGGATGGGTATATGGCTGGACCAGCGGGTTCAGAGGAGGTGGGACGTGGACTGTTGAAACCTGGAAACGTGTTTTGCTACGAAGCAGGAAGAGGACTGATGTCCCTGTGTCCATTTCACAGATGAAGGAAATGCAACTCAGAGACAGTCCCTACACAGGGGGACTATTATGCCCCTTTTACAGATGTAGAAATTGAGCGGGGAAGGCATTTGTCCAAAGAGACATAATTAAGGTCAAATGTAGGTCCCTAGGGCACTTTCTCTGCTTGTAGACAGTCTCCCTCTCTAGGTGTGGCTGGGATTACTCAGCACCTGGCTTTTGCAGACAAGAAAATTGAGGCTCCAAAGAACAGCACTCCTGGCAGTGAGCCTGGGATAGGACCCAGGGCCCCTGTCTCTTTGCCGCAGTCCTGGTCTTCCTGGTGTGGCTGTAGAGAGATTAATTGAGCAGAACCCACAAGAGGATAATAATGGAGGCGATGCTTAATTGCACATTTCCACTCTCAGTGCTGTGGCTGCTGAGGGACCAGAGGCTCTGCTTTGTGGGGAAGCGGGTACATCCCCTCCTGCCTCCCACCTGGCTCAATGCCCACTGTGGGCGAGAGTGTGTGTGTGTATGTGTCTGGGAATGTGTGTAACTGTGCATGTAAATGGACATGTGAACGAGGTGTCTGTGGGGACTGCAGCTTCTCCAGGAACATTGGGCACCTAGGGGCACCCAGTACCCCTTGCTTGGACCCAATGTCCACCTCACTTCTCCGACCACTTCTCTGCAGCCCCCTGTTTTCTGTGCCTTCTCTTCAGGCCCTGCGTGGGCCTCTGGATGAGAAAATAATTAACCACACATTCATTTTCCAAGGCTTGCAGCCCGTTCTCCTGGCCAAGTTAAAAATATTCACAATGTGCAGGGCTGCTGGTGGGAGGAGTGCAAGAGGCTGAGGGCCCCTGGGGCCACAGAGAGGAAGGGATATGTTGGGAGGGAAGCCTGGTGTGCTCCTGGGCATAGAGCTTGGGAGAATATAAAGGGGGGCCGGGGCTGGGCTCTGGACTTATCCCATTGTGGCCTCCCTGGGTAAATCTGGGCAATTTCATTGCCCTGTTGGGCCTCTGCTACCTCCTCTGGGAATTCAGGAATTTGCACTTCCAAAGCATTACCCCCCTCCTCCCCGATATAAACATGTGATCCCCAAAACAAAAATGAAAAATAGTCACAACTTTTGGGTTAATTAAGTGTGGAAAACAACACCAGGATCAAGTCAAACCAGTTTCTCTATTGCGGCGCTTTTCAGAGCCTTTATTTGTTGAAAACTTTTGTTGTTTGGGATAAAACACACACGTGAACATAGCATTTAATTCAGATGGTGTGGAAAGAGTTTGGGGAGCTCATAGCTTTTTCCTGTACCAGCTCTGCCCTCTCCTCCCCTCGCTCTCAACAGGCACCATTGGCATTTCCAGTGCACAGAGAGATGGTATCACAAGTATTAGCAGATATGGGTATAGACTTTATCATGGTAAGTGACCATGAGTTTCCCAAGGGGAAAGGGGAGAGTATGCATGCAGCGTTTCTCCAACTTATTTGACTTTGACTCACTCCCAAGCATTTCTAGGTCCAGCATTTGGAGGAACATTCTCTGGGAAATGCGGGGAATCCCCAGTTCCCATGTTCTCTGATGAGACTGTATATAGGTGGGGAGTTAGCAGAGGTCTGAGCAGACTCCCTTCTGGAAGAAGGTAGCCATGACCTCTGACCTTTGCTGTCCACCCAGGGTTTCCCCTGAAGCTTGAGGGAAGGTGCCAGAGCTGGCAGTCTGCCTGGGGATACTGAGGCCCAAAAGACCAAGCACTGCCCAGGTCAGGAGCAGGTCAGAGGGCCGGCTAGGATCTGGATGGAGTGCTCCCAGGCAGTGCTCCCACACAGAGGGCCCCAGTGGCCTCACAGCCGATTAGGGGTGTGGAAGTGTTTTGGACACGGGACAGCTCCGAGAGAGAGACCTGTGGGCAGTTCTCTGAAGCATGGGAGCTCTCGTCTCACACATGAGTCGTTTCCTAGGAAATGGAGCAGATAGAATCGTGACCCAGTGTGCGGCGCACAGATGCACAGGCTGGGTGTGATGTATAGGTGTGTAGGCCCACTGTGCTGAGGGCGCTCTGGGTGTGATGCTGTGTTCTGGTGTGTCACCGTGTGCTGGTGGGGCACTGCCTGCTTGCGTGACCTGTGCGCAGCGCTGAGGTCGCGCCAGGTGTGAGCGGGAGGCGGTGGGGTGTGTGTGTGCCGTGGGCGTGGGGAGCCGCGTTGTGTGACCGGGAAGGTGTGTCGCAGTGTGCGGGAGACAGTGTGAGCTTGCGTGTCCCGGCCCGCCCCGCCCCGCGGCCGGGCAGGTGTGGGCGGGCCGAGCGGACCCCGCCAAGCTCGGGCTTGGAGAGCCGGCGGGAAACAGGAAGCAGGGGAGGGAGGCGCGGCCGGACGGCGGGGAGGCAGGGCGTGCGGGCGGACGTGCGGGGGGCTGACCGGCCGGACGCTCGGGCCAGGCCGGGGCGACGATGTGGGGAGGCCCGGGCAGCCCCCGCGGCCGCGGGGACGGGGGCGGGGTCGGGGGCGCCGCGGACAACGCTCCCCTGCGCCGGCGGAGCCGCCGCCCCAGCGCAGAGCCTGGAGCCCGAGGCGGCTGCGGCGTGCGGGCTCAGTCGGGTGAGCGGTGGCCACGCACCGCGGGGCCGACGGGGCGCGGGAAGGGGCGCTGGGGACACCCGGCGGGCGGGCGGGCGACGCCCCCAGCGCCGGGGCACCGCGCTGACGACCCGCGTCTCGCCCGCAGACCCGGAGGACGCAGCCATGCCGGGCGGGGTCGAGGCGGGGGAGGCCGAAGAGGAGGCCGGGGCCGGCTCAGGGTCCGAGGCAGAGGAGGACGCTCTGTGGGAGCGGATCGAGGGCGTCCGGCACCGGCTGACGCGCACCCTCAACCCGGCCAAGCTCACGCCGTATCTGCGCCAGTGCCGGGTCATCGACGAGCAGGACGAGGAAGAGGTGCTGAGCACTTACCGCTTCCCGTGCCGCGTCAACCGCACCGGTGAGCCGCGGGGCGTCGGGGGTCGGGCCTGGCGGGCGGTGCCCTGGGTCGCCCCACGGCGCCTTGGAGCGCGAAGCCAGGGGGTCTGGTCCCCTGGGCCTCGGTCTCCACATCTGTAGAGTGTGATGGATGGTAGGTCCACTGACCTGCCTTCTACCCCCCCACCATTGTGACCCAGCGGGTCCAGCATTTGGGGTTTGTCTGTTTTGGGGTTTCCGCCCACTTCCTGGGCCCACATTAGAGCAGAAGGTTGGATATGGTCGCCAGGGCAGGCTAGGCCTAGGACCTCCCGGTCACAGCTGGTGGATTGGGCATCGTCCTTGCCCTTTGATCTTGGTTCTCTTTGCCCCCTCCCTCTGTGAGCCTCTCACTCCTTGGAGAGTCATCTTCCCCCAAGTGCTCAAGACCCACCGAAGGGATGGACTTCAGGCTTGGCCAACGGGAGAAATATTTTACATTGCGTTTGGGGATAGAGGGGGCTTCTCTGTGTTATGGAAACGGCAGGCAGCATTTTCTGGCCTTGATCTGTGTGTGTGTGTAGGGGGGTAGGCAGAAGGTTGGGGCGCTGTGGGAGCACAGGGGCCATGGTAGGGATCCTGGCTGTCCTGGCTGTGGCAGACAGGATCTGACCCTGCTGTGTAGAGGCAGGTCCCTGTGTGTCAATGGCTTAATTATCTGGGGCACTTGGGCCCTAGAACACAGTAGGGGGAGGAAGCGGCTAGGCACGGGGGTAATTCCTC
Organism: Rhinolophus hipposideros; assembly: GCF_964194185.1. Classification (NCBI taxonomy): domain Eukaryota; kingdom Metazoa; phylum Chordata; class Mammalia; order Chiroptera; family Rhinolophidae; genus Rhinolophus; species Rhinolophus hipposideros. The sequence continues at coordinate 9,254,201 of NC_138055.1, forward strand.
ACCTTGAACCCTGGACGTCCTTCCGCCACTCCGCAGGGCGTCTGATGGACATCTTGCGCTGCCGCGGCAAGAGGGGCTATGAGGCCTTTCTGGAAGCCCTGGAGTTCTACTACCCCGAGCACTTCACACTGCTCACGGGCCAAGAGCCTGCCCAGCGCTGTTCCATGATCCTTGGTGAGTGGATCCACAGTGGGTGCCATACCTCGGACTCCAGTGCAGATGTTCCTTGCCCCATTCCTGTCAGGGAGGCACTCCCATTATGCCTGTTGACCAGATAGAGAGACTGAGGCACAGAGAGATCTGAAGCACTTTGCCCAAGGTTCCATAGCAGACTGAGTGTGGGGCTGGGACACTAATCCAGTTAGTCTGAGTTGGGAGCAACACACTCAACAAGGGGCAAGAGCTCTTTCACCCTAAAATTGTTTTCAGACATGTATGTGTCAGGCAGGCATGAGTTTATAGAGTCTTATGTAAAAACTACAAACACTCCAGGCAACTTTAGAACAAAAAGGAAAGATCTGCTCTGCTGGTAAGAGTTTGGTAAGTCTCCCTTTTCTTTGCATTCGCTCACACACATACACACACACTCACACACGCGGGATCATCCTACGTGTATTGCTCCATATTTCGCTTTTTCTCAGAACTGATTTTTGTGATTTTCCCACATCTGTTATACTTGTTTTAAAAGACTGCATAGTGTTCATTAATGATGTTGTGCTGTAAGTCATTTAACTGGCCCCCTGTTGATGGACGTCTGGGTTGTTTCTAGTTTTGTAAGATTACAGATGGTGCTGGAAACATACTTGTGTGTGCACCTGTGTGCCAATGTGTATCTTAGGAGGAGAGGTTCTGAGAAGTAAAATTTCTCCAAGAGTATTATTAAGTATTAAGTATTTTAAATGTGAAATCAACATACATTCCATCAGCAGTGTATGAGTGTCCAGTACCCTCATGGATCCTGGGGATCATTTAAAAAAAATTTTTTTTTTAATTTAAAAATATTTTTGCCAGTTTGGTATGTCAAAGGTAACGTTATTTTAAGTTTGTACTTCATTGAGAGATGTAGTTCACAACTTACTAGTTAGTAAACCTTGCGCAAATGACTTGACCTTTCTGTGCCTCAGTTTTTCTGTCTTTAAGGTGGATATAATAGTACCTGTCTTAAGTGTTGTCATGAAGATTAAATGAATGAATATATATATCCCAAAGAATAAAGTCAAATGTTAGTGGCTATTATTATTATTATTGCTGGTGACTTTGAGCATATTTTCCTATGTTTGTTAGCCATTTTTATTTTAGAAATTACCTACTGGTAGTTTTTACCCATATTTTTATTTTGTTGTTTTCCTTATTGATTTGTAAAAGCTTTTTATATATGGTAGCTCTGAATCCTTTATTACATTTTTCTCCTGCTCTGTTGCCTGTCTTTTAATTTCATTTGTTACATCTTTCATCATTCAGAGATTTAAACATTTTTATATGGATTTGTCCATCTTTTATAGCTCCCAAATTTCGTGCCTTATTGAGGAAGGCCTTCCTTACCCCCAAATTATAAAAATACATTCCAGTATTTCCTGCTAGTGTTTTTATGGTGTGGGTTTTTCTGTGTGGTTTGCTGGATATTATTTGCCTGACTTGACTTTTCTGTCCCCTGTCCCTGGCAGATGAGGAGGGGCCTGAGGGCCTGACCCAGTTTCTGATGACGGAGGTGCGGCGGCTGCGGGAGGCTCGAAAGAGCCAACTGCAGCGGGAGCAGCAGCTGCAGGCTCGAGGCCGGGTGCTAGAGGAGGAGCGGGCAGGGCTGGAGCAGCGGCTGCGGGAGCAGCAGCAGGCTCAGGAGCGCTGCCAACGGCTGCGGGAGGACTGGGAGGCGAGCAGCCTGGAGCTGCTTCGGCTCAAGGACGAGAATTACATGATCGCCATGCGCCTGGCACAGCTCAGTGAGGAGAAGAACTCAGCCGTGCTGCGTAGCCGTGACCTGCAGCTGGCGGTAGGCCCTGGGAGATGGTTGAGGTAGAGTGGGGAAGGGGTGACCTTTGCAAAAAAAAAAAAGATGGTGCTATGGTAGCCAGCTCGTGTCCCAGAGCCACCATCTGCTGGACTGTGGGCAAGTCCTTTCACAGCCCTGTGCCTCAGTTTTCTCATCTGCATTGTGGGGGTGTTGATGGCATGTATTTCATTGAGTTATGATTGTGGTTCTCAACTGGGAGTAAATTCCCCCCCCCCCCTTCCCGGAAACATTTGGCCGTGCCTGCAAACATTTTTGGTTGTTACTGCTAGGAGTGTGCTATTGGCATCTAGTGGGTAGGGGGCCAGGGATATTGCTAAACGTTCTGCAGTGCACAGGACAGCCCCCCTCCAACCAAGAACGATCAGGCCCCAAATGTCAGTAAGTGCTGAGGTGGAGAAACCTCGGGTTACGAGATTACACAAGTTTAAGACGTGTAGTGCTTGGCACAGAGTTAGTGCTCCAAACCTGTATCACCATTAGCATGTTGTTATTATTAGTATTATTAAGTGATGCTGTGTGCCAATCAGGTTACATGCATCAGGTCACATGATCCCAGGAAGGCACCATGCACAGGGTCTGAAACCCAGGCCCTGAGGCTTAGATTGTAAAGGACTTGCTCATCACAAAGCCAGGAAATGGAACAGCCTGGATTTTAACCAGGTCTGCCTGGCACCAGCGCTGGTGTCTGCCCCATGATGCTTTCCTGCCTGTTTGCATCCAGGTGAACTCTCACCCAGTCCTCTCCAGCAGGGAGTGAGGCTGGGAAGCCGAGTCTCACTTTCTTGGTGTCTTGTTGGTAGTTAGCATGGGGATAAAATGGTATTTTACTTCCCTAGGGAATTGTTTCAAGGATTTAACGAGCTAATGCTTGTCAAAGATTTAACAGTGCCAATCACACGTAGTAGGCTCTTTCCAGCAATACTGTGCCAGGTGCCACGGGGTATTCTGACCGTGGGATTTGAAATCTCCTGACCTATGAGGCTCGGCTAAGGCTGTGCCGTTGCAGCCTGTGATGGGTGGGAGGTTGCCGGTGTGAGAGCAACTGTGTGCAGGAGCCTGCGGCTGTGCATGCCGGTAGGTTGATGTTTGGGGAAGTGAGTCCTGATCGGGGGTGTGGAGGCCACAGGTTGAAGGGCCCAGGCTGCCAGGCCCGCTGGGGGGTGTCGGAAACTAATGTGTGGGTGTGAGGTTGACAAGGAGGCTGTCCTCTAAGGGCCTGCTTGGTGTTCGGCGCGAGATGGGGCTGTCTGAGGCCCAAAGGCTGGCTGCAGATTAAGTGAAGGGTAGCACGGGCGAGGATTCCCTCTCTGAGCCTCAGTTTCCTCATCATCCTGGAAGCAGGAGGTCATGGGTCAGGATGGCATAAACAATGAAACAGCACCTATGAGCCAGGCACGGTCTTCACTGCATACCACGTACCAACTCCTTGAATTTTCTAGCAACTCTATTGGGACAAAGGTGGGGCCGTTATTGTCCCCATTATTTATGGATGAGGAAACTGAGGCACAGAGAGGTTGGTTACAGCACTTTGCTAGGGTCCCAAAATTGAGAATTTCTGACTTTGCTCTTTGTACTGTTGGGCTGGGGTGGGGTGGGTGGCAGGTGGGGAGAGCTGGGGTCGTCCCTCTTTTTCTGAAATGGACATGAGACTTGCTATGAAATTTGGAAGAAAGGGTCCTGCTACTCAGAGAGGACAGCATGATGGCCACCGGCCCAAGGGTGTTGGCAGCGGCTGTGGCCGGCCTCGCTTGTCTCACCTTTGGGTTGGGTGTGTTTATGAGTTGGGTCCCCTGAAGTGGCAGATATATGCATGTGACTGGGGGGGTGTCCTCTGTGTGTGTATGTACAGCCGTCTGGGATCTCCTGGGGTGGGGTAGAGGGATGAAGAAGAGGAATTAGAAGTGCCTCTATATCTCCAGATTAGATGCAGGCACGCATAGTATGACCACCTGGGGGTATAGTATGACCACAAGGCAGAGAATGGCTGCTTTTTCCCAGTTTAAGGGTAGAGAGTAAGGGGTGAAATTCAATTAATAGGTAAGTTTTTCTTTAAGTGTAGCTACTGTAAATTTGCCTAAATTTTTGGAACTTTTTGGCATTGCAGATGGAAATAAACAGAGCAGCTGATGGCACCTGCCTTAGCAGCTTGGGCTTCCTTCCCCCATGGACAGGTGTGTGTGGTGGCTGTGATTTAATACTGTGTTTTATAAGGTGTGAATTTAATGAGCTGTTATTTCTAACTAACATAAACTTAGGGAACCAACGCTGTAATTTTGTGCTAAGTCAGTTTGTACACCAGGATTAAATGCATCCGTATTTCCTGGCACTCAGTGAAGACTCCCAGGTGCCTTGTCCCCTGAGCTCATCGGGGAGCTTACTGGCCAAGGGTCAGGCAGGAGGCTATGGTGTGTGGCTGCGGTTTGCTGGAGAGGGTGTGACCACGCTTGCCCTTGTAACTAGCTGTCTTTCTCCGGCAGTTCACAAAGCATGTTTTGTGAGGGGAAAGGAATGTGAGAGTCATGAATTTCTTTCTGAGTCCTTTGCGTAGGAGGAGGAGTATCGTGGAATTGCCTGACCTAGCCTCCAGGCGTGTGTGTGTGTGTGTGTGTGTGTGTGTGTGTGTGTGTTGCCATTCAAGGTTCTGAGGGGGGTGGGGCTGCAAGTCATTTTCCAAGAGAGGACAGGGTACTCCTAGGACACCAGATGTTGGCATGCCTGAGAGTAGCACCAGAGGTCATTGTGCCCTTTTTCCAACAATGACTTCATTTTGTGGCCTGCCACCTACTGCTACTCTTGTCACTGTCTAGCCGCCTCAGACTCCACATGAATTTGGAAAATAATGCTGGCTGAGTACACTCATAATCCAGCAAACTGGTCATGCATATCTGCTCTCAGCCAGGTGGCCACCACACAGCACCCATCCACCACCCTGGCCGGCTTCTGGTTGCACCCACCGAATGGGTGACAGGTTGAGGTTCTGGGGCTTTTATTTAAAGCTGTGAAGATAGCCACTGTCACATTCCTGGCAGCTCTATAGCCAGCCTCTGACAGTTTAAAGGTCTCTGTCCACCCTCTGTCTTATTTGATTCTTGCGTTGACTTTGGGAGGCAGGTGGTGGAGCAGGGGAATTGAATGGGCCCATTTTACCGATGAGGAAACTGAGGCCCAGAGGAGGTAAGCGACTTGCTCAGGATGACAGAGGTAATAAAAGTGGTAATAAGTGAAATCTGGACCCCTGGCTTGGAGTGCTTATTGGAGATGAACCGACAGCACCGTCTTCCTGAGGGGGAACCCAGGTAGGAACGTCTTGGAGGAGGGAGCAGACTCACATCTGTTCCATGAGTATATTGAGCTGGCTCGCTGGGTGGGAAGGGAACCTCCTGGCTCTTGGGCTGGGTGAGACCCTCAAAACCATCGTCCTTTGCTCGCCCTGGAGATGAGGAGACTGAGGTACAGAGAGGGGCCATGACTTGCCCAAGGCCACACTGAGTTAGAGGCATAGGGCCCAGACCCTGGTTCCCCCATGTTCTTGGTGCAGCCCTCCGTCTCCTCCATCGTGCTGGCGCTGGGCTCCATTGCCTGAACTGTGTGTTGGAACTGCTGGATGGAGGGGCGCGCTGTGATGCAGCACCCTGCCCACATGTCCTTGAAGCAGAGCTCCCTGGGAGGGTGGCTTGGCCTGGCTGTCCCCTTCCTTCCTCATCGTATTTGCCTGGCCTGTATGTTCTTCGTAGACAAGTCCAGGAGGACTCCTGCTTGGGTCCCTGTGGGGACCCAGGGGGCACTGAGGAGTGAGGAGCAGGACCTCTCCCCGTCGGCTTCATGGGGGTCGCTCTCTGGGCTTAGCCATGTCTCGGTGTCCAGGTGGATCAGCTCAAGCTCAAGGTGAGCCGGCTGGAGGAAGAGTGCACACTGCTGCGCAGGGCCAGGGGGCCCCTCCCCGGGGCTGAGGAGAAGGAGAAAGAGCCAGACAGTGCCGACTTGGTCTCTGAGTTGCGCGCTGAGAACCAGCGGTTGACAGCGTCCCTGCAGGAGCTGCAGGAAGGCCGGCAGCAGGTACATGGGGCCGGGTGGTACTGGGGGAGGGGCAGGGTCAGACCTTTCTGCTGCTCACTCATCCTCCTGAGGCCAGAGATTGAAGTGTCTACACCCGGGGTCTGAGATCTGGCGGGAACCCTGGCTGGCCTCTTGAACCCTGAGCGGAGGGCCCTTAGCGCTTGGCTCTCCTGGCATTTAGTCTGGAGTCTGTGGGTGGCGCCAGGAGGTCCTGGACTCCCTGAAACTGTGCACCTGATATGTGAGCAATTTTCTGGGGAGAGGGCCCCCAGCTTTCCTTGGATTTGTAGAGAAATCTGTGACCCTGGAAAGGTTGAGACCCCTAAAGTATGGGTGGCCCTGGGGCTTGCTGGGTATAGCCTGTGGCAGGTCAGTGGCAGTGTGGGCTGGGCACCTGGCACACGGGAAGTAGAGGATGGGAGCCAGGGCTCTGGTGTATTTTACAGGGTTGGGGGCGCCTGGTTGGGGTGGGGTCTGGATCTTGGGTCTATAGTCTACCTGTGTGGGCCGGGCTCAGCACCTGTGAAGACCCCTTGTCAGAGGGGTGGGAATAGGCCTTAGAAATAGCCACCCGTCTGCTGATCTGGGTGATGGGTGGGGACCAGAGCAAGAGAGAGGGTCTGGTTCTTGTTTAGGAATAAGATCCTGGCTGAAGTTGTCTGAGCATGCCTTCATCCACTTACCTCATTTGTACCCCAGATGCTCCCTGGAGGGTGGGCAGGGCTCGTGCGGCCACGCCCACTCTCCATATGGGACACCGTGGTCTAGAGAGGTCAAGGCCCTTGGCCAAGGTGGAAGAGCTAGTGGGGTGGGTCCAAGCACTGAAGGCTGCGTGTTCCCCTTCCCCCTGATACTCAAGGTGGGCCCTGGGCCAGAGGCTGAGGCAGCTTTGGACTCTGGCTCCCAGGAGGCAAGCCGGCCCGGGGCCCCAGGCTCAGAGCGTATCCTCCTGGACATCCTGGAGCATGACTGGCGGGAGGCACAGGACAGCAAGCAGGAGCTGTGCCAGAAGCTGCATGCTGTGCAGGGGGAGCTGCAGTGGGCCGAGGAGCTGCGGGACAAGGTAACGGCCACCATGTGCCATCTCTCACCCTGCCCTGCCTCCACCTTCCTTCTTGCTAACAGCCTGGGGAGGCTCCTGGGACGGGGAGGGGGATGGGCATCACCAGTTGGCTTGAGCCGACTTTCCCTGCAGGTGTGCCAGGCACTGTGCTAGGAATTACACATTCCTTCATTCTCAAGTATTTATTGAGAGACATCAGTGAACAAAACAAATGTCTGCTCTGCGGAGAGTAAATTCTAGCAGGGGAGATAAACCGTACGCTGTACACCTAAGTCAGCCACTAAGTAGCGGAGCTGTGAGGGCTGTGGAAGAAGCACAGCAGAGCAGGAGGGCCTATTGCAGCTAAAATGGGGAGGCCAAGGTTGGCTGGGAGGGTGTCATTATTGGTTAGTACCATTTTACAGAGTAGGGAGCTGAGGCCTAGTGAGGTGAAGTCAGGCTCAGCTTGGGGTGGGCACTTGTTATTGGGGCTCAGGGCTTGCTGCCTCGACCTGCTGGGCACCTGCTGGTTAGCTTCCCCCGGTCCCCAGCCCTGTGATCTGACCTGGGCACATTCTACCCTGCACTGCTCTGCCCACCGCCTGCCCGCAGTACCTGCAGGAGATGGAGGACCTACGGCTGAAGCACCGCACGCTGCAGAAGGACTGCGACCTGTACAAGCACCGCATGGCCACTGTCCTGGCCCAGCTGGAGGAGATCGAGAAGGAGCGGGACCAGGTGAGCCCAGCCTGCTGCACTCAGGGCCTGGCCCGGCCATTGGTTCTCATACGGCAGCAGACGAAGACAAGCAGACAGGACTAGAATTGTAGGAAAGAGTTTGACAGTGCACTGATCCATTTGTGGGGGGTAAGCAGGCCAGGAGAACCACAGACACGGGGCCTTGAACGCTTGAGTTATGTCAGCCTTGCCCTCTGAACACACCTGCCTTACCTGCGCTCCTGTAACAGGAAAGTTGGTCCTGATGCTCTTCATTTTTGAACCCCTATTCTCTTCACATCAAGGACAAGGCCTACACAGGGGAGGTGCTTGCAGGTATTTGCTGATGAAGAAATTCTCAAAAGTTTTGGCTCCCAGGCCCTGAGCAGCATGGCCCTCAATGCCTGACGCCACGGGCTGTGCCACGTACCGCGGGCCAGCTCCTCCAGGTCTGCAGTTTTCCCGTGCGAGGCTCCCACGCAGCAGGGAGGGCAGCGTTGTTTTGTCTTTGGACCAAGTTTGAATCCCACTAGGGAAGTTAAAGCTTACACATCAGGATGGGCCTTAGGATCCTCTGATAGGCTTGGTGGAAAGGCAGAAGCTTTATCCGTGGACAGTCTGACTTTGTGGTCCCAGGGGTCTGCACTTCGCCTGGTTGCTCCTGGCCCTTGGGCCTCTGGCTCCAGTTTCCCCTGCGGGAGTGGGTGGCAGGTCTGGGCCAGGGGCCCAGCTCTCAGGGACCCTGGTCTTCATTGTGGGGAAATGTGCTTTGGATGCGATGGGCTGGGTTTGAATCCAGGCACCTCCACTAGCCGGATGCAGTGACTAAAGCTGGCTGCACACAGTAGGTCTCACAGAGCTTTAAGTTGTTCTAGGGAAATGGTAAGAGTCTGGGCTCTGCAACTGGACTGCCTGGGTTTGACTCCTAGCCCTGCCCCTGATGCCTTGGTTTCCTTATCTATAAGATGAGAAAAATGAGAATCTCTAACTTGGAGAGTTCATGTACAAATTAAATGAGCTGATATTTAGCACTGGGCCTGGCACACAGGAAGTGATTTTCCTGCTGGCACCCCCATCCGTGTGGTCAGAGGCCAGGACAGTTGAGTCAGTGTGGCGCCTTCACCCTCCCGCTCTCCGCAGGCCATTCAGAGCCGCGACCGGATCCAGCTACAGTACTCGCAGAGCCTCATAGAGAAGGACCAGTACCGTAAGCAGGTGCGGAGTCTGGAGGCCGAGCGGGACGAACTGCTGACCACGCTCACCAGCCTGGAGGGCACCAAGGCCCTGCTAGAGGCACAGCTGCAGCGGGCCCAGGGAGGCCCCTGCCTCAAGGTGACAGGGGCAGGGTACAGGGGTCCTGGTGGGCATGCTGGGGTCCTGGCAGGAGCTCTTAGCCGGGGCTGGGAAGATGCTGAACCTGGTGGGAAACCTTCAACCTGGGGGAACCGGTAGGAGCCCTCAGCTTGGAGTAGGACTTGCAGGGCTGGATGGGAAACTTCAGTGGGGGTATGACCGCAGGAGACCCATGGGGAACTCTCAGCTGGGCTTGAGAAGATGCAGATTCTGGGCAGGGTACATGGGTCCTACCATGAGCCTTCACCCTAGGTCAAGAACATGTTGGTCTTGGAGAGAACTCTCGGCCAGGATGCCGGTCTGGTGGGGAGCTCCAGCTCGGGTGGGTGTGAGTTGGTGCATTAGGAAACAGGACAGAGGCATATGGGTCTGTGAGTTTCTGGGATTGCTTGTGGGGGCACGAAGACTAGTTTGAAGCCTGTCTTTTCGTATACTTGGAGAAGCCTGGCTGCCCAAGGGCCAGTGAGTATCTTGGAATGCAAAACATAAGCCCTAAAAGCCCCTCCGAGATCAGGTAGTTCAATTCCCTCATTGCGTAAGGTCAGAGAGGGTCAGGGGTTTGCCCAAGGTCACACAGCCAGCCGGCCCCCAAGACCCCTTGTAAATTAGATACTAGTTCTTGGATCTCCATCAGGAACTCTACCTTTTCCCATCTTGGCTTTGCTTGGAGATAATCAGCTGGCCAGGTGTTTAATACCTGGAGGAATAGAACAGAGGAAGTGTGACTCTGTGACTTCTCACTTTTCAAAACCCTCAGTGTTTTTTCACTCTTACATTAAGACAAAGCCCCTTCCCGTGCCCCAGAGGCCCCGCAGATGAGCTCCTCCCTCCCTCTAGCCTGGTTCTCTGGGTCTTAACCTTTCATTTCCTGGAATGTGTCACAGTCTTGTCTCCGGGACTTTGCACATGCTGTTCCAACGGCCTAGACCATTCTCCCCAACTTCGTCTACTTAGCACCTACTTATCCTTTAGTTCTCAGTTCAAACCACACTTTCTCTTGAAAGTACTCTGATGCTACCAGGCTGGGTGCGCCTTTGAGTGCCTTCCCTGCCCTGGGTACCTTCCTTCCCTGCTCTCTTGGAAGCTTGGGGCTCTTTCCTTCATCCGTCTCCATGTTCACAGTTCGTGTTCTCCTGTAGGTTGAGAGCTCCAGGAGGGCAGGGACCTGGCTCCCTCAGTCCTGCTGTGTCCCTGTTCCTGGCACACAGCAGGCATTCAGTCAGGGACTGACGCTGGCCCTCACCCAGAACTGCTGATCTCCTTGCTCCCCCTTCCTCTGCCAGGCCTGTGCTTCCTCCCATTCCCTGTGCTCCAACCTCAGCAGCACCTGGAGCCTGAGCGAGTTCCCCTCCCCGCTGGGAGGCCCAGAGGCAGCTGGGGAGGCAGCTGTCATGGGGGGACTTGAGCCCCACAACTTGGTAAGACACCTGCCCCACCCCGAATATGGGGGGACACTGATAGCATTCACATAATTACTAACATGTAGCGTGCTTTCTAGTTTGCTGACTGGTCCCTTTCACCTATGAGGAAATTGAGGCCCATGAAGGCCAAGCACCTTATTTAAGCTCACCCAGGGCCAGTTCCGTGCTGGGCCTGGGCCTGGGCCTGGGCGACTTGGGGGGCCACTCACACACTGTAATCTTGCAGAGCACACTCCTCTGCTGTAGGCCCAGTTCTCATCTGTGGAATGGGCACAAACTTAGGTGTGTTGAATTGTGGGAAGGTGCAGTGGGGGTGACCCAGGCCCTGTCATGACATTGCAGGAGATGGCCACAGACAGCGAGAAGGAGATCAACCGACTCTCCATCCTGCCTTTCCCGCCCAGTGCCGGCTCTATCCTCCGCCGACAACGTGAGGAGGACCCTGCACCTGCTAAGAGGTTAACAGGCTGGGAAGAGAGCCATAGAGGCCCAGAGAGGTGGGGCTGCCATTTCCTGAAACAGCCACCTCCCAGAATCCCTAATGCCAGAGTCAACTCTAGGCAGTCGCTTCCCTTTGTTGCCTTGAAATGGTTGACGCCCTAGACACCCAGGCCCTGAGCGTCACAGGCGTGACTGAGGTCAGAGGTTAAGATAAGGCTAAAGGGCAAGGTAGGCTCAGCCCTAGCCAAGCCTCCTGGGGGGAGAGTCACTAGAGGTCGAGCCTCAAAGTTCCTAAACCCAGGGGAAGTCTGGATGGTTGAGGACTAGGGCATGTGGAGAATGCTTCAGGGGGTCAGGGACCTCAGGCAAGAAAGCCGGCCTCAGGTTTGGGTGTCAGCAGCCAATGGGGGCCAGAAAAAACAAGCCGTCTCCACTAGTGGCAGGACTGGGGGCAGGGATGTCCTGCCTCCTGGTCTATGTCTCAGTCACAAGCTTGATTGTATGAGTGAATCTGCCACGAGTGGGGTGTGTGATGAAGAGGTCATGGTCTAGTGTGGGAGGCAGGCCCAGGAGCCACGAATGACAATGTAGAACGTGAGGGTGAGATGAGGGGAGGCTTCCTGGAGGGGGTGGCATTAAAGGCCAGGCCAGGTGGGGGCTGAGGTCAGGATGTGAACTTCTTGCCTGTGAGTTTACGGGAACGAGGTGACATGAGTGCCCTGTGCCTGGGACCCCTACCTTGGGTCTAGCCTGCATTTGCTTGGGGGCTGCAGGACCTTTGGTGGCATGAGGGCAGGAGGAGGGAGGGGGGCAGATGCCCACCGAACCTCAGCTCCTGTCCCCCTCTCCCTTTCTCTGCCCAGGTCCTTCAGCAGCATGTCAGACATCACAGGTAAGGGCCCTCGGGCACTCTGTGGGGAGGGCTCATGTGGAGGGTAGCTTTTTAGCTCACCTGAGCCCACTGCTGCCTGCTCTGCCCTTGGCCTGTGTCCCCCTCCCTGAGGTGCTCCTGTGCCCTGGCCAGCCAGGAAGGCTGTGCTCAGAAAGCCGCTGGGGGAGTTGGTTCACCCTGAGCCCAGTTCTGGTTCTGGCCGTGCTGCGCTCGCCCACCCTTCCAGGACCCTCTCCAGGAGACTGAAGGGTCCTCCTGGCAGGCCCTGGCCCAGCTCTGAGCCCAGTGGGTCCAGTGTGTTCTTGGGTCTTCAAACCTGCGAAGGCCCTAGGCCTCTGGGCCCTCCCCCCATTTCTCAGTCCCTCAGCCCAGCACCCCTGAACCTCACTCCTCCTCCCCAGGGAGTGTAACGCTGAAGCCCTGGTCCCCCGGCCTCTCCTCCTCGTCATCCTCTGACAGTGTGTGGCCCTTGGGAAAGCCGGACAGCCTCCTGGCCAGAGGCTGTGGCCTGGATCTCCTCAACAGGTACAGAAGCTGCCTGGGGTGGGTGGAAGTGGGGGCGCTGGGTCTCAGATTCCTGGAGGAGGGTGAGCAGGGGCGAGGTGGGAGGGAGGCAGCAACTAAGGCTTTGCTTTGTGCAACTGTCAGAATTGTAAGGTGTTTAGACACAGGCCGACTTGGATTCAAATCCTGTCACCACCGTTATGGTCTATGTGACTAGTGACTGTGCCTCTCTGCGCCTCAGTTTCTTCATTGGCTAAAGGTGATAGTGATGTCTTCTGCATGTCGGTGTTTTGAGATTTAGGACTCATGTCAGTTAAGACACTGACACTCTGCTTGCCAGTCCTCCCTACCGTGTTTCCTTTAAAATAAGACTGGGTCTTCTATTAATTTTTGCTCCAAAAGATGCATTAGGGCTTATGTTCAGGGGATGTCATCCTGAAAAATCATGCTAGGGCTTATTTTCGAGGAAACATGGTAGCTCTGAGCTCCTACCCAGTAAAGCTTCGTGCTGTGGGTCTGGGGTGGGGCCACCGAGGGAGCTCCAGCAGCCGAGCTGGCCACAAACCCATGACAGAAGTCATGCAACACATTGGCTCAGAGTGGGCTGCAGGCAGTGAACTCTGTGTTGGGCAGTGGGCGAGTGGACCTTAGGAGGGGTGATAGAGAAGGTCGTGCTGAGAATGTGGCCTCTGAACTCAGCCATGGAGAGAGAGCAGGTAGGGAGGACAGCTGGGTGACTGGAAGAGGGAGAGAGCAGAGGCTGTCTAGAGATGGGTTTGGAGTTTGGCATTGACTGGAGCACCCGGAGGGTGGCGGGGTGGGTGGAGGCAGAGCCACAGCAGGCTTTGTGAGTCAGGCTAGAAAAGTGTGGACTTTGGCTGGTGCACTCTGGGAAACCTGTGAGGGTTTAGCTATTACTAAATGCAGGACAGCTGCTGCCTGCCTTACAGCATTGTATGTGTCCTGGGAGGTAGGCATTATATCCCTGTCTTATAGAGCCCAGTTTTACTGAGGCTCAGAGAGGTTAAGTGACTTGCCGGAGGTCACACAGCGAGGAGGTGCCCTGGTCGAGGTCTACAGTGACCTGATCAGACTTGGATTTTGGAAAGGGTATAGGAAGCACTGATGTCAGAGCTGAAATGTGGGAATGCTGGATACAGGGGACAGGTCACACAAGAAATCAGGGCAGAGTAGGACCAGGGGCCTCCCGCCTCCTGGAAGCAGCTTGGCCAGGCTTGTGTCCAGGCCCTGCCCCCACCCTCACCCCCGGCAGCGGGCCCAGTGTGACATTGTTTCTCCCTGTGCAGGACATGCTTCTGGGGGAAGGGGTGGAGGTACCTCCCTTCCTGCCTGCCTCGGCCCTTCCTCCAGCTCAGGCCTGCAGCAGGGGTCTTGGCTACTGTCCAGGGGGTGCCGGGATACAGCCTAGGGAGCAGGAGCCATGTGATCATGTGATCATGGGGCCACCTCTGCTGCCCACGCTATTCCCGCGGAGGAGGGAGATGGGGGAAGAACACGTTACATTGGGCAGGGGTGGTGGATGGAGAGAGAAAGAAGTGGATGGACAGGCAGAGAGGGAGGTGAGGTGCCCGTGCATGTGTTCCCGGGCAATATGACAACAGAGTGGGGAAACACAGACTTTGTTAGCCAGCTAAAATCCCTGCTCTGTCACTTACTACTGGGGGATCTTGGGTACGTCACTTAGTTTCCCTGTGTGTCAGTTTCCTACTCTGTAAAATGGGATCACTATAGTGCCTGTCCCCTAGGATCGCTGTGGGGGTTCCAGGATTCCTACTATGGTGCTTAGAACTGTGCCTGGCTCCTCATGAGTGATAATGTTAGCTGTTAGCTGATACTATTGTTGACCTTGTTGCTCAATTCTCAGAGTAGCCTTCGAGGCTGGCATTTTTAGCCCTGTTACACAGATAAGGGAAATGAGGCTCAGAGTGTCAGGAATTTGGTGGTGGAATTGGGGACTCCAAGGTACCTTCCTTTGGGGACTCCAAGGTACCTTCCTTCCATCTAGGCTACTTTCAATCTCACGCCCGTGTTCAGCACTTACAACCTGCTGGGTATTTTCAGCCCTCATCTCCCCTGTCCTTCCGGGGCTCCTTGGGCCTTGGGGCAGGGCAGAGGAGATGGGCAGTGGGTGTGCTGGGGCAGGCCAAAGGATGGATGACAGACAAGCTGGGAGACAGCGAGGAAGAGCTGAGAGTGCAAGTGAGGTGCCGAGCCGGGAGGGGCAGGTGGGAAGAGCTCCAGGTGCTGGGGCCCTGGCCAGGGCCCGCCCTGCCTGCACTTACTACACTTACCGTACTCCATAGACTCGGGAACTCTGGCACCTTCCGTCCTGGCACAGGGGTGTGAATAGGTCATGGCCTGACTCCACCAGCTGTGCAACCCTTGTCCAGTTATAACGTCCCCGGGCCTCAGTTTTCCTCTTCTCTAACATGAGGGGAATAACAGATGTCTCTCATAGGGTTGGCGGGAGCATTAAATGAGGTAATCTGTGTGGCTTGCTCAAGGCTCGGCTACTTTAGTCCCTGACCTAGAACAAAGCAGTTCTGTACACTGCTTAGGGATCTTCCCACAGTGCCCTGGGGCGGGGACACTCATTAAGACCATTTGGGTCATCAATGCTTAGAGCTGACAGAGTGAAGGACTGGCCCTGTTCCCCACTGTGACCTGACACTGGGGTTGGGGGGCTAAGGAAATCCCATCCTTTGCCTTGCCCGCAGGCAGGGTTGGGGGTCAGTCAGACTGTGTTGCTGGAGACCCAGGAGTCCCAGGAGGTTGCAGCAGGCAGCCCTATCCCCCACCATGTTCCTCTTTCTGCCCCCCCACCCCCTGCCTGCTTGTCTGCTGAGGGGGCCTTGATATGAACCCTGCCCCCACTGAGACCCCAGGTGGACTCTGAAAAGTGCTCAGAGTTAGTCGTCCCAGGCTGTGGAGGCTCAGGGAAGTCACTTGGTCCCTCGGGGACGTGGGCTAGGGTGTCCTGAAGGAGGGGATGCCTTAGTTGGGTCTTCAGGAAGTAGCAGGAATTGGCAAGAGGAGCCTGAAAGCCTGGGGTGGAGAGTCAAACGCTGGAATTGCAGGGAGGGGAGGGGTGTGCCCAGGCAGGGGGTGGAGGGCCTGGGTGCTGGCTGCTTGCTGGGTCTTGCTCTCGAGAATCGGTGATGGGGAGTTGACTGTGTATTTGAAACAGGTGGGGAAGCTGCGGGCCCCACAGGGGTGACTTGTCCTGAATCATACCTGATAACAGGGATGTCTCATTTTCACTGAGCACTTCGTTCTTGCTGGGTCCTGTTCTAAGAGCATCCCATGTTTAACTCATTGAATTTAGCAACAAAATAGGTAGACGCAGATGGGGCTGCTGAGGACTGGAGGGGCAGAGCCAGGCCGTCTGGCCCCAGAGTTCCTGCTGGCACCCTGTATGCCACATTTCTCAAACTCTTCCGTCTGCAACCCCCTGTGAGAAAAACCCTGTACACCTACTTGAAACAAAAGGGTCATGACACAGTAGTTGGATTTACTTGAAGGGAGACAGCTTATACTTTCTATTCCATTCCCTTAAAAAACAGAATTTCCCTTCCCACTTAGGAATCGGCCTGCAGTTGGAAGGCCCCCGGAGTTTTCTGGTTTCCCCTCTGCCTGCATTATCTTTACGTTCGTCTGACCTTCACACGCACAGTGGGAGATGGGTGCCACTACTGTCCTTGCTGTATGGATGTGGTGACTGAGAATCAAGCAGCCAGCTCACTCGTTCAAGCCTAGGGCGCAGTGAATGCTGGGGTTTGATGTTGGACTGTGTTGCTCCAGCCATAAGGCCTTTGGGCAGCGTCGCCAGGCCTGGCCTCAGGCCTCCCAGCTCTCTCCAGGCCTTTCCGTGCCGCTCGATACAGCCAGGAGAGTCCCAGGGCTGAAGGAGCCTGTGAAGGCAGCACCCATATCCAGCCCCCGCTGCTCGGGCCTGGTTCTCTGTTTTGACTTAGGGGGTGGGAGCCAAGACGGGCTCCCTGGAGCCAAAGTTCCCATCTCTGCATGAGTGCTGATTGGGTTCAGGTCCTTTGCAGCCTTGCCCACCCCAGGCTGGCAGCAGGGCAGTGTGGCTGTGTGTACTGCAGCTGCCAAGGTGGGTGGGGAGGTGGGTGGATACCTGGACTCTGCCTAGGCCACCTCTTCAGCTGGGGCACACCTGCTGACCCTGGCTTCTCCCCTGCCCAGTACCAGGGCCAGGAGGTCAGGGAGGAAACCGACTTCTGGTCAGTTTTCTCTGAGCCTGGCCATAGGGCCTCACCAATTCTTATCCAGGGACAGGCAGAGTCCTGCCATGATGAGGATCTTGGTGACTCGTTGTCAACCATCAGTGGCTCCCACTGACCATGAGAGGTAGGCCAGATACTGTGCCCTCCGCGGGCTGGTTACAGCTTGCCTTTCCTGGGAACTGTTTCCCATGATGTTAAATTAGTTAATCAGAGCACAGCTTAGTATGGTGTCTGGCTAAGTACCCAGTAAGTGTTGGTTGCTATTAGTCTTACTGTTATTAAATTCTTCCACACGTCCTGTATTGTGTCCTCCACTCCTTCAGCTCCTGCCTGCCCTGCAGCCTGGAACACCCTCTCCTCTCTGCCTATTACTGACGTGCTTCTGTTCTTCATTACGGTGTAGCCCAGCTGCTGCTTCCTCTGGGAAGCCACACCCCTTTGTGCACCCACTGCTGGCTGTGACCTTCCCTGATCTGTGTTGTGTTCTAATGGTGACCTTCCCTCCTAGACTGTGAGCGTAACAAGCTTTTATTAGTCATCTACTATGTGCCAGATACTGTGTTTGGTGCTAGGAATCCAGAGCTGCACACGACAGCAGGCTGGTTATGAGGGTGTTCTTTCCGACGGAGGACACAAAAGGGAACATGCAGGGTGCAGATGCTGTGCTTCTGCAGGAAGCACCTCACTCTGTGCTGGGGTCTGGGAGGGAGAGGTCGCTTTTGACCTGAACCCTATAGGATGAGCAGAATTTGCCAGGAAGAGAAGAGGGGGAAGGCAATGATGCAATGGGCCGGGGGTGGGAGTCACGACATGCTTGGGGAATCGCTGTGGTTTTCCAAGAATGATGAACTGAATCAGAATACTGACTGAACTCTAATTCACATCTGCCTTCTCTCTTCTTAGGTCTCTGGCCATCCAAGTGTCTGGCCGGAGCCCCCCTGGAGGACCTGAGCCCCAGGACAGAGGTCTAGATGGCCTGCCATTCCTTGGGGACAGCTGGTCTGGGGCCGGGGTTCGGAGAGTGTTCTCTGGGCCAGGGTCTGCCAGGGTGGAACCAAGAGAGGTGAGGCCCTCTACTCTGGGCTGGGGGCGGAGTTAGTGGTTTAGCAGGAGTTACGAGTTAGTACCTTCTGATTGGTGGATCTAGGTCACTGGGCGGAGTTTCTGGGGATTGGCCAGAAGGGGGCTCAATGATTAAGCTGCTGGTTGCACTGCCTCACCGGCATTAAATGAAATCTGATTGGGCAAAGGATGGGAGATGGGGCAGACGGGACCTTCACAGGTTCTGGCTTTTAAATATGGGAAGGATCTGGATGAACCTGATGGGTGGGGAGCCCTGTTGATGGGAGCAGAATCTGAAGCCCACTGAGTTGGAGCCGCCTGAATTATGAAACATGGTCAGGCCCACACACAGTCTTCCTCCAGAGACAGGGCTGCGCTGCCCTTGGAAGCTCACTTCTTTTCCTCCATGCCTTGGTTTTCTCCCAGCCAAGGACAGAGGCTGCTGGCCTGGAAGGGGCAGGCCTGGAAGGCGAGGCCCAGCAGAGAACCTTGCCCTGGAACCAGGGGTCCACACTCTCCTTCCTGATGGACTCCAACGGTAAGTGTGGCCGGGGGGACTTACCAGTCCCTCGAGGGCCAACAGAGGGTCATTTAGCCCCTGGTGGAGGTGGGACCACTGAGTCCTCAGAGGGAGATGCTGTTCTGCCTCTTAACTCTCGGCAGTGCTCTTCCTTCCCATGTCACTGCCTCATGCTGCTTGTCTGTTTTATGCCCTCCCTCCATCCTAAGTAAGCAGCTGATAGTGAAAGGAGCACTGGACAGGAGTCCAGACACCCGGGTTCGAGTCCTGGTTCTGTCCCTAGTGGGCTTGGTGGCCTTGGGCAAGACCCGCTCTCTCTGGGCCTCAGACTCGCACTTATTTTTTTAATTTAAATAAATTTTTTAAAAAATTTATTAAAAGATAGCTAACACAATATTATACTAGTTTCAGGTGTATCGGCCTCTCACTTTAAGAAGGGGAAGGTGGGGTCCTGGCGGCTCAGGCTGATCCCTGACTTCATCCTCCTCTTGTCCTCCCTGCTGTCCCATGCCCAGCTTGCCAGTCCTTCCGTGAGGCCCTAGATGCCTGGGTGAAGGGGCTTGGCGCTGAGCCCTTCTACATTCGAGCCAACCTCACTTTGCCCGAACGGGCAGACCCCCATGCCCTGTGCGTGAAGGCCCAAGAGATCCTGCGGCTGGTGGACCCGGCGTACAAGCGGCGGCAGGAGTGGTTCTGCACACGGGTTGACCCCCTCACGCTGCGAGACCTGGACCGGGGCACAGTGCCCAATTATCAGAGGTGATGCAGAGCCAGGAACTTGGGGAGAGGATCGCAGTGGGAGCTGGGACCAGGATGGGGGCCTTTTCCTCCCTCGGCAACCCTTCACCATCCTCTGGGACAGGATGGGGAGCTAGATGAGAGGAGGTGAGAGGCTCCCTGTTTCCCTACAAACAGATGACATGACACCCCTTCCCCCCAGCGCCCAGCAGCTCCTGGAAGTTCAGGAGAAATGTCTGCCCTCCAGCCGGCACCGAGGGCCCCGCAGTAATGTAAGTAGGGCTTGGCCAGCTGGGAGAGGGCTGCTAAGAGTGGGGTCCAAAAGGGAGAGGCCAGGCTTCATTCTCTGGCAGCCTGGGGGCGGAGAGAAGGGAGACCCCACCTTGCTCCTTCGCTTGGGCTTGGTTGATCATTTACTATGTGCCAGCACATAGAAGAACAACGGGACTCACGTCCAGGGGAGTTGTGAGATTAAATGAGATAGAGTGTGCCCGGTGCTCAGGAGCCCACCTGGCACATGGTAAGCACTTGTCAAAATAACGGTCACATCCCTTTTTCCAATCCCTGGTGGGGGTGGGGAGGCTGGGCTGGGTGAGCCTGCCCCTGTACATCTGGGCACAGCGAGGCCCAGAGGCACTAGAGAAGGGGTTGAGAGTGTGGACTCTGGAGCCAGACTGCCTGGATTTGAATGCCAGCTCTGCCACTTACCAGCTGTGAAACCTTGGACAACTACCTGACGCTCCCTGGAGGCTCTGTGTTCTCATCTGTAAAATGGGGAGTTAATGTGCCTGCTTGGCCTCTCAGCATAGAAGTTCAATGGTTCACGCACACCTGGGGCCTAGTTAGTTTGTGTGTCCCATTGTAGGCGTTTGGTACATGTCAGCTATTGGTATAATGAATGCTGTCGTTTGTGGTTTCAGTAATCTTTCTCCCCAAAGCCATATTGCTAATTCACTGGAAGAGATCCCAAAGTTTGTCTCTTTTGCGAGATTAGGTTCCTCTGGTCTCTGGGCCTCGGTTTGCCCATCTATAAAGTGGGAGGTAGACCTAGGGCTCCTCCAGCTCTAACTGGCTCTGACAGGCTTGCTTCCCTCAGCCCATAGGGATGGTTGTCCTGTCCTGTCTGGGGGACTGTGCTGGGCCAGGTGAGGGCAGGAGAAAGCCTGGTATAGAGGGCCATGTTTGTGGGGCGTGGACAGCAGTGGCACGGAGGCCCCCTCTGCTGGGGGTCGCATTCACTGTCCCTCCTCCCTGAGGTTGGGATGGCGCTGAGCTCACAGGTGCCCCTCTTTCCCTTTGCCCTCTCCAGCTGAAGAAGCGAGCGCTGGACCAGCTACGGCTGGTGAAGCCCAAGCACGGGGGGAGCCCGGCCGGAGACCCCCAGGAGCAGCTGCTGCTGGAGCCCTGCTCAGGTGAGTGCACAGGTGTGAAGGTGCAGCCTGGGCTGCCTACGGAGTTCAGGAGTGTGCACCCTGGGTGTCCTTTGGCCTGGAAGCACCTGTTGTGAGGGTGCCAGTGGGGCGGGGCCTGAGAGACAGGGCTCTTCCTGGTGGGAGACGCGCCAATAGGTTGAGGGAGCCGGTCGGTGGGGGAGGTGCATGCTTCTGCGTGTGTCTGTGAGTCTGTATGAGTGTGGGACAGGCATGAGCACGGGCCCGTTCTCATCTGGCAGAGCACATGCAGCTGTGCTTTTCACGTGTGTGGTGGCAGGTGCTGTGAGGACCCCAGTACATTGAGACTTTGGGTCAGAGCAGGGAGGGAGAAGGGGCTGGGGGAGCCAGATGAGGGAGTAGCAGTTCTGAAGGGCAAAGAGGAGGGAATTGGGTGAGGGAAGACTTCCTGGAAGGGAGCCTTCAAGGATGAAGTTTGTTCCAGGCAGAAGGCACAGCTCGTGAAAATGCAGAGGCGAAGCTGTGCCTGGTGTGTTTGGAGGACACCGAGTACAACCAGTGGGTATCGGGCGGCAGCTCTGCCATGCTTTCTGCTTGGTCCAGAGGACACAGTGGTCCCCCACTCCTTTGGAGCTTACTGCCTACTGAGGACGGGGGAAGGCAGATGCCTGTCACCCGTGAACATCATAATCGCAAAGTGTGACCCTTGGGATAGAGGAGAACTGGGTGCTGTGGAGTGCATGCCAGAGGCTCTGCACGTCTGGGAACTGGGGAAGGTGGGCCCTGGGCTCTGAAGGGGGAGTGAGGGTTAATTGGGCCAAGAGGTACCAGGGTGGGGCTGCAGCCTCTCCAGGGCAGGAGAAGGCCCTGTGATTGGAGGCGGCTGAAAGGAGGTGTGTATGGCAGGAGTCTGTGATGGGGCACGTGGCTTGCTGCCTCCCCAGGTCCTGGCAGGGCTGTGGTCTTTTTCCTGAGAGTCGTGGGTGTTACTGGCACATTGAAAGCAGGGGAGTTAAGGGATCTCACTTCAGTTTTAAAACTTCTCTCTGGCTGCTAAGTGGAGAATGGCCTGTAGGGGGCGAGGGTGAGGCACAGGATGGGTGGGCTGAGCCTATTGCAACAGTCCCAGTGAGGGAGGGGGCAGCGTGTGTGTGCCCAGCAGGACTTAGGAAGGGAAAAAAGATGGGGGGCTGGAGAGGAGGTGATGGGGTTTTGGGTATGTAGGGGGTGGCCACACCTAGGAAAGAGGAGCTGGGGCGCTGCCTGCACCCTCATCTCTTCTGCACCCCTCCCCCACCACAGAGCCAGAGCGGAGCCCCAAACCCTACAGCCTGGTGCAGCCTCTGCTGGTGCCCGCCCTGCGGCCGGTGGTGCTCTTACCTGAGTGCCTGGCGCCCCGGCTTATCCGCAACCTGCTAGACCTGCCCAACTCCCGGCTGGACTTCCAAGTGTGCCCAGCGGGTGAGCCTTTGCGTGGAGAGAGGGGAGGGCAGAGTGGCACCCCGGGGCAGCCCTTCATTCCTGCCCCTCCTTGCTCTGCAGAAAGCCTGTCTGGGGAGGAACAATGTGCACCCTCAGCACCTGGAGCCCCCAAGGCCCGGCCTGTCACCCCAGGGCTGGGCAGCAGGATCCGAGCCATCCAGGAGTCTGTCGGGAAGGTAGGTGCTGGGCTGGGGGCTGCCCTTCTGGGCCCAAGAGCCAGAGTATGAGTGGAGGCCCGTGCTGCTCCATTGCACAGTGACTCTGGGCAAGTCCTTTCCCTTCTGTTGGCTCACCTGTGAGTGGATGGGTTAGGGCAGTGGACCTTATGTGGGGGGGTCACTATTGAGGTGTTTGGCTGCATCTCACCTATCTGCCTCTCCCCTACCCTGGGAGCTGACTTGGGTGAGGGGTGGATAGGCTCCATCCTACAGATGGGGAGGCTGAGGTCCAGAGGCGTGAAGTGACTTATTTCCCCAGATGTCCAGCCTTCTCTTCTGGTTCTTCCCTCACTGTCAAGGTCCCTTTGGATGGGGACTGTACTATGGGGCCCCAGGGAAGAAGGGGCAGGGAGGTGAGTGACTTCTGGGCTGGGAGTAAAATGTATCTTGACCTCCGAGAAGAAGCACTGCCTGTTGGAGCTGGGTGCAAGGGGCGTGCGGGAACTGGTCCAGAATGAAATCTACCCCATCGTCATCCACGTGGAGGTGACCGAAAAGAATGTCCGGGAAGTCAGGTGAGGCGGGTGGGGGGAGGCAGGACCCCAAAGCCCCTCCTCTCTGTGGATGTCTCTCTCTCTCTGTCTCTCTGTCTGTCTCTCGCTTCTCCGTCTCTTTCTTTGCCATGTCTCTTTTTGTTTCCCTCCATCTGTCCGTGCTCTCTGACTCTCCATATCTTTGTCTCTCTCTCCATCTCTGTCTGTCTCTATCTGGCACTCTGCCCACTGCCCACTTTCCTCTCTTGGCAGGGGTCTGCTGGGCCGGCCGGGCTGGCGGGACTCAGAGCTGCTGCGGCAGTGTCGCAGCTCAGAGCAGGTGCTCTGGGAGCTGCCCTGCTCCTGGGTGCAGGTGCCCGCCCACACGTGGGGCCACTCGGAGGAGCTGGCCAAGATGGTGCGTGGCCGCATCCTGCAGGAGCAGGCCCGTCTCGTG
The DNA here is from genome assembly GCF_964194185.1 of Rhinolophus hipposideros. NCBI lineage: Eukaryota > Metazoa > Chordata > Mammalia > Chiroptera > Rhinolophidae > Rhinolophus > Rhinolophus hipposideros. Next base: position 9,277,247 of record NC_138055.1, read on the forward strand.
TGGGTGGAGCGTGGCCCTGGCAGAGGCGGCAGCAGCAGCAGCAGCGACGCCTGAAGGGCCCCTTCTGATGCCTGCAGCTTCCTCACACACTTCAGAAGCCACCAGTGGGGACCCTGGTGTCTGCGGTGGAGCCGGGTCGTCCCTGTGCTGAGCCTTCCCAGATCCTCGGGCAGAGCTGCCACCTGTCCCGTTCTTGCTGCTCTAGGCTTCCCTGTGTGCCCCCTTGTCTCCATGTCCCTCCATCATTGCTCACCCCGGAGCGTCTAAGTTCTCACTCTCGTGTACAGGTTTACACCCAAGTTCTCAGGGGGCAGTCTCCTGTCTGTCCCTCCCCCGTGGGCACACGAGGTCTCCTAGGCTCTCAGCCTATTCTGCTTACAGGAGCCTCGAGCCCGCCTTGTGTGACTCCCACCCGTCCAGCTCACATTTCTTGTGTGTACCTCCTCCACTCGTGGGCATCATGGCTGCCCTGGTCTACTGTCACCTGTGCCCCTGTGTCTACTAGTCATACACGTGTTTGTGGTTCTCTCCTGTGTAAATGTCATGCCCCCCAGCCTCATGACACTTGAGCACTAATACATGTGTGTGCCTGGTGAGCACACGTTGGACCACGTTCTCACAGCGCCCGCTCCCTGCTCTGCCCCCTCTCAGAGGGACAGGTGGGGAGGGGGCTGGCTGCTCCATCACCAGAATGTACTGCTCCTGGATTTTTAATGGACCTTTTTCACTCAGAAGCTGCACATTATGGAACATTAAACAGTTTGTTATAGAAGTTGGTGGCCTTTTGCTTGCTTGTCTCCCTGGCCTGGCCCCCCCCCTCTCTGCACTGTCCCCACCCCCAGTTCAGGCTGATACCACCTTTCAGGTCCCCGCTCGCCCATGGGGAGGGTCAGATTTCTCTCCTGACTCACCAGAGCCGCCCGCCATCTGTGCTGGCGTCACCTTACCTGCCCCTGAATGACCGGAGGAGGGCCCCACAGATGGGCCACCCCCATGTTCAGCTCTGCCTGTGTGTGATCATCAAAAGAGTGTCCCCTGGGGGTGGCGGGGACACTAAGGCCAGCAGGGTTTGGTCTTAGGTTTAAGGGGCCTGGCTCCTGAGTCCTGAGCAGACCAAGAGCAAACCTTCAGTGTGCAAACAGGTCCCTGAGACTGCTCCTCCAGAGAGAGGATGGTCACCTCCAGAGGGAGAAATCTAGGCAGACTTACTGGAGGAGGTACCACCTGAGTTTGGGATTTGGGATTCCTTTCTTCAAGAAGCATTTCTTGGACCTACATGTTTATGTGCTGTCCTAGATACTCCTGTGACTGTCTTCGGTAACAGTAACTAACTTGGGCAAGCCCCTGGGAGGTTTTGAGGAAGTGCGTTAGTAGGTGGAGGAAACCTCAAGAGCAACAGCTCAGAGGCAGAAAATGGTTTGAGTTTGGCCACTGAGGCTGGGAAGTCAGGGGTAGGGGCTGCCTAAATTTTAGTGTCCTTTGAGGTCTGGCTCAGAAACCATCTCCACGAAGCCTGCTTGATTCTCTCAGGTCTTGGCACTTCTTGACCATGCCATGCCCCGTGTTGTGGCAGGTTGGGTTTCTGTGGATGGCTGAAGGCTCCTTGGGTGAGGAGTCCGGATCATGCTCATTTGGGTAAATGAACCTCTTCCCCTCCTTGCTGTGTGCCTGGCCCAATCCTTGGTCTAAGAACCAGAGTCTGGGTGAAGATGTGGGAACCTAGTGGCTCAGCTGCCTTTGTCTGGTCCTATGTTAGGTGACCTTTCCATGGGGTGGAGGAGCCCACTAATCCTTTAATTCTCACCAAGCCTTTTTTCATCCACACTTTATTATAAGTGATGAAGGTAAAGTTCAGAAAGGTAAAGTAACTTGCCCAGAGTCACGCAGCTAGGGAGTGGCCCAATTAGAATTTCAACCCTGGTCTGTGTGGCATGAAGCCTGGGCTCATCTCTTGGTGATGTGGTTCTGAGAAGATGGGCTGTGAAGGGGCGTGGCAGGGGGCTGGCCCATAGGAGGGTGATTCAAAAGGGTTAGTTTTTCTTCTCCCTCCACAGTCTGTCCACCTAATGCAGGGTTGGGCCACAGCAGGCCCAGTTCAACTCATCTGGTACTTTCTTGTGTTTAACAAATATTTGCTGAGCTCCTACTATTTACCAGGCACTGTTCGAGGCACAGGGGAATTCAATGAATAAAAAAGAAAAAAATCCCTGTCCTGATATTTTCATGAGGAAGACAGACAATAAGTAAAATATGCAGGACGCTGGAAGGTGAAACGTGCTATGGAGAGAACGCAGCAGAAAAGGAGGCCTGGGAAAGACAAGAAGACGGGGCTGGGAAGTAGGGGATGTGGAGAAGGGATTGCAATTAAAGTGGTCGGGGAAGGCCTCCTGGAAAAGATGACATTTGTGTAAAGACCTAAGGGAGTGAGATGTGTGTCTCTAGGAAGAGGTCCAGGCAGGAACAGCATGTGCAAAGGTCCTGAGGGGGGTGAGTGCCTGGAATGGCCAGAAGCCCAGTGGGTCTGGAGTGGAGGGAGCTAGGGAAAAGTAGTAGGAGGTGGGATTGGAGGTAACGAGGGGCCAGCTCACACAGGGCCTGTAGGCTGGTCTATGATCTTTGGCAATTGTTTAAAAAGGGAGATGGCAGCCAGTGCAGGGTTCTAGCAGAGGAAGGATGACATGTAAGTGACCTTGTGCAAAACTAGACGGAGGTGGTGGCTGGAGAAGGCCCTCTGTCCACTGTCCTGGCTGGGAGAGAGGCAGCAATAAAGACTGCTGCGTGAGGTGGGCTACTGTGGACAACAGCAGGGCAGGACCCTTAGGGGGCCTCCTGTGGACCAGAGACCTGGGTTCCACATGGCTCTGTGGCTGAACTGCTGGATCATTTTAGATCATTCTGTGCTTTATGTGCTCAGCTATAAACTTGGAGTAACAATCCCAGTGCTATTGTGAAGACCAAAGGAAGTGAGCAAACTACTGTGAGAGTTCCAGAAGTTGGGGGGTGGGGGGCATCAGAGAAGGCTTCCTGGAGGAGGGAACCCTTGAGCTGAGCCATAAAGTCCAAATAGGATTAAGCCTGGTAGAGGGAATATAGATGAGGAGGGCAGGGGATGGGGGAGAGCATCCAGGAGGAGGAATAGTGTGAGCAAAAGGAAGTTGGGAGGCTAGAAACCAGGACATCCATAAAATAATGGGTATTGAATGAGCTAAGCTGACAGTCTCTGGGGAGTGGGAAGGCTGGAGGGCCCCTTCCTTCCATCCGGGCATGGACGGTTTGTTGTTGCCCCCACCCCCACTGCAGCTGCTGGCAGGGACAGGGCTGTCTCTTCAGCTGCCTCTTTCAGCCACCTCTGGGGCTCCTTTGGGCTGGCCCCGCCCCTCGGGCTGCGATGGAGGCAAGGGCGGGGCCAGGCGCCCAGAGCCAGCGGCGGGAGGGCAGCCAGAGCAGGTGGAGGGCTGGTGGCGGAGGGGCTGCCATGGCTCTGACTCTGGGGCCAGAGCACCAACTCTCCCCTCTCCCCTCCTTGCCTGCCCTGGATGCCTGCCAGGCCTCAGCCTTTGCTGGGGCCCCCGCCTGACCAGTCTCCCCTCCCCGTCCAGTTGGGATTTGGGGGCTGAGCTATCTGGGGTCCCAGGGCCAATGCAGTGCCGGCTCCTTCGGGGCCTGGCCGGGGTCCTCCTCACGCTTCTATGCATGGGGCTCCTCTCTCTTCGGTACCACTTGAGGCTGTCCCCGAAGCGCGTGCAGGACAGCCCTGGGCTGAGCCCAGCGTCCCCTTGGCCTCCTGAGCTGCAGCTGAAGGATGTGTTCATCGCAGTCAAGACGACTCGGACCTTCCACCACTCCCGCTTGGAGCTGCTGCTTGACACGTGGGTCTCCAGGACCAGGGAACAGGTGACAAACTGGCACCTGGGCCCCCGGAGTGGCCCCTGGCCTGTGGGATTAACGGAGGCCTTTCTACTAGGCTGCTGTGCCTGGCAGCCTCGAGGGAGAAGCTGCCTGCCTACCTCCCAGGATTGGGAGGCTCCTCTGGCCCTGGCGGTACCCCTTGCTGGCTCTGGAGCTCACTGCTCCTCATGTGCACTGTTCTGTCTTTTTCAGGGGCCAGGGTGGGCTCCTGCCCCAGGCCTCTGGGTCCCTTCTGAAGGTCCCTTTATTCTCTGGCCATTGCGGTGCAGGCTTCCCTCCTGCCCACCCGGACTCAGCCCTGCGTCGGGGGCAGAGGCTTCAGAGGTCCTGGCTGGCATGTGCCCAGGCCAGGCTGCCACCAGTCCAGGCCCTGGGCGATGTTCTGCTGCCCTGGCTGGTAGAACAGAGGCCGAGCTGCTGAGGAGGGGACCATCTAGGTGGGGCCTGTTAGGGAAAGGGACGGAGTGGGGGGCATCCTTTCAGAATTCCTGACAGCCCCTCCCCCCATGCCTCTGGTGCCCAGGGTGTGCCAAGGGGAGCGGCACCTCATCTCCTGTGCTCATTTCCTGTGGGGCGGCCTTCGAGGGAGAGGGAGGGCGGATGGCTGAGGGAGCGGTGGGCAGGAGGTTGGGGTAAGGGCCCCCTCCCAGGAATTGGAATTGTGTGTGTGTGTGTGTGTGTGTGTGTGTTAGTGTGCTCACATGCAAGGAGCCAGAGTGCGTGTTAGACATGCTATGACAAGAGGCATGTCGGTGACAGGGGCTCATAGCTTATGTCTTTCCTTAGAGGCAGCTCTGAGAAGCTGAGTGCCTTGTGGCTCTTCCCCTCTCCACAGCCAGTGACCTCCTCGAGCAAAATCAGTGATTTGGGGCGTTGGGAACCATATCTGGGAGAGGTAGAGGGGCAGACAGACAGACAGACACATACACACATGCATGCGCATGTGCGCACGTGCTGTCCCACTTTGGCGGCTGGCTCACTGGGAGGAAGTGACCGAGCATTCAGGAGGGGTTGGGGACTCCTGAGAGACTTAGGAAAGTGGGGAGGGGATGCCTGGAAGAGGCCAGGACGCCCTGGGGAGAGGGCACCTCCCCCATCCCAATGCTCCGATGTCCTAGCACCCTGGCTTAACCCTTTCCTCGCGGGGCCTCCAGCACTCCAGGCTCTTCCTTGGGGCTTCCCCACAGCTTCTTGTCTTGGGGAGCTTCTGGTTCTACTCAGGGAAGCCGCTGAGCCTGGCCCTCCCTGCAGACCTTCCTGTTTATGGTGTTGTGTCTGTGTGTACCCGGAAGTGTGGCCTCATGAGTTCCAAAGCCCTTTCCTGTCTTGTCTTGATGACTACGCTGGTGCTCTTGCCCCGGATGAGGAAACTGAGGCCAGAGAGGATGAGGTGCTTGCCAGCATTCCCCCGAAGTCCTGAGGGGGAAGAGCCCAGTGGGACGCAGCCCCTACCTCCTGTCTGGAGCCTTGCCTTCTCTACTGAGACCTGGGATAGCAGAGCTGCTTGGTCACTGGGCTACAGGAAAGGGTCCTTGGGCCTCCAACCTGAGTAGCTGGGCCTGGCAGGACCAGGCCAGCAGAGGAGAGGCAAATGGCCAACCCCTCTGTGTCCTGAACTCAATCCCAGATGCCAGCCAGGCAGCCAGAGAGAGAGTACTGCCAGCTGCTCAGCATCTAAGGGGCCGTGTGTCAGATACATACATCACTGTTTAACCCTCACATTAACTCTGAGTGGTAGCTATTGTGGGGGTGCCACAGAGTTTCCCAAGAATGTGCCACCCAGGCATTTCAAGCTGAAAACAAAGCCCAACAAACTCAGGAAGAGGTTTTTTTTTTGTTGTTTTTTTTTTTGGTACTTCTGCTTTCCCTGCCTAAAGAGATTCAGATAGAAAAACCTGCTTCAGGAAGGGAACCTTAGCATGTTTGAATTAAGTGTGGCAGACAGGGAGGCTTCAAGCAAAAATCTGTTGGCTCCATTCCCCTTTGCGTCCCATTATTTCTGGGTGGCCCTGCAAGAATTTGTTTACCAAATGTTGGCTTTTGCTCATCAACCTGTGAATTGACTGCCTCCCCTCCTTGTCCAGAAGCCTCACTGTCTTTTAGAATTTTCATGCTTATGTGAATTCCCTATGCGCAGTATTACAATTTGATTTTCTCCCGTTAATCTGCTGTGCGTCATTTGAATTATTCGACCAGCCAGAAGAACTAAAGGGGTAAGGGAAAAATTTCCCCGGCTGACACTATTGATATTCCCATCTTATAGGAGAGAAAATTGAGCACAGTTAAACAGAGCTAGGAGATGAATTCACTCAGCTGGACACCTGCCCTCACCCTGGTGCCCTCAGTGCAGGGGGCAGTCTCGAGTTGTGTCCTTTAAGGCAGAGTTGAAAAAAGGAGCGATGCTCAAACAGGAAGGGGAAGGGAGACAGGGAGACCCACTCTCTGCATACGGGCCGCCCTTTGGCTCCTATCTCTGTCCTTGGCCAAACCCCTCCCCCTTTTAGCCCTCAGTTTCCCCATCTGCACAGGATAGGAGAGTCTTGGAGTCTCTCTGAGCTCTGCCAACAGGAGCAGGCCTGAGCTGGTTAACTCCAGGGCTGGGTGTACACCCCAGCTGGTTAAGGGAGGCCTGGTGGCAGGTGGGCCTTTGTGGCAGAGGGCTGGGGCTCGTGTGCCGCCCTTTGTCCCAGGCACAGGGGGTGGGCTGGGGAAGGCACGTTTTTTGTGTTCCAAGAGGAGCCTTTCTCTTCCCCACAGTGCCCTCGAGGGTGGGGGTGGGGGTGGGTGGAGCACTGACAGCCCCACATCTCCCCTCTTCTGTAGCAGATGGCCCCCGGCTACCCCCTCCCCTCACCCCAGCAGGCTGCCTATCCCTTTGTTTTCCTGCAAGGTTTTAGCCATTGTCAGGGTCCCCTCTTTAAACAAATCAAATGCAACCTTCCCTCAGAGGAAACTGCCCACCACTCAGTGCCAGCTTCACATTCCCATGTGCTCTGCCCAGTCAGCCCCCAGGTCCTGCTGTGGGACCCCTCCTTTCCCCCTCCCCCACTGATTCATTGGGGCTTTCTCACCCATCAACAAACACTCCCTGGCCCATTTGGCTCATGCTCCAAACAGAGAGTTCCACTATCTGATGGCTGTTTGGTGGCAAAAGTTTACCAGGGAGCAGGGGGAGAAAGGCCTGATTTGTTTTACTGACTCCTTTGGGGGCTGTGTTGAAAACAGACTTAGGGTTGGGGGCAGGACAGAGCAGGGAGCCCAGGGAAAAGGTGACTGCAGCAAAGCAGGCTGGAGGTGATGATGAGGGTGGGCTGGACCATCGGATGGAGGCTGGTGGGGAGACGCTGCACCTGGGTAATTTAAAGGTTGGGTGGACGGAATTTGCTGACAGACTGGATAGGGGTTGTGAGAGAAAGAAAGGTGGCATGGTGACCCTGATGTATTCGGTCCCAGCAAGATGGGAAGATCGAAAGGAGTACAGGTCTGGGGGAGCTCAGTGCTCAGTCTTGAGGTGCTTGCTGAGTCCGAGGCGCCTGCTAGGCCCCCAGGGGTGAGTTTTGGCTGCGGTGGTGTTTAAGAGCAGGGGAGAGGTCCAAGGCCTATGGGTTCGAATCCAACTTGCCAACTGCACCAACTTCGTCCACTCAGTTTTGCCATCTGTGAGGGGGACAGATTACAACACCTGTCTCAATGTTTAGTGAAGTTGTCAGGGATCAGGAGTGTGAAAGCTCCCCGAGGAGGGCTGCCTGTCCCTTCTGGAAGAGCCGGATTGGCTCACGACGTAAGATTTCTGAGTTGCGTCAGGGAGTTTGTGTGGCTGTGAAAGTTGTGACTGCCTCTCTAAGTGGTGCAGTGTCCCAGCATGTGGGTCTGTCCACATAGAGTCTGTTTTCTGACGAAGTGTTGAGGGTTGTGTCTATGTGATTGTGGGGGAGCCAAGTGGGATTGTGTGCGGGTGTGATTCTGCCGAGAGTGTATGACGGTAGAGTCCCTGGGGGCGCTGGTCTGTAAGGAGGCTGAGTGTGAGAGAGACTGATGGGCTGGTGTGTTCTGGGAAGCTGTGTCTACTGAAGCTGGGTTGTGTGGGTATGTGTTGTATGTTTGGGTCACTGAGAAACTCATGCTGTCCTAAAGCAGCGTGCGACGGTGAGAGGGGTTTGTGTCTGTCACGGAAGGGGGACAGAGGTCTGCTGTGTGTGTAGCCACCTGGACGGGGGTTCATTGGGGGCTGGGCTGTGGGGTGACCCCCAGTCTGCCCTTGACCGAGCCCAGTCCTCACTCTTCTTTCTCCTTCCCAGACATTCATCTTTACTGACAGCCCGGATGAAGGCCTCCAAGAGAGACTGGGTAACTCTGCCTGGCCTGGGTGGGGTGGCTGTTCCCTGGCCTAGGAGTCCCCAGGAAACAGGACTGCCCAACCTTGGCACGTGGGGCTTCCCCTTTGCCCAGGAGGGGAGCAGGCTTTTCCCTGTAAATGGAGAGGGACTGTGCTGTTCAAGACCCTGGATACCTGGGTCCCAGCCCAGCTTACTGTCCGTCAGCTCTGGGTTCTGGGCAGGTCAGCCCTCCCTGACCTCAGTTTCCCCAGATGTGAAATGGGAGTGTGCGGGCCACTCCAGGCCCTCTGAGGCGTTGCTCTGCATTGTCAGAGTGTGCAGAGCTGGGGGAGGAGCTGGGCAGCAGGCCCTGACTAGTTCTCGCTTCTCCAGGGCCCCACCTCGTGGTCACCAACTGCTCTGCGGAGCATAGCCACCCTGCCCTGTCCTGCAAGATGGCTGCTGAGTTTGATGCCTTTTTGGCCAGTGGGCTGAGGTGAGTGCACCTGGGTCTCTGGAGGCAGGTGTGACCTTTGCCTCAGCTCAGTTCCTGAATGGGGTATTGTATCGAAAAAGTGAAGTTTGTTGAAAAAGTGAAGTCGTCTGGTTTCTGTGAATTCCATCATGTAGGGCCTCCTGTGGTCTGTCTTTGGGCAGACCGTCTGGTTTCAAATCCTGCCATTCACTGGCTGTGTGACCTTGGACAAGTGTCTTAACCTCTCTGAGTCTTAGTCCTCATGTGTTCAATGGGCAGACCTTCCCCAAGAGCTTACACAAGATGCAGTCTGGTACAGGACGGGCCCTTACATGGAGCCACCCCCACCTGGTAACTGTTCATTGACTGATGAAGGGGATACAGGGGGAGTCTGGTGGGCTGGCGGCCCTTGGGAAGCCCCTCCAAGCTTCTTGGCGCCTTCCATGCCCACAGGTGGTTGTGCCACGTGGACGATGACAACTATCTGAACCCAAGGGCGCTGCTGAAGTTGCTGAAAGGCCTCCCCCACACCCTCGATGTCTACATAGGCCGGCCCAGCCTGAACCGGCCCATCCACGCTTCGGAGCCGCGGCCCCACAACCGCACGGTCCGGACTCCCTGATTCCCTGGTGCATTGGCCAATGGCCAGCGCCCGCCTGGGCCAGGCCAGCTTTGGGGCGGGGCCATGTGTGGGGTGGGGCTGTGGAGGGTGTGGGGGGCTTGTCTGGGTTCCACATAGGGCCTCATGGCTGTGTATTTGGGCGGGTGGCTTTGCCTCTGATCATCGGTCTCCTCCTCTGTGAAATGGGGAGACAGAGATAAAGCTCGTTAGGCAGAGAGACTGTCACGTGGTAGGGCCTTGGTCATTGAGGAGTGGTCAGCAGAGCCCCTCGCCACCTGGTGTCATGGGGTTGCACAGGTTGTTCAAATGCTGACTGCTGCTGGGCCAGGTGGTAAATTGCCACTGCGTCCAGGCCCCGAACACTCCCTTTCCCTAGGCACCACCTCTCCGTCCAGACTTCATTAACCACCAACAAAAGAGTTGACACCTGGCGTGACAGGGTCCCAACACCAGCTTCATTCAGCTCCATACCTGGTAGACGCTGACGAAAGCTGCGTCAGACGCTGATGATAGACGCTGTTGAAAGATTTAGAAAACAAACGTAAACTAGGGTACCCGTTAAATTTGACTTTCAGAGAGACAAAGAAGACTTTTTTAGTATAAGTAGGTTGCATGGTTTCCCCTGTCCCCACGATGCCACCAGGCTTTTGGTACTGGAGATGCCAGGCCTCTAGGGCTTCCTTGGTTCCAGGAAAAAGGCAAGTGGGGGGGGGTCCCTTCTCTAGAGACAGTGCCTGCAGCAGGAGCTGGGCCTGCTGTGGGCCTGTCTCCCTCCCTAGGTCACCATCTGCTTCATGAGGGAAACCAAGAACTGGAAATACAAAACCTTAATTATCAGCAGCTAATCAGCCTCTGAGTACTAATTAAATCCTCCTGGGCTCCAGGGTGTGTGTACGTGAATAGATTCCAGGTGAGCTGAGGGGTTCCCCGGGCTCCTACACCACCTCACCCCTGACCTTAGAGGTTGACAGCTCTGCTCTGGAGCCAGACTCCCTGTGTTCACATGCCAGCCTTGCCATCTCCTGGCTTCGTGACCTTGATGGAAGTCGTCTTCCCTCTCTGTGCCTCAGTTTCCTCATCTGTGAAATCAGTGCTGATAGTCCCTGACTCATGGGGTGGTTGTGAGCAAAACAAGAAGCAATCAGGTGTCATCTATCCCAATGTTTAGAATGGGACCTGGCATGAAATGGACACTAGTAAGTGACCAGCACCTGACTCAGCTCAGCCTTCGTCTCCAGGCCATGTTTTTCCTGTGCAGGTTCCACACGCAGTTGGGCACACCCAGGCTCTGTGCCCTGCAACGTGCACAAATGCCCTTCTTGGCACACACCCCCCCAATGGGATGCCAGGGCTCTGCCCCAAAGTGCCCTGGCCTGTTCAGACCCTGAGGTGCCCCAGGGTGGGACAGCAAGAGCTCTAGCTCAAGGTCCATCACAGCTCTGGGACCTCAGGCAAGTGACTTCACTTCTGTGCACCCGGTTCCCTCATCTGCAGCACAGCCCTTCTCAAAGGGCTGGGCAGTCAGTTCTCAGGGTTAGGCAGCTGTAGTGTTACTGCGGTTGTTACTGTCATTATGCGCCAGTGGAAGCCATGCACTCGTTAATTCATTAAACAAGCATTTACTGGGCTCCTCCTGTGGGTCAGGTCCTCAAGAAGCCATTCATTCTGCCTTGTTGAGCCCTGACATCTCTCTAAGAGGGCAGCGTTTCCAGGAATAAGCTCATACAGGTTTTAGGAAGAGGCTGCCTCCAGGCCAGGACAACCATGAGATTGAAGACTCAGAGCCGAGGTTGCACTCTAATCAGAGGCCCAGAGAGGGGCAGTGACTTTCTCAAAGTTATACTTTCAACTGTGCTGGGGAGGAGGCAGGCTTCCCGACTTCCTGGCCAGGGTTCTTTTCACTGCTGCATCATGGGAGGTAACTCAACCCAACAGCATTCATCAATGAAGCACCAACTGTGTACTTGGGAGAAGGTAACCTTAGGGAACTTGTTTGACCAAGAGATGGTACAGCCGAAAGCGTAGTGTTGCTCACACGCCTTAGAGAAATTCATAGGTGAATTTGCAGGTCCTCACAGAGGAGGGAGAAGAGGTCTTCGTGACGGGCAGAGGTAGAAAGTGGTTTAAGCCCCAAAGGGATGTTATTGGCTCCTGAGATTGAGATGTCAAGGGGTTTGCTGACCTCTGGGGCTCACAGGCCTGTTTGTTCTTCTCTCTTTACTCTGTGAGAGGCCTTATTTTTTCCTTTTGTGGAAAAGCTTTCTCAGTCCCAGGAGTTGGGAATGGCGAGGCCGGTGTACGTGGCCCCGGTGTAGGTAGCATTAGGATTAGAGCTTCTGAGCCTGGTGACCCTGTAAAGGCATCTCTTCCTCACAGTTAGCATAGAGAGCTAAGGAGAGCACTCTGATTGGCTAAGCCTAAGTCACTGAGCCAATCACAAGGAGTGTGGTCCTGTGATCCTTCCTAGGGGACCTGTGGCCTAGGCGAGCTGGTGCTGTGTTTGTTAGCCCCTCTTAAACCACGTGGGGTAAGGTAGAACTATTTCTCTGGGGAAAAGGGTAAGGTATGCTGGGGGGACAAATAGGACACATGTGCTCTGTACCCATAATCGAGCCAGATTGGGGTCTAGTTGGTGTCACCATCACTCTCAATCAGCTGTGTGACTTTGGGCCTCGGTTTCCTTACGTATAATATGGGCATAGTCATGTCAGGCTGTAGCAAGACTCTAGCGCGAGATGAAATAAAAAGCTACTGAGCCATGCTGGCTAGGGGTGAGGGGTGGCCTGACTGTTGCCCCCACCCACGCCCATCCCCAGGCTCACTCTGTCCTCACTTTGGCTCTGCCCTCCTCTCCTTCCAGAGGCTGGTACAATTCTGGTTCGCCACTGGGGGTGCCGGCTTTTGCATCAACCGCAAACTGGCTTTGAAGATGACCCCGTGGGCCAGGTAAGCAGAGAGCTCCAGGTAGGTGGGGGCGAGCGAGGGGTGTTGATGGGGGTAGTACCTGGGGTGTGTGTGAGGACTTTGCAGCAGGAAAGGCTTGAGGGAGAGAGTGCAGGAGGTCACGTCGTGTGCAGAAGGCGGATGCTAGAGCCAGACTCCGCCCTGCCGGTGGGTCCCAGTGGAGGGCCCAGGCCAGTGGCTGTAGCAGCGCTCTGTCCCTCAGTGGCTCCCGCTTCGTGGATACATCTGCCCTCATCCGGCTGCCCGATGACTGTACCGTGGGTTACATCATTGAGTGTAAGCTGGGCGGCCACCTGCAGTCCAGTCCCCTCTTCCACTCCCACCTGGAGACCCTGCAGCTGCTGGGGGCTGCTCAGCTCCTGACGCAGGTAAGCTGGCCTCCGGGCAGGAGGCAGTGGGGGAGGTGTTTGGGTTTGGGCTAGCTCCTACTGATGGGGAAACGGAGGCCCAGGGTGGCGAAGGACCCCCTGAAGGGCATACAGTGACTCTCCACCTTCAACCCTGAAGGGTTAGCATTTGTGATGCTAAAAATCTTTGATCTGGTCCCCAGATGCCAGCTGGAAGGACCTGCACAGATGAGATGAAACTTGTCTTCAGGTTCCGACAACCCAGCTCCCCACCTGCTACCTCCGGTCCCTCTCTTTTCTTTAATCTTCCATCCTCCCCACATCCCTCCGAAGGGGTCAGGTCTGCTCTTTCCAACTTCGCCCGTCAGTAGCCCCTTCATTCATCAAAGCTCACCTGTCCACTGCTCTGCTTTGCCTCCTAACCCAGCTGTTCCTGGGAAGGACCAGGTCTCCAGTGAGGACACTCAAGCATCATGTCAGGCTCTGGGAAGGGTGGGATCCCATCCCACTACCTGGCGGGTAATGACTGCTGAGGACCAACTGGCACTGCCTTGGAGATGCCACTCTCCAACTCCTGGGTCTCCAACCCTGTAGGTGGTCCTGGCAGGGAAGGCCCCTGGCATCTGGGGCCCAACAGTGCGAGTCAGAACCCTTTTGGCTGCAAGTGATAGAAAAGCAACAGACTGGTTAAATAAAACAGGACATTTATAGGCCCATGGACCTGAGAAGCTGAGGGTTTGGCTTGACTTGCTAGATCTGGCTGGGTGTGGACGCTCACTCTTTTCCCTCTTTCATCTGCCCTCCCCCATGGTTGCCTCATTCTCAGGCAGGTTTGCCCCTTGTGCTGGCACAATGGCAGCCCCAAGTGTCTCTCACCCATGGGAGGAGGGTGCCTCCTTCCGCCAGATCCCAAGGCTCGCCCTCATTGGTCAGATGGCCCCGCTTGTGTCACATGACCTGTCTCCTACCAGCACCTAGAGTTAGTGTTGAGGCTAGACCTGGAACTGGGGGGCAGGGTTGGTCTCATTAGGACCGCAGAGCCTGAAGCCAGGAAAGGGGATCAGATTTTGGGCAACCAAAACCAAGGCGCCCTAATGGGGTTTCCAGAGCACCCACTGTGCCAGGCACCACACGGGGGGCTTTATCTTCTTTAACTCTCTGGTTCCTCACAACATTCACATCAGATCAGTGCTAACATTATTCCCATTCTACAGATAGATAAGCTGAGGCCCAAACAATGGAACTAACCATGGCACACAGAGAGTGGAAGTAACCATTGTACATTGCAGAGGGGGATTTGAGCCCTGGTTGGGTGGCCCCTAAGCCCACAGTCTATAACCACTGTGCTTGACAGCCTTTCTACTGGGGTCATTATCCCATATCCTCATTGCTTTCGAAGCAACCTGAGGCCCTGGGTGGAGAGGGATTTACCAGGACCCCACAGTGAGTTCCATCCAGGCACAGAACTTTCTGGAAAGGTGCCTTCCCCTCATGAGTCTCGGTTTCCAAATCTGTAGATGAGGGAATTGTTTCAGCCTCCTAGTAAGCTGGACGGTTGGGGGTACAAATGGGATCGGGGCCCGAAAGTGCTCTACAAGCTTGAAGAACTTGGGGAGTGAAGTGGGCACCTCAGCAAAGCACCCACTGTCAATGGCATTTCAGGCTCAGAGGCATGCTTTCTGTGCCCTCCAAATGCCCATGTGCTTCCCTGCTTCTCCCCAAGTTCTGCCCCTTTGTGGGATCCCCAGTGGAACATCCCCAACCTCCCGCCTCTTTTCTGCTTCTCCCTGCCCAGGTCACCCTCAGCTATGGCGTCTTTGAGGGGAAGCTCAACGTCATTAAACTACAGGGCCCCTTCTCTCCTGAGGAGGACCCCTCCAGGTGGGTCTGGGGGCTGAAACTGTAGAACGGGAAGAGTGGGGGCTGAGCCCAGGCATGCAAAGATCGGGGACAAGGAGAGAGGAAGAGAAAGAGGCCCTGAGGCTGGTAGCACAGAGCTGGGAGCAGAGAACATTGTTTTCAGTCCTTGCTCCATCACTGGCTTGCTGCGTGATCTCGGGCAAGTGTCTTGCTCTCTCTGGGCCTCATTCGCCCCATTTTGTAACACAAGGAGGCTGGGTGTTGTGGATCTGAAGGGCTCTCCCAGCCCTGATCATCTGGGATTCTTCAGAAGCCCCTGGAAGACTGAAATGTCTTCCCTGACCGAGGAGATACTCTAATGGTGGACCTTCAAGCACTGATGGGGAATTTTAATTTGATCTTTTGTAGGCTCTTTGTTTCTTTGATACTCTTCAGAGTTTTTCTTCTTTTTTCTTTTTTTCCCCGGTGGGTAGAAGGTTGGAATGGGGGCAAGATGCCACCTGGGCAGCTTTTGGTTCTGCCTCCAAAACTAGCCTCAGGGAGATGAGGGCTGTTCAGCTCAGCCCCACATTGCTGTAGAGCAGCTTAGAGCACAGCCTGTGACATCCTGTGGCAGGAGGGAACAAGATCAGCCCAAGGAAGTAAAGGAAGCCAGTGTGACTGGAATGCGAAAGGAGGAGGGTGGCGTCAAATTCAGTTGGGGAGGTGGCAGGGGACCCTTCCCTCCCAAAGGCTTTGTGTCTGGACTTTGGATTTATCCGATGTATGTAACCCTTGGGGGAACCAGGACTCGTGGCTCTGAAGTTGTGCAGAGCTGTCTGTCTGGGGACAGAAGGCTCACAACCATCCCGAGGGCCCTGGGACCAGGAAGCTGCCTCCTGATGGGATGAGCTCCCCATCAGTGGCGGTGTGCCGACTGCCGTACTGCCAAGAGGTTTAAGGATTCACGTTCAATTCTCTCTAAGCCTGAAGATCCTGGAATCCATAGGTTTCTGCCAACTGGGGACTGAGATAGGTGTGGTTAGGTGGTCTGGTCTCAGCTGAGGTCTCTTCATGGTTTCTCTGGCCTTTGAAGTCTCTCTAAACCAGTGGTTCCCAATCAGGGGCCGTTTTGTCCCCTGGGGACATTTGGAAATGCCTGGAGACATTTTTGATTGTTACGACTTGGGGAGAGGCTCCTGGCACCTAACAGGTAGAGTTCAGGGTTGCTACTAAACATCCTACAATGGACAGGACAGCCCCCACGACAGAGAATTATCTGGCCCCAAATGTCAACGTACTGAGGTGGACAGACCCTGCTCCAAACCATCTTTGTGCTGTGCGCTCCCCTGAGCCCGTGGGGGTGAGGGTAGGAGTAGGGCTGACCGTCTTGTCCATTTCTGGTCTCTCCATAGGTTTCGCTCCCTACATTGTCTCCTCTACCCAGACACTCCCTGGTGCCCACAGCTGGTGGCCCGATGAACTCTGAACTGCTGGGCAACGGCCTCTGGTTGTTTCTCGCCTCCCAACACAGCCCTGAGGGCCTGTGGCAAGTGCCCTGGGGTGGGCAGTCCCTGGCAAGACCTCTGAGTGGTGGGCAAGCCCAAGACTGGATGGTGGCTGGTGGTGAAGGCATCCCAGGCCCCTGAGAGGTGGGCTGGACAGCCCAGGGACAGGTGAGGGCCAGAGAGGTCCCAGGGGCTGGGTTCCCATGGGCCCTGAGTGGCTAAATGAAAAAGGGTGGGGGCCATTAAGCTGGGCTGAAGCTCAGGGGTTCTAAGCCGGAAGAGAATTGCATAGGCCCCTGGGTGGGGTCTGCCCCCACCCCCACCTCTGGTCTCTCAGTCACCCCCCTGGGGTCAAGCACGGGGCCACCTACTCCTGGATCCCTTGGCTGGGTCCCCAACCACTGAGGGACCCAGGTGGAAAAGTCTCAGAATGCAGATATTGTTGTTGCTGACCAGTTGCCAGCTCCTTGCTCCCCACTCCTTGCTAACAGAACCCGATTTTGTTTGGGGTATCAGCCTGCCTAGACCAGATGATGGCTAACAATGGGCCCCAGCCAACCTTGATGATCATTTTGTTCACTTTCCCAGCCTCCCTTGCTGTTAGGATCTACTATGTGTCCCAGCTCTGGCGGGAGCCAGAGCTCAGTCTGTTAGTGTAAACTAAGCAAAGCCAATAGAGAGGATTCTGGAGAAAGTTTGCAGCTCCATACTGTCTCCTTGCTGTGAAAGCGGGTGTGATGTCTGGATCTGGGGCAGCCACCTTGCTGCCATGAAGGAAAGGTCAAGACAATCATCTACACCTGTCCTTTCCAGCATCTGGTTCTGTAAGAAAATTAAACCCTTGTTTGTTTAAGCCTCTCCTGGTCCAGTGTTTTGTTACCCACCCAGTGTTCCTGACTGGGGCAGGGTGTTTGATCTGTCATGGTGGTGACGGTGGTGTTGATTTGGGTACTGAGCTGTACGTTCTTGCTCTGCCCTCGCTGGCTGTTTACCCTTGAGAGATCCACTTGATCTCTCTGGCCTGTTTGCCATTTGATTGATGAGAAAAGGAATACCTTCTTTATGGGTTGATATCTGGGTAAAATGATACAGTGTTTGTAAAGGGCACAGCACGGAGCCTGGCATACAGAAAGAAGCCTGGCTCAGTGAACGGTGACTGCTATTAATTAGTGTGTGTGAGTCATGGTGTGCCAGGGTGTATAAGGGTGTGCATGGGTGTGTGTATGTCGTGTACCCTTCTACACATATCTGTGCGGGAGACTCATGTGGTCTATGGATGCATTTGTGCCCCTGTCACATGCGTGTGTATAATGTATAGTGTGTTAATATGTGTGTGCCATGAGGTACAGGTATGTGGGAGCTATTCTTCCTTTTCTCTGCCCTCAGGGCCTGGGTTCGGGGTGGCTAGACAATCAGGGAAGGCAGAATGGAGACTTGGAGCTGAGGGATTCAACCTCTGGTGTTGGATAAAGGGGAGATTTGAGAACCAAGGTAGGATCTGCATAAATGCCCAGTACGCTTAGAATCTCACATCTCAAAGGGTTGGATGAATGAATGAAGTGGTTATGGGGAAATCTCAGGCCTGGTGGTGCATGGTGGGGGAGGGTTAGGGCTGGGAGGTCTCGTCTCACCACCAGCATTATACCAGTGATGTGGGAAGTTGGGGTCACAGTGGGGCAGCTCCAGGCTGGGGAGGAGGGAGGGAGAATCCTAAGGGATGGGCAGCACTGATGCAGGCACCCAGGGCTGGGGGCTCCTTTGGAGCACACCCGCCAGTCCTTGCGGGACCTTGTCCCTGCAGTTCTATCTGGGACATCTGGAACCTCTGAGCACCAGAGCCTCAGCCCTTGTTTTTTAGGGGGAAGCCTGAGGCCCAGTGAGGGCCCGGCCATGTGCTTGTGGTCACATGTGGTCAGGTGCCTAGCCAGTGTTTGGGCTCTTCCGAAGCTTCCTTTCTTTCTGGGCTGAGCTAAGGCTGGGTTTGTGGGATGTGAGCCGAGTAGGGGTGGCCCCTAGACCTGTAGCCCCGTGGGCATGGAATGGTGTGCTTCCGAGTTGCGGTCCTCTCCACCCTGCACATGGAAGGATGACTGCTGGCCTGCTTTTATAAGCAACAGCAGATTTGCGGGTTGTTCCCAGATTCTGAGGGTCGGGTGGAGGGAATAGGACATCTGCTGCCTCCATTGTCCCAAAATAGCTGTGGGAAGGAGGGGGAGCAGAGTCAGCAAGGATCAGAATTGGGATGGAGGAAGGAGTCTGGGTTTAACCCTTTGTGTGTTTGTATGGGAGAGTACGGAGCTGCCTGCACTCTGTGCTAAGGTGATTCATGTGGACCCCACAGGCAGGGCTGAGAGTAGGGGGGCAAGGTTGGACCACCCCGTCTTGGCCTTGCTCTTCCCCTTGGGCAAATAGTAACCCCATTTTATAGATTAGGAAACTGAGGCACAGAGAGGGAGAAGGCCCTTCATCCAGGCCATAGGGCTTATTGGAGCCAGAGCCAAGATTTGAGGCAACCTGGCCCTGCAGTACTCATCTCTGTGTGGGCGACTTTGGAAGGTCAGAGAGCCTCATGAGGCCTGGGTTCCACACTCATTTCCACCTCTGGCTCGACAGCCTTGGGCAGGTGGCTTCACCACTCACTGACCTCACCTAAAACAGGCGCAATGACTTCTATGTAATGTGCCATGCGGTCTCAAGAGACTGTACAGAAAGCTCCTGGTGCAGGTAGCCGCTCAATAAACCACCTCCCTGCCCTCTCTGAGCTCAGTGTTCTCAGCCGGAAAAGGGGGTAGAAGGGATGCTGGACTAGCCATCACCTCCGCTTCACCGTTCAAGTCTGAGCCATCGGAGTCCTGCCTGCATTGCCTCAGCCTCCCACTGACCTCCCCCGCTGCTCACAGCCCCTGGCGCACTGGCCCCCTTGTTTCCCCTGCTGAGGGCCCAGGTTCTCCACCTGCACCAGCTTTTCCCTCTCCCTGGAGTGCAACCCCATCTCTGCATAGCTGGGTCGGAGCTCCAATGTCCTCTCCTAGGGAGGCTCTCCCTGGTCACCCATCAGTGCCAATCACCTCACTCTATGGTAGCTCTCTGCATCGCTCTACCCGTAAGAGACCCATCTCTCGATGGCGCAGCTGCTTATTTGTATTTGTTTGTTTTCTCCTCCCATCTCACCGTTGGCTCCATGATCCCAGGGATCGTGTTGGTTCTGTTCAGGGCCGCTTACTGCCTGACACATAGTCCATGCTCAATAAATATTTGTGGGATGAGTAGAAAAATGAGTAAATGGGTTTCTTAGATCTCTTCCAGCTCTGTCAGCGCTTTAAGATTCTGTGAAAGGTGCTAAAACCACTGGGGGACAAGGTTATGGGGAGCTTTATAATGCAGAGATCAGGTTGGCTACAGTGATCATTTTTAATGTCACCCAGACAGGGAAAATCTGACCTAGGGTGCTTTTGATAAATTCAATAGGAAGGACACAGCACCATCTGGAAGTAATTATCAAAATAATTGACCCTACACAGACCCACCTTCAGGATCTGAATACCAGTTTCCTGGAAATGGGGGGCAGGGCAGTCAAGAGTTCAATCCACCAAATGAAGATGAGGACAAAGGATGTGGTTTCTTCAAGTAAAATGGCATAAATAAGGAAGGGAGAAAGGACTGGTAGAGATTCAAAGAGATTTAAGAGTCGCAGCAACAAAATATAATGTATAGATCTTGTTTAGATCCTGGTTCAAATACATGGATCCTAAAAAGACATTTTTGAGAAAAATGAAGAAATTCAAACATAGACTTTGTATTAGACGGTATTAAGAAATTGTTAATTTTATTAAATGTGATCACAATATTGAGGATTTTTTTTTGATGTTCTAACATGTGAGAGACATTCTGAAATATTTATGGGTGAAAGGATAAAATGTCTGGAATTTTCTTTAAAAAGGTGCTCAAGGGGAGAATGAAATAAGAATGACAAAATGGGGATGGCGGTTGAAGCTGGCTGATAGACATATGGAGGTTCTTTATGCTATTCCCTTTACTTTGATGTGTGTTTGAAAATTTCCATAATAAAAAGTAAAATTAAATAAAGAGGGCCTTTGGATATGCCATTTTGCTGGCTCTGGCCCTCCCCCTTCCCTTTCTATTTCCCCTGCCCTGCCTCCAGGCCTCACATTCAGGCCCAGAGAACATCTGTTTCAATCAGACACAGCTGTCCTGACTCCACTTTCTGTTCTCTCCAAACACCCAGAAAAAGGAGAGGCAGACCTTGATTGAAGCTGGCCCCTGTCTGATGGACGCTGGCCTCTGTCTGATTTGCGTTTGGCCTGTTACCTGGTCTCCCTGAGGCCCACACTGATTTCTTTTGCTTCTGACCACTTGTCCCAGCTGTTTTGTAACCCAGGAGCACTTTCCTTGGGCACAGTCAGTAGACACATTCCTCCGCCCACTTCCCATCCCCCCAGCAGCCAATCAATAAGAATGTACTGCTAACCTCCTGGAGTGGGGGTGGGGGTCCCTGTGTTAGAGGCTACACTGGGGAATCAGGTATAAGCCCTCCCCTCAACAGGGGGCTCAAATCCCAGGTGGGGCAATATTGAGTACATGGCATCTCATGTAATCAGTGATGATACACAACCATGGGGCACAAAGAGAGAGGACTAAAATCTAGGGGCCTTCGGGGCAGCAGGGCTCAAGGTTTGATGTGCAAGGTGATGTTGGATCTGGGTCTTGTGCTATGAGGAAGTCAGAAGGAGTAGAATCATCACATATTGCCTGAAAGAGAGCACGTGGAGACCCTAAGCGTTATGGCTATGACGGCTACTGTTTACACGTGCCTACTGATCTCCTCTTGCAGGATAGAGGTGAAGTGTGTACCTGGCACAGGGTCCCCACAAAACAGAAGGAGTACTCTCCCTCCTTTCCTCCCTACATCTCCTCTTCCAGAATGACTTGGGAAATTCCCCCGAGCAGAGACCCTATTCAAAGAATCTCTGTACCTTGTAGTGTCTGGCACCGCGCTGGGCACATAGCATGCATGTGACAAAGACTGACTCCTTAGGTGAGTTAGCCTCAGGCCAGTACCAATAATCAATAATCAATAAACAATAAACAATAATGCTTGGTAAAAACATATTCTAGGGCCCCAACTTAGATCTTCAGAGCCCAAGTCTCCAAAGAAGGGGCCAGGTAATTGGTATGTTTACCTAGTTCCCCAAGAGGCTCTAAGTTGCTGCTAGGTTAGAGAACGAGGTGGGGGTTGAGGGAAGTTTCAGCACCATGGACAGAACCCCCACTACGGCTTCTAGTATCTATCTCCTCGCTAGGACTAACTGGCACAAGCGCATTCTATGTGTCTATGTGGCGAGGGTTCATGGTCTAACCTGATGAGGACCCGGTGACACCTGTGGCCTTGGCCCCCATGTCACAGAGCCCTCGTCTGTGCTTCAGGAGCGTGTTTCAGGGTAGGCACTTGTCCTGCTGTGACAGATAGCTCTAACTCTGCACAGGGAGAGGAGGTATAAATATTCCCTCCATTTCTTTTATAAGTTGTAAGTGACCCCCATACTGTGCAAGTAGCAAAGCATGAAGCCTGAGCCAGTGTGAACAAATTAATCCCCCAAATATAGTTTGAGCACCTACTGTGTTCAAAAACTGTGCCGGTAGCCAAGGGGCACACAGGGATGAGTGAGATGTAGCTGCCATCCCAAGGAACCTGAAGCATGTCAAACATGTTTTATTGATTGTTAGAAAGGAGAGTGGCCCTGAAGATAATGAGACTCGAGTCAGAGAGTGTGCGTACTGGGGAGGCAGACAGGGGAGTGAAGAGAACAGACATTTGGTGGCAGAGGCTTCCTGCATTTGAGACCTGGCCTTGGCACTGACTAGCTGTGTGGCCTTGTGAATGCTGCTTAGCTCTCAGAGCCTCAGTTTCCTAATCTGAGAAATGGGAGTGACATCTCTCTTCCTGCCCCCACCCTGGACATATGTCAGGAAAGTGCTGTCTCAGCCTAGTGCCCAGAATCCAGCGTGAGCGCCATTCATTCACTCATAGACTCCACATCTGTGCCAAGCATGGTGCCAAGCACTGTGAACAAGATAGATGAGGGCTGGCACCCAGGGATCTTATTCTGGGGGAGTAGGGCAGAGGTGGCTTTTCCTCTTCCTCCTTGCCCCCAGCTATAATAGACTACATTCCTAGCCTGCCTTGCAGTGAGGGGGGCCATGTGTTGAAGTTCTGGCTCATGGAGGCGCTCCATGTGTAGGCCTGGCCCAGAAAACCCTCCCACGTGAGATGATCTCTCTCTGCCCTCATCAATGGCTGGATGAAGAGACTCTGGATTAGAGGAGGGGGAAGCCTGGAGGAGGTCCCACAGTCTCCTCCCTATCTCTTCCTTTGGTGGCCATCTGTGTACCAGACAGCTGCAAGGACCGATTAGAAGACTCAGAAATGAACTTGTGTTGAGCTGAGCCCCTGGGTTTTGGGGGTGTTTGTTACAGGGCTTAGCCTACCCTGACTCATACAAGAAGGCACACACACACACACACACACACACACACACACACACACAGGGAAACAAATAAGCGGGTGTTCCAGTGAGTGACAGTGATGAGGGAAATATACAAGATGGCCACAGTGGAGATCTTTGGGGGAGGACACACTGGATTTGTTCTTAAATTCTTCTAAAAGTGACTCATAAACTTTCAGCCCTTTAGTGGTCCTGCTCTGAAATTCTCTTACTTAGGCCCCATAACTTCCTTCTTAAGCTTCTTGAAACCCTCTCTTGCCTGATAGACAAATCCCTCACAAAACTCCTCCACTTTCTGGATTTTATTTCAAGGACCTACTGACCAGGTTTGTCTTTAATTTGGCCCTGCTGGGTTGAAACCATACGATGTAGCCCTACTGACCTTTTTTTCACTCATATCTTCGTCTTCTGGGTAAAGAGCCCCTCCAGATGGACCGATGCTCCTGTTTCTCCAGCCCACTGACCCCCCAGCTTCATTCAGTATTCAGGTGAAAGCATCTTTGCACCTTTAATGACTTTAGAGAGGCAGGATACAGACCATGAGAGTGAAAACACCCAATTTGCCACTTGGTTTGCAAGAGACGTTTATGTAGTCCAAAGCTGTTTTATTTGTGTCTGATTATTTTTAAATTAAATTGAAATAAATTCCAATACATAAGTAATATGCTTAGTGTTCCATTTATCCACTGCTGCATAACAAACTACCCTAAAAACTTAGTGGCTTAAAACAGCAACATCACTCATTTTGCTCACAAATCTGCAATTTGGGCAGGGCTCATGGGACAGCTCGTCTCTTCCCCTTGGTGTCAGCTGGGGTGGCTCCAGGCTGGGGCTCGGATCACCTGCAGGCTCTCTCATGTGTCCGACCTCGTTCTCTGTCTCTATGAGGTCTCCATGGTTGACACTGCAGGGTCGTTGGACCTCCTACATGTTGGTTCAGGACTCCTAGCCAGGAGAGCTAGGGAGACGCTGGATGGCCTCTTAGGACGTGACCTAAGAGTCAGGTAGTGTCACTTCATTAAAAGCCAGTAACCAAGGCCAGCCCATATTCAAAGAGAGGGGATTTAGACTCCCCACAAGCCCTCTCCTTCAAAAATTATGTTATAAATTAAAAAAATATTGTGTTAAAGTATATTACGTTACATTTTCCATTTTAATCATTTAAAAAAAGTATAACATTTAGTGGAATTAATTACCTTCATGATGTTGTGCCAACACCACCAAAACTTTTTCATAATGGTTAAGCATAATGTTTTCAAGGTCCATCCATGTGGTGGCATGTGTCAGAAGTCCATTCCTCCTTATGGGCGGCATGTTATTCCATTGTATGTGTGTGTCGCATTTTGTTTATTCACTTATCCACCCATGGATACTTGGATCGCTTTCATCTTTTGGCTATTGTGAATAATGCTGCTATGAACCAATGTACCAAGTATCTGTTTGTATCCCTGCTTTCAGTTATTTTGGGAATATACCTAGGAGTGGAATTGTTGGATCATATGGTAATTTTATGTTTAATTTTTTTAAGGAACTGCCATACCGTTTTCCATAGCAGCCGCACTATTTTACATCCCCACCAGTAATGCACAAGGGTTCCAATTTCCCCACATCTTTGCCAACCCTTGGTATTTTCTGTTTTTTTTTTTTTCTTTAATAATACTCAACGGGTGTGGGGAGATAGCTCATTGTGGTTTTGATTTGCAAATTTGCGTTTGATTTCAAGTGACATTGAGTACCTTTTCATGTGCTTATCGGCCATTTGGAGAAATGCCTATTCAAGTCCTTTGCTCAGTTTTTAATTGGGTTGTTTTTTTTGTTTATTGATGAGTTCTCATTCTTTTTTTAAACAGCCATGTAGTATTTCAAAGAATAGTTACACAGTAATTTATTAACCAGTCATCTACTGATGGATATTCAGGTTGTTTCCAAACATGCTGTTCAGACAATGCTACAACAAATTCTCTTGTACACGTGGTATTATGTGCACATGTGAGTATATTGAAGGATAAATTTGTAGCGGTAGGATTGGTGAATGGAAGAGATGGTGTATTTATCATTTAAGCAGATACTGTCCAATTGCTCTCGCGAGTGGATGTACCAATTTATATTCCCTGTAGCCATGTAAGAGAGCAAGGCACTGCTTTAAAACTAACACATATATTTTCTCACATTGTGCCAAAGATTTCTTCTTCCTTGGGGATGCTAATCTGACATTTCCTAATACTGATGAAAACATTGGCCTAATACTGTTAGGGGACTTGCCTCTTAATTGCATTTGTTCATAAGATGGAATTAATATTGAATAACTTGCCATCAACAGAACTAATTTTGACCCTGTGCTACTTATTCATGTTTTATGTTTTAAAAATCCATTTACAGTTAAAAAAAAAAAAAGTGCTACTTGAATACCATTCAACTGATACCAAAAATCCGGCTCAATCTTGATCTGTATGCTAACCTTTCCAAATAATACAAAATTTATTTTTATCAATTCTTTCCCAGAGGAATAGCCATAAAAATTCATGACTGGAACTTTTTTTCTCTTATCGATATACTATTTAATGAGAGAATGGAACAACTCACACATCAAACATTAACTCAACCTATACGTTCTAGACTATATGTGGATTTAGAAGCAGACAGCTCCCCTTACAAAGCCCACACCAAACACTCGCTCTTTCAACTACAAAATCAAGAAAGGAACCAACAATTGTTATGAGCAGATCAGAATCCCATTAAAGCAGATGATAATGACTTTGATGACATTATGTGCATGTGCACAATGAACTTGTCACCGATTTCAAGAAGGGGATTTGTGTTTTAGGGGAGAAAATGCACATAAATGAAACACTAACTTGTAAATAAACTCAAGACAGCACATTCTTTGTGTTCTTCACACAAAGTAACATCATCGTTATATTAACTGATAATAAAGACACATGCCAAGGAAAGCAAGATGCATGTGCAGGGTGAATAAATGAAAAACAATCAGTCCTGTTACAACCATAGTAAATACTTATTAATTTTATACTATGTGTCAATTTAGAAGCTGGTTTACACAAATGTTAGCTCACTTTGCTTTCCTTGCACGATACCTTCTAATTCATGTAGTCCAACCGCTCACTCAGCATAGGAATCCCAGGCCACCCAGGAACAGCGTGTTTCCTCCAATGAGGGCAGTTTCATTATCTCAAATGTTAGAGATGCTAGGCTGCTCCTATGTGGCACCCAAATTGGGTGCTTGTGACATTCCTCTCTGGGAGCTATCCAGGATACACCAGCTTCCTTCTCAGCCACCCCAGATTTAGAGACACATAGTGCCCAGAGATATTTTTTTAAACTTCCCCAGGTGATTCCAGTGTACAGCCAAGTTTGACTACTGCTCTACAAAGATCATTCATAACCATCTCTTCAGTCATTCATTTATGACACTGGCATTTATTGAATGCCTTCTATGCTCGGTTCTGAGATACCCACGTTATTTGCCTAATGTTTTTCTTTACACAGCTTCTTTTTACCTAAAGATATTTATTTTAAAATAAACTTTATATCGTGGATCTGATGGGCCAGATATATCAAACACACATCAAAATAAGTACATAATTCTTGAACAAGTTCATAACTATTATCTAAAGATTACCTTGTATGTTACCAGTGATATTCACATCACCTTTCAGGAAATTATGAATTGATTTCTTCATTCATTCACTCCTTCCTTCCGTCATCCATCCACATTTCCTGAGCTCCTCTGATGGGTCATGCTGGGTACTGAGCATGCTCCCTGGCCCTCTTACTTGACCAGGCCTGGTGTCCACTTGCCACCCAGAAGCCTCTTATGCTCCCTGCTGCCGGAACAGGAACTTTTCCAGGACCTGATGCAGCTCCCTAACTTCTCCAGGCCCTGATACAGCTCTTTCTCAGGGTTTCATGCTCCTTTGCCTAGTCAGGCAGTTCTGAAGGTGTGCTGCTACCTAGACCCGTGGTTGCAGTCTCGGTGGGCAGTGCAGGCCATCACCACCAGGGGGCACTGCTGCTTCATCGCTGGCTTCATGCCCAGGCCAGGGCCAGGGCAAGGTGAGCTTGGATAGAAGGTTAGGACACCTGGGGTGCTGCTGGAGGGACCAGGTCAGCCTTAGAAGGGCTTTATGAGATAAGAGGGCATGAAAACTGACCCTCTGCACTCAGATTCTAAGAAAATCTTCCCTTCCCCCTGCCAGGGCAAAAAAGCACACAGCACATCTCTTTACCAGGTTCAATAAAATATGACCCATTGGAGACAGCAGCCATCAGTTAAAGAATCCTGCCATTTGGTGTAGGGCAAGGTTGCCCACATGCAGATGCCGAGCCCACCACAAGCACCAGACAGCATGCCTGTGGCGTCACCCTGGATCTGCCCTGTACCTCAACCCTGTGCTGATTCTTTCCAGGGAGAGGAGAGGGGCAGAGAACAGGATCAAAGCCCAGTGAGGGCCTCTGCTGGGGTCTGGGGTCACTCTTCAGCCAGGAGGACCAGTCCAGGTGGACTGGGCCTTCTGCAGCTGTCCTTCCCCCATTCCTGGGGGTTCAGTTTCCCCTTCTGTAAAATGAGACTGAAATCATGTTCACCCTGCCTGTCTCTCTTGGCAGTATGGATGTGGAAATTGCTGCAAACAGCAGGAGCAGAATTTAAACAAAAACAAGAGGATCTAATATGGAGTCTGGCTACCCTTCTCCCTGCCCCTTCCTGCTCTGGAATCTGTGCAGATCTGGAATCTGTGCGAGTGGGTCTGTGCTTCACCATGCCTTGCTGGAGCTGGTAATTAGGTGCGGTTGTGGCTCCTGCCCTGCCCTGCGATGACTTTTCTCTAATTGCTCTAATCTGTATTTTCACGCACTTGCTGGAAAATGAGAAGAGCCGAAGCTTCATGGACCGGGGAGTGAGCCTGGCAAGGAGTGGGGGAGGTTTGGGGCCCTGCACCCACTGTATGCAGCCCCTGTGATGGGGGCTGGGGAGACTGTAGAAAAATGGCAGAAAAACGTTCCTGGGTCTCACAGTTCCCAGGGCCAGGAGGGGAGTTAATGGAGGAAAGATGGGGAGTGAGAAGACTCCTGTGGGGACAGGGGGCTGAGTACTGGGAAGAGGATAGGGGAGGAAGAGGAATCCTAATGGGGTTTGGTTCCTGCGGCTCCTATGGAGGAGGGGAGCTGAGAGCCTGGGGGGGGCAGAATGCCTAGCTAGGGCCAGGAACGGGGGTACAGGGGTAGAGAACCCCCAGGGGAAAATTGGTCTGTGTGTAATGTTCCTCTCTGCATGTGTCTCCCTTGTTTGTGGGCGTGCACAGCTGTGGCTTTCTCCATGACAGGACAGTTCTTTGTAGTTTCTCTGGATTTGTCATACCCTTGGGAGGACACTTCAGGGTGTATCTGTGTCTAGTGTGTTGTCTCCGACTGTGTGTATCTGCACGACTGTATCAGTGAACGTGTGTGAGTGACAGGGAGAGGGTTGTGTGGCTGCTAGATCTGTTAGATTCAGCTTCTAGCCCGGCAGGGTTTCCTTGCTGAGACTCTGGGAACTGCGCCCCCACTGCCCACCTTGGGACAGAGGTGGCTGGTGCAGCTGGGGAGGGGGTGGGGCTAGCCTAGATAGCAGCTTAAGTCCAACCGGCAGGGGTAAAGCGATTATGAGGGGTGTGTGTGTGTGTAGGTGGGTGAGACTGAGCTAACAGCTACAGAATCCTCAGCTACATTGAGAAGGTCCAAAATTTGCTTATGGCGTTACTCCCCCTTCCCCGTCCTTCCCCCTGGCTGACCTGGATACGTGCTCCTGCATCGCTTTGCCTTTGAGGGGTTCTCTGGCTCTAAGGGTGGCATTTCACTCAGTGTCAGAGGGGAGATAGTCTGGGATGCAGGGAGCTTCCTTGTGCTGCCTTATGACACGGACAAATTGGGATTCTTGACCTTGTGCTTGACAAATGGATCGCTTATAATGACCACTTAGTTTTACTTTCAGCAGCCTAAGCGAGAGGAAAAGCTCTGGGTTGCTCCTTCGGGCACCAGGAGACTCTACACAGGGTTAATTACAATAAGAGCAGTTAGTGTGAAGTCAGCGGATGAAATGTGCCAAAACTGGTGAGTAAATTCAGTTTCCTCTAACAAACAGACAATAAAGAAATGAAGTTCTCACCTGGAACAAGACAATGGCAGCTAATCCTTCATAGCTCCTCCTGAGTACCTGGCATTGCTCCAAGCTCTTCCCAGGTTAGCTCCCTAATCCTCACAACCACCCTAGGTAAGGAGTCCATTTTACAGATAAAGAAACTAAGGCACGAAGGGGGGTAAGTACTTTGCCCTGATGTGACACAGTTCACGGAGCGCGATTTGAACCCTGGCGGTCTGGTGCCCTTGTCGAGTTCTCCGCCACTGTGTCATGCGTTGTAGGACAGCACTGTAGGGTGGTCATGGTGTGGGTTTAATGGTGCCCCCCTTGCAGGAGAACCACAAACCTCAGTCCCACCTGAGAGCTTCTTGCCAGTGACTCGGTTTTATGTGGCAAAGGCAGAGGAGTTTAAAGGAGACATTTTTACCCCGCCCAACTAGCATTCGCTTTGCTTATTTGTTTGCTCTTTGTAACTATTATCTGGCTCCCCCTTTATCTCTCCAACAGGCATGCCATCTAGGCCAGCACTTTGCTGTCTCAACAGCCCTTGTGTCAACAGCTCTCGCTGCAGATTTACATGGAGCAGCGCTGACATTGGGCTGCGGCCCCACTGCAGGTCAGGCCAAGGCCGGTGCACAGCGGCTGGGAGCTGGGATTGGAATGCTGGTCTGTCGGGCATCTGGATATCTGAGAGGGAGGCAGGGAGACTGGGACTGCATCTGTAAAATGGGGCTGCCAGAGGTGGGGTTGCAAAGTCATACTCCCTTCCAGATTGTCGTGTATCAGTTAGGAATGGCTTCCCATCGCACAGACAGAGATAACAGTAGCTTAAAGCAGATTGAGGCTTCTCTTTCTTTTCCACAATGGATGTTAGGAGGTATGCGTCTAGGGCTGGTGGGGGGCTCAACGGTGTCACAAGGGACCCCACCTCCTTCTCTCTTTTAGTCCCACCAACCTTTGGGTAGGGCTTCCATCCTGAAGGTCACCTCATGCTCCAAGATGGCTGCTGGATTTCCATAATCACAGCTACTTTCTGGGGGAAGGGGTAGGTGGTGGGAACTGACCAGCCGAATGTTCCCCTCTATCCCACCTAGCGACTTATGCTCGCCCCTCATTGGTCTCTCCTAGCTGCACAGGAGGCTGAAAACTGGAATCCTGGCTGCGCCCTTTGCCATATGCGTGTTTGTTACTAAGGTAAATAGGAGACAGGATATTTTAAGGGAAGCCTGCGGTCTCCGCCACAGAGTACATACAGTAGAGTCCCATGCACCCTAAGGGGAAGCCTGTCTTTTCCAGGTGCCGTGACTGTTTCAGACCCAACAGCCAGAGAGAGAGTGAAGGAGCTCTAGCAGTGAACGCCAGGACCCAGGTCCTTCAGGGGCTTGCTAGTTTGGGGTTTAATTCCCCCCTTAGTATCCTGTAGCAGTTTCAGCCTTGGGGAAACGGGTTCTGCTGGACAACCATGGAGGCGCTAGAGGAAGAGAGTATGGGCTACGTGCCTGTAGGTATATTCCAGAAGGAATTGTGATGCTAGCAGTGATAATACAACTAGGCACAGAGTTGGGAGGGCTGCGTGTTCTGCCTGGGAGGGCAGGACACGGGTAGGCTGGAATCTTGAAGATGTGGGTGGCCAGCAGATGGTGGCCTATCTGGGAAGACTTCCTGACACTCTCCTGCAGGCCCAGCCCCAGGTGACCAGGCCCAGTGAGGTAATCCATGCCCCTCCACCTCCACATCTGTCAGGCCCTGAGAGGGCCCCCCCATGTGCCTTCCCAGTGACTATCTCTCCTCCCCCAGCCAAGAGGCAACCTTCTCCTGACCTCTGTCACTAGACATTAGTTTTGCCTGTTCTTACCCTTCACATAAACAGAGTTATACAGCATATTCTCTCGCTTTTGGCTTCTTGGACTTAGCCTAATGCCTGTGAGAGTCACCCAGCTTCTGGCCTGTACATAGCAGTTGCTTCTTTTTCATTGCTGAGTAATATTCCACTGTGGGATAGACCACTCACTATTTGTTTATTCGTTCACCTGCTGATGGCATTTGGGTGGTTTTTTGTCTGGAGCTATCATGAGTAAAGCTGCAATGAGCATTCATGGCCAAGCTTCTGTACAGACATATGTTTTCACTTCTGAGTAAATGCCTAAGGGTGGAATGGCTGGGTCGTAGAAAAGGTGTATGTTTGACTTTATAAGAAACGGCCAAACTGTTCTTCAAACAGGTTGAACTACTGACACTCCCACTAGCTGAATAGGAGAGTTGATCCTCATGTTTCCAGTATTGGATATTATCAGTCTTTTAAATCTTGGCCATTTCTGTGGGTGTAAATGGTAGCTGATAGATTTCAATCTGCTTATCTCTGATAGTCGCTGATGTTGAATGTCTTTTCCTGTGCACAGAGGCCATTTTGACATTCTCTTTTGTGAAGTGCTAGTTCATACCTTCTGCCTACTTTAAAAAAATTATATTATTTCTTTTTTTTCTTATTGATTTCTAGGAGTTCTTTATATATGCTGCATATTAGTCCTTTGTCAGATGTATGTATTGAAATATCTTTTCTGCATCTATTGATTGGCTTTTCTTTCTCTTAATGGTATCTTGCTGAACATAAGCTCTTAATTTGAATGGAACTGAATTTATCATGTTATCTTTTATGGTTATTGTGTTTTTGTGTCCTGTTTAAGAAAGTTTTGCCTTCCAAAGCAATCTTTTTAACACATGCCTCTACCTGGCCTCACCCCACCTGCCTCTCTTTGTCCCATCTCCTAGTAGAAGTTCCACCTGGAGGAGAGGTGAGGGAGGCAGAGATAGGATGGGAGATTGTGGTGAAGTGTGGGGTTAAAACCTAGATTACTAGGCTCCCGGGACACCAGATCTCTATTCCCCACCCCCTTACTTCCCCATGTGGATTTGGGTTTATGCTGGGCTGCAAGATTAAAGCCAAAGAGATTAAAAGATTACCTTTGGCTGGGAAGGCAAATTCTGCCTCTTTGCTCCTGGAGCCATGGGGGGTGGTGAGGAGGGCAGAGGTGGTAGTGATGGAGCCACCTCCACCTCCAGGGCCCTCTTCTTCCTGCCAAGATCCTCAGGCTGGGGCACCCTCACTGTGTGTGGCCTTGGGCACTTGCTCACCCTCTGGGCCTCAGTTCCCAAGTGATAGAGTGGGTCGGGGAGCTAAGCTAGAGAGGGAGTGCCAGCCTGGGCAGCACTGGGTTCTTGGAGTGTGGCCGCTGGACCAGCAGGCCCAGCAGCAGCTGGCAGCACGTGTTAGAAATGCAAACTTCAGGTTGCTCACCAGGCCTACTGAGGCAGAACTGCAAGGTGGTGGGGGGGGGCAGGGAGTGATCCGGGTTTTAAAGCCCTCTAGAGGATTCGGCTCTATCCCAAGGTCTGTGCACCAGTGCTTTTAATTATGGTAACAATTGCTGATTTTTAGAGCATTTAACTGTGCTTACCAATGACTCTTCTAAAGAGTAGGTACCCATTCACTTGTGGTACAAGTATGATTGCTCGGTCCACTCTCCACAGAAGGAAACGAAGGCACAGAAGCAGCTTGCCCAGGGTCACACAGCTACTAAGTGGCCAAGCATGGATTTGGACGTGGGGAGGCTGGCTCCAGAGGCTGAGCCACTGACCACTGCTCCATACTGTTGTGATTTCCCAGTGCTGAGCACACTGGACCTTTGCAGAAGCCCACAGCTTTTATCAGCGACTCCAAGAGGTGGTGGCTCCAAAAGGCTGACAGTCCCGGGGGCCTCTGGCTCTCAAGGTTCTTTCATGGCCTCCCCCAGTGCCCACAGAGTCTGCTCTGAATCCACGGGGCACCTTCCTCCTCCTGCCTCCAGGGCTGGTGGCTGCTGGGAAGCCCCTGGCTGAGGCTGAGGCTGAGGGAAGGGCTTGCTGAGAGCTGACCCCAGCTGCACAGTCAGCCAGACCCAGAGACAGAGACCCACAGTGCTCCATGTCTCAGAAATTTATTCATGTCTTGGTTCATTTCCTCATTCAGTATTTAGTGATCCCAACCAGACAGAAATAAAGGCCAGCAGAAAGCTGGAGGCAGAGAGAAGGAAGAGAGGGTAAGAAGAAACTTGTCCATTAATTTTACTATTCTTCCTGCCAGCCCCCTCCTGCCACTGGGAAGGCGAAAAACCCCAACCCCAATATTGGAAAGTGATCAAGGAATAGCCAAGGCTGAGCGGAGGAGGCTGATTTATGGGGCAGGGCTGGGGAGTGGGTGCCAGCGTGGCAGTGGTGGGAGAGAGCAATTCATCACAGCTCCCTAGGACTGCAGAGAGGGCCGGCACCCAGCTCCACTGCCTGGGCCCCGGGGGCCTGGCTCCCACTGGGCCGCGCCGCCTGCCCTACTCTCTGCCAGGCCACCAAGGACCCTGCTCTCACGGGTAGAGGGCATACCCAGGTAGCTTCAGGGCCCCAGAAATCCCCTCCCTGCCACTTCTCTTGTGTCGGCAGCCGCTTTGAACCTTTGGGTAGGGGTGGGGGTGTGGAGGAAGAACCCCTGGGTACCATCCTAGGCAAGTCCCCTCTCTGAGCCTCAGTTTCCCTATCTGTGAAACAAAGGCCTCAGCCCTGCAGGGTCAGCCTCACAGGCTGTTTGTGGAGGTAAAGTGGTATGACTGTGAGCTGCAAAGCTCTGTGCCACCCAAGAGGCGACAAGTGTGAAGTTGGAATGAGGGACTTGCCTGCTGTTGTATTTCTGGGCATGTGCTGGGCTCTGGGTGGGGAGATGGGTGCCGGGCACAGGGACTGCTGTGACTGAGGGTCTGTGTGTGCAGGTGTTCCCACCTGTGCACGTACACAGTGAGTCCCAAACTGCAGCCGCATGTGTGTGTACGCATGTGCGTGTACGCATGTGCAGGCATGTGTGGCTACGTGTCTGTGCAAGTGCCCTGACAGCTTGAGCTGCAGCTCTCATGTAATCCCTCCACCCCTGCCAGCAGAGGGGAGGACCCTGCTGGGGTGGTGGAGGGGGTGTGGCTGGGTGCTCATGCCCAGGCCCCATCCAGCTGGTTATTTATTGATTAATTCTGCTGCCAGCTGATGGATGCCAAGCCTCGGCCAGGCCCAGGCCCTGGGCTGATTTACATAATTAAAAACCATCAGTAACAGAGCTAGGCCTCACCTGCCAACTGCTTCCTCTAGCGTGTCAACAGGCTGAGCCTCCCTCCCCCCACACCCTGTCCTCTGTACCCCAAAGCTTCCTTACCTCCCTGACCTCTTCTGGCCTGCCCGGTGTCAGCCCACCCACCTTGGCTGCTCCATGACCATTATGTAGAAATTGTAGTGTTCTGGGAGTCTCGAGTCACCGACTCTGAGATTCTATTAGTTGATGGTTCTAAGGTTCTTTGATGGAGAGTCTCAGATTATAAGATTCCGCTGTGATCCTCTGAGTATGTGATTTTTCAAGAGTCTATTACTCTATGTGACAAAGGGGGAAAATATTTGCTCTCAGCAGTTCTGCCTGCTCTCAGGGAGGTGGGGCTGCTTTCAGAGGGCCAGGCTTTCTGTGGGGGCTGCACACCAGGGTGGTTTGGGTGTGTTAGTCACTGCTTTACAGAGGACTTTGTCCCTGCAGAGCAATGGGGGTGCAGGGATGGGGGTGGGCATTGCAGGAATCTGGGCAGAAGGAGGGAGGACCTAGGAACAGCCATATAGGGCTGAAAGGAAAAATCCTCAGTGGTGTCCTAGCCACCAAGAGGGACCAGAAAATATCGGATCCTGTAGAATGTGTGATGTTAACCCCTTGCCTGGGTTGCTTTCGGTGTCCTCAGAAAGGGCCTCGCATTTAGAGAGGCCATTTGGGGTGATGAGCACAGCTTCTCCATTTCCCAGCTGAGTGATCTTGGGAAAGATACTTAGCCTCTCTGATCTACAGTTACCTTCTCCCCTGCAAAACGGGGGTTGTTGTGAGGATTGTTAATCCACGTAAAGCCCTTAGAATGCAGCCAGCAGCTGGTGAACCCCTCACGAACGGTGGCTATTATTGTGTGGGAGCGGCTGTTTTGGAGAGGTCTTCAGCAGGTTGCATAGACTTGGTGAAAACAGAGACACACAGCATGGCTGGGTCTTCCTATCTCCATAGGCCTGCTCCTAGTGGGGACAGTGCTCAAAGGATGTTTGTTGAATGAATGAATGAATGAATGATCGTCTCTTCTCTCAGCTCTTCCCAAATAGAGCCAGGCCCAGCCAGCCCGCAGCCAGTTTAGGCAGGGTGCCTGGGACACATGGCTTCCCTCAGGTGGGACCCTAGGCCTTGCCCTCTTCTCCTCCATCTGTCCCTTCTCTGCCTTTTCCTCTCCCTTCCCACAGCGTGGCTCTACTGCTTAGCAGGAATTGCTGCCCCTGCCCAGCTGCCTCCCCTGCAGCCAGCCTTCCTCCGAAGCGGTTTGGGGAAGGCACAGCTGACTGAGCCCACATCCACCATTGTGACCTGGAAGTGCACTCAGACCCTGTCCCACGGGGCCACACGTCTTAGTTCCAGCATCTCAGTCCTCCCACCCAAGAACCTCAGAACTGAAAACCCCTAGAGCAACCTTGCTCCGACCTGTGACCTCTTAGACTACAGAATGGTACAGTCAAGAAGTACGTGCCGTGGATTGTCACTCAGCCTCCTAAAAGGAATCCAACTCTGATACATTCTACCGCATGGATGAACCTTGAGGACATTATGCTAAATGAAAGAAACCAAACACCAAATGACAAATCCTGTATAATTCCACTTACATGAAGTAGAGTAGTCAGATTCATAGAGACAGAAAGTAGAATAGAGGTTCCCGGGGGCTGGGAGAGTTGGGTGGGGGGTTAGTGTGTAATAGGCAGAGAGTTTCACTTTGGGAAGATGAAAAAGTTCTAGAGATGGGTGGTGGTGAGGATAGCACAACAGTGTGAATGTATTAATGCCGCTGAACTGTACACTTAAAACTGGTAAATTTTGTTATGTCTATTTTACCACAATAAAAAAGGCTTCGTTTCGCTGAGAGAGATGATTTTGTTTGTAATCCTCTGCCTTTTTTATTTACATTTTTTAATGTTCACTATTGATCCTCCAGGACCCTGTGTTCCTGGCACATAGTAGGCCCACAGCCATTGCTTGCCGAGTGGATGAATGGGCCAGGCATTCCCATCTGGCGCTGGGACAAGCTAGCCTGACCAGAAGCTCACGGTTCCCATCCAGGCAGCCGCCTGTTGTTTTTGCCTGTTGGTTTCACCAAAACAGACAACCCATCACTCAGCCACAAGTTGTTGGGCTGGGGACAAGTGCCTGGTCTGGGCTGTAAGGATTGGACACGGCCCCTGAGGTGACAAAGAAGAGATTTCTCATGGAAGCCTCTTTCTAGTACCCTTCAAAAGAAAAGATGCCATGTGTATGGCACGGAAGGGCTGGAGAGTTGTCAAGACAAACAGCCACATTCCGCTTTGGTTGCATTTCACACTGGAGAGGATTAGGATTCCTTCTTGGTGGCAGCGGCTCTTGGATGTGGCTTTAATATGCTCTGTGCTGTGTCATTGATTTCTTCCCCCGAGCAGTGGAGAAAATCATCAAGTGCTGGGACAGAGTCAGGCTCTTGGGAATCAAGAAATTTGCCCCATGGTTTGGTCTTACAAAACCCTCGTATCTTTTCATCAACTGTGAAAATTGTAAGATAGCCCCGAGGCGACCGAATCAGATTATTCAAGTTACTGACTGCATAGCCAACAAATCAAAGCAAATGTTTCCCTCGGTCTTATTATGTTGTAGATAAAGACTTTTAATCTTGTCCCTCATGTAAAAAAAGTTAATGTGCACCTTCATTCGACAGCGAGAGTGGCTCAGGTTGGAAAAACAGATTTTTGTTTGGCCCATCTTTTCTGACAGCTGCTCCAAAGACGTCCACTCGGTGGCTTTGGTTTGATTGCATCAATTTATCTCAGTATTGAATGAAGATCGGGAGGCACATTGTTGCCCGCCAGCTGCTCTCTGTGAATAGCACGGAGTGCTGGCATTCCTGAGCAAGTGCCTCCACCCACAGAGCTGTAGTTGTGCCCTTCCTCGCAGCCCACATGGTGACCGAGAGTCAGTCCTGATCTCAGTGTCCCTTTCTGGTCCACATCATGGCTTACAAAATAATCGTCAGCTTAACCAAAAATGTCCTCCCCTGCAGCATTAATGTTGCATGATGAACAGGACCCAAATGAATTGAATTGTGGTGCACATTTCCCTTGTATATGTACAGGTCAGGCGGCAGGTGATGGGAAAAATCCAACTACAAATGCTTTAATAAATAAAGGTGCACTCCTGAATATATAGGTCGGCCTACTACAACAAAAGCCAAAAAATAACAGGGATTTAAATAAGATAGTTTTTCCTCTCCCTCTCTCTCTCCCTCTCCCTCTCCCTCGCCCCCCCCACCCCTCCCCTTCTGGCTCTCCTGTGTCTTTCCCCATCCCTCTCATAACAGTGTGAGCATAATGTGGCCAGTACTGATAGGTTGCTGCTTTTTATTTTATTACCTGCCTTCCTTAACCAGTAGGTGGCTCCACTGCCTGGTTTAAGATGGCTGCTCCAGCGCCTGCCATTGCATTCCCATTCCAGCCTATGGGAAGGTCAGAAAAACAAAGGAGAGGTACATGCCTTTCCTTATGAGGGAAATGAATAGGAAGTTGCACAACTCATCTCTGCTATCATTTCGTTGGCTAGAATGTAGTCCTATGGCCATACCTAGCTACATGGTAAGCTGGGAAATGTAGTCTTTACCTGGGCAGCCATGTAGTATTCAGCAAAGCTTCTATTTGTATAAAAGAAGGGGAGAGTAGATATTAGGGGACAACCAGCAGTCTCTTCACTAATTCAAGGAGTGGTGTTATGCTCCCTCACCTCCTTAACTGTGGTGAAGATGGAGTAGTGAATAAGACACGAAACATCTGTTTCTCATGGAACTTACACTTAAGTGGGAGGAGAGGGTTTCAAGGAGCAGGGGAGGGAGTGGTCGGCTGTGTCTAATGTAACTGATGGGACAAGTCAGAAGTGAGATGAGAGCCTGGTAACTTTGCCAAGGAGTGGGGGGAGAAACAAAGGCTGCCTGATGGAGAGAAATTGGGGTGAGTGAATAGAGACAGGTCTTCAGGTATAAAAGAAAGGAGAGAAATGGAGACGTAAATCAACAGATTTTTAAAGATGGGGAAATAGTAGTAAGCGTGTAGTGCTGGGAATGACCCTGGAGAGAGACAAATGAAAATGAAGATGCAGGAGAAAGAGGAAATGCAGGAGGAGCATTCTTGAGGAGGTGAGAAGGAGGGAGTAATGGAGTCTTGGCTTTAGAGGAATGTGGGCATCGGTGGAGCCTCTTATGACTTCTGCTTCCCCAGTGACTTGGAAAGCAAGGTCATGATGGTTTGGGTGAAAATGGGGAGGAGAGATTGGAGGTTTGGGGACAGAGGAGAAGGTATGTGCCTGCCACCCCAGGGATGCTTTCCTCATGTGACAAGAAGTCTTGAGGAGGGCAAAATGGCTGCGACAGTTGTCCTGAGCATTATGCCAGCATTCCAGGTGGGAAGAAGGGAGAAGAAAGGTGGGACCTCACCAGTTGTGTCTGACTTCTTTTAAAAGAAAAGACAAAGCTTTCTTGGAAACCCACGAGATGCTTTCTGCTTAGATCCCATAGGTCAGAACTGGGTCACATGGCTACTGCTAGCTGCAAGGGAAGCTGGGAAATGAGGAACAGGATTCTCAAGATTGGCTGAGAGCAGGGCACATCACACCATCAAATGCAGCCAAGGTTCAGCTAAGAGAAGTAAGGGGCTTGCCTGCCATACCCTCCCGTACATGTGCCAAAGGCTGAAGTGCCCTGCCCATCAGCATTTTTGTGCTTCAATAAAAGGTTGCCTGTGTGATAATTCCTGATCTTGCATGTTGTTGTTCATTAATTTCATGGACACCTGCTCCCATTCCCACTAGTGTTATTTGATTTAAAAAAAATAGCTCAATCTGTTTTCTCTGACTTGTCACACACTGTGTGGCTGCTTTTATAAGTGTCCTGGCAACAGAATGGCTTATACCTGTTTTTTCTATGAGGCCAGCCACCTTGAATAACACTTCTGTGCTTTTGGTCTCTTCTCTGTTGTCAGTGATGGAAGTCATCAATTTTGTGCTGGAAAGCTTTATTTTGTGCTGTTCTAGAAACAGTCTATTGGTTTCCCAGAGCGATGCCTTGATTGTTTTGGGGAAAAAGATGTGGAAACTTCAAAGCCTCCTAGCCAGCACCGGACAACCTGACATGAGAGACCCCACACTGGTCATAGGGATGACGCAACTCCATTTTCAGGTATTTAGGGTTGTACTTTCTATTTTTGCTTTTATTCTTCTGTGAAATCATACCTCTCCAAACCAGCACATTCCACAGGCAAATCAAATCCTGTTCACTATTTATAGTTATGCCTTATTCTGAATTACAGAATTTTTGTTAATATTTCCATCCCAAATTTAATCTTTCAACAAACCATTTTGCATTATCAATCCATTTCTATTATTTGGGGCTATACCACAATAGCAAACAC
This sequence comes from Rhinolophus hipposideros, assembly GCF_964194185.1. Taxonomy (NCBI): domain Eukaryota; kingdom Metazoa; phylum Chordata; class Mammalia; order Chiroptera; family Rhinolophidae; genus Rhinolophus; species Rhinolophus hipposideros. The sequence continues at coordinate 9,316,438 of NC_138055.1, forward strand.
ATCTGAGGGCTTACTATGTGCCAGACACTATTCTAAATGCTTGGTATATATTGTGGCAGTTTTAGAACATGCTCCCAATGTTTCGGCACTCCCCCGGTTAAGAGGTGGCATCTGTGTTTCTTCAACTTTAATCTGGGTTGGACTTAGTGTATTGCTCATCACCCGCAGAAGACAGTAGAAGTGATATTTGTGACTTCCAAGGCCAGGTAAAAAAAATGCCATGTAATTTCTGCCTGTTTCTCTTGTGACACTCATTCTGGGGGAGGCCAGGCACCACGTAAAAAGCCCAACTCCCCTGATTCTGCCATGTTGGAAGTAGGCACTTCATTCACAAACTCCCACAGAGCCACCAGCCTACAGTAGGTACCAGGTGCCAGCCATGTAAGTGAGCCCTCTTGGCTGTCCAGTGCAGCCCCGCTGAGCATTCTGACTGCACCCGCATGAGAATCCCACGCAAGAAGTGCTCGGCTGAGCCCTTCCAGAATTCCTGATCCACAAAATTGTGAGCACTAAAACAGTCGTGTGTGTTTTGTTTTACTTTGTTTGCACCACTGGAATGTTTAAGCAGCAATAGTAACCGGAAGACCTAGAACTCATTTGGTCTCTGTTTTTCAGATGAAGAAATTGAGCCCCAGAGATATTAAGCAACTTGCACATATTTTCATGGCAGAGATAAGAGATGAGTGCAGGCAGGCTGGCTCTAATATTCTGCCTCTTGACAATAAGGGGGAAAAGAGCAAAGTTAACAAACAAGCAGTAATGCACAAAATGTAAAAATGTTCCAGCCTGGCTACCAGCACCCTGTTGAGGGAAGATTAATGCCTTTCAATCCATTATCGGAGACAGGTTCATGGCTTTTGGAGCACATAGCACCTTTAAGAATGGCGCAATTACTGCAAAAATCACAGTTAATTTCACATTTTAAATTGGCAAAATGTAAGTGAATGAAATTCTCCCAACCCTTCTTATTTCATCTAAAAACCTCAAAACTGCCCAGGTACATCAAGGTTTTGAAACCACACGAGGGAAGCCCTGACCCCTGGCCTCTTAGCATCTGAAACACAGGAACTCAGAAGCTTCCTGGCAAAAAAAAAAAAAAAAAAAATCAGAGCCATAAAATTAAAGAACATCAAATGTAACTATTGGAAGCACCATGGAGTTCATCTCATTCAAACTTCTACCCAGGGCAAGACAAGGAAAAACCACATGAGAGCAAAGCAACCACTGAATACAATATCGGTAGGCAGCTTATGATTCATGGCCAAGAAACTGTCGAGAAAATGTGACAATCATATCACAGGGTGAGGGTGATCACTGTGGGATGGGGATTGGGTCAACTTCCAGGGCACGTGACTTGTGCCCCTGCCTGGAAGGACCCCACACATAGTTGAATGTTCTCCTTTGCCGTCTTGAAATTCTTAATCACTTTTGAACAAAGGGTCTCCCATTTTCATTTGGCTCTGGGTCCCACCAAATATGTCCAGGCTGGGGAGGTCTGAGAGCTGGCTCAGGAATGAGTAGTTCAGGCAGGTGAGCAGGTCGGGCAAAGCCTGGGGCGGGCTAGCAATCCCCAAATCAGCTTGGGAAGCAGTCACTTGCCCAAGACCACCTGGTCAGGATGTGGTAGTACAAGGAAGTGAACCCAGTCTTGTCGAACTCCAAGGCTCATGGTCTTAAACACTTTGCTCTCTTGTCTCTTGAGATGGACCTCACGCCTGAGCCGGCCTCCTGACTGTTCCTATAACTGCAGCCTTCTATTCCAGGGAGACTTTCTGGATTATTCTGGCCCAGTCATGCTTCTCATTCCCTCCTTCCTTCATCCTTCCTACCCGGTTGAGCCATGGTCTTTGTGCCACCCTGTTTCCTTTCCTTCTCCTCCTGGTCTGAGCCTACTGTGGCTTTTGAGCCCCCAGGCGAATCCTGACAGAACCTTGCCTCCCACAAAGAAGTCTTGGGCTAAGTCCTCTTGCAGATTCCATGGTGCAGCCTTTCTCACTTTCCCAGTCCTAAAGTGGGCTCTTGCCTCAGTTTCCCTGCCTAAAAACCCAAAGAACTGTGGGATAACGGGAGTCAGACAGGCCTGGTTCACATTCTGTCCCACAACTCACTCTAGCACAAGCAGCTCAGCCTCTCCAAACCTCAGTTTCCCAATCTGTTAAGTGGGGGAGGACATCACCTTAACCAAGTGATCAAGGTTAACATCACTAGTCATGTAGATATTATGCACCCCCTGATATGCAGCAATGTCAAGGGCACTACACCTCTGTGCTCTTCTCCGCCACCCACGACCCAGACCAATCATTAGAAAACATCAGATCAACCCAAAAGGAAGGACATGCTACAAAATACCTGACCAGTAGCCTTCAAAACTGTCAAGGTCATGAAAAGGAAGGAAAGAATGAGAGACTGTCACAGACCCAAGGAGACTAAGGAGATATGATGACTAAATGCCATGTGGTATGCTGGATGGGATCCTGGAACAGAAAAAGGACGTAAGTGTGTAAATGGATGAATTCGGATGAAGTTTGCAGTTTAGTTAATAAGAATCTACCAGTACTAATTTCTTAATTTTGACAAATTTACCTTGGTTATATAAGATGTTAACATCAGGGGCAGCTGGGCAAAGGATAGATAGCAACTCTGTGCTATTTTTGCATTTTTTAATAAATCTAAATTTATTCTAAAGTCAGATGTTGATTAAAAAGAACAAATGAACTAAATTAACAAAACCTGCACTGCTGCTATTGTTTCTGACTGCCCAGGGTCTCTCCCCCATTCTGCTGACAGGCCTTCTTCCAGCTACACGGTGGGGGTAACTTGACTCAGGATGGGCCATTCATCGGCCCTTATCACTCTGGCCACAGTGATTGGTCTAAGGGATAGGCATGTGATCCATGCTGGGCCAATCAGAGTCCTTCCCTAGAAACGTTCAGATTAGAAGTGGAAGAAAAGCTCTTCCCAGTCTGGCCATGAATCTGTAAAGCCGTAAGCCTGGGTCTGTGGGAGCTCCTGGCTCCACTGCTGTGAGGACAGCGGCCAGAGAGAACAAAGCCACAGAGAGGGAGAGAGAGAGAGAATATGCTGATGGCATTCAAGATGGCCTGCTCCTCCTTACCCTCTTCTTCAGGCAGACCCCACCCGGCCCTGTTACGGGAGCCAATATTTCCTCTTTTGAGTTTAAGCCAGTTCAAACTGGGCTCAAGTTGGGTTTCTGCCACGTGCAACCACAAGTCCTGATGGATGACTTCTTCTCAAGTTGTTGTGAGGTTTCAACGGCATTTGTGTATAACCTGGCACACGGCGGCTACCTGTAAGTGCTGGGGGATGTCGTTATCTTCTCCAAGGCATCTGGGCCCTGCCCGGAACTGCAGCCCACGGGGCAGCGGCCCTGACACCTGCCTTGCTCCGCTCTGGTCCACAGCACGCAGCTGTGGTGGGCATCTTGCGTCAAACGAGCCCACCTGGCCTCCGACGGCTCTCCCACCTCCAGGCCCTGCTCCAGGCCTCCTCCTCTTGGTGCTGGGAGCTGACTTTGCAGTCATGGTTGGGCTCTGCTCTGGGAAAGGCATGGGGAGGGGAAAACGGAACTCAGCCTCTGGCAGAAAATTCCTTCCTCAGAAGTGGGGGGAAAACCCGACAGTGGTCTGGCCAGACCCAGCGAAATCAAGGTGCAGCTGGTGTTTGGGGTGCTTGTTCTGAGAATGAAATATTGGGGCTGTGGAGACTGAGTGCCACAGACCCCAAGTGTGAGATGGCTGGGGGAGCAGGACATGTGAGGGGCGGTTCCCAAGATACACAGGCAGAACATCAGAAGGATTTGAGTGAGAAAAGGCAGAAGTTGCTCTTTTATCTCAGGACTGGGTTGTGGGCCAAGGAGAGAGAGACACCACCAGGGAAATCCAGGGCCTGTAAGGAGGGCATGTAGCCACCTCGTCCGAGGGGAGGTGAAGGGGCACCTGGCCTGGCGCTGGGAACGACCTCGCGGAGTCCAAGGACGGATGAGGCCGGGTCTGGGGTTGCCTTCCTGGGTCTCAGCTGCCGCGTGGTGCTGGCCATTTCATGCCTCCCACCTGTGCTTTCCAGGGGCACTGCCTATCTGCCCCTCCCTACCTGTCAGACTGACAGGTAACGCCCACGTCTCTTCTGGTGTCAAGGTTTCCTTTTGTTCAGTGCCCCACCCCTGGCTCCCAGGGCAGAACTTGCCTTTCTGCTCTCCCATACATTTTCCTTCCTCACGTAGTTACCCTCCGTCCCTTCATCCCTTCCGTCCTCTCTACCCCTTCCTTCCTTCCTTCCTTCCATCCCTCAGGCATGAACTTGATCATTTTATTCAACAAATATTTTTCGAGTGCCTACTGCAGGCCAGATTCTGAGCACAGATGTGTAGGACAGACTCTGCCCTTGCCTCTGTGACAGTGACAGAGAGGGATGGGGCTGGGTCAGGGTACATTTTGAAGGCAGAGCTGACAGGAGTTGTTGACGGATCTGATTTGCAGGAAGCCCAGGTGGCATGAAGGTGGCATCTGGGTTTTGGGCCTGAGTAATTTGGTAGAGGATACACACATCTGTCATTCCCCACAGAGCTTTGGGAACATACACCTATTGGCTCACCCACCTGGCCGTTCAGACACTGGGGTTTTAGATTGAGAGAACATTAGGTTAAGGGAAGATTCTGGGAATGACGAGCTATGTGGGAACCAAGGATGGGATTACCAGCCTAAACCCCCTCGAGAATCCTGCAGCTGCAGCATGGCTCCCCCAACTTCTTTCTCTCTGGGCCATCGTACCATCTCTGAGCCTTGTCAATAAAATGGGAATAACAAGAGTAAGTCCTCGTAGGATTGTTGTCATCATAAATCCACTGAGAATTTAATTCATGGGAACATTTGGCATCAAGCCTGAAAGAGCGTAAACGCCCCCATTTGGAGCTATTATTATGATTCTAGGTAGAATGTGGCCAGGTTGCAGAGAACTTCAGATGTTGGTGTAAGGAGTTGGTGTTTTACCCCATGGAGTCAGAGCTTAGAAGTTTTTGAGCAGAGAAAGAACACAAGGAAACCGGCCAGTCAGCACCTCTCCGGTCCTGTGGCATGTGGAGACTTGGAGCCGTCATGAGGTCAGCAGTGACAAGCTTGGCCATGAGGCCAGTGACCTCCAGCTCCCAGGGGCCTCTAGCTGCCCCAGTTCTGGACCCAGGCAGTGGAAGCAAGTCTGCCCCCACTCCCAGCATCCCTCTGGGCATAGCCAGATAGATGGGTTAATAACACAGGCTGCTTGGTTGGCCTCATGGTCGCTGAGCCAGCTGAGATTCACGCCACCCCCCTGCTGTAGCTGCAGGGCCCAGGCCTGAGGTTCCAGCAGGATCCCTGGACCGCAGAATTCTGAAGCCTCATTTCAGGGCCTTTAGACCCAAATGGCACACCACTCCTCAGTGCGGGGCTTAGCAGTCTCTGGCTAGTGGGCAGCATACGTCAGGTGAGACTTCCCCATCTTCTTCCAGCTCTTCCTGGGGGTGTCTCAGGAGACCCCAGGATCAGAAGGCTGGGGGTAGTGGTCTGTCACAGGGCTGTACATGCCTGCAGACCTCACCTGTGTTGGAGCAGGCCTCTGAAGGATGAGGAGGACACTCAGTCTAACCCTTGCACCATTGGGTGGGACAGCTCATGAGAACCCTCCAAAAGCACCCCCGTAGTGCCTGGCGAGACGCTGGGCACCTAGGGCATAGACTGGGTCAGACATGGCCGGGTTTGGGAGTTGCTCACATTCTAGTGGACATACCAGGAGAATCAACTGGAGGACTCCCGTTCCTTCCCTGCCCAGGGCACATTCCAGGTCTGCTCTGCTGAGTCTGGTGGACAGGCAGACTGGCCCACCTCACCACTCGGGAATCTCAGCTCTACGCCAGGCAAGCAGGGTCCGTCAGCATCCCTGACGAGATTTCCTCCCATAACTGGACCCTCCCATAACTGAACACTTCAAAATATCCCCCAGAGTGTGACCTTAGCCTCTGGTCCTCATAGGCACCCTCTCATGAGGGCCACACCCCCAGCCACCCTTTGCTCTTGTCTAAGTTCCTCATCAGGAAATGTATGTATATTCTTCATGCCCCATTAGCCTGGAGCTGCCCTTGATTCGTGGACTATAGGACTAGATACTCTCAGAATCATAGAATTCTATGGACTGAGCTCCTCCAGCTCGGGTATCCACACCCCTAGTTCTGTTTTCACCTTTGCTAGGCTGGATGTAGAACAGAGAACGTCCTCAACTTCCCCCAAATATAATTAATTCATCTCAAGCCCACTGGCTCCCAAGATGGCTCCTGATGATACCTTCCTCCTGGAATTCACACCCTGTGTCTTCTGCTCCTACAGTGAACAGGGTAGACTTGTGTAAACAATAGGAATTTGCAAAAATGACAGGGTGTAACTTCTGAGGGTAAGCCACACGAGACATTGTGGTGTCCTCCCTGTTCTTGCTCTGGGGGAAGCGGCTGCCATGCCTTGAGGACACTCAAGCAGTCCTGTTGAGAGGTCCATGTGACAAGGAACTGAGGCCTCCTGCCAAGAGCCAGCACCAACTAACTTGCCAGCCACAAAAATGAACCATGTTGGAAGCAGATCCTCCAGCCCCAGTCAAGCCTTCAGATGGGTGGAGCCCGAGACAAACACCTTGACTCAATCTTATGAGAGATTTTAAGCCACAATCACCCACTTCTGAATTTCTGACCACAGGAACTGTGAAATTTTATATATGTATATTTATATTTACATTTATATTTATGTATATCTGACTTAAGCCACTGAATTTTGAGTTAATTTGTTACACAGTAACAGATGACCAATATAATAAGCATGCAGACTTTTCTGAAGGGAGTGGGGAAGGGAAGGTGGTTGGAGAGGCTAAAGTGGAGGGGCTATTATTGCACACTCCACAGAAAAACAATTTAAAAATCCCTCTTAGAAATGTGTGTACTCTCCAAAATCTCCTTACAACCAGGCCTCCTCTGGGGGCTTCCCTTCCTCTCACCTTCCTCATGACCTATAGTCCCCACTCCTGCCTCTTACTCACTTTTCCTCAACTCCCCAGCTCCAACTCCTCTCATCCTTATGTGGCCAAGGGATTATTCATTCTCTAACCCTCACCTTCAATCTTGCTTACCCTGACCTGTCGCAGTGCTCAGATAAACAAAACACCCCTAGGTAAAGGACCCACCATCCTGAGTTTTCATATTCTGTGTTTTCATATTCCATTTGGGATGGTTCCATGGCAGGCAAGGGGCAGAGGTTTTGGGGGTAAATCTTCATTTTTTTTCTTTTCCTTCTGGGTTCTGTGTGTCATCACTGGTTCCTGCCCCCAGGCACCATAGCCCTCAGTTCCAGCATTGGGGTGGCACAGCAGAAAATCTCATTTTTAGTCTGGGTCCAAAACAGGAATATGACACCCATACACTCTCCTGTGTGGTGTGTGCGTGTGTTTCTCTAAAAGAGTCACTTAACCTAATTTTCTTAGCATCAACGCGAAATGCCATGTAGACCAAGTGAAAAAAAATTCACCTAAGTTCAAAGGGTTGATCTTGTTATTCCCCTTGAACAGTGCATGCAGTTTTTAGCCTTTATGTGTTTCTCTCACTCTCCCTGCTCTCTTCTGTAAGCTCCACAGAAAGAAGAGCTCCTGGATAAATTCCTCTTGGTGAGTGGCCAGGGCAGTGGGGTCATCTGGATGTGAACCACATCTGGTCAACTCTGGTAGAAAGAGCACTTATTGGTGGGCCGTTAGAGGCAGCTCCCAGGCCCCACTGGGAGATAGATCCCAGAGCAGATGGGGTTCTGGGATTCAGGACAGGGGTCCAAGCAGCTGGAAATACCTGCCTATTGTCTGGCACTGAGCCTTCTGGGATGGTTCTGCTTTGGCCATTTCTCCTGTCCACACATCAACACTCCACCCATGACTCAACTGGTCCAGCAAGGGGCAGAGAGAGGCACCTTAATTCACATTCCCTAAGACTGTACATGGCAGCGGGGAGAGAGGACATTAGGGTGTTGGTGGGAAGAAGGAAAGATGCTGGTGCCCAGAACAACCCCTCCCAATGTCCACTTTGGTGACTTATTAATGAACATAATGTTTTAAAAGAGCCAGTGCCTGGCCCCAAGTGAGCCTCCGATACTCGGTACCTACTGTGATAGAGGTGATGATGTGAGGAATAAGTTAGGAGAGGATGCATGAGAATGAATAATAATATGATGTGATGTGTGCTATCATTATGGCCTCCACAGAGTGTTCTGGGAGCCAGTGGAGGAAGAAGTAACTCGGCCAGCTTAGCTTAGGGGTGGTCAGGGGAGGCTTCACGGAGGAGGCAGCCTTTGAGCAGTACCTGGTGATAGACTGGAAGTAGCCAGGTGGAGAAGAAATATGAGAGGAGGAAAGGCTTCCAGGCTGAGGTATCAGCAGGATCAAAAGCACACAGACGTGGAGATTATGGAGTGAGAGATTCATGGCATGTTTTGGAAAGGGCAGGTATTAGTGTCACTGGGACCCAGAGCATGTGTGGGGTGAGAGAAGATAATGCTGGAGGGGTAAGGGCCCTATTGCAAAGGGTCTTGTTTGGGCAAGATAAAGAGTTTGGATTTTATTCCCTAGCAGAGAGGGTGTACCACTGGTCTTCGTGTCTGCACCCTAGGCAGACATCACCAATTCATCATGACACTATCGGTAGAGGGAGCATCTAGGCAGCTTTGCTGATGATTTGATATCGTGAGAAATGAAACATACCGCATCCCTGCATGGGCTCTGGGGAGCTACCGGAGGGTTTTTAATAGGTGGGTGATGAGGGGGCTTGTTGCAGGTGTCCAGGTGAAAGATGGCAGGGCCTAACCTAGGACAGTGACTATGGGATGGACATGTTGCTGCTCACGTTTGTCTTAACCTTACCTGTCCACCTAGAGATTCCATACAATCTCATCACCTCCCCCCCACCCCCTGCCCCCACGCCTGGTCGGGGTGCTCAGCGTCCCTTGTGTGTGTGTGTGTGTGTGTGTGTGTGTTAGCTGTCTCTGGGCTTTATTTTATTTGTCTTTCTGGGCTTGCACCATCCAACATGGTTGCCACTGGCCACAGATAGCTCTTTAAATCAAAAATAATAAAATAACATTTAAAAGTTTAGTTCCTCAGTCCCACTAGCCATAGTTTCAAGCACTCAATAGGCATATGTGGTTAGTGGCTACTGTATTGGACAGTGCAGATATGTAACAGTTCCACCATTGCTGAAAGTTCTTTGGGACAGTGCCAGTCTAGAGAAAGCCCAGTTGGATGTCGAGATGGTGTGGTCTGCCATGACCCTTGGTTAGCCCAGGCCAATTCCATCTTCTATCTGGTGGTGTTGACTCAGTTAAGCATTTGAAAGTCTTGTCAGGTTATGTCTGCCTGGTAGGGGAAAAGTCTCCAAAAGGAGTATATTAGAACGTTTTAGAGCTCAAAAGCAGCTCAGAGCTAATCTAGCTAGACCTGGAGTGAAGGGAATGCCCATGTGGTGAGGCCAGTATGGTGCTGGGGACAGGGCTGCTTTTGTCATTCTCATTTCACAAAAGAGGAAACTGAGGCGCAGAGAGGGGAGTGATTTACCCTTTGGCAGATGACTGGGAAAGTCATGCAAACAGAACCAGAAGAGGCTGCTTTGCTACATGCTGCCCGGCGTTCCTTAGGAACATCGCTCAATTTCTTGGGTCACAGCCGGGACTTCCTCCAGTGCCCACCGCTGAAGGGGTCTGCGCAGGGGAGAGCCACAGCCACAGGAGTGAATTGGAGAGCTCTTTGCGGTTGCGCGCTATATCCGCCAGAGGGCGCAGGGGCCTTTGTGTCTGTGCCTGAGGTGGGGCGGTGGGTGAAGGTTCTTCCAGCAAGGACTTTGGGTGGGGACCCTACTTCATACCCAGCTCTGCGCGGGGGACATGCAGTGTGTTCCATAGGGCCCCTGATCCCTAGGAGGGCTCAGTTTAGAGGGCAGAGACAGCATAATGACTTGTTTGGTTCTGCAGCGAGGGACCTTGAAGGGTGGGTAGGAGTGTGCCAGGCAGCCTGAAGCGCAGTTGTGAAGGGTAGAGGTGGAACGCCCAAGTCTGTTTCCTAACGGGAGATAATGGTGGCCTGCGTCCCAGCGCTTGTCCGCCTCTCAGCCCCACCCTGGACCAGCTTTCCTGTTCTCAGTTGACAGGAGGGAGGAATTTATGAACAGACGTTCTTTCTGCTCTAGTAAAACCCCACTTCGTGGAGTCCCCTGCACACACACACCAAGCTGTCTCACGCCTCTGTGCCTTTGCACATGCTGTTCCTGCAGCCTGCGACATCCTTTTTCACCTTCTTCAGCTGACCAACTCCTACTCATCCGTCAAGATTCAGCTCAGGCAGTGGCTCCTTCCAGAATCTCCTCCATTCCTGGCCTGAATGAGACACCCCTGCTGGGAGTTCCTGCAGCCCTGGCTTGGCTTAACTACCTGAGGACAGGCACTGGCGCGGGCTGCCCCATCAAAGTGATTGAGATGCACAGGGATTGCCCAGGCGGGGGGGGCTTCAGCATGTGGGTTTGCTGATCCCGGGAATGGAGAAAAAGCGCCTGTTTCTTCCTGTGTCAGCGACACAAGCCGAATCTCCCTACCCGGTGCTTGTGTGCCTCAAAGTGCAGGGGTACAGGCCCCTGATGCCAGAATTTCTTTCTGCATCTCCTACCTTCCCCCTTTCCCGCCCCTAGCGTTTACCCCATTTGCAGGTAGCGCATAAGTGTGGGGGTGTTGGCCAGGGAGGCTCTAGGGCGTGAAGGCTTAGGAAGCATCTCTGGGTTGCAACAGAGCCCAGTATCCCCTAGGGCATACCTCCCGAGGAGGTGGGGAAAGGTAGTGAGCAGCAGCCAAGAGCCCCGGCACCAGGGTAGAGAGATCTGGAGTGTAACACTGTATCTGCTATCAAGCTGGCCGAGTGACCTTGGGGGAGTCACTCTTCTCACGGAGCCTCCGTTCTCTCGCCTATAAAAATGGGAACGATCGGTCACACTTCTCGGGTCCCCCCCCCCCCCCGGCTGGAGCCAGGACGCTGGAGGTTGGAGATGGGGTCAGGAAGGGAGGTGGGGGTCCACGCGTGGAGGTGGAGTCCCGGGGGCGCGGGCGTCCTCGGCGGGCGCTGGGGGGCGCTGCGCACCTCGGGCGCCCAGCCCCTCGGCAAGTTTGCCTCCAGCTGTTGAATGCGCTCGCGACAGCGACATCAGCGGCAGGACCCGGACCCGCGGGGTGAGCGGGGCTGGGGGCCGAGGCGGGGCCGGGGGCGCACCCAGCGGGTGCTTGGGGCTCCGCGATCCGCGGGGCCGCAGCCACCTCTCCGGGCGCTGCAGCTGCAGCAGCGGAGCCAGGCGCGGCCCCCGCCACGCGGGTGTGTGCCTGCGAGTGTGCGTGTGTCCGTGGAAGGATCCAGCTGGAAGAGGGGGCGGAGGGGTCTCGCTGCGGAAAGGCCTGCGAAGGGAGCGGGCGCCGGGGCGGCGAGGGCGGACGGACAGACGGCCAGCCGGCCAGCCTTGGCTCTGACGCCCGCGGCGCTCGGCCCCCTTCGGGCGGCGGGCCCGGCTGAGGCCGAGGCGCGGCGGCGGGAGGCGGGGGTGGCGGTGTCTGCGCGCACACGCTCCCTCTCAGACACACACACGGGCCACGCCACAGACACACGACACGCGCCGAGCCCGCCGGGCGCCGCGCACACCCGCACCCGCGCTCACACTCACACTCACCCGCAGGCCCCGCAGCGGCCGCTCCTGGAGGCGGCGCTCGGCCTGGATCCCGGCTGGGGCTGGAGGTAAGTGAATTCCTCCGCATCTGAGCCCCCACAGCTAGGGGGGACCCGGAGAGGGTGGGGAGTAGGGGCAGAAACCGGAGGGTGCCTCCTCCGCCAGTGGGGGTGGCGCTTGGAAGGGGACACGGCAGGGGGAGAATGAGACGGGGAAAGCCACCCCCATTGCCTCCTGTGCCTGGGGAACCCTGTGAAACCTCCGGGGACCACCCTGTGCGGGGGTGGGGGTGGGGGTGGGGTCGGTGTGGTGGTAGTGGTGGGCGGAGGCGGGAGGACGCAGAGGACGGTCGGCGAGGTGAGTATTTATGGGGGGGTGGTGCCAGCCAGTGCCACCCTGAATCTCTTCTGCCCCCATCTTTGCGAATCGGGGGCCCTCGCCCCTCTCTTTCACGGAGTGCTGCCGGGTTCAAGGCATTCATCTTCGTAGTTGGTAAGGGGTCTTTGGTGCTTGATGCTAGCTCCAGGGGGAGAGGGGCCCGGGGTGGGGCTTTACACCCCTCCCCGCGGGAGGGCAGTAGGTTTGGTAAGATAATCAGAATTGGGGAGTGGGGGAGACCGGGAGGGTGGGGACCCGAGCAAAAGCTTTCTCCATTGCGCTGGTGTGGGGCAAACAGAGAGGCAGCCCTGGGAAGCAGCAGAAATCGTCAGACTGCAGTTCTGGCAGGGCCAGGGCCACTGCCGGGCTGTGTGTGTGTGTGTGTGTGTGTGTGTGTGTGTGTGTGTGTGTGTGTGTGTGCATGTGTGGGCTCCAGCAACTGGCAGAGGAGGGGGCAGGAGGGGTGGGTGTGTTGGCCGGCAGGGCGCTGTGTGCACGTGGGGAGGGATATGTGTGCACACCGGGCTGTATGCAGGGGTGGACCCTGCTCTCTCTCTCTCTCCACACACACACACACAGAGCGTCTGTGGTCCAGCAGGAATGTTTGGGGGCAGGGGAGCTGGTGTGTATATGTGTATGGGAGCTCGCGGAGCTTGTGTCCAGGACAGAGGCAGCCAGGGCGCCCTGTGTCAGGAGTGTCCAAGGAGGGAGATGAGAAGGGGATGGTGGCACTGACCCTTCTCTGCTTGGGAGGACATGGTACTTGAGGGCACTTTCTGCAGCTCCGGGCTCCTGCTGTGTCCCACCCTCCCACCCCCACCCCAGTGACTGCCTGTGGAGGACACTGCCTTGGTCCCCTGGCTGAGAGACACAGGTGTTGGGCTGGAGTGTGTGTGTGTGTGTGTGTGTGTGTGTGTGTGTGTGTCCCGCTGCGGCTGTCCTGTCGGCTGGCTGTCGGCAGTCTCGGCAGTGGCTGTCAGCAGGCCAGGCTGTAAGAGAGAAGCTGGGGGAGGAGCAGGGTGCTGGCACAGCACCTGGAGCAATGTGGTGGAGGCTGCAGGGCCCAGCCGGCCTGCTTTAGTGACTGAGGGACTTTTTATCTGGAAGGTGCATCATTGGGGCTGGAGTGTGCATGTGTAGAGGTGTGTGCCTGGCCCACACACCTGTTCCCCTGGGCTGTGGGCACCTGTGGGACATGTGTCTAGGCCATCAGCAGGGCATGTGGGCCTGCACATATGTGTAACTGTGTGCCCTATGAAAGCAATGCACGCAGACACACATGCACAGACTCACAGAGGTGTTGTCGGGAAATGCCTGTCCTGGGGAGCTGTGTGTCCTGGAGCTGTGTACGTGGGTGGGGACCTCTGGGCTATGGCCCCCTGGGAAGGAATAAAGAGGAGTTATTGAAGGGGGGCATCAGGGAGAAGTGTGTCTGTGTGATATTGGTGAGAACCTCTGGTTGTGACATCAGCTCCAGGTTGCCGGTGACGTCACTAGGACAGCAATGTGAAGAAGGGTCACCCCCACCAGCCGGAGTATGTGATGTCATTGGGAGTGTGGGAGGTGTCACTGTGTGTGTGGCTGAGTGTGGTCACGTCCCCGGTGTGGTGAGGGGTGAGAAGGGGAGAGGGATTGAGCTTTAGAGTGAGGGGTCCCTCGCAAGAGGCCCCATTTCCTGAGTGGTGTGGGACCCCTTTCCTTAAGGCCTGCCTCCCTAATAGCTCATCTCCTCTGCCCCCTTTATGGTACCCCCTCTCTCCTTCCCATCTGTACCTCTACTAGTGCCTGTTCTGGGCCCTGTCCCAGCCGGTTGCACAGACCTTTGGGTACGTGTGTACTAGTGCGTGAATATGTATGTATGTGTAAGTGCACGTGACAGCAGAAAGGGGCCACAGCCAGGAAGCCAGGGACTTTTGGTTCTAATGTCATGGAGTTACTTTTTGTATTTTGTGATTGAGGCATTCCCATCACCTCTCTGAGCCTCAGCTGCTCGTGTTACTTGGGGGGTGGTTAGAGAGGTGAGGGGGGATTACAGGAGATGGTGGGCCTCCGAGCTGGGTACCTGGCACATATGGGGGCTTAGTTCGGGTGGGCTCTATCCCCTGGCTACCCATCCCCCAGCCCAGAGCAGCTGCTCTCCCCCTGTACCCCGCCCTGTACCCACCCCTTGCCATTTTGGTTTAAGTCAGACTTTGTAAAGAACTTTCTTTTCTCTCCTTGGATCCTCACAGCAGTCCTATGAGGCTGGCAGGCTGGCTGCTATTATGTGGACATTTGACAGATGAGCAAACTGAGGTCTGGAGGGTAAAGTAAGCTGTTGTGTATTCATTTCTTTTTGACAATTCCACCCCCAGCTCCATTCCGCTCTGTAGGTGCAGAGACATTTGATTGGCAGGTCACTTCCCGGAGGGCACTTTCATTTTATGGAGGGACAGGGTGCTATGTGAAGTGGGGGTCGGAGTAGGAGGTGCCAGAGTGAGGGGCCCAAAGTGGAGAGGTCATTGGCTATAGGAGAGGCTGCCCTTGGCTCCCAGTCCCGGGCTTACTTGTTCTTCCACTTCAGAGCTAGTCAGGGTGACAGAAATGGGTACATCCAGCTGCCAACACTTCTTTAGTGGGGTCAGCCTGGTCATTGATGCCCTATGGGGGCTCCCTTGTGCCCTGAGGTCTGCAGAACTAGTTCCAGTGACACCTCTGCTTCATCCTGTGTGTGACATGGGGGTCAGTCTCTCCGACTGTCTGCAAAGCTGTGGCTGCTTGCCTTGCAGGCTTGATGAGCGAGTGTGAGAATGTGGAGTGTGAGAATGTGGCGTCCACATGTAGAACCAGGATGATACCCATCACAGTTGTCCTCACCCATTCCAGCTACAGTGCCTCCGGGCCCAGACCCTCCCTCCTGCCAGCACCCTACCCCCCACTCTACTGGGATGATATGCTGTGCAGAGCAGCCAGCCAGGAAGCAGGATTGCCTCGAAGCTGAAGTCTCCTTAACAGGGGCAGCATTAATGGTCCAGAAGGTTAACTCAATCCTCTGCCTCCTGATGTCCCAGACCAATCCCCTATTAAATTAACCTTCTTCTGGCTCAATTAACACCTGGGGCAGAGGCACTGCCATTGTTACTGGGGACATGTCTTGGGGGTTGGAATAATAGAGCTCCCCCTCATCTCTGCAGACAGTCCCCAGGGAGGCCGCAGAGAGTCACCTGGGCAAGCTTACATCTGGAGTGCAGAGAGGAGGGGCGCTGGCTGCGTGATGCTGCTGACAGCAATAATTATAGAGATAATAATAATGATATTGGGTAATATCCATTGAGTCTGAGAGCTAGGCCCCGTCTGAAGCCCTTTGTAAGCAGCACTCATTGAATCCCACCAGGGCTTTTGCAGTGGAGTTGCTCTTATTCCTTATTTCATAGAAAAGAAACAGAGCAGTTACAGACCAGCTCAGGGCCACACAGCGGTGGAGCCAGGACTGGAAGCCCCATGGAGGACTCTCGTATCAGCACCAGTTTGCATGGGGACCTTTCCATGTTGGGATATCCCTTGCTGGGGACCTCTCTGGGCCTTGCTTTGCTCATCTATCAATGGTGGCAGTGACCCTGCGGTACGGAAGAAGTGGGTGTGGTGGCGGCTGCAAGGACAGAGGGACAAAAATGCTTTAGGGTCTCAGGCCCTCTCAGCATTCCTCCTGCGCCCCTCCCCTCAGTGACCAGTGCTATTCCAGCAACCTGCTCCCTTTTCTCCCACAGCGCTTGCACAGGGGTGGGGTGGGGAGCACAGTGGGTTCTCTGTGGGGCTCCCTGGGGGATAGAGGGGACGCTGCTCCCCATGACTATCTTCCCCAGGCCCCAGTCTGTTGTGGCCTCAGCTGTGGCACCCTGGGCCACTCTGCCACACTCTCCCAGGCTCACTTGTAGAAAGGGCAGGGACTCAAAATCCAAATTCTGCCTCTTTTCCTCCTCAATGTGTGTCCTGGGCAAGTAAGTTCACTTTCATTTTCCTCAAGGCCCTGTTTCCTCAGTGCAAAGTGGGGATCATTGTACCAAATTCTTAACTGCCTAGGTCGTTATGTATGAAAATATCAAGTGTGTAGCATTGTGTCTAGCACATAGTAGGTGTCAATTAGATGAGTTCCCTCCCCCTTCCCATCTGTCTCCTCGATTCATTCCTGGTTCCCTGGAGTGGTTCTTGGACTGTGTGAGTGTGAATGTGTGTTTCCTTCCCTGTCTGTCAGTCTCCACTTTCACCTCCTGAAATGCATGGAACCTGTTTTCTGGAGCTAGGCTGGGGGCCTGAAGGAGAATGAGAAGGGCCTGGAGGCTGCCTACCCCCCAGTTGGAGTGTGCAGAGGGGCTGGGAGGGGGCAGGGCACACTTTTGTGTGTGTGTGTGTGACTCTGTATGCGCCACTTCCTCTCTCAGAGGGGAAGTGGGGAGCAATTCCCAATGGCTACTTGACCAGTCTGCTGTGGGCCCAGCCCCAAGTCTCAGGCCTGACTCCGTTTCCCTCCTTGACCTGTCTATCATCTCTCCCCCCACACAATGCTCCCTGGATCTTGGAGAGACAGAGGCTGTGGGGTTGGCATGCCCTCCTCTCTCCCTTCCTCACCCTTCTCATTACCTGGGCAGGAGGTGGGGGCGTCATGGCTGTGCTTGTTTAGCCATTTTCTGTCTCTCAGCTCCACTGCAGGTGGAGACTCGAACAATATTTGTTAAACACCTTCCTTGTATCTACATGCTATTGAGGATGGACTGACGTATTTTCCATTCAGTCTACATATACACTTACATATATATCCTTTTAAGCATGTCTCACCCAGGGGTATCTGCTGGGCCGGGACTCAAGCGGGAACCACAGAGATGAGCTCCTGTCCTGGAGGAGACATGAGACATGTGGGATATCTGCCAAGTGCCCAGCATGGGGCCTGCACATAGTAGGGCTTGCTTGATAGTGCTTCTCCTTAGTCTGTGACCGCACCGAGGGGGTTGGGGGCTAGTGCGGCAGGCTGGAGGCCATGTGCTGAGCCAGCCTTGTAAGCGGGCACAGAGGTTGGAACCACTTCTGCTCAGGGCATCACAGGACTCCCATGATTGCACACCTGCTATGAGCCAGGCACAGGGTGAAACACTCTATTATCTTGTTTAATTTTGGCCGGAGGATTGTGAAAGAGATCCAGCTGGCCTTTGGGAGGGGGCAGCCCAGGTGGGGAGAACACGTGAATCAACGTCGGAAAGCCTGGAGTGGATTTTGGGAAGATGAGTTGGGAACATAGTTTGGACATCAAACAGGCAAGACCATAAACTATACTAAGAAATGGAGCATTATCCTTTTTGTCAGGGAGCGCCAGAGTGCTGGGTGTTTGTTAAATGTAGGTTCTTGGGCCCTGCCTGCTGAGATTTTGATTCAGTAGGGTGGATGTGGGGCCCAGGAACCTGCATTTTTAATGCATTTCCAGATTAATTAACCTGTGTTTTGGGTTGGATGGCAGCTGAGGAGGCTACTACTTATTCCCAGAGATCTTATGGACGCCTCCCACATACCTCAGGAGGCAGCAAAGCTACCCTTTTTCCAGAGAAGCCTGAGCTCATGGAGTGAGGCGTCTTGCCTTGGGTGACACAGCAGCGAGACCGCGACTGATACTGACTAATACTAATAATTTTCCGGGTTTACTGGCTGCTGTTCTAAGCCTATTCAGGAGTCCCTCATTCAATCCTCAGAACGAGCCTCTGCATCATTCCTGTTGCACAGATGAGGAGACAGAGGCAGAGTCTGCGGTCATGGGTTCAAGGCCGCACAGCTGGTAAAGGCTTGTAATGCGGTGGGGATGAGGGCGTCTGGAGAGGGCCTGCGCCAGCGTCTTGGACAGAGCCATGCCCTCTCTCCTTTGGTACAAGAGCGCGGGTGGAGCTGAGCTTGGGGCCGTGCGTGTGAGCAGAGGCCAGAGGCGGGGGTGGAGGTGGGAGCAGAGAAGCCGGGAGGGGGGCGGAGAGCCCGGAAGGCGTCCGGGAGGAGGCGACGCAGAGTCACTGTAGCTGCGGCCCGAAGCCGTTCATTCGGTGGGCGCTCTGGCCGAGGCAGGTCCAGGTCTGGAGGACGGCGGGGTGTGTTTGTCCCCCGGTGCGAGTCCCGGGTTGGCCCACGCGGTGCACCCGTGCGCAGTCCCGAGCCCGGCTTGTGCGCGGTGGCGGAGAAGGGACGAGCGGGGTGGGCGGGAGCTGCGGGGGCGGGAGGGGGCGCGGCGGGGGCGTGAGCGCGCACAGAGACTCCGCCCGGGGCCGCCTGTCCCCGGTCCGCGCTGCAGCCCGCGGCCCCGCGGGGTCGTAGGCCCAGCTACCCGCAGTTTTGCGGTGCCCCCGCCCCACGCGGCCAGCCAGCCGGCCGGGTTTCCGCCTCCCTTCCCTGTGCTTAGAATTTGCAGCCGCATCGCCCCTGACGCTCGCAGCCAATTTCACGGCCTCTGGGCTCCGCGCGGTGCGCGGGATCGTAAACCCGCCGGCGCGGGGCGGGGGCGGGCGGGGGCTCCCTGGAGGCGCCCGGGGAAGGGGCGGAGGGGGCGTTGGGGCGAGGGCCTGCTGAGATGTCGGCAAGGTTGTGTGTGTAAGGGGTGTAGACCGGATGGGGGGCGCCACCGGTGGCTGCCCGGGAGTGCTCCGAGGGGGCGCAGGCGTGGTCCTGTGTGTGCTGGAGTGTCGTCTGGGAGTGGATGTCCTCTTGTGGGAACATGTTTGGGACGTGCGTTTTGGCGTGTGAGCCTGTGTAGGGGCCCCAGCGCTCGCTGGCAGGTTTGTCTGGGTGTGTATAGTGAAATGAGTGTGTGTGTGTGTGTGTGTGTGTGTGTGTGTGTGTGTGTGTTGGGCAGTTCACAGTGAATGGGGGCCAGTGTTTCTGTGGGTGTGTTGACATGTGTCTTTGCAGTGTCTCCAGGCATGTTGGCACCTGTGTGTGTTTGCGTGTTGGGGCTGGCCCCCTTATGTCTGGGTTCTGTGGGCAGCTGTGTACAGTGCATGTGGGGGGCTGTGTACGCACGTGTGTCTGAGGGAGTGTGAAATTCTGGAGTGCAGGTTGCTGTCCTGGTGTCTTGTGGGTGCAGGTGTGTGTGTGAGGGTACAGTGTGCAACCTGGGGTGCTGTCCTGTCCCTGCTGGTGTCTGGGCTCAGGATTCACGTATGAGCCCGGTAGCTGGGGGCCTGTCCTCTCCCTCCCCAGGCCTGGGAGCCCTTTCCAGGAGCAAGCCTGCTGCTCCCTTGTTTTCTGCCTCTGGGTGGGGGTAATGGAGTTGAGGCAGCGCAGGGGGCTGAGTGTGTGTTTCTGTTCTGTAGCTGCTGCTGGCTGCCAACTCTGGTGGGTCTACATATGTTTGTGAATGATGATGTCGAGAGGGGGCTGCCTGCTGGGGAGGGGGGGAGTACCATCTGGGCTGGCGGGGGTGGGGGGGAGTGCGGGGCCAGACAGGGAGAGGGGCCTCCACGGGAAGGGGATGAGTGTATGTGTGCGCACAGATGGAGGGAAGGTTTGGACGCGCACGTCTGTCTGGGAGAATGTGTGTCTGTGCAGGTGGAAGTCAGGCAGGTACATTGCTCTTAGGGTGTGTGAGCACATATGATGGGAAATGGGGCACAGGCTAGGGGAGGGGATGTGTGGGTCCTTGCAGAGTTCTGAATAAGAGATGTGGGCTAGGGTGGGGTGCTTGTTCCTTGCAGCAGAGGGGATGGGGCCCAGCGGTAGAGGGGAGTGGGTTGTGTTGGGGTGACCAACAGAAGATGGTGTGATTGGGCCTGAGAAGGGAGAGGTCTGTGTGTGGACATCAGGTCAGTGTGAGGGTGTGTGTGGCCGTGACTGACTAATGTGTGGGGCTGGGACGAACTTCCAGGCTACGGGGGCCAAGTAGGGAGTGAAGGACATGGGGTGGGGCTGGTGGGGCAGGAGTGAGGGTCCTTCATCTCTCAGAAAATCTACCCATCTGTTGCTTGCTCCTCCTGCCCAGGGGCCATGGAAGAGTAAAAGTCCTGTGGCCCCTGGTCCCTCCCCGCCCCCCTGAATCCTATGGCTTAGGGTGGGGAGCCCCTAGCCCTCCATCTGGGTCTTGAGGCCCTTTCCCTCCATCTCTCTTGCCCCATCTTCGTTCTCTCTCCATCTCCCTGCCTCTATCTCCCTCCATTCCCACTCTCTATCTCCTCCCTCTCTCACACTGATATTCATTTGTGGTATATTCGGTTGCCATGGGAAACCTAAGAAAGAAGTGAGTGTACCCTTCAAGACTTCAGCGTTTTTCCCTCCTCCCTCCCTCCCGCTGTCCCCCTCCCTCTCCTTCTTTCCTCCTCTCCTCTCCCTCCCTCCTCTTTCTCCCCTTCGCCTCCTCACAGAAGGAGAGGACTTGGATGAGGAGCTGCTGCTGCCTGAGCTGGGTCAGGACCTGAGACCCCATTGCTACCGCTGCCACCACCACCGCTGCTGCCGTGGGGACCTCCCTGAGACCAAGCCAGGGACAGAGCCTTGCTTGCTGGAGGGGCCCCTTTGCCTGTAGACGTCTGGTAAGGACAGGGTCCTTCTGACTGTGTGAGTGTGTGGCTGTATGTGAGCCGGGCTCACATGACCTGGCCTTGCGAACCCCGTGATGTGGCCCCCCCTCTGTCTTCTGTTTGTCCCTTCCTACCTTGCCCAGCCGTGCCCCCAGCTGCAGGCACTCCCCCACCCCTCCCAAGCTTCCCTTCCACAGGGCCTGTGAGGCAGCTGGCAGGATGGTAGGCCTTTTGGGAGCTGGGACTGGTCACTGAGGAGAGCGGGGAGGAAGGTGCTGCTGGCTCCGAGACCCCACTTGTACCCCTCTGCCTAGCTGAGAGACTGAGCCAGGCCTGCACTCCAGTAGGGCTGAGGGCATCTGAGCTCCTGCTAGGGGTTAGGGGACTGGCTCCAGGGGATAGCCTGGGAGAACAGGGCCTCTTTCACCTCAGGTGGGAGCCTTTCTATTGTAGAGAGGGGCGGACGGAAGGGCCGGGAGTGGGTTGGGAGCAGGAAACGCAAAGCAGAATCTATACCTGGCCTGATCCAGTGTCTTGAATTTGGAGGCAGCAGGGAGAGCAGTCTGACACTAGCAGGCTGAAGGCTGGCAGGGAGGCCTGCAGGAGCTGTTCTGTCCTGGCTGGGCTGGTGGCTGCCCTGGCGAGGAGCGGCTGAGGCTGTTGCTGTCACTGAGGCTGTGTTGGTGGTGGCCACGTGGAGGGAACTGTTGTCGGGGCAGGCGCTAAGTGATGTGGTTGCCGTGGAGAGGGACCCGCCTATGTGGCATTGAGGTCTCTATGGAGAGAGGAGGAGACAAGGGAGGAGGCTTGCTGTCTGGGCCCAGTGTTGGTGGTTGCTAAGGAGAGGGAGATGCGTCTCTAGGATGTGATGGTCTGCACGTGGAGGGGCTGTGGCTGCTGAGGCATTGAGGTCCCTTGGAAGGGCTGGTGATGGGTGCTCTGGAGGGGGCCTGTACAGGAACAGAGTGGGGGTGGTGGGTGCTCCAAGAGGATGGTGGGGGGTGTGATGGATGAGGGAGGGGCTGCTACTGTGGACTTACTGTTGCTGGCACAGGCTGAAGTGGGGTCCTTTGTAGGGAAGTGAGGCACAGTGGGTAGTCTGAGCTGTGCTCCCCACTTCCATTGCTCATCCTGCCTATCCATGTGTCTGGACTGGAGATCCTGCTGCACCATCAGTATCCCTGCTCCCAAGGTTCCCTCTTGTCTGCTTTCCCTCCCACGTCTGTGGCCAGCCTCTCCTACCGCTGCCTCCTTGAGCCCCCACCCTCCTCTGGGCCTTTGAACATACAGGTCCCCCATCTGGACACATGTTCCCTCCTTGCCCCCAAATGACTTTGTCCCTATCCTTCATATTTGCTGTCCTCTGAGAAGCCTGGCACTGATAACCTACCTTTGAGGTACCAGATAGGGGAAGTAATTTGCCCAAGGTCACACAGCGGGCATGTGCTGGGGCTGGAATTTAACACCTGCCTCCCCAAATGTCCACCTCACCAGGCCAAATTCTCCCCAGGAACCTCTGCTACCACCTCATTCCGAGTCGTCTGACTCTGCACTTACAGCTGTATGACTCTGTGCCTCAGTTTCCCAATGTATGAAACAAAGATGGTGCACATGCCTGTTGAGGTTGCTATCACTTGGGATAATGTATGTGTTGCCCCCGATGTGGTTCCTGGCATTTAATAGACTCTCAGGGAGTATCAACCACCATCATGATCCTAATTCCTTTTCAAACTGATTTTAAAATGATTTTCTGACATGCTTGGGGAGGACAGTGGTGCTTTCTCACCAGAGATCTGCCTTATTGTGCCCTTTTTCCCCGTGACCCTTAAGTGGTGGAGGTATTGAACTGACTTCATGGTAGCAGGAAGTAGGGCCCAGAGCGGAGGACTTCGCAGTGGTCACATGGCACCTCGGTTGCTGAGCCAGGATGGAACCAGGTATGACTGGATCCTGTCCCATGTTTCCCCCTGCTTGCTCCAGGGGCCGTGTGTGCACTTTAACAGGTGGGCCTTGTCCCCCCAGCCTTTGCCTGAGCTCCATGCCTTTTGGCTTCCTTCACAGCACACAGAACATCAGGCGAGTGGCTCATGGTGCCTTGGGAGCAACAGATTAGGGGAAGTCTGTCCTGTCAACCTCCTGGATACCACCAGGGGACAGGCCAGGCAAGGGACTGAAAAGTATGTCCAAAGAGGGACGTTTGAGGGGTTTGGGGGGTGGCGGACAGGATGACTGTCTTTTGAGTGACAAAAAATCTGCCACTTTTTAGGTGGGTGGCCCTGGACACATTTCTTTCTGGGCCTCAGTTTGTTTATTGGTACAATGGGGATGATAAGAATTCCTACTTCACCTCCCTCGTGTGAAGCAGGGGGATGAAGTGAGAGTACAGGGTCTGGCGCCTGGGACATGCTTCCTGGAGTGGTGGCTGTTCTTTCTAACCCATCAGCCTTGTTCACGTTTCATATTGCGCTGGGGCAGAGGGGACAGGGATGTCCTGGGTGACTGCAAAAGGGCAGAAGTGGGACCAACCAGGCACAGACCTCAGTTCATCCCAAGAAGAGGCTTTCTAACAGTCAGAGTTGTCTTGGGATGGAGTGGGGGAGAAGTAGTGAGTGCTCTGTGTGCAGTGGGATCACAGTAGGCTGGCAGGAGCATAGGGTTTGGGATTATAAGACTTAGGTTCACATTTTGATGTTGCCATTTATAGGCTATGGGATCTTGGGTGCCTCAGTTTCCCTACCTGCAAAATGGGAAGGATAACAGTGGAGCTAAGGTTACTTTAAATGAGTTCAGGTATGTGGAAGAGACCTAGGAGTCCGTTGAATCCGTACAGCATCCTATTTTCCAGAAGAAGAAAGGAAGGTGCAAGGAGCTTACGGGGCTTACGAGGCTTATAGCAGTATACCACCAGCTGCCCTTTACTGAGTGTCTGCTATGTGCCAGGCATTTTCCCACATGCTCCAGCTCTTGTTTAATTTCCCAGTCTGTGCACTTGCTGTTCCTTCTGCAGGAGTTCCTTCCCGGGCTGGTTGCATGACTGTCTCCTGTTCCAGCTGATTGTCACCTCTTCAGGGAGGCCCTCCCTGACTACTCTGTTCGTTGCTGTGGGCCTTCTCCCTCTTTGTTTCCATATAGTCCTCAACCCAACCGAATGCTATTTGGTTTATTTGCTTGTTACTCACCCTTCTACCGTTGTAGAGTATCAGCTCTGTGAGGGCAGGAGCTTTTTCGGTCTTGTGCCCTGCTCTATCTCAAGTGACTTGAGTGGGGCCTGGTACATAGTAGATGTTCAATAAATATGTGGTGCATGCATGGTGGGTCATCCTGTCAGCACCTGGGAGGTCAGTCTTGTCATTCCCATTCTATACATGAGGAATGTGGGGCTGGGGGGCCGTGGTAAATTACCTATGCACACACAGCTGGAACTAGGTGGCAGACCTAGCATTTGATCCCACATTGGGCTGACTCCAGGACAAGTGCTTTTTCTGCTGTACTGCACCTCCCTGCTGGGGAGTCTGGCATTTCAGGCTACAGAGTTTGGACTTCACTCTGAACGCAGAGGCAAAGCCACAGAAAGGCTCTTAAGTAGGGAAGGCTCCTGCCATGAGGAAGAGCTTTTGGAATCAGCCTGAATTGACAAAAGAAACCAGTTCAGCTGCTCACTAGCTGTGTGACCTTAGGCAAATTACTTAACCACTCTGTGTCTCAATGTACTTGTCTCTGAAATGGAGATAATGTCTTCTTGGCTGGCTTAATCTCGGCTGGCTTCTGGAAGGCAGTAGGCGTTGAGCTTTGATTTGCAGGCTTGGCTCCAAGGCCCCCACCCCAGGGTAGAGAAATAGCCTTACTGCCCACCCCTGAGGGATTTGAGATTTTGACTTCTGAATAGGGGACATTTTAAGTGCTTGGGACAGACCATTTTCTGCCCTGCCAGCCTGGGCTGTCTTGCCACCCCCACACTCCTCCACACACTACCCCATAAAAAAGAGAGAAAATCAAAGAGAGAAGAGAGAGAAGGAAACTGGTTTTACCTGGGTATGACTATGTACAAGGAACATTCTTATTTGGATCCAGCAGCCCATGCAGAATAGGAGTTATGCCCATTTCCCGAATGACCACACTCAGGTTTGGGGAAACTCTCTATAGAGCACAAAGCAGGGTCTTGGACGTTGGCTCAGAGGCTCCTGCCTGCTCTGTGTCAGGAGAGGAGTGGGAATAGCGGAGGCACCTGGGATGGGTGTGTTCTGGGGTTGCCCAGGGAGTGGGCTGTTGGTCCTAGCCCCGCCAGGATGGAGCTGAGAGTGGCCTCAATTGCAGGGCCTGGATCTAGAGGGGCTGTGGAATGGACAGAACGCTCCCCTCAGCCTGGGTGCCCTCCCTGTCACTGCTGGCAGCCACACTAGCCCAGGGAATAGATCGGGCATTGTGTGCGGTTGTCCCAGTGTCTTGCTCAAGACCCCATTTGTTTGGGGAGGAGAAAGGGGGGTCTGTGGTACCCAACAGAGGTGGGATTCATGGACAGGCCCAGGGGGTGGGGTGGCCTGCCTGGTACAGAGCAGGCCTGGAGGAGCGCCAGCAGAGGGTGATAGGGGGCCTGAGGCATGGCCCTGGGTCCTGCCTGTGCCCTGGGGGCAGGGTCTTGTACTCCGGTGGGGTGGGCGCTATGGGGGAAGGTGCAAGAGGAGGGACGTTGGAGTCCTGCCCTCAGGACTTTCTAGTCTGAAGGAAGGAGAGCATGGTGGTCCTGACCCCAGGGAGCCCCTAGTCTTAGGAGGGTGGGGGAAACCGTGCCATCAGGATCTTTGTCTGAGGGATACAGCCCTGACTTCAGGGAGGAAAGAGCCTCAGCTCCCAGGAGGCCTAGTCTGAGGGTGGAAGCACTGTGGGTGTTCTGGGCTCAATCTGCTCTCTGACTGTAGGAGGAGAGGACAGTCCCACTGAGTGGAGGCTCCCTGAGTTCTGAGAAGACTTCCTGGAAGAGGCAGTACCTGGGAAGGGGTTGGATTCGGGGCAGGGGCTACAAGAGGGCCCGTGGTTGGAAGCAAGGCGTGGTGGTTAGATCCTGATTTGGAATGATCATATGCACCTGAGTCTCAGTTTGCTCATCTGCGAAATGGGGACATTGCCTGGGCATTGCCCGGCTCCTAGAGGGGAGGTTAGAGAGAGGAATGCCTGCACACGGTCAGTCTGCAGGACTGCCAGGGTCTGCATGGTTGGAAAAGCATGAGGACTTCTAGAAGCTTCCAAAAACCCCTTCCCACATTCCTTCCTGCACATTGGGTCACAGCTCAACCAATGCAGCTGCAATCTTTATAGGCAAAGGAGGGAGGGTGGGATCTGTGTTGAGCCGTGAGGTGGAGGTAAAGGCTGTAGGGTTCCTTCCTCCCTCAACTTGCTGTGTGACCATAGCTAGTCCCTCACCCTCTTGGCCTCAGCCTGAGACCCAGCCCCTGTCCTAGAAGATGTAGTCTGACCCACCATGGTTTGCTTCCAACCACAGAACAGGCCCTCTTGTAGCCCGTCCCCTGAATCCAACCCCTTCCCAGGGACTGCCTCTTCCAGAAAGTCTTCCCAGAACTCAGGGAGCCTCCACGCAGTGGGACTGTCCTCTCCTCTTACATTCAGAAAGTAGATTGAGTCCAGAACACCCAGAGCTAGGCTTAGGTTGGGGCTCACCAAGGACCCTCAGCATCCTGGGAGATGGGCCACAGAGAGGAGTCAGTGGAAGAGAGCAGGTGACCCCGATGATGGTGGCTTGGGGGCCCTCTAACTAAGCAGAGCCTCTGGGAACAAAGCCTTTCCTGTGTCTTCCAGAAACTATGGGGTGCTGGCTAGGGGGATGTTGGGTCAGAGACCAGAAACTCCTGGGGCTTTAAGATGGGGTGACACAGTGGTCAAGCACATGGGCTCAGGCCTGGGCTCAATTCCGGATTCTACCCATAGCAAGTTGTTTCACGGCTGGGTGCCTCAGTGTCCTCATCTGTAAAATGGGAATGAAAATATACCCACCTCCTAGGGCTGGTACTGTAAAGCACTTAGCACTGTGCTGTATTCATACATACAGTGAGCACTCAGTAAGTGCTAAGTCTACTTGTTGGGCTTCCTGGTGTTGGGAGCAGGTAGGCAGGGCTTCAATGGCCATTCCAGCCACCACCACTCAGGCCCTGTGGAGTCCCGAGGCCTGGGATGCTGGGTCAGGAGATGTGGGGATATCTGCCTGTCTGGTTCCTCCCACTCTCCCCTGTGCCTGCCAGACAAGATATACAAAGAGCTGATGAGCTTTGGAGGAGGCAGCATGGGTTCCATCCCAGCTCATTCATCCCCTCGATGGCTGCATGCTCTGGGAAGATTATTCTCTGAACCTTAGTTTCTTCATCTGTAAAGTGGGATCGAGGATTAAGTGAGATGATGCAGGAAAGCAGCATCCATCCACTGCTTCTTCACGGGCATGTGTTGGGTGCCTGCTGTCTCCTGTCACTGCCACACTATTCCCTCTGCTTTGGTGCTGGGGTTGATTGCAGGGGAGGGGCTTTGGGGATGGGTTGTCTGGCTTGGCAGAGATGGGGATGGGCAGCTGACCTGGACATTCTGTCCTGGATTTAGGGGAAGATCGAGGATAGGGGGGACGGTCTTTAAGGACCATTGGGACGTGCAGGGCAGCTGCAGACACTGAGGAGTGTGGGAAGAGGTGGGAGCCAGGCCTGAATGGGGAGTCAGGACCACCGAGCACGGGAGGGTCAGAACTGGCAGAGCTGCACTCATGAGCAGGTGACACCTAGAGAGGCTCTGACCCAGGGTCACACAGCAGTAAGTGGGTCCAGCAGCTTTCGGCTTGGGCACTTCCACTTTCCATATTGCATGGGCCAGCCTGAAGTGGCCACTTCTGAGCAGGGTCACCTGGGGGCCTGAGCAGAGCTTTTTACCCTGCCTCTGCCTCTCACTCTGTCTTTGTCTCTCTCTCTGTCTCTGTCTCCCTTCATCTTTCTGGCCTGCCCCGTTTATTTTGGGAAGCCTTCGTGTGCCTCCCTGGGGCCCCATGAGGAAGTGTGTGGACTAAAGCTGGGTGTGCGTGTGTCTGTCCTGGGTGATTTGTGTGTGTTGTGTGTTGCCATGTGTATATGTAGAAAAACGTAGGAGTGTATATACCCCTTTTCTAAATAGGGAACTGACTTGTGCTCTCTGTGTGACACAGCGAGGGACAAGCTGCTGTCCCCTCCCATCACTGGCGGGGCCCTTCCCCATGTTTCTAGGCCCCTGCAAACATGAATACCCCATCTGTTTTTACCCACGTGGGACTGGCTGTGCTACCTTGGCCCTTCACGGGGTCCCTGAATCTGTGTCCCACACACCCCAGGCATCTCCCCTGAATCTGTGTCCCACGCACCCTAGGCACAGAGGGGCCTGTCCCAATCCACCGGAGTACAGGGTCCCCTCGCAGGGCCAGTTGCCTGTTGTGGGTGGCTGGCTTTGTTGCAGGTTTCCATTTTCACCAGCAGTGCATGACCTCAAGTACTTACACCTCAGACCTGGTGGGCTATGATATGGGTGGGCTCCTTTGTGGGGGTCTGCTTCTGAGGGTGAGTGTGGATATCTGTGTTCCTCTTGCAGCTGTTGGCTGAGGTCTTTGGGCAGGACCTCCATTTTGGATGGGATTCCTGCCTATGGGGCTCCCTAGGACTTTGGGAGGGTGGGTTTGTGGGGTCCCAAGCCAGGGAGCCCCGGCTGTCCCTGGGACAGAATGCTGACGACTGGGTCAGCTGCAGCAGATGCTGGGAGGCCACACCACCCCTTGCCGTTCCCTGTCTGCTGTGTCCCAGGACCACTGGGTTTTGGGCCCTCGGTGCTAGGGGAGCTGCTTCAGCACCTGGCTGCCCAGGGTTTAAGTGGCCATAGGAATGCCTGGCCTTGCAGAGATGGGGGTGGGGCAAGGTAGATGAGTGCCAGCCACAGAAGGAGGGGATGCCTGGACCCCAGCCTGCATTTGCACTTCTGACCCATGTCATGTCCCCCTGCTCCCTTTCCTCAGTCTCCATAGGGTCTCTCTTTACCGCCTGGGCCTGAGCCTGGGTCAGTCCTGGGACTTCTTCAACTCTTGGCTGAGCTGGAGATATCTCTGGGCTGTAGGAAGAGACCACTGGGCAGGGAGTCCTGGGTCCAGGGTTTGAGTCTCAGCTCTACCCCTTACCCTCTGTGGGCCCCAATTCTCAGACTACCCATACAATCAAAGGGAGTTATTTTTTCCTTTTATTTAACAACACGTAAGTAACACCATGTATTATACTATTCTAAGAACTTCACAGAAATTAAATCCTCAGAACAATCCAACAAAATAGCATTATGCTTACTTTACAGATGGAGAAACTGAGGCACAGAGAGGTTAAGGATCCTGCCCATGTTCACACAGTGGGTCAGTGGTGAGGCCAGGATTTGAACCTGGGCCATGGGTTCATAGGCTGCCCTCCCCACCACCTTGCTATGTTGTGTACCCTTGCTAATCCGTGGAGAGTGGTGCTTAGGCAAGGCCCGGGCCAGCCTGGTCCCCCGTTCTCAGGCTTGAACGTGGTCCAGGAAGGTGGTCCTGGCACACAGTAGGACTGGCAGCTTGGGATTGGGTCAGATTTAAGTCCTTAGCTTATCATTTACTGAGCAAGTCACTTGACCTAGCTGAACCTCAGTTTCTCCATATGTACAACAGGATAACAGTACTTACCTGGCAGGGCTGTTGTGAGAATTCGGGGCACTGGGCCCATAGTTGGCATTCCACAAGAGAGGGGACGGGATTTGCACTGGGGCCCACGGTGAATTCAGATGATCTGAAGTTTCCTGGCTGGGGACACGTTTTCTAAAAAATGGAACGATAAGCCCTGCCTACAGAAGCTCAGTCACGCAGGTCGGTGTCCTACAGGGTGGACGCTCAGCCCAGCACCTTTCCCCAGCCCACGCTCTGGTGACTGGTTTACGGGTTGACTCCCTGGCTCATTCACCATAGTGGAAGTCATAGGGACAGGGACTTTGTCCATCTGTTCAAAGCTGAGCATGTGTGCCCAGCACAGAGCCTGGTGTGTGCGTAGTAGGTGCTCAGTAAGTATCTGTAGAAGAATAATCCCTTCCGACTGTCATGGTAAAGTCTGAATTTCAGAGGTGTGGGGACTTGTCCAGCGCTGTGCAGGGAATTGAACCCAGGCCTCCTGGCTCTCAGTCCTGAGCCCTCTTGTTTTGTGCACTCGTGTACGCATGCAACACACACACATACCCACACCCACCCACACATACACACACACACACACACACCCACACACACGCACGTGCTATGCTGTAATCCAAAAGCTTCACTTTGATCATTGCTCAATTTTCTAGCTTAAAAGTGTCCATCTGTCTGTCTCTCTGCCAAAGCCCTGGGCTGGATACCTACTGGGGCACCTGTTCTGGGGCCTCCCCGCAGCCTGAGGCTGCCCTCTCCATGGGGCAGGAGTCCTGGCAGGGGGCCCTGGGAGGGTGCCACCAGCCCAGGGGATACTCCCTCAGGCACATTTCCTGCTGTGTGCACAATTAACCCTCCGTGTTCCCTGTTCTGGCCGCATCTATCCAGTCCACCCTGAAATCCCGCCTGCCTGAGCCTACTGGTCCTCCCCCCACTCGTCCCTGGGCTGGCTCAGGCTTTGGGGGAAGGTGGTGTCATTCCCAGGGACCATCCTTCCCCTTTGCCTCCCCCAGGAAGTCTGCCCTAATGCCTGGGAGGATGGTAATTAGTATGAGCCTGGCTGATTAGCTCAGAAATTAAGTCTTTGTTTCCCTGGCTCCCCAGTTTCCCTAATTGAGCAGATGCAGAGCAGGGGAGGAGCAGAGGCTGCCTGGTTGGTCACTGGGCTGGGTGGTGGCATGCGTGGCTCTGTGCTCGTTGCAGGGGTTGGCAGGATGGCAATAGGTGTGCATGGGGGGCAGGATTGGGGGCCCTGGTGGAGGAATGGGAGGTACAGGGTGCACTTGGGGGGATTTCCAGGCTGCAGCCCTCTGGGGGTGTGTTTGTGTGGCTCCAGGAAGGCATCTCACCCAAGATCCCACTGTGAGTGCTCATCTGCATTCATTCATTCCTTTGGGTCTTCACATCCAATCACGAATCATACTTGCTATCATTTAGTAAGCACCTACTGTGCTTTCTTTTCTGTATTGCCTTGTTCAGTCCTCAGATGATGGTTTAGGATTCTTTCTGTATTCTTTTCTGTATTTCTTTTCTGTATTTCTTTACTGTGCTTTCTTTTCTCTATTGCCTTGTTCAGTCCTCAGATGATGGTTTAGGATGGGACTCCTCATTTTTTAGGGGAGGAACCTAAGGCTCAGAGACATGAGGTGACTTGTCCAAAGTCACACAGCTTGGAGTGGCCAGGGCAGCATTCAGACCCAGGCAGTCTCACATGGCCCTGTCCTGGGGGGAGGGGAGAATCTTGTGATCAGATGGTGACCAGCTGGGTCCTGGACACTGGGGTGGGTGAGGCCTTTGTCCTTCTCATTTGTCACATGGCTCTCACTACGTCTACCTGCTTGGGTTATTGGGAGGAGCAGTAGCAATAGCGGTGGTAGTGACAGCAGTGATGATTGATTTAGTGCTTGCTGTGTGCCGGGTAAGTGACAAATGCTTCACATGTTTTCATATTTTACACTCACAACAATCCTATGAGCCATGGGTGGGTACCCTGATTATCCTCATTTCACATTCACAGGAGCCAAGGTTGAGGGATGCCAGGGGCCTCTCCCAGTCCCAGTTAGTAAGTAGGGGACCGAGGATTCAGCCCGGAGCCATCCGAGTGCAGGCCCTTCCTCCTGCATCAACACTCCATTTGGTCTGTAACACATGTGACGTACCTGGCACATAGTATGTGCTCAGCAAAGGTTAGTGACCTGCCCCCTCCAACCCCCCCCCCAAAAAAAAAGTCAGTCCCTGGAGATCCTGAATCTCTGGGGCTCAGCCTAGGGGCCTCAAGGGGACCAACCTCTTCATAACGACTTCTGGGGTAGATACTGCTTTTATTTCCATTTTACAGATGGAGAGGTTGAGGCTCAGAGAGGAAACGACTTGCTCAGGATCTCACAGTGGGTGAGGTGTAGCAGCCAGGATTTGAACCCAGGTGGTCTGGCTCCAAGTGCTGCCGTGTGGCAGGTTCCTGAGCACCAGTGTCCACTCCCAGCCACATCTGTCCTTGAGGGGTGATTCTCCCTCCTGGTCTGGTCCTCAGCCCCTGCTCTGGGGGCGATGACTCCACGCCCCTGCCTCCTCTTAGCAGCCGTGTGTAGGGGATACCCAAGGCTCCATCCTCTGCTGTGCCCTGTCTCTGGCTGTTGGGCATCGGGTATGGCCACCAGCTGACTGGACACATCCCTTGGGGTGCCCCCCTGACCCCTAAAAATCAAGTTGTCTGATGCTGGACTCTTCCTCCTGTACCTTGGCCCCTTTGCTCCTGCTCTGAGGCTCCCTGTTTCAGGGTGGTCAATGTTATGGCTCAGACGTCCACCTGGACCCTCGGAGTCACTCCTGACTTTGGCTTCCCATCCTTATTCTGTAGGTCACTGAGCCCTGCTCTCAAATCCTGCCATCTTCTGTCAACCCCGCTGCCCTTGCTGCATCAAGTCACCTTCACAGGCTTGGGCCATTGCTCTCGCCCCTCCAATTCATTCTGCACCCTTTTGTAGTACACATGAACTCCCCAGCATGTCACTGGCTCTGCATTGTCCTTGGGCTAAGATCCAGAATCCTTACCCTGGCTTCTGAGACCTCCTGGGACTTGGCTGAACCTCGGAGCTCCTGCTGCTTTCTCTCCCATGATCCATTCAACCTGGCCTCATTCCAGTTCCTCAAAAGTGCCACCCTCTGGGTGCTGTGTAGGCGGTTCCATGGCCAGGGTCACCCTTAGCAAAGCCTTCTCTGACCCCAGGATAGACAAGACCCCACAGGTGCCCCTGCACTGGAAACGTCCCTCTAATACTCCTAAGAGTCCTTTGAGGGGAGCAGTGTTGCCCATTTTGCAGATGGGGAAGCTGAGACTCAGCTAAGCTGGCTTCTGAACCCAAATCTCTCTCACTGTGGAGCCTGTGTTTTACTTGGTGTGTGCATGTGTGCGTGCACGTGTGCACACACCACAGGCACTGCTGTCTGTTGACTGTGCCAGGCGCTGTTTAGACTGGGAGGAGCCGCCTCCTCGGGAGAGGAGGTCTGTGATGGTCTCTAGAGGCCGAGCTGCCTCTTCGTGTTGGGGTGGGGATGTTACGAGTGAAGGAGGGGGCTGTCAGCTCCTCGCCAGCCCCCGGGACTGCAGCCGCCCAGCTCCTCCCCTTTCTCTTCCCTTCCTTCAAAACAAACACCTGCGAGCCCAAACCAACCATCCAGCCAAGGCACAGATGGAGCCCGACTTAGAATTAATTAGTCCTGTTGCCAGGGCAACGAGACCGGGAGGAGATCCAGCCTTTTCTCTCGTCCCGCCCCCACCGGCCAGGCTCCACCCCTGCCTCTCATAGCCCCGCCCCTCACAGACTCTGGCTCCACCCTCTCTCGTCGCAGCTGGCGGTCCCAGGACAGAGAGCATGAAGTGTCTGGGTTCGAGCCCCCACTCGGCCATTCTTGGCTTAGTGGGAGCTTGGGCAAGGCCCTGAACAGCTGGGAGTCATGCTTTGTTGAGTAGGAGGAATGGACTGATGGCTGGACCTGCCTGTGGAGAAGCATGGAGAGGCAATTTGAAATTGGTGAGAAGAATGAAGTGGCCTGAACTTGAGATACTACTGAGACTAACGATGGGCCTGCAGGGCTGCAGAAGCAAGTGTGCGGTGATGAGAGCTATTGGAGGGGCCGGTCTCTACCGCTGACAGCAGCTGTGGGGCTACCTCATTCGGCGACAGGTTCTGCACTTCGTCCTCCTCGTTCCTCCCTCCTGACCTTGTTCCTCTCATCCTTCTGTGGTCTCCTCTGGACACCAATAAGCAGGGCTGTGTTCTCCATCCTTGTCCATTGGTCTGGCTACCAGTCCATGCTACTCTGTTTCTTCCTGTGTGGCTCTGGGCAAATTACTTAGCCTCTCTGTGCTTCCGATTCCTTATCTGAAAATGGGCATAACTGCACCCACCAGGTGAGCCGTGGAAAGCCCCATGGTAACCACTCGGTTGCTTCTTGTGCCACTGCTGGATGCAGGACAGGAGGTGCCCTTTGGGAGGGGCTTTGGGGAAGAGAATGGACGGAAGTCTCACCTTCCTCTCGAGAAAGTTAAGGCACATGCACAGAGTCACGTTGCTGGTTGTTGAGGCTCCCAGCTCTACCTTCTTCTCCTCTTGAAGAACAGCTCACTGTGTCAGTCAGCCATACTGGTCCCAGTTGGGGAAATCAAGGCCTGGAGGGGTAGCTGGTGCAGCTGCAGTGGGGCTCACTCTCAGGATGGTTCTGGGCACTGTTTTCTGGATCTTGCTAGTGGTGCTGGCTGGAGGGTGGCACAAACCAGCTTTTTGAAGGCCAGGGTTCAAGTCTCCCTCTGTAACCGTAGGGAGTCTGTTCCTCCTGGGCCTCAGTTTCCTCTTCTGTCAGATGGGAGACCATGGGGTATACCCCCACGGTAACTCTGACTGAAGCAGGTTGGGGCATGGCTTTTCATGCTTTGTGCTGACAGAAGATGGCCAGTGTGGGCAAACGAGGTGCAGTTTCTGGCTAAGGCCATTCCTGGAGGTGCACTCAAGGTGGGGGATACAGAAGGGACCTGAGGGGAATGCGCCAGCTCTAACCCCGTCCCCCATCTTTTGAATGGGCTCTGCTGCGGCCTTGGCATGCTGGGGTGGGATGAAGCGCAGGGCAGGTCCTGACTCCTACTCAGCTACACACCTTTTCTCAGAATACCTGAGCCCACGGAGGCCCAGCGTTGTCTCTCCCACCACTTGGTTAATGGGTCGTTTGCTTTTCCATGTGCCAAGGGTGCATCTCTTAAGCTGGCATGGTGGGGCAGAGGCTGAGGAGAGAAAGTGGGCTAGGATTGGTGACTGGACTCTTACTGTAGGCTGCCCTTCCGTGAGCCTCAGGTTCCTTATGTCAGCTGGGCCTAATGATGCATTCAGTGAAATCAGCTTTTGAAAGGCATAAACTAGGGATGGCAAACTCAGATGCCCACAGAGCTAGGGCCCTGGAAGGTGTGCATCTGGTCCCAGCAAGGCAATAGGGTGCAGTGGGGCCTGTGGTAAACTCCAGGGCTCAGGGTCTGCCTGATGGCATCAAACTGGGATTTGTATCAATACTGAGCTGGCCAACAAAACTGATCCGCAGGCTGCATTTGGAGCTGCCAGCTTGCCCCAGAAGGCAAACTCTACAAATGGGTTAGCTGGGGGGTATTTAACTCTCCTTTACATAATAACAAGGGCTAACATTTATAGAGGGCTTGCTCTGTACCAGGAGGGAGCTAAGAACTTTACTGGAATTATCTTGTTTGATCCTCACACCAGCCCCCAGGCTGGCAGGATGCAATTGCAATTCCTACTTTGTAGATAAGGCAATTAAACCAGAGAGGTTAAGTTAGAGCCCAAGGTCACACAGCTGTGGTGGAGAGAGCAGGGTTTACTCTTGGACCTTCTGATTCCTTATCTGGGGGTTTTCCCTCCAGCCTCATTGGGGCAGGGTGGAGGGAGGAAGGGCAGACCCACTTGGCAGGAAAACACGAGAATCTGCAGCTTTTCCTTTCTCTCATAGAGGAAGCTGTGGAGGGAGGAGAAACAAAATTAAACAAATGAAGGGTGTTGTGGAGCTGAGGAAGAATAACTTATTTTTTATGAGCTTGTTAACATTTGTGAAGTTAAGTAAGCAGAAATTTATGCCCTTGATTTGCATTTGCATGCATTAAAGGGAAGGCTGCCTGGGCCCAGGCACAGGAACTACATTTCCTGTAGTCACAGGAAATCTCCCAGGGCAGCTGCCCCTCTCTCACATTAAGTAGGTCCTACGATGGAGGGTTTGTTTGGGCTGTTCGGATGATTTCTTCAGATCCAGCTGCAGGTGTTTCCTGATGTCCCACTGTGTGCGTCGTGCTAGCCGCCTGCGGCTGTGGCTCCCCTTGCTGTGTCTGGGAGAAGCGGACCTGGAAGCCATCAGAGCAGCTGGGTCTTCAGTTCAGAGTCTGAATGTTCTAGAAAATGTTTCTAGAAGCTTCCCCTGGGGCCTCAGAAAGTGCAGGAGGCCCAAAGACCACCCGCTTTGCTGCCCAACAGCTGTGGGATCTGAAACATGTTGTTTCCGGGCCTCAATTTCCCTGGGCTTCAGTTTCCTCATCTGTAAAATGACGTTGCTTATCTGAGATGACAGGGGCTTGTGGGGGTGGCATGCCCCCTTTGCTAGTTGACCTAGCTCTGTGGGGACGCTTTGTTTCCGATGGGCCTGAGAACGGGATGATCCGTCCTCTAGGAGGGCCTTACTGGACACCCCTCCCCGGCCTGGGCCACCTTGTCTGGCAGCCCTGCAGCTCCCCACGTTCCTCCTGCAATTACTGGTCTCCTGCACGACTCCCTTCCAGCTGTGAGCTTCCTCAAGGCAATGCCACGTCTGTCCTGGTCACCGTGGATGCCCGCATCTGCCCCATGGCTTGAGAATTAGTATTATTAAATGAATGACTGAGAGAAATACTTAACCTCAGCCTCGGTTTGTACTCCTTTGGAATTAAAAGTCCCTTTTAGGTGTGTAGCGACTTATGATTTTGAAAGCACTTTTGGGCTGATGCCATCCGTCATTTGATCTCTATTTTTAGATTGCCCTGCAAAGAAGGCAAGGCAAGGACTGTGGTCTGCAGTTACAGATGGGGAAACAGAGGTCCAGGCAGAGCATGGGATTTGAACCCAGCACTCTCTCACTCACTGATGCAATTGTTCCAGGAGACTTTTGAACTCCTGTACTGTGGTAGGTATTGGAGATCTTAGGGAGTGTAAAATGGGGTCCTGCCCTCCAGGGGCTTACAGGCTGCACTCAACAGGCAGGCGCAGGAGGGTCAGGGTCGGGAGCTGCAAAGTGAAGAAAGGAAGTCAGGAAAGGCTGGGGATTTTATTCCCACCCAATGAGAATCAGCAGACAGGGAAGGGTGGTGGCAGGGAGGAAGGTGACAGTCACTATGGTAGTTCAGGTGAGCGGAGGAGGTGGGGAGAAGGGGCCAGATTCCTGCT
This sequence comes from Rhinolophus hipposideros, assembly GCF_964194185.1. Classification (NCBI taxonomy): domain Eukaryota; kingdom Metazoa; phylum Chordata; class Mammalia; order Chiroptera; family Rhinolophidae; genus Rhinolophus; species Rhinolophus hipposideros. The sequence goes on from NC_138055.1 coordinate 9,353,251, forward strand.
GGTGTTGGCTAATGAGCTTGTTCCTCTGCCTCCAGGAGCTCAGGGAAGGCTCTGGAGGGAAGAAGTAGGTTATTTTGCAGACAGTTCTAAAGCATCTGGTGTGGGCCAAGCATTGTGCAAAGTGCTGGGGACCTGGTGGTGAAGGAGAACAGTCCCTGCTGTCAGGGATCCCACAGCCAATGGGGAAGGTAGACTAGGGTGATTGATGCCTGGTTGGGCTGGAGGGCTTCCTGTAGGAGGTGGCCGTGAGTCAATGGTGAGGAGTGTCATTCATGAGGTGAGGGTGGGGCAGGAGGGCACACCAGGTCCTGGGAGTTTCAAGTGGAAAGGTATGAGTTCAGAGAAAGGCGAGAAGTTTACGTGCTAGGGCCCAGGAGTCCGGAAGGAGGGAGAGCTTATGACCAGGCCACGAGGAGTCAGCTCAGGAGTCAGGCCAGGAGGAGACTGGACTGTGTGTCTTCCAGCAACAGGGGGACACTGGCCATTTAGAAACGGGTGTGGATGATGTGTTTCAGGATAGGGTACGGAGTGGGAAGAACGGAGGAATGAATTGGGGAAGGGAGTTCTTGGAGGCGCTGTTCTAGACTTGGGCTAGAGGGATGGGAAGCTGGTGGTGGTAAAGATGGGGGTTGAGCGAGGGGCCCAAGTAAGGGAGGAATCAAGGAGGCCCAGTGCCAGGGTGGTGGGGGGGCATGTGTGTGCACGTGCGTGCATGCATGTATGCGTATGTGCGTGTGTGTGCACGGGGAGGGGGGCGTTTGTTCTGACAGTGTCCTCATTACAGGAGGGTGTTGGAGGGCAGATTTGCAGAGGCAGGGCCAAGTTGGATCATGAGACGTCTTGAATGCTGGGATAAAGACTGGGGAAGCTCCGAGCAGGGCAGGGACCCACGAGCCTACTTGTGCTTTGGGAAGTTTTCTCTGGCAACATTGTGGAGGCAGGGTGGTGGGGGGGTTGGGCTCCTGTCCGCTGCACCTGTGGGGGCAGTGTTAATGGGAGGTGGCAAAGCCACGGACAGGAGGGAGGGTGGCAGAGCACAGGGAAGCCTGTGGACGGGTGGCGTTTGATCAGGGTGGCAGAGGGTCGGGAGGGTTGGGCTCTGTGGAGGTGGAAGGGAGGACACAGCAGGGGCTGAAATGGAGATGGGGGAGGCCAGTCTAGTCAGGATGCCTTTGAAGGATTAAAGGGAAGATCTAAGCTGAGGAAGAATCTCATTAGTGAGGACCCACCCCAGGCCTGCTACCCAGTGCTCTGTGCCCGGCTGCACACGTACATCTGCGTGACTTTGGGCAGGTCCTCTGACCCCGGGTCCTTCATTTTGTTGTCTGTAAAATGGGGATACTTAGAACTTGCCTCTTGGGGTGTTGTTGTGAGGATTAGATGAGGTAATCCACCAACAGCCAGGCCTGGGTGATGCTCCCTAGTTATGGGCCGTGGTCATTGCAATCTCGTTGAACCCCCAGGGCAGGCCTGCAGGGCAGCTTCCCATTCTCAGGGACAGATGAGGAATCTGCTCAGAGAAGTTGTTCAGCCTGCCAGAGGCCACACAGCTGGAGTACAGAACAAGGGTCTGACTCCAAGTTCTTTGGAGACCCAAATGTGGTGCTCTCTCCTCGGTGCTCACGGCCTCCAGGAACACCTAAAATGCCCAGCCCAAGATGCTCCATAAACGTCCCCCTCCTCCTGCTTTGAAGGCTCCCAGATCCGGTGCAAGGAGAGTGGGCAGGAGTTCGGTTCTGATCCTTAGCTCAGCCTCCAGCAACCGTGAGACCCCAGTTCAGCTGCTTGCCTTCCAAGTCTCAGTCTCCTCATCTGTAAAAGGGTCTTCAGGTGCCCAGATAAGGGCTGCTGGCCCAGGTGAGGCTCCTGGGATGGCCTCCATTCATGTTCCCCTGATTTCTCTACACCTGCCTGATCACACTGCCCTGGACAGGCTGAGGCCAGGGTAGGCGCAGGAGACGCAGCATGGTCACAGCAGTAATAATGACAAAAGACTGGGAGGCCCTGTTGTCACCAGGTTAATAATGAGCCCGTTCAGTGTGGGGAAGTAGGTGGGTGGTGGCAGAGGGCCTCTGGGAATTACATGCCCGGGGGGCTGTGGTGAACTTTTGCTTTTCTAATTCCCCACACCCACCCCAGGCCTCCTGCTGGCACTGGGAGCATAGAAGGGCACATGGTGCCCTCTTGGCCCTCAGGAAGGGAAATGGTGACTGTTTGGCGGGGAGTGGAATGCCATTTGTTGCTGGTGAATGTGAAGGTGCTGTGAAGTAGTGAAGCCAGACTAGGGTTCCGGGCAGACTTCCTAGAGGAGGTGATGCCTGAGCTGAAGCCGGTAGGGGTTCACAGGGTTGGTGGCAATTGGCAGGGAGAGGGAATGATGTATATCAGTGCAGGGGTGGGCAATCTGATGTGGGCAGGGAATGTGAGGAGGGCCGTGGCTGGGGCAGGAGGTGGGGATGGTGTGGGCCCACTTCACAGAAATTTCAAATGCCGGCGAGGAACTTGACCTCTGTCCCTGGGCTGCAGGGAGCCCTGGAAAGATCTTGAGCAGGAGAGGCAGCATCAGAGCTGCCCTCTGGAAGTCTCCTTCTGGCCGCTGTACAGAGGAGCTGGAGGAGACGGAGGCCACCGTAGGCAACTGGCGAATGATGAGGGTAGCCTGTCCTGGTGAGGGGGGGAGCAAAGGATAATGTGGGAGACTTTTAAGGACAGAAGTGGCAGACTTGGTGGCCGGTTTAGTCATCGTCTTCTGGTGGGAAGGGAAGGAGTTGAGTATGAAGCTGAGATCTATGGCCTAAGTAGGCAGGGGTGGTGGTAACCTTGATCAAGAGGAGACCTGTGGGCAGGCGTGGGCTTGGGCCAGCAGGTGACCTGGACCTGGGCCATCTGAGAGCACCCATGGAGGCATCCAGCAGGCAAAGACCAGGATCTGGGCGACCAGGGGCATGAGGTCACCCAGGTGTAGGTAGGTTCAGGACGTGCCCAGAGGAGCAACAGTGTTTAGGGGGCCAGGGCAGGAAGCGGCGCCCTGGAAGGAGATGGGGTGCGGCTGCGAGGCTTTGGGCAAGGCCCTTACCTTCTCCGGCCTCAGTTTCTTTATGTTACATGACAGGGGCCTGGATGTGCTAAGGGAAGTGCCATCTCTAACCTTCTCTAAAGTACCCCAGAGCGTCCCAAGCTGGACTAAGTAAAGTGTACTGGGGTGGGTCCCCACATACAGAAGCTTTGATACCGGGGCATGGAAATGTGTGTGCTAACGGAGTCTGCTTGGCCAGACTTACTTGGCACCTGCTGCATGCTGGCCCGCGTTGGGGGCTGGGACAGAGGGGCCACTCTGCCATGGTCCTCACACTGGATGTGCAATGAGGAAGCACCCAGAAGGCCACGTGTGCTACCTCACGCTGAGCAACCCCAATCTATGACAATTTGATACTTTAGAAGAGAAATTAGAGACCGGTTATTTATTTTACAAAATAATTCACAGGAGGGTTTCCTTAAATAGCAAAAATCGCCAGTGGGTGTGCGTTGGGTTTCCGTTTTCCCGAGTCCCCTACTAGCCTATGAGTTCCTCGTTCATTTTTGTCTCTCCTGCAATGTGCCAGGAATCCTAGGATTAGATGGGGAGTGCAGCCCCTCTGGGGATTTCCAGCCCCCCTGGGTGACAGCAGGCCCTCAAAGGTGCCAAGCCCTCCCAGTTAATCATCAGCTTTGGTGCCTGGGGATTAGCCACACCCTCCGCCTCTCTTCTGGCCTCTGTTGACTTTGTGTTGCTCTTGGTGACAGCAGGCAGGGGCTTGTATCCTGTTTGTACCCAACCCTGAATGAGCTCCCTGTCCCTTCCCACCGTGGGTTTCCCAGTCCTTGCTGGTCCCCTGCAGGCCAGAGACGAGTTTTGCCAGCCTGGAGCCTGACGCATGCGTAGTAGGCCCACAGGCGTGCCGATAATGTGCCACTGCTGAAGGGTTCCCCAGGTGTCTCATCTACCCCCTGACAGATGGAAGCCAGGTCCCTGAAAGGGAAGGACCTTGTCAAGTCCTGCTGCCACGAAGCCAGTGTGGTGGAGGAGCCAGCAAAGGTGACGCCTCTCACCCAGAGCTCTGTGGCTGTGGGAGGGCCTGGGAAGAAGATTTGAGTGAGCTGGAGGGGCGGAATAGCTTCATGGCTCCATCTCGGTGTGTCTCAGGCTCTTCCACTTCCCAGCTGTGTGTCCTTGGGCAAGTGACTTCACTCTAAGCCTCAGTTTCCTCACATCTCCAGTGAGTGTAATAGTGTCCATCTCACAGGGCTGTGGAGAGCCTTGGGTGAGTTAATTAATGTAAAGCGCTTATTGGGGTCTGGCAGGCTAAGGTTAGTGCTCGGTGTGTGGGAGCTGATCACAGGGCTCGAGTCCCGGCCCCACCACTTACCAACAGGGAGTCCACTTTCCGGGCCTCGGTTTCTTCGTTTGGGAAACGGGTCTGATGACCTTCACCGTGTCATTCTGTTAGGTGTGGGGGCTATGTCTGCACACAGAAAGAGACTGGCAAGGTCTTCATTATCTTCATTATGGTCTACCAGGTTCCCTGTTGGCATCGACCACAGCCCTGTGGGTTTGCTGCCTTGACTTGACAGGATTGTTGTGCTGACTGCGCCGGGGCTGGAGCTGCAGCAGGGAGCACACGGTGCTGGCCAGGTGTTCCCGATGTTGTGGGAAAACAGACGCCTACCACGGGGTCATACAAGAATGGCGACAGTCCCTGTGGAGAAGGGGGAGCCGTCTTGTGGGCAAAGCAGGAGGGAGGGTCTTGAATGGGCGGCTGTGTCAGGCCTCATGGGCCTTGACCTTCAAGAGGATTTCTGGCTTCAGTCTGGGAGCCATGGAAGCTTCTAGAAGGGCTTTAAGAGCAAGGTCTTCAGTGAGTCCTTCAGAGAGATGGCATTTTGAGAGGCTGTCCGACACCTGAGCAGAGGGGAGGCGAAGATGCCTGGAGGTGCTGAGAGGCAGTGGTTTCTGTACAGACAAGAGCCATGAGGTGTGAGCCCTGGACAGGTGTTGGGTAGATTGGAGATGAAGGACAAGGCAGGAGGCAGAGTCAGGTGTGATTCAGACGATGGGACCGAGGCACAGAGAGGTTTGGTAATGAGTCCACAGTCACATAGCTAGTGGGTCTGGGAGTGAAGCCTCAGGCCTGGTCATTGCAGGAAGCGGCGGCTCGGCCTGCTATCATTGGCAGCCGTGAGCGCCCCTGCGCACAGACGCCGTGGAGTGGAGGTGGAAGGCAGGTCAGAGGTAGCAGGGAGATGCCAGCAGTGGCCTCCTCACGCTTCATTCGTGGGCTCTGCTCAGCGCCAGGCATAATGAAGATGGATCAGGTCATCTGTCAGAGCACGGGGGATCTGTTTTGTCTTGGCTCCAGCTCCAGTAGGCCGGGATGGGCACATAGAGGAACCATCAGGGAAGCATGGAGCCGGGACAAGACAGCAGCCGGGGGTCTTACCTCCAGGTGTCATATGTGATGGTGAAGAGTTCAGGACCCCAAGTAAGAGAGGCCTAGTTTACAGCTGGCACTAGCATTTCCTGGGGAGATGACCTGGACCTCACTGGCCTTGGTTTTCCCATCTGTAAAGTGGAGGTTGTTCTAAGAAGGATAGGAAAGTACAGGACTTAGCACAGGCTTGGGACATGGTACCTGCTCAGGAAATGCTGGGTGCTATTATTATTATTGCTGTCGCTGTTGTTGTATTGCAGCTGGAGTCCACCTTTGCTTTTGCTGGCTGTGGGGTTAGTGGTCTCTCTGATTTGGGACATGTCATGGTCTGCCAAGCAATTGGGGATAGACAATGTCCTCAAGATGATGGGTGTGTGCCAGGGCCCAAGGCCCACTGGCTGCAAAGCCCAGGCCCAGGTGTGAGTAGAGGCTGCAGTGGGGGAAGATTGCGAAAACTAGAGAGAGGACAGGCTCCTGTTTCATGGAGAACAGAGGGTTATGTGAATCTAAGAAAGACACATAAGTGTAGGGAAGGGACCCAGGAGTCTGCCGAAGGACAGGACAGGGCCGACTTAGATGAGCCTGGGCTGTCCTTAGATACTGTCCTTTGCCTGATTTTACCAGGTAAACATGCAGGAGGCCCAGAGAGGGTGAGGGCCTGGCTCAAGGTCACACAGCAGTTGGCGCTGGGAGCAGACCTACTGGCTTGGGGGCCTGGTAGCTGCCCCCCTCTGTGAAAGAGGGATGTGATCATTTATCAGGGGAGTTTAATAATGAATGAAGGCAGCAGGCCCGAAGTAATAAGAGGCTCTGTATTAATTCGGTAGTTAATGAATATGCAGGTGTGTCTGAATGATTAATGGGGCTCCTGAAGGCTTTGGAAAGGAGTGTGTGAGCTTCTGATGCTGCTGGAAATATGAATATTGCATACATCTGGGAAGTCGCATAAACCGAGGAGCAGGTGGACCTTAATGAATCAGAGGACTCTAGCACCACAAAGGGCACAGGCACTCGGGGGCACATATTCAGTGTTGTGGCTTAGTGCTCTCATTTCTTCCTGTGTGATCTTGAACAAGTCACTTACCTTCTCTGAGCCTCAATTTCCCCATCTGCAGAATGGGCATAAAAATAGTACCTGGTTCCTAGTATCCTGTGGATGAAATGTGTGAAAAGCCCTTAGCATAGGGGCAGGCACAGTGCAAGCATCTGATAACTGTCATAACCTTTCTAGAAAGGAGGGCAGAGAAGAGGTTGAGGAAGGCCAAGGAAAGTACAACAGTAACAAATTCCCTTCAATACGGACAACACTTTACAGTTTGTAAGGGGGGGATATTTCTTATCAGTCTATCCCTTTGCTCCTTGCAGCAGCTGCGTGGGGTAGGGCAGAGGAGATGGGTCCTGGGGAAGCTGGAGCTTAAAGGGGGCTGGTCACTGCCAAGTCACCCAGCCAGGAGGGGCAGAGTCAGGCCTGGGCGCAAGTCTACACCCCTTGCCTGTGAATCTCAGAGGGGCTGGAGGTGGAAGTGCTAGGGAGCAGGAGAGTCCCTCTGTGCACTTACCGGGAAGGGCCTTCAAAGTATTTGTTGGGCCTGGGACCCAGGTCACCTCTCGGAGCCTCAGTTTCTCTACCTGTCATGTGAGGGTCTGTCTGCCACTCAGGGCTCTTTCGAGGCTTTGATGAGAGAATGGGATGCTGACCCCTCACCTGTGCCCGGCCTTTGGGGAGTCCCAGACTCTGCAAACGTCATCCCTGTCATGCTTAGAGTATCTGTACTGGGAGTTTGTATGCACCAGCCCTTTCTCGTTCTGGGGAGCTGTGGGTGCTGGGCCACTTTGTAGCTTTGGGTCCTTGGGTACATTCCTTAGCGTCTCTCAGCCTCAGTTTCCTCATCTTTCAAGTGGGGGTAACAATATGGCTATTGTGTATTGAGTGTGCACGTCTGGCACACAGTTGGTGCTGGGTAAAGTGAGATCTTCCCTCCTCCTTCTCCCCACCCCCAGCCGATGTCACAGCTCTGCTCACAGGCACCCTATTTTATGCCCCCATGGTATCTCATTCATCCTTTCAGCCCATGAACATTTATGGAGTGCCTCCTGGGTGTCGTGTTGGGCCCTGGGTTTACAGGGAGAGTGAGACTGTCCTCACGGTCCCTGTCCAGGCAGAAGGCAGGTGTGAAGCCAGGGTTCCTGATGCAAGCTGGGCTGGGCCACAGGAGCCAGAGGACAGCCAGACCCCGATGTGGGCAGGGGAAGCCGAGAGGTGTTTGTTTATCTTGCTGTCTTCCCCACTAGAGCTCCCACCCAGGCGAGACTCTGTCTTTTGGCTGGGGGTCCTCAGCTCCCAGCGGGAGATGCTCAAAGAATGGCTGTTGGAATGAATGAGGCAGTGAATGAGTGAATAGCTGGCAGCTAGGCCCCTTTCCCTGACTCTCCCAGGCTCCAGGCCAGCGAGTAGAAGCACATCCAAGCTCCTCCCTTAGCTGTCCCAGGTGGACCCAGGGCGGGGCGAGCTTGTCTTGCGTCCTGCTCTTTTCCTCCTCAGGTCTTCGGCCAGGGCGCCCAGGGCCTCCCCCATGTCAGCCTGGCTGGGTCAGGGTGCTCTAGATTGTCGGGTGAGGAACTTGATCTGTCATGGTCATGGTGTAGGTTGCTGTTGATAGAGAAGGAAACCGAGGCCCAGGGGCGAGGGCTGTGGGTCAGGGCGGGGGTTCCAGCCCCTGCTGGGCTGTCCCTCGGGCGTGGCCCTGGTGTGTCCGGCCTGGCTGTGTATTTATAGTCTTTGCTGATCTATATTAACACTGGGGCTGGCCCAGGCCTTTGCAGCCCACAGATCTCAGGATGGCTTTGAACCCTCTGGGGGCTGTTGAATCAGAGCTTACCCCCATGGGGAAGGGAGAATGTGGCTTCTCTCCTTTCCCTTGACAGCCCTGGAGCACACGCTGGGCGCTTTGCCTAGAGAACTGTCGCCCTCCGCGCCTGGGCTGGATGACCCTTTGGTGAGCTCGAAGTCTTTGTCTGGGCTTTGTTATCATGCCTCGCTTCCCTCCAGCTTTGCAGGGAGACCCTGTATACAGCAGGCATCCAGCAAGCGCACGGGCTGCGTGGGCCTCAGGCAAGCCGCCCCCTTCTCCAAGCTTCAGTTTCCTTATCTGTAGAATTGGCCATAACTCCCACCCGACTCTGTGTGTCAGGCTCTGAGTACTCAGTGCTTGAGTCACTGGTTATACGCCTCATGTGTCTTCTGGTCCTCATCACAGGCAGTCCTCAGAGCCCCTAGGGACTCGAGGGTCATCACTGGACCCATGAGGCCACTGAGGCCCTAGGGACGGTCTGACTTGCCAGGGTCATGCTGCCCGTTGGGACAGAATTTGGACTCGTCTAAGTCCGAATGTTCCAGCTTCCCAGATCCTATCTCCTTCCCAGGGCCCTAGGGGTCCTTGGAGGGCTGGACTCCTCACCTACCAGCTTGGTTCCCACCTCCGTCGCCATGGGAACAGCTCCACTAACTCTATGCTTCTCTTACAGAGCAGAGACGACTGGCTGCCCTGAGCGCAATTCAATTCAACAGACATTTACTGAGTGCCTACTATGCGCCAGGCCTTAGGCTAGGCACTGGGGTGGGGGGAGCAGAGAGGAAGATGGAGGTTCTGTCCTCAGGTAGCTCTGGGCTGGAGGGCATGGAGAAGACAGGCAAGGGCTGAACAACAGCTCAGAGCCAGGAAAGAAGCCACCTGTAGGGCTGGAAGCAACAGAGATACCTGGGTTCAAGGGCATCCCTGGAGAGCTGCTATCCCTCATCTGTGCCTCAGTTTACCCATCTGTAAAACGGGGGGAGGAGAGGTGGAGTGAGACAATCTCTAGGATCCTTCCAGGATTCCATGGGGATGGAATCGGGATGGGGGCAGAGCAGGGAGGCTGTCACTCTCCCTGCAGAGAAGAAATCTCTAAAGGCTTCTTGGAGGAGGAGGCATGAGGTCTGGGAGGAGGTGGGGTGGGGGGAAGGGTGGGAATGGCACCCTAGACTCAGGAACAGCATGAGCAAAGGCCCAGAGGACATGCAGATGGGCAACCCTGCAACTCTGTAGGTTGTGAAGGGATGTTGTGGGGTATGAGCTTAGGAGGGTGGGTGGGATCCATGTGGAGGGGCTACACTTTGGGGTTTGAGCTCTATTCTGCAGGCTGTTGAGCATGGAGAGTCAGGAGCAGATGATCCTGCTTGGTGCTGCCCCCATCTCCTCCCCTCTCTCCCTGGGACACACTTCAGGGTCACACTCCCGTAGAACCTTGTGGCTGGATAGTGGCTGCACCACACTAGGCACTTTACACATTAGTCCCCATTGCAACCCTAATAAATGAGCATAACTGGGCCCGCTTCACAAATGAGGACACCAAGGCTGAGACGGAGAAGCTTTTAGCCCAAGGTCATGATCTGACCCCCAAGTCCCCCATGCTTCTCCCACTAGCGCTGAGAGGGTTCTCTGTCCTATGTGACATCTCCCATCCTAGGAAGCCCCCAAGATCTGAGGAGTGCCTGCCAAGGGCACTGCAGTTGGGTTTGGAGGTGTTGGCAGGATGGGCTTCTTCTAAGACCTGAGTTTCTGCCCCCACAGTGACCCTTTGAGATGGGGCTCCTTCCCACTTTACAGATGAGCAGACTGAGGCCCTGGGAGGCATGTGGCTAGTCCAAAGCTGAGGCATAACAGCCTGGGTAGGGAGTCCCATCTCCTTATCAATTCTTATCTCAGGTTCAAGTCCCCTGAGATCTGTGCAGAAGCTGACCCCCATAGCCCACCCCAGGGAGTGGAAAAGACTGGCATTGGAATCACAGACCTGAGTTCAAATCCTGATTTTGTCTTGTACAAATGGTGTGATCTTGAGCAAGTCATTAATTACTCTGAGCTTGGTTTCCTTATCCATAAATGGAGAGAGCAGGCTTCTTTCATTCAGTCATTAACAAATATGTAATAAGCACCTACTGGGTGCCTGATGCTGGGACTCTAATGGAGAATCCAGCCCTTTGCTCGGAGAAATCAGTCGAAGGATAAAAGCAGCACTTATGATGCCAGTTGTGATGAAGGAAGCCCAGGGGGGCTGTGGGAACTAACAGGAGGGACCCCAACCAGACTATTTTAGTTGGTGGAGGGAGGCAGGAGGGCGTGAGAGGAGAGCACGGGCCAGCAATGCAGGACCCCATGGGCTGGACTTCAGATGTCTGTTGTGGGCATTTTCCCAGATCAGTAGGGAGCCAATGAAGGCTTATGAATAGGATCGTGCCATGCTCAGATTTTAGGTTTTAGAACTTGCTCATCCTCTGCAGGGTGGAGGACGGATTGAAGGGGTGGTAAGATTGGAGGCATAGAGACCAGTGAGGAAGCTGATTGAGAAATTTATCTGGGGTGAGGGAGGAGAGTGGAGCAGAGAAGGAGTAGTGGGAGGGTGCGCAAAAGACCTTCAGGTGTGGGGAGCTGGGCAGTTGTGGATGTTTGTGCAGGTCAGGGAACAGGGACAGAAGCAATGGTGGGGAATGGGTGGACAGTGAGAGGTAAGTCCAGTCGTGGGCGTGGCAGAGTTGAGTTTGAGGTGCCAGGGAGGAGGCGGCTGGGATGTGGTGCTTGGGCTTGGTCAGCACAGAGAAGTTGATAAAAGAAGCCTTGGGAGGGGCTGAGGTGCTGGGTGGGGCTGCTGGAAGAGGAGAGCAGAGGGCTGGGACCAGGACCTCCGGAAGGCAAAGGAGCTGGAGGGGAAGCACCCTGGGAGGTAGGAGGAAAGCTGGTGTGTAGCTTCTGGCTCAAGAGTGGGAGTGGTCCCAGGAGCAAGGTGTCAGGACCTAGGTCTGCAGGAGATAACCCAAGTCACTCGTGTCAGGCATTTTGCTTAGTGCCAGGTGCACAGCAGGGGCCCAGGAAGGTCAATTCCCACCTATCTCTTCACTGGAAGCCAGACTGGTTGGGAAGGAGGGAAAGGGGAAAAAACATTTGCATACATAACAAGGCTGGAGTGAAAGAGAGAGAAAGAGGGAGCAGGAGATGAAAAGAAATCACCATACGCCAGGATCTTGTTATTCAACCCAATTTTCAAAGGACCACAGCTGTCGCACTGAGATAATCTGTTAATTATAACAGCCATTGTGCTTCGCAGGCAATGGCAGAGAAACCGAGGCTGGGGACCAGGTTGAAGGCAGGGGGTGGGAGCAGGCCTTTGGGAGGTTGGACCTATGAGAGGAGGCAGGGACCGGCTAAGAGAAGTGTGTTGCCCTCAAGACTGAAAGGAAGACACTGTCAGGGGTCAAGCCTCATCCGTTTTTCACTGCCATTGCTACATGTGACTGATAAGCCACAGTAACCATAACAGAAGCAGTCAACTTGACTGAGCACTTACTATGTGCCCGACCCTGCTCTGTAGCTATTCACTCTACCACCCTCTGAGGCAGTGCCCGTCTAGTCCCATTTGACAGAAAAGGAGACTGAGACTCAGAGGTAAGAAGTGGCTTGCCAGGGCCATGCTGTTGGTTCAGTGGCAGAGCCGGGATTTGAGCTGAATCCCGGAGCCCTTCCAGGAGAACGTTAGGGAGGGCTGGTCTCTGCGGATTGTCCACACCGACGTGGTGGCCACTCATCCCGAGCCATGGTTTCTGTGCAGCCAGCCGTCATGGGGTGGTCCTCCCCCAGGCATTTCCGGGGCTCCTCTTCAGGGACAGAGCTTCCTTGTTCTCAGATGCCACAGCTGCAGGCCTCTGCGGGCTCCCCCACCTGCTCCAGAGAAACTAGTCTCAGCACCAGGAGAGGGACCCCGTGTGACCGCCTTGTTTGGGGTTGTGATGGGCTGTGGCCCTGGGAGGGGTTCTCAGCCTGGCCCCGGTGGTCTATGGGCCCTGGGTGCTGGGGCCTGGAGAAGCAGTGGGGAGGACAGGCAGGAGTCCCAGGTGAGCAGAGAGAAGGGAACCTGAAGTCTGTGGGGAGGCCATTCCAGAATCCCCAGAGCCCTTTGCTGCAAGCCCTGCTCTGGGATGTGGCTTCAGCTGCAGAGGCCCTAGACCTCCTGGGGTCCACGCCAGCCTTGACGGGAATCTCAGCCCAGGATGGCTGGCAGTGTTTGATGGGGGTGATAATTGTATTTGGCAGTGAGTAACCCCCTAGCTCCAACGGGAGCCCCAAACTTGACCCAGCAACACAAGTAGCATTGTTGAAGAGCCAGGGCCCCACAAGCATTGCCTGAAGAGACAGGCAAATGTGGAGGCCATCTGGGTGCTCCCCTGGCTTGGGGTGCCCATCCCAGTGGGCCTGCTTGGAGCCAAATGGGTGGAGGTTGTGGACAGGTCAGGGCGCCTTGAAGTTCAATAGAACTGGTGACCACCGAGGCCGAGACTCAGTAGGTGTTTAGGACCAAGGAATTGTAGATACAGTGTAGAACTCTTGAGCCCCAGACTCATAATCAGAGACCCAGAGCCCCCGAACCAGGCAGGCAGGGATGATGGTACCTTTGGGTCCCAGACTGGGAGGCTCATGGAGTCTCCCACACAGGCTGGGATTCTAATTGTCCCCACTCTGGGGTTCCCTCTGTTGCTGGCCTCAAAAACTCCAGTGCCCAGTGAGAACCTCAGCTAGAGAGCCAGGGAGGAGGATGGGTCCACCTGGGCTTGGGACACCTGCTCTGTTCCTGATGAGATGCAGACTCTGGGCAGCCACGTCTCCCAGGGTTTTCAGTGGATTCCAGAAATGGGGATTTTAAAAATAAAATCTTCCCAAGTTTTCAATTTTGGCAAGTAATTCAAAATTTTTTTTAAAATGGCTGTCCAAATGAAACAGGATTCTACAGCATCTCTTGACCAGAGCCTGATCCCACAGAGGGTCAAAGCCACTGTGTAGCTGTTATGAGACCTCAGTTTCCACCTCTGTAAAGTGGGAATAGTAATAGTACCAATTTATAAAGTTGTGCCAAGGATCAAATGAATTAATGCGAGAAGTGCTTAGACCCAGCCTGTATAAGCCCAAGACTGTTTTCATCTTGCCCCAGGCTGTGCGTCCCTCTCCCACAGGCTGCCTCTGAGTGGGCCTCACTCTGTGTCACCCGGAGCCTCTGCTTCTCCTGGTGGCTCCCTAATATGCTACTCTGCCTTGGGACAGCCCTGAGGACATTGGAAGTCAGGGAAATATTCACCCCTTGGGTCCCTAGAAGAGGAGCAGGTGGAAGATGCAGAGCCAGGAGGGTGGGCCTAGCTGGCGCCTAGTACATAGTAGGTGCTCCATAAATGTTTATTGAATGAATGAATGGAGGCCATGCAGGCAGAGGCAGCCGCGCGTGCACAGGCACTGGTGAAAGAGCGGGTCCAGTGGAGACTGGTGAGTAGTGCCCGGGGCTACAGCTGAGCGGGGCCTGGGGTTTACTGGAGCCAAGGCCAAGGCCAAAAGGGACCAGGTGCGGGAGGCAGGGGCCAGGTTGGGGTGTCAGGGACCAGGTGGAGTGTCGGGTCAGGTCGGGGAGGCAGGGGCCAGGTGGGGGGGGTCGGGATGATACGTGGGAAAGGCAGGGACCAGGTGCAGGGGCGGGGGAGGGTGGTAGGAGTCAGATGAAGAAGGCAGGGGCCAGGTGGGGGGTCAGGGACCAGGTGGGAGAGTGGAGTCAGGTAGGGGACAGGGGTCAGGTGGGGGAGGCAGTCATCTGAATAGCCTGGAGGATTCTGGGAAAGCCAGAGATGACCCCTGGGGTGGGACTAGGAAATGGACTTTTAATACAGGTCATCCTTGCCTGAGGGCAGGAGGGGGGTGGGGTGGGTGCTAGGTTTCTTTGGGCTGGGGAGTGGGGTTCCAGGGAGTGGTCTGTGTTAGCTGGGCCTTCTATGAAGAGCTGCCCATAGAACCAGTGTTGGGGCCACTCGTGTCAGGCTGCTAGGTGGTTTCCCAAGGCCAGGCCTTTTGGTAAACACCCTTCTATCCTCCTGCCGACCTCCTTCCACTAAGGCCTAGACACAGCGGAGGTGCTAATGACAGATGTGACAACCCTGGGAGCAGGGGAGGCCCAGAGACCTGTTGAGCTCATGGGGAATGACACAGAGGGCTTTGGGTTGGCTCCTGTAAACCAGAGACACGTGTGTGGACAGCTCTTCTTCCCTGAACAGATGAGGAAACTGAGGCCCAGAGGGGTAAGGCACTGACCTAAGGTCACACAGTGAGCCAGCCGTCAATGTGTCGTAACTGCCTATAACACTGCAAACTAGCCCAATCCCCTTTCCAGGCCAAGGTTACTGGACTCGGAGCTGAGTGCCTAGTACATCGAGGCCTTGCAAACCCAATTACGTCTCCCATAACTGTCAGCTGTTGCTGCTGTTGAGGTGATGGTGTTCTTATTAAGCTCTTTTGGGTAAGTTGGAGGCAGGGCGTATCTGTCTGCTAACATGCTGGGCACATAGTAGGTGTGCAGTAAATACATGTGGGTGTGTAAGGAATATGGGTGAGAGCATAGCTGGTTGGACAGTGTGCCCCACCTGCCTCAGGGGTGAGCTGTGGGCCTGGTCCCTGTTTCCATGTGACACGGGTGTGGCTGCAGCCAGGGCCTGCTTGCCCAGTGCAGGTTGGCACAGAGCTGGGAGGGGTGCTGGGCACTGAGGGGCAGAAGCCAGCTCCCCCGAGCTGTGGAGAAGCTAGCACGAAGGGCTGAGACTAACAAGACGTGATTGAATGGGGGTGGATGGAAACCCTGCACCTCGGGTGAAACCCAAAAAGAGGACGTTCTGAGGGCATTGGAGCTGCCTGACAGTATGTGTGAAGGGGGTTTGGCCAGCATCTGCGGGAGGACGACGTGAGGACACAACCCTGGTATATACTCACGCTGCCCTAACAAGCATGGTGCCGAATCAAGGGAGGCAGAGGGCCCCTGGTGCCCATCAGTGCTCAGACCACGCTGGCACTGATGCTTGGCACCAGGTGACACATTTTAGGAAGGACCTTGACAGCAAGCATGACCTTGGGCAGCTGGGCCCAAGGGTGGGAGACTTGGCATCACGGAGTAGGAAGCAGGGAGGATTTGAGGCCGTCCAGCAGGGGCACAAGATAACAGATGAACAAATATGAAAAGAGGCTTTGAGGGGGGCTGTTGGCTGTGTTCTCAGTGGCTCCACACAACACTGGGACCAAAAACAGAGGTACAAGGAGCCAGATTTGGCTTTGTAACATAAGAAGAAATTTCTAACCATCAGAGCTGTTCAAGAAGCCAATAAGTAGCCTCAGGTGGGTGCTGAGATCCCTGTCCCCGGAGGTATGTGAGTTGGGGAGAAATCATCTCTGCAGGGATTCTGGAAAGTCTGGTGGTTCTAAGAGCTCAGGCTGCCCCAGGTTCCTTCCTGGCTGTGTGGTCTTGGGAAGATCACTGCACCACTCTGAGCCTATTTCGTCACCTGTAAAATGGGAAACATAAAGGTGGGGTCATGAGGCGAAAAGGAAGGCTTGGCACGTGTCTGGCCCACTGCGAGCACCCTCTCAATAGTGGGGCCCCTCGCTCTGCTATGTAACACCCTGTCCCTAGCCCTGAGCTGTCATTCTATACATCGTGTCCTGAGCACCTGCTATGTGCCTGACCCTCTTCTAGGTATGCAGGTTATAGCAACGAGCGAGATGTAGCGTGCTTTGATTTCCTGATGGGGGCGAGGAGGCTGCGATAATAAAGAGCTAAATGATGTCAGGTCGTGTTGAGTGTCCTGAAGGGACAAAATGCAGGGTTGAGTGACCAGTGGGTTACCTCAGATTTGGTGTCAGCTAAGTGGAGTTGGGGGGAGCAGTTGAACAGAGACCTGAATGACACAGTGGGTTGTGCAGATATTAGGGGAAGAGCATTCCAGGCAGAGAGAACAGCACGTGCAAAGGCCTTGAGGTGGAAGTGGGCCTGGGGGTTTGAGGAACATAGCTGGCCTAGAATAAGTACTTCCTGACTGATGGAAAAATTGAAGTCTCTCCCAGCTTGTGCATAATCCATGCTTGCACGCTTTTCTGATAGGGAGGGAGGTGCCGACACAAGGGGCAGGAAACCCATCAGACAGCCCATACATATGTAGTCTTTGCCACAGGCCCAGCTGTTTGGAGGAAGCTGGGGAAGGAGAGCCTCAGTTTTCTCATCTGTAAAGTGAGGGTAATAGCACCAGCAATGCAGGGTGATATAAGATTCAAGGAACATAAATGTCAGACACAAATGAGCCTTTGGTAAAGGATAGCCATGACTGTTATGGGTGAGGGGACTGAAGCCCAGAGAGGTTAATTAATGTGCCCTATGTCACACAGCTCAGCATTCAATCCCAGGGCCCTTTGCCTCCAACATCCATACTTTTTTTCTCTCTGCCCTGCAGCTGGGGCTCATCGCACCTGAAATCCAAATAATGCACCTACCAAACAGTAGTTCAGTGGCGAAGGTATAGTTATCCCATTTTATAGATGAAGAACCACGGCCCAGAGCAGCCTGTCTGAGGAGCCCTGCTGAGGTGGAGGCAGCGACAAGACCCAGTGTCCAGCCCCAGGGGGTGGCAGGCTTTGTCCCAGAGGGTAGAGTGTTACTAGCCCATCTCTGGGACCCCTGGCCTGGTGATGTGTTCCCAGCAGAAAGAAGTGAGGTGACCACCTGCTCAGGAGTTCTGGCTGGACCCCAGGAGTCCTTCCTAATCCCGGGTAATAGCATTGACATGTACAGTGACAATGGCACCTCCGGGAGTCTGAGCCAGCCTGTCCCAGGGAGGAGCCCGTGCCAGGGCTTATCAGCTTCTGCAAATGAGATTTCCCCGGCTAAGCCTCATGTCTCTGCTCCTGAGAGGCTGGAACGTGGACTGCCTCCCGCACTCGATCCCTGGACCCCTCCAGTGTCCGCGTGGGAGTGTGTCTGTGTGAGCAGGAGCCCGAGGCGGCGCGTTTGCTGGGCCCCCTGGCCTGTACACAGCATATCTATCTCCACCATGTCCTGGGGTTTTGGGGGAGCCCTGGGAGATGGGTGGCACTCACCTTGCCACGCAGGTAGAGAAGTTGAGGTTTGGAAAGGGCCTGCAACTCGCCAGAGATCTCTGAGCTAGCCTGTCTACCTGCTGACCCCTGCTGTCCCATTCCCTCCCCCACCCGCACCCCCTCAGCCAGGGGTCACTTAGGCAGACCTCATCCTGTCTGTCCTCTCACCCGGCCCAGGGCGGGGGAGGCGGAGTTCCCTGAGCCCCGGAGGTCAGCCGTGTGTGCCAGCCATGCACATCAGCGCACCACAGCCTCGACAGGTAGGAATTATTCGTCCCACTTCGCGGGCAAACAAACAGGCTCGTGCCCCCTCTCCCGGGTTAGCTGAGGGGGAGCCTGTGTCGGGGCAGGAAGCTCCCAGAGGGGATTTGAGGTTGGCACCCTGGGTCCTGAGCCTCACCCGCCACCAGCTGAACATGTCCCTTACCCAGTCCTGGCCTCAGTTTCCCCTCTGAGAAGGGCTGCGACTGGGCTGAACAAGGCCTCTTCCTCCTTCCAGCTCTGAAGCACTAGGATTCTGAGTCCACAGAGGGGCTCTGAACCTTGTGGCACCTGGAGGAGAAGGGCACAGAAACCGACTAACTTGGGGGGTGGCTGAGGCCTAGAGAGGGGGAGCCACTTGCCCAGAGTGACTCAGACACTCTGAACGGAGACCCTACCTCAGTTCTGCCTCTCAGTCCCAGTCACTTTCTCTCTCTGTTCAAGGGTGTCCCCAGGAAAAGGGACATCAGACTGGGGCCCACCTCAAGTTCCCTCAACAGCACGCTGACCCCCAACTTTGCCACGTTAGAGGTGCTGATGGGGCACTTTGGGCCTGCCCCCTGCTTTCGCCAGAGGTCACTCATTGCCACCACACCTGTGTTGGGGCAGGCATGGTGGGGGCGGAGGGTTTGGGGAGGGGGTCCCTGCAGGCCAGTTCAGCGAGGAACTCTGTTTTGCCAGACACTGCTCTGGCCTGTACTGTGCCTTGGCCCCCCCCCCCCCCCAGGTGTAGCACCATGGAGGCCTGGGGCAGAAAAGGCCGCTGCTTCCTAGGGCTGCTTCCTGCTGCTTCCCCTCCCCCTCTCCCCTGAGCTGGTCACAGGCTGCGTCTCAGTGGCTGGCCAGGCCCACTGCGCATCTGTCCCCTGGGTCCCTGGGTGAGTGGGTGGGTGGGTGGGTGGGCAGCAGAAGCTGCGTCCTCTCCTTTGTCCTCATCTATCACCTCACTGCGTGGCTCTGCTCAGCATTGGTTCCTCTGTCTCAGAGGCTATTCCTCTGTCTCTCCCTGCTCGGCTGTCTCCATATTTTTGCTCTTCCATCTTTCTCAGTCCTCGCCTCCTGTCTGCAGCTCCCTCACTTCCTTCCTTTCTCTCCCCTCCACCCACAGGTTTGTGTGGGGTAGGGCCCTGCTCCTTCCACTAGCATGTGTGCTGGGGATCACCCTGATGGGAGCAGGGAAGGGCATGACCCCCGAGACCCCCAGGCCCAAGAGCACCACGGCTGGCACCCCTCCCCCACCCCTCCAGTGGGTGCGCAGCCGGCTGGGGGCCGAGTGCTGCTGTCAGCGCCTTCAAAGCCTTGTGGATCCCCCTTCCAGGCTGCGGCAGGCCTCGACGGGGGGTGGGCAGGCAGCCCAGGGACAGGGACATGGTGGCTGACGCACATGGGACAGAGTGAAGGGGAGCCTGTCTGAGTCGCAGTGAGGGGAAGCTGGGCTCCGACTCAAGCCATCCTGGAGACCAGGAGGATGGGAAGAGAGGGCCGTGGGCAGGGTTACCTTGAGGGCTCAGGTGGGCGGAGCTCAGAGGGGCTGGGGTGGGGGTATGGTGAACCTCTGCTTACCCTGGACTGTTTGAGAAGGAAAAAGATGGGACAGGACTAGCCCCACCCCCAAGCCTGGGCCCCTTCTCCTACTCCCCTCCCCTCCCCTCCCTCTCGGCCCCTCTTATTCCCTCAGCATGACTTGTGCTGTCTCAGGGCTCCAGCCAGCTCAGCTCTGATGGACAGCCCCTGGGTCTGGGGGCCGGGGGGTGCTGGTTTGAGCAATTCAGATCTCAGGATAGGGAGTGGGGATAGGGGGGCTCTGTGGGGCTCAAGTTGCACATGTGCACACATATGTATACATAATGCATGTGCTTAACATGTTGACATGTAGGCAGGTGTTGCCGATGTTCCCCTGAGATGCCCGACACATCCCTCCCACCCTTCTACGCACAAGCATGTTCACCCTTGAGTAGTGTAGCTGGCCACAAGTGCACGCGTCCTGTGCACAGAGGCATGTGTGTGCGCACGCGCCTGCCCACACTTCCGTCTACTCGTACACGTCAGCACACCCCTGCACTGGTGCTCTGAGCCAGAGCACACCTGTGCGTGCACCTGCATACAAATGCGCTCCCCAGACGTTTCTAGCCAGAGGTGGTGCAGAGGTGGTGCAGACGGAGGGCAAGCTTGGCAACTCAGCCTCCTCGAGTACAACATCCTTGCCTGTGTGTGCATGGAGGTCGAGGAACTGGGACCTCACAAGGGGTGGGACTGCTGGGGTCCACTGGGAGGCAGTGGCCATGCTGGGGAGGAGCCCAGGTCTCCGACGCCAGCCTGAGACTTTTGTAGCACAACCAAGGACAGAATTGCTGTCTGCTGCCTGGGCACCCCTTCATGCCGACTGCCTCAAAGTGCCCCCCCAACCCCTTGTCTGGCCCCTCAGCCCGAGCTGGTCCCACAGGGGACCTGGAGGTGTGAGGCCACCTCTCCTGGAGGTTCTGATCTCACAGCCTCTCACTCCTTTCGTTAGCCTTTAACCTGAGGGTTCATCTGGACACCCTGGTCACCTCCTCAACAAAAACTGCCTGCCTGGATGTCTTCGGGCACTTTTCCCCTCCCCGCTTCCCTTTCCTCCGCTCCAGCAGCCCTCTGGGGCTCAGGGCTGTAAATTGGTTTTGCTTTAAAGGCAAGGGTTTAACATTTTTTTCTCAAAGCGCTCTCCTTCCTGGTGTTTCCCAGGAGGGGGAGCAGGAAGCAGAGGTGGCTCTTGTGAACAGTCTTTGGCTTTCTTTCTCCAAACATGAATTTCTCTTGCCTAATTTTCACATCCCTGGTCACTGCCCAGGGCAGGAGGAGGGAGCATCCGGCTCTTCCTGCAGTACAGAGAGCACTGGGTGGGAACTGGAGCCCCATTGGGTCGAGGGGCCCAGTCTGGCTTTCCCGGCCACTGGAACAAGTCTCCCCTGCTCTGGGGCTCAGTTTCCCCACTTGGAAAATGAGGGTCTGTAGGCTCTCAGCCCTGTGCTGGCTCTCCTGTCCCTCTGCATGTTGGGCATGGGAAGCCTGGCTCACCCTACTTCTTCCCCCATCAGATGACCAGGCAGGCACCTGGTCCCCACTTTATCCATGTGGAGACAGACTCAGAGGTGTGCTTGATTCACCTGCTTGGGCCCGGTGGATGGCGCTCCAGGCCCCTTGATTTCTGCTGCCTTGGGAGCCTTGATCCTGGCCCAGGCTGTGCTGTGTGACTCCTGGCAAATCACTGCCCATCTCAGGGCTTCTGACTCTCCAGCCATAGAGGGGATGTGGGCCTTTGATCACCATATTCCAGAGACCTCTGGCTTTATCACCTGCCTGAGCCTTTTCCCCCAACCCCCAGGATCCCTGCCCTCTGTTGGAAAGTACTTTGAGGAGGTGGGATTGGAGGTGTGGCTGGCTTCCCTCTTTCCCTTGGCTCTGCTCCTACCTGTAGGATGAGTTCGTCCCATGTCCTCCCCTTCCCAGAGACCCCAGCCTCTGCATCCCCCTGCTTGGGGGGCCCATAGCCATGCTGCTCTGCTACCCCTCCCCCATGGAAGCCGAGACAAGGGAATTATTTTTGGAACAAGAGCGATTACACAACAAATGAATTATTTATTTCTGGGCATGGAGGAGAGGAGGCATTTTGCTGGGCTTCTTAATTCTTTCTCTGGATTGGAGGTGCCTGCCCGGTACGTGGCCATGTGTGTATGGCCCCTTTGTCCTACACAAGACTGTGTGTGTGTGTGTGTGTGTGTGTGTGTGTGTGTACGTACCTGTCTGTGTGTGCATAGTGTGGAATCTGGATCACGTAGGGTATGTGGGTCTTTGTGCAGGCACTTGGGCGAGCATGGACACGAGTGTGCTGGGGCATGTGTGTGAGTGCATGTGAGTGTGTATGTGCACATGACCCGTTAACTGGCCAGTGTCCCTTCTGTGCCCACTGTCCTCAGACTCTGCCCCTCATCCCCGCTTCCAGGCCCCCAGCTCCTTCGTCCCTCTCTTGCCACCCACCACCCTCCCTTCTTTTATGTAAGAGGGACCCCAGAGTGCTGCTGGCACAGAGAACCTGCCCCCCACCATGGGAGGGGTTGGAGAAGGGACTGAGGGCCTATGCTGGACTTCGAGGGGCTGCTCTGAGCCTTCACATTGATATGTCACCCCCTCTCGGTGCTGCCTTTCAGGAACCAAGTGACAGATGGGTCTCTTCCTTCCTGCCCCCGTCTTACTTGCTCCTCCCTCAGAGCCCCACTCTCCAGCCTTCCGTGGGAATCGTCTGAAGTTCTGAGCCCAGAACCCAAGGAGGAAGGAGAGGAGGAGGAGGAGGGAGAGGAAGTCAAGCCCTGAGAGCACCTTCCCAGCAGAAGAGCAACGTGGGAAGCAGGCTGTGGGGCCCCAAATCCCTTTGGCCCCAGCCTGGCCCCAGTGCCCAGTGCCTGCTGGTAGCTCCCCAGAAGGTCCCCTGGCCGTGCCTGCCTCACCTGGGGCCTCTGTGCTGGGGGTCGCCCCCAAGATGGTGGCGGCCCCAGGGAGGACTGTGCTGCCAGCCCCAGCCTCCCACCTCTAGGCCCCCTGTGCCCCTCACCCCAAGCCCAGCCATGCTGCGCCTGGGGCTGTGTGCGGCCGCACTGCTGTGTGTGTGTCGGCCGGGCGCTGTGCGTGCCGACTGCTGGCTCATCGAGGGCGACAAGGGGTACGTGTGGCTGGCCATCTGCAGCCAGAACCAGCCGCCCTACGAGACCATCCCGCAGCACATCAACAGCACCGTGCACGACCTGCGGCTCAATGAGAACAAGCTCAGGGCCGTGCTCTACTCCTCCCTCAACCGCTTCGGGAACCTCACCGACCTCAACCTCACCAAGAACGAGATCTCCTACATCGAGGATGGCGCCTTCCTGGGCCAGGCGAGCCTGCAGGTGCTGCAGCTGGGCTACAACAAACTCAGCAACCTGACGGAGGGCATGCTGCGCGGCATGGGCCGCCTGCAGTTCCTCTTCCTGCAGCACAACCTCATCGAGCTGGTGACGCCTGCCGCCTTCTCCGAGTGCCCTAGCCTCATCAGCATCGACCTGTCCTCCAACCGCCTCAGCCGCCTGGACGGCGCCACCTTTGCGGGCCTGGCCAGCCTCATGGTATGCGAGCTGGCTGGCAACCCCTTCAACTGTGAGTGCGACCTCTTTGGCTTCCTGGCCTGGCTCGTGGTCTTCAACAATGTCACCAAGAACTACGACCGCCTGCAGTGCGAGTCCCCGCGGGAGTTTGCCGGCTACCCGCTGCTGGTGCCCCGGCCCTACCACAGCCTCAATGCCATCACCGTGCTCCAGGCCAAGTGCCGCAATGGCTCGCTGCCCGCCAGGCCTGCCAGCCACCCCACCACGCCCTATGCCACCTATGCCCAGCGGGAGCCTGATGAGAACTCGGGCTTCAGCCCGGACGACATCCTTTCAGCTGAGCCCCCGGCCTCGTCCACCACGGATGCGTCCGCGGGGCCCGCCATCAAGCTGCACCACGTCACCTTCACCTCGGCCACCCTGGTGGTCATCATCCCACACCCCTACAGCAAGATGTACATCCTGGTCCAGTACAACAACAGCTACTTCTCCGACGTCATGACGCTCAAGAACAAGAAGGAGATCGTCACGCTGGACAAGCTGCGGGCGCACACTGAGTACACCTTCTGTGTCACGTCCCTGCGCAACAGCCGCCGTTTCAACCACACCTGCCTAGCCTTCACCACGCGGGACCCAGTCCCGGGCGACCTGGCGCCCAGCACCTCCACCACCACGCACTACATCATGACCATCCTGGGCTGCCTCTTTGGCATGGTCATCGTGCTGGGAGCCGTGTACTACTGCCTGCGCAAGCGACGCACGCAGGAGGAAAAGCAGAAGTCCGTCAAGGTCAAGAAGACCATCCTGGAGATGCGTTACGGAGCTGACGTGGAGGGGGGGTCCGTGGTCCATGCCGCCCAGAAGCTGGGCGAGCCCCCCGTGCTGCCCGTGTCCCGCATGTCCTCCATCCCGTCCATGATCGGGGACAAGCTGCCCGCTTCCAAGGGGCTGGAGGCGGGGCTGGACACGCCCAAGGTAACCGCCAAGGGCAACTACATGGAGGTGCGCACGGGCTCGGGCGGGGAGGGCATGGCGCGGCCTGAGGATGACCTCCCGGACCTGGAGAACGGCCAGGGCTCAGCCGCCGAGATCTCGACCATCGCCAAGGAGGTGGATAAGGTGAACCAGATCATTAACAATTGCATCGACGCCCTCAAGCTGGACTCGGCCTCTTTCCTGGGGGGTGGCGGTGCAGGCGGGGACACAGAGCTGGCCTTCGAGTGCCAGTCCCTCCCTGCGGTCACCACCGCCTCCTCAGCCACCGCCCCGGGGGCACTGGAGCGGCCCAGCTTCCTGTCACCCCCCTACAAGGAGAGCTCCCACCACCCGCTCCAGCGCCAGCTGAGCGCCGATGCCGCCGTGGCCCGCAAGACCTGCAGCGTCTCTTCCAGCGGCTCCATCAAGAGTGCCAAGGTCTTCAGCCTGGACGTGCCTGACCACCCGGCGTCGGCGGGGCTGGCCAAGGGCGACTCCAAGTACATCGAGAAGAGCAGCCCTCTCAACAGCCCGCTGGACCGGCTCCCGCTGGTGCCCGCAGGCAGCGGCGGGGGCGGCGGGGGCGCGGTGCACCACCTGGAGGTGAAGCCCGCGTACCACTGCAGCGAGCACCGGCACAGCTTCCCGGCCCTGTACTACGAGGAGGGCGCCGACAGCCTGAGCCAGCGCGTGTCCTTCCTGAAGCCGCTGACCCGCTCCAAGCGGGACTCCACCTACTCGCAGCTCTCCCCCAGACACTACTATTCGGGGTACTCGTCCAGCCCTGAGTACTCCTCGGAGAGCACGCACAAGATCTGGGAGCGCTTCCGGCCCTACAAGAAGCACCACCGGGAGGAGGTGTACATGGCCGCCGGCCACGCCCTGCGCAAGAAGGTCCAGTTCGCCAAGGACGAGGACCTGCACGACATCCTCGATTACTGGAAGGGGGTCTCGGCCCAGCAGAAGCTGTGACCCTCTCCTCCCCGGTGAGGTCGGAGCGGGAGGGCAGGGGGCACGTGGGGAAGGCCCGGGGCCGGGCGGGGGCGCGCGGCGGGGGCCGAGGCTGAGGAGTGGACGCACACGCACACCCGCACGCACGCACCCACGCACACACCTGACCACCACCTGACTGTGAACCACCACCACCCGACAATAACGGACAGGAAAACAAAGACACGTTCTCCTTAAAGTTTACACACTGATACCGAAACCAGGCGTCATTACTGTGCTGCCCAGGGACTCTGCTAGGGTGCGCAGGGCTGGGTGGGGCGGAAGGCAGAGGATGAGCCAAAGGAGGGTGGGGCCTGGGGCCCGAGGACAGGTTGCGGAGCAAAGGAGCTTGGGGCAGAGATGGACTGCAGCCATTCCGAGGCATGGAGAGGTTCCCCATTGAGGGACAGGTCACTTGGAGATTTAGCACCAGGTGGACACTGGGCATCGTTTCCTGCCTTCATGGATGGGGAAACCGGGACCCGGGGAAAGGAAATGATAACCCCAGGGTCTCCCGGCAAGTTAGAGTCAGTCTCCCAACTTCCTAGCCCAGTGCTGTCCCCTACCCCCAGTGGCTCCCCTGGGGCCCCCATCCTCTGTCCACCACCACCCCTTTTCAGCTGTGGTCTCCTTAGGCTGAGGGACTTGAGAATCAGGCGGGTACTTTTCCTTTCTTGAAAGCCCCATGGCCATGCTCCCAGACTGTGGAGCTGTGATTGGTCATGCTGGGGGGGGCCTCCATCCCCCATGCCAGCACCCAGGAGAGATGGGAAGTCTTGCTGACAGGAAAGGAGCAGAGGCATGGGGACGTTCCACCAGCCCCTGCAAGTGTCTTCCAAGTAGCCCGGAAGCTGCCTACGTGGTCTGAGGTGCAGGGTGGGCCACCTTGCAGATGCAGGCCCCCTAGCTGTCTGGGCCTCCAGGACCCCTACTCATTTCAGAAGGTCAGCAGTGAACTGTGATGCCTGGGAGCAGCGGGGAGGTGGGGTGTAATGGGGGCCTTCCTTCCTGTGCCCCCACTTCCTGGCCTCCCAGCTGCCTGACCCCCATCATGGGATCTCAGAGCAGCATCTCAGCCTGCCCAGAGGAAGGAGGGCTGTGCCGGGCTTTCCCACCCAGCCCCTCTTTGCTGCCCATCCCTAATTCACGCCAGGCCCGAGGGGCTCCCGTATTTCCATGGAAATATGGAGATGTCCAGTCCCTTCTTGCTGACCTCCACCCAACATCGAACAAAGCACAAACAGTAAGCACCCTCACCCCCCCACCCCCCGTTGGTGGGGAGCAGACTGGGTTCGTGTGGCCCCTCCCTGTCCCTGGCCAGCCTCTGTCACCATGGCAACCCAGAGCCTGGCAGTTGGGACTGTTGGGCTCCTGGGGGTTCTCCCAGTGTGGGTGACTGAGGGCGGTGAGGGAGGTCAGGGTCAGATGGCAGCTGCCTTGCTCATGAGCTAGGGGCTTCCTGGGCAGAGCTTGGGGGCAGGTTTGGGGTCCTGAGGCTGGGGGTCTTGAACACTGTGCGAGTGTTGGGGCTGGAGTCAGTCATTCCTTCACCTTTGGTTGGGAGGTGGGCCAGTGGGGGTGGGACAACTCTAGCTTTGCCCACTTGCCAGTGTGCCCCTGGGCTCCACACACACCTCAGGATGGGCAGCAGCCTACTCAGCTCTTCCCACACCTCTGCCAGAGACCCCCAACCTCTGGCCTGTTACCCAGTTGGGTTTCTTGAGATTTGGGGCGTGTGACTGCGCGGTAAGGGTGGGCGCTGGGGTAGGACCAAGACCTGTACTGTGTGTGGGGCTCTGACCAGGAAAGCCATTGCCACCCCCTGGGTGGGGCGCTCCAGTGACCTTCCTGACAGAGGGAGGGCCTGGGGGAAGACAGTGGAGGGCCAGGGGGCCTCAGGACTCAACTGAGCACCTCTCTCACACCCACTTGGGGGACGGACCAAGCCTGGGGCTCAACTTTGGGGGTGACATTTACAAAGAAAGGACTGTTCTCCTGGGGAGCGGAGGGGAGGGGGCCAGCATGGATATGCAGAGCAGACCTCTCCCAACATCCCCCAACCCTGCCCCCAGCCCCTCCTCACACCGATTGGCAAGACTGAGGAAAGCAAGCAGGCGGAGAAGCCAGCGGTGTGAGAAAGCAGACTCTCCCTGTTATATTTGCATGACAATTTTCCTGTATTTTTCTGAGCAAACATCTGTCGTGTATGTGCCGGTTTGTCCAGACTCCCTTGCCCCCCTCCCCACCGCCCCCCTTTTCCTACATTCCCTCTGTTGTGATCTGACAAGCAGCTCTTGACACCCGGGGAGGGGCCAGCTCTGCAAAAGACCCAAAACAGGTGCCACCCAAACACAGCTTCTGCCCCACACCTGCATCCTGTCTTTCTGGACTTTGGGCCCATAAGTGCCACCTCTCCTCTTCCCGCTGTCTCTCATATCCGCAGTTCCCTCCCATCCGTTCTCATCCTTGCCTCTTCCCTTCCTCCCTGCTAGGGAAGGGCAGCACTGGGAAAGGGAACATGGGAAGGCCTCGCCCCTGTCCTACTTGCTCCCATTTTGCTGATGAAGAAATCGGGGCCCCCGAAGAGGGTGGGGCATGGTGATTTGGCTGCTAGGTGGGGTAGAGGGTCAGTCGCACTGCTGAGTACAGGAAGCCAGGAGCTTGGGGCTTCATGGAAAGCTTTATGGGGAGGCTTGGGGCTCTGAGGGAGGAACCCATGAAAGGAATGGGGGCCCGAGGTTGGCCTGGCCTCATAGGAGATAGAGCTGCCCTCAAGGAGGGTTCTGGCAGCAGGAGCGGGAACCCCACCTTGCCATTCCCTCATCATTCCTGGTTGAAGATGACCTATAAAAACCTCAGACTGTCTCATTTCAGGAGTCTTGAAGGATAGGTGCCCTTCTTAACAGTGAGGGTCTTACCACTCCAGAAAGTGAACCAACTTTCATGACCCAGATCACACCAATCTTTGGGGCAGAATATCTAGTTTCTACAACTCAGGCCTCTGGAATTCCCAGCCAGGCCAAATCCCTCAGCTGCCCAGGCCAGGCCCCTCGCTCTGGGGAAGGGTGCACTGCAGCCCACTTTGGAGGCTTTCCTGCATCTGTGTCCTGGGTCCTTTTCCTCCCCCAGGGAAGAGCAAAATATTCATGAAAGACAAATGGATACTTATGTCAAGGAGTCTGGCCAGCCTGGGGCCCCACGTTTATAATGGTGATGGTCATAGTGGACCTGGGCCATGGCCTGGGCTGGCTGGAAGGGCAGGCAGCCAGGAGAGAAGGGAAGGGGAACAGGGTAGAGTTGGGGGAGAAGCCGACTGGAGGAGATGTGTCCTGCACCCTGGACCTCCTGTCACAGGCCTCCCTGCTTTGGCTCACGCCTGGGCTTGATGTCCCTGTCAGAGAATCTCCAGAGGAAATTCCTGGGTGCCTGTTCCTGGGAAGTGGCACCGATGGGTCCACTCTCTCCTGGAGGGTACGGCAGGTATCACCAACCCTCTGTTGGAGCCAATGGCCTTCCAGAAGCAAAAATTAGAGGAAAGCTTAGTCTGGTGCAGCTACGTCCTCAGGGGTCCTGGGCTTGCTTCTCCCCTCTGCAGGAGGGGCCTCTCTCTGCCCACAGAAGGCCCCTCGCTTCTGCTCCCCTCCTAGGGGACAGTGCAGAGGAACTGTGTTCAGGCCGAAGAAAGGGTGTCTACGGGTTGGTGGGAGTAGAAAAAGCTTGTTGGGAAGAGTAGGCCTGAATGGCCCTGAAGAGGCAGATGAGAGTCTGGGCCTGACTAAGGGTCCCCAGTTCCTAACTGGAAGTCACTTGTCTGTTCCCCCTCCTGGAAATTTAAGAGAGGGAAACCGAAGCAGAGGAAAGGAAAGGAAGGAAATGTTCTAGGGTCTTGAAATCAGTTAAGGACAGGCTGAGGCTAGGAAGGGGACCAGGCATGGGGGTCAAGAGTGACAAGTCCCAGCTTATAAAGGGCTTACATGCACTGAAGGGACAGCCACAAAATGTTCCCTAGTGACGGACACTGTGCAGAGCATTAAAATAGGGTGATGGAGGAGGGCGGGGCTGGGGCACTCCTCAGGGAGGAGGTGAGCTGAATGATGTGAGCCAGAGGACTAACCCACTGGCCATGTGAAAATGAGATTGGAGGGAGAGTGAGGTTAGGAGAGGCTGGAAGTACCTCTCAGGTAACCCCCACCCTCCGAGGGAACCTACCATTTAGCAGATCATATACCCCATTCCTGGCAAAACGGGGCCCTCTCTGGGGTGGCGGATGGGTGGGCAAAGCATGGGGAAGCCCTGGGGCTGTCTGACCCCCATGGGGGTTTCTGAGGTGGGGCTGAAGATTGCCCACGAGGCCAGTGTGAAGGTTGGGGCTCGCCTGATCCCAGTGCTGTTCTCCTCTCTGCCGAGACTTCTGCTCCACAGCCATCTCAGTCCGAGAAGCTGCCATGCTCCTCATCCATCTTGACCCTGTATTCTCCCACCTTTAAGACAAAACCAGTATTTACACTCCTTGCCTCTCACGCCTGCCTCAGAAGTTCCCCATTAAAGGTCCCTCGCTCATCCCTGCTGAGCAGAAGGGAGAGGAAGGGGGTTGTGGAATGGGGTGGGGTGGGAGGGTCTGGGCCTCTTTTTTCTTCCCCTGTCCCTCACCAAACAAGCACAGGGCTGGCCAGGGGTGAGGGGTCCATTCTCATGCCCTCACTCCCTCCCTCCTAACCCTGCGGCTTGGCACCTGGTTTGGGTCCTGCAGAGTTGGGCCTCCGGTCCTGGGCCCCGAACCTGTGAAACCTAGCTGTGTATGGACCTTCCTCCCTCGGGGGGCCTGAACCTTCTCCTTTTCTTCTTTTAGGGGGGTAATTTCATTTTTTTTCTCTTCCCTATATCTGCCTCTCCCTCCCGTCCCAAATTCCTGTTTTAAACTGAATGGCACGAAATTGTTTTCCTCAACTCGAAGATTCCTGTATGGAGAGAATCAATTTCTATATTTGCAATAAATTTCTTATTTAAAACAACAGGGACAAGGTCTGTCTTGAATGTCAAGCTCCCTACCCCTTGAAGTTGGAATCCCATTGCCGTCAGTTTGTGGTGCTCGGTGCCCCGAATTCTCTTTCTCACCAGAGCCTCACACACAGAGTTAAAGAATGGGGTGTTTTGAATGGGCAGCCCCGCCATGGGCAAGGAAAAAAAGAAGTATGTCTGCCACACAGGGTGGGCCATCAGGAAACCAGAGGGTCATTTGCTCCCACCCCCAAGCCTGGCAGGCTGGGCTCCTAATGGTTTGTCCTGAAAAGCCCCTCTGGCAACTGCCCTTGCTCCCCTTCTGGGCGGTCTGGCCTCATTCATCACTGTATTCAGACATTAGAGATGGAAGGGCATTAGGACATCACTGTCTCAGCTGAATCCCAGTAATTATGCCCTGGGAGGATTGGGGTGAAGTGGGACCCAGTGGATCTCCTGCCATTGTCAGCCGACCCAGTGGGTCTCCTTCCAGGCTGCCTGTCTCTTCCCATGGTGTCTCCCACCAGTCTGCTGCCCTTCTCTCCACAGCTCAGCTATGAACAATCCTACCCTCTGCTCCTTCTCAGGAATCAAACAATGCAACTTTCTCTGTTCAGGCACGGAGCTTGGGTCTTCATCCAGTGACCTCGGGCTTAATTGCCAAACCTTTGCTCAAGCGCCAGCCTCCTTATCTCCACAACAGGCAAAGCCCCTCCCCACCCTTTTCTCAGACCCTTGCTCCCCAACTGCCACAAACCCCTCCTCAGGGAAGTCCCTGGATTCAGCCTGGATCTCTACAGGGGTACTTGGGGTGGGCTCTGGGGCACTGAACGTGTCCCCTGTGAGTGGTCCCAGGGACGTGTCCCAGGGAGGGATTCTGCCGCTCTGACCCTGTGTCCTGGTGGCTCTTGGCCCATAGGTATTTTCTGATCCCTTTCACGTTCCTGGGAGTTTGCGTGGACTGGGGGGAACCTTCTGGAAAGGTCCACTGAGAGGGGCAGGTGTGTGGGAGGGGACAGAGGAACATGTACTGGAATCTCACAAGCCCTGTCATCTCAGGCCTGTGTCTGGGGCTGTCCCAGGGCCCCGCAGCCTAACTCAGGCTCAGGGTGGCCGTGGCTCTTCATCTACACGGGCGGTTCCCAGTATTCCCGAGGAAACAAAGATGTGACCAAAGGTGGATATGAGCCTGGGGGGTCTTGGCCAGTCCAGATTCTTCCCATGTGGCTGCCCCCAATTCCCCAACTGCCCCTTCCCTTGGGTCAGGTGGTAACCAAAAGTTACTGGGAATTTGGAAGTGTCCTTAAGGAAAGGCTTTGCTTTTGTGTACAGAAAGGCTTATTCTGTTATTACTTAGGTTTCAAAAACGAACTTTATTCACTAAAATTAACAAATTCAGAGACCCATATCTTTTCATTTCAACGCAAAACCATTATTTATAAATCTAGTAAATTTTAACATTCACATTTAAGGGGACTTGTTGTTAATTTAGGTCCCGTTTACGAATGTCATTAATTCAATCTTCTTAACTACCCCAAACTTTGTCCTGAAGTTTAATGTATCTGATTTTCTTTGTAAATGCTTCACTTATTTGAAGAATGATGCCTTGTGTCCTGATAACTTTCTGGGAGTCTAGAGTAACTGTGGCTTCTCATCATGCCCCAATCTCCTTATCAGAGGAGTGACATCTCAAGGAAAATCACAATTCTGAATTCATTCCTTATTTACAGATAATTAGCTTGAATTTCAAGGGCCCTGGTGCTTTAAAGAGCAAACATCAAAAATACCTAAACAGTGGCCGGCCCGGTGGCTCAGGCGGTTAGAGCTCCATGCTCCTAACTCCGAAGGCTGCCGGTTCGATTCCCACATGGGCCAGTGGGCTCGCAACGAAAAAAAAATACCTAAACAGAGATACGCCCAGATAGCTTAACACAAATGTTAAATACACAAACCTTCCGTGTGTGTGTGTGTGTGTGTGTGTGTGTGTGTGTGTGTGTGTGTGTTGTACCTCCTCCTAATTCTCTCTGGGGTGAGGAGATATTCATTGGTAAGAAACAAATATCACCCAGTAGGTTTGCCTTCTGGGCAATTTGGGATAAGACCTTGCTGACTGTGGCTCCCACAGACTGGGGGATTTGGCTGGGACAGGGATCTGGGCCCAGTACAGGGGAGACCCTGCTCTTATACGTCCTGTGTTTTACCTTCTAAATGGGGTCTGTCTCAAATCAGTGCCCGTGGGGCCAAATGGCAGGTGACGTGTTTCCTCTGTTTTCTGCAGTCTCACCCATGTGTTCCCAGCCTTGAGCCTGTCCAGCTGCAGCCCACTCCCTTCTCCTTCAGATTCATGAAAACCCCTCCACGTAGGGGGGGTCCCACTTTGCTGGGCACTCCCAGGACACCTGCCTGGGCTCAGCGGGGGCTTGGTTTGAAGGTGTTCACAGTTCCGAGGTTATTCTGTGACCCTCCTAGCTGCTGGCCAAGGAACGTCTTCTCCTAGCTCAATTCTCCTCTCTAAGCTTTCACCTTGCCTTAGCAACAGCAAAATCGCTTCCTCCAGAGATGCCCTCAAAATCAGCCCTTGTGCCTGAAGGGGCACTGGGGACATCACTGGGTCTCAGCTAGTTCTCAGAGGCAAGTCCCTGAAAGCATGGTCACGGCCAACCTAGCCCCTGGGCTGTGACCCCCGGCCCTGCTTTTCCCAGGCCTGCTGCCTTCTGCCTCTTCCTCAGAGGGTGAAGGTTTCTGTGGGACCCCATCACCTTCTCTTCTAAGCCAGGGCTAGCGCAGCCTCCAGGCCTGGCCTGACCCCTGACCTGGGTCCCCATGCCTGCCTCTTCCCAGTGTTCCCCTGACACCGGTCTGCTGCCCTTTTCTCCACAGCTATGAACAATCCTATCCTCTTGCTCCTTCTCAGGAATCAAGCAATGCAACTTATCTCTCTGGTCAGGCACGGAGCTTGGGTCTTCATCCAGTGACCTCGGGCTGAATTGCCAAACCTTTGCTCAAGCTCCAGCCTCCTTGTCTCCACAACAGGCAAAGCCCCTCCCCACCCTTTTCTCAGACCCTTGCTCTCCAACTGCCACAAACCCCTCCTCAGGGAAGTCCCTGGATTCAGCCTGGATCTCTACAGGGGTACTTGGGGTGGGCTCTGGGGCACTGAACGTGTCCCCTGTGAGTGGTGTCCCAGAGAGGGATTCTGCCGCTCTGACCCTGTGTCCCGGTGGCTCTTGGCCCATGGGTATTTTCTGATCCTTTTCATGTTCCTGGGAGTTTGCATGGACTGGGGGGAACTTTCTGGAAAGGTCCATTGAGAGGGGCAGGTGTGTGGGAGGGGACAGAGGAACGGGTACTGGAATCTCACAAGCCCTGTCATCTCAGGCCTGTGTCTGGGGTTGTCTCAGGGTCCCCCAGCCTGGCTCAGGCTCAGGCTCAGGTTCAGGCTCAGGCTCAGGCTCAGGCTCAGGCTCAGGACCACCCTGTCCAGCTACCTTCCCTCTTGTCCTATTTGAGGCCTCCCCATCTGTGGTTGTGGAGATGGAGCCCCTTTTTTCTGGGAAAGCCCTCAAATCCTGCTTCTTGGCCGTAGGCTCTTTAAGGTGATTTCACAGCAGCTGAAGGGCTTTTCTCCAAATTTTTTAGGCTGTGGGGATGGAGAATTCAGTTCTGGGTCTGGACTTCCTCTTCGCCCCAATTTATCCCATTTCCCTGGATTACAGGTCCCAATCTATAGCTTTTCAGCCTTCCATTTGCAGTCTCCCACATGGGTCAGGACTCAGCCCTCATAAAGCCCTTCAGAGGGCTCTTTACCTGCAAGAAAGACTGGGTGCCAGATGTGAGTCAGAGGTGAAGGTTCTGGGCTCCCTCGTTCATTTTGTTCCCATCCTTCCTCCTGTGGGTCTCCCCTGGTCTCTGTCCCCCGCCCGCTCTATAGCCTTGCCATCCCAGGAACTAAGCTGTCATCTCCTTCCTCAGGCCCCTGGCTCTTGAACCGTCCTCCCCTTCATGCTTGTTTTGGGTTCCAGGATGTCCTGATGTGTGTCCCCCAGACAGCAGGGTCTCTGGCACTGGAGCCCTTAGCAGCGGTTTGCTCAGGGCTTATCTGTGTCCTCCTCTATTCCTGCCTGGAGGGTTTTGTGACTTGATCTCCAGGGTCCAACCTCCAGGAGAGGTCGGAGGCTGCCTCTCTGGCCTGGGCTGGGCCCCCCTTCTCCTTCTCTAGCCTGCGGCCCCAGCTGCTCTCTGTTCTTCTCTCTCCTTAATGCCAAGTCTGCCACACCCATTTCTGCCCAGCTCCCCTCTAAACTGGAAGCCCTGTCCTAAATCTCCTTTCTTGGGCTAAAATAGCTGTTACCTCATCTCTGACAGTCTGTCTTCGGTCCTCCTGGTTCCTGCCAAACAAAGCAAGATCATGTGTGAGGGAGCTTACAGTGATGGGGGGGAGACATGGGAAATTGAGGCCTCTCAATATCCTTGTTCTCAATGTTCTTGCCTGTCCTTTTTCTGACCTAATCCTCCAGTAACCTCCCCTCCCCCACTATTTAGAAAGCCACCAGAATCTGTAATGGCCCAGGAGAGAAAACTCACCCATCCACCTCTTCCTCTTCTTGCTCTTGCAAACAATATTTCTGCCCTGCCCTGTATTTGCTAGGCATAATAGCTGTGAATTTATAAACTTTGGCCTAGGCTCTGTTGCAGAGGATACAATTCTCTGTAGATCATTTCAGCAGGGAAAGGATTCACGAGAGGAAATCCAGAGGTATACAGAATTATTGGGAGGGCTGGAGATTCAGACTCGAACTCGTGCTTTGCAGACTCACTTTCAAAGTAACAGTGCAAACCTGGGCCACCTAGGAGTCTACTGTCCCTTGGTCGACTAGGAGGTCCCGGGATGCTGGTACCAGGACCACAGCAGCTGAATGGGTGCCATGGAAGTTGGCGACGGGCTGAGTGTCCCTTTACTAGGACAGGGAGAATTGTCACAGAAGCAGAAGCGTACCCTCCACCTCATTGCCTCTTTCCACATCTCTCTAAAGAGTGATCTGCAGAACCAAAACCACTGACCCTCAGCTTGAAGGGGGCCTTGGCAGGTGGTTTATAGCTTTCTGGCCCCCATTGTGTCCTCAGGCCCCATGCAGGGGGGTGGGCTAATCCCTCCCATCTATTGCCCAGAGATGTGTTGAATTCCCATAGCAACACTGTGAAGTAGGTGCTTTAGTTGTTTTATGTTTTGGGAAACAGGATCAGAAATTGGAATCTTTGTGAGCTTGTACAGCTCATCAACAGCAGGCTGGGATGGAACCCCAGCCCACTTGGCTCCCAAACTTGGCTTGTTCTCCTAGATAACTTCTTTCAGACATCCCCTCAGGCCAAGGTCCAAAGGCCTGGGGCCCAGGCAGGGCACTTTAGGACATCCTATGTGTAGGCCAGCAGAGAGGAGACCAGCTTTGAAAGAAGCCCAGGGCCTGTGATCGTCCTGAGCCTTTGACGTATGTGAAGATGGCCCAAGCCCATCAGACCCTGCATTCTAATTCTTGCTGTTAAAATCCCGGTCACTTCTGAGCTATCTGTTAAAGGGTTTTCATTTAATGATGAAGTCCAGAAAATACGGGATGGGGGGAGCCTTCTCAGATCTTAGGGGAGCATGGATGACCTGGGAGGACGGAGGTCAGGTCTTGCAATATTTTGATTAAGTCCCAGAGACAGGAAGGGGAAGGGACAGATGGGACCAGGGTCAAGAGAGAGGTGTGCTGCCCTGGGCTGTGCACATCAGAGGGTCTGCTCCAGCCCCTCCAGCCCCCCAGCTCCTCCCCACAGAATGATGAGTCTACAGCACAGACACTGTATGCCTGGCGCACCCCCACTTCTAGACCCTGCTGGAAATCTCTGGGATCCCAGGACTGTCTACCCAGGTGACTCTAAGCCTGCTTCCAGGGTCTATTCTCCAACGGGCAGACTGTGCCCCCTGTGTGGGCACCCCTAGCAAGAGAATGGCCAAGGAGTAGCTGTGGAGGGGAGGTGTGGACAGAGCTTTGGATGTGTGGGTTAGGGAGCTATATGCATGCATGTGAGACCCTTTAAATTATGGGATAGTGCAGAGGGTGAGAAGGGGGTATGCTGCAGGCTAGGAAATGGGGGCTTGCTTTCACTGGGCCACCACATTCAAAAGTCCAAGAATTTGAAATTCAAACCTGTAGTAGGTCATTATGAAAGTATATTTGTCAGGGCAGCAGGGTGTTATCATGGTTCATTAGCTCGATTTAGAACTTTTTCTAGCCCTACAGTATCTGAGTTTCCCCTTTGTACTCTTGCTCAGACCTTGCAAGTGCTAAGGGTGGGCCGGGGCTCAGGATTAACAAGTCAGATGGTGGGTGATGGGCCCACTGGTGAGAGGAAAAGGCTCTACAAATGGTGTTGGATGAGGACATAGTTTTGCTTTTTTATGTCTGGGCAGGAACAGGGTGGGCTTGACAGCTGGTCACGGAGGAGGGGATGACACAGCAAAGAGGGGCAGAAATGGGAGCAGGAGATAGAGGTAGGGGTGGGGGCTGGACTTTTGCCTCCTGGGGGAGGGAGGGCATGATGAAACTGGCTTCTGTGGGAGGGTGAAAGGGCAGAAAGAGGGGGGATGTCCCCAAATCAGTTTGCATTTGAGGTGTACCTTCCCATTGCCTTTTCCAGCTAAATAAAAAGCCTGTCTTTCTTTTCTTCTGCTGCTCAGCAGGATTCCACAGCCCAGGTGCTTTTCCTAGTTTCTCATTCTGAGGGTCAACCCATGAGCCCTGCTCTGTGTGCCACCTGGGACACCAGAACTGGCTGGCATCTGCAGAAGAGAAGCCTAAAGGAGGCACCGTCTCTGTCTCTTGGGGACCAAGAGATGCTGAGGCCAAACGGGGGGCCTTGGGCGCTGCACACTGGTGAGGGCCAGGTGTGGGTTGCTGCCAGGATGTGGCCGGCCATCCCTTAACCATGAAGTTCCTTCTGCATTCCTCAGGTGAGGATTCAATGCTGCAGTGTAACCTAGTGCACAGTGGGGCCGCGTGTGGTCAGTCTCTGCGGTGGATGTAATTCCAGAAGCACAGTCCAACCAGCAAAGAGCCGTGAAAGAGGAGGTCGCCTTTACTTAGCTCTCCCGAGGAACACCTTGATTGTATTTAGGATTCACAGCAATCCTTCTCTTATATAAGCCCCTTCTTTATTCTGCTTATTTGTCTCTTGCCCAGAGGCTGTTCAAGCATCCCCATCCCCCCACTTCTCTGGTGTTGCTGCGGTCAGCAGCTCTGATCCCAGCATCTCCTTTTTTTTTTTTTTTTAAGATTTTTTATTGGGGAAGGGGTACAGGACTTTATTGGGGAACAGTGTGTACTTCCAGGACTTTTTTCCAAGTCAAGTTGTTGTCCTTTCAATCTTAGTTGTGGAGGGCGCAGCTCAGCTCCAGATCCAGTTGCCGTTGCTACTTGCAGGGGGTGCAGCCCACCATCCCTGTGGGAGTCGAACCGGCAACCTTGTGGTTGAGAGGACGCCCTCCAACCAACTGAGCCATCTGGGAGGCAGCTCAGCTCAAGGTGCTGTGTTCAATCTTAGTTACAGAGGGCGGAGCCCACCATCCATCCCTTGCGGGACTCGAGGAATCGAACCGGCAGCCTTCGGAGTCAGGAGCACAGAGCTCCAACCGCCTGAGCCACCGGGTCGGCCCCTTCATCTCCCATTTTTGGTCCACGGGTTTCCCCCTTGCTTAGCTCCTTCTGGCCTGAGGACCATCCTGGCTTGAGGACCTGAGGGTAGAGGTCTCCCCACCAGTGCCCTCTGACCGTGGCTAACCATCTTCCCACAGTCAATCCCTGAGGTGTCACTGTGACAGGCCTGATGAGGGCTGCTCTGGGAGTAGGGGTCGGGGGAAGAGGTGAGAGGTCCATGGCTCCTGTCCTGGGGGACCTCACTTAGGGACAAGTCACCTGCTGCGTGTCAGGACTGTGCTTTCATCCCGTGCTAGACATTTAAACCTCACAACAACGCGATGAGGCAGGCATTAGGCCATCGGGTCTTTGCAGTGTGCCAGTGAGACAGTTTCAGATATTTTGATCCCCAGTGTGCAGACCAGGGAACTGAGGCTCAACAACTGTTGATTAACATAGACAAGGCCCGACTCCCACAGCTCATGCCCTTGCCCCACGCCTGGCTCCCCCCAGCACCCATCAATAGATGGTATGTCCCAGGCCAAGCTATGTGCCAAGGGTTGGACTGACTTCCAGGGCTGACTCTGCAAAGGGAAGGCCAGGTGCTGGGCCTTGGAGCGCTCATCTGAACTCGAGCCTCAGTTTCCACCTCTGTGAAATGGAGCTACACCTACCTTAATGAGTTGGAGAGAGGCATTGAATACCTGAGAGTTGAGGGGCACTCCTACCAGGGCCTGGCCTACGGAGGCTGCCCAAGAATGTTCGCTGAATAAAGGAGGGTATGACAGAGTTGAAGACTCAGCAATGGAAGCATGTACTTTGTCCAAAAGAAACAGACTCCCAGAGAAGGTGTGTTGGGGCAGCTACAAATGGGGCAGGGGAGGCAAAGAAACTTGGAGTGGGCATACAAGGAAAGGGGACCGTAGCAGGGGCAAGGTAAGGTGGGAGCTGGCAGCTGCTGGCCAAGGAGGCCAAGTGTGGGCACCCAGGAAGGCCTAGGCCCAGACAGGGCAGAGCCTGGTGTGCTGAAGGTCAGTGTCAGATGTGCCCAAACCTGAGAGTTCCCTCAACTCCTTCCTCTCCCTCCCAACTGCAATGTTCTGAGGTCGTGATGTCGTCCAGATTTCATCTTCAGTGCTTCTGAAGTCGATCCTCTCCTGTGCAGCGTTCATCGAGGCCTCACCTCTCTAGGGTTCCTGCAATAGTTAGCGACAGGCGTGGTTGCACAGAAATGTCCATTCATTGATTCCCTGTTGGAGGCACTCTCCAAAGTCCCAGGGCTCCAAATACCATCCATATGTTGATGACTCTCAGCTCCATATCCAGCCCAGACACCCTCAGTTCCCCCCAAACCTCCTGCTTCCTGTGTGAGTGGCATGCTCAGCTGCTCATGCACCTTAGGTCGTCTTTCCTGAGCTCTCCTCACTCCCACATTTCATGCTGCACCACGTTTGTCCTACTGACTTCACCTTGAAACCCCGCTCGAATCTGACTGATTCTCTCCATGTATACCATTCCCCCTGTGGTCTAAGCTGCGTCACCCGCCCCCCTCACGGCAGCAGCCTCCTAACTGGCCTCCCTGCCTCTGTTGTGAGCCCGTCACTCTCCCTGCAGCAGCCAGAGGGACCTTGGTGGGCATGCAGCTCGTTGTGCTCTCATCTGTTTAAATAATTTCACTGCCTCCTTCAGCCAGGCTGAGACAGCCCTTTACCCAGTTATGTCTCTGGGCCTTTGCACCTGATGTTCTCTCTGCTGGGGGTTTCCATTTCTCCCTTTTACCTTCTGTAAAAGAACCCTCATTTTGTTTAGGAGAGCCCTTCCCAGCAACACACAGAATTGGATATTGCCCCCACCCCAAGCCCCAGGGGAAATCTGGATTGGATTGAACAAATCATGGTGGTTCTCTCTCCCTTGCCAGTGATTGGTTTAGGAATGGACATGTGACCCAGCTCCGACCAAGGAGGGGAAACTTGTTAGTGGGCTTTGGGGAAAGGGTCTTAGTTTTCCTCTGGATGCCCTCGTTGTATTTAATTAAGATACAGATACCTGCAGCCTTGTGGCCATGAGGGCCCTCGCTGAGCCTTGAGTCTTCCCACTGGGCAGACCAAGTGGGAGAAAACAAAGCTTGTATCTGAAGGACCAATGGAGCTGTGGATTGCACTGGGCATGGACCTGGCGGCCTCTGCCTTCCCCTGTGAGATGATGTCTCTTTTGCTTGAACTTGAGTAGGAGTTTTGTGTTACTTACAATCATATGCAGATAGACTCCATCAACATGTAACTCCGACCCCGGGAGATTGGGGTAGATGTGGGCTCGGTGTCGGTTCACAGAGTGACAAAGCTGCTTCTGGAGCTGATGGCAGCATGGGCCACACTGATAGAGCATTGGGATCCAGGCTGGGGGAGGTGAGGTGGGTTCTTCTGTACTACCCAGACCCCCCGGAGAGGCTGTGGTCAGTTCAGGTGATTATTCCTGGAGGGTGGCTGACCCACAGGGGTCCACCTGCTGAGAAGAACACCATACGGAAGAGCCGGGAAACCCTGTCACATAAGGGACAGGTGAGAAAATGGGGCTTTGTAGCCTGGTACAGAGAAAGCTCAGGGGAGGTATCATTAGTTACCTCAAGATGCGTGTGGGGCTGATGAATGGAGGAGAGCCCAGCCATGTTTGTGCTGCTCTAGACGACGAAGAGGAAGTGAGTGACAATAAAACAATTTAGGGCAAACTTTAGCTTTAGTGGGTATTGCTCTCACCTGGGTAATTTGGGGAAACCACAAGGGCCCAGGCCCTCTCTTTCCGGGAGCGGGGGCCTCTGAGTTCTTAGTACTCCAGGGGACTCGGGGGCACGCCAGCACTGGGCAACCCCTGATACAGTGGAAGGAAGTCATCGTGGGGCACATGGGCCAGGTGCCGAGCTGGGCCCACCTCCGTGTCTCACATTTCATTTGGACACAAATCCTTAGCGTCAAGTATTGTTGTTATAGATGGTTTTGGGAAGTTCCCCAATAAGAAGCGTCACTAAAAAAAAAAAAAAAAAAAAAAAAGGATACTCAAAGCAATGGAAAAAGGAGACTATGAAAGATAATTCTTAGGTGAAGAAATAAAAGTGGCCAAGAAACCTACGCAAAGGGACTTTTTCAGTGTGGCAGAGATCATAAGCGGTTCTCCAATATCCACCTTCCCTTTTTTCATAGGAGCAGAACCTTGAGTTTTGGCTGGGCCCATGGTAATCTAGAGGAAAAACATTCCCCAGCCTCCCATCTAGGTGAGGTTATGTGCTCAAATTTTGGCCGATGAGAAGTAGCAGATTCCAGGAACCATCATGAAAAGATGTGGTAGGTGTCCTTTGTCTCCTTTTCCTTTATCCCTTCTTCCCTCCTGTGACCGGGATACAAGACCTGATTGTTGGGGCTCCAGCAGCCATATTGCACTATGAGGAGATCTTAGGCACAGAGATCACACAGCGCAAAGTAACAAGAGAAGGAACCCAAAGCCCTTGGGGCCAGATGTGTTCCAGATGTTGCGAAGGTAATTTGGTACATATGCTACATTCTGTGCTCTTCTCCCATAGAGTCTGGGGGTACCTCATGCTGCAGACTTCTTGGGGTCTTCAGCCCACCTCTGATTTCAGCCTTATATAGACAATGTCCCACATCAGCTGCAGCTGGCAAGTTGCCCTCGGGGTAACCCTTAACTTGTAGGGCCCAGGGGCAAATGGGTAGATGCTCAGCAGCCCCGAGTCCTCCAGGAGAGCACTCCAGGCTTCTCATACGGTCCCAGAGGAGTTGACGTTCCCCCTCATTGCCCCATCGTCCTTTGCTGTGACCTTGACAGTAACTCTGGTTTTGCCTTTTCCCTATTCCTGTCTTGCTTTTGCCAGTCCCCGCCTCCTTCTTCCTGGCATTACCTTCCGAATAAACCACCAGCACCCAAATCCTGTCTCTGGCTCTGATTTTGGGAAGCTCAGCCCAAGACAACATCCTAATGAAACACATTAACGTTTCTCCCGCAAGCGGCATACATATTCACAGTAAGTGAGATAAACAGAGACTCTAAATAGCCTCACATCGGTTTGGGTCAGGTTTGCTGTCAAACAGGTAAAGAAAAGGGGTTTGGTGTTCCGAGCGTTTGGATTTCATGGCTGTGGATAAGGGACTGGCCTGTACTCACCCGGTGCACAGAGGTGCACTTTCTCATGCTTGGTTCAGTCAGTGTGACTGGAGAATATCCTGCTGCCACAGACTGTTCCCAGACGTCCCCAAGGCCACAGCAGTGGCCAGGACATTGAGGCCCTGCCTTCAAGGAGCTGACATCCAAGTGGGAAGAGACAGTTGATAAACATAGGTATATAAGGTGATTTGGTCTCTGGCAACACTGGGGCGTGAGATCCCAGAGTTGGGGGAGATAAGGCAGCATTCCACGGGTGCTCAGGGGTGGCCCATCTGTGGAAGCAATGTCTGAGCAGGGACCTGAGTAATGAGAAGGATACCGGGACACTGATCCAGGCACAGGGAATAACAAATGCAAAGGCCCTAAGGCAGGGTGGAGTTTGACCTCTTTCAGGAGGGGTGAGGAGGCCACAGGGGGAGGCACAGGTCTGGTAGGGAGATGGGAGCCAGGACTAGGTTAATAAGAGTTTCTAGTTTCTAAGGACAGAGGGGTTTGCTGATGAGCTTCAAGGAGTGGGGGTGTGGTTTCCACCATCTGGTTGGGAAGAGCCCTCTGCTTGTCGATAAGGAAGTGGAGGTGAGCATTAGTGGCCACAGGGAAAATTCAGAATCAGCGGAGTGGTGTTTGCTGCCCACCCAGCACCCATGCCAGCCCCAACGGTATCCATGCCTCCACATAACAGGTGCTCCAGGAAGTGAGAGCTCCTGATTGGTCTAAGGGTAACCACACCCCTGCCAGTGATAAGTCGGGAGTAAGCATGTGACAGTCCTGGCCAATGAAACATCAGGGAAAGTCGGGGAGAGGGGGCTGTGTTGGGAGTCCTTGGACACAGCTGGCACGGGGCTGA
The DNA here is from genome assembly GCF_964194185.1 of Rhinolophus hipposideros. Taxonomy (NCBI): domain Eukaryota; kingdom Metazoa; phylum Chordata; class Mammalia; order Chiroptera; family Rhinolophidae; genus Rhinolophus; species Rhinolophus hipposideros. Next base: position 9,395,719 of record NC_138055.1, read on the forward strand.
CACGTGAGATGAGGGCTGAGCCGAACGAGGGAAGAGTCTGGAACCCAAAGCTCATGCCATGCCTCCTGCCGCGCAGAACTGGGAAGTTGCTTGTGGTCCACTCCAGACTGAGCAGGGGTTTCAGTCACTTGCAGCACAAAACCTCCAGGGGGACAAGCAAAATGGCCATCAGAAGGGAAGTCATGACAAGTCAGAGCACTGCCATACTATGGAATGCTCCAGAGCCATTGCACAGAAAGAGTGGCCTTGTGCCCTGAGTGGGAACTAGCTGCAAGAGTCACTGTTGGCTCTCAACTCGGGATGATTTTGTCACCCAGGTAGATTGCCAGATTAAGCAAATAAAAATGCAGGACACCTGGGTAAATGAATTTCAGATAAACAGCAGACAATTTTTAAAGTAAAAAATGCCCCAGGTAGTGCATATTAACCAGATGTCCTGTATTTTATCTGGCAATGTCTGGAAATATTTCCGGTTGTCACTACTGGGGGGAATGACCCTAGTGGGTAGAGCCAGGGATACTGCTGGACACGCTGCAGTGCAGAGGACAGTCCCCCCACAAAGACTGATCCAGCCTAAAATGTCAATAGTGACAAAGTTGAGAATCTCTGTATTAGATGAAAGACAACCACCCAGTAAGATATGGCAGAATCCTATTTGCATTAAAAAGAAAATCCAATTAAGCTATGCAATTGCATAGAAGAAAGTCACACTCTAAAGTCACGTGGGATGGGGAGTGGATATCCTTCTTACTCTAAATACTTCTGCAATGTTTTATTATATTTTTAAAGTTAGTAGATAGATATACACACACACATATATATGCAAAATACACAGAACAAAAAGATGGATTTTTCACAAAGTGAACACACTCCTGACAGCACCGGAGGAGGACTCAGAACACGACCAGCGCTGCACGGGGGCCCCTCATGCCCCTTCCAGTCTCCGGCTGCCTCCCAAGGATAATGGCTCTCCTGACTTCTAACCTGTTTTGAACTTCTTATAAACGGAAGGGATTGCGCAGTATGTATTCATTGGTGTCTGGCTTCTTTCCCTGAGCAGTGTGTCTGTGAGTCATTCATGTTGAGTGGTAACAGTGGTTTGCTCTCATTGCCGTTAAATATACCACCGTTTACTCATTCATTCTGCCCCTGATGGACATTTGGGTTGTGTCTAGTCTGGCACTATGACGAATAAAGCTGATATGAACATTCTTTCACAAGTCTTCTGGTGGGCATATGTACTCATTCCTGTCGGGTATGTACCTAGGAACAGATACTTTAATCATAGGGTGTGTGTGAGTTCAGCTTTGCCAGATATGACCAGAGAGTGTCCCAAGTGCTTGCACCAATTCATACCCTCCCTCCCCCAACTGTATATGAAAGTTCTGGTTGTGGAGAATCCTCACCAACTCTTGACATGGCCTAGCAATTTCATTTTAGTCCCTCTGGTGGGTGTGTAAATTGGAAATCCCTGTGATTTTTCATTTGCATTTCCCTGATAATGAAGCTGAGTACTTTTTCATATCTTTATTGACCCTTTTGGATGGCCTCTTCTGTGAAATGCCTATTCAAGTCGTTTGTCCATTTTTCTCTAAAGGTATCTCCTTTTCTCTCATTGGTTTATAACTGAGTCCTGTTTGCAAATCTCTTCCCCACTGAGCAGCTTGCCTTTACCTTTACTTACAGTGCTGCATCCTTTTCTGGACCCTGCCATGACGCTGGCTCAGAAGGGGGACTTCAGTACAGTGACTCAAGGCAGAAAAGGTACCAGACAGTCTTAGCATAATAAGGTGCAGGAGGACAGCCAGAGGTTCATCTTTGCACCGTGAAAGGTCTGGTTGTTTTTTATAAGTGCCACTGTTGGACTAGACCCAGTGAGGGGCTCTGCTCTTCCCCTTCCCTGAGGACCTGAGGCCCCCCCCCGCCTCATGGAGGCGGTCACAGACTTGGATAAAGCTGAGAAGGATTGACAAGCCATACTGAAGGCTGGATGCAAGATGAGGCAGGGCTTTAGTGGCGAGAAGTAATAAATAAGAACCAAGGTATGGCGTGGAGGGCAAAGGAAGTATGAAGGGGGTGAGGGTCCCAGGAAAGTGCTTCCTGCTCTCACGGGACAAATCCAATAGACCTCACCTCATGGGCACTCTGTTTGTCAGAAACACTTCCCTCCAAGCTGCCACCACGCCCGGGGCCACCTGTGTCTCTTGCCTGTATCCCTGGCCTCCTAGCTTCTGTTCTTGCCAACCCATCCTTAACCACATCCTTAACCACCCATTCTGTACCAGCAGCCAGAGTATCGAGATCATTTTAAATGAACAATAGAACACATTTCTCTTGTCCTTAAACCTTCACGACCGTTTGCTGCACTTAGAATGCATCATCAACAACTTCCGGGGTTAACCCGGCAAGACGCGATCTGACTCAGACAATTATCTCCTACCACCCTTCTGCTCCAGCCGTACTGGTCACCTGTTCCTCAGACAACCATGTGTTCCAGCCTCAGGACCTTTGCATGTGCTGATCCTTCCATCTAGAATAATACGCTCCAAACCTTTTCACCCTGGCTTCTTCTCATTTGGGCCCCATCTCAGTGTCACCTCTCCTGAGGTGTCTTTCCAAAGCCCTGAGTCATTATCCTCTCTCTCTGTTTTATTTCCTTCCTAACGCTGGTCACTCTGAAATGATCTACTTTTCTACTGATTTGTTTGTAGACTGTGAGACAAGAGGACTTGTCTGTCGGGTCCCTTGCTGTGTCCCCAGAGTCCCAGTGTGTACCTGGCACACTGTTGGGACTTGGTAATGATTCTTTCCTGAAGTTTGCTGGAATCTGGACTGACAGGAGGTCCTCTGGGATCCAATGTAGGCTCTTCCAGCTGAGGGAAAATGCGTTCTGTGCAGGATGCTAAGCGGCTACTTGGGGTTTATTACCTGGTAATTAAAAAATGATTATAAAAAGTAATGATTACAAAAGAAAATGATTGAGCTGGGTGAACCCTCAGTGTTCTTGAGCCTTGCTAACTTAGGACATCTACCAGGTCTGAGCTCTTGAGACGGGGGTTGCTTTTGATGGGAGCAGGTGGGGCACGGGAAGGGCATCTTTCAGTTTCAGTGGGAGGCACCCTGTGGGGCTGCCTGGGAAGAGGCAGGGGTGGAGTTTGGGTTACCTAAGTACCCACCAGCCTGATGGCTGCCAGCTCAGAGTCAGGGAGCCCAGGGAGCCCAGGAATAGGAATGATATCTGCTCAGGGGCCAGGCAAGAACAAAGATGAGTGAGGCAGCCTCAGCCACAGAGGGAGTGACAGGGTCTGTGAAGAAATGGAACTCTGTGCCTGGCCCAAAGCCATTGGTAGTAAAAACAAAAACAAAAAAAATGAGGCCAGCCACAAGAGTAAGTATGGAGCGAACCGATGACAATCTGTTGCTATGGATGAAAAACTGAAAGATCTGGAGACCACTCAGCCTGAGCCAGAAGGGCTCTGAGGTGGAGCCTCATTTTACAGATGGGCAAACTGAGGCCCAGAGAGGGGGACTGGCCAGGACAGAGGTCTCTGGACAACCAGCCCAGTGCCTTATTTTCCAAGCTTTGAATTCTGAGGATAGCCAGAGCTCAAGGGAGGGGATGGTGGGGCATGGTGGTGGAAGCTTGTTTGCTCCCACTGGGGAAGTGAGGGGCTCCTCTAGGCCTCGGAGAAGAGGGAGGAGAAGGGGGAATGGGATCATCCTTAGCGCCCAGCCCTGGCAACACAGGGAGAGGTGAGGGAGGAGGAGGAGGGCAGGGCTGGGGCATTAGGATTCTAGGCAGCTCCAGACACCCAATTTTCCAGCTGGGTGCCCTAGCAGGCTCTCTGAGTATCCTGCTAGAGCCGGTCTAATTGACAGGGAGAGAGGTGGCTGCTGGGGGTGGGGGCAGCGGTGGGAGAGAAAAGAGGGTGGAGAGGGACAGAGAAGGAGGGGGAAGAGAGAGAAGGAGGAGGGAGAGAAGAGAGAAGAAGGAGGAGGATAAAGGTAGGAAGGAGGGGGAGAGGAGAAAGCTATCCCTTAGGGAAGGCAGGTGGACGCTGACACTGGTGGGAGGAGGGTTTGCAGGCTGATGCAGCTGGAAGGGAATGGAGAGAAATGCCACCCCCTGGTTTAAGAGAGGAGCCCCAGAGAGAAGAAGCACTTACCTGGGGTCATGCAGCCAACGGGAGGCAGAGACAGGATGAGCCTTCAGACTCTCAGGCACAGGAGGGAGATAGAATCCTGAGGGGAAGGGAAGGGGGCTTCTGGGGTGATTGGAGGTGGGGTGGCCCCAACCTCCTCCCTGGGCCATGCGAAAGTGCTTGGGTACCGTCTGCCTGCTGTCTGCCTCCCTGCAAGCCCTTTCCACCTGCAGTGGCAGAGTGTTGTGGAGCACAGATAATTGGCACTTCTGACACCGTGGGTACATGGCTGGATGGGTGCCAGAGCCGCCCCCTTCCACCCCCCCCCCATGGTGCTGATTGGAGTCATTAGCACTAATGGCAGGAATGGGGGCTCTGTTATCACACACCGCACTCAGCCTCGCTGGAGAACCACCTCAGGGAGGAGTGAGGGAAGTAGGGAGGAGAAGGGCAGCCAGGCCCCTCCGGCCCCCAAGGGCACCTGGGTCGGCCTCACCATGCTCCTCAGCAATGTTGGGTCAAGAGTGGGCATGTGCTCAGCCAGCTGGGCCCAGAGTGTCCACCTTCCCCTCAGACCCCACGTGAAGCCACCTGTAGCCACCCAGCACCTGTTGCTTGCTGAGCTGCACACCGGGTGCCAGGAGGGGTTTTCTTTAGGCTGCAGGAGTTTATAGGAACTAAAGGCAACCTTTTCCTTGGGCTCCTGCTTTTCACATGGTTCTGTTACTTGGCCCCTTCTAGGCAAACTCAGTCCACATGGGGCTTCTCCTTGGACCTGCTCCTGGGGGCCTGTCTAGGTCCATGGGCTCTGGCTCACGGAGATCAGCTGGGCAGTGTCCCCTGGCAGGATTAGGGTGTCACAGGGTTGGTGCCACTAGCCTTCTCTGTCCCCGTGTTCTTCCTGAGATAGCTTTCTCTGTGCCCCTGCACCCCACCCTGCCCAGGAAGCACCCACACCAGGAACACACTAGACTGCCAGGTGCTGCACACCCCACCGCCTTGGGCAGAGCTGGGGGCTCCTCCTTGCCCCCTTGGATCCCAGAACCCACCGAGGCTCCTCTCCTGGGCAGGGGCCCCGCCACCACTGAACTGGCAATAGCCCTTCCTTCCCCACCGAACCCCTCCGATCGCAGAATCTCCTTCCTCTCAGCGCTGCTCGCTGACACAAGTCTCAGATTTTTATTTAGAAACTCAAAAGCTGAGCCTTAACTCCTGTGGACACAGCCACGCCTTGAAGGCAGTGAGCCTGGAATGTTCTGAGCTGGAGGAAGCAGGCAGTATAAGACGGCTGTGGTGAGAGCGGGGTGTGAGCGCAGCGCAGGATGCTGTGTGTGCCCTGCAGGGCCCCACATGTGCTGGTGCCCCCCCAAATCCCCGGTGGTTCTCAGCTAGATGAGGACACCAGGAGGTGGGAGGGTCCATGGAGGGGGTCGCCATGCCGGGGCTCACCCTGTGCTGAGCTGGGATTCGAGTGTGTGGGTCTAAGATGGAGTTAAGGCTGGAGGTGGGCGGGGCCCCTGGGGGCTTCTCAGGAACCTCTAAGCATCCTTGAGCAGAAGTAGGCCGGTCGACCAAACTGGGGCAGGGGCAGGGAATCTGGGCCGAGGGCCTGGCTGGTCCCTGGGGCTGTGCCTGGTGCGCTGGCGACTCCCTGCTGCCCGTCCCTGCTGGGGGAGTCCAAGGCAGGGCCGCCTGCCCACCCATTGGTCAGTCCTTGCCCTTCATAGTGCGTAGCCCCTTGCAGCCCCCTGGCTCCATCATGAGGGGACTGAGGCTCAAAGAGGTGACAGCCCATCTCTGATCCCAGGGCAGCTCCGTGGTGGGGCTGGGATCTGTGCCCAGGCCTCTTTGGGTTAGGGTTTGGCCTTTTCCAGACCATCACATGCTGTGGGGGAGCCAGAGACCCTGGACTCCTTGATCTTGTGCTGGCCTCAGTCTTTTCCCTCACTCTGCCTCTTGTCTCATGAAGCCTTTCATCCCTTCCCCCCTTCAGCACAGGGCCCCATGTCCCCTCACCCCCTCCCCAACCCCGTGCCTGTCTCTGCTGAGTGTGGAAGGCCCAAGTTAGGACATATGAAGTAGGCTGTGTTCTCCCTCTCTGTGTGCAAAGACAGGCCTTATGGCCGAAGGCAAGGATATTGGGAAGGGCATTTGGATATCAGAGGGGTTGACTAGATGGAATTTAGGGTCTCATCTGGCCCCAGATCCAAGGAATTTGAGGGTTCCTGACTTAGAGTTTCGGATATTATACCTTTCCCAGGGGAATCTGCATTTTCAGAGAGAAATAATCTTGGAAATCTTCCAGATGCGAAAGAATGGATTGATAATGGGAAGGTGGGGGCCCTGTGACTAGCCTCTGTGTGTGTGTGTGTGTACTGTGTGTGTGTGTACTGCACCAGCTGTGCAAACTTGGGTGAATCCCTCAGCCTCTCTGAGCTTATCCACAACATGGAGGCTACTATCCCAGGCCCAGGGGCAGCTGGGCAGATGTGCTTTAGCAGCAGGAGATGAGGGTTATTCTGTCCATGGTTGTGTTTGTGATCTTTGTGTAGCCAGGCAATAGGGAGCGCGTGATGGTTGATGAATGAGGCAGTGAGGTCTGATTACGAATACCTGGAGCTTCAGATCTGGAATGGCCATTTGGAATAGGCCTGGAAGCCTCGCCCTCCCAGAAATAATGAAGGTGAGGTTGGACCCAGAGCAGGGTGCGTTGGAGTATTGGGGGCTGGAGGCAGGGAGAGCTGGGGGTTAATGTAGTCCAGCCGTGCCCCCTCCCTGCGCTACTGAGGGGCCTGCTGGGAAGTGGCTGGGGATACCTGAGGGGTGGGTACAGGCTGTTCACTGAGTGGGGGCTATGTGTATGTGTGCATAAGTGCACACACCTATGCGTATCATGTATGTGCGTGACAGTGTGTCTGGTGTGTGTGTGTGTGTGTGCATGTGGTGTGTGTACATGTGGTGTGTGTGCATGTGATGTGTACGTGTGTGTATGGAACCCGTGCCTTCCTGTGTACACCTGTTTTCTGCTGCCACAGAGAGGAATGCACACAGGCCCCCCAGTCTCTGGCCAAGGGCAGAGGAATTCTTTATTTCCATGGCCTTGCACAGTGATTAAGTCTCCAAACTTTTCTTTAACCATCATTTCTTCAAAATGAAAAACCAAATTGCATCTCCAAGCAGCTTGAAAATCGATTTCTTTCAAAATGAACTTTTGGAGAAACGATTCCAAAGAGAAATCAGAGGAGAAAGGTGGGAGGGGTGTGGGGTGGGAACAGAGCAGCTTCCAGGGCCTCCAAGGGCCAGAAAGAGGTGAGGAGGAGTGGGGCAGGAGTGGAGAGTGGGATGGTGGTGCAGTGCCAGAGGGCACTCGGGTACCCTGGCTGGGCCAGTCCCTGCTCCCAGCCTCAGCCAGGGCACCCCCACCCCCGTGGGCCCTCAGTTAGAGCCCTTGCCCAGGGGCCTGGTGTGGGATACTCTGGGAAGTGCCCACCTCATGCCCAAGCTGAAGGTCTTCTGGGGCAAAAGGGGTCTCAACAATACATTCAGAAATAAAGGTGGCTGCCAAGTTTTCATTTAATTCTAATATCATTTCTGGATCGGCACTGTTGTCCCATTTTAATGACAAACAAAACAAAACAAACCCTAGCCAGGGAGGTAAGTGGGTTTCTTTGAGGAAGTCATGAAGAAGGTTCCGGTTAGGACAGGCTTAGCACTGCACCTCCATGCCATGTAAGAGTCACAGCCAAGTCCAGGACAAAAGGAAGGACTGGATAGCCCTTCATAGGGGAAGAGGTGTGAGCTTCAGGGTTTGCTGAACCAGGACTTTGGCATTTATCAATCCATTTCACACATAACTGACACATAGGCTCACAGAGGTGGAGCAACTTATCTGAGGTCACAGACAGGGGAGAACCCAGATCAGCCTGGGGCCAAAGCTTGTATACCATCCAGTCACCACACAGAGCGTGAGTGGAGGGCTTTCTGGAGGAGGTGACTTCTGAGGATGATGGGGAAGGAGCAGTGGAGAGGGTGTTCCCTGCCAAGGCTCCAGGATGAGGACCAGGTGAGGCAGGCAGCCTGGCTGAGAGCAGCAGAGGTGGGCTCTGAGCAGAATTTCCTAGGGTGTGACAAGGGGTACCCTGATACCAAGCCTTGTCTGTTTGCTCCCAGGGCATTGTTCACCTGGCCTCTGAGAGTGGGCAGCGCCAGGGGCTTTTGTGGAGAGCTTAGAGCTCCTGGGTGAGTGGTGTGTGTGTGTGGATTTATGTGTGTTTGATGTATCTGCAGGATTGTGTGTGTGTGCACGGTGGTGATGGGTGTGGACACTGCGGCCAACTCAGTGTAGGGAGGTGCCTGCCACTCGGGGTGGGAAGAGGGTGGTGGCCCCTTGTGACTGGGCCGTGGGAAAGGTGGTGGCTGTGCCACTGCAATGTAGGAGCCCAGTGTGGTTCTCACAGCCCCTGGTCCTCCCAGGTGGCCAGGAGCGCGAACAATGCTCACCCCTCCATCTTCCCCCACTGCTCTGCCTCACCCTCTATTTGACAGGCCTCGGAGACCCAGAGACATGCTGCAAGAAAGGGCTAAAGGTGGGGGTGGCTAGGGGGAGGAGGGTTGGGGAGATCTGGAGGGATCTGGAGATGGCTGAGTAGCTGGAAGGGTGTGGGGGTGGGAGACTCAGAAAGATGGGGGTTAGGGAGACAGAGGGCCCTGAGGATGTGAAAGGGGGTTCTGGCTAGAGGAGACTGGGGAAGGAGTTGAGGGCCTGGAAGGGGCTGGGGGGTAGGAGAGGGTGGGTGGCTGGAGGTCGGTGGGGGAGGCTGAGCAGGCTGGGGGGCCATGGAGATTTCTGAGCCAAGATGAAAAGTGCCAGCGAGGCTGCTGTCTGCCGCCTCTCCTCTCTCACTGGTTGGCAGCTGGGATTTTGATCATCTTCACAGCACTGAGCAGCGGGAGCACTGGGGAGGGGGCACGTTGGGTTAGTAGCAGTGCGGGAAGTTTGCCAAGGTGGAGGTGGAGGAGGAGGGAAACACAGACCGTGAGCCTTGGGGGCTGAGAGAGAGACAGAATCTCAGACTGGAGGCGGCCTGGTGGGGGCGAGCCGGGCGGGTTGGGGGGGGCAGGCTTCTCCTCTCAGCAGATCGAGAAATGGGCTGGTGTGCTGCCCAGTGTCCCTGAGGAAACTGAAGCTCAGGGTGGGCAGGTTGTCCCCAAATCATGTAGTGAGAGCTGGGATTACAAAGCCCACAGTTTTGTAGGGGGCAGGGGAGCAAGGGGTGTGTGGTGTAGACCTTGGGCTGGGGACTTCCACCTGCCTTACATGTCTTTATTCCTGGGGATGCCTGGCAGGAGCCCTCAGTCTGGTCTCTACCCTGTGAGGCCTCAATGTGTGTCCTTAGCAAGTCCCTGCCCCTCCATGTGCCTCAGTCTCTCTATCTGAGAAATGGAGAAGGCCTCGGACTAGACCATCTGCCATATTTCTTACAGCTTTTGTGACTTGAACCCCAAGAGGCCCACCTTGTCAGCATTAATGGGGTGCTGCGTGGGCATAGCTAAGCTCTCTACCCAGGACTGTCCCTTAGCTGCTGTGGGACCTTGGGCAGCTCTGTGCCTCAGTTTCCCCCCGCTCCAACAGGGCTTGAAAGGGATCTGTCTGCCCAGGCCTGGCATAGAGTAGCCATATGAATGTGGCTTCCTCACCCTTCCCTCTCCTTCCACCCTTCCCTGCCCTACATCCAGTTCCTCCATCGCTTGAAGCCTCTGCAGGCTGGCTCTGATGAAAGGTTCATTTTCCTTTCATTGTGCAGGTGACAAATTCTGCCGCCAATAATCACTTGTGAAAAATCAACAGTGAAGCCCAGAGGCTCCCAGGCCTCTGGAGAAATTTGAGTGGATTTCCGGAGGAGCAGGGTGGAAAAAACCCAGGGGCAGCTGTGGGATCTGGAGGGAGAGGGACAGCCACACTCCACGTGTGCTTGCCGACTGTGCTAGCCCTGAAGGGGGAGGGACCCTGCCCTTCTCATCAAACGGGTTGGCCCCTTCTTCTCCCTGTCCTCTCATCCCTAAGGAGATAGGGGTGGCCCTCTAGGCAGGGGAAAGGCCGGAGTAAACTAGGATGGTATGATTGGCTTGCTCCCAGGATATTGGGGAGTCAGGCCTGGCTAGGGGGTTGGGGAGAGACAGAGGATAGGAGGGGAAGACAGAAGGGAGGTGAGTCCTGTTCTGAAGGGTCTGAAAGCCTGGGAGAAGTTTGGCTCATTTGGAGGACACTAAGGAGCCACGGAAGGTTTTGGAGCAGAAGACGGATGTGAAGAAAGCTCTGTTTCACCCATCTTCTCTGCACTTTTTAGGATGGGAGCCTACAAGGGAAGACTTAGCCTCTAAAGACCCAAGCTTCCTCTCCTGGGGGAGGGTTAGGGAGGCAGAAGGAGGGAGGCTAGGGGTGGCACCTATCTAACAGATGGAGCGCCACCCTTTTGCCAGGCTCTCAGGGCTCCCTACTGGGTGATGCAAGTGGTAAGTGGCTGAACTTGGCTTTGAGCCTGGTTCTGACTACAGAGCCCTGGCAGGAAGGGGACCTTGGCTGTGATCTGGCTATAGGAGGAATTCCCCTAAATGGCCTCATTTGTGCCTCTTCCTCCCTCGGTCCATTGTACAGATGAGGAAACTAAGATTTAGAATTGTTACGGGTTAGAAGTCACCAAGGAAACCAGTATTTCTGATACTTTATGAACAGATGAGAGTCAGGATTTGAATCCCGTTTGGACTCCAGAATCAGTGCTCTCCAGATGGTACCAAAGAGCTTTCTCCGAGCTGGTGCTGGTGTCAGATAGCATGAAAGACCCAGGAACAGAACCATCTGGGAAATGTTCAACCATTTTTTGAAACAGCACAGAGAGGGAAAGTCACTTGTCCGAGGTCACACAGTAGCAGAGCAGCGACAAAGACCCAGGTCTTCAGACTTTTCCCCCAAATCTGGGCCCAGGCTAAGGGGCACCATGGACTCAGCCCTGAGCTGGGAAGGAAGGGCAGGCACTGCCCAGCTGTGGTGAGTGTTCCCTGCCTCTGAAGCTGGATGGGCAGGGAGGGAAGGAGGGCAAGTGCCATGGCAACCAGCCATGATGACGGGGCAGCAAGCTGCAAAGAGGACAGCAATGGAGCAGGATACTGAGCCCTCTTCAGCTCCTGGGGAACCCCCAGCCACAGCCAGAGCACTCAGAGGCAGGCCTGGCCCCTTCAAGACCACCTCCATCCTCTCCTGGCAGCGACATCAATCCACTCAGCACCTACTTTCCATTTATATCGCTGCCCCCATGGCTGGTGGTGATGACAGTGGATTGCTGCTCTCCTGATCCTTCTCTCCCTCTTTCCACTTCTCTCTGTCCTTCCCTTTCTCCCTTGCTATCTCCATCTGTCCTGTCTCTCTCAGACTTGAGCTTCAGACAGTTGTGGTTTCAAAGTCCCAGCCCAGGCATTTCTCAGCTGTGACCTTCATGGAGCCATGTCCATTGCCTTGCCCAGGCCTCATTACTCTCTGTACAGTGGGGTAATACCCACGGTGCCGGTCTCTCCTCTCAAGGTTTACCCTGTCTACGGAGCCCCTGAGTATTCAGCAGGTGCTCTCTCAGAGGTAGCTGCCACACGGTGATGGGGACTTGTGATAGAAATCATTGGATTCCCGGTATCTCCCACCCACCTGACACCACCTTCTTTCCGGCTCTCCATCACAGAGCAGGACGCCCGGCAAGCACCCCACTCCTTGCTAGTTCTCCTCCAGAGCCTCCCAGGAGGTTGATAGCAGGTTCTCGAAGGGATATTTGGCTTTTTTGGAGTCTCCTCTGCCCCTTTCTTCTCTGTGAGAATATTCTCAGGGTGGCTGCTGAGGAGAAAGGAAGGCGGGGACACCTGAGGTATTTGCTGACTAAGGGGGATACTTAGGAATGGGAGGGGGCCTGGTTCCAGCAGGACTTGGAGCAGGCAGTGCCTGTTTCCAAATCAGCTCGCAGGCACTGGTCTGGGTTTACATGTAGCAGAAGAGGCTTGGGAGTGGGGTCACAGGTTCCACCTACCCTAGCCCAGGTTATTTGACTGTGGGGGTTTCCCTGAGCCTGTTGGGGCCTCAGTGTTCTCTCCTGGAAAATGGGCCTGGTGATCCATGCCCTGCCCCCAGAAGAAGGGACAGAACTTTGCCAAGCTGCAGATGGAGGTGCAGACCAGGCAATGAAGTGACTGTTGGGTGATAGAGTTGGCGGGCAGAGACCCCAGCATCTCTTTCTCTGGCTCTCACTGGGTCCTTGGGCTCCTCCTGCTCTCTACCCTGCCCTGAGCTTAGGGCCAGCCCCAGGCCCTAGCAGGAAGGCAGGGCTCCCACCAGCCCTAACACTACCATGGCCCAACACAGCCCCTCAGCTTGTGTCTCCACACCCTTCCCTGGTATGAGCCCCAGCCAGCCCTGTGGGGTGGGGCTAAACCCCTTTTTTTGTATTTAAAAAAATTATAGTAAACTATGTAAAACATAAGTTGACCATCTTAACCATTTTAAGTGCATAGTTCTGTGGCACTAAGCACATTCCTAATGTTGCACAATCATTGTCATCATGCATCTTCAAAAATTTTCATCTGCCAAACAGGAACTCTGTACCCATTAGACACAAACTCCCCATTCCTTCAGCCCCTGGAAACCGGGATTCTACTCTCTGTATAAATTTGCCTATTCTAGATGCTTCATGTAAGTGGAATTAGAGAATATTTGTCCTCTGTGACTGGCTTATTTGGCTCAGCGTAATCAGATGACGTCTTTTAACAGATGAGTAAACCGAGGCACAGAGAGACCATGGGGCTCCCCCAATCTTGTCCTATGCCATATCTTTCCACCTCCTCTTTCCTGTTTCCTACATCCCTGTGAGTGTCTCAGTTCGCTGGTCACTCCTCCATTTCACCAAGGAAGGGAAAGCTACCAGGTCCGAGGCCCCAAGGGCGTAAGAACCCCTGAGTTGAGAGACTCCCAGTACAGTGCCTACCTCTGCCAGGGAGGGCCCAGGGGCTGGTCAGTTCCATGGTGGGAACGCGTCAGAGACCACCATGCTCCTTGGCAGGTCCCAGTATCTTTTCCAAGGCTAAGCTGGATGACCAGACCCCGTGGTTGCCTCAGGCTGTACTGACATTACTTCTCCCTGGGGCTCTCTGGGTAAAGGAGGGGACAGGCTAGCAGAGCAACATGGCCTAAGGGTCCGCCTTGAGCAAAGCAGAGTCTGATCTGGGCCGTGGCCTCCAGGTGACCCTCACTGCCTACACAGCCCCCCATCTCCCTTCCCCCTCAGGCTTCCCAGGCTCTGTGTGTGTGTGTTTGAAGAGGGTCAGGGTGGCTGGCAAGTGTTTAGGAACTGGGAAACCTATTTATTATGCTCTTGGTGTGAGCTTGGGGACGTAAGCAAGTCAGATATCTGGTGAGGGAAGGGGAGATGCAAAGATTTCCCCAGCTCCCACTCAGCTTCTTAATCTAACTTAATGCCTTTTGTGATCTGGCTCACCTGTGTCCATCTATGAATCCTGCTAGCCAATGACCCTTCCACGGATTCATTCATTCATTCCTTCAGCAAGTATCGACCGAGGATGACTATGCCACGCAGCGTCAGACGCTGGGGTCGTGGTCACAGCCGCGCAGAAGACAAATGTGCCCTACTCACCTGGAGCTCTTGAGCTTGTGGTCCAAACAGTAAGATCCAACACTAAGCAAATCCCCAGACGATGTGCAACCTCAGGCAGTGCCCAGGGCTTTGAGGGGAAGGTCAGGGCCTTGTGAGCGAGTAAGAAACAAGCTGGATTAAGACGGGGAGATGGAGGAGGCCCTCCTTAAGAGGCTGCTGAGCAGAGGGGGGGATGGATGAGCCAGGCAAAGAGCTTCGGGAAGCGTCTCCACAGAGGAAACAGCGTGTGACATGGCCCAGAGGTGCAAATGACATTGGTGAGATTGGGGAACCTAGAGGAAGAGAGGGAGCAGCAGCCATATACAGTGAGAGTGGGGTCAAATGGGCTGAGGCCTGGACACTCAGGACTCACCACAGGGGACTCGTGTACGGGAGATTAGGAGAGTTGGAAGGGGACATGGAGGAGAGATTCCCCTAGGCCAAGGGGTTGGTATTACTCGAGTGTAAGACCATGCAACCAGGCTGAGCATTTCAAGTGGGAGCCGGAGCCTGGGAGGAGATGGAGTTGGCCGGAAGCAGGCAGAGGGGGAGAGACACCCTGCTTTTTCCCTTCCTCCTGCCTTCCAGCCTCCCAGCAGGACCTCCCATTGGCTGAATTGAGCTGGAAGCCAACGGATAGGGGAGCCTGGGAAACATTGCCTATGTGGCCTTAGACGAGTTTCTTAGCTCTGTGAGCCTCGGTTTCTTCATCTGCGAAAGGGGCCAATCACATTGACCTTGCAGGTCTGTGGTAAAAGCCAGAAGTAAAGACAGGCGTGCTGTCTCTCTGCAGCATTGGTGGCACTAAGTCTGGACTGGACCCTGCTTGGCCTTTTTCTACCTGAACCTGCTGTCATGCCTCTGATCCTTCAGCAGTCACTCTGTCCCACTGGTCCTGGAGACTCAGAGATGTGTCAGCCCACAATCTCTATGTCTTCAGCCCAGGGGCTGGGCTGTGGTTGCAGACAGCACAGACTGGTCTCACAGAAGGTGGGTAGGTTAGCACTTTCAGCTCCCAGAATGGAGACAGGAGAGGTGACTGTGGAGGGGAAGTGGGGTTGCACCTCAGAAAAGCCTCCCAGGTACTGATTACTTGTTGCCATCTCTGGTTATATTCTTGCTCAGAACGTGAAGAGGAGAGCTGGGGGAAGCTGGGGAGGGGAGGGGAGGAGCGTGTCAGTGAGAAGAGGGACATGAGTGGGCAGGGGGCTCTGTAGTGTGCAGTGTGAGAGGTTCCTATGACGCTGTCACAGGCTGTGTGTGCACACTGCGAGTGAAGGGGGTCCTGGGGCTGGCGGGAGGCACGGCTGCCCCTATCCCTTCCCCTGGCTCCACGGCAGCCCTGTTCCACTGTCACACATCCTCACCACCCTCCCAGGAGATAGGCTGGGGGTGGGGAGAAGGTACTTCAGCACAGTAAGGGGCTGCAGGGAGGAGGAGCGGAGGGAAGGGAGACCAGAGAGGAAGTAGGGAGAAGGTGGGGGAGAAAGGGGACACAGACATCGAGAGCAGGAGAGTCAGTGAGTCACCAGTGACAATCCAAATAGGATGGTTTACTGACACTTCTGCGAGTCTGTCTGCTTCAAACACATTATTTTGCTTAATTCTCACAACACCTTCAGGTACTGGTATAATTTCTAAAGTTTAGTTTGGTAAATGTTTGCGTTTTATGTAATCTATTAAATAGAATTGCTAATGCATTGATATATTTCAGTATTTAAAAGACAAGTGTGCGCAATACCGGGTCTCCGTCTCCTGGTGCTGTCCCCCAGGAACCAGGTCCCCCTCCCTGGAGGCAGCCAGCTTCGCCTGCGACTTCACTTCCTTCCCGGGTGTCTGCGCAGAGACAAGCAAACCTATGCATAGGAAAGCAAATGCATACACACACAGTTCCCCCCTGTTAACCCATTAAAGATGGCATTCCATCACTTGGGTCTTCTGATCCCCCCCCCCTACATCTGTTTTATATCACACCACTACTAAGGCTCAGAGAGATTAAGACACCGGTCTAGGGTCGTACTGCAGGAATGGAGAGGTGGGCGAGCACCACGCAAACCCGTGGGGTGGGGGTGGGGAGGATCTGTTTCGGGAAAGAGGCGGGAGGGGCTCTCCAGGAAGGGGGACGGAAGCGGAGACCCGGCAGGGAGTAGGGGTCCAGCAAAGCGCGGAGGCGCGAGCCGGGGCGGGAGAGGGAAGCTTCAGAAGAGCTGGGGCGGGCGAGGCTCGGTCTCCTGTCGCCTCCACTCGCTCGGGGGGGCGGGTGCGGGTGGTGAAGCTGAGGACGCTTCCTGGCTGTCCTCTTCTGCCCACTTCCAAATTGTCTTCTAGGGGCCCGGTCAGGTCTTCGCCCCTCCCCCGTTCCCCAATTCCCAGCCTCTCAGTCAAGTCTGGAAACCCAGCGGAGAGCAACAGCTTCTAGTCCTGCTATGGCCCTCTGACCTAGGACAAGTCACCTGTAAAATGGGTGTGTTGTGTGTGGGGGGGGGCGAGATGACTAAGGGCCTTTCCCCCTCCGCGGTTCTGGGCTCCTTGCTCTCTGTGTTGACACGGCGCCACCCCTATTTGGACACACACACACACACACACACACACACATTCTGCACTCGCACTCCTTCCTCCCATTCCCTTGGCTTGAAGGAGGGGAGGTCCTTGAGCATAAGGGGCCCTATGGCCCCTCTTCCACCTTCCCAGCTGTTCTTTGTCTGACTCTGTAGGTAGGTGCCGGAAGCGCCCAGGAGGGGTCGCTGAGCTTTAATGAGGGACCCCAGCGCATGGCTAAAGAGCTCTGGGCCCCGGCTGTGCAGTCACCCCGCCGGGTTCCTGTACCCTGCCCGGTTCCTGTACCCTGCCCGGTCCTAGAGCACTGCGCCACTGACCCACCATGGGTTCGAATCTGGATACAGCTGTTTCTTACTGCTTGAGCTCCTATGAGAGATGCCTCCTTGAGCTTCACTTTGCTCCTCTGTAAGGGTTGGGGGACCCGAGGGAAAATCCCTCTTAGGATGGTTGAGAGGATAGAAAAGAGTAATCCATGCGGGTTGCTAGCTCAGTGCCTGGAATAAGTAAATGCTCAATAAATGTCTGCCAGGATGATTATGGTGGTGACAAGGATTCCAGCTGGCCTGGCTGGAGGATTCTGGAGCCTGACTGGACCCTGGAGATCCCCAGCCCCTCTACATCTGGAGATGAAGGAGTAATTTGCTCAAGGTCTACAGCCAACGCTGGGGAGAGAATGTGGTTTCCAGGTGGAAATTTGAGGGTTCTTGGCTTACTGCTCAGCGACCTGTTAACCTAAACATAAAAGGCCAAGGTGAGAGGTAACAAGCATTTATCTGAGATTAAAAAAAAAAAAAGGAATAGCTATTCACAGCTACTCAGGTTGTATTGATTCAGGCAGAAGCCCAAATAGTGTTTTGATTAAGAGACAAAGGCAATGGGTATTTATGAGAAAGAGAAGGGGAAAATGACATCAACAGAAAGAAGACATTTCTATTGGTGCAGATAACATTACATGGTGACTCTAATTCTAAAGAATGTTTTTAATTTTCAGTCTGGTAGTCATCGTATCTGCTTTCTTATTCCAGCTAAGAGATTTTTGGAACGCATTGTTGCGTTAGGCCCAGTCCAAAGGTTATTTTGCCCTGTTTCAACATTCAAAGGTTTGAGGCATAAAACGAACAAGCTAGTTCCTCTGGGATGGCACCTCCGAGTCCATTTTAAAGTGGCTCCGTTTATATTATTTATTTATTTTAAAATTTCCATTTTAAAAAACACTTTTATTTATTTTAAGTATGTTTTTCCAGGACCCATCAGCTCCAAGTCAAATAGTTGTCTCAATCTAGTTGTGGAGGGCGCAGCTCACAGTGGCCCATGTGGGGATCGAACTCACGACCTTGTTGTTAAGAGCACCCTGAGCTAACCAACCGCCCTGTATATTATTTTTTTACAGACCTTCTCTCCTGCCAATGGGTTCCACACCTGAGCCCTCCTCCCCTCCCTCTATGCCTTTATCCTCTTCTTTGATGTATTTGAACTAAAGGGCTGTTAGGTCATCTGGCCTAATTCTCTGGCTCACTGTGTGACCCTGAGCTAGACTCTCACCCTCTCTGGACCCACATTCACATCGTCAACTGAGGGGGCTGGACTAGTTTGGCAGTTCCCAAACTCCAGCAGCACTTAGAGTCATTTGCAGAGTTTTTTTTTTTTTTTTTTAAATGTCAGCTCCTGGACCCCTTTTCAGACCTGGTGAGCCAGCACCCCTAGGATCCAAGTGGGAGAATCTCCAGATCCCCAGACCTGTGCCTGGAAGGCACTGACCAAAGACCTCTTGACTCTGAGCCCCTCCCCAGCCCCATCTTGAGACCCAGAGAGAGGAGGTCATTTGCTCCCCAGTCGTTCTCTTACTGGGCCCCCTGCCCAGCTTTCTGCCCTCTGCTGGGCTGAGATAAAGCATCTAAGGACGAGGCTGTCCTGGATGGTGTCGGGGGAGCAGGCAGCTGTGACCCTGCCTATGGCTGACCATCCTTGTACCCTTGTCATTTGGTTCTGATTCCAGTGCTGGGGGGCCCTGCCTCACTTTTCTGAGCCCACAATTGTAGGAATCTCTTGGGTGCTCCTGGAACGCTTGAAGTACCCACAGGGCCCCCCTCCCCCAGGAGGTACCTGGGAAGGACAGAAGTGGCAGTGGTGGGGAAGGGGGAAGACAAGCATGCAGGAAGTAGGCTCATCTGTCTGTGGCCTTGAGGAGCTTGCATTCTGGTCCTGGCTCTTCTCAGGAAGGATAGTTTGGGAGAGGAACTGATTGAAATGTACGTCTCGTTTCGGGAAGTTAAAGTCCTCAATTTGAGAGCATGGTGGCAATTAGTGTTCAATCACAGGAGGGCAGAACATAGGGAAGTGTTCCCAGCACATGGACAGGTGGGCTGATTATCAGCCCCGCTTCCTCCTCGGGTGGGGTGAGGCTCATTCCTTCCCTTCCCCAGGACAGATTAAAGGTATAATTTGATGAATCAATTTGTTTTCTGGAGGAGGGAAGAGGGAAGCGGAAATATGATAATAACTGGAATCAAGTTGTTCCATCCTGTCCTACAGGAGTCGTTAGGAAGGGGGTAGGGAGAAGAGGCAGACCCAGTAGAGG
Source organism: Rhinolophus hipposideros (assembly GCF_964194185.1). Classification (NCBI taxonomy): domain Eukaryota; kingdom Metazoa; phylum Chordata; class Mammalia; order Chiroptera; family Rhinolophidae; genus Rhinolophus; species Rhinolophus hipposideros. The sequence goes on from NC_138055.1 coordinate 9,414,681, forward strand.
AGGCCCAGTGTCTTCCTTCAGGTATTGCATCCGTTTAATGGCCTTTGAAGTCTCGTAGACCTGAGTTCTAATCCTGGTTCTGGCGTTTATCAGCTGTGTGACCTTGAGGAAACCACTTAGCTTCTCTGTGCCTCCACTTCTTCATCTCTAAGAGGGGGACAGCCCAGCAGTGTGGCTGGGCTACCGTTTGTCTATGTGCCTCATGTAGTGTCTTGGCACATAATAGGTGCTCAGTAAGGTGACAGGAGAGAATGCTGAGTTTGGAGTCTGGCTGGCCGGGAAGAGAAGGAAGCTGGAGTCAGGTTGAGTGGAGCTGTGACAATTGACCCCTGCTGAGCTGGGCTTGAGGTGCTGGGCCAGATAGTTCTCCATGCAGCATCCTTGGGTAAGACAGCAGACAGGTCTTGGTCAACTGGGACTTCTAGGCAGAGGGCAAAAACTCTCACCATTGGATATCAGGGGCAGCTGCATGGTGTCAGCACTCCAGCTTGAGGAGTGAAAATAATTTCTTCCTTCCTCCCAGAAGTCTCCCTATCACCCTAAACCACCCCTTGACTCCCTTTTGTAGCCTGTGAGCCCTGATGGGGCTGTACGTGGTGTGGGTGCCCAGTATGCCAGCCGCAGAGCAGATCCTCAGTCAGTGTTGAGCAGTGTGGAGAGCTGGGCAGTAGTAGCATAGGGTGACAGGCTCTGGCTGTAGTAAGACTGGCCAGGAGAGGCTGGGCTGCAGCAGAGAGGGCTCAGGTCTCAATCAGACAGACCTGGGTTTGAATTCCTGACTATGCCTGGGGTCAAGCTGCTGCCCTTCTGTAAAACTCATCTGTAATTGATATTTTCCTGGGCTGGTTATTAATAATAGCAATATTTGCCTCTTGCCTCCTCCTAGCCAGGGTGCCCTGTGGGAGCCTTCGATCAGCTCCAGCGGATGGTTTTGGGCACTGAGAGGGCACCATGGGGATGGAGAGAGGGGCTTCTTTGCATTTACTGAGTATGAGCCCTATCCAAGGCCCTGTGCTAAGGTCTCTACAGCTTTTGTTTGACTCCACCACTCCCATATAAAACAGGGATAATTATTCCCATGTTCTAAACAGAGAAACTGAAGCTGAGAGAGGTTAGCTGGCTTACTCAGGCTCACCAGTGAGGAGCCAGTAGTCAGACTTGGAGCTTTCTAACTCAGAGTGTGGGCTCTGCACAATGTGGCTGGCACGGTGGGAAGACGGGGGACTGGGGCTGGAGGCTGCAGCCGGGCATAGATGGATAGGCAGGTGGGTGGGTAGGCTCATAGATCTTGGCTAATGGTCCCTGGTGGACCTGGCACTATGGGCACTGAAAATGTCAGGGGCGGATTTAGTGGGAAGGTGGGTGCTGGTTGTAGTGGGGCCAAGAGCTCCTCTTTCCTCTGGCCAGAAAGGAGAGGGTGGGAGATGGGGGCTCAGGGAGTGGGTATATGCCCAGCTTCCACTGGCTTTCCAGCTGGGCCTCAGTTTTCCCTTCTGCCCAATGGGGTAATGAGCCCCACCTCTCAGGTCTATTTTAAGCACTGAGGGCAGTGATGTATGAGAATGAACCTTATACAAATTAGGAGGCCAGCTGGAGTGGGTTGCTGTCCCCACCCAAGAAAATGCTCTCTCTTTGGGGATCCCAGAGTCTTGAGGACGCAGGCAGGTACCCTCAGATTATGCTAGGGCCCTTTGTCTCCCCCAGAGCAGTCCTAGGTGAGGGACACAGCCTGGCCTGAGTGGGTGGGTGGGTGGCGCTAGCTCAGCCAAGAAGTGCCTGCCTCTGACTGGAGGGCTGGTTTCCATGGCAACCAATTGATTGCTGGAGCTGCAGAGACTCAAGAGGAATGAGCAATGGGCCTTTCTCCCAACCTGGACCGCTTGAGCTGGGGCTGGCAGGCAAGACAGGAGAGACTCCTATGACTCTCTCACTGGGAACAGGGGAGCACCTCAGCGCAGCCCAGGAGCCACTACTGGGCACCTGCTCTGTGAGCGTCCTGAGCTCCTAATGGGAGGAGGGGGAGATCTGGTGTTTATGAGGCACCTACTATATGAAAATGGAGCTACTGGGACTTGAGCCTGGGGCAGCAGAGTCCTAGGCTCATGGGCTTAACTACTAGGCTAGGAAGCTTCCCTGTAATGTTTGTGAGGACTAAGCACATTTATGGGGGCCCCAAATGCACCCTTGGACCACCAGAATGTAACCCCAGTAGCATAAAGCCCTGAGGCAGAGGGAGAGGTGATTATTAGAGGTCGGGGCTGAAGTGTCTGAGGGCTGGAAGAGTCAGGGGACATGGACGGGGGATGAGCTGGGCTGGGGGGATGAAGTGTTTGCAGTGGGTAAGTACAGGCGTCCTTGGTGGGTCACTGGCGTGGTCAGAGGCAGGACAGGGAGGTTGGGATGAAGGGACGTGGGATGAGTAGGGCATGTGGCAGGACTCGGACCCTCCGTCTGTGATGTGGGCTTGAATAAGCTGGGAGGAAAGGCAGTAATCTCTCTGGTTTGTCTCCTAGAAGTTTGTGCTGGCCACACCCTGTCCTCCATCTTGCTCCCTCCCCACACCCCTCCTTCCTGCCTCCTTCCAAGTCTGGAGATAGGCTGGTCTTGATTCTGCCTGCCCTTTGCTGGGGCCTGGAGGAGTCCTTGGCCCATCCCAGCCCCCATCCTGTGCTTTTGCCACTCTAGCCCTGCCCTTCTTTCCTTCTCCCCTGTCTAGCTCCTGCCCCATCTTCATTCAGAACTCCTATCCCAGCCACTGCCCCTGCCTCAGTCCTGTCTGCCCCTGCCCCTGTCCCTGTCCAGCCCTGTCTTCATTCTGAGTCCCTGTCCTACAGCTTCCCCGATGGGCTTGCTTAGGTCCTTGTCCTCATTGCCATTCTGCCCCTGGCAGCCTCAGCCGCTGGCTGCAGGCACAGTCGGGCTTGAGGGAGAGGGTGAGAAGGAGGGAGGTCGGGGTTGTAGGTTGGGAGCTCTAGGTCTGGTCCCTGAACCTCCTCTCTGGGCAGAAGGGCTCTGGCAGGGCTAGAAATAGCTGCTCTTTACTGAACACCTACTATGTGCCAGAAACTTTCGACCACAGCATCTCTAAACTCCCAGCAACCCTACGTGGCGATGTAAGTCTCCATTTTACTCCAAGAGGTGCAGCGATGTCCCCATTGTAGACATTGGCAGGATTCACTCTGAACCCTGGTCAGAGCCCCTGCTTACTCTTTTGCTGTGGGGTTTGAGGACTTTAAGCATAGTTGGTCCCCTACATTAGGTGCCCCTGGGTCCCTGAAGCTCTGTGGGTCTCCCAGTATGGTCAGGACTCCCAAAGGCCCAAAAGCAGGTGAGTGAGGAAGATACTAGAGCAAATGTTTGGAGGCTGGGAGTGTTTGGGGAAGACAGCCTGGGGGTTTCAGTTTGAGACAAGACAGGAAGAGAGATCAGAGCCACTTTATATAGGGCTTGAAGCCTGAAGACCTGGCTGGGTGGCTGGCCTTTTCAGAGGAGAACTGGGGAGCCACTGAACGTTACTGAGCCAGGGAGGGACAAGGGCCCATCTGTATTAATTCCCTCCTTCGTTCATGGACTCATTTATAAAAAATTTACTAAGTGCCTTCTCTGGGCTATACCTTTGCTGGGACTGGTGATACAGAAATACCGTCAGGCTCTTGGCCCTCAAGGGGCTCATAGGCTCACCAGGAGAAGGCATATTCATGCATTTATATTCATGCACACTCCTAATGGCACCGAAGTCCCACTGGTGCCAGGATAGCAGTGGAGGGGGGGCAGAGAGATCTAGAAAGGTTCATAGAGTCGGGGCCTGCACTGAGTCTTGGGGGGGGGTGTCGAGTAAAGGATGCTGGGCTCATTGGAAGATAAGGAAGAAGATTCTAGACAGAGGGAACAGCATGAACAACCACCTGGAGGCCTGATCCAGCTTCTTGGGTGTATGGTAAGACTGAAGAAGGGTGCTCACTCAGCACCCTGTGTGGGACTGCATGGGGAGCATGGCCTGCACAGAGAGGGCCGTTAGGAATCAGGGGGGAGGAGTGACATAGGCAGACCACCCTTTCTGCAGCGAGAGAGCTTGAGGGGACAAGGAGACCTGGCAGGAGATGAGAAGGCCAGAGCAAAGGGAATGGAGAAAAGGGAGAGACCGCGAAGTATCCTCCCATCCATCCACCTAGAAAATGCTTGCTGAGCACCGACTGTGTGCCAGGAACTGTGCTGGGTGCTGGAGGTGGAACCCGCCAAGGTCAGTCACTGATTGGGGAGGGGCTGGGGGCTCAGTTGGTGAGCATGGAATGAGGACCAGCAGGAGTGGGGGGGTGATACATACTTTGTGTTCAAGGTACCTTCATCCAGGTGGCTGTGATTGGGGAGTGGGAGACAGCATGGGGCAGGGACCAGGAGAAAAGAAACATGTATTTCCAGTGGGGGAGGGGAAGGGAGCCAACTGTGTGGGGTGCTTTGCCCGTTTTTTCATTCAATCCTCAGTTAATATTTTTCTGACTTGTCCAGATGAGGAAACTGAGGCTAGAGACTTCACCACTTGTCCCTTTAGTGCAGGCAAACATTTTTTCTGGAAGGGGCTAAAGTAATAAACATTTTCTGTTTCGGGGACCATACCTCTGGATCAAAACTGCTTAAGTCTGCCATTGTCGTGGAAAAGCAGCTGTATTCAGACCAAAAATTAATGGGTATAGCTGCATCTAATAAAGCTACATTGAAATTTGAATCTTATAAAGTTTCACATGTCAGGAAATATTCTTCTTCTTTGGATTTTTTTTTAAATATTCAAAAATGTAAAAACCATGCGTAATTCTGGTTTTCCCAAAACAGTTGGGCGACAGGATTTGGCCGTGGGCTGTAGTTTGCTCCCCCCTGGTTGGGAGGTGGTGGAGCTGGGTTGGAACTCGGTTCTGCAAACCCATGGACTTCCAGACCAGGCCGGTCCCAAGTGCTGGGCACAAGCTCGGCCTTCCTCTCATGGGCTCAGCTTTGTGTGGCCCCCGTCGATACCCTGTGGTCCAGTCATCTCAGGATGTACGCTGGCACCCTTCTCCCAGGCTGCCCTTCTTCAGAAGGAGGCCATGAGCTCTGGATTCACCATCCCCGAAGGGAGGGGGTTCCCTGCCCAGCTACCCACCAGCTGGGAAGATCTCAAAGCTATCCAGGCCTCAGTTTCCCCATCTGTAAAGTGGGGCTTAGCAGAGAACCAACTCTTAGGGTCGCTGTGAGGCCGCAGTGAGGACGTGCCTGGAAACGTGTCTCCTACATTGGTTGCCTCAATTTCCCTCCTTCGCCTCTGAGCCTGGTCTAGACTAGCTCGGCCGCCTCTCCCCGCCGCCCCCACTCCTTAAAGCCAAGACGACGTCCTGGGCGTCTCTCTCGCCGACAGTTTCTCGAAAGCTTTTAAAAATGAAGCTTCCTTCGGGAAGGCGGGGGTGGGTCGGTGTGGGGGGGGTAAAGTGGGGGGTTGGCTGGGAGCGGGGCGCGGGCCGCAGGAGCTTCCTCGGTGGGCGGCGGCGCTCGCAGCCCCTTCGGGAGATGTGTGGCTGATTATAATGGAAATCAGGCCCAGCAGTGCTCTTGCTGGCGCGGGAGCGGGAGGTGGCACAGCTCGTCTGCAGGGGCTCGGAGCCGACAGATCTGCGGGGAGGAGGCAGAGGTGGGTGACGCAGCCCCCTTCCGCTCCTGGTACAAGCGTGGCCTATCCAAGCCGCGGAGTCCGGAGGCGCTTTTCCCGCGCGGGGCTGATGGGCTGAGCCGCAGCCCAGGGCTCTGGGGTCCTGGTGCTCTGGTGCTCCAAAGCCTGGACTCGCGAGGGCTTTGAGGCACTGGGAGGTCATTTCCTGAGACCCGGGGACTTGGGGCCTGCGGTGCTGGATATTCAGTCCAAAACAGGCAAAGGTTGTGGGGCTCATGCCCCGCCCCTGGAATAGAATTGGGCATAACAACAAGTCCCATTTCTCAAGGGCTTACTTTGCACCCAGCACTGTCCTAAGCACGCCGTGGCTGTTGATCTACTTAAATCCTTTAGTTGATGTGGACATTATCACTCCCATTTTAGAGATGAGAAAATAAAGCTTCAGAGGCAAAGCTCACAGGGCAAAGCACCCAAGGAGAGATCTGAACTGGGGGCCCAAGCCTATGGCCATTTCTTACAGCCTTGGTCATACCATCTCCAGCTGGAGGATGAGCCACTGGAACTTGCAGTGGCCCCATCCAACTCCGAACTGCCCAGAGCCTCTCTGGAGGGGCCTCTGCAACTGGGGAGACAGACAACATGCCTATGTCTGGGGCAGAGCTGCGGGTGTGGGGTGGTGGGTAGTGCTGAGAGGCCTGCAGTTCTAACGGTTCTGTCTATGCCTTTCCTGTGACCAGAAGGTTTGAGGTGAGCCAGGAGGGCACTCTCCCCCTTCACCCCCCGAACCGGCAAGGTGCACAGAATCTCATCACTCAAAATCCAATTCCTTTATATTTTTCACATGCTGGAGAAGGGAGACAATCTAAGCTTAAAAGTGATAGAGGAAATAAAAATGGGAAGGTCAGATGGATTTGGCCACTCTGTAAGCCAGAAAAATGACCTCAGTAGAAAGGCAAGCAGCAAACTTGGAAAATTTTTGTAGAAAATAAGACCAGCCATGCGATCTGTTATCTTTGCTCTATAATGAGCCCAGGCAGACCATGAGGAAAGACAGAGAAGCCCCGCAGGTGATGGGCAAAGTACAGGAGCAGATAACTCACACTAAAAAGGAAAATCAAATGCTTAACCACCATGTGGGGAAAAATGCAGTCCCACTCAGAGACGGAAAAGGCACAAGAACTTTCACAAATGCAATTCCATTCAAATCAACAAATATCTTAACGCATGAAATTATTCATTCTACCACTGAATAACTACAACTATCTTTAACCGAACCTTGTGACACGCCTTTCAGAGCTCTGCAATTTTTAGCTCATCACAATGCCTCCAGTCCACAGATGAGGAAACTGAGGCTGAGAGGTTAATTATGTAATTTGTTCTAGTCTATACAACTGGTGAGTAGTTGAGCAGAATAGCCCAGCAGATTACAAAGTGAGGGAGCTTCACCACCAGGCCAATGGTCTCAAATGGTCCCAGATCAGGACCACCAACATTACCTGGGATCTTGTCAGAAATGCAAAAGCTTAGGTGTCACCTCAGACCTACGACATCAGAAACTCTGGGGCTGGGGTCCGGCAATCTGTGTTTCACAAATCCCCTTGGTGATTGTGATGCTAGGATTTGAGAATTTCTGCTTTGGGCTCCAGCGAGTGTTCAGAAGTGGGTACCTCCTGCTCATGCTGTGGAAGGCAAGGTGTGCTGGTCCATTCCTTTTGAAGTACGAATGGATAGCAGGTATTTTGAGCCTGAAGAGTGGCCAGTAATTGCACTTCTGGCCAAGTGCAATTCTCTTCTTAAAAGAGAGGCCAGATGGACACGGTTTTATTTAAGACAGGGTATTTATATGAATGTGAAACTAGAAGCAATCTAAGTCTCCCACTGTAGGGGATTCAGGAGGAAAACCAGGACGCATCTCCTCGATAGACTCTTATGCGGTCACTGAGAAGGGAATTTGTGAAGAGTATGTAACATGGTGCAGTGAGGGAAAACAACTTGTTCCCCTTTGCCAGGACTTTCTCGGTCTCAGCTCTGATTGTCCTGCATTTCAGGAAACCCACTGGTCCTGATAAATGAGTTACCCTAGAAATAATTGCCATTAGAGCAGCCAACCAGATATTTCTGTTCTTCCTTCTCGATGGGCAGGTGGTAGGGTGGTACTTCTCTGCCCCCTTGAAGTTAGGTAGCCATGTGACTTGCTTTGGCCAACAAAATGTGAGCCGGAAGTGATGTGTCCCTTCCAGACAGTGCTCCTGGCGGCCTGTGTCAGTCTGGCACCTCCTCAGCCTGGGTCCCTGAGCGCCTGTGATAAGCAGATACCCCTGTCCAACTCTGCACTGAGCATACAGTGTGAGCAAGACATAAAGTCTTGTGTGTGAAGCCACTTAGATTTGGGGCTTATTTGTTACCACAGCGTAACCTAGCTTGTCCTGACTTGTACACAGGGGTAAATATGGGTTCATGACATTAAGGACATGTTACAAACTTGCCTATGCAGTAGCAAGGCAGAGATGTAACACATAAAGCAGACAGGTGTGCTGGAAATAATCTGAAACGTTTATACCAGGTTGAAGTATTCTTGATTTAAATTTTTTCTTCCTGATCATTGCATTTTCCAATTTCCTCCAATGAGCGTGTTCTATTATTATTATTTTTGTTGGGGAATATTAGGGAACAGTATGTTTTTCCAGGATGTCAAGTCGTTGTTTTTCACTCTAGTTATGGGGGTGGGGGGCGCAGCTCAGCTCCAATTCAAGTTGTTTTCAATCTAGTTGTGGAGGGCGCAGCTCACTGGCCCATGTGGGATTCGAACCGGTGACCCTGGTGTTACAGCACCTTGCTCTAACCACTGAGCAAACCGGCTGCCCACTGGTGGCCCAGCTCCAAGCTCAAGCCATTGCTTCTCACTGGTCCATATGGGACTCGAACCGGTGACCCTGGTGTTACAGCACCACGCTCCAACTACTGAGCCCTCCCACCGGCAGCTCTGCTCCAAGCTCAGGCCCTTGTTTTCAATCTAGTTGTGAAGGGTGCAGTTTACTGGCCCATGTGGGAATCGAACCAGCAACCTTGTTGTTAAGAGCTCGGGCTCTAACCAACTGAGTCACTCGGCCGCCCCTATTATTTTTTTAATAGGGGATGTTTTATTTAAAAAAATCAATTCTTTAGTCAAAGCTGCATTCTCCCTGGACTCTTATTTGTGAAATGCACGTCCCTTGGAGGAGGGAGGAAGAGAAGAAAGTTAAGCTTTAGCTTCAAAGGATCAAAGAGACTGTGAAGGCAGGAGTTAGTCCTCCAACTCTGCTGGAAACTGCGGTCCCGTCCCGGGTCCTCTTGGCCTCAACAACTCAACGGAAACAAGTTGATCAGGTGCCACTTCCTGGCTGTGGGATTCTGGGTAAGTCACAGCCTCATTGAGTCTCCACATTCTCTTCTGCTAAATGGGGAGAATTCTGTCTGCCGTGTGGTCTGCTGGGGGGACCAGACGAGAGAAGAATGCTTAATAAATGGTGGTGCCTTCTGCCTCTGTCTTCCTCATGGAGCCTCCCTGTTGGGTGACCTGGAACACGTCCTGTAACCTCTGTGAGTCTCAGTTTTCTCATGAAGAAGGGGAAGGGTGATTTTTACAGGCATTCCTGGAAGGGGCTAGATAGCCCTGTGTAGAAGCAGAGAGAGGGGGCTGGGATGGTGAAGGAGGACTTCCTATAGGAGGGGGGCTTCAGCTGGTCCTGGAAGGATGAGGATAGGTAGCCCCTGACACCTGTGGTGGTTCTTTCCAGAGCCCTTGCTCTCAGTCCCGCATGGAAGACCCCATCAAAAGTATAACAGTGGCAGCTAGTATCTGGAGAGGGTGGATGGTGGACCAGGCTTGCTGCACTCATGATAAGGCCACACCACACCCCTTTGAGGCAGCACTTGGGGAGACTAATAAAGGGGAAGTGTTCACTGGAGTTCGGTGATGGTAGAGGCCTAGAGCCCAGTTTACGCTGGATAAAATAGCTGCCTTTTGCTTCTTCAGGATTAAGCAGCCATAGGCCACATCTGTTCCAGCCTCCAGGGACACCTAGGATGTCCCCACTTCCTTGCTGGATTCTTGCAGGTATGTCCAATCTCTAGGGGGACCATATGTCTTGAGGTGCCTGGGGCTGTCCTGGTTTACTCCTATTGTCCCTGCATCCCCTCTAATCCAGCACTCTCAGAAGAGTCCCATTTTGGATGATGATTTTGTGGCCACCTGAAATCTATACAGGTCTTGAGTCAGATGGTCTTGGTTCCATGCTGGCTGAGGCCCTTCTAGCTGGGCCAGGTGCCCCCGTGAGCGTCCGAGCACTTATCTGTAGAGTGGGGATAACAGTGCCTACCCTGGAGAGTGTTGGAATTTGGAAGGCAGCATGTTGGCAGGGATCTGGTCCTAGTTAGTGCCTCATGATTGGCTGCTTTGGCCGTGACCTATTGCTGCTGGGCATGGGGTGGGGGCAGGGGTGTCCAGGTGAAATCTGGAGCACTGGGTCTTTGTGGGCTGGTTGTGAGAGTCACTTGCTGCTAAGAACTCACAGGAGAATATAAAGAGACCTCCATAAATGTCACCTTTGGTGGCAAAGGTGGCAGAGGCCTCAACCTGTGGGCTCAAGAGAAGCCAGGTGGGCTTAAGAGGGGCAGGGACTGTGACCCACAGAAGTGTCCTCCTTCTCCTGGGCAGGCCTGGGGTTCAAGTAGCCTCCTGGGCTTCTGGGTGAGCTGCCTCCCAGTCTGTGCCATAGAGAGGGGCCTGAGTCCCCTCAGGTCATCCTGTAAACTCTGGGGACCTCGCTGATGGGGAGTCCCTGGCCTCCAACAGTGGGAGTTGCCACCCACAGCTTTGAGTTGGAGAAATGAGGTCCAGAGACAGTGGGGTATATGGCCCAAAGTCACACAGCTGGGGATAGGGAAGCTGGGATTCAAACCCAGCTTTGTAGGCAGGCCAGGGCTTGTCAATATATCCTAGGGCCAGGACTGGATGACCAAGAAGGAGGCTGAACCCAGGGATGTGGGGCACAGGGAGAGGGAAATAGGGCAGGAGAGGAAGGGAGGGTCAAGTAGGAAAAGGGGGGAGAAGGTAGAGGAGGAGCAGACGAAAGGGCACAGAGGGGGTGGTGGGGGAAGCCTTGTCCTGAGCCCCGGGTCCATATCTGACTTCAGAATGAGCTCTCCACCTGGAAATCCTACAGGGCTCCTGCAACTCAGTGTGACCCTGTTTATCTCCCCATTCCCCCCAAACTTTCCCACTCACCTGCCCTGCCTATCTGCCCTTCACTTGGCTACTGGGGCTGCCGTCACCCTCCTACAAGCCTTATTCCTGGGGGCCCATCAAGCCTCCTCCCTCTTCCTCTGCCTTGTGCCCAATCTCCAGTGCCTGTCCCTTAGTGCTTCTTCTAGCTCCCTGTGGTCTCTGTGTTTCCTTAATCCATCCCCACAGCCAGAGGGACCACCCACAGACAGCCTCCAGCCCCCCTCTCTCCTGCTGCTAGCCCTTCCCCAGCTCCCGGTGGCACTCAGCTGGCCAGCCTGGTCCCGGTTTCTGTTCAATTCCAAATCCTGCCGTTCCAGTATCAGGCCCCCTCTATGCCCACTAAACAGTCAGTCCACTGCTCCCCAAAACATGCCACACTGATGTATTGGGCTCTATGCATTTCCCTGCACAGTCTCTCCCAGCAGGCCTGTCTCCCCTAGTGCTTGGCAGATGTCCTTCCCTACACCCTGTAGCCCCTCCTTCTCTGCCTCTCCTAACGACCCCCACCCCCACTGCAGGCCCCCTTCCTACACCTCTACTGCAGCCCCCAGTGCTTTGCCCCATGACAAGGTCATTTCTTCCTCCTCTGTCTATCCTGCCTCTGGTCTCAGACTCTGATGCATCCCCGTTTCTCCTGGAGCCTGGCACCGGCCTGGAACCCAGCACCGGAAGAGCATGTTCTCCCCTAACTTGAGGGCCTGTGGGAGCTGGCTTTTCTCCTGGAGGGAAGTTGGTGGGTTTTACGCAGAGGAGTCTGTGCTTAGGGCTGTCTGGAATAAGCTGAACGGGGTGGCAATGACACTGCCAGACAGGGAGGGGGAGATAGGGGCCTGGCTCAGTGGGGATCCATCTTCTCTGGTGAATGTGGGTCCAGAGAGGGCCAGCCACTTGTCCAAGATCTCACTGGGAAGGCCAGGATTTTGACCGAGATGTGTCTCACTAGGAGGCTTTGCTCTTCAGCCTTTCTGAGGAGGTCTGGCAGTGTGTGTGTGTGTGTGTGTGTGTGTGTGTGTGTGTGTGTGTGTGTTGGGGGGTGATGGTGGCAGGCAGACCGGACTGGCTGGGTCTCTGCTGCCCTTCAGAGGCCAGGCCCTCTGGACACTCAGGGGGTGGTCCTTCTATTACCGGGAAGGAGGGGCTTGAGGCTGGCAGCGTCCTGGTGGGAAGAGGCCGGTCTTAGATTCTTTGATGCTCACACTTTGTGGACCCCTAGGGAATGCCTGAGTCATCGCTGAGCCGGCAAACATATTTAGCTCCTTTCATTGTCCCTAATAAATCAATTTCTCCAGGTCTCTCACACCTGCCTCTGGACGGCTGCCTGCCTGTCCTCCATCTCCTGCCCTTGGCAAACAGGGGCAGGGCCCCAGTGCCAGGTCTGGGTTAGCCGGTGTACTGCCGCTCCTCAGGCACCCGGCATGGGTTCCCTGTGCCTTCGCCTACTCCATGCCTGGGCATTCTGTTTGTCCTCCCTCTTTCTGCGATGGTCGCTGTTCAGCAGCCCTGTTACTGGATCTCCAGTCAGAGCTTGATGTAAAGGGGCTTGGGTGTCCTCGGAGATGCAAGGGATTACAGCACTGTGCACACAGCTCAGCTCTCGCCAGGGCCCAGCCCCCCTCAAGCTTGCATTCTCTTGGCCCACTGGGGCTAGTTTTGGGGTTCCAAGGGAGTCCAAGAAGTACCGTGCCTTGTTACACATCCTTGTCTTGACTCCTCCTGACTGAAGAGCCAGGCTTCCACTCTGCTTATCTTTAATGGGCACCTCTTTCAAGAAGCCTTCCCAGATCTTCAGCCCCCTAGACCCATGAATCTTTCCTCCTCTAATGGCTGCAACCTGTTTTGTGTGTCTCCAAGAAGGCATGTACACATTGTGTAATAATAATAATAATAATAATAATAAAAATAGCTCTTACCATAACCTGAGTACGTGCTCAACACTGTTCTAAATATTTTGCATATATTTACTCCCATTAAATGAGGATCAGAGAGCTTAGGAAATTTGCTTAAGACACAGCCATAGAGTTGGACCTTGAACCCAGGCCCTCGGGTTGGTTCTCACGATTCCCGCTGTGGCCTTTTGCAGCAAGGGGCTTTTGTGGCACCTCCTCATTTGCCACTCTCCACCCCGATACCTGTCTCAGTCCATCCCAGGGCAGGGGATGTGTTGTACCCATGTCTTAGAACCCCTTGCTCACGGAAGTCCCCGTGAAAGGTTTGTGTCTTGGAGGTCACCTGGCCCAGTCTTTCAGGGAGGGAGATCACACCTAGAGAGGGTAAACCACTAGTTCAGGGCCCCAAACCGGAAAGTGAGAGAGCTGGGTATCCTGCCTCCCAGGCTGAAGCCAGCACGAAGGTGCAGGGAGGCCTGTACTCATCTGTGCCACGATATCTTAGGGCTGCTCGAGCCCACAGGTCCTCGAAGGCCAGATGCCTCCGTCTCCAGGCCGCCCAGGCCAAGGCTCTACTCTGGGCAGGGGCTCCATTCCTTCCAGAGGCCAGGTGTCGGGATCCAGTCCGGTTGCTTTGTGGGGACTTGTCATTCACGTGTGGTGGGAGCCCCCTGCTGCCCAAAGCGAGGAGTGGCAAAATGGTGGGAAAGCGGAGGAGGCCACCCAGGGGTGGGAGGGGCAAGGGGGTCTGGGCCAGCAAGTCAGAGCCTACTCGGGTGCCCGGATTTGTGATGTGGCCTTGCCTGCCTCTCCCCTCACTCCCCCAACCCCACAGCAGCACGACTCTTCCCATAGTTCCCTGTGCCTTCAGACATTAGCACCTGCTGAAGCTGAGGCCCCGGGGGCATTTTCAGATGACTTCAATAATTACTGTGCACCTACTGTGTACTAGGCGCTGAGCAGTAACAGTCTGGCCTGCGAGGGTTCACAGTCGTGTGTGTGTGTGTGTGTGTGTGTTGGGTAACAGACATGAGAAGAACTCACTGCAGTCTCAGGTGTGTATTCTTTCCCCCACCTGGCTGCCAATAGTCAAGCACAGCTCCTCTGAGAAGCCTCCCTGGATTGCCCCTTGTCATGTAGGGAGTCATCAGGCGGAGTCTCTGCTCCCGCTCCCCACACAAGAACGCAGGACACGGTAAGGCCAAAAGGAACACCCACGGAGCCATAGATAGGGGAGTCAAACCAATATATTCTCGCTGGCGGCCGGGCGAGACACAGGAAGCAGGATCTACATAATCTGCCTAACAGCAGTCTGCGCTTGCCAGCCACCATCCTCTTGCTAGCCCCCATTCTTTCTGCTAGCGTCGCCACAGCCGTTATATTAGTGGCCAATGGCCTACGGGTTACAGCTGACGGCCAGCTAGCCACAGCTGCTGGCATCTGATCACAGTTGATGGCCACTTACTACCCGAGCCAGCACCTTTCTATGTGAGGCCGAGAGCCTGGAAACTGCTTTTTGGGGCTTTGTCCCCACACCCCTCTACCCAGCCCAGCTTCAACTGGCCCCTGCGCCCCATCTATAACAGCACAGGCGGCCTGAGCTGCCATTGCTCTTTCGCACCTGTCTCCCCGCCCTGATCTGAGCTCCTTCTGAGGGCAAGGGCTTTGTCTGGATCACCTGTGGGTCCCTGGCTCTGCGTGGAGCTGGTACCCGGCAGATGCTCAAGAGCAGGGGCCAAATGAGCGAATCTATGGATAAGTTGATCAGTCTAGGGCCTTCGGGTCTTTACCAGTGACTCACTGGTGGAACCTAAGCAGGGGGCTGGGTTAAGGTACGCGAGCCACCTGGGTGTCCTACACATCTGGAGAGGGCTGCCTAGAGTCTTAGACTTCAGAACCACCAGAATGCAAGGCCCGTGTGGGCAGGGATTCTGTCTTGTTCCCCCAGTGCCTGGAACACTGGAGGTACTTAATAAATATGGTGGAAAGTACAAATAAAAGAAGGTTACTGAATTCAAGCCCCTCCGTAACACCCCAAGTGATCACTGGAGCCAGCCTGTGCTTGCATCCCTTCATAGACAGGGAGCTTATTACCTATCTTTCCAGACAGCAGCTCTTTCTCTTCAGACAGTGCTGCCTGTTGGGAAGTTCTTTTGCCTTTCTTCAGCCTAGGGAGAACCAGTGCACCCTGCTGCTTATCTGAGGGAGCTCTGTAGCAAATCTAGCCTCCAGGTATGTCTGTCCAGGGTGGGAGCCCCAGTGTCCCGAGGATGAGGGTCCAGAGCCCTCCAAGTGCCCACTCTTCCACATCTGGCCCTCCTGCCCTCAGCTGGGAAGACGATGAAGGTGAAGGAGCAGGGTAGAGTCAAAGATGGCAGATGTGGTCACAGAGAGGACAGAGCCCCACTCACAAGGTGGATCATGAGCTTTATTCTCTCTTCTGAGTGATTCCCACACAGCCACTTGTGCCCAGAAAATCACTGATTCCATCCCCTGTATGATGGGGGAGGAGCTGAGGACCAGAGAGGGGAAGGGAGTGGACTAAGATCACACAGCCTGTTTATGCCCGTGGCAGGAAAGGTCCTTAGACCTCATGAGCCCTAGACCAGTGCTCCTTCCATGACCTCTGGATGTCCCTTAATGGGCCAATGAGGTAGCAGAGATGGCACTTAGCTCCCAGGCTGACATAGGATCTGTGGACGTCCTAAAACATCCTGCAAAGCCTCCTCCTGCAGTCCCCCAACCCAGACCCTCTTCAGTGCAGTATTATTACCAGGCACTTGCACACTCCCAGGGACAAGGATCTCACCACTTCACAAGGCAGCTAATCCATCCTGACACTATGAAAGGTGTGCATGTGGGGGTAGGAGTGGAGGGGAGCGGAGGTTGCCTCTCCTCCCCTGGGGAACGCACCTTACTCCCACTTATCCACTCAGGCTGGTGGTAGGGCAGAGGCAACCCCATATCCTGCTTTCCTTCCAGGGAACTTCCCTCTAGGGGCTCCCCCAGGGCCCCAGTGAGGGGGCGAGAAGTGCTTCTGAGAATTCACGGAATCCTCCTCCAGGCTGGGGCCTCCCTGGAGACAGAGGCTCCTGCCAGTGTGCTGGGAAGTCAGCTCAACTGTCTATAGTGCTGCTGCAGAGGGTTTCAGGATGTGAGGATCCAGTTGGGGGCCCCTTACCACCAAGGGACCCCCGCTCAGAGGTTTCGTAGGGAAACCTTGGCTGAGACTCTGCTTCGAACTTCTGTGTCCCTCATTGGCTTGGCTGCTGCCTCCAGGCAGCCCTCCTGGTAACCATACCCACAAAGCTCTCTTTGTTTGGCTTCTTGATTGTACCCCGGATGCTGCTTGAATACGTCTGTCTGGGATGTTCTCAGCCATTTTCTTGAGGTGTTCCACCTGGCCCTCGCCTGAAATGGACATCCTGAGGGTGGAACCCACTCTGCTCTCAGCTCCCCAGCAGCTTTCAGTTGAGTCTCCTCCAGATCAGTAAAACAAGTGCAGATATCTTTAGCCAGAAGATCCTTAGGGAGACCTGGTGCAATCTTGCCCTTCTGCCTGGAGGAAGCAGTCCAACCGCTGGAAGCTGCACTGGGGCTGTGCCTACTGTCACCGGGCAGGATGGCAGGGAGCACAGAGTCTGAGGGGCCGAGACATTTCTATCCAAACACCACAGTGTTCCAAGAACCAGAGGAGGAATCTGTCTTGGGCAGAGGGTACACGGCACATTGGAAACGGAGGTCCGGAGCCCCACAGCCCTTCTCACTGTGAGGACTGATGGTATTTCAGAATCAAGGAGACATTCACAGCAGAGGAAACCGAGATCCAGAGAGAGAACAGGCGGCTGGGTTCTGAGGCTGGTTTCTCTTCAGCTGCTTTCCTCAGGCCTTTCCTGGCAGCAGCTGGGTGCCGAGGGGTCTCATTGCTAGCTCTGAGCCCTTGGTGGTTCCCACCCACCCTGCTGAGCTCTGCCTTCCCCCTCTTGTCAACTTGGAGTAATGGGGGGTGGGTGAGGATGGCTGCAGGCCAGGACAGGGTGCCCTGGGGGGGAGGTGGGTCTCGAGGTACCACAGTCATGGGGTTTCCTGGATGCCCAGCCCCCAGCGCCACCTCCCAGAAAGCTCACTGCTTGCTGGCAATCTTCTTCTTCCGAGCAGAGACCAGGTCGTAGAACGGGACACGGGTGATGCTGGCTCTGGAAAGAGAGTAGGTGAAAAGGTTTCAGGGCTGAGCTGGCCATCAAAGCGGTCTTATCACCCAGGGCTTGTAACAAGGGTGTGGGTCTCTCAGGGAGGGGTCAGCCTGCCCCACTACAGGGGAAAGGCCAGACGACCCCAACCAGGAGCACGTCAGGGGGAGTCCAGCCTTATTGGTCTAACCCAGAGTCCCATGAACAGGGCTGGAGAAAGTGAGACTGAGAGCCTGGGGAATTCTGTCCCCAAATGTCCCTGGACCCCTCTTCCAGCTCCCATCAGACTCTCAGAAGGAGGAGGAAAGAGCGTGGGCAGAGTCAGCAGACCTGCTTGCTGGGCCTAGCTCTGCCCCTCACTGTCTGTGTGCCCCTGGGCAAGGGCCTTCCCTCTCTGGGCCTCAGTTTCCTCATCTGTAAAATGGAGGTGAGAATGGATTCGGCCTGGCAGCCTCGTAGGGATGCTGCAAAGCCTGAGGGAAAAGACCCTGCAAGTCCCTGGGACGTGGCCCAGTCCAGAGACTAGCCCTGTGTCCTCCTCTGGCCTACGGGGTGCGCCCTTGCCTGTATCTCCCCATTGGATCGGTCAAAGTTGTCATCCTGTCCCTCACCCAGCTCCCTTTTACTTGTCCTCCCATTGCCTGTCTTCGTACACCCAGCCCCTACACCGTGCCTTTCTCACGGGGCTACACCCCTTCTTTATTTACCAGTCAGTGGCTCCCCAGAGCCCCCAGGAGAAACCCAAGCTGGTTGCCATGGCGACCAAGGCCTTGCCACCCTCTGCAGCTTCGTCTCCTCCTGCTCAGCCCCCACAGTGCCCTGTCCCTACACAGCCAGGCCCCTGCACTGCTTGGCATTGCCTGCCCCCACACTGCTCAGCAGCAGCTACCCAGGACTCTGAGGGGCTGCCACACACTGACTTGCCCTCCCATCTTTGCCTGCATTGGTCCCTCCAGCTGGAAAACCCTTCCCTCCATCTCCACCAGATCTTTCCAGGGCTAACAAGGATGCCATTCCCGAGCACTTACCAAGTGCCAGGTGCTGGGCCAAGAGCTTGACAAGCCACATCTCGCCAGCTCCTCCCACCAGCCCCATGAAGTTGGTGCCTCACTCCCCTGTGTCCTGGCGCCTGGCATTGTGCCTACACAGAGGAGGTGCTCACAGAAAACGGGGAGGGATTTGCATGCCAGGACCAGGAGGGAGATTTCAGAGTTAGCCCCCTTTGCAGACAAGGAAACAAGGCCCTGAGAGAAGCAGGGGCTTCTGGGAGGTGACAGGAAGCCCATCCCCAGCAGCTGGCTACCCCTTACCGGATGGCCTCGATCCATTGGTCCCGCTCCTCGGCGCTGGAGGCTGAGATCCGGTAAGACTCATGCTTGCCCTCCACCACCTTGCCGTCACCATCTGTTTTGCAGGCTTTTATCTTCTGGCCCCGGCAGCTGGGGTTGTAGAGCTCCAGGCAGAACTGTGGGGAGGTGGCCAGGTGAGAGCAGGGCAGGGATGGCAGGGGAGGGCAGCTGGGGTGGGCTCTCCAGGAGACTCAGAGAGGACTAGGGCAAGAGGACTTGGGCAAGACCAGAGCTCAGACAAGCAGTGGCACCCACCTGCCCCAGGCCTGCTTCCTGTGAGAGGTGAAGGGGCAGGCAAAGAGTCCACAGCCCCAGGAGGGAGACTGAGGCAACCCTGAGCTCCCAGGAAGGTGTGCTGGGCATGCCTAGCTTCCTGGAGAGCCCAGCTGCCCTCTCCTCCCTCCCTGTTTCAGAAATTCTCCCAGCTGCTCCGGCCTCAGGCCCCACCCCAACACCTACTGGCTTCTTGGGGTCATCCACCTTCTGTACTGAGAGGTTCTCAAGGGGTATGATTCCCCGCGGCTCCTTGTCCTGCAGGCGAACGGGAGAGAAGTTCAAAATCAGCAAAGAGAGCCTTCAGGCAGAAGATAGGGAGTGAACTTGGGCTCCTCAAACTCCAGAGGAGTGTAGCCATCTTCCCAGACTCTGTCCAGCCCTGGAAGGGTAGGGGGAACAGCACGGGAAGAGCCCTGGCTGGGAGTTAGGAGACCTGACTTTAAGCCCTGGCTCTGCCTTGCCTCGGCACAGCCCTTCCTCCTCTCTGTAGCTCAATTTTCCCCATCTGTGAAATGGGGGTGGACTGTGTGATCTTGAAGGGGCCCCCAGCTCTGTGAGTTGACCTCTTGGTGGGAGTCTGAAAGGGGGTAGGGGGCAGGGGCAGACTCACAGTGGTGAACTCAAAGTAGTAGAGGCAGCTGTCGGTCAGGATGAACCAGCGCCGCTTCCACGTCTTCACACGGCCCCCTGCAAGGGGTCAACAGTGGAGTCAGTCAGTCCCAGGCTACCAACACTTCCCTCCACAGAACAGCAGGGAACTTGGATGCTTTCCCCTGGGCTCCCACCTGAGCCCCCACACAGTTTCCCCCATATCTACTCCCTCCTCACTCAAAACCCTTAGTGACTCCCATCATCTGCAGGCTCCCCTGAGCTGCTTCACCTGACCTTTGAGGCTTCCCCGTGATGAGCCCCCAGGACAGTGGCCGTTCCCTGAGTTTTTCTGCTGCTTTATCCCTTAGGATGATCCCATGGCCTGCTTCCTGCCTGGCACGGGGCCAAGTATTTCCTTTTTCATTTGCCAGGCAATGTTCATGAGGGTTAAAAAAAAATTTGTTGTTGACCCCCTGACCTCCTAGGAGGAAGGGATCATTAGCAACCCCATTGTATAGATGAGGGGACCAAGTCTCTGTACAAGGTCCTGCAGCAGAGCTGAGATTTGAACCCCAGTGTCCTAGTTCCACAGCTAAGCACTTGGCCATTTTGCTACTCGTTCAGCTCTCCCAGTGATTATGTGTTCTGCCCACTTCACAGCTTGGCTGGGACCTGTACACCCCCACACATTCGTGTGTGTGCGCGCTAAGGCTGAGCAACCCGACCCCAGCACATGGGTGGAAGGGCTGGGATCTGTATCTTAGAGCCTCCCCGGGGCTGAGAACAGTCCGTTGGGCAAGAAGGGAGGCCTGGGATGTGAGCATGGAGAGCCGGAGGGCTTACATGCACACCCCAGGCCAAGGCCCCTGCCCCAACACAAGGCGAGGCGCTCTCCTCACGTGCCTCTGAAGGCCACTGTGCCTGGTTGGGGTGCCCCTGCTGGGTGGCATCCAGGAGTGTGAGTGGGGGCAGGAGCAAGTGGCTGGGCCCTGCGGTTCCCCTGTCAGATTCTGCAGCCGCAGCCCCCACTACCGTGACACCCACCCACAGCTCCTCTCTGCAAGTCCAAGGCCCTTCCTGCCCACTAGTTGTGTTGAGGGAGAGCTCCCCTGAGCCACATCCTGTCACACTCCCTCCCTCCATCCTTCAGGGACACCCAATCCTTTGCCCACTAAAATGTGCCACTTGCTGGCTGTGTGGCTTTGGGCAGGTGTCTCTCTTCTCTTCCGGGAAGAGAGACGGAACTGCAATTGAAGGGTTTGTGGATCTGTCAGCCTGTTATCCCCACTTCCTGCTCGTCCTTCCCCTCAGCCACTGCCCCCTTCATTTCCAGGACAGACAGATGGAGAGATGGGGCAGGAAGATTGCTGCATTGGGAGTCAGGACACCTGGGCTGTCCCGACTCCACCCTGAGCCTGCATGTCAACTTGTGTGAGTGTGTGTGTGTGGTGTGTCCAACTGTGCGGGCATGGCAGTGAGTGTGCACGAATCTCTCAGGGGTGCGCCCATGTGCCTGAGTGTGCGTCTTACCCAGCTTGAGTAGCCAGCCCTCGCGGTCAGGGTTGAAGAAGGTGTGAGTGAGGTCATTGCCATCATCCTCAGGAATGGAGAAGGGCTCACTCTTGATGCTGTCGAAGAGGTTCTGCCCCGAGAGAGAGAAGGAAGGGAAAGGCCTGGCTGTGACGTCCATCGCGGTCTGGGACTTGGGCCTGGCCTGACCTATGTGGCCTCAGAGAGGTCACAAGACCCCTGGGCAAACTCTTCCCCCTCCTGTTAGTTCATCGTTGGTCCCTGGCCTTCATGGCAAAACCCTACCTGGGTCTCCTAGGTCCACTGGTGCTCCTCTGCCCCCACCCTATGTCATCTATGTCATGCCTTCCCCTGTGCTCTTGTGGGGCAGAGCCAGTGGGAGTTAGTACCTCAGAGAGACGGTGCCAGCTGCCCCACCCATGGCCCCCACGCTATCAATATTTCAACATCAGTTTGCCAGCTGGGGTTGACCTCCCTAGATGGGGGAGCTCCTCTAGGGCAGGCCTGGGTGTCATTACCCCGAGGCTTCCCAGGGCTTGGGCTAAACCAGGTTGGCAACTGTTTGCTGACCAAGGGAATGATGGTCCCTTCCCCACCCCCATCTGGAATTCCAGCCAATGGTATGGAAAAGCATTGGAAAAAAGGAAAAAAGCATTGGCTTTGGTGTCAGGCCATCTTGGTCAAAATCTCAGCCCGGTCACTCAATGGCTGTGTCACCCTGGGCATGTCCCTCAACCTCTCTGAGTTGCCGTGTCCTCATCCAATAAATGGAGAGAACAAGGCTGACTGGCCTGGGTTCTGGGGGGAGTAAATGGACTACGCAGGGGTCAGAGCCCCACCTCTCCAAGTTAAGGGAAGGTGATGAGGAGGAAGGAGTCCAGCCCCCGCCTGCACCCCGACTACCCAGCACTGCTCTTCTGGGTCAGATGAGTGAGTCAAAGACAGTTATCTCTGTGTCTGAAGTGTTGGACACAAGGACACTCGGCTGGAACCTGTACACCCCCACACATGTTCACCTGTGTGTGTGCGCATGCGTGTGTGTGTGTGTGCATACGAACACACGCATACTGCAGGGCACAGCAGCTGAGGTCAGGGCCTCCTTAGGCAACACCCATGGGGAAGGGGTCTCCTTGTCGCTTAGGTGCAGTAGCAAAACTTGCAGGCGCATCCTGGAACGGGGGGCACACAGAGGAGCTACCGGAAGTTGGGATTGGTTACCAGAATAGAGGCCTGGCCAAAGGAGGGACTCAGGGTAGAATGCTGACCTTGGCTGTCAAGGGCAAAGACCTGTTCTGGGTGGGTTCTGAGTGTGAGCCTGGGGAGTTCCCAGAAAGCAGATTTCATGGAGAACTTTCTAGCAGTCAGAGCTGCTGAAATATGGAAGGAGCAACCTTGGTGGGTAATGAGTGGCTTGTCACTGGAGGTATGCAAGCCAGAGCGGAGACTTTCCTGTGGGCGAGTTGTGGATGTTGGCGATGGATCACCCCTGTGTGTTTGGAACCCTCTGGGGCACCATGTTCCATGACAACCATTCCAAATTGTCTATGTCTGCTTATTAAAATCAGACACAATACTAGGTCTCCATCCTTAAGATAATTAAATAATTTCCTTTTGTTGCATTTGTGTGTGCTGCTGTTCAGAAGGTTTCCTCAAAATTTTAATTGAAAAATTTCACAAGTACTGTTTGATTCCCCAAAAGTTTTAGAAATAGCATGCTGGTTTTGAAAGGTCTTTTCTGACCTGAGAGCTAGGTTGGAGGGGGGGTGCAGGGGGGTGAGGGAAGGGAGGGCGGAAGCAGGTTTTCCTGGTCTTGACAGAGGTATCTCCGAACATGGACTCCAGAGTCCCTGGGCTCAGCCTGGGGACTGAGGTCCGTCGGTGTAGGGAAGAGCAGGAACCTCTTGCTGGTTTTGGAGCCCCTGCACCCCCCAGAGCAGCCAGGAAGCCCCTCCCGCCCAGGTCCAGCCTGGCCCTGGGAATTCCCAAGTGGCACAGGCTGGTTAAACAAAGGCCTGCAGCAGGAAGGCCTTGTCAGCAAAGCTGTCAACACAGACAAATATTTGGAAGGGCCAAGGAAGCGGGCGGGAGAGCAGCCGGCAGCCTCTACAGCACCCACAGGAGGCCCGGCAGCTCCTGCGTGCGCCATATCAGCCTACACATTCTGCCCCCACAAAGAAAACAGCTCAGCTCAACCACATTTCCTGTACTTTGTAAACACCGTCCCTGCTCTGTAAGAAAACACCCCTGCAATCGCAACCACCAAACCACTGGGCCAGGCTGTCTTCTCTCCTCTGGGTAGATGTGATCAGACAGACAACGGCCACCTTCTGGTGGTTCTGCAGAAGAATCACTCTCTGCTTCTCAGAAGAACATCATGAAGTCAGGGTCATCAGCCCACTTTGCAGATGAAGAAACTGAGGCCCACACCTAGCATCACACAGCCATCAGGGCAGAGCTGGGATTTGATCTCTTGTCCTTTGAGTCCACACCCCTTGCCCTGAGTCTCTTAGGCACTCTGTCCCGTCCCCATCACGATGGCCAGAACAAGACCTGCTCAATCCACCTGTCCCTCATCCCCACCGCGCCCCTCTCCAAAGCCTTTTCCAGATGCGCACTCTCATGGTCTGAGACCTTGGGATGAACTCTCTTTACGTAATGTATCTGCGTCAGTTTAATTTCATAAATCAGGCCACTTGAAAGCATTACGTGTCCTGGGCAGGGCCCAAGGTGCAGTAGCTTCATGGAGAATCCTTTTGCAAAGTGGCAAACTTTGAATATCTGAAGGTGCCTAAAACCACGTCCTTGCTTTACATATGGGGAAAATGAGGCCCAGAGAGAAGGTGAGATGTCCCCCAGCTCCACCATGCCCTTCCTAAATCCACAGTAGCTACTTGCAAAAGCCTTGAACAGCAAGGAACAGGCCTGTGTGGTTCCCTTTGGGCCCTGGGAAGCTTCTGGATTAATTAGCCCCCTCCAACTACACTAGGCACTTTGCTAAAGACCTTACCTTTCTACACTAATCCCGTGAGCTGGGAGCTCAGAAGGTCAAGCCACTTACCTAATGTCACACAACCATAAAGTGGGCGATCCAGGACTTGGATGTGGCTGTGAGACCAGCGCTCTGTTCTTTTCCCCACTGGGTCCCTGCCTCTCTTGGATGCCAACGAGGATAATAAAACTTTCCCAGCCCTCCCAGGCAGAGCTTGAAGCTAAATTGAGATAATAGACCTGAAAGCCCTTTGAGGAGAAAGTCACAAGTTCTATACAAATGCAGCCTATTGTTGTCAACAAAAGGCTTAAATTGGGAAAAATATCCAAGGAGGGAGATGTTGAAGGCTCTTTGGAGGCTGAAGCAATAATGTGGCACCTGGGAGATCTGGCAAGACTGGTGCTGGCTTATCATTAACTCATTAACTGCCAGACAAGGTGAGCCCAGCTTCCTGCCAAGAGTACCACAATGATATGAGTCACCAATTCTCAAGTGCTTTTTGTGTTTCAGCCATTTTACTAAGTGCCGGGGTTTTAAAATGATCATAATTATTTAATAGTGACATAAGCTGCCATTTAGAGCCTGTGCTATGTACCTGGCATGGGCTATGCCCTTTACATTAAAAGAAATTACTACTCATAGCAGCTCTATGACACAGGCATTAGCCCCATTCTCCTGGTTGAGGGAATGGTGCCTTCGAGAGGGTGAGTCATTACCCAAGGTCACCCAGAGGGCAAATGGGGGTGGGGGCGCAGAGATTTCACCTGAGCTCCCCACCACGCTCAATTTTCTCTTCTGGGGACAAAGGAGGGTGGTGGGCAAAGGGGACCCTTCTCAAACAAGGAGGGGACACAAGAATCATTCCAGACCCAGGCTCCTCCCAGACTACTGTAACAGGAGGTACACAGAGTGCTAAGCTGGGATAGTGGGGTTCACACTCTCTCCTTCCCGCGGGGCTCTGACCTGGAGAGGACTGAAGCTCTATGGAGTTCTGGGGCATCGCTAATCCTAGAAATGAACTGTCAATTCATTTTTGCTGAGCCAGGCTCTGAATCTCACTCCTGTGTTTACAGAAATGCTCCTAACTCCCTGTTGCCCATAGGAAACAGACAAACTCCTGAGGCTGTCATTCGAAGCCCTGGACACTCTGGCTCCACCTTTCCACCCATCACTGTTCATACGTTCCTACACTCCAGCCAGGTACTCTGGATGCCCCGCCCTTTCCTAATCATGCCTGGCCTGGGTTCTGGCCAATTCTTTCTGGAATGTCCTTTCCCTGCTTCTCCTCTGGGGAAACTCCCATTCAACCGTCAAGGCCCAGTTCAAAAGTGACCTCCTCTGTGCAGTCTTCCAAGCTGGCACCTTTCCCCTGTCCCCAAGATAGTGACAGTATTGTCCTCTGTGTCTCCATAGCTGTGTTCCCATAGTTTTCCTAGCATGAATCACCCAGGGTTGTAATTCACTTGTGTATCCTCTTTCCACCAGACCCTGAACTTGGCCTGGGTAGGGGGATTCCTCCCTGGACGCCGCATGCCAGGCAGAGTGCCTGGTGCAGTGTGGCAGGGGTGGGGGCTGTTAGATGAGGAGACGGGAGGCCTGGCTTTTGCTCAGCTCTCAAGCTGCCATGCAACCTGCTGGAAGACTTCAGTTCCTTCTTTGTGAAGAAGGGAAGGGTTTGGGCACAGTGTGTGGGGGATTTTAGCTCTGACACATTGAGAATCTAAGAATCTGGGATTCTAAGAAATAGTTCTGGGCTGCACCCTTTCTGGAAGGTGTGAATGAAGGGTGCCCAGTCTCCCATAGCTTCAAATCTGGTAGGACCTCCTGGGAGGTCTATCTCTGGCCATCATTCTGAAGATGGGGGCCACTTAGGAAGAGCCATCTCAGGACCAACTTCTTTTGTGGTCGTCCATCTCAAGACAGTCACCAACCTGGATGTTCTATGTCAGAGGAGCCCAGCCCCCTTGGGCTGTCAATCTAAGACAGGCCCCGCCCACATGCCTGAGGACCGGGCTGGGTCAGGCTGCGCCTCTCTTACCCTCAGCTGCTCCTCTGGCAGGTCACTACCATCATTGATGCCGCGGTTCATGGACACAAAGCGCTCGAAGGGGGGCTTGTCCCGGACGTTGGGGTTGTGGAGGCTGGTGTTGAGCATGATGATGGAGAAGGACAAAACGTAGCAGGTGTCTGTGGGTTGGGACAGCAGGTCAGAGTCCTGGCCCTGGTTATTCTCCTCTCCTCTGTCCTGACCCCTTCTAGGGATTGAAGGTCAGCCATTCAAGGCCCAAAGGTCCACCGTGTCCTCCTGTCTTGGCATTCGAGGCCCGGCCTCACCTCCCACTCTCACTGGACTCCTTGCTGCCAAGAAAATCCAGCTGTCATGTTCCAAGCCCCTCTGTGCCTTCCCACCCCTGCACTTTTGCTCTTGCTGCCCCCTGCCAGGCATGCTTCCTCTTCCCTTTTCTACCCATTCACACCCTCTTATAGCTCCAGCGTTAGCTCTCCTCCCCGCAGAGCCCTTTCAGCCCCTCTGCCCACTCTGTTCTCTGCCTCCTTGGATCTCGGAGAGCACTTATTGTTGGCACCACTGTTCAGGGCTTAGTCACGTGCTGCTTGGTAATCTGGCTGACATTGTGGGGTTTCTGGAGCCAGAGTGACTGTCCCGTGATTCAGACGTTCAGGTGCAAGGCAGTGAGCCTGGGCGGCGCCTTTGGGAGGGAGGAGACTGCTACTCTGTGGTGTACGTCCAGAACCAGGGAAGTCCAGCTAACGTCCCCAGCTCTCTGATTGACCTTGGGAAAGTCCCTGAGCTCTCTGAAGCTCAGCGTCCCCATCTGTGACGTTCGGAGCTTTAACTTTGAAGTAGCTTTATGTTCTAAACCATCAGTGATTCTACCTCTGATAACAGTGGCACCTAATATTGTTGTTGCTTGCCCTGTGCTAGGCTCTTCCCATCTCCATGACAACCCAGTGAGGAAGGTACTGTTACCACCCCCGTTTTACAGATGAGGAAACTGCAGCACAAGGACGTTAAGTAACATGCCCAAGGTTACAGAATTAAGAAGTAGTTGGATTGTGATTCAAATCTGGTGCTTTAAAATTCCTTCCTTTCTACAAATATTTGAGTACCTACTAAGTGCCGAGGGCTGGGGATTCACTGGTGAATAACTCTGATATGGTTCTGCCCTTGTGGGACAGTTAGACCTGTGGAGCTGGCAGATAATAAAACAAGCAACCACTGAAATCGTATATACCTACAAGCCAGGCCAGATGCTCTATAGGACACACAGCCAGGAAGTATTGTATCTGTGGACAAGTCACTTCCCCTCTCTGAATCTGTATTCTATGCAGGGATGAGAATACTGAGAATACTAGACACCTCGCCGTGTGGCTGTGAGGATTCAATGACTTTGCATGAGTAAAGCACTTAGCACAGGGGAGTACTCAGTAAATAAAATTGGTTGTTGTTGCTATGGTAACTTCAGATCCAGAGAAGAGGCCAGGACAAATCTGCTATGATGGCTTCTTATCTACCCTGTACGGGAGAGTATGGAGGACTGATCTTTGTTGATATCCTTCTATGCTCTTCTGCTCCCTGTGTCCTGCCCAGGCTGTTTCGTGCTACTGGATCTTTGCTTGAACTAGAACTCCTGCCCCAAAGGCCCTTTTATCCCTTGACCTCCTGGAGAACTCCTATTGATTCTTCAGAACCCCACTCAGACCCCACTGCCTCTGGGAAGCCATCCTGGACATGCTGACTCCCTCATCCTTGCCCTCAGACAGGTGTGTTGTTCCCCTAACCCCCTGTGCCTTTATTTCCTGCCTTCTCTTCCAAGGATCATGCCCTAAGCATCTTTGCCCAACAAATAAACACTGAGCAGAGGGCCTGGCACAGAGTCGACGCTCAGTGAGGGCTTGTGAAACGATCTGGGCTCCCAGGGTCTGCTTGAAGGCAGGCAGAGGGGGCGTGGTGGACATGGTGCTTTGGGAAGCGGACCTGTGGCTGGCAATGCTGAAGGGGTTCCGGAGCCCCAGGTCCCACCCCATACTGGCACCTGTGGACTGGAAGACGCCTGGGTTGCAGAGGCAGTATCGAGTGGCAAAGATCTCCATCATCCGGTCGATCTTCTGGGCTTCGCCGGGCAGCCGGAAACTCCACAGGAACTGCCTGGGGCAGGGGGGGGGCAGGGCCATGGGCAGCAAGGTTGGTGGGGACGCTCAGGAGGACCCTGGGCAAGATGCTCTGCTTCTACACTCTTGGTTTCTTTATCCTGGAAATGGGAGAGTCTGCACCTGCCATCTAGGTTCTTGGCGGGGAGTAAGTGGGATTTGTCCTGAGGAACATGCAGAAAGTTTCCAAGAAATGGCCCCCCTTTTTTCCAGAATATGGGAATGAGTGTGCGCTCCCCTCCACCCATCTGAGTCCTAGCACCTTTTGTGGCCCAGCACCTCAGCCCATGATGGAGGTTCTGCCTGCGCCAGGTTCTGCAGCTCCCCCTGCCTGGCCATCGGCCCAATGACCTGACTATGGGACCCGGGCAGAGTGCCTTCTCCTGGATGGGACTCCTTTTCTGGGAACCTAAACTTCCAGCTCTGGAAGTTGATGATTTCCACAGCTTTAAATTCCACCCCCTGAGGGCGAGGGCTGCGCCTATTCCTCTCACATCTCCCGCTGGGCCTCTCATAGGCCTGGGAACCCAGGAACTACTCTGTAAAAGGCTTGTTGAATGAATGAATGAATGAATGAATGAATGAATGAATGAATGAATATTGAGGACTACCCCTTTCCCTCAAAAAGCATGGTAGTTGGAAGGAAGGCCACATTGCCTGGATGGTGGTGGCTTGTTCCTTTTCTGCCTTGAAAACTCCTATTCACCCTTCAAGTCCTAGCTCAAATGCACCCTCTTGGGAGCCAATTTTCCAGGCATTAATCAGCAGCAAGACTTCCTAAACACTTACTATGGGCCAATTCTAAGCATTTTCTTGTTTAGTCCTCACAACTGCATGAGGTTGGTACTACTATCCCCATTTTACAGATGAAGAAACTGTGGCACAAAGAGGTTTTTGCCACTTGCCCAAGATCACACAGGAGGTGAATGGCAGAGCTGGGATATGAACTGGGCAGCCTGGATGCAAAGTGTGCTCCTAACTGATATACTGTCATGCTTCTTGTAGTGATAAAAATCAGAGTAGGAACGATACTCTCTTAATTAGAAAATAATAAGTAATAACAATGCAATACATACCAATCTGTATTAATAAAATTAAAGCAGCACTATTCCAAAAAGTAGTGGGAACGGCAGTAATAGTAGTCATAATGATTACAATGATTAAATATTGTTATAACAATGCTATAATGAAATAATACCAGTGATATTAGCAGCAGTAATGAGACGCGCTCTTCCAGGCCGTCCACGGCTATCATCTCACCCAGCCTCTGCTGTATGAGGCAGGTACTGTCATTCATTCATGTTTGCGCCTCATTCATTCATTTTTGCTTCTGGCTCTTTGTGCTATTAGCCATGTGGCTCGTGATTCCCTGACCCCCAACCTCCTCCCCGTCTGTGCCACCCTCCAGGGCCGGGCTCTGTCCCCTGGACCACTCACCTGAGGGCCTGGACAAGGTTGAGATTGGCGAACTCGTGGCAGTCCACAAAAGCCTGGAGGACCTGCAGATTGAGGGGGTCCCTGTGGAGGGGGCAGAAGGGAGGCTGGGATGCACTGGGGAACTTTTTGGTACCCACTTCCCAGAGGGGGTTGATGTGGGGCAAGGAGAGGAGGGGAGAGATGGCCTCCTTCTGGATCCAGCCACTGTTTGGTCTGCTCACATCAGTCTAACTCCACATTACCCCCTCACCCACGTGCACACCCGTGTCCTCCCACATATGAGCAGACCCCTACCACTCCCCCAGTTCACCAGCACTGCTGTCACCCAGGAGGGGAATATGGCTTTGGAGTGGCTTGTCCTGAGTCGAATCCTTCTTTTGTTACTGCCTGCTTGGGTGACCCCACTCAAACCTCTGGACTTTCCCAAGCCACAGTGTCCTCATCTAAAATGGAGACAACTACACCTCACTCAATTTCTTCTCTCTTTCCAGCTCTTCAGTCAGGAATTGCTGCCCTTCTTGTCACCTGTGTCCCCTGCTTGCTCAGGAGAAGGCATGTATCCTTTGGGGAGCCTGGGAGAAGGATTGCTGGCTCTCTGGTTCAGTTCCACTCTGTCCCTTACAGGCCACCCCCTTCAACCCTGCAGCCAGAGGGGTCCACTCAGCCCATCCTCTGCCCAGACACCTCCCATAGACCCCCACCTTATCACCTACTACTCCCTCCTTCTTTCCCTCACTCTCTTCCAGTCTCACCAGCCTGCTGTTCCTCAAGCATTCTTCTGCCCTGAGTCCTTTGCACATACTGTTCCCTCTGCTTGGAATGCTCTTCCGCTGGATACCTACACTGCTCTCCTCCTTTAAGTTTCAGGCAAACTTCTCTGTGAGACCATTCCCACGCACACTGAAATCACAGCCCTCGGCCCGTGGTTCCCAGCACCTCTCACTTCCCTTCCCTGCTTGCTTTGTGAGCCGAAGCTTTTAAAATTTTCTAACACGTCTTACCTGTTTGGGGGTCTATCTTCCCTGTTAGAATGTACCTCCCAGAGGGCAGTTTTGTCTGTTTTAATCACTGGTATAAATACAGAGTGCCTGGCATAGAGTAGATACTAACAAATATCTATTTGTTAAATAAAGAAAGGAAGGAAGGAAGGAAGGGAGGAAGGAAGAAGGAAAGAAGGAAAGTTTTGATTCAGCATCTGGAGGGGAGTGATCAATAGCCCCTCCAGCCCCAGGAATTATGACACAATTCACCCTCTCACTCACCTGCACACACACACACGCACCACACACACACTCACCTGCACACTCTTGCACACCGTCATTCCCTGCCTCCCTAAGGCCTTGCTCCCTTACCTCTCCCCCAAGTAGGTGCCAATGGCCGTCTTGTTGAGGCCCTCGCCCTTGTACAGGAACCGGGCGATGTCTTGGGCATCGGGGGTCAGCAGCTGGTGCTCAGTGAGATATTGGATGCCCTGGAGGTGGTACACAGAGCCCTGAGGACTGGCATGCTGGCACTGGCGCAGCCCGTTCTAGGAAGCTGTGTCCCTACTTCACAGAAGCTGCCTTTGTAAGGTGGTGAGTTCCCCATCTCTGGAGGCGTGCAAAGAGAGATGGGGTTCCTGCAATGAACCAGATTCATGCCAAGTTCTCCCCTGGGTCCCTTTCATTCTGATGTTCTTTGATTATATGCTTCAATGATTCCATGAATGTATAATTTTAAGATTCAATGATTGAGCCATTCCTTTTGTCCCCTTAAAGTTCACAGTATTTAAAAACAGTGTTTCATTTTGTCTCACAAGTAATCTATGTCCATTGTATAAAAATTAGGAAAAAAACCCCAGCTAAATCAAAAGGAGAGAAAATCGCCTAAGTTCTATCACTCGGAGGTAGGCAGTTGCCATGGTGGTGACTTTCTTCCCCTTTCCATATGAAAGTGGGAACATGCCACGCCCACCACGTTGGAACCTGCTTTTCTGATTTGACAGCATCCCAAAC
This sequence comes from Rhinolophus hipposideros, assembly GCF_964194185.1. Lineage (NCBI taxonomy): Eukaryota > Metazoa > Chordata > Mammalia > Chiroptera > Rhinolophidae > Rhinolophus > Rhinolophus hipposideros. The sequence goes on from NC_138055.1 coordinate 9,445,994, forward strand.
ATGTCTTCCCAAGACCCAGGCACTCGGAGTCTGTCATCCTAATTTTAGGAGTTTTAGGGGTTGGCGTCTGGTTTTCTGTGATGGTTCCTTCATGTCCCTGCTCCTTTTGGAGAAGGAGCTTCTGGAAGATGGGAGGCAATTGATGGGGGACTCTGAGTGACAGGCAGAGGGCCCTGGGGACCCCGCAGTGGCCCCTCCCCGGTGCTTGGGTGGGAGTGTGAGTTAGTGTGCATATGTGTGTGTGTGTGTGGTCCCAGTGGATGGGGGCAGGGGTCTGATTTCTGCAGTTGTGGGAGGTGAATGGGTGTGTGACACTGTGGGCCTGTGACAGGGAAGGGAGGCAGCCTCCAAGGCAGAGCAGTAAATTTCCAGGGCCCCTTGGCTGCCCTGCCCCACCTTCTTTGTATGTCAGTTTGTGGCTTCCTCCTGCCTCGGTTCCTGCAGGAAAGGACCGGACCCCACAGCCACCTAGCAGGATGAGGGGTGAGGGCTGGGGCTGTTCTGAGGCCAGTGGGGGAGGTGTTGGGGTGGGGAGAGCAGCAGCTAAGCTCTCAGTGCTCTGTGCTGGCACCCCAGGTCTGCCCCCCACCAGCCAGGTGGCTGGAAGGCACTTCTGGAGACTGAGCCCCAGAATCTAAGGACCCCCCGTCCAATGCCCTATTCACAGAGGGGGAAACAAAGGCCTAGCGCCAAAGGACTCCGAGTCCATCATAGACTCTATTCCATCCTCCTGGCTCCCCCTTCATGCCTGAGGCTGCTCTGCTGTGTGTGACGGAAGCCCCAGCCGTGACCTGCCATGGGGCACTGAACAAGATGCTGAGCCCTGCTGGGTCTCAGTTTCCTCATCTGTAGGGTGGGTTATTGTGCGCGTTGAGGGAAATGAGAGAACATTGTGAAGAGGTCCGGCATGCAGCAACTCTGACCCCATGACCCAGCCCTCCCCAAACTGCCTACCTTCACGGGGTCCACGTTGAACTTCTTGCGCCCAATGCATTGCTCCTTCTCCTTCTGGGCTGCCCGGCTGTAGAGACGAAAAAGTCAGTGTGGGCTGCCCCAGGACCCCAGGGCACACCCGCTCCAATACCCAAGGACCCTTGAGGACCTGAGGACACCCCTCAGCTAGAGCCAATATTCCCTAGGGGCCTCCAAGAGGGGGCCCCAAACCCCGTGTTGGAATCACCTGTGAGAGCATGAGAAATGCAGGGTCTGGACCCTCTCAGAGCTACCGCACCAGATTCTTCCAATGGGCCCAGCACCATGGCTTTGGGAGCCCAGAATTACTCCAGAAGGAGCATTTAGAGGGGCTTTGTGCTTGGAATGTGGGCAAGAAATCAGGGAAGCTGGGGGGAAGAGCACAAGTTCTGGAGCCAGCCACCTGGTGCAAATCCCACTCCACTGCCTTCTGGTTCAGCCACTTCGGGCAAGTCATTTCATCTATCTGGAACTCAGTTTTCTAGCCTGTAAAATGGGGCGACATTGCCACCTGTCTCCCAGCATTGTTGGGAGGTAAAAGCACTGAAAATATCTGGTGATACGTGCTCTGGCAATGTTACATTGTTGTGATTGGGGCCTGACCAGGGACTCTGGAGACAGGGCCATGTAGGAGTGGGTGTAGGTGTGCCTGTGTGCATTTGTGGGTCGGGGAAGGGAGCTAAACAGGTGGAGGAGATCAGAGGCAACAGGGAATTAAGGGATGGCAGGGGCAAGGTGGGGATTTCCTGGGACACTGGATGTAGGAATCTGTCCGGGGTCCTAGGGGATTATGTAGGGACCAACTGTCTCATCTCAGAAGTGGAGAAACTGAGGCCCAGAGAGGGGTGGGACCAGCCCTGGGTAACAGAGCCCATGGGAGTCTTCCTATAGAAGGGGGGGAATGAATGACACCATGTAGGTGGGGTGACGTGGACCAGCCTCAGTTCTGCCACGGACAGCACCCCTGTCCCCCTGAGGCCCCTGGCTTCTCTGTTCTCATCCTTGGGGCTGAGTTTTCCTCCTCCCTGGCCCATTCCCAGGATGTCCCTGGGATGGGCAGCCATTGGTCAGGGGCTGGGTCAGGGTAGGTTGAAAGGGGCTTTGGATGGAGGTGGGAGGATAGGGCTGTTTCTTAAGAGAGGGAGCTGTCTGGAAACAAGGTCCAGACCGCTGGGATGGAGTCTCGGGGTCGTCCTGTTTCTATCTCCCCCCGCTGCCTCCTCCTCTTGGGGGGCCTGATCCCTGATTTTACCAGGGCCCAGCCTAGGCATGTCCTCTGCTGATTCATCATGTGTGACACCCTTAGGAAGCCACCACAGCAGCTGTCCAGGGTCTCCTGGCCAAGCCCCTCACCTCTCCTCCGTGGTCTCAAAGCAGTCGATTTGCGCAAACACATCTGCAATCTCGTCCTTCAGCTTCTGTGGGGTGGCGGGGTGGGAAGGACATGACAGGGAGGGGGAGTCAGGGGGCAGAGGCCAGGACAGAAGGGGTTTCAGGACCCTTCCCCACAACCACTCCCACTCTTGGTCATGACTCCCAAACGGCCTTGTCCGGACAGATCCCCTCCCCAGATGTCTCATATCCTGAAAATCCCAGGCCCTACTATCGCCTCTATCTGTACCCTTTCTTCCAGCATCTCCTGACTTGGAATGGGCAGCTCCCAAGTACCCATCCTTCGCCCCACTGTATTTCTGGCCTTCCCATCTCTCCTCTCTGAAGCTGTAAAGTCTCCTGCCCACTAGCCAAGCCCACCCAACAAGCCCTGCTCCACCCAGCTGCCATCTTTCTGGAGCACACTTGGTACCTCCCCTGCCTGTGCCCAAACTCCTTCCACGGCTCCCACTACCTCCCCCCGTTCCCCCCAGTTCAGGAGGCATAGATTCTGGCCCTGTGAGCAGGCCTGAGCTCCTCGCCAGCTCCCCTCCATCCATCTGTTTACTCTGTCACTTGCCCCTGACTCAGTGCCCCCTGTGTGCCAAGTACTATGGGTGCACCAGGTACTGGAGAGCGCAGGCCCTCTTCTCAGGAACTTTGCAATCGCAGTGGAACTTCCAGAAGAGGACATTGAGGCACAGAGCGGTGAAGTGACATGTCTAAGGTCTGACTCTAAGTCTCTGCTTTCCCCCACTCTGCTAACTGCCACCACTGGGCAGATGGGCAAGGGGTCAGCTCTTCCAGCATCCCCCTGCAAAGCAGCAGCATGAGCGCTGGCAAGAATCCCCGAAAGGCACCCAACCCTCCCTTACCTCCCCCGAGATCTGTGGGATGGGTGGTCCCAGGGGCTTGTCTTGGGACCCAGGGAGAACATGGGTCCTGGAGCCTCTATCTGAGCCCAGACAGCTCTTGTCCATGTGCTCTTGGCCGAGCCACTGAAAATGGGGGCTCACTCTCAAGTACTAATTGAGTACCTACTATGTGCTGACTGTTGGGCTGCAGATACAGTGGTGGGCAAGACAGACCCAAGCTTTGCTTACATGGAGCTCACAGTTTGGTGGGATTGGGATCATGGTGGTCATAGGGAAATGAAATCACTGTGCAGAAAATGATCACAGTAATGATAGGCACTCGTTAAACACTTGCTGAGTGAATGTTGTGGTACTTTCATCCTTCTCTGGAATCTTAGGTGGACATGTGTCAGGGTGGGGTGGGGTGGGGTTCCAACATACTGTAGCCAGTATGGTCAGGAGCCTCTAGGAGGAGGTAGTGTTTGAACTGAGAGTGAAATAATGAGGAGGAGCATAACGAGAGCTTGAGAGAGTCCCAGGCAGAGGGTACTGTGAGTGCAAAGGCCCAGGGGCAGGACTGTGCATGGCACATTCTAGGCTGCTGAGAATCAGATGTGCCAAGTCTGAAAAGCTGGTAAACTGGAAAGTGCTGGGCACATATTGGTGTTATGTTGATCAAATGGTCTCCATTTTAGCGGGGGATGAAGCTGAGGCCCAGCATGGGGATGAGAGTTGATTGAGGGCACCCAGGTGGGAGTAGAACCTACCATTGGATGAGGTGTACAGAGCCTCATATGGGCTCTGCACACAGGAAGGGCTTGATCCATGGCGGTCCTTCCCTCCCCCACTCTCTTGTCTCTCTCTTGGCAGCTAAGCCCAGGAGGGGGGAGAAGTCCCCTGGGAATTCTGTTCTTCCCCACGGCTGGGGGCTGGGGCTGAAGCTAGGTGTGGCTAGAACCTGGCCCCCTCTCTGACCAGGCTGGGCTCTGGGGAGGGCGGGAGAGGTGTGAGCATGTATGAGTGTTTGTGGATATGTGTGGTTTGAGGGTGTGTCACTATGAACGTGTGTAAGTGCGTGTGTGTGGACATGAGTATGTATATTTGTGAGTAAGAGTGTGCACTCACCTGGATGTCCTCCAGAAGCTGCTTGCGGTGCCATTTGATCAGCTGAAGCTCCTCAGTTTCCCCAGTGCTCAGCTCTGCTGGGTCTGGAAAGAGGTGAACCAGTGGTTACTGGCTGGCTCACCACCCTCCCCTCCATCACTCAGCTCCAGCTACACGGGCTAACTCTCCCGGTCCTCTTTCCTTCAGAAACCGCTGACTTGTTTGCCCTTTTTGCTCAGGACTTGGCTCAGATGTCACCTCCTCCAAGAGGCCTTTCTTTTTTTCTTTTCTTTTTTTTTATGAGGAGGGAGCAACTCACAGTGGCCATGTGGGGATTGAACTGGCAACCTTGTCGTTATTAGCACAGGCTCTAATCAACTGAGCTGACCGTTCACCCCACAAGAGGCTCTTCTTGACCACTTTGTCTAAATCAGCTCCTCCCCCCCTCCTCTCCTACCCAGATTACTGTTTCTTCTACCCCTCAGGTATAGATACCCTGAAATGATCTGTGTACTATTGCATTCATTATACTCTTAGCTTCATGAAAGCAAGCACTTCAACTATTTTGTTCACTGCTGCATCCTCCGCAGCTAAAAAGAACCTGACACACAGCAGATACTCAATAAAATATTTTTGGAGCCATTCATCCTTTCCTGGAACTTTAATTTACTTCTTCATGGGATCACATATCTGTCATTTATTCACTTATTTGCACAGCCAGGAAGTGGTGTATCATTTTGCCTCACATCCCATTGGCTAAATGTAGTCACATGGCCATACCTAGCTGCAAGGGAGGCTGGAAAATGAGCTTGTAGTAGAGTGGTCCTGATATCCTTAGTATGTGAGATGAGGAGCAGCCGTCTTGGACTTTAAGATAGAAGCTGCATATTGAAATGGCAGGGTACCAAGCTAGAAGCAGCCTGGGCCCTGGGCATCCATGGAGAAGAGTCATCATATTCACCTTGACCTACTACCCAATTGGATTTTTCAATGAAAGAGAAATAGGTTTTGAGAATGTCTCCATCACCATTATTCTGAGTCTCTGTTATAGCAGCCAAACCTGAAACTTAATACAGTGTCCTTATTTGTGATCTATGTCATGTGAAATATGAACCATAATCCTTACCTAGAGTGTGGTTCTTAGGATTAAAAGAGCTGAACGTTGTCAAACATCCAGCAAGTATCTGACACATGGTAAGGGTCCAACACATGTATAATGGATGCTATGTTGTGTCATCCAGCTTTCTTCTTTATTCCCCCAGCTGCTAGGAGTATAGCCTGCTAATGTCTTATAGCTGAGTCCCTCCCCAGTAATTTGCCTCAGCCAAACGGAGCTGTCTCACCCAAACATATGCCCCTCTCCTAGGGCAGTCACTGCAATCAAAAGCCTTGTTTCTGGACCTGAGTCAGTTTTCAGACCCAGGACATATTGATTGAAGGAGAGGCTGGGTCCCCAGAAGGAAGGGTCCTGCAACACTGTGGCATGCATATATGGTAATGATTCCTCTGGTCAAATAACCAAGATGGGTCTGTCTCACCCACTAAGTTATAAAGTCAAGCAAGCCCAATAGCAGTTCTTTGTAAGTGGTTCACCTAAGAACAGGCATGAGCAGAGCAAGCAGGTTCCAGTAAGCCCCATGGATAGATGGTCGTGCCATCCACTTCTGTTGCACCAGGACCTGTCCCTCAGCTCACATCCTGTCTGCATGGGTGCCTTTCTTGTGACCTTCTGACAAAGGATAAAAATGCTTGAGCTTGGTTTCAGGATAGGTGGCTCAGTGTTTGGGTACAAGTGAAAACTGGAAAGCTATTAATATAGCCCTATTCAAAAGTAGTCTAGAAAGACAGTGGTGAGAATCCTGCCAATGGGCAGGGTACCTGGTCATCTATTTCATGTGGAAAGAGAAGTGATGTGAAGTAGGAATATACATACGTTCATGGGCAGTAAAGGATGGCTTTGCTTCTTGGTCAGAGGCTGGAAAGGAGAAAGATTGGAAGATTGGGAGCAGAGAGGTCTGGGGAAGAGGCAAGTGGATGGCCCTATGGGAATGGACACAGAGTGGGAAGATTTTTGTAAAGCACATTTATATGCCCCAGCAAGCATCTACCACAGGAAAGGCAGAATGACTTGGCCAGTTGACATCAGCCAGTCTCTGATTGGCCAGCCCAGTGTTGGTACAATGGCACATGAATGAAGTAGCCATGTGGCCTGGGTGGAGGCTATGCATAGATCCACTCACTCAGGCTCCTTGAGCCACTACTGAATATCTGACCTGCCAGCAACAGAGACTCATTGTTTCTCAAGAAGATCAGCCAGCAACTTGGTAGCAAATTGAGTACTCTGCATCCCTTCTATGCTGCAGAGGCCAGCAATTCATCTTTACTGGAATCCACATACGTTCTGGACAGGTGGGAACCTCTCCTGCCCTCAGAGCCTCGGCCAGCATCAGCTGCCAAGGATATCCAGAGGGTTTGATCTGCTGACACAGAGCACTCATGGCATTACATTAGATTGAAGGACCTTCTTTACAGTAAAGGAGCTGTGGGAGGAGCATGTGACCACAGGACCTGGTGGGCCAGTCAGCGTTTACCCACCAGAAGACGCCGGCTTGGTGGAACGATGGACCAGCATCTTGGAGGTGCAGCTGAGGTGTCAGCTTGGAGATACTATTCTGCTTGGATGGGCACCATCCCTCAGGATACCCTCGACACCTTAAATTAATGACCATCAGACGGTGCTTTGTCCCCGGTCACCTACACGGATCCAAGAACAAAGAGGAGGAGGGGATCCAGTACCATTTCCTAGTGACTCACTTGGGAGTTTTCCTTTCTGTTCCTGCAACTCAGCAGCTCTGCAGCTCTAGAGTTCCTGGTTTCCAGGGGTGGGGGGATGGGGGAAGTGGCCCTTATACCAGAAGGCAAAGCAAGAGTTCCATTAAACTTTAAGATCAAAAACTTCTACTCCATGCCATCAGCTTCGTCTAAATTGTGTCGTTCAATCCTCACAATTCTGTGAAGTGAGTCTTTTTCCATTTAAGACACTGAGGCTCAGAGAGTGTCTGAGTGAAGTGATTTGCCCCAGGTCCCACAGCCAAGAAATGGCAGTGCTGGGATTAGAACTCTGGTTTGCTGACACCTAACACTCTGTCCCAGTAGAGGTGCATTCTGCATGCTATGGGGACATTCCGGGGACTAAGACGAGACGTGAGGAGCCATCTCTATGGAGACATTAGCAAGAACATAGCAGTGCTAGAGGCTGGGACCTGGAACTCCTTAGGCAGGACAGGGAGGGAGGCTGAGTGCTCTCATGGAAAAACCCAGGCACCTCTAGTTGACTCTGGGGTGAAAGATCAGATTTTTTCTTTTGTTTGTTTGCTTCCCATTGTTTTTCTGTTGGCTGGGGCTTGTGTCCTGAGTCCAGTTTCTGCGATGCACTGTTGGAGGCCACATATTTCTAGACAGACTGCTCGTCTGAGAGAAGCCAGGTTTTAGCATTTCAATGAATAATCCCTAATGTGGATGGTCAACAGGTGAGCTATGGGCTCCGGTAGCCAGTTCCTAGGATGACTCCTCTTCTCACCAGTTCTCCTGAGCTCCCAGCTCCTCTTCCAGGCCAGGAGCCACATTGCACACCCTCAGCTCCAACCCCTCCCTGAGTTTCAGACACTTGTATCCCCTTGGGCACTGGCCATCATCTCGCTTGTCATCGGGGCTTGTCATTACGACCAAAATGGAAGGCCTAGAATTTCCCCTCGATTTTTCCTGAGCTGTGGGATGGTCCCCGAGATACCTGGGCCAGAAGCCCAGGAGGCAGGTGGAGACACACCTCTCTCACCCTCATGTCTCCTCCCTCACCAAGCCCCATCTATCTTCGTCCTGTTCCCATGGCCCCTCCCCTCACCCAGACCATGGGCTCCCGTCTCTGGCTGATGTAGAGCCTGCCCATGTCTCCTTGCCTCCACTCTGCCCTTCCAACGCAGTCTCCCTTGGTGTCCTATAGTTCTTGGGATAACGACTCCCAATCGTATGGGCTCACCAGTCCTGCTGTGTCCCCCCCCCATCCTCATCGCACACTGTGTACCCCCGCCCCCTAGGCTTGAGGCCTCACTGGCTGCCCTACATTTGCTCCCAGGTGCTCTCTCCCTCTGCAGGCCTTTGCGCATGCTGTTCCCTGTGCTGGAATGCCCTTCCTTCTCCTCTCTGCTCAGGAGCTCCTACTTTTCCTCTCAGGTGCTTACTGGGCATTATCCTCTCTCTCACCTTCTCACCACTCACTGTAGTAGGTCTTGAATCTGCGTAGCTCAATAAACAAGCCCAGCCATTGGTTAAGGACAGGAGTAATAGTTGGGCACCTACTATGTGCCAGACCCTGTGTGCTCTAGGCTCTTCCCATCCACTATCTCATTTGATTCTAATAACAGCTTTGGAAGGAAGATATTTCTAATTTCATTTTGTACATGAGACATCTGAGACTCCGAGGGGTTAAGTGACTGGCCCAAGGTGACACGGCTGAAACTCACTGGGATAGAGCTGGCTGGGATTCACATCCAGGCCCATCTGGGCTTCTGAGGACTCAACCCTGACGTGAATCATCTGAATATCACCCTACAAACCATCAAAACCCCATCAGATGCTAACCCTGGATATTTTGACATGGAAATGCCGACCATAGTTACATGCTTGAGAATGAAGGAGAAATGCAGAATGATGCCTACAGTCTGAGCCCCTTTGGGGTAAGAAATTAAACAAAGCCAACATCATAGAGCTGGGGACACTGAGGCACAGGTGTGGATGGAGGTGGTTTTCCCAGGAGGGTGGGACAGTGTGGTGGGGGTGAGGGGGCTGTTTTCATTTCTTTTCATACAGCAGCTCCTTTTGTGGTTTGACAGAGTCGTGGATACTCTTGGTCCACTGTCCCCTCTGTTGGGGTCATGACCCCAGCAGGTGCAGCTGGCCAAGTGCATTTGAACCTCTGAGACAGTGGGCACAGCTCCTAGACTGCTACAACCATCATGTGGTACACGAGGGCCTTCCCACCCTTCACCTATTTGGTAAAAATTGGGGGTTTCTCCCCATTTCAGAGCTGAGGACACTGAGGTTCACGGAGGGTGAGAATGGCTGCTTCTGATTCCAAGCATGTTTCAGTCACTGGTGTAGCTCAGGGCAGGTAGAGTTTTAACAACAACAACAATAATAATGACAACAACAGTAATAAAACAAAAAATAACAACATGGTAATAACAGTCGTCACACCCCCACTTCCCCCCAAGCTCTGTTTACCCCCCACTTGGCTCTGTGTTTTTCACACCTCCCAAGGGCTGCCTTTAAACTATGACCCCACCCATGCGGGGGCTGGGGCTGGGGCTGCCCTCTGGCCCCAGTGCTCAGTCCAGCCATGCATGGTCTGACCCCCGCCCGACTATCTGCCCCACTCCTCTCCACTTCCCCTTTGTCCTTCCTCTTTCCCATCGTATTTTTAGAAATCCTTCTGCTTGCAGCCCCACTTCCAGGACAGCTGGCCTCGCTTCCTCTTTTCCAGGGCAGGAGGAGGGTGCTATCCTGGGGCCCTGAGGGCAGAGGCTCCTCTGAGTCTTGTGGGAGGGCCACTGGGCAAGAGGGGGTGTGGGGAGGGACCTGCTCCAAGCCTCAGCCTGCCCTGCGGGTGCAGGGTGCAGGGTGCACTGTGCACCGTGTGGCTTCCCCCCAGCGGCTGAGCTGCCTCTATTTTTAACTGCACCGGTCGGTCAGTCGCTGCACCAGCCCAGGGCTGTCTTTGGTTATGTCGGGGCTTTGTTGCCTGGACCTCTCACCTTCCTGGCAGGCTGTGGGGGAGGGGGCTTGACCTGCTCCTGGATGTCACACACCCATGACTGGAGGAGGGGAGGCAACTCTGGGGGGACCTTTACCACAGACCTGCCCATTGTACAGGTGGGGAAACTGAGGCCCATCATGACCACTGGCAGGTTGGTGTAGAGCTGGGACCCAAGCGAGGTCTGGCTGATTCCAAATTCCTTTTCATTGCCCAGGTCAGGCTGGGATGATAGTACTCGATTATAAATGACAAATTTGAGCTCAGAGAGAGGTAGTCACCAGGCCGTGGAGGCGCTTTGGTTAAGACCCAGTCTGGAAAACAGATTAATGACCTTCTCTGGCCTCCTTCAGGAAGTCATCCCAGATTTCTCCTGCCTGGGTGGAAAGTCGCTTCCTTCCATGCTCCAGGTCTGTGCCCATCTGCACATCTGCCCTGGGTCATTGTCCTGCAGATCTGTCCCCCTTCCCCCAACACCCCAGACCAGCATCTCCCCAGGATTGGTTAGTGCTGTCCCCAGCATTGCACAGCACAGGGCCCGCACACCAGAGAACTATGTATAGAATGAATGAATGGATGAATAAAAGCACCAGTCAACAGAGACTTCAAATCTCCCAAGAGACTGCTTGTGTTGACCCCACTGAATCTATTTCCTTCCAGGGCCAGCCAAAGCAAAACAGTGACTCGCCTTCTGGCCTCCCCTGAATGCCCCTGCCCGCCACAGCCCGGGCTAACCTGGGCTCGCGCTCCTTTCTGGGGCTTGTCCCTATTTTGCCATTTACCGACCACCTGAATTTGGACAAGTCAGTTCTCTCCTCCAGTTCACTAAAGTGAGCCTCAGTTTCCTCATTTGCATTATGAAGACAATCATCCCTGTTCGGGAGATGGGCAATGATCTGCTTCAGCAAGACTGTTTCCCTCTTGGGCCTCCTTTGTTCCATCTGTAAATGGGGTTGTTGAAATGGATTGGTGGGGTGAGGGGAGGCCCAAGGGGCGAGGTCAGACTGCTCTGTGTAAGGTTTTGTTTGAAGAAAGGGTTCTGTTGCTAACAGGATTGAGGGCATCTGACCTAAGCAACCAGACAGCTCTTGGCAGCCCTTGTCTTCTGGAATTGCAGGCAATGCTGGGACATCCTGAGACACGGGGCACAGAGGCTGGGCCTTTCTTCTCTGCCTCACAGAAACACAGCGCCATCCCATTCTCTCCCACACCAACTGTACTGCCTCCTTCTTTCCTTTTTCCCTCCACACACAGAGTCTTGCTTCCCTGGGAGAGTTTCAGCCACGGCCCGCAGCTGCTTATTCCTGGCCCTCTCCATGGGCGCTAGGTGGTGTCTGCAGTGCCCCCAAAGGCCGCCCTCACCCCCGCAAAAGGCCAAACGGGTTTCAGGGCTCTTGTAACACCCAGATAGGCATCACTGTCACCAACATTGTCACCTTCAACACAAGCAACCTTTCTCAGCGCCACCTCTGGGCCTTTGCACTGGCTTTTCCTTCCTCCTGGAGTATTCCTTCTCCAGAAACCCGCAAGGATCACTCCGTCTCTGTGTTACCACCTGACAGATGACATTCATATATTTACTATCTTTCTCCCTTCTGGAATGTAAGTTCATGAGGGCAGCGACAGTGCCTGTTTTGTTTACTGCATTCTCGGCCCCTGGAACACACCTGGCAGCTAGCCTGAGCTTATCAACTTGCTTTTGCATTTCCCACCCTTGTTATATCTGTTTACACATCGATTCCTTCCAGGATCCTATGAGACCGGCACTAATACCCCCATTCTACAGAAGAGGAAACTGAGGCCTGGAGAGGTTGGCCCCAGGGGCTTACCTGGGTGGCACAAGTCCATTCTGAAGCCCCCAGGGAAGGGTGGCTTGAGCTCCCGTTGCCTACTGACCAGCTGCTCCTTGGGTTGGCCAGGCAGAGATGTGTCACCTCGGCTGCCACAGGCCCTTTCTCGCTTGCCCCGCCCAGCCCCGTGTGGGGAGGAAGTCCGTCCTGCTGGGGTCTGATGCGTAGGCTCTTGACGTAGCAGCAGCACTTCCTAAAAATGAGCAGTTTTGAGTAGCAGAGGCCCTGCATTTTGGGTGTGAACAAGGGAGGGATAAGCAAAAGAGACAGGGGGAGAGTGGGGGGAAAAAAGGGAAAGACAGTGAGACAGAAAGAAACACACATACACACGTACATAAAGGAAGATGGTTACTAGAGGACAGAATCTTCACCAGGGAACAATGGGTATTCAATCAGCAACCTCCCCACATGTAAAGTGAAAGGTCACTTAACCTGGACAGTCTAAGCTGGGCTCCACAGATTCTACCCCCACAAACTCTCTTTCATCAACTCTCCCTTGAGAAAAGAAAAATTAATTCAGTGCTAGGAAGGGCTTTGCTTCTCCTCAATGAAATGTCTGGCTTTTTCCTGTCTAGTGACTAGTTGGGCAATATGTTCAGTTTCTCTTTTCCTCCAGGCTACTAGGAAACTCACAGTCAAATCTGAAGCTCCTTTATAGCTGTCTATTGCAGCATACAGACTTTGGGGCTAGACTCAGCTGTATGACTTTCAGCTCTGCCACTCAGCCCTTTGTGACCATGGGCAAGTCACTTATCTGCAATGAGCCTCAGTTTGCTTACCTATAAAAGGGGTATAGGAAAGATGGAGGGAGATAGCGTGTATAAGATGCTGGGACATAGTGGGTACTCAATCAATTCTGTCTTCTTTCTACTTCTGGTTTTGATTTTCTTTTTTGGTTAAAATTCACCATTTTATTGCTTGTAACTTTTCTGACAGGTTGATTCAAATCCTTTGTGGAAAAACGTATGGTAGAAATACTTATAAAATAAATGCTCGTTCCTTATAACTTTGTGGCACATATTGCTTTATTCTTCTGTTTCCCTAACAGTCTGGAGGCCCCATGAGGACAAGGTCACCTCTGTGTCCCCATGTCTGGCAAATGCTGGGGACACAGAGGTTGTTCAAGGCTGCAATAAGTGAATGAATGAATAAAAGGAGCATAAGGGAAACGGTGTATTTAGTACAAAAGTTGGTTCTAATTTCCATCCCTCCCTGTATCCACATCTCTGGGCACTGTGACATTCCACATGAAGATGTGGAGGCTATTCCTTCTCTCCTTGAATCTAGGCTGTGTTTCTTTAACTACCAGAATGTGATGTTATATGACTTTCAAGGCTAGGCTTTAAGAAGTTTTGTAGCTCTCACCCTTGTTCTTGGACCCCTGCCCAGTTGCCATGGGAACCAGCTTGGGCTAGTCTACTGGAGCATGGGAGACCACATGGAGGATTGCCTCCTGGTTACAGTCTCAGGAGGGAGCCCAGCCAACACCAGAAGAAGAACCTCTAAGCTGAGCCCAACCCTGATCGCTGTTGCATAGCACTGGGAGAAATAGTGTTTGTTGTTTTAAGCCACCAACTTTTGGGGTGGCTTGTTATGCAACAAAAGCTCACTGATACAGATGAAATTCAGTGCCTTCGTTTCATTGAAGAGGAAAACTGAGGCTCATTTCTGGGGCATGCTTGGCCAAGTTGAAATTTGACTTCGTAGCCAGCTCAGGACTAGAGGCCAGGCCTACTGCCAGTCCAGTGCCCTCAGGCCTCCATGAAACTGCCACTCCCCGCCCCCCATCTACAGGTTCTTGCATAACTCAAGGTTATTTTCTAGGAAACTTGTTGAAATTATCTCCATGGTAAACTAGATTTTTCTCAACAAATCCAGGCCCGAGGCACAAAAAAACCATTTCCTGGGTCATTTTAAAAAGAAAAATGGGGAGAAAGGTGTGATTTCCTGGGCAGAAAAGTGTTAGCATAGCAAGTCTGAGACTGCTCTCCCTAGAAAGGCTTGTTTGCAAGTTCGGCCCTTAGCTGGCGTCTGGGAACTTGGATTTTGGGAGCGTCCCTACCACCCCGATAAGAGTGGCTCGCTGAGCTTAAACTGTTTGTGCAAACAGTGTGGTTTATGCTGAACACTTGCTTTCCTTCTGGGACTCTGGAATTTTCGTATGTGCTAGGCAGAGGGTGCCTACATGACCAGCCCCCAGTAAAAACTGTGGGCACTGAATCTCTACTGAGCTCCCTGGTTGACGACACCTTGCATGTGTTTTCACAATTTGTTGTTGGAGGAATGGAGTGCCTGCCATGTGACTTCACTCGGGAGGACCAAGCTCATGCCTGGTTTTCTCTGGCCTTCATCCCAGGTGTTTTCTGCTGATTTTGCTTTGTATTCTTTGGCTGTAATAGGTCATAGCTATAGGTAAGACTGTATGCTGAGTTCTGCGAATCCTCCTGGTGAATCATTGAACCTGGGGATGGTCTTGGGACCCCTGACACAGGCCCTAATGCTGCAGCCAGGCCCAATGATGTAACTTGCCCAGGGCCACAGTTTGGCATCTGGGACTTTCCTTTGTCTGAAGGGCTGGTTGAATGGTTCAGTTATCATTGCTATCTCATTCTCTAGGACCCAATGCAAATATCATCTCCTCTGTGAAGCCTGTGGTTTCACCTCCTTTCCCTCTGCCTCTGCAGCCCTGGTCATATTTAACAGCTTGTATGCAGGTAGCCTGGGAGGGAGGGATCGTCTCATTGTGGGTAGGAAAGGGTTTGGTAGCATCAATGGCAGAGAAGCCATAAGGATCTGTGTTCAAATCCAGACTCAGCATTTGCTAGTTGCGTGAACTTCTCCCCTTTAAGCCTTGTTTTTTGTCATCTGCAAAATGGGGACACATAAGATTAGGTTTGCTTACACGGAACAGAAAACTCAAATAATGGTTTATAGAAATTAGACCTATATTTGTCTTACAAGAAAGAAAGTAGGAAATACAGGAGTGCCTTCATAGAAGCCTAGTAATCAGGGATCCTGGCTTCTTCTAACTTTCTGTTTCTAGTCTCAAGTTCTCCTCATGGTCCAAAGTGGCTGCCTGATCTCCAGCCATTGTGCCTGAATTTCAGATAGGAAGAAGGATGAAGATGGGAAGAGCTCCCCTTAAAGGGATCTTCCCGAGGCTCTTTCTGGCTTGAAGTCAGCCCTTCTTCCCGAAATGGGGCTCTGCTTCCTCCATGCACACTATATTGAGGTCTGCAGTTGGTGATGGGACAATACACAGCAGTCACAAAATATGGGGTCTGGGTGGTCCCTAAACTAACATCACTACATGTGCTCACTACATGTCAGGCACTGTGTTAAGTGCTTGTACATCATCTCATTTAATCATTTACACAACCCGATGAAGTGTATTATAATCCCTGTTTTATACATGTGGTAATTGAATTCAGAGAGGTTAAGTCACTTACCTAGGTTCACACAGCCAGGAAGAGGCAAAGCTCAGATTCAAGCCCTCCACTCTCTGCCTTCATTCCCACTTTGAACTTGTGCAAGCATCAAACATTTCAGAAGTTCAGCGGCCTGCCCACCCCCAGGGGAGAGATAGGAAATGTCCAGCTCTAGAATCTAACCATAGTAAGATCACACAGGTAGTGCTTCCTACCTGCCCCCAAACTCAGCCTTCCTCACCTGGCCACAGTTGGCTTGAGGGCAAAACAGCTAGAAGGATCTTAGATGTGGTCTAATGCAATGACCTTGCTTACACATGGGGGAACTGAGACTTGGAGAGAGAGAGGACTTAGAGTAAGGGGAAAAACCTGACCTTGAGCCCATTTGAGCTGCATGGTTAGAGTAATCCATCCATCTATCCATCTGTTCAGTTGATGATTATTAGAAGTGTACTATGTGCCATGTGCTGTTCTTGGCACTGGCGCAAGATTGACAATAATCCCAGCGCTCGTGGGGCGCATGGGTGAATCAGCTGAGCTGGGTGGGACACAGCAGGTGGCGGGCAGGGTGTGCGTGTGGAATGATTCATCCCTGAGGTCCGTTCCCTCCATAATTTTCTCTGATTTCTCATTTTTCCTCATGACTTGGAACTGGAGACAGCCTCCAGTCTGGCAGATGGAACATTTGTGCAACTTGGCACTGCTGGGGCTCTGGACTGTGAGACCCGAGCTGTAAGTGGGGCTTCAGAAGCCCAGGGGTTCCCCCAGACCTGTCACTCCTCATCCAGGCCTGGCCACAGACTTCCTGGGAGCACAGAGGGACAGAAGGAAGCAGGGCCCAGGGAGGGTCCATGATTCAGGAAGCCAAAGGCAGGGATGGGTGTCCAGGGCAATGGAGCCTACAGTGATGTTCAAGTTCACATCTAGAAGTTGCCCCAATGAGATATTTGCACACGGAGGCTCATCCCAGCATCACTGATAACTGGGAATTGGGAAAGTCAAAATGCTCATCAGCGACTGAACGGTTAATAAATTATGCTGCATACAGACTATGGGACAATGTGAGTCATTAAAGAGAATAATGAAGATATAGAATTCAAATTCTTTGGTTTTAAGTAAACATAACTCAGTCTAACTTAAACTGGCTCCGTTCCTGGAGAGTCAGGGATGGGGCTGGGGTTGGCCTCGGAGATGTTCTTGTTCTCTCTCTCTGTCTCTATCTCACTCTCATTCTCTCAGTCTGTCTTAGCTGTTTCTTCGTGTGGCTTTAGATGGGTTTTCTCTATAGTGCAGCTAGCCTGTCCACAGGTAGCTCCAGGCTCACATCAAATTACCTTTGACTTCAGAAAGTGGGCCGACCAAAAAAATTCTCAGGGAAAGATTTTGATTGACTAGGCCTGGGTCATGTGCCCATCTCTGGACCAATCACTGCAACAGTATGGGAGGAACACCATAATTGGTCAGGCGTGGGTCCCATGCCCAGCCCCAGTGGTCAGAAGGGAGGTGAGGGGATAGACCACCCCACCAGAACCACCAGGAAAAGGGCAGTTCCTTGAAGGAAGAAAAACTGAGCAGATAAAAACAGATGTTCACTCTTATTATTTTGGGGTAAGCTTTTGTCTTTTCTATTTCTTCTGTTTTTATTATACAGATGACCCTAGACTACATTGATTGATATGAAAAATTATTCTCAACATCGAGCTGAGTGTATGTGTCTATAGCATAGGGGTCAGAGGCAGACTCTGGAGCTAGACTGCCTGGGTTATAATCCCAACATTGCCACTTTCTTATCATGGTCTTGGGCAATTGACATAATCTCCTGGAGCCTCAGTTTCCTCATCTGTAAAATGGGCATAATAACAGTGCCTCCCTCATAGCGTTGCTGTGAGAATTAAACAAGTTAACCCATATCAAACATGTTTGGATGGTGTTTGGCATGGAGTGGCTTTTTGATAAATGTTAGCAATTATAGATGCCTACAGCAGAAGTTATCAACCTGAATTCTCACAGGGGTCAGGCAGGTAAGTAAATGAGGGAAGTGGAGACAAACAGGGAATGGTGGGGACTGTGGCAAAACAGAGAGGCTTGTCCCATATGAAGTGGGCAACTGGTCCTCAGCTTTAGCCGACTATTGCCATGAAGACACAGGAGCCCAGAATGGCCAGAGGTCTGTTTTCCAAGAATAGCTGGATTTATAAATTTTTGTATGATATTAATAATCAATTCATTTTGTTTGTTTTTTTATTGTAAAATGCTGAGCTGGAGAACAAGGTGAAAACTAACAAAATGGGTGGATCGGTGGATCGGCTTCTGGCTCACCCATTTGATGCTTGGGAGGTAAACACACAATGGAAGAACGGTCACCAACACAACAGACCTCGTCTCTGTGCTGTGGGATTTAAGGTGACTTGAACTTTCCTTGTATTTGAATGTTTTATTCAACAACATCAACAACAGAAGAGCTGGCAGGAGCTGTAGGAGGCTGGACGACGAGCACGTGGGAAGAGAAGGTAAAAACGGTAACGGCCAGATAGTTGTGCTTGGTGCAGCCCAGGAAGGGTCTCTCCTCCTAATGGGAACCCGCCTTCATCATGACAGTGCAGTGACGGAGCAGGGGAGGCCCAAAGCTGTATTCTCAATAATGGTGGCCCAGGCCGGTGAAGTCTTCTCTTACTTGAGGAGCCCTGGACATGGGCTCAAATTTCAGTCTTACCTGTGTGGCCTGGGACATGTGACCTTATCCTGTGAATCTGCTTCTTTACCTGCAAAAAGAAGCAAGAATACCTCCTTCTTTCCTCTGTGGGTGAGGGTACCAAAGCACACCTGTGAGTGCCGGAGTCCAGTAGCCAGGGTCACAGATGTGCCGCCCACATCTGAGAATGTCTCCCTTCTGAGAATTTGCCCTTTTGTGCTGGAGACGTGTGTGCTCTCCAGATCACGAGTGCTTTTACCTGAGCATGGGACTTGCGTGGTGGAATTTCAAGGGGAGGGGAGATTTTAAGTGAGAGCTGTCATTTCATGCTGCGTGGGCAGCCAGGAGTTCTTGAGCGCAAACTTTGTGCCAAGCCAGGTGCTGGGTGCTGGGGACAGAAAACTAAACAGCCACTGACAACACTCAGTGATAAACCCGAGGGGGCAGAGGGTCTCTTCACCCATTCAGCGAGGGCTTCGCAGAGCAGGGTGACTACCCGGGGTCTTGGATATTTGCACAAGGAAGGAAAGAATCCTGTTGAAGGTCAAGCAGGAGTCTGTGCTTTGGAGAAGGGGAGGGGGAGGGTGTTCCAGGTTCAAGGAACAGCCTGAGCAAAGGCTCAGAGGCTTGAGATGCAATGCAGGCTGGGACTTGGGATGAATCCAGGCCTGGATCTAGTTCTCCCTCCTCTGCCCCTCCACCTCTTCCTGGGTCTCCACCCTGTACTCTGCTGTTCCCTGACTCCCACTTCCCCTTTCCAACCCAGGCGGCAGTAATTTCGGAACAGCAGTTTCTGCTGGGAACAGGAATACACACTGGCACATCGAGGGCATGTGTACATATCACATGCACGAGGAGGTGGCCCCGGGCTCCCCCTCTCTCCCAAGCTCACTGGAGTAGGGGTCTGGGGGAAGCAGAAGGTCTCCAGGGGGCCCGTGTGGCTCAGTCAGGGGGTGGGGCAGGGCTAAGGTCTGAGACAAGCCAGAGGCAATGCCTCCCTCGTGGTCACCAGATATCTGCGCAATTCCAGGAGGAGTCTCATACCTACTTGACCACATACACCTGGATGGAAGGGATCCCGGGAAACGATGCACCTGGTCTTTGCAGCATCTAAGTGGGAGGTGGAATGAAGGAAGCTGCAGGTAGGAACCGAGGCACAGGCCTATGGGGCCCTGAAGGCAGATTCCCCCCCCCAGGGGCTGAGGGGGAACAGCCAGAGGTACAGGAGGAATCCAGGAGTGGTCAGAGACCCTGGGCGAGGGTCCTGCGAGAGGTGGTCAGCAGGTCCCCTCTGTGGGGGAGGCGGAGGTCTCTGAGCTTCCAGTGCATTAGCAGCCGGGCGCCTGGGGGTGGGAGTTGGTGAGGCAGGGGCATCAGGCAGGGGGAATGAGGAAGTGGAAGCAGTGGGGAAGCAGTATGGCAAGAAGAGAGCAGAGGTGGGGTCCATCTGAGTGGAGGGGCAGGCTGAGGAGGGTGTCTTAAAAAAGAGAGCGACTTGAGTCAAAGCATCGGAGACCCAGGGAATTTGTGACCAGAGAGGGTCGCTGGGAGAAGGAGAGGAGGGCCCAGAGTGGAGGGGCAGCCTGGGAGAAAGGCCCAAGGGCATGTCTGCTCCCCACTTCACAGACCAGGAAACCAAGACTCAGAGGGCTGCCCACAGGCAGGGATTCCGGCCTGGAGCTTGGTTCTGAGTTTCGCATTATTGTGGTTCAGGCTGACTCATCTTTCTGGGACATGAGTGCTTGTTATTTCGGAGGCCACTCCTCTAGAGTTTTGTCAGTCCTTCCAAAGACTGAAATCTGATGCTTCAGTATTTAAACTTGTGTCAGCTTTGGTCTACGGTGGAATTTCATTTTTCGCTCAAAAGTGTCATTACAGAGTTTGAACAAAATAATCTTTTTCTACGTGTTGTCTTGGATACCTCTGGCCCCTTTTCTGTTATTTTGGTCTCATCTCTTCAGCTCCCATGTCCACATTGATGGGCCCTGCGGTGTGTGGGAAGATGAGGGCTACCAGCTGCATGTGCTGGGGTTGCCATGCCATCCGGGATCACCCCCATCCCAGGGCCATGCTGGGGCTCCCTGGGACTTCCTGTTTTGGAAATCAACTGGTTAGAACCATGTCTGTGGGCTAAGAGGGCAGGGCTGGGCCTTTTTAAATGTTCCCCGAGATTGCGGTTTTATTCAGGTGTGGAGAGGCCAACTGAGCAGATAAGTACCACGGAAAAGATAGTCTGTTCCTCACAGTTCGCGAGAGGAGAGGACATGACACGTCACGCAGGGCCACACAGGGGAGCACTAGGGTCTGTCAAGAGGCAGAAGAGTGAGGGTAAAGTGTGGACAAGAGCCTTTACTGTGGTTTTCCAGGGAACGAAGAGGCGAGGCAGGGTAAGCAGCTGAGCAGCTTTCTGATTGGCTCGTTGGAATAATTTGAGGCGGGAGCTCTGGGCCATGGGGGTGGTCCCCAGTTGCCTGGTATGTGGCCCTGGGATGACTAGGGCAGAGGAATATTGCTTCCTGGAGTGTAAAGCCAGACAGAAGAGGCAAGATGGGGGTACGGACCCAGAGTCGGTTGGTTTGCATGTGAAAGGTGTGCTGGCAGGCCAGTCATTGGCCACCTCTAGAAATTAGCTTGCCCTGCGAGGGGCAGCCACTCCCCAGCAGTGAGGCGCCTGATGCCTGAGCATCAAGAATACAGAAAATAAGGAAATATCGTTAATATATGGTTAAATATAGTTAATACGCTGGGTTGGTATGGTTCCCTGTCGTATCCCCGGCGGCTGGAAGAGATTGGCACACAGTAGGTGCTCAATACATGCTTCTTGAAGAAGTAAATATTACACTGTCACATGTGAGACTTGGGCTGTTTGTGAAAGGCTGATGTGTGTCACAGCCAGGGGCACCGGGCTCTTCTTGGTGTCAGCGTGTAGCTTAGTGGATCCTGGTGGGTCACCCTAGCTTTGAACCTCAGTGCCTACACCCATGAGCCATGCCAGCATCCTCCCGGACTCCGCATTCTCATCTGTACAATGGGATACCGCGATGTGTCTCACCAGCTTGTGAAGATCAGAGGGCGTGGTGATGAAGCGTCTGGCCTGGAGAGGGCCTCAGTGGAGCCAGCCACTGCTCCCCTGTCAGTCCCTCCACTGCTTTTCTGGCTTTCAACGTGCTCCAGGGCCCCGGTGGACAGTAGGGCCTTGCTTTATTGTCTGTTTTCCTGAGATTTAAGAAAGATGGTCTTAGGCAGGGGACCCCAAACCTGGATGTGCACCCTCATCACCCAGGGTGACTGTTAAGAGACAAACTGTTAGACTGCCGACTCCCGAGTCCGTTCGCTGATGGAGGGGCCTGAAATCATTATTTTAAACATGTTCTTAGATGCCTGTGCCCTGAGTAAGGGAGATGTTGTCCTGTTTTCTCCATAAAAATGTCAGGATACGCTCTGGGCTTCAGAGCTCTGGGATCAGCCTTTAGCAAAGAAGTTAGTACAAGAAACAAGGAAACGACATCAGTACTTGCTTGCTGTTAGAAGCATGAGGTCACTCAGCACCCCTTACACCAAGGGCACGCAGAGCTTTCTTCTAGCTTGGTGGCAGCGAAATCCAACTCACCAGGGAACTGGCAAGGCTGCACTTTCCTAGTAAGGAGAACTGAATCACTTGCCTTGTTTCTCTTTTTACTTCCGATGCCAGAAAACTTAGGCAAATTTGAAGCTTAATGATTGCAGCCTATCATTTGGCATCTTTGCTTTCTTTTCTCCTTGATCCTGATCTTCTACTTTCATATTCCTAGCTTTTTGTGTGTCTGTGTGCTGATCTGGGAGATACAAAATTTCTCAACAAAAGGAAAGAAGGAAGGAAGAAAGGAAAGAAGCAAAGAAAAAAGGAAGGAAAGAAGGAAGGAAGGAAGGAAGGAAGGAAGGAAGGAAGGAAGGAAGGAAAAATAAAAATCTGAGGCAAAGTATGAGTGCAGTGGACAGGGGAGACCAGACTTAAAGTTTTGGCCACCAGCCTGCTGTGTGCCCTTGGACCACTCACTCTCACTCTCTGATTCCCTCCAACCTCCTGACCACTCCTCGGTCTCCTCTGCGAGCTCCCCTTTCTCTTCTGTCCTGAAATGTTCATTCAATACATACTTATGAGGCGCCTCCCTGTTCTGCTGTTCCAAAAACTTCTTAGTGGATTAAACAACATGTATTTTGCTCACAGATCTGAAATCCAGGCAAGGCTCAGTGGGGACAGCTGGCCTCTGCTCCACTTGGTGTCAACTGGGGTGGCTCAAGGCAGGGCCTGGAATATCTGCAGGCTCACTCTCTCACATGGCTGGTGGCCGGTCTGGGAGGACTCTAACAGCTGGGGCTCCTCAGGCAGCTCGCTCTTGCTCTGTGTGACCTCTCTACCTGGTTCTTCCAGCATGGTGGCTCCAGGGTAGCGGCTAGCCTTGGAAACCAAGGTACACGTCCTGAGAGAGATCCAGGTGGAAACTGTGTCACCTTTTGTGACTTGGCCTCAGAAGTCTCTCAGTGTCACTTCTCCCACAGTCACAGGTCACACTGTAAGAAGAGCATGTGGGATGGCAGATGTTGATGCTGCCATCTTTGGAAAATACCTCCTGCCTCTGTCCCTCAATGCCAAGGAACGTGCCAGGCCCCGGGGACACGGACATAGTGGTGTGTAGGACACGGGTTCCCTCAGGGGCTATCACGGAACCTCTTTCTTTATCATTCAGAGGCCTACATCCCCACACTGATGCCCCCACATCCTTCTTCTGCCCCGTGTTCTCTGCTGACTCCTGACCTACATTTACAGTTTCCTACTGAGAGCACGTGAATGTCTCTGTAGCTCTCAGCTCAGTGGGTTCCAAACTGGCCTCTCATTTCTCTCCTGTGTCCTCCAGCTCAGCAAATGCAGCCCTGTCTCCCCAATCACCCAAGAGGGGCCCTGGGGACCAATGTGGACTCCTCTCTCCTCCCTGCCTAGATAATTACTGTCTCCTAGTGTGTGATGTTTCAAATGACTCTCCAAACCATGGAATCCTCAGGCACCCTTGCTGCCACCTCCCTATTTGGGCCACCATCATCTTTCCTCTTGTGACAGCCCCTGTTGGTCCTTTGACCTTCAGCTTTGCTCCCTTTCCACTCAGACTCTTTCCCCTCATAGTCCAGACAGATTTTTCTAAGAAGTGAATCTGATCACTCTACTCTTCTGCTTAAAAACCTTCAGTGGCTCCCCATTGCCTTCAGGAAGGCATTGAGATTCCGTAACATGACTCACGCGGCCCTCTGGAACCTGCCTGCTGACTGCTGCTCTAGCCCTTTTCTCCCTCCCACTCTATGTTACAGCTCTATGGGCCGTCTTTCTTTATGTTGATCAGACCATGTTCTCTCATGCCCCAGGGCCTTTGCACATGCCACTCCTTCTACCTGAAGTGCTCTTTCTCCTTTTCATCTCTAGCCAACTCCTGTTCAGGCTTCAGGTCTTGGCTTAATCTGTTTTCTCTGGGCAGTTTTTCCTAACCCACGTACTCGGTATACCTTACCAGAATCCTAGATCACCTTCATTGCTTATTGAATATTTGTTTTCATGTTTTTGGATGATAAACTCTATGAAGGATGGGGCCAGGTCTATTTGGTTAGCCTCAGGCACATGGTGATGCTAAGTAAGTATTTGTTGAATAAATAAATGGCTGGGGTGGGGGACAGGGTTTGACCAAACTGGCTCTGAGGACCTTTTGACCCCAGACTTTCTATGCCCTACAACAGTAAAGTTCTGTCTAACCAAAAGGCAGATAACCAGCAGGTTCAGAATTTGGCATCTCTTCCCCACCCAGTAACCAGTTTCGGAGGTGGTAACATTCCCAACCTGACCTGGGATAAAATGAGAGCTGAGGCCATCAGCCACTGTTACCCATTTTCTAGTGTTAAGCTCAGGTTTCTCACCCTTACTCTGAGATTGGTCATCCCCATACACAGAGCACATGGCAACTCTGTTAACCAGAACCTTCTGTTATCCAAAAGCTGGGTTCCTTGGCCAGCCTGCTCCATGGAGTCGTGTCCAGGGATGGCGAAAGAGACCAGCTTGTCACTGCAATGAGCTTGCAGTCCCCGAACCCTGGAGCGTTCTTCTGGAAGGGCTCATAGAGTGTCCGAGATCTCTCCCCTTATGGTTACAGGAGAGAAAACCAGGGTGGGATGGGGGTAGGGAGGTGTTCCCAAGCACCCCGAGTCCTGGTTTTCATTCTCTCCCTCTCTTTTTTGTTTTGAAATAAATTTTATTAGGGAATATTGGGGAACAGTGTGTTCCAGGGCCCATCAGCTCCAAGTAGTTGTCCTTCAATCTGGTTGTGGAGGGCGCAGCTCAGCTCCAAGTCCAGTCGCCATTTTCAATCTTTAGTTGCAGGGGGCACAGCCCACCATCCCATGTGGGAATTGAACTGGCAACCTCGTTGTTGAGAGCTTGTGCTCTAACCAACTGAGCCATCTGGCCACCCCTCATTCTCTTTTCCTACTGTCCTTTCTATTCTTCCACTCGCCCTGAGGCTTTGCCATTCTGCCCATGCCAGGCTGTCAGCATGCTGGGGAGGAGGCCACATCTGGTTCTCTGCCCAACCCCAGGCCCGCAAAGCCCTGAAATAGACCTGGCACAGACAGGGGTGCAGTTTGCCCCAAGTCAGCATTAGGGGGGAGGGACAAAGGGCTCCTGACTCCCACCTGCTAGAGTTTCCTCTCCGGGCCTGACTGAGTCTGTCAGACCAAGGGGCCTCAGGTGGGAGTCACATGGGGTGGGCTAAGAACATGGAAGGTACAGAGAGCCTGGGGCTTGGGCTCAGGCAGGCTCCGGCTTCCCCCACTGCCTCTGTCCCTCCCTGTTGTGTGACGGAGCTCAAGTACTCAGCCACTCTGGGCCTTGGTCTCCAACTTTACAAAAGGGGACTGGAGGCTCATTTCTTCCTGAGACCTGCCTAGAATGCTCTCTGTGAGGCCCAGGGACCATGGAGACAGAAATAGAAGTGCAGACCTTTAGAGAGTTGCTTCCTCTCGCAGCCAGCTGCTGCCCACAGGGACTTTCCCTTTCTGGGCCTTGGTTTCCTTTTCTGCAAAAAATGGGATAATGACGGATGTGAGGGGTTTCCTGATCAAATCCATGTAAAGCAGCTGGCACAGACCTCGGCCACAGTCAAGGCTCAGAATCCCTCTGGCTGAGGAGGAGGGCTCCATCGGGGAAGACAGGGAGGCCCAGGATGGCTTGGCCCCTTTCCTCACCCCCTTCCAGCGTTTCCAGAGACCAAAGCAGCCCGCGGGCTCCGCCCTGTGGTGGCCTGAGGGGACGCTGCTTATAGAAGCCACAACTTAAGGCTCCCCTGTGTACTGGGGTCCTCAAAGGGCCCTTCACCAGGACACTGAGGGATCTGTGGGTGGTGATTGTAGCCGGGGACAGGGCCGGATGCTGGGAAGAGCTTGGCAGCTCTGCCTCCCTGTCTTCTTTCTTATTCTATCACGTCCTTCCTGACTCTCAGGTTGGGGTGGGGTGGTGATGAACGGTGGGGTGGGTGCAATGGGTGGGTTGGTAGGGAGGTGCTGGGGTGGTAGGTGGGGCCTGGACCAGGGTGAGGCGGATGAGATCATGCAAGTGTTGGATTAGATCTGAGCTTCATTTAAATTTAAATAAGTAAATCTAACTTTTTGATATTTCGTTCATCGTGGTGTTTTGCATTAATTTTGACTTATAAAGATATCACATAAAGTATTAGGTGTCTTGATTAGTGAATTTTGGGCCTCCCCTTAGATTCTGTGCCTGCGGCGAGGTAAGTGCCTCACTTGCCTCACCCTAGCCCAGCCCTGTTTGGGAAGTAGGTAGGGAGTAGCTGGGCTACAGCTGGAGTACATGGAAAGCCCCTCAAGGAACCCTCCTGACTCCACCCAGTGACTGTTCATTTGTCCATCCTCCCAACCTGCCTCCATCTTCCACTCTCCATTCTTCCATCTATCCTCCCTACCACGAGCCCATCTGCCCATAGTGTTATGGACTTGCATTCTGCACTTGGATAGCCTGAGTTTGCATCCTGGCTGCCCATCCTGGGTGACCGATGACGTCCACTCAGCATCCATACTTTCCATTTGGTACGCTTCCACATTTTAAAGTTATTCATATAATACTTGAACACATTGTTTAGAAAATATTTACTGATCTCTAATCTCCACACATTCAGCGACATAGATCTGAAGAACTAAGGCCCAGAGGGTAAAGTGTTTTGTCCAGGGTCCCAAGGTCTATGAGTGGTAGGGATGTGAGGCCCGGTGAGTCACAAGGCCGGCCATGTCCATCTTTCCACATCACTGCCTTTCCACAGGGTGAAGTGACGTTGGCCTGGGCTGCCTCCTCCCGACACCTTGCTGAACGAGGCAGCAAACCCCTGCCTGTTGAAGCCCCTGCTGCTGGGTTTCTCCTACCTGCAGTGAAGTGGAGTCCACTGACACACAGAGCCAGGCAAAAGAGCCCAAACCAATGCAAGAGGCGTGTTTAAGAGGTGCTTGAAATGGGAGGGAGAGGCCACCAGGTAAGTGATGCGGAGAGACTGGGAGAATGGGCCTGTGATGGAGCCACGGGTCAGCTCACTTAGCTTCCATTCCATCCTCCCTCTGCTGTGCTTCCTTGGACACTGGAGCCTGGAAAGCTAAAAATACCATTTCTCCCAGATCTGGTTCTGGATGCAAATTGGATTCTGCCTGTGAGAACTGCTCATGTGAGGTTTGGAAGGTGGCTCTCTTCTTGCTGCTCCGGGGGGGTGGGGGGGTGGGTGTTAAGAGCAGCTAGCTGCAGCAGGGGAAGCAGTGGCTGGACTCTGTGTCATAGAATCCAGGCACCTGCTTTCTAAGGGGCGAGGGACAGTTGCAGTGGTGGCTATGGCTTTCTGAGCCCTGGTGGCAGCCACAGAGGTGTGTTTGGGGCTGGCCTCTGCGTCTTCACGGTCCTGACTGTAGCCTTAGCAGCAGTTCCTTCGGTCAGTTCTGCGGCGTTCTGGGGTCTCAGTCACTCAGCATGTACTTCCTAGGATTTTGTAAGCGCCGAATTCCCCATGTTAAATCCCTTTCTGCTTAAGGTACCTAGAGAGGGTATTACTTCCTACACGGAAGCATGCCTGACACAGGATCAAGATGGCCTTTGGATTTGGGGATCTGGAAGTCACAAGTGACCTTTGAGAGAGTTGTTTCAGTGGAGTGGTGGGGAGGGCCCATCGATTTTGGAGCCTTATTGGCACCCTCTCCCTCTAAGAACTTGACCTAATTCACTCATAGAAGTGGGCTGAGTGCCAGAACTAGATTATACAGATTTAGCTCCCAAATGTATCTTTAGCTCTCTGGGGTCCCCGGTCCCCAGCCCTTCTTGGATCAGTCTCTGGATGACCCATCTTTGTGTATTGATGTCTGGCTCTGGTCTTGCCATGAAGGAAACCAGATTGCAGCAGGTAAGGGGTTTCCTGGGAGGCAAGGGTGAGGCGAGGGCACGGGCTGGGAGGGGAGGATGGGTGAGTGGCACTGGGGTAACACAGAGACCAAGTCCTGGGCTGTTTCTTTGCAAGATGTGCGAGACTCAATGTGGGAAGGAGTCGATGTGAGAAAGAAGATACCTGAGAAAGCAGAACAAAGTGCTAGAGAAGGGGAGCAGGATAGAAGAGGTAAAGGGAAAAGCCAGCCCCATGACCACAGTAACCCCGACATTACCGAGTGTTTGCCTCTTTCCGGTCATATTCCTGGTCCGTTACACACATCACTTGGTGCTCACCGCTCTCCAGTGAGAAGGTAAAGCTGCTTGCCGAGGCCACATGGCCAGCTAGTGGAGGAGGCACGGTGTGAGCACACAGTTGACTACAGGGTTCATGAGTGGGAGAGGAAGGAAGTTGGAAGAGGACCTGAGCCATCTCTAGACAGGTCTGGGTGGAAGGGAAGCTGAGGTCATCTTTTGAAGGACAGGGTTGGTGGTTCCAGAATGGTGATGGCAGCGGGAAGGAGAGTGTTGAAAAAGCGCCCTCTAGGGGTCAGCAAGGGGATGGCTGAGATCTCAGGCCTTGCTGAGCAGAAGGTGGAATTCACAGAAATGGACAGGGTGGGGCTGGAAGTCTAGGTCCCAAAGAAGAAAGGAATTAAGAGTGCTTTGATTAACCTGTGCAGGAAGAGTGATCTGAGAATGTGCTGCTGGTTGGGGGTGCAGAGGGAGGGAGGGGATGGGGGTGCCTGAGCACAGGGCCAAAGCGAGTGCAATGAAGCTGGGTAAGGGGTGGGGCTGAGAGCAGGGCCAGGAAAACCTGGAAAGGGAACAGATATGACCCCAGATATGCGGTAGGAAGGGGTTTCCCTGTCCCCTGTCCCTCCTCCCAGTTCCTGAGGCAGTCCTTACCCGGTGACCTCCTGCCACTTTAAATCTCGTCTACATCTGGACAACTCCATGCTTATGTCTCTACCCTAGGTCCTTCCCTTTCCTCCACACTCACCATCTAACCAAACACTTGACATCCCTATGTCCAAAAGGCTTCTCAATGGAAATGTCCAGAACCGAAGCCTCAGTTTCCAACTGTGTAAACCCTCTCCTGCAGTCACCCACTTCCTGCCATCTCCCAAGTTGTTAGGAATGAAACTGGCCCTATATTTGACTCCATTAGCAAATCCTGCAGAAACTACAAAGTAGATCCTGGATCCAGCCACTTCTCACATCCTCCACCATCACCTCTCTGGTCTAAACCTCTGTCCCTTTCCCCTGGACACCTCAGTGACAGCAGGGTTCCCAGACTCTGCCTTTGTCCCACTACTGCCTATTATTCCTTGCATGGCCATCAGAGGGCACCTTCTAGATTTGGATCTTGTAGTTTCCCTGCTCACAGATGATGCAAAGTCTTACTGGTGCCCCCAGGCCCTCCCAGCCACTCTGCCTTGGGCACGTCATTCAAGCCCCATGGGCCTCTTGCTGCCCCTGAAAGCACTCTGAGCTCCTTCCCACCTTTGCCCTTGGGGGGTCCCTCCACCTGCAGTGCTCTTCTCGTCTTTGCAGAGGCAGTCTGGTTTCTAAATCAACATTCTCCATCATTCTCCATCATTCTCTTGTCCTCAACCTCCTTTGTTATTTTTTTGTGGTACTTTGCACCACCTGTATTATCATTCTATTTATTATCTTGTTTATTGTCTGTGTCCTTGTTGAAACGGATGTGAGCTCTCTGGGGGCAGGAACTTCGCTTGGTCCACCACTTGGTCCACTGTCATTTCCCCAGGGCCGAGCGCCCAGGACCAGCTTATTAAATATGTGTTGAGTGATGAATAGTGCATGCCAGCCTAACACGGCATAAGGGATTTTCAGGTAGGAGGCCATCCTCCCCATACCCCAGCCAAGCCCCACTGAAGGTGTCTTCCCCTGCTCAGCATCAGAAGCCCCTGGCCCAGCCAACACTGGAGAAGGCAGAGCCAGAGGACGGACACCCATGGCCAGGGCACAAGGAGAAAGGCAGGAGCGAAGGGGTTAAATGGCCTGGAGTCGGGTGGGGTTATGGAAGAGGGAGGGGATGTTGAGAGTCAAAACACAAGATCCACCCAGTGGAGAAGATGGGGGAATGCACTGGGTGGAGTGGGGAAGCTGCCCTGTGCTCCCCACCTGTCTGGCTAGAGCAAAGGCATGTACACACCTTGGCTTGTTCTGTGCAGTTCGTGTGCGTGCCTGAAGGCTGATGGGCAGGCTGTGGTTGGATCTCTGCTCCTTCCCTTCCATGATAAGGATAGGGCTGGAATAACAAGTGGGAAGGTGAGCGGAGAGTTCTGGGGCTCCAGGGGGAACACCCAATACTCAATCTTGGAGGAAAAATGGGATCTGGTCAGGCAGTAGGGAGGATGGCGACTTCTGTGTTGAGGGAATGGCAGATACAAGAACATATTAAGTGTGGCTTTTGAAGACCTTCCAGGGCTCTGGCCCAGAGGTGGGAGAAGGAAGCAAGAGATGCAGTGGGGAGGGTGGAGAGGGAAGAGCCCTGAATGAGAGGGGGCCTTATCCCAGGGTAAACAGGATCCCACTCACACTTGGAAAAGCTCACAGCCCTCCTTCCCCAGCACTGACACTTGCATACTGTACATTCTGGGGGAGAAATGGTGAGTTCTGAACCAAAACTGTGAGGTGGAAAGTGAGAGAAGGAGGTAAGCTCGAGAAATAATGAGGGAGAAACCATGGTGCCTGGGGGGTAACTGCATGCTGGGACTGAACAGGGAAAATGCCTGGAATGCTGCCCCATCCAGGAGTAACTTTCAATACAGTTGTGCATTTAGTATGAAATAAAGGTAGCTTCTCAGCCAGGGGGGAGAGAATACAGTATTAGGGCAAATGGTGTTAGTCGCTGGGTCGCCATTTGGAAAATAATAAAGTAAGACCTGTACCTCACCTTGTGCAAAGGGGGTCAGATGAGAGGTATCATATATCAAATGTAAAAAATTACACCATAACACTACAAGGAGAAAACATAGAAGAATGCTTTAAAAATGTGATTTCAGAGTGGCGGAGGCCTAAGAATCACAAAGAGGCTCGTAACCATAAAAGAAAAGACATGAACTAAACGACATAAATATGAAAAAGTCTGCATGGCTCAGGCCACTCTTAGTCAAGCCATTGACAATCTGGGGAACCGTGTTTGTAACTTGCGTGACATTCAAAAAGCTTATTTCCCTAATATGGAAATCAATGAACAAGAGCAGCACCAAATAAGAAAATGGGCAAAGGGTGAAAACACAATTCACAGAAAAGGGAAATTCAGATGGCTTTTAGCTCTCTGAAAAAAAGTGCTCACTCATACTAAAAGAAATGCAAATCAAAACTCCATTGCCGTATCACTTTTTTGCTTACTGGAATATCAAAAATAAAAAAGTTGTCTAAAAGACTGTGTTGGTAAAAAGGTGGGACATGAGCTTTCATGCATTGTTGGTGGGAGGATAAATGGTGCAGCCGCCATGGAGGGTTTTGGGCACAAATGTCTCACCCTATTACCCAGAAACCCTCCCAAAGGGAGGCAGCCTTCAGATACTCACCCCTGGGAAAAACAGTGTGTGTACCCCGTTACTCATGGCTGTGCAGTTGGAGTAGCAAAGGTGGGGGAGCACCTAACCTTTTCTTCAGTAGGAACTAATCAGATGAATTCTCAAAGGCCCAGACAATGGATTTCTGCTCAGCAGCAAAGATGAATAAGGAAGCTCTGTTTGAATGAGTAAACTTCAAGGTAAATAGTAAATGAAAACCAGTGCCGGGCAGGTCACCTGGCATTGTGTGCTCCCTTTTGGGGTGAGAGAAAGGAAACAAAGAATTCTTTCTTCTGCTGGAATATCTATGAAGGGACTCAAGAAACTGGCAAAGGAGATGGCCTCGTAGGAGGGGCCTGGGTGGCTGGGAGATGGGCTGGTAGGCGGACTTGTCATGACAGGCTCTTTTGTATGTTTTGAATTTTGGACCATGTGAATGTATTCTTCGTTCCAAGGTAATACGAAAATACTAAAATGTAACAAAAAACTCTTAAAAAATGTTTGCTGTCTAGATCCCCGTTTAGAGGAGTGGGATGGTTGTATCGTATTAGGATGGGAGGTGGGGAAGACAGTTGGTTTCAAGGGGCCAATGGGTGTTCGGGGTGGGGTAGGGGCATCTCTAGCAGGACTCAGGGATAGCGATGGGAGCCACGGTTGGCTGAGATGGCCCCCGAGCGTGTAAAGGGAAAGGCCAAGACCGTGTCCGAGGAGCAGGTGTATGAAGGAGAGGAAGAAGAAGGTGTGCCTGCGTGGGGATCGGGAGGAGCAGCTCTTGTCAACCTGTCATTCAGAGGGTGGCCTGTGGGGGCTGCGAGGAGAGCTCCCTGAGGTCTGAAAGTGGGGGCAATGGGTGCCTTGTTGTGCTTGGTTTCTGGGTAGGTCTGGGGCACAGAAGCTGATCCAGGGACAGAAGGAGAGCCCCTGATGAAGACAGGGATGGGCACTCTACATCCAGGGCTCCCTGGGGATCTCCAAGGGGAAAATCCCCTCCCTGAGCCCTGAATTTGCCCCATGGAGCTTTTGGGCCCGAGTTTGCTCCTCTTGCAGGAATGAGGGAGGTGACTGAAATGAAGTGTGGCCTGAGGCCATCAGTCCAGGGTAGGGAATAATCATCAAGGGCTGTCTGAATCAGCCCCCCAGGAATTTGTCCCCAGAGCCTAGTCACTCTGGGAAGACCCTGCCAGGCTGGGGACCAGACTGCAGCCACTGAGGAGTGCCTGGAACTGACCACTCCTCTTCTGATACCTCTCTTGGTTGTGACACTGAGCATGGGACTGACCCAAAGCAGAGTGAAACTCTGCCCAAACTGGCTCCCAATCCACCTTCCCAGGGGCCTGCCAGAGACCCTGAGAGCACCCCCACACCCAGGGACTTTTTTTTTTTTTCAAAAACCTCTTGTTTCTATAACAATTTATTAAGTGTCAGCTCTTTGCCAAATCTTAGAATATAGAAAGGACGTAAAAAACATTGGCTGCTGTTTTAATAAAACGTTAAAATTTTTAGGAGGCTATAATAATTCTAAAGTTGTACCCTTTTAATGATAGAGCTTAAAGATTTATAAAGCAAAAATTAGAAGTGACTGAATTACAAGGAGAATTGACAAATTCACCACCATAATGGGAGAGTTAACAAACCTTTCTCAGTAGCTTATAGAGCAAGTGAGACAAATGAAAACCATTTGTAATGATATAAAAAATTTGAGCAGAGTTAACATCTTTGATTTTATTAGACATTTATGGAACACTGGCTATCTGCACATTTATGAAAAAATGAACCCCATACTAGGTCATACATAAAACAAGTCTCAACAAATTTAGAGGAATCAGGCCAAGTTTTCTGACCACAATATCATTAAAAAAACAGTAAAAAGATAACAAGCCCATTTCCCAACATTTGAAAGTAATAACACACTTTCAAATAACTCATTGATCAAAAAAATAATAATGAAAATTTAAAATACTTAGAATGAAAACATAATAAAATATTGCATATCAAAATTGTAAGTTGTGGTGAATTTTATGTAATGTATATTTTGCCACAATTTTATAAAAGCTATAGGTTACAACTAAAGTAGTATTTGAGGAAAATTAATAGTCTTAAAACAAGGTTGAAAATTCATAAAGCTTAAGTATTCAAAACTGAGAAATAAAGTAAGAACAATAGAAGAAACCCAAAGAAAAAAGAAAACAGGAAATAATAAAGATAAGAACAGAATTTAAATAAATGGAAAAAACTGTATAGTAGAAAGGATTAACAAGGCCAAAAGTTGGTTCTTTGAAAAGATTATTATAATTAACAAGTTTGGGAAACATTTAAAAACAAATGTTGGAGGCAAAAATAATTAATATAGGATGAAAAGGAGGAATATAACAAATTAAAAAAGGAGAAATTAAAAAAGATGTATGATAATACTATGAATAGTTTTATATCAATGAATTAAAAAACCCAAGCAAAATAGAAAAAAATATAAAATATTTCTAGAAAAATAATGGCTAAGAAGTAATAGAAATTCCAGGGGGTTATATATCCATTAAAGAAGTTAAACTAGTAGTTTAAAATCTACCTCTCCCTCCTTTCACATAATTCCAAAACCAGGCCCAGACGACTTTTTAAATGTTATAAAATACTCAAGGAAGAGATAATTCTATATTATTCAAGAGATAATATTGCCAAGTCTTTTAATGAAACTAGTATAACCTTGATACCTACCCGCCCTCCAAAAGAAAGAAAAAAAGGAAAGAAAGAAAGGAAAATTACTGGCCGGTCTCACCGATGACCAGGGAAACTCCACCCCCACCCCACCCCCTATTTTGGCAATTTGAAGCCAGCAGTATATGAAAAGCTACCATGATGACTGCATTCATTAGGGCAGAATCTACGTTGTTATAACAGAAAGACCCCCTAACACAGTGTCTTCAAGAAGACAAAGTATATGTCTCTCTACCATCCAGAGGGGAGTGGTCCTGACCTTCCACCCCCCCACCCCCTCCCCAACACCCAGGATTTCTATTTCCTGGCTAGTAGGGAGAGGGGGAAATGACGCACAGGATAAATGGCTTCGCATTCAAGGAGATGATATGCACATATCACTTCCATTCACCCCCTTTCTCCCAAACTTAGTCATATGGCCACACCCTGCTGTAAGGGATACAGAAATGTGGTGGTTAGTTGGAGGAGCTGGCTGGCTACAAGTCTCGGAGCTCTGTTATAAAAGAAGCGGAGAATGGCTACAGAGGGTTAGTCAGTAGCATTGCGCGGAGTGACTAAGGTAGGTTTCTGCAGGAATGCACGATATTAGAAAATGTGTTAACCTTATTCACAACATTTCCAGGGACATAGAAAAACTTATAAAATCAAACACTTATGATAAAAATAAAAGCAAATCTGTGGTTACTAAGAATAGTGGGGAAACTTTTTAACTGATAATAATATCTGCCAAAGCCTACGTCGTGTTCAATGCTAGAATACAGGCACACTCTTTTTTATTTATGTTTTTTTAGCTTTGAAAGCTACATTTAAAAAAAATTTATCTTTTTAGTTTCAGGTGTACAATGTAATAGTTCGACATTTATACCCCTCACAAAGTGATACCCCCCCCCAATCTACTACCTCTCTGACATTAAATACAGCTGTTACAATTCCATTGACTGTATTCCCTATGCTGTTCTCCACATCCTGTATTTGACATCCCATATTATTCAGCTTCAGGTGTGTAGCACAGTGGTCAGGCATCTACACAGTCTATGTATGAATTGGTCTCCCTAATAAATCCAGTGCCCATCTGGCACCCTACATGGTCTTTACAACATTATTGATTATATTGATTATGTTCCCCAAACTGTATTTCATATCCCCGTGCAGACACACTCTTTTTAAAATCGGTAATAAGACTAAGATGCCTACCATCACTGATTCTATTCAAGTCAGCAGTAAAGGCTCCAGACAATCCAAAAAATTGAAGTTATAAAAATCAGGAAGGAGGAAATAAAACTGTCATTTTCCACAAATGATCAGACTGTCGACAAAGACAGTCTCAGACTTGTTAGTAGCAAAATCTCTAGATAAATTATGATAATTTCCACCTGAGTTGCCATATGTATGTAAGTCCAATATGCAAAATTTGACATTTTTCCCACATGTAAGCAACAAACAGAAAATGCAATTTTAAAAAGCATTTGTTACAATGACACTGAATGTAATATGGGATCACACAATAAATCTAATGAAAAAATGTGCATGACCTTCCTGGGGGGAAATTATAAAACTTGATTGAAAGATATAAAGAAGAAATAGAACATATTAATGGGTAGGAAGACTGAATTTACAAAGATGTCAGTTCTCTTCAAATTCCTCTATAAATTGAACAGAATTCTAATCAGAATCCTGGCATCGTTTTTCTTGGAACTTGACAAGCTTATTCTAAAATTTATATGAAAGAGCAAAGGGTCGGCGATAACTGTAAGAATTTTGAAAACGTTTGAGAGAGGAGACTTTTCCCTGCTGGATATAAAGACCTGACACAGAATTTTGGTAATTAAGGCAGTATTGTTCTGGCTCCAGGGCAGTCAAACAGACCAATAGACAGAGAAGCTAGGAATAGACTCACACACAGAGACCCTGGCCATGCGACAGGCAGCTCGAGAAAGGGCAGGCAGAGCTCCTCAATAAAT
The DNA here is from genome assembly GCF_964194185.1 of Rhinolophus hipposideros. NCBI lineage: Eukaryota > Metazoa > Chordata > Mammalia > Chiroptera > Rhinolophidae > Rhinolophus > Rhinolophus hipposideros. Next base: position 9,481,782 of record NC_138055.1, read on the forward strand.
GATGCCACAGCCATTGGTTATGGAGACGATGTCATTAAATGTACATCCCACAGCATTTAAAGAAGTCTGTATCTCCCCATACCCTAAAATCCATCTGAAGTATGTTAAGATCTCATTCTGAAAAGCAAAACTTGCAAAGCTTTGGAAGAAAATGTAGGAGCACATCTTTATGAAATTGGAAGTAGGAAAGGACTTCTTAGGCAAGACTCACTCCAAAAGCACAAGTCATTAGGGAAGAAATTTAAATTAGACATTCAAATAAAAGTGCTGTTTATTAAAAGTCACAGATGATCAAAAGATATCCCAAAGACTGGAAAAAAGATTTGCAGAGCAGGCACCAATTTAAGTTTGGAAATCAGAATATATAAAGAACTTCCCCAAATAAACATAAAAGAACAGGGAAATGGACAAAAGATATGAAAAGACATTTTATGGAACAGGAAACCCAAATGTCCAATAAATACTTGCAAAGACGCTCAACATCACTAGAAATCAGTCATGTAAATTAAAACCACAATGGGATGTCAATTCACACCCATGAGGTTGGCCAAAGTATAAACCCTCACACGACCGAGTGTGGGCGAGGGTGAGGACCAGGAGAACCCCACTGCCGATGGTTCTTCCAACCCCCTTTTGGAGAAACCTCACACACCAGCTCCAGGACGCCACGAGTGTTCATGGCAGAACTGTTTGCAAAGCAAAGATGGCCAGCCTCCTACATATCCATTAACAGGAGATTAGATAAATACATTTTTGATAACATTCATATCATGGAATATTACACCCCAACAAAAATCACTAAACTACTGTGTTTCCCCGAAAATAAGACCTAATTGGAAAATAAGCCCTAGCATGATTTTTCAGGATGACAGCCCCTGAACTAATGCATCTTTTGGAGCAAAAATTAATATAAGATCCGGTCTTATTTTCGGGGAAACAAGGTAGAGATATAAGTTAAACATTTATCGGCACGTTGCTGGGTGGAGGTTGTGCCTCCCGAATTCTAAGGCCTGAGGTGGGGAGGAGGAAGCCGAGTGGCCCTAGGACAAGAACTAGGACCTCTGTGGGGACAGTCTAGGGAGGTGGATTTGGGCTGAGATGAGGAAGGGTTTTCTAACAAGTTCACTGTCCAAGGATGGAAGGGTCTGTCTCCTAAGGGAATGAGTTCCTCATTATGTAAACAGGGGCTGGGCGGCTACTTCGTGGGCAGTGAACCAAGCATTGGATTCCAGTGGCCGCAGGGCAGGCTGGTTCAAGATGGCCTTTATGGTCCCTCTACGCATGCCCAGGGGCCCCGTGGTTCTGTGATTCAGTGAGTTGGCCAAGTGTGGTTAAAAGAGGACAGGACTGAATGAAGAAGCACGCTGTGACTCATTCCCCTTGATGGATCACAGCTTACTAATGAGAGGGATGTGTGTGCCTGGCACATGCAACAACATGGATGAATCTCAAAAACACATTGAGGGAAAGAAACCATGTGCAAGAAGCCACATACTATGTGATTCCGTTTATGTAAAATTCTAGAAAATGCAAAGTAATCTATCATGACAGAAGGCAGGTCAGAGCTTCTGTATGTGGTGGGGGTGGGGGAATGGACTGCACGGAATGGGGGGGTGAGAGGAAACTTTCCACGGGGATGGAAATGTCCTGTGATCTTCTGTATCTTGGTTGTGGTTGAGGTTTCATGGGTGTGTATCTCTGTCAAAACGAATGGAATTGTACACTGTTCTATTCTTCCGGGTTTTGTATCCACTGCAGTACCAAGCCCAGAGCTAGATATTCAAACAGTGTCCAATCGATGCATGCGGAATGAAGGAGAGAGTCAGATGGCCCTACGTCGGGGAGACGATTTCGCTTGGGCTTTTTTGGAGAGGTGATTGTCTCAGGATAGAGGGCAGGTGCAATTTTAGGGCTGCTATGGCCAGGTGTGGTTGGGCAGGTTGTTTACTGTATAAGGGAGCCCCACCCTGGGGGCGAATGGGGGTAAAACCCAGTTTGTACTCCCTTTCCAAGTCATGTACTCATTGGCTGTGACTTCCCAAGAGGTGATCATTCTTTTATCTTTTCTTAAAAAAAAAATTAAATGAACGTTTTATTTTGGAATGATTTTAGATTTATAGAAAAGTTGCAAAGATAGTAAGAGAATTCATGTACATTTGTCACCCAGTTTCCCCTATGTTAACATAATTTCCGTAACCGTGGTGCATTTGTCAAAACTGAGAAATTCACTTTGGTACAATACTGATCACTGAATTTTGATTTGTTTTGGATTTCACTACTTTTTCCACAAAGGTTCTTTTTCTACCCCAGGACCCAATCCAGGATAGACATTGCATTTAGCATACTGGTTTTTGTTTGTTTGTTTTTAAGATTAACACAGAGTTTGCCCTACAGGATAGCAGTGGTTGGGAAAAGAATGTGGATATGGGGGAGTACCCAGAATAAAGTCCTCAGGAGGCCTTGGTGGGACGGAGCCCAGGTTGGGTTCTGCAGGGGACACTGGGCCTTCCTGAGCCAGGCTGGGTGCCATGAAGTGCTTTCCACCCACTCAGCTCGGCCTGTGCAAAGCACAGAGCAAAGACGTTGAAGTTCATTGGCTGGTTTTAATACTATGTTTCCCCGAAAATAAGACCTAGCCAGACAATCAGTTCTAATGTGTCTTTTGGAGCAAAAATTAATATAAGACCCGGTATTATACTATATTATATTATATTATATTATATTATATTATATTATATTATATTATGTTATATTATATTATAATATTATATTAAAGACCCAGTCTTATAGTAAAATAAGATTGGGTCTTATATTAATTTTTGCTCCATAAGACGCATTAGAACTGATTGTCTGGCTAGGTCTTATTTTCGGGGAGACACGGTAAGACATGGTCTTATTTTACTATAAGACTGGGTCTTAATATAATATAATATAATATAATATAATATAATATAATGTAATATAACATAATATAATATCATACCGGGTCTTATATTAATTTTTGCTCCAAAAGATGCCTTAGAGCTGATTGTCTGGCTGGGTCTCATTTTTGGGGAAACACGGTAACTGACTGACCAAGTGTGGGAGCAGCTGCATTTCCCTTTCTGCAAAAGCCATTTGTGTCAACCCTGTAGCTTGTGTGGATAGTTCTGGAAGGATTCAGCCTCTGGGTGCCTGGGGGAATCCTAGGCTCTGTCCTTACAGCAGGGAGTAGGAGGGAAGCTGTCGCCCAGCAGAACCCCCGCCCCCCTCAGCTCCACACTCTCCCCCAGTTTCCTGGTTTGTCCTAAGTGAGTCCAGGCTGGATAACAAGTGGCTCTGCCTATCTCCTCCCTACCCCTTGTGCCTGGAGCGGGAAGGTGCTGTGTGTGAGGAGATGTGGCAATAAATATCACGGTAAGGATTAAGTGAACTTGGAGCCCATTGGGGAGTCCCAGCACTCAGATCTGAGTCCTCCATGGCTTACGGGGAGCACTCCATCCAAGAGCTGCAGGACTCAGCCATTGTCTCCCCAGACAGCAGCTGGGGCGCCAGGAGAGTTTGGAGTCACCTGACTTCTCAGACCCTCTGTTTCTGCATCTTCATCTATGGGCCATGGTTCCTAGTTCCAGGGTGCCTGGTCCCACAGGACTGTCCCTCCAGCCCAGGGCCTGGCTGGCGTGGGGCACTGCCCGTCACTTCCCTTCTATTTCCCCTTCTCCATCAGCTGACCCTCGTCTTCCTTCCTTCCACTTCTCCCTCCTCCCATATCTCTCATCTTTCCACCCTCAGGGGGTCCCACTCTGCCCCGTTTGGAGGAATGTCTATATCGTGCTCACGCAGTCTGCTCACTCGGAGTGCCACCTCTCTGACAGCACATTTAAGTGCCAGCTTGAATGCCACTGTACAGGCCCCAACTCTCCCTCTGTGTAACTCTAGGTCTCCTCCCTGTAGATTCCCTGTGACTCCATCACTTTCTGTCTTGTTTTATGGACAACTGTGATGAGGTCATATCTTCCCCAGGGACAAGATATGGATTCCCCAGGCTGGCACACAGTAGGTGCTTACTAAATGCTTATTGCTTAGAATTGAGGTGAACCGAATTCTTGGAAACCTCCAGTTCTTCGAGAACAACTCTGGCCCTGCCCATAGAAGCGAGTCCCCAGCTGAGAGGGTCCCTAGGTTGCCAGCTGGTGCCCCGGAGCAGGGATGCTCACTGGGGTGGCCAGGACCCAGCCTGGTACCTGAGGCCCACCCCCGCCCCCCTGCTGGTCTGCCAGACCGCATGCTCCGCCTTCTGCAAACGGCTGTGAGGGCAGCAGCTTAGGCAAGTTCCGCTTCCGCTTCCTCCTGCCTCCTGTCCCCCTGCTGCTGGGCTCTGGGTCCCTCACCAGGCTCTCCACACCCCCGGTGCCTGCAGAAACGCTCCACACCCTGAGCTGTCACCGCCGCCGCTCCCCAGGCCCCAGACACGATGCAGGCCATCAAGTGTGTGGTGGTGGGAGATGGGTAGGTACCTGGCTGAACTTGCTCACAGCCCCCTACCAGGAGCCCTGGTGTCCCTGGGGAAGCCCCCTGCCCCGCAGGAGTCCCTGGGAGGCAGCCAGGAGGAACTGTCCCTTCTTCTCCCAGGAACCAGAGGGAGCCCCTGGGTGGGCTGAGGACAGCTTCACTCTCTCTGCCCACCTCACTCTGGAAACTTCCTGGGTGGAGGGCACAGGACGGTGGGTGGCGATGCCTGGGGTCCCTCACCTGCACTCTGAGAGCTGGGGCAGGTCTCCCATGGGACCTCAGTCTTCAACTCTGTGGATGCAGGTGGGGGGTGGGGAGCCAAAAATCTGCCCTTTGTCCCCAGGCTGACCTGGACTCTAGTCACTGGTTTATTCTGATGTGTGGCCTTGGGCAAGTCACAGCACATCTCTGAACCTCAGCCTGGCCTTCTGGGAAAAGGCTCACGTCCTCAGGGTTGATGTGGGTCACTGCAGGCATTTTGAGTGGCTGTCCTGCACATAGTGTGTGCTCAATAAATGTTGGCGCCGTCTCCCCTCCCCCTCACAGCTGCCTGGTTGGGGAGGATGTGTGGGGGTGTGAGCGATGAGCAGAAGTAGAGGACATGAGAGAAAGGAGGGGGGACGGAGAGATGGGGGTGACTGTGGGGGTCAACGTGGGACCGGCGGGGCTGACACACTTTCTCAGCTGCCAGGTTATCCTGTCACCCTGGAGGCCTCAGTTTCCTCATCTGGGAGATAACAGGTCTAAATGCCAATCTCTCATGCCTCCCAGCAACGATACTGCCGGGCCCAGCCCACGGGTCTGTCCTGGGATTTTCCATATGCGCAACCCAGGACATCCCAGCATGTTTTAGCTGGGCAGGCCTCTTGTCCACCTTTCCTGTTCTATAGATGGGTAGCCTGAGGCCTCCAGAGACTCAGATCTTTCCTGGCCTGGGTCCCGGCGGCCCCTGCTTACTTTGGCTCTCATGGGTCGGTGGGGGTGGGCCGGCTGATCAGGCCGCTCTCAGCTGATTCTGATGCATGGCTGGCTGTTATCTGCCTGCCTGCCCACTTCTGCTTTGTATCTAATCTGAGTTGGGGAGGGCGGAAGCCAAGAACAACGTTCCAGTCATTCAAAGTTACCTTGGTGGCAGGCCCTGGGGAGGGCAGGGTGGGGATGAGAGGCAGGCCAACTCCTCAGAACAGGAAGTGACGAAAGAGTGCAGCAAGCGGGGAGGGCCAGGGCTGCCCCTTTGGCCCCCACCTGGGCCCCATCCCAGCCCAGCAGGCTGAGGGGACGACAGCACGAACAGCAGGTGACCACAATTTATTTAGCACTTACTCTGTGTCAGGCAATGGGCTTAGTCCTCCTCTCTATTTTATCCTCCTACCAATTAATACTAGGACCATTTTACAGGTGGGAAAACTGAAGCTCAAAGCAGTTAAGTAATTTACCCAAGACCTTATGGGCTTAGAATCCCCATCTCTCGGGCTCCAGAGCTCCGAGCTCTTAACTGCTATGCTCTCTGGTGAGGCAGGATGGTAGAGGAGGGACAGGCTTTCCCTGACATCTGCTGGGGGCTATGCTGTGCCCAGTTTTTTTATGGACTTCATCTAATTTACTTTTCAGTACACCTCTCTGAGGATGGACTCACCTTATACCTATCTTCTAGATGGGGAAATTGAGGCAAAGGGAAATTAACTGATTTGCCCCAAATCGTGCCACTGGCAGGTGAATCTGGTGTCTGAAGCCTAGGCTATGGTGGCAGAACCCCGGTCAGGTACCAGGGGCCCTGCAGCATTGGCCAGTTCAGTAGGTCTCCTGGGTACCGACTGCCCTTTACCCTCTGTCCCACATCAGTGGCACCTGGGAAAGTTCTTTCAAAACGGATTTCCAGTTCGCCCCACACCCATGGATCACCATCTCTGGGGTAGGACCTTGAGTTTGCCCTTTAACAAGCACTCCAAATGACTCGATGGCCCTCAGGTTTGAAAACACTGACATGGGGATCTTCAGATGGGGAAACTGAGGCCAAAGGGGTGGGCCTGGGTCTTCCCTGAAGTCTGGGCTAGGGAATGGGGCAGGTGCTCCGAAACTTTCCTGTATCTTGGACAGGGCCTGTGACAGCTGTCCTTCGGAATGTCTTATCTTTCAGAGCCGTGGGCAAGACCTGTCTGCTCATCAGCTACACCACCAACGCCTTCCCGGGAGAGTACATCCCCACTGTGTGAGTATCATGGGCAGGTGGGGTGCTCGGAGGATGGGGAGACATGCATCACCAAGCCCACCCCCTTTTCAGGCACTTCCTGTGTGCCAGGCTGTGTGTGGGCACGTGGGGGTCGGGCAACCAGGAGATGCCCCAGCTGGTCTGCCTGGCAGAGCTGCCTGATGATCTGGCCAAGGAGGCAGGCCGAGATGAGATGTCAGGATGAGGGCTGAGGGCTCCCAGAATGGAGAGAGAATGTGTCGGGGTGGGGTGGTGCCGAAGGGGAGCAGGTGGCCTTCAAGGGGGCCGCGAGGAAGAGGGAGATGGAGAAGGCTGCACTGAGCAAGAACAGCAGGGTGGGAAGAGGGGCTGAGTCAGAGAAGTAGAGGTGGGGGACAGGGTGGGTGGTGGAGGAGGTAATTCAGGCCTTGGTGACAGGAGCAGAGACACCAAGACATATGTGTTGTGGGGGAGAGGTCAGTGCCAACTGGAGACCAATTGGAGGCCCTGTCCTCTTGTTAGATGTGGAGGCAAAGTTGTCACACTCTGGAGGGAAAGGTAAGGGGAGAAGCACCAGCTCCTCCCCCAGCAGCCTCCAGTGACCCCCATGACTCACAGGACAAACCCCTAAGTCTGTAGTGTCGCACTCAAGGCTGTACGTGGTCTTCTCTCAACCTTCCCTTTTAGCTTCATGGCCACCTTCTGTTCACCAAACATTCCAGGAGCATTTCCAGCTCAGGGCCTTTGCTTAAACTGTTTCCTCTGCCTGGAGTGCCTTCCTTTTCCACACCCACAGGTTTAAGACCTCCAGGCCCAGCTCCAGTGCCTCCTCCTCCAGGAAGCCTTTCTGATCTAGTGTGAAGGGGTCTCTCACTCTCCAGAGTGACGTTATCTAACCTTTGACCATGGGCCTATGGAGGGCAGGGAGCCTCATCCTGTCGTTTCAGGTCACCTCCTGCGCTTAGCACGGTGTCTATGCACAGTTAAATCTACAGGTTGTCTTAGACACAGGTTGTCTTAGACACAAGTTGTCTTAGACACAGGTCTAGCATGTGTTTTGAGTTGACCTGCATTGAACTTCCTGGGGAGGTCCTACAAAGACTGATCATAGCGACCATCGTTTGAGGGCTGTGTGCTGGCCCCTGCATGAAATGTCACGCACGTGTCATCTCACTTGATCCTCACGGGAAGCTGGGGGGCTCATAGCCACTAAAGGTTCTGCCCCCAGGCTCACTGATGCCCTGTGCTACCTCTACCGATTTTATTTCCTGCGACACTGACCTGGCCCAGGCAGCCAGGAGAGGTCAGACAAACCTGGGGAGCAAACCTGGAAAACCTATTTCTACCCCACCTTGGTCCTAATTTCCCATCTAGCTTGGTGCCAATACACACCCCCTCCACACCTCCTCTTACCTGCCCGTTTGCCATCAATCATCAAATATCAGTACTTCCTAGTGCCGCGGGAAGGCTGGCTCTAGATTGAGCAGTGAGGCAGGTGCGGACTCAGGTAAGATAGCGCCTGCAGAAGGCCCTTGTCACCAGGAGTGTGCTGGCCCTGTGTGCCTGTGTGCCTGCATCTTCCTGTCCCAGTTGGGCTGGAAGGCCCACTTGCTAAGGGACCTCAGACCAGTCACTTCCTCTCTCTGAGCCTCAGTTTCCCTTTCTATAGGAGGTGGGGGGGTTGGCTGGGGGATCCCAAACTCATTGCCTGGGTGCCTCCCCTGTGCAGGAGAGGGAAGGTGTGTTCTCTGGTGCAAGATGGCGGGACCTACAGCCAGTAGTTCTCAGCACTTTGCAGAGACCGGGCCCTGGTAGACTTGGCTATCCTGGACAGCCTTGCAGGAGGACAGACAGAATGGACCGGACAAGCTCTGCCTTCCCAGGATGCTCTGAGGAGTTGGATCAGAGACTAAGCTGGCTTCAGGGGTGTGCCATCTTTGCCTCTGCACAGGGACCTGCGCTCAGAAGGGTCCTGGACTTGGTTTAATGCTCTCATAGCCCCATCTTGAAATTCACTAGGTTTAAGGCTCTCAGATTCCCATCTGGAAATTCTTCATTTTTGAACAAGGGGCCCTGTGTTATTATTTTGCATTGGACCCTGTGAAGTATGTGGCCAGTCCTGCGTGCCACCCTTGTCTTCTAGTATAAGGCTGCTCAGCTCTGGACAAGCCCCAGAGTGGCTCCTGCTACAATCCCTGCACCTCTGTGACCCAGAGGGGAAGATAAGCTGCGCTCAGTCCTTGACTTTGGACGGTGTGGGCAGCTGGGGAGAGTGAGTTGGGGCAGCCCAGATATCCCGGGAGAGCTTCTGGGGCTGGGCATGATAGGGTTTGCTGAACCTTGGAGGTACGTGCTGCCAGCTCAGGACCAGATAAGCAGAGGGCAGAGCTCCACTTACTGCCAGCAGATGGGGGTGGGTAAACAGCTCAAGGTCAAATCCCCATTTCACAGATGGGGAGACCAAAGCCTGCTGTGTGGATGGTCCTATGATGGGTATTGCCGACACAAAGACACGGCAGAAAGACCTTGCCTTCAGGTGCCTGTGGCATAGGGGTGTCCCCCTTCCACCAGTCCTCCTTATAGCCATTTTCAAACGGAAGCCTAGGTGAGCTTTCAAATGCGAAAATGAGGTGGAGCCACATTCCGACTCAATCCCTTCCCTGCTTCCTCTTCATACTGAAATCCCACCTCCTAGCCTGGCGTTTGTTCCAAGCCCTGAATGACACGCTCTTCTCCTCAACCGTCCCAGACTCACCAGCTTCCCCCAAGCCTCTGCCCTCCCCCTTTCCCATCATTCAGTTCCCAGCTCAGGTATTACGCCCCTGACACCCTGTCTAAAGGGTCCCCTCCCTCCACCCAGCCCCCTCCATCCCACCACTCTGCTTGACACTTGGCAGCCTGTCCTGATCTGACTTCCCCTGCCAGGATGGGAGCTCTGGGGGGACAGGACTCCAGTCTGTCGAGTTCACTGCTGTTGCACCAGCTTCTAGAACAGAACTAAGCATATTGCAGGTAAGGGATGCTCTGACCTGCCCCGAGAAGGTGCTAGAACTCGGGCACACCTTTCACCGGCCCCCATTTTCCTCCTCCACTTTATTCCAGGGTCAGGGCTGGGTTTGCAGCCCTGGGGAATGCAGAAAGAGGCCGCCCAGACTCTGGGTGAAAACACCCCAACTGTGTGACCTTGGGTAGGTCACTCCTAGTCTCTGATTTGTAGTTTCCTCGTGTGTAAAAAGGGGACAGTGGTAAAATCTACTTCCTGGGCCCACTGAAATGCTCTAAGATCGAAGGACCTGAAATAGCACTTCATACCCCGGGTGCTCAGCAAATGTGAGCCCCCTGTCCTCCCCAGAGTTCAGGGTCAGCCCCACACTCCGGCTCCAACTCCACTGAGTCTCCAGCCATGAGATCATGGTGATGCGTACCACGTGGGCTCAGGATTGGGTAAGAGGGTCTAATCCTGGCCCCGCCACCAACTGACTGAGATCTTAGGCAAGTCCCTTCCCGCTTGTGAGCCTCAGTTTTCTCATTTGGAATCTAGAATGAGGGTTGGCCACCGTGGTAGTGTAAGGTCCTCTGGTCCTGGCTGCCTGTGGGTCTCTGAAGTAAGGGGAGCCCTGAGAGCTGCAGAGCACGGTGTCTCTATAGCAATTCCTTGGGCTCTGGCAGCTGGTCCTCTGGAGGGGGGGCGGTGTGTGGGGACATCAAACATGAGATCGCTCAGCTTGTCAGCATTTCCCTATGGGGGTGGCGTGAATGTCTTTGTCTCTTTGGATCCTTCTAGCGGCCCCTAGAAATAGGGCTTTTTTTCACAGTGAAGAAAGTGAGGCTCAGGGAAGCTAGGTGACTTACCCAGGGTCACACAGTCAGGACGAGTCTTCACAGGAACTCTCTGTTCCCTCTCAACTCTGGGTGGCTGTCGCCAGGCTCATTTTCCCACTCACTTGCTCACTAATGGGTGGCATGGAAGAAGCAGGGCTCAAATCCCAGCTCCTCTGCCTATGAGCTGGCTGGTCTTGGAAAAGTTACTTACCCTCTTGGGGCTTTGGTTTTCTCATCTGTCTAATGGGAGTAACTTAAGGCCCTTTTGCCTGGGTCACATGGGACTTTAAGACCTAACTTATGAGGAACCCTAGCCTCTGCCTGGTCCCAGAGTAGATGCTCGGTGCTGCCATAAGTCCCAGGACACAGCTTTTTCCCCATGGCCACAGCCCATAAGGCCCTGGGAGTGGCTCAGAGAAGATAGTCACCTTTGGCTCAAGGAATTTTAGAGGCTTTTTGGCACCAGAGTTTCAGACTGGACATTAGAGGAGAGAGTATTCCAACACCCTAAGCTCATCCTAAAGGAGGGTTTCTGGCCAAAGTCAAAGACAACACAGATCCTTCTTTGCCCATCATGCCCAGTGGTGTCTCCCTAGACCTGAAATCCTACGGTGGTATGCGTGGTGCCCAGGGTAGGTATACAGAACACCTACTATATGCCAAATGCAGTGCTGGCCTCAGGGTGCAGTGAAGAACAAGCCAGACTTGGTGCCTACCTTTTGGGGTGCTGGACTGACCACAGATCGCTGGGATGGGAACCCAACCTGGCTGGGCGTCAGAGACTAAGCTGGAAAGGCTTCCCAAAGGAGATGACTTTGAGATGGGGCTGGAGGAAGGATTGAGGAAGAGTCAGTCTGGCAGTGGGAGGAAGAAGGGTGGAAAGACAGGGAGGGGTGTTTGCAGGAGCTTTCCAGGCAGGAAGGAGCAGGGCCATCTATGGAACGGAGAGGTGACAAAGACACGCTCCAGGGCTGAACAAGAGCAGTGTGTTAAAAAAAGTCAGGCTGCAGAGCTGACGCGGGCATGGCCCTACCCACATGGCGGGACAGGAGCACACTAAGTGTCTGCTCATGGTGAAGGTACGGCAGTTGCCTGAGGGACCGAATGATGAGCTCTCTCCCAGAGGTGGCCCGGAGGCTTCCCCACAAAGGAGGAACTGTCTGGGCAGGATTTTGAAGCATCACTAGGAGACAAGGGTGAAAAGAGGAGGGAAGAGTATTCCAGAGAGAGGCACAGATAGGAGAGTGTGGAGGATATTTGAATAAGGAGAGGTGCGGAGGGAATTCCAGGCGGGGGACACAGCGTAAACAGGTGCAGGGGAGTGGGCAGTGTGCCCAGGAAACGGCCTGGCTGGCGTGTGATGGGAAAGAGTACAGGGAGAAGCTGGAAGAACCTGAAGTCTCAATGGGCCAGGTCAGGGGATGAAGGCCTAAGTGGGTGACCTCAATGAAGAGAGACAAGGTGGTTTCCCCAGCCCCCAGGGACAGGGTGTGGGGGCATCTGAGGAAGCACAGCCATGGCACGGGGCAGTGAACACTCAATGTGGAATCAGATAGAAATGGCTTCTCACCTAGTTTGGTCACCCATTGACTGTGTGGCCTTGGGAAAGTCACTATACCTCTCTGATCCCAGTGTTCTCTTCCACCCCATGAGAAACCAGCATCTTGCTCTCGGGATGTCTGTAGTCAGAAATGCTATTGGGCTGAATTTTTTAAAAATCTGGAAGCTCATTTGATGGCTGTGGAGGCCTCTCCGAGGGCAAGGAGGTTTCAGCAGTCACTGTTAACATCCCACCCTATTCCTTCCACGTGTGTGTCCCTATTGTGTGCTGGTGGTATTTCCCAAAGCTCCTGTGACTGATGGCTTTCAGTGTGCACTCGGGGTGGGCTGGAAAACGAGAATTAACACCCAGGACGTCCGTCTGCCAGTAGAAGATGGGGAAATAGTCCAGCTTCCTGCCCTCTTTTGGGAGCACCCTGAGCGTAGCCCACGCTGTCTCCCAGGAGGCCCACAGGCCGGAGCCCGAGTTGCCGACAGTAGCAAACGCTCACTGGCATGCCTTATGTTGGCTGCTGTCCCCTCTCTCCTCCTGTAGCCTGTCAGGGCCCACTTTCCCAATAAACCACTTGTATAACCTCCTCATCGCAGAGGGGACCCAACCTAAAACGGGGAGAAACACTTGTTCAGCAAATACTGGGTGACCAGCCTCAGTGTCCTGCACAGGAGGTGGGTACCTCTATTTTGATCAAGCTTTGGAAGGAATGTTACACTGCTTTGGAAAATCACCTCTCCCAAGGCTAGGTGAGGGCTGAAACCTAATCATCGAGGCAATGGTTTCCTTTTTATGCTTACTTGCATTTACAATTTTGTGTGTGGTGAATCAGTAATGAAAAAAGAAAATAAAAGGAAACCCTTTTATTTTGCATAGTGCTGTGTGACTTTGGTTCCATTGCAGACCCTCTCTGGGTCTCAGCATCTGCCATGAAACAACTCAGGCCTGGCCTGGAGGGCCCCGAGCTCTGGGTCTGGAGACTGACCCTTCCATCTTGCCTGCTTCCCATAGGTTTGACAACTATTCAGCTAACGTGATGGTGGACAGCAAGCCGGTGAACCTGGGGCTGTGGGACACGGCCGGGCAGGAAGACTACGACCGCCTCCGGCCGCTCTCCTACCCGCAGACGGTGTGCAGCCCCCGCCTGCCTTGTGGACCTGGCCTCTGCTCGCCCTGTTCCCTCTGCATCGGGTGCCCTTGGGCCAGCTTGGCCTGGTGCCCCCTGACCCTCCCCTTCCGGTCCAGCATGAGGACTCTGCCTTGTCCTTCCTCCCTGGGCACAGCCAGGGACTCCTCCCGTGCCCGCAGCCCTCCCTCAGGCCCCAGTTATCTCTGCCTGTCTTCCCAGGCCCCCGCCTCATGGGCTCTGGCACCACCTGGCTCCCTGGGGGTGGGGCAAGGAGACCTGAAGCCTCAATAGGGAGCCTAGGCCAGTGAGCCCTGGGTGTGCTGGGTCAGGGGAGAAGAGATGGGGTAAGCCTGCAAGGTGGCACTGGGGCTGTTGGGCACCCCCGGGTCCTTGGCTCACCCTCCAGGGCTGGGGCTGGTAACCAGACATTGGAGCAATTGAGTGCCTGGGTAGGTGTATGGATTCTGGAGCTCCAGATGGCAAACCTTTATCTTTGTAGCCTCAGTCTCCCCATCTGTGGAATGGGGGTGACAGCAGCACTGTTGTAGGGTGCTGTGTGAGGACGAACCACTAAGGACAGACCCTGGCCTCTGGGAAGTGCTGGATAAACTAACAGCAGTCTGGTGGAAGGGGAAGGCGGGCCTCCCTGCTCTGACAGACCCTAAACTCAGTGTACCCTGGGCTGCCCCACTGCTCAGTGCTGCTTGGTGTGGGAGGGGCCCAGGTGGGACACCCTTGGGCTTCCCCTCATGGGTAGCACTTGCCTGCTCTCTCCCCAGGATGTCTTCCTCATCTGCTTCTCCCTTGTCAGCCCAGCCTCCTATGAGAACGTCCGTGCCAAGGTGAGCTGGGCAGAGGCAGGCCTGAGGGGCCTGGGGAGTCTGGGCGCAGGTGACCCTGAGAAACGTAGGGAGGGAAGGAAGGACCCGTAATTTGAAGCCTATCTCTGGGGGCAGCAGAGGGTATGAGCAGAGAGGGTCCCCAGTGCCAACCCGGGCTGGGGGGACTCGGGATGAGACTCAAGGGAGTCTCAGGGGGGCCTGGGAGTGTCAATTTTCCTCTGTGCCCTCTCTAACCTTGTTCTCTCAACTCCCCGCACAACCTCATGCCACCTCTTATCTCTGTACAAAATCATGCCTCCTCTTTTCCTGCAACCATGTGCCTTCTCCTCGCTGCACAACCTCACGTCTCTCCTCCTCACACCTTCATGCCCACACCTATTTTCTCACAACTCGGTGCCCCTCTTCTTCCCCGCTGTCATGCTCCCTCTGCTCCCCACACAACCTCGTGTCCTCTCTCCTCCCGGCACAACCTCTCTGCCCCCCACCGCCTACCTGCCCAGTGGTTCCCCGAGGTGCGACACCACTGCCCCAGCACACCCATCATCCTGGTGGGGACAAAGCTGGACCTGCGGGATGACAAGGACACCATCGAGAAGCTGAAGGAGAAGAAGCTGGCGCCTATTACCTACCCACAGGGCCTGGCACTGGCCAAGGAGATAGGTACGGGGCTCGGGCTCAGAGAGGGGAGCTGGGTGCGGGGGGTGGGGGAGCCCTGACTCAGCCTCATGGTGATTGCAAACACGAGCTCCAGGGCCAGGCTGTGCAGTTCAAACCCTGACTGTGTTGTGTACTAGCTGTGTGACCCTAGACCAAGGACTAAGCCTCTTTGTGCCTGTTTCCTCATCAGTAAAACCTGGCAACAGTAACCGTTCTGGGCAGTTGGGAGAATTAAGTGAATTAACACACATGAAGCTCTTAGAGCAGCACCTGCACCCGGGAAGCAGTCTGTGTTAGTTATTAGTAGTAGTAGTAGAATCCATAATCAGATCTTGAAATAAAGTGTTTTGCAGACAGAAGCAGGGATAGCGTGGGGTGTGCTGTGGCTGCTTGCAAGATGAGAAGCCTAGTCAAGTTTAGATTTTCCAGGAAGGCTTCCTAGAGGAGGTGCTTCTGCCTGGAGTTTGAAGGGTGAGGCCTTCGCTTCTGTTTTCACCTCCTTCCCCTCACCCCCAAGGCTTCTCAGCCCAACTTCTGTTTGCCTCCTGATCACTGCACCAGAGAAGTAAAGTGACTTCTCAAGGTCACACAGCTAGTAGGTGGCAGAACTGGGATTTGAACACAGAACAGCAAATTGCTGGCTGGGGGGCCTCCTCGTGGTGCATCAGGCCTGCCTGCACTGGGGAGGTGATGACTGATGGATCTGGCCTCTCCCGTGGCATTGGGACCTGCTGTCCCTGGTCAGGCCCTGACCTGCCTGCAGCCCAGGGACGGTGCACTTGCCCAAGAGCCCGGGACTACCAGCAGGTTTGGCCACTATGAACAGTGACCCAGCTGCCCATTGTGTTCTGCCTCACCCCAGGGTCCTGCAAGCCCAAAGTTTGGCCCCCGAGTCTGTCAGACCTCCCAGCCTGTCCCTGCCTCAGCCCCACCACTCTTCCTTCCCCCGGAACTGGGAGGGCCCTGGGGACTCACAACTCTTCACAGGAAGAGAAACCGCAGCTACCACCTCCCCCTTCCCGTGACTAGCCTAGTGACAGGGCCATCTTCCCCAGGGGACCTCAGGCTGCTGCTTAAGCTGAGAGTCCCATGCTCCCAGGCCCACTGGGCTATCCTCACAAATATCGGGGATTGCACCCCTGCTTTCCCTTCTTGCTGACCTCAGCCTGTCCCCCTGGACGCCTTCCACCCAACATGGACGCTCCTGCCTGCAGCTGACCCTGTCCCTTTTAAAGCACATGTTTTGGGATAAGAAGGGGTCTGAAACTCTGGAGTCTGGTCTTGGCTCCGATAGTGACTGTCTGTGTGACCTTGAGCCAGTGGCTCCTCTCTGAGTCTTGGTCTCCATATCCACACGAGCCAGGCTGCACAGTCCCTTACCATCCTTTCTCCTCTATAAGGAGGTGACTTGGGGGGTACTGTCTTGGCCTCTAGCCAATTCCTTCTGAGGCTGATCTCAGGCGGTAGTGGGGGCAGGGGCAGGGGCTTTGAGCTTGTCTTGGACCAGCCCAGGTCAAGGAGGAGGAGGCCTGGTGGCCCTAGGCCTGCAGAGCTGATGAAGATAGCAGCTGCTGCTGCCCACCTGGGCCTCTCCCTGGCCCTGGGGTGAGCAGCTGTGGAGGCAGCTCTGATCCCAGCTGGTAATCACAGCTGACGGATTGAGTACCTCCTGGGTGCTGGGCCCAGGCATTTTCCCTCTTCATTCTTAGAGCAACGATGGAGGGACTCATTGCCCTCACCTTACAGAGGAGGAAACTGAGGCCCCGGGAGTGAAACCACTGGCTCAAGGTCACCCAGCTAGGACATGGCAGAGACCAGATTCTAACGTCGGATGCCTGGCTCCCTCGATCATGAAGATTAGGGTCGCCAGCTGTCCCCTGGCCTGCCTCCATGCCCTCTCTGCAGCTCCCCTGCCCCTTACCTCAGCTTGATAAGCTACCACATGTCACATGGCCTGGACCGGTGGGAGACTGAGGCACAGAGAGGACTGGCAAAAAGTCCTAGACCAGACCAGAGGCAGAGCTGAAGCAAGCCCAGACCCTCCAGCTCAGGAGCCTTGCTTTGGATACCACTGAGCCAAGAAAAGCAAGAGGGTGGTGGGTGCCAAGGAGATAGGTGTAGACAAGGTAGACACTGGCTATGGTCCCTGGCAGAGAAACAGTAGCCAAATGCCCAGTGACACCCTTCTAGGCACAGAAGGTTATGGTAACAAGACTCCTGGACCTATCTCAGGGTGCTCCGTTCCTGCCAGCCAGGTCCTGGGACCACTGCCTAGGCTCCCTGGAGGGAGAGTGCTCCCACGTGGGGGGGAAATCTAGTGTGTGACTCTGGGCAAGTGGTATTCTCCCTGAGCCTCAGTTTCTTCATCCCTGCCCCACCCTTTTGTTCTCCCCAGCCTTGGGCATCGGCGGGCTTCCTCTTTCTAGGGGCTGCCCCTCCTGAAATCCTGGCTCCCCTCCCCACTGCTATATGTTTCTGGGCCTGTGGCTTCCCCTCTCTGGGCCTGTTTCCTCACCTGGGAAGTGGGGAATCACAGTAAGTCTTCATAGGAAGCGCCCAGCTTGGTGCCTGGCAGGGAGCAGGTGCCCATCAGTGTCTGTGTTCTTCCCTCTCCCCAGAAAATCAGACTCCCCCAGTGAGGAGGCAAAGTTCCCCCTTCCTGGTCCTCGCCTTCCTCTTGTTTCTGAAATTGACCTCAGGCCTCCTGAAGAAAAGGTTGGCGGTTCCTCCCTTCAGGGCACCTGGGTTGTAGTGAACACGGAACTCACACAGGTTCCTTTCAGAGCTTATGGAACGCTGGCCCTGGAAGGGGGGGCTCGGCCTGCCCTCGTCGCTGTCTATGCCCCAGGCTCCAGCTCTGCGTGGTCACATGGGAGGAGGCACGGCTCCTTATGAGGGAAAGAGGAGGTCTCCAAGTCCCATTCCTCTTGCCGAGGGCCCCCAGCTGCCCAGAGGTGGAGGACAAAGGTCCAGTGTGTGACCTTGGACAGGCGGCCTCCCCTCTAGGAATCTCAGTTTCCTCATCTCTAAAATGGGGTGATGCTAAGGAACGGTCAGATGACATTTGGAAGGTCCTGGCGAGGGGGCTGCGAGTGCCTCAGGAAGCATGGAGGCAGGTATGTGGCGATTTTCTAGAAGACACTAAGGTATGCAGAGATTCAGTCTCTAGCTAGAGCTCTTTTCTTCCCAGGAAAGTATAAAACTGCCTGCCTGCCTTCCACAAATTAAGGGCTTATGTGTCCAAAAACAACAACACAGACTTGCTCTTGTGGGTCTTAACTCCTCCCACTGAATTCAAGCTCCCCGTTTCAGATATGAGTCAACTGAGGCACAGAGAGGTAAATTCCCCGCTCTGAGTGACAGAGCCCAGGTGGCCCCCACAGCCTGATGCAGTTGTGTGGCTTTGAAAGGGGTTTTTCCCAGGACCCTCCCCTGACCTAGGCCTCCACCCTTTGCTCCCTCATCCCAGACTCAGTGAAGTACCTGGAGTGCTCGGCCCTCACCCAGAGAGGCCTCAAAACCGTCTTTGACGAGGCGATCCGGGCCGTCCTGTGTCCCCAGCCCACGCGGCCGCAGAAGCGCCCCTGCAACATCCTCTAGGGTAAGAGTCCCTCCCCCATGGCCTCAAGACCCCGTCCACTCCACACCACCACCACACAGTAGGCTCCCGCCGGCAGGCGTCATCCAGCCACTGCTCAGTGGCGCTGGGTTTCACTGGGAGTGGCAGTTAGGGCAGGAATGGGAAGGGAAGTGGCCTCAGTTTCCCCATTTGCCTGAGCCAGTCCAGCTCAGTGAGCCCGGTTCCCGGAAGAAAGGTCAAGGTCTGAGAAAACGCCAGGTTACTGAGCTCCCACTCTGCTGGCCCTGCAGGAAGGTGGGAGGAGAAGGGATGGAATGATGCCTCAGTCTCCATTCCTAGGAGAGCTCAGTCCAGCGAGGGAGACCTGACACCTGCATACAGGGGCAGAGGCAGGAAAGACTGAGCTGTGAGACTGTTGGAGCAGAAGGGTGGAGAGTACTTGGTGTGGCGGGACTAGCAGGGGGGCAGTCCTGGGGGGAGGGACAACCTTGAGCAAAAACCGGGAGGTGAGAATGAGCCGTCTGCCAGCAAAGCTGGCTGTAGATCTTGCTTTTCCCCAAATTCTCACCCTCTGCCTGTCTGCTTTCCAGGTTGCAACCAGTCCTCCCAGCCAGATGGTTCTGACCCTCCAAGGCCCCCACTCAAAGCCTGACGGTGCCCTGGCTGGCCATGCTGTCCCCTCCCTGTGGCGTTTCTTAGCAAATGGTTGCAGAGCTTGGTTGATCATCTTCTCTGTGCTGGACGCCCCCTTGGGCCCAAAGGTGTGAATTTGTAGGTGCTGCGTGCCGATGCCCTCATGCTACTGCCTTCCCAGGGGCAAGAGGGGAGCCCCAGGACTCAATAAGCCACCCCTGCATTGCTGTGGTCAGTGCCACATGGCAGCGTCTACCCATTTACTCATATCTCACCTGACGCCTGAATCCCCTCCAGAAACCTTGGTCCAGATGATTGTTGGCCACCATTTGTATAACTTCAGAAACGGGTCTCTTACTCCTACTGAGACAGTCTACTCCAATACTGATGGCCCAGCTTGTCTGGAAGTTCTGCTGAGCTAAAATGAGGGTCTCAGAAGTTTGTCCCTCTGGTCTTAGTTCTTCTTTTGAGACAAGATCAAAACAAACCAGATTTTCTCAATCTCTGTGGGCATCTGCCCAGCCAGACAAAAGCCTGGGTCCAGCTGACTCCTGCGTCTCTCAAGTCTTTCTTCTCCACTCACAGGATCCTGAGCTGCATTTACCTGTGAGAGTCTTAAACTTTCAGACCCTGCCAGTCAGGACTTTGGCTACTGCAAACGAAAAACCCAATTCAACCTGCTTAAGCAGAAAATAAATTTATTGATTCACGTTTGGAAATATCATGACTTTAGGTACAGCATAATCAGGGGGCTCAAATGACGTCAGCAGGGCTCGGTTTCCTGCACCTCTTTGTTCTGTTTTCTGCTGTCTGGTTCATTCTTAGGAAGGTGACTCTCAGGACTTCACCCTTCCAGGTTCAAGTTCAACAAAAAAAAGAGCAAGTGTTTGCCCAGGCAAAGTTCTAATTAAAGTTTGCTCTGATTGGACCAGCTCAGGGTCTGATTGGACCCTTTCAACCAATCATATTTGGCAGCTAGATGCTGTGCTCTCATTGGCCAGGCCTGGACTACTTGTTAGCTAGAGCAAGGAGTGGGGACAACCCTGACAAATCACTACAGCAGGGTAAAGGCCTTGGTCCCCAATGGAGACCCAGAGCCTTGCTGGAATTTGAGAATACGGATGTGGGGCATCCAGAAATCCCCACCTCTACTCCTAAAGGTCACAGGAGAGTGTCCCAAAAGTGTAAGGAAGCATTGCCAGTTCCAGCAGGTACTAACTAAAGGTCAGTTTCTTTAGATGAAAGGTGGGGCCGTTGTAAAGATTTAAAAAGTTCATCCATAAAGCACAGCGGTTCCTGGTATGGAGTTGGTCTCCTTAGCGTTTCTCAATTTCCCAATGCCAGACTTGCAAATCCAGTGGACGATTACGCATCTCTTTCTAAACTTCATCCATTTATTCAACACACAATTATTGAGCACCCAGTCTGTGTCAGATACTGTTCTAGGTGGGGGGCACGTGGCACCCAGGTGTGGGGATTCAGTTCATTACCTAGTGGGCTGACACTCTAGAGAGGCTAAAATAAAGGAATAAAAAAAGAGACATAAGACCTTGTCCCTTGTCGCTGACAGCTCAGAAGTGCCCCAATGCCCAGCCAGTGAAATGCTTTGGGTCTCTGTTTTCTGCTCTCCCAGTGTCCCGGCCACCCCCGCTGCCCCCAAAGTCCTGAAGTTCTGAGGCAGGACCTTCCAGCTCACTGGCTCCCAGGAGCCTCACCTTCTTGAAAGGGCCCGGGTCAGGGGGTGAGGGTGGAACCCTACGGCCTTGATTACTTTTAGCTCAGATGAGTCTGTTATGTTTTAAAGGTTACTTCTATGAAACAAATAAAAAACACATGAAAACCAACACATACACGACATAAACACAGATGTGGTGGGTCAGAGCCCACACCTGAATCCATTCAATGTTTAAAAGCCCTGAGGCGTCCCCTCTGGTCAACTAGAGTCCAAGGGGAGTCTCTTTTTGCGCCCTGCTCTTCCTGGGTCCTGTAACCCATGGCCTGAGACACCTGGCCACACCCCGCCCCCTTCTCTCCTCCTGCACTCATATCCCCACTGTCAGACTGAACTCTCATTTCCTCAAAGCCACATTCACCCTTCTTGCACTCTGAGGATTTTGCACAGCTGTTCTGGTCTCCTTTCCTAGAAAAACTTCCTCTGCTCCTTGAACTTCCCTGCACGCCAAGGGTGGGCTTCTTCCCCCGAACCTACCCCAGTGGACACAGTCCTTGCTTTATTTCAATAATAACGTCCGTAAATACATTCTCTCACCATTGTGGGGGTCTCACCTAGCACATATTATCTCATTTAATCCCCCTACTAGCCTTCCAAGGTAGGTACAAACAGCTCTTTTTTTGCAGAGAAGGAAATGGAGACACAGGAGGGCACAGGAGTTAGAGAGCTCAACCCACTAAGGCAACGCTCCGTTTTTCCACCCTCTACCACTACACCCATCCTCCTTGCGAATAGACTCCTAGCTTCATGCAAAGCAGCAATGCATCTAGCCCCAGACAAAAATACTTGTTTTCCCAGCCTGCTTTGCAGCTGGGGGTTCCAAGATCGCACAGTTCTGGCCAACAAGACATAAGTGAAAGTCAGCTGGAGAGGTGGCATCCGTGAAAGTTTTTGTTTTCTTCTATAAAAAATGATCGACCCAGCTGCGCTGCCCTTTGTCTTGTCCCTTTCCCTGTCTTGAACACTAATAAGATGTCTGGAGCTGTAGCAGCCATCTTGCAAACTTGAAGCACAAGCATGAAGATACAAGCTAACATGCTAAGAATAGAGGAACAGAAAGATAAAAGGAGCCTGGATCTTTGACAACATTGGTGGGCAGCTGAACCAAAGCCAATGGCTGCCTTATTATGGGAACAAAATGAAAACGAAACTATTAATACCTATTTGTTTACTCGCTGTTGGTCAGGATTTCTGTTACTGTCAGCTGACGGCATTTGTCACAGGTCTTAGGACTCCTAGCCTTGTGCTCTTTCCAACGTATCACTGTGCCCAGCAGTTACCAGTTAGGGGGTGAGTCACTTGTTTCTGCTCTGCAAATTGGCTGAGGACCAGAGGCCCTTTCGATAGGAAAGAGTAACCTGTTTTGAAACAGGAAGAACTGTTGGTTGCGGGCAGGAGCTGACAACAGGGTGATTCAAGGACCCACCCACCCAGTCCAACGTGGCCCCTTGCTATGCAATCATCACGTGGCGGGCAGGAAAGCACTGGCCAGATAAGACTACTTCATTTAGGGCTCTCCATCACGGAGCCTGGCTTCTCCTTGTTTCTTCTTCCAAAGCAGAGGTCTGGGGGTCCCCCCGGCTCCTCCCATTCCTTCAAGCCCGCATTCACTCGTCGCCAAACCTGGACAAGTCTGCCTCTACAAATCTGTGAAACCCATCTCCTCACCTGGCCCACTGCTGCTGCCTGCTCTAGGCCTTGCATTTCGTCTCTGGACAGTAGTTACAGCCTCCTTTCTGGCCTCCTGCCTCCACTCCCTCCGCTGACACTCCAGCCTCCACCAGGCAACTGCGGGATCTTCCTCATTAACAAACACATTTGCCACTCAGATGTCTCAATGGACTCCTGTTGCCTTCAAAAATGCTTAAACGGCATCGATTCATTCCATCGTGTAATCATTCAGCAAGCAGGTATTGAGACTATGTGCCAAACACAGGGTTTGAGGGTGGGTTGAGCATAGGCCTGCTCTTAGGAGTTCACAGCCCAATGGGGAGCTGCCACATCTTCAAAGAGCCCCGAAAAATGTCCAAATGTCCCTTCTGCTTGGATGGCTCACCATGACCCTAGCAAGTACCTGATACATGCTGTATAAATGTTTGTTGTTAATGTCAATGAATAAGCAGGTGAAAGAATGGACTTTAATGGAGAGAGAACCAACCCTTCCAGTGACCCCGCTGAGCCCAACCTTCCCGCCATCCTTGCCAAGGCACCAGTCATGGGCATGAGCCATCTTGGATGTGCTAGCCCAGTCGAGTCCGAGAATGAATGTAGCCCCAGCCAACATCATGTGGAGCCGAAGAGCCACCCAGCTGAGCCCAGCCTCCCACCGTCATGAGAGATGATAAAATGATATACTGAAGCAATTTTCCAACAAGTTTTTTCTGACTTTGGGAGGCCTAAGTTCCTGCTGCCTTTTCCTTTGATCTTTCACCTCTCCTTCCTATCCTCTTTATTCCCACACTGCCCAAGAAATGTTCACCAGTGGGGTCATTTGACTTCAGCCAGGCTTCATTGGTTGTGGGAAGCAGGGCACGGTAGGCTCAGTGGAGGGAGATAGAGATCTAGGATGGTTCTAGAAGACTTCTGAAAGCCTCAAGGGAGGTGACACAATGAGCAGTCATCTGTATAATCTGAAGTTCAACTCAGTTCCCATGTATTAACCATGCTCTGTGTCGAAACTGTGCCAGGAGCTGGAGGTAAAGAGAGGAGTGAGACCCAGCCCTCTGCTCCCCAGGGGCTCAGAGGCCAGTGGGAGAGACAGACGTGTAAGTCAATACCCGCCATGTGGTGTGATCTACATACCACGGAAGGTGTATTTAGTATAGAAAGGAAGAGACTCTGGCCTCATGGTGCCGGTGCCGAGGTAGAGAGGTTTCCGCTCCCTCCACCTTGCTGAAAAGCAGCCATGACGATAAGGAGAACGTGAAACAGAAACACAAACTCGCATCTTTAAAGAAACCAGGAGACACCTGTGAGCCCAAACCACAGCACCCAAGCAGAAGAGCAGATGGAGGTGTGGTAAATGATTAAACAGAACCTCCGAAAGGCAAACGGAACTGCCTGCTGTTCCGTGACGAGGTGGGCGGGGAGGTTTGGAGATGGAAGAGATGCAAATCAACTGGCCTTGCAGAACCCCAGGGAGGCTCCCGGGTTGGGGACCCAGACACCACAGGTGCCAAGGCAGGAGGCTGAAAGCAGGGGGGTTGTTTGGAAGTCTGTTTAAGGAGCTGTTAGATTCCAGGTCTTCCACTCTGCACTTTGAAGCTGTGGGACCATTCCTTCCCAACGCGGGCAGGAAAAATCCAGCCAGAGAGCTCTGGACCCAAGGCCACTGGCTACTGAGCGGGCGGGGGCGAGGCTGTAGACTGATTATTGGGGGTGTCGCAGATTTGATGATGCTTAGCAGGTATTACTCCCTCCCGATAAACACACACCTGGGGAGGAGCGTACTTCAGTTCTCCAACGATGCTGGCCTTGGTCATGTGACTTGCTTTTGGCCAGTGGGTTGTTAGCATATGTATCACAAGGAGAGACCCGAGTGTGTCTGTGCCCTTGGGCATGCTCTCTTGTGCTGACAAAAGTACATGCCCTGATAAGCCTGCTGGCTCAGAGAGTATAAAAGTAGTACCCCTGGGAACTGCTGCTGTAGAAGGAAATTAACTAATTCCATTCTTGCAGCAACCCTATGTAGTAGGTATTTAAAATGGAGGAACTAAGGCTCAGAGAGGTTAAGTCACAGATCCAAGGTCACACAGCAATAAATGACAAAGCTGAGGTTCAACCCCAGTAGGACCCAGCAGGGACTGATGAAGCAGAGGACACCCTGAAAGGGGTCTCCAGTGACAAAGCCCCAGGAGCTGGGCTGGGAAAGTATTTTGGCTCATCTCATCTTATTTGAGAGGACAGACCACAGCATCTGTAGTGGAGGCCTCCATCCTGCACTGTGGTTGGCTCTGGCCTAAGCATTGCAGGGGAGAGGAGGCTCTGTCCTGGCTTCAGGGACGGGAGGAGCCTGAGCCCCAGCTCCTGGAAAACCACCTGTCTGATAGTGGAGGCCCACTTTCTGCCCTTGGGGTGCCTTCCAGTCTGAGGGTGGAGACATGGCCCTAGTTTTGAGGAAGCCAAGGTGTGATGGGAGAGACATAGCATTGTCCTATCTTGGGGAGTCAGGCCAGGCAGCCCCTCCAGGTTACAAGGCAGACATGACAACACTGAAATGCTGGGTTCAGGCCTGAGGTTAGAGGCACTCACACTCCAGGAACTCAATGCCCAGCAGGGCTGGGCCACCCCACGGTTCCCAGACACCCAGCATCCCCTGATCCCCAAAGCTCACAGGTATAAAGTTGCACTTCCTCTTTCTGCCCTGCCACTCCCAGAAGGAGGGGCTGATCAGGGTCACTTCTGCTCTTGGATGGCTCCTGGGTGGGAGTTGTGTTGGTGTCTAACTCAGGTCACACCTGCCCCCAGCCTGGTACTCAGAACCCCTCCGGCGTCCAGCAGATGCTCAGCAGGGCACAGTCTCCCCTCCTCCCACCATCCTGCCTGCTAACCGCCCATCTCTCTTCTTTTCTTCATTAAACATGCAGCAAATGCCTACTGTGCCAGGCCGATGCCAGGCCTGGGGACAGAATGAGGAACCACAGTCTTCCCCTCCAGAGCTCACAGACCAGCACAGAGAACACAGGTCCCTGAGCTGAGTCTTGATGAGCTCAGATTAGAGGCCATGTGGGGGTGGGAGCTCTGGGAAGTCTCAGGGAGGGGCCTAGTTAACCCAGGGCAGGGATGGCTCAGGAGGAAGCACTGGATAGAGGACTTATATGTGGGGATGAGCTGGTGTGAGACAGAGTGTGTGTGTGTGGGAGTGGGGTGGGGGGTGTGAACAGCCTGTGCAAAGGCCCTGAAGAGAACACACACTCACTGGGTCCTGACTGGTGAGCCTTTGAAAAACATGAATCAGGTCACCAACTCCTGTGCTCACACCCTGTGAGGCTCCCAACCCAACCAGACTCAGACAACAGGCCCTACATGGTCTGACATGGTGGCCTCCCCACCTCCCTCCTTTCTAGCCATACCAGTCTCCTCCCTGTCCTTCAAACACACAAGCTTGTCCTCACCTCCCCTTTCCTCTGCCTGGGGGCTCTTCCCCAGGCATTTGCTCATTCTCTTTCACTGCTTCAGAGAGGCCTTCTGAGCTCACCCATCCAATGGTGAATGAAAGACTGACTGAACGAACAAATGAATGAATGAATGAATGAATGAGGCTGGGTGTGCCTGGAGCACAGGTAGGCAAGGGAAATCAGCAGAGGAGGAGACAGGGACAGGTGGCAAGGCTGGAATGGTATAAAGCCTGGTGGGTGAAGAGAAGCCACAGGACGCCTTGGGCAGTGCCACAGAACCCCTCCCTCGCTCCCAGGAGCTGCCTCAGAGCTCGCATACTCCTCATGAGCTTATACAGACAGAAGACTGAGGCCTGGAAGAAGGGCCTTGGAAGGACAGCGTCGAGGCGCTGGGGACTCCAGGTGCAAGCACATGTGTCCTGGGACCCACTGTGCGCTGCAGCAGCCCGGATGGCAGGCACTTCTGGAAAAACTGGATTCCTGGTTCTTTGAAGACCTACTCCATAGAGACCTAGGGACCAAGCAGGTGCAGCCCTGGTCCTGAGGAATGGGGCCTGGACGGTGCCTGGCACACAGCCGATGCTCAATATAGACTCATTTCCTTCCTCCTGCCCTTGCCTGACGGCTACCCGCTTGCCCTCCTGAGAAGGGGTCAGGCCGCTTGGTGGCAAGGTGCTTGAGAGGACACCTTTGGCACAGGCTGTTGGGTTTCTCCACTCCCTGGCTGTGTGATCTGAGTAAACTGCTCTCCCTCTCTGACCCCAGCTTCCTTATCTGTACACTGGATGCGCTAACTCTGCTTACCACGGTGGGTGTGGCTGAGAATGTGCGTGAAGCGGCAGCTACAGTATTAACAACAAGAGCCTTCATTACTGATTGACCGTTAGGGGTTTGTAATGCTCCCCTTGAGAGAGGATCTTAGGATTGATTTAGTCTAACCACCCGTGACCCGGATGAGGAAACTGAGACCTAGAGTGGGGACACCGTGCCCAAGGTGCCGTGGCCAGTCAGCACAAGCCGGGGCGCAGTGTCAGGAGCAGCCAGGCCTGTGCTCAGGCCCCAGGCAGAGTATCTTAAACCCAGGGGCCAAACCTGCCACTGCCCGCTTGTAGGCAGCCTGCCAGCTAAGAACGGCTTTTACAGATGACCATTTGCAACTGATTTGATGAGGGGAAAAACGAACTCTGAACTCCAAGAAAGCCAAATGTTATCCCCTGCAAAAGGATTCTATTCTTCTCAGCAGTAGACGTGTATTACAAAAGCTTGTTGTCAATTACTATTATTCTATTTTGAATTTTGTCAATTTACAAAGGATAGACATTTGTTTTCTCCTGTATCACGTCTTTGAGTTTGCCTCCTAGACTTCAGAGCCTGCCGTGTTTATTCTTTACCTTGTCATTCCATGCCTCACCCTGCCCGGTGCCTTCAGACTCAACCAGTCTCAGAACTAACGACCCCCACCTGGCCTTCCTCTGTGGCTAGTGTCTAGCTTGTGGCTGGCGAATAGGACTTTGGACTCCCAGTCCAGTGCTCACCCCATACTCCCAGGCCTCTTGGTGACACTGCTCAACCCCACACCCACCTGGCCTCTGGACCCAGCTGTCACCCTGGGGGATGTGTGCCTTGGTGGTCTGGGGGGTTGCGTCTGGCCCCTGGCTCTCAGCCCCTAGCTCCCCTGAGCACCACACTTCTCTCAACCCCCTGTGGGAGCCAAGGCCAGCGTGGGTGGCTGAAATCTCCCCGGTAACAGGGCCTGCCCCCCACCCCCAACCTCCTCCCCTACCCTGCTGTCCCTCCTCCCTCACCCCAGCACCTGCTCTCCGGCCCCTCAGCCCCTCCTCCCAGCCCCTCCCTCACCCCCATTCCTGCTCCCTCGTTCCCTGGCTCTCCATGTCACCATCTGTGGCACAATCCTTCTCTGTCACTCTCCCTGCCACCCCCTCCTTCTCCTTCCTCGCTCTCTATTCCTGCCTCTCTCCGCATCTCTCCCTCTCGCCCCTTCTCTCGCTCTCTTTCCTCCTCCTTCTCTTCTCCCTGTCACGCATTTCGCATCACTCCCCCTCATTCTGGCTTTCCACCCACTCACTGTTCTCTCTCTCTCTCTCTCTCTCTCTCTCTCTCTCTCTCTCTCTCTCTCTCTCTCTCTCTCCCCACCTCCGACTGACACCCCTTTTCCCTGTATCTCTATTGGCTCCTTATAGTCCTCTGGTCCCCATTTCTCTTCTTTCCTTGAGAGGTTTCTTCCTCCAGCCTGACCCCGGGCTCCTGCTTGCAGAACCCCCATCTGTGCCCCTACCCTTCAGGAAGAGTCCTGGAGATGGGGGGTGACGCACCAGGCGCTGGTGGGAAGTCACGGCCGGAGACCAGATGGGAGAGGCGCTGTGGGCAGACGTGGCTACCACAGGCCTAGGAGGGGGCCCGGGCCGCAAGCGGTATAGAAGTGGGCATTGCGTGGGGATCCCAGCTACGGGGTGCTCTGGGGGCACCTGGGGACTGGGCAGGGAGACGGGGCAGCAGAATGATAACCAGCTTGGCAGCAAGAAAGGGAGCCCTCACCCCACGGGCAGGTAAGGAGGCTGGGGCCAGGGTGGGGTCCCGGAGGGTGGGGTCCTGGAGTCCCCCCTCTGCCCAGAAAGAACTTGGGAGGCTGGAGCTGGGGGCTGGGAGAGGGTGGGAAGGCTCAGGGAAAAAGGCCCTCCTGGGACCTCTTGGTGGGCTGCAGGGGTTGGGGGGACATCAATCTTGGAATTTGGTGCCATGATTCTAGAATCTTGGATTCACAGCACGGCAGTGTCAGAGCTGGAAGAAGCCAGATGCATCGTGTCACTTGGCCCTCTCGGCTCATCTGCCGGCCTTCCTGACTGAGCTCCCTGTCTGTGCTGGGCACTGTGCTCAGCACATTCCCACGTAATCTTGACAGCAAACCTGGGAGGTGGGTACGCTGGTCTTCATTTTAATAGGAGGAAACTTGAGGTCCAGAGGAGAGAAGTAACTTGCCCAAGGTCACACACAATTTGGCACCATCGCTGTGTGGCAGAGCCCAAGCCCCCAACCTTGGGCTTGTGGGTGTGTCCCTTGAGGTCAGATCCCAGGCCTGGGATGGGAGGGAGTCCGTTGACACTCACTAGCACAATCTGGGCCTCTTGGGGGGAGGCCCAGGGGAGCAGAGGGCAAGCAGAGTGCAGTCGGCCAGCAGCCTGCACTATCCAGGGCTGTTCCAGTTCCTGATTCCTCTTAGCAGGGTCAGGAGGTACTGATGGTTTAGAAGGAGGCACAACTGGGTTTGAATGCTGGCCTCCCACTCACCAGCTGGGTGACCTTGTGCAACTTACTGAACCTCTCTGAGCTTCAACTTCCTCCTCTCGAAAAACCCTCCCTCATGGGCTCTGTAAGGATTTCAGGATGTGAGTTTGAAGCCTCTACCCAGGAGCAACACCTCAGCTCACTTGGAGCTCTACTCGCTAAACTTCTTGGTCTGTCCATGATTCTCAATGTTCTGGGTATTGAGCTAGATGCTTGGGTTAAAAAAATAAATAGTTCAGGATCCCTGCACCTGAAGGCTAGCACTCTAGAGGGGCTGGGGGCAGACACATGGAGAACCACTGGGGTGTCTGGTGTCCCTGAGGTGCCATCCTAAATTGCTGTGGGGCTCAGAGCAGCCACTCACCCTCTCTGGGCCTCATCCCCTCCGTAGCCATTCTCTGAGGAGTCCGCCCCCAGCTTTCAGGCAAGCTTGTGCCAAAGATAAACCAGACAGGGAGGAAGAGTTCTTCCTCCCCCAGGATGAACTAGATCATACACAATATGCCAGCTCCTTAAAGAAAAGGTGGCACCAACATTGCAGGTCTGGCTGTCGCCTACAGAAAAATGTTATTTCCCTGCTTTTCGCGCAACCCGGCCCTTTGAACTTCAACAGGGAAGATGGGCCCAGGTAAGGGTGGGGGCAGGGCATCTGTGGGGGAGTGCCGGGCCTCCTGGACGGGCTGGGACAAAGCCAGGGCCTGGTGGGTCTGCTGTGTTCCCACCAGGGCTATGTGTGCTTGTGTGTGTGGGGTGCACATGTATGGGCTCCGGTAGGAGGGGGGCCGTCCTCAGAGCTCATGTCCAGGCTTCCGTGGGGGAGGGTATCTGTCTCTACCGCCTGGCAATCAGGTTTGCTTGCTCACTGCTCCTCTCTTGGGATGGAGCACTCTCCTTCCTCCTCCAGCGCTGGGTTGAATTTGGCCACCCTGTCGGGATGTTATAAAGAGGATCTGTGCAGAGGGAGACAGGTGGATGGATGGGTGACTTAGGGCTCCCTGGTCGAGGAAGCCAGGACGCTAAGGTCCCAGAGTCTGCAATCCCAGGTCTAAAAAGGGCTAATTCCAGCATTTTGGAACTCTAATAGTCTCTGATTCAAGGACACAGAGTCTAAAGATCTATGACTCTATACCTCAGTTCTAAGAAGCTAAAATTCTATTTTTAGGCCCCCAAGTGTCTAGGGATTTGGGTCCATGACTCTAATAGTTCAAGCAAGGAGAGCTCTGAATAGGCTGGTGGGAGAGCTGGATGCCAGCTGGGTGCCCTGAGCAGCTGTGACGCTTAGGCAAGTGCATTCCCAGGCCTAGCCTCATTCTGCCGGCCTGTGAATTGGAGGTGGATAGGGAAAGGGTCCTCCCAGCGCTGTTCCTTCCTAATGTGACCAGAGCATGTGGCCTCACCTTTGTTCTCTGTATATGCAGTGGCGATGACAGACACTAGTGTCTTCCTCATAAGACCTCATAAGATGCAGCATGTCACCAGCTTAGTCTGGAACCTGGCAATCAGGATCAGTGACAGGGAGCTGGCAGCACTGTTACAATCCCATGAGCCCACTGTTCAGATAGCCTCTCTGTTAGTGCCACTGTCCCCAGCTCAGGAGAGCTGATGAGGGTCTGGGTGATGAATGGCTTGAGGCCAGTCTGGGGGGTCTCCCCCCAAGCTTAGAGGAACAGGAAATAGGGGTGCTCTGAACCCAGCCTGGGGTATCATTAGGATGAGCCACAGCCAAGGGTTTCTTGGCCATTCTTGGCATCGCTTGCCAGGTGTTCAGAGCCCTTGGAAGCCCCAGGTCATTAGGCAGGGGCACCCAGGCACCCCTGCCCACCCAGAGGTGTTTGCTCTGAGTTGGGGTGCCTCCCCTTTCCAGGAGCTTTGCATCTCAAAGGTGATGTCCTTATGGGGCAATGTGGTCCCCAGTTCCCTCTGGAGGCATTTCAAGCCCAGTGTTGAGATGGCAGGAAGATACTGGGCATGGGGGGAGACTATTAGAAGTGGGAGGTCCAGGCCCAAAGGAGACTCCAGATTTCAGCCGTAGCCTGTCACTGGGCCTCCTGAGAGCCAGGAGTGCTGTGGAGGGAGGGTAGCAAATCCTGAGGTAGAGGCCCTTTCCCAGCAGGGCCTGAATTTCCACTGTCAGCAGTTCATCCCCCCTTTGGATTAAGATTTGTCCACTCTGGTTCCTCTGGTTCATTTCACGCCTCCAACACTGATGTGGAGCTTATTCTTGTGTGAAAGGGACAGGTAGGGGATGGGGAAAAGGTTCAAAGTTGAATAAGAGCGTCTCCACACCGCAGGACAGTCGAGTCTAGCAGGGAAGGCAGGAGTCCTCATCATGTATGGGAGACACGAAAGGTGCTAACAAAGTAAGTGGAGATGCAGCTTCCCACTGCACCATCGAGCAGCTCTTACACTTCAAGACCCATCTGAAATGCCCTCTTCTCAGGGAAGCCTGGCCTGCTGGTGCAGGGGCAAGAGGCTATTCTTGTGCCTTCCTCCAGTGTATTGTGAATTTCTCCACCACAAGTCTCGCTCTGTGGGGAGAAGGGGTCCCAGCCACTCAACCCCCAGCAGATCATAGCCAATCATCCTGGGCAGGGCCTTTGTGGGCACACAGTGGATGGGCCAGACTGAGAAGGTCCCCAAGGGCTTGGACCCCCAGGGGAGGGGATACCCCTGAACCTGTGGTTCTTAATCTGATGAAAGCTGTGGATTCTGCCCAGAAAAGACACGAACTCGTTAACTTTCATCAGAGTTTTAGGGGGTCACGGATGCGCTAAAGTTCATATAGAGACCTGGGTTCAAGGTTAAGGACCTGTAATCTGCAGCAGTATTTTTAAATGTGAGGGCTGAGACCTGTTGCTGGGTGTCTTAGTCTGTTCCGGCTGTTATAACAGATTACCACAGACCAGGGGGTGTAAAAACAACAGAAATTTATTTCTCACAGTTCTGGAGGCTGGAAGTCCAAGATCAAGGTGCTGGCACCTTTGGTGTCTGGTGAGGGCCTACTTCCTGGTTCATAGACGGCCATATTCTCATTGTGTCCCTACAGGGCAGAAGGGGCAAGGGAGCTCCCGGGGGTCTCCTTTAAAAGGGCACTAATCCCATTCACAAGGGCTCCACCTCATGATCTAATTACCTCCCAAAGTCCTACCTCCTAATACCATCACACTGGAGGTTAGGATTTCAACATACGAATTTGGTGGGGGGACACATTCAGTCTATAGCAGTGGGTGATTCACTTAGGCCTCTGCCAGCTGGGGCCATCATATATAAAAAGGGCAAGTGTGATTTTGTGAAACCTTATGACTTCATTGGGTTGCCATGTAAAACGCACTGGCCTCAAAAATATTTGAAAAACACTGGTGTACAGACAAGGGCTTATGATGTCATCGGCTGACTGAATGATCAACTCATTCCTTTACTGGACATTTGTGGAGTACTCGCATGGTGCACAGGTAAAGGGACAGAGTGGGGCACAGGCCAGTGCTGGTCCCTGCCCTTTGGAGCCAGACAAGCTTATTTCCCACACTACACCCTAGCTATGGGATACAGGGCGGTCACTCCACCTCTCTGAGACTCAGTTCCCTCATCTGAGAAATGGGGCTACCTTGCCGGCCTGTGCACAGTGAATGAGCTGGTGCATGTCAAAGTCTGTCCGGATGATGCACAATAAGTCACCAAGTTCAGTGTGATGGGGGAGGGGCAGCTGAGGAAAAGCCATCCTCTGTTATGACCCCGTTGTCTCCTCCCTCCTCCAGGCTAACAGCTGGCTGCTGACTGCCCTCCCTTCAGCCATGGACACACCCGGCTATCCTTCATTGGTGCCCACGACCTTGCAAACTGGGAATGCCTCTTCCGCCTGGCCCCTGGATGCCCCCTTGGGAAACATGTCCGTGGCCCCAAGCACGGCGGGGCTGGCCGTCCGCGGTGTCCTGATCCCACTGGTCTACTTGGTGGTGTGCGTGGTGGGTCTGCTGGGCAACTCACTGGTTATCTACGTGGTCTTGCGACACACAGCCAGCTTGTCCGTCACCAACGTCTATATCCTCAACCTGGCGCTGGCCGATGAGCTCTTCATGCTGGGGCTGCCCTTCCTGGCGGCCCAGAATGCCCTGTCCTACTGGCCCTTCGGCTCCCTCATGTGCCGCCTGGTCATGGCCGTGGACGGCATCAACCAGTTCACCAGCATCTTCTGTCTCACGGTCATGAGTGTGGATCGCTACCTGGCGGTGGTACATCCCAGCCGCTCGGCCCGCTGGCGCACGGCCCCGGTGGCCCGCGCCGTGAGCGCGGCTGTCTGGGTGGCCTCCGCAGTGGTGGTCCTGCCCGTGGTGGTCTTCTCGGGTGTGCCCCGGGGCATGAGTACCTGTCACATGCAGTGGCCTGAGCCGGCGGCGGCCTGGCGAGCGGGTTTCATCATCTACACGGCTGCGCTGGGTTTCTTTGGGCCACTGCTGGTCATCTGTCTCTGCTACCTGCTCATTGTGGTCAAGGTGCGCTCGGCAGGAAGGCGGGTGTGGGCACCGTCGTGCCAGCGGCGGCGGCGCTCCGAGCGCAGGGTCACGCGCATGGTGGTGGCCGTGGTGGCGCTCTTCGTCCTCTGCTGGATGCCTTTCTATGTGCTCAACATCATCAACGTGGTATGCCCGCTGCCCGAGGAGCCCGCCTTCTTCGGCCTCTACTTCCTGGTGGTGGCGCTGCCCTATGCCAACAGCTGTGCCAACCCCATCCTGTATGGCTTCCTCTCCTACCGCTTCAAGCAGGGCTTCCGCCGGGTCCTGCTGCGGCCTTCCCGCCGTGTGCGCAGCCAGGAGCCCCCGGTGGGGCCTCCAGAGAAGACAGAGGAGGAGGAGGAGGAGGAAGATGGGGAGGAGGGTGGGGAGAAGGGGGCGGGGAAGCAGGGGGAGGGGAAGGAGATGAATGGCTGGGTCAGCCAGATCACACAGCCTGGCACCAGTGGGCAGGAGCGGCCGCCCAGCCGCATGGCTGGCAAGGAGCAGCAGTTCCTACCCCAAGAGCCCTCAGCTGGGGAAAAGTCGGGCACACTGCACATCAGCTGTCTGTAGGGGTCTGTGGAGGGCCAGGGTAGCTCGAGGACAGGGCAGAAGCTGTGGATGAGCCTAGGTGCCCCAGGTGCCAGGGGCCCGTGATGGGATGTTCCGATCCCATTGCTACCGAAACTCACCGCGTGACCTCGGAGAGGCCATTTCCCTTCGCCGTTTCCCTTCTCTGAGCCTCGTGTTCTCCTCTGGGACTCAGGGATGGAAATAATTGGCCTAGACGAGCTCTGCTGGATGAAAAGACTGGAGGAACTTCCTGGCGGGGCTGCCCTTCCTGAGCAGGCCCAGGTTAAGGCCCAGGTGCAGACTGGCCATCCTCTTCAGAGACAGACATCCTCATGGATTGATCTGGATCTTGGCCCTCAGAGCGATAAACCGAGCCGGGGTGTCCTGGGCTCAGAGTCAGGTTCATAGGAAAGGGACTGGGGCCCGGTTCACAGGGACCTGGACCAGGGCCCCAAATAGAAGAAAGACTTACCCCATGGGGAAGAGGGGTGTGAGATTTCTGACACCCCTATCAACTCTCCCTTACTTGCTACAAGGCCTTGAGCCAGCTCTTCTCTCTGGGCCACAGGCCTCACCTGCTGAGCAACCCAATATCCTCCAAGCCCTCTTGGCACAGTCAGGCCAGGACCCCTGTGCTCCTGGACACGAGGTGAGGAGGTGGGTTTTCCAGGAAGTTTATTAAGTCCAGCTGCAGGTTCCCTTACTGCCCTTTCCAAGGCTTGAGTCAAATTTTGTACTTGTAATTTTGTATTGCTTTTCTTAACGAGGGACCCCAAACTGCATAAGCTTAGGCCACCCCAAGCCTAGCTCAGCCCCTTTGGAGGCCAGCCGACCAGACCCCAAAGCAGCTCACTTGGTGTCCTGTGGCTGGAGTGGAGTAGGGGTGGAAGGGTGGAGTGGAGGGGAGTGTGTCTCTGGGTCTTTGAGAGCTCTGGAAACCTCCTCAGAGGAGAAATCATCCCTGTTCCTCCCTTCGCAGTGACCAAGGCAGGGACCTGGCCCAGGCAGACTGGCATGGAAAGGCAGAGGATCTAAACAGTGCTGAGAGGAGAAGGGGGAAGAGGAGAAAGAAGAGGTAGAAGATGGAGTAGGAGGAGGGAGGAGAAGGAAGATGGAAGACAGTTCTATTCCTTGACATTGAGCTGTCCTTGGCCCCTCTGGGCTGAGCTCAGTAGCTGAATCGATGAAACTAAGTTGCCAATGCCAGGCCCAATCAGTGTCAAGGAAAGGATGACATCAGGGTAGAAAAGCAGATGCTCTAAAAGGTACAGGGCCAGCCCCCTGGAGGGCCTGCCGGTGTTGGTCAGAAGCGCCTGGCCTTGATGGCAGCCTCAGGGTAGAGCTGAGAAACAGGGTCTGACAGGTCCAGAGCAGGCCTCCCGTCTTCTAAGCTCTCCAGGGCTATAGGTTGGGAAGGCCCCGGGAAAACAAGACAAAAGGAGGCTGGAGGGGGACCACAGGCTCGGCCTGGGCTAGCCTGGACTCCATCCCACAGACGAGCTCTTAGAGCAACAGTGAGACGGGCCCTGGGGAGAGTGGTACCTCTGGCTAAATCCCCCAACCCTCCTCCCCACCAAGGGCAGAGGGTCCTCAGGGAAACCACATGAACCACACCTGGGAAATCTACATCTTCAACTCACTTCTAGATCTTGATCTACAAGCTAGCCTTGGTCTCTCTGGGCCTCAGTTTCCCTCGTAAAATGGAGGTGGTTGTCCCAGCTTGCCTGCCTCCTGGGACTGGAGGAGGAAGATGGGTCATGCTGGGTAAACGGCCACGCACACTGCAATGGGCGGGGATAGGGTGTAGAGGTGGTCCTCCTGCCAGGCTTGACCTACAGCCCCTTCTCCTTCACCAGGGACCTCTTTGTGTCCGGCCCTTGGGGATGAGGACACTTCAGGACACGACAAAGGGGGAGCTGGGGTGTCGGAAGCCAAGGATAAGAGAGGCAGAGTGTGTGGCCCCCTCAGGGGGAAGAAAGGCACAAAACCAGATGGCGCGTGGAGGCTGGAGGCCGGAGGCCCAGCCCTGTCTGGGGTTCCCCTGAGCAGGACCTGCGGTCGAGGGAAGAGGGCGCCCTGGCGTTCCTGCACTCCCCGGGCAGCCCTGCCTGCCTGATCCCTGGGGCAGCGGAACTGGCTCTGCAAGGGGGGCTGGGAGGCCCCTAGGGAAATCCTTTGCTGCTTCTACCCCCAGCTCCTGTCAATAAAGCCGGTGACACGTGACAATGGCAATGGCCCGGGGCAATTCCTTCGCCAGGCGCTGTACGTCTGGATCGGCGCGCATGAGTGGGCGTGTGTATGCGTGTCTACCTTTCTCAGGATGCGCCCTCTGTCCATCCCTCAGCTCTGCGTGCCCAGGCCTCCCCGAGTCCCAGTCCTCCACGTGACATGGAAGATGCCCTGACAAGCCTCAGCCTACAATCATAGGTCTTGATCCCAAAGGAGTAGATATGGACACTCTCCTCCCGTGTCCAAACATCAAATTTCATGGAAGAAAGTTGATTGGCTCCAACTAGGTCACATGGTAGCCCCTTGGGCCAATCACCAAAGACAAGGTGATAGAGTGCCATGATTGGCCAGGTGTGAGTCATGTGACCATCCTTCCAGCCAGAGAGAAGGTGAGACACTGTGATGGACAGTCGGGTAGGAGGTGGGAGGGGGACAGACGCCAATGGCAAAGGGAGGTGAGAAAGGCAGTAACCACGACAAACTGGAATTGGGGTGGGGTGGATTGTGAGCACAGTGCAGGATGCGTAGTAGGTGCTCAGGACATCTCAAGCCATATCCATGAGCAAATGTATGTTGGTGCGTTAACCCCAAGGGCCTGCTGTGCATGTGGCAGGTGTGAATGGGGTGGGAACGGAGGACTGCTGAGGGCTAAGGGCTGCATGGGAGTGTCCTGGGCCAGGGTCCCCCCGCCCTCGCCCCGCTGATCCCCAGCCCCCAAGCTTCCCCACCACACTGCACAGGCAGTGTGTCACCGCCTGTGCATGCTCATGTGTATGCATGTGTGTGTATGCATGTGTGGGGGAGTCCTGATAGCCTGTCCCTCCAGGCAGGGCCTGTGTCTGATGCATCTGTGTTTCCAAGGTCTGGCAGCACTACGGGACCTTCACGTGAGTATTTGGAATAAATGAATGAATGAGGAGAATTCCATTTCACAATTCTAGGGGGCAATTTGCACACTGTGACTCTAGCTTCCTTTGGATTTGCACAATGTGGTGACTGCATAAACAGGGGGAAGAGCAAGCGGGATGGAAGGGCATTGGATGGGGGTTTGGGGCTGGAATCTGGGGGTTATGGGAACCTTAGGGGCTGTAGGGCGAGCGGAGGCTCTGGGGTTGTGAGGCTGAGCATGCAGGAAGGGGTGGTGATGACCCTGTCTGCCTGACTCCTCCTCTCCAGACATCCAAGTTGCTCAGACCCAAGACCTTCCCTTGAACTTGTCTCTCAGAGGCAGTTGCTAGGCAACAGCCTATGGCCACTAGGCTCTGGACCAGGACGTGCATCAGTGTCAGCATCAGAGAGAGGAGTTAGGAGTCCGCAGGGCCTGGCGTAGGGGTGGCCAACGCTCCAGGTCCTCAAGCCCTCCTCATCTACAAGGAGGCCACTGTCCCACGGGGAGGTGACAGTCTGGTCGCCACAGGACTCCAGACACAGAAGAAAACACTCTAAAGGTGGTGAGCATGGCAGGCTGTGGTGTGAAGAGCTCTACCCGGAGTTATGCAAGACCACTGTCCCTTCAAGTTCTCAGGGTGCTCCCCTGTCACTGCAAGGCCCTGGTGAGACTCTTGGTGAGTCCACTGGAAGGCTGTGGAGGAACTGCATCTCCTAAAAGTCATGGGACCCAAAGTCAGGAGGCCTGGACCCTAGGCCCACTCTGCCACGAACCTGCTGTGTGGCTTTGGGCCATTTACCTTACCTCTCTGGGCATAGTTTATTAAGTTAATAAAGATTTTCCTAAACGCTCACTGTATACAAGTCCCTGAGCTGGAATACAGTGGAGGAAAACAGACATGGTTCCTGTGTTCTTGGCGTCACAGGTAGCCATACAAGTAAATGTGTCACCATCCAGTGGGGAGGGAAATGAAGTTTGTTCTGGGGGAGCATAATTGGGGAGGATCAGTGGGGGGGCTGCACTGGGAGCAGAGGGTGGAACACGAGTGTGCCAGCACAAAGACCTGTGCGTGCTAAGGTCTGGAGGCTGAAGGAATACAGTGAATGAAAACGAGAAAGGCAGAGGTGGAGCCCAATGCAGGATAGAGATTGTGTCAGACAGGACCCCTAGGAGATTAATTACTGTTGTGGGTTGACTTGGGTCTCTACACCCCTCTTCACAGTTCATATGTTGAAGTCCTTACCTCCAGTGCCTTGGAGGATGTGACTTTATTTGGAAACAGGGTCGTGGCAGATGTAAGTAGTTAAGATGAGATCATACTGGAGTAGGGTGGGCCCCTAATCCGATAGGACCGATGTGCTTAAGAAAAGATTTGGACACAGGTTCACACATAGGGAAAATGCTGGGGCGATGCTTCTACAAGCCAAAGAATGCCAAAGATTGCCTGCAAACTACCAGAAGCTGGGAGAGAAGCCTGGAACGGATCCCTCTCTCCACTCTCAGAAGGTAGCAACCCTACCTGACACCTTGATCTTGAACCTCCAGCCTCCAGAACTGACAATAAGTTTCTGTTGGTTAAGCCACCCAGTCTGTGGTGCTTTGTTATGCCAGCCTGAGCAAACTCATACAAGTTCCCTCCTGCAAAACAGAGACGATGGTCCCTCCTCTCCTGGTCTTCAGAAGAACGATGGACTAACTCCTCATTCTTTCATTCAACCAGTATTTATCGGTCAGCTGCCAACACCACCAAACTGAAGGCAGAGAAGCACACAGCCTGTCTTTCAGGAACCAAGATAGGAGATAATGAGGCAGCGATTAGGCCCTTGGATTCTGGAATTGCCTGGGTTTGAATCTCCGCTCATTCATTCACTGCCTGTTTGATCTTGAGCCAGTTAATTAAATTTTCGATGCCTCAGTCGCCTCCTCTCTAAGATGAGGATAAGAGCAGATGTCTCTATTGTTAGGAGGTTTACATTAGTTAATATTTATAAACAGCTTAGAACAGTGCCCAGTACATTGTAAGTGCCATGTGTTAAATAAATGTGAGAAGTGCTTTAACAATCAAGAACCCATCCACGGGTGTGGGTGGAAGTCTCCCCAGGAGGGGTTATAGCCCAGCTGAGTGTAAAGAGGGAACTGGAGTTTGTGCACAGGGAAGGAGGCATGGGAAACTTTCAACATACTGAGAATAGCTGTGATATTCATTTTGCAGCTGAAGACAGGGAGGCCTGGGGTAGTCATGTGACTTGCCCAGGGTCACAGCACCAGAGGCAGGACCAAGAACCCTAGTTTCCTAGCCCCCAGTAGAGGGTCTGTAGTTTTTCAGAACCACAAAAATGAGGGCCGAGTTGTGAGTAGTGACGCTGGGTAGAGCGAGCTCTGAGGCCACTGGTGCCAGTTCCTTAGTGGGTACTGGGGAGTGGCAGACAATGCCCTCAGGCAACACCCAACAGGCATGAGGGGCAGCCCAGGCCCCATTGGGGACCTTGGTTGCCTCTTAGAGGCCCAGCCACCCTCCAGCAGCCTTGGCAGGCCAGGGCAGTGTGCACACAGGGGTGAATGACGGGCACACACTCATGCGCATGTGTGTGCTTGGAGAGTTAGGTCAGCCTTCACTTTTTCACTGGCTCAAAGAAAGTGCCCAGGCCACACTTGGCATGTTCAAGGGTCCCAGATACCTCAGGACCTAGCTCGGGCACTTGGGGACACAGCCTGTAGGCAGCCAGGAGCTCATATGCCCTAGAGCAGGGGTGTCCAAACTTTTTTCAACGTTTTTCACCAAGGGCCATATGCGGTAAAATACACAAACAGCCGGGCCACTCACCAGAGGTGAAGTCGTATTGCCTCACCTGGTTTATTTAAGTAAACTAAATATATTTTTGGAATTTGCCGCGGGCCAATTAAAAGTGGATCGCAGGCTGCAGTTGGCCCGCGGGCCGCAGTTTGGACACCCCTGCTCTAGAGCCATCTTGTTAAAGCTGGGGAAAATTAGGCCTATGGTCAGACATGGCCTCTCTGACCTGCTATCTGCTTTAATGACCAGGAAATATGTCAATATTTGCACATGAGAACGGCTGTCCCTGCCACACTTGGTCAACACGCCCAGAGCCTGTTTGGTTTCTCCCCCTGTAAGAGGAGGGGTTGTCTCTGTGCTCTGGCCTTCTTTCTGTTTATCAGACAGGGCGAGTCTTTCCTCTCTGGCCATAATAAATGGCAGCAATTAGGAGGAGGACAAAATAAATACACAATGCCCACTACAGCGGCAGGAGCTCTTAGCCATGCAGTCAGGTTCAAACCCCAGCGCCAGCACTTCCTAGCTCTGCATGCCTTTGGGCCAGCCTTGGAACCTTTTGGAGCCTGTTTCCTCAACCATAAAATGGGCTCTATACCCCCATGTCACAGGACTATTGCAGGACCAGGAGGCGGCGGATTGGCCACCGAGTGGCCGCGGCCCAGGCCAGCGTGCGCTCTGTGCCCGGCAGGGGGCGCCGGAACCTCCCCCTCGCCGCGTGGCGCGGGTCTCGCTGCGTCGCTCGGCGGCACTCAGCGCTATTCGGCCCCTTTCGGGCAGACTCGGCTATGTCCGTGTGGGCGCGCTGGGCTCGGCCAGACTCGGCTCTGCTCGGCTTCCTCGGCGGCACTCGGCTCTGCTTGGCCAAGATCGGCCTTATCCGGTTCGGCTCGGCTACTCGGCTCTGGCCGCGCAGAGGCCCCGCCCCGCGGCACAGCGGCTTCTCCCTCCCACCCCCGCTTTGGGCTTCCCGGAGGGAGGACGGGGGGCTGGAGCAGGACCTGTCCGGGGCTGGCCTGCCCGGACAGGTTTGCACCTGGTTGCCCCTGGGCCAATCTTAGGTTTCGCTTCTGTTTTAAGTTTAAGTTTGAATTCTCAGCCAACCCGCCATGTCCCCCGAAATGATGCAGCCCCCTGGACCCCGCCCGC
The DNA here is from genome assembly GCF_964194185.1 of Rhinolophus hipposideros. NCBI lineage: Eukaryota > Metazoa > Chordata > Mammalia > Chiroptera > Rhinolophidae > Rhinolophus > Rhinolophus hipposideros. Next base: position 9,522,949 of record NC_138055.1, read on the forward strand.
TACGCCGACCTGAGGAAGCACCTCTGATTGGTCGGTCCCCATATGGGGAGATCCGGCGGTTTCCTTGCTGTGCTTAAATGTATATATACAAGCTGTTACCTTCAGTAAAGAGAGACTTGATCAGACTCCTGTCTTGTCTCCATTTCTCGCGTACCCCTGTTCCCCCGAGCCCCTGTTTCTCCCCCAGGTCTTCCGTTGTCGATCCTGCAGGTGGACATCGTGGCGCCCAACGTGGGGCCTGGGTACGAGAAAATCCCTAGAGGGAGAGGACGCCTCATCAAGGCCGGCGCATCGATCGTAAACCGTTCTGCCGCCGCGGGAACCTGCTGCCGCACCGAGACAGAAGGAGGTAAGAGGATAAGCGTCCGAAATGGGACAGGAATTAAGTCAGCATGAGGTCTGTGTTAAGCAGTGAAAAGATGCGCTCAGGACGCGGGGAGTAAAGGTTAAGAGTCAGGACCGTTTTAAGTTTTTTGACTTTGTTAAGGAGACATGCCCTTGGTTTCCTCAAGAAGGCACCATTGACTGTAGACGATGGAGGAGTGGCCAGCCTCAGGCCCCAAACAAGCTTATGGGGCGGTCAGCTTTGTTCCAGCAACACCCAACAATCCTTTTCAGGACTTAGAGCAACCCCAGGGAGCGCAGGACTGGACCTCTGTTCCACCTCCCACACAGTATTAACCCCCGAAATGGGAACACAAGCCTTAAACACAGGCCTATATGGCCCCTTACCACCTGAAACATTTGGATTAATTCTAGGAAGGAGCAGTGTTACCATGAGAGGCCTCCAAATTTACCCAGGAGTTATTGATAATGATTATACCGGGAAAATTAAGATCATGGCTAAAGCTGACAGTAATATTCTCTCTATCCCACGTGGGGAAAGAATTGCCCAGCTAGTCTTGTTGCCTTTGGTCAAGACTGCCCACAAAAGCCAACGGCCCAAAAGAGAAACAAGTAGTTTTGGGTCATCTGATGTCTATTGGATACCACCAATTACAAGTCAAAAGCCCTCTTTGATATTATGGCTAGCTGATAAACCCTTCACTGGTCTAATAGACACAGGGGCTGATGTAACTATTATTAGATCAGAGGATTGGCCCTCCCATTGGCCCACCTCGGAGACATTAACTAATTTGAGAGGAACTGGACAAAGTAGCAATCCTCGACAAAGCTCCAAATACCTCCTTTGGAAGGATAGAGAAGGCAATTCAGGCCTCATAAAGCCCTTCATCATTCCTCAACTGCCCGTCAATCTCTGGGGTAGAGACTTGCTTTCCCAAATGAAAGTTACGATGTGCAGCCCCAATGAGGTTGTTACTGCACAAATGCTAGCACAGGGGTTTAGCCCTGGTAAGGGGCTGGGTAAAAAAGAAAATGGGATCCGTCAGCCTATTCCGGCCCTAGGACAGATAGATAAAAAGGGCATTGGAAATTTTTAATTTCGGCCGTTGACATGCCTGCACCCCAAAGATGTGCTGATCCTATCACATGGAAGTCGGAGGAACCTGTTTGGGTTGATCCATGGCCTTTAACCTCCGAAAAATTGTCTGCCGCCCAACAGTTAGTGCAGGAACAACTAGAGGCAGGACATATCATAGACAGTTCTTCTCCATGGAACACCCCCATATTTGTCATAAAGAAAAGGTCTGGCAGCTGGCGACTTCAAGATCTGCACGCCGTCAATGCTACTATGGTCCTCATGGGTTCCCTACAACCAGGACTCCCCTCCCCTGTATCCCACAGGGTTACTTTAAGGCCGTCATCGACCTCAAAGATTGCTTCTTTACCATCCCTTTACACCCTGCTGATCAAAAAAGATTCGCTTTCCGTGTACCTTCCATCAATTTTAAGGAACCTATGAAGCGATACCAGTGAACGGTGTTGCCTCAGGGCATGGCTAACAGCCCTACCTTATGTCAAAAATATGTGGCTTCTGCCATCCAATCAATTAGGGATCTATGGAAGGAGATGTACATCATACATTATATGGATGACATCCTCATAGCAGGTCAAAAAGGAGATCAGGTCTTACAATGCCTTGCTCAGCTCAAACAACAGCTAGTGGCTACAGGGTTCCAGATAGCCCCCAACAAGGTACAGTTACAGGACCCTTATACTTATTTGGGTTTTCAGATCAGCGGGCCAAAAATCAATCAAAGAGCAGTCATTCGCAAGGATCAACTTAAAACCCTTAATGATTTCCAAAAACTCTTAGGAGATATAAATTGGCTTCGGCCATATTTAAAGCTTACCACTGGAGAATTAAAACCCCTATTTGACATCCTAAAGGGCGATGCCCACCCAAAATCCCCCCGAGTTTTGACCCCAGCTGCACGACATGCACTCCTAAAGGTGGAAGAGGCTATTGCTGCCCAGTTTGTCACTAGCATAGATTATTCCCAACCTCTAGTTTTATTAATGTTCAGAACTACAGTGACACCTACTGGCCTTTTTTGGCAAAATAAGCCGATATTATGGATCCACTTACCCTCCTCGCCTAAAAAGGTCCTGCTTCCCTACTAGGATGCAATAGCTGATCTAATCATACTAGGAAGAGAACATAGCCGCAAATATTTTGGAAAAGATCCCTCAAAAATTATTCAACCCTATTCGCGGCCTCAAATCAATTGGTTATTACAAAACACAGCTTCCTGGCTAATTGCCTGTGCCTCCTACGCAGGTGAGTTGGATAATCACTATCCACCAGACAAACTCGTCCAGTTTTGCAAATTACACGCCTTCGTGTTTCCCCGCGTCGTTAGTAAAGAACCCTTAGATGACGCGCTATTGGTGTTCACTGATGGGTCATCAACGGGAATAGCTGCATATACCTTTGCTGATAAAGTTGTTAAGTTTAACACTCAGTATTCCTCAGCCCAACTAGTAGAACTACAGGCTGTCACTGCAGTTCTGTCAGCCTTCCCTAATCGCCCGCTCAATGTAGATACAGACAGTGCCTATTTAGCTCCTTCAATACCTCTTTTGGAAACTGTGGCACAAATCAGACATGTGTCAGAGACAGCAAAGTTATTCTTACACTGTCAACAGCTCCTCCAGCGGAGGACTGCCCCCTTTTTCTCAGGTCACATCCGTGCCCATTCTGGTTTACCAGGACCCCTAACTCGGGGTAATGAACTAGCCGATACAGCTACAAAGACAGTAGCCACTGTCCTGGCTGATAACTTACAACAAGCCCAAACAGCCCATAATCTCCATCATTTAAATTCCCACTCTCTAAGAATTCTGTTTAAAATCACCTGCGAACAGGCGAGACAGATTGTTAAACAATGTACTGATTGTGTTACACATCTCCCTGTTCCTCATCTGGGGGTCAATCCTAAGGGGCTTGTTCCCAATATGATTTGGCAAATGGATGTCACCCACTACTCAGAATTTGGCAAGTTAAAATTCATCCACTTTTGCATTGATACTTACAGTGGTTTCCTACTGGCTACCCTTCACACTGGAGAAGCCACCAAACATGTTATAGCTCATCTGTTACACTGCTTTTCTATTTTAGGTGTCCCTAAACAAATCAAGACTGACAATGGCCCTGGCTATACAGCCCGCGCTTTTCAAAATTTCTGTCACACCCTCCAAATGAAACACATCACTGGTATTCCCTATAACCCACAGGGACAGGGCATAGTAGAAAGAGCCCATCTCTCTCTAAAAACCACCCTTGAAAAGATAAAAAAGGGGGAGTGGTATCCTACCAAGGGAACCCCCTGAAATATCCTTAACCATGCTCTTTTTATTTTAAATTTTTTGAAATTGGATACTCATGAAAAATCCGCGGCCGATCGCTTCCGGCATGCTGAAACCCAAAAACAATTCGCCATGGTTAAATGGAGAGATCCCCTGGATAACTCCTGGCATGGGCCAGACCCAGTTCTAATCTGGGGGAGAGGTTCCGTTTGTGTTTACTCCCAAGAATACAACGCCACCCGGTGGCTACCAGAGAGACTGGTGAAACAGCTTGATTATAAATTACAGCCCAGGGAAGAAGTGCCTCCCTGAAGACATCCCCATTTTTTTATCCTTTCCGAAGATGAATCCTGTAATGATACTCCTGTGGATCCTTGCCCTCTACAATCAAAAGGCACTCGCCGGCTTTGACGATCCGCGTAAAGCCCGGGTTACCCTGGAAAAGGTACAAGGTAAACCCTGTGATTGCAAAATGGGATTCGTAGCTACAAACATAAACCCTTCTCACATTCTGTCCACCGTGGACTGCACTAGCCACACCGCTGTTTTGGTTGCACCCAAATCGGGGTGGCAATGTTATAAAAAACAAGCCCCGATTCCCCCTGTTAATGGAAATCCTGGACCCTGCCCCTGTAGTACCTTTCAGACCTCGGTCCATAGAGCTTGCTATTCCTCCTACCAACAATGTACTCATGATAACAAGACATATTTTACTGCCATTTTAACTCAAACTGCTCCTGGCTCAACTGAGGGTGATTCCAGTAAAAACTTACAGGCTCCGTGCACTGGTACGGTAGGAAAAGATATCTGTTGGCAAGTTGTCGCCCCCCTCCATATCTCTGATGGGGGAGGCCCTCAAGACCAGGTCAAAAACTTCGGGGTCCAGAAAAAGATTGAAAAAAATCCAACTAACCCTATATCCCACCTTAAACTACCATCCCCTCGCCTTGCCCAGGGCCAGAGAGAAAATAGGCCTTGATGTTCAAACTTTTGACATTCTTGAGGCCACTTACAATCTGCTTAACACCTCTAATTCGGCCCTTGCACAGGAGTGCTGGCTTTGTATGCAAATGGGGTACCCTGTTCCCCTTGCCATACCCAGCCTCCCTGGAAACTATTCCATAAACGGCAGTTGCCCGCTCACTGCCCCTCTTTTAGTCCAACCAGTCCAGTTCTATAACTCCACTTGCCTTAGCTCCCCCCCCCCAATGATTCCTTTACACTTGATGTAGGGTTCGTAGCTTTCACTAACTGCATAAAAACAATCAATATATCTATGTCCTTGTGTGCCCCTAATGGTTCAGTTTTTGTCTGTGGAAATAATAGAGCTTATACGCAGCTACCTCACAACTGGACAGGATTATGTGTATTAGCCTCCCTTCTACCTGACATAGACGTCATCCCTGGGGAAGAGCCAGTCCCGATTCCAGCCATAGATCACATGTTTGGGAGATCCAAATGGGCTGTGCAAATTATCCCTTTGCTTGTGGGCCTGGGAGTTAGTACAGCTGTAGCCTCCGGGACTGCTGGCCTGGGGGTCTCCTTAACCCAGTACACCAAAATATCTAGACAACTTATCTCAGATATCCAGACCTTATCTAGTACGATTCAGGACCTTCAAGACCAGGTAGATTCCTTGGCAGAAGTAACCTTACAAAATAGAAGGGGTTTAGATCTATTAACTGCCGAACAGGGAGGCATCTGTTTAGCATTACAGGAGAAATGCTGTTTCTACTCGAATAAATCCGGGATCGTCAGAGACAAGATCAGACAGCTGCAAGATGACCTAGAGCGAAGAAGAAAAGAATTGGCTGCCAATCCACTATGGACGGGATTGAATGGACTCTTGCCATATCTCCTCCCCTTTTTGGGCCCGTTACTATCCCTATTGCTGATTGCCTCGCTTGGGCCTTTCTTATTTAACAAACTTACAGCCTTCATTAAACAACAGATCGAAGCCATCCAGGCCAGACCCATACAGGTCCATTACCACCGTTTGGAAATGAGAGACAAGGGTGGCTCATATTTGTCATTAGATGATGTATGATAAGACCCCCTTCCCCTGTGAGATGGACTGGACAGTCAACGACGGGTAAGACCAGGAGTCGGGTTCACGGTGATGTCTGGTGACAGGGTCACATAAATGCTAAGATTCATGGTTGACTCACTGCTCACCCCACATCCTGACAACCTAAGACAGACGCAGTCCCCGAGGGGCCATCTCTCTACTCCTCAAAACAAAATAAAAAAGGAGGAGCTGTCCGGGGCTGGCCTGCCCGGACAGGTTTGCACCTGGTTGCCCCTGGGCCAATCTTAGGTTTCGCTTCTGTTTTAAGTTTACGTTTCGAATTCTCAGCCAGCCCGCCATTTCCCCGAAATGACGCAGCCCCCTGTACTCCGCCCGCTATGCCGACCTGAGGAAGCACCCTCTGATTGGTCGGTCTCCATAGCGGGAGATCTGGCGTTTCCTTGCTGTGTTTAAACGTATATATACAAGCTGTTACCTTCAATAAAGAGAGACTTGATCAGACTCCTGTCTTGTCTCCATTTCTCGCGTACCCCTGTTCCCCCGAGCCCCTATTTCTCCCCCCAGGTCTTCCGTTGGGGATCCTGCAGGTCGGGACAAGAAGCTGGGTGGCCTTTGTGCCGTCACGCCTGCTGGTGTTCCCGCAGCGGGGCTCAGGTTTTGCTGACCCCTGGTTGGTGCCGAACGTGGCCACCACCGGTGGCAGTCTTTTCCCAGTAGTTGAGGCAGGCTGGAGCGGGTGGGGCTGGAGGGTCTCCCCGGGCCTAGGTGGAGGAGTCGCTCCCCTTAATTTTGCCGATTGAGTTGGGAGGAGGAAAGGTTGGCTTTGGCCTCCCACGTGCCTTGGCGACTCCATCATCCTGGCTCTGCCACTAGTTGGCTGTGGAGAGGGAGCCAGTTGCTTCACCTGTTTCCCTGAGCCTTTGTTTCCCCTTGTGTAACAAGAGGGTCTAGAGGGCCTGGGACGACACTGGCTGTTTCCTTCTCTGGGCCTCTTGGGGCTTCAGTTTCTCCTTAAAGTGGGATAAATCCCCCAACTCAGATTAACACTTTGGGTTATGGGTTGTGGAAAGCACAGGATGGAGAAACTGAGTCCAGGGAGCAAAATCCCCCTTGCTAGTCAAAGGAGAGGCCCAGTGCAACCTCGAAGCCCGAAAGACCGAGCTGCTCACAAGAGGGAGGGTGGAGTTGGAGCCTCTGCCCACTTTGCGGAGAGTGAGATTTGGAGAAAGAAGTGAAGGAATTGGTGCCGCTAGCGCGTCTCAGTGGGCCCTTCTTTCTCCTTCCCCCTAGTTTCCTAAGAAGGGGATGGGACGGGTGGGGGCATCACAATCCATGGGTGGGATGGGGAGGGTGCCGGCTAGGATGCGGGCATCACAGGCCTCCGGGCGCGATCGCTCTGCCCAGTAGGTGGCGCTCACGGGTTCTTTTGTTTAGTTTCTTAATTGTTCTTGGAACAATTGGCTCTGTGACCTGACATTCACAACTCGCATATCTGACTCCAGATATCCGTGTTTTCTGTTCTCTCTCACATTGTGACAGGTACATATTTTATTTTTTAAATACACGCAGGGTTCCTGGGGCTTTGTAAGCACTGACTAAATGTCACTATTTTTATACCTTCTCCAAACTCGGCACTTGGTGGATGTGGCTAGGAGCTGGGTGCTGAGAGTCAGTGAGATTGTGCTTCATTTTCCTCATCTGTGTGCATGAGGAGAATAGGTTCATGCCCTCACCATATTCAGGGAGAAGCACTGATGGACGGCCAGCATAGCGTACTCACCATTGGGTGTTCCACCAGGCTGCTCAGATGGCCTTTGCCTCCTCATGTCTCTCACGCCCAGAGATACCAAGTGTGGGGACGAAGCCCCAAAAAGCAGTTTCCAGGCTCTCGGCCTCACATAGAAAGGTGCTGGCTTGGGTAGTAAATGGCCATCAACTGTGATCAGTTGGCCGTCAGCTGTAACCCGTAAGCCATTGGCCACTAATATAACTGCTGTGGCTACGCTAGCAGAGGGGAATTGGGGGCTAGCAAGAGCGGATTGCAGAGAGGCGGATGCTGCCGGTGAGAAGATATTGGTTTGACTCCCCTACTTATGGCTCCGTGGGTGTTCCTGTTTGGCCTTACCGTGTCCTGCGTTCTTATGTGGGGAGCGGGAGCGGAGACCCTGCACGACAAATGGCGCAGCGAGCAGGGTCCCCTGCGTGACACCAAGGCTCAAGTAGAGAGACATGCCCAGGGTCACAGACTGAGAAGGAGGTAGAGCTGAGACGTCACCCAGTTTTGTCTGCCCCGGGGCTGGAGTTCTGTCTCCAAGCTACCTGGCCTGCTGGGGAGGTCTCAGAATGGCTGGGAGACCAAGGCATGATGCACAAATGGAGGGATTTTAGGCATGTGAAAGAGTGGGAGGAAAAATATTAAAGTACAGTATTTCTGAGTCCTGCTCTGTAGTCTGCCCTGCTTCTAGCCAGCTGCCCTGGACCAAGGCGGACAAGGGGCTCTTTTCCTGGGCTGTGGATGTGTCTGGGGCCAAAGGAGCTGGGCCCTAGAACCTGGCGAGTCAGGTGCCTTTCCAGGGCTCAGCTTTCTCACTTGTTAAGGGGATGACCAGCCTTCTCTGCAGAGGGGCTGTTGAATGAGGCATGGAACAGAGTGCTGGCCACATAATAGGCCCTGACAAAACCCTTCCTGTGTCCCCATCCTGCTTCTCTCTAAAGGGAAAACCCCCGTCCATTTTCCCTTTCCTCACATGCTAGTCTTTTTAAGCCAGAGAGCTCAGAGACAGCTCGCTGTCTCCCCCCTCCAGTGTTGCTGACTCGGCCCTTTTCCTGGTGGCAGCAGAGTAGGGAGGCTGGGAGGGTGGCTCCCCTTGGCTCCTTCCCTCTGCAGCCATGGCTCTGTGCCCTGGGAATGCTGCCTGGGGCAGGGCCACATAGAGGGCACAGCCAGTGTGGACTGAATTTTCCAGCAGCCATAGTCCTTCCATCTGCTTTCCTTTGGGCCCCCTTGGGCCCCTAAATAGGCCTGGGGGGCTCCAAGTGGGTTTGGGAGGGGGACACAGCACAAAGCTAGAAGTTGGGTGTCTGGCTGTCATCCCAGCTTGGACTCCCATGTGCTGTGTGACCTTGAGCCAAAGACTTGCCCTCCCTGGGTGACAGTATCCTTGTGGGACAGATTAAGGAATTGGATTAGATCATCTCTAAGGGTCCTTCCAGGCCTGGATATTCTGTGCTTTGATTATCCCCCAAGCTAATAGGAAAACAGGCGCAGAGATGAGAGCTGGTCAAGGACACACAGAGGCTGTTTCATCCTCCACATCTTGCCTAGCTGTGAGTGGGGACTGGGTGGGTTTAGTGTCCAAATCCCCAGACTTTCGTAAATCTCCCTTGGGTCTCTGCACTCCTGCACCTCCCGAGCGCCATCATGTCACCTCTCTCTCTCCAGGGGGCAGACCCTGACCTGCAGCCTTTGCCCACAACCATGCCCATTGTGCCATCGTGGGAAGTCCAGTGGGATGGAGAACATTTCTGTCCTATAGGGCGTGGTTCCTCTTCACTCACTGTGTGACCTGAGGCAAGTCACATCAGACCCCTTTCCCAAGGCTGGGGTGGGATTGGTTGAAATAATGGATGTAAAGAGCCTTTGGGTACCAAAAGCCCCTGCAAAGAAAAGGCCTAATCCAGGCAATATGTACTCAACAAATGTAGAATGAGAGCGTGCTGGAGGGCAAGGGACATTTGACAGTCTGCACAGGGGTCTCTGGCTGCAGAGAAGCAGGGCTACGGCCCTTGCTAAACCTCCCACAGCCCAAACTGAAAGAGGCTGAGGCAGGATGCTGCCCAGGCCAGGGGTACCCTCTACAGGCTGCCCTCCTGTGAACTTCTTGGGGGTCATTTTCATAGGGCAATTGGCTCTAGAAGACCAGGAGGGATAATCAATCATGGCAAAATTCCAGGCAGAGGAGGACTTTGGCATCCGTTGGGGTGGGGGTTTTGACCCGGCTGCCACCCTTACCTGATACGTGAGGAGGTAATACCTTCACTGGACAAACCTTTACTGAGCCTCCCATGACTGGCAGTGATGAGACTAGAGACTGGAGTTCTACAGATACCTAGGGTGTCACTTAACCGCTGAGTGGCAGTGGCAGGATTTGAACCTGAGGCTGCTAGACTCCTTCCTGCCTGTGCCCTTTCCACTCTTCGGCTTAAGCTGGAGCCCCACCCCCAACCCACCGAGCAGCAGGATTCCAGCCCAGCCTCTCCCTTCCTGAACAACTTAAGGGGCTCCTGCTCCTCCCCCACCCCACCTCAATATCCCTGCAAGCATATCAGGGGCCTCAGACCCCTTCAGGCTCTGACTTTATTGGGCCTCTGAATCAAACAAGACCCCACTGGACCACCAAAGAGTTAAGCAAAGAAAATCCAGAGCTCCCTTTATCTCCGGAGAACCTAGCGGCTAGAGGGGAGGGAGCAGGGAGGAGGGGAAGTGGGAAGCCAGCTCAGCCCGCTCCCTCAGCCGGCCCTCCCTCCTACTCGCCCTGCCTCCATCCCTTACTCCCTCCTTCCTCGTCTGGGCCTGGGGGTCTGGACCAGCAACAAGTTATTATTGCAGACATGGGCCAAGGAGCCAGAGGCCGCCCCGAGGCCCCCAGTCCGTGAGCCGCTGTGCGAGTCTGCAGGACACAGGGTGAGTGATGGGATGTCCTGCAATTCCCATGGCAGGGCGGCAGGGCTGAGGAGGCTGGGGTCAGAGTCTGGAATTCCTCTCCTCCCTCCTCTCTTCCCGGACACGTCGCACATCTCAGGCCCTGCTCTAACCCGTTGGCCCTGGCTAGTTGCTCTAGGCTCTCCATGTCCCATTCCCTCCTGTGACTGAGACCTTAGTCCCTGGAGAAGGGCTTCCCTCAGCTGCTCCTGGCTTGTGCCCAACCCTGCTAGGACACAAAGAAATTCAGTGCAGCAGGGCCTGACCTCAAAGAGGTCCCAAATAGAAGCTCCCAAATGGAAGCATCAGGGACCCCTAAATCACCCCCAATGACATGGCCCCTCATATTCGATCCCTGCCTGGCACTCTTCCCCCAGGGCCCTTCAATGATCCTGGAGGTCCTTATTACTTTTGTTAAAAGCTGCTTTGCTTCCTGCTTCCTGTCCCTCAGGTCACAGTTTATGTCTCAGAGCTTTTGACTTCCATCTGTCTGGGCCAACAGAAATATCTTTAAACCGACCCAGTCCTCTGAGAGAAGTTCTTCTCTTCCCATTCCTTGTACTATGCTGGGCAGGCACTGGAAAGAACTTGTGCTGGGTGGAGGAAGCAAGAAACTTTTTATCGAGTTTTTCACAAGACAGGCACCTTCCATGCATTGAATTATTCCCGAACAATCTGAGAGGGAGGTGGTGGTGTCCTCTCCTTGTGTCTAGGAGCAGAAAGCCCAGAGAAGTTAAGCCACTAGCCCTAGGTCACACAGCTTGTAAACTAGTCTAGGATCTCAGGTCTGACTAAGACCTCACCTTTTCCCATGAGGTCACATTCTGGCCAGGAAAAAGGGGATTTTTTTCTTTCCTTTCCTCAAAACCACTGGGATGTGTAATTTACAAATAAAAGATCAGGGTGATAATCGTGGGCAGAGAGGACTTGATCTGTGAGGCTTTGACCTGCCTTATTGAGCAGAACCAGGAAACCGGACTAGGATGGGGAGATAGGAGCTGGGGAATGGTTACCTCCAGGAGGGACTGATGGCTCCCAGAGACTGCCTGACACTCTCCCTTCTCCTGCTACTACCCAGTCCCAGGGGGAGGGAGGTGTTCAGGGGAGGGCTCCTGGCCCTTTAAAACCTAGCTCTTACCACGGTGCTCAGCAGACATAGGATGGCATTTAAAACAGTAATAATTTTACCTTCTCTACATGTATTAACCACAGAAAAATATTTTTGAATTGTACTAAATGTTAAAGGAGAACAAAAGGAAATAAACAAAGAAACACCAGAAGTGTAAAAACCAGTCTGGTTTCAAAAGCTGAGTTTCTGATCGTGTGATAACTCGGTGCCAGCCCCCAAAGACTGTCACCACCTCAAAGGCTCTTTGCCCAGCTTCCTGCTCACCCAGCCCCCAGGCCTGTCTCCAGCTGCTGGTGTCCAGGCTATTTCCTGCCCCTCTCCAGGAACTATGGATCCCTTCTTGGCCAAGCCCAAAATATATCCTCACAAACCCTTGGACTTCTCTGATCCTTTTGAATTTTCCAGACTTTCTAGTTCAGCCCCTTAATTCCAATTTACCACCTTGGCTGCTGATTGGCAGGTCTACGATGATTGACACAACCATTGTCCAATGAATGAACTCTCCTGAGCCTTCTCTGCAGGGAGTCTGTGTAAGGTTGAGTTGTGCAGGTTGTTGACTGCACAAAGATGCCTAGAGGGGAGGTGGGCTGACACCAGCCCTTGCCAAGTTCCACACCCTCCGTGGTGCATTCTCTTTTGTTTCTAATTTGCCTGTTCTGAGGGGTGCCTTCTCCTACCTTGCACAAAGGCACTGTATAAGCCAGCAGTCGCCTGCAGCCCACAACTCAGCCTACCTACTCCTGATTTCTCAACAATATAATAACACCAACACCACACAGAACCCCATGTGTTTTCTCAGGTGGAAGTTGCTGCCTTCCTGCTAGAATAAATGAATTTTCCTTTTTTTTTTTTTGTCAGGACCATGGTGCTCACACTTCAGACCATGGACTCAGTCACGTGTCCCCTCTCCTAAAGAAAAAGCCTGCAGAATCCTTTGTGTTTGTCCCAAAGGCTCACTCGCTTTCCTCAGGCTGCACCAGTGGCATGTGCTTGTAGGACATGGTGGAGTCAATGGCAAGAAAACAAACCAGAGGGAGGTGGGGGAAGGGGAGCATTTTACAGTCTCAGTTGTTATGACCCAGGGGCAGCTGGGGCGTCTTCCTCACCTGCCCCAGCAAATGCCTCCCCGGACCCTCCTCTGCTCCTGGCTATGGCTCTCTCAGAGGGACTTCCTCCTGCGGGGTACTTGTGTGGCAGAGCCTCCAGGGACTAGGTTTTTTCTGGGAGGTTTTTCTCAGCCTCCAGGCCCTACCCTGCCACAAGCCTCTGTGACCTTGAAGATCTTGCCTCCCTGGGTGGGTCTCAGAGTTCTTGTTTGTTCCACGGGGGCACTGATGCTCTCTCCCCGAGTTACATGAGGAGCTCACTTGCTATGGGTGGCAGCCTCCACGTTGGGCCTGTGCACAACCGAGATGTGAAGTTAAATGTGATTTCTGCCCCTCCTTCCCTGCTCCAGGTCGCCATGGGGGTAGCTGCCCCAGACCTCTTCTACGCAGTGTTTCTGCTCCCTCTTCTGGTGTTTGCAGTCCCCACTGAGGAGCCCACCTCTCGGGAAGCGGTGGCCTCCAGTACGCCTGGTTACTGCCGACGGTGCTGTGACTCTGAGGACGCCCTGGTCCCCGCTGACGCTCCCGATGTGTCCTCGGCGTCTCCGTCTGCCCTCCCGTACATATGGCCTGAGGTCAGGCCCTACATTAACATCACCATCCTGAAGGGTGAGTGCCCACATGCAGCTTGGGCTGGACTGGCCTCCTCGGGCACAGGGAGGGCCTGGGGGGGGTCTCTTCTTGGGCCAGGGAGGTGAGGAGGAGGAAGCAGAAGAAACCAAAACAGAAAATTGCCCCAGACCCTTTCTTTCATTCACTCGTTAATTGAGCATCTGCTATGTGCCAGGACGCTTCTAAATTTGAGGGTCTGAGCATGAACAAATCAGACAGACATGCCTACTGCCATCAAGCTTCCATTCTAGGGCTGGAGGCAGACGGTGAGCAATACACAGATGGTGACAAATGCCATGTAAATGACATGTAAATGACAAGGTGGGGCAGGGGAAGGGGAAGGAGGGAAAAGGAGGTGCATAGGCCCTGGGGTAGGAATGGGCCTGGAGTTCTGTGATTTTTTAAAACTATTTATTTTTTATTGGAGAATATTGGGGAACAGTGTGTTTCTCCAGGGCCCATCAGCTCCAAGTCATTGTTCTTTCAATCTAGTTGTGGAGCGAGCAGCTCAGCTCCAAGTCCAGTGCCGTTTTCAATCTTATTCCGCAACCTTGTGTTTGAGAGCTAGCGCTCTAACCAGCTGAGCCATCCAGCTGCCCAAGGCCTGGAGTTTTTAAGGAGCAGGAAGAGCTGAGGTTGGAGACAAAACAGGGCCCAGATGAGACTTGGGTTCTCCTCTGAGTGAGATAGAGGCAGGGGAGGGTTTGAGCAGAGGAAGGACCTGATCCAATTTAGGTTTCAAATGGATCCCTCTAATGTCGTGTGGTGAATATATGCCAGGGGACAGGGTGGAAGCAGAAAGAACTACGGGAGGCCACTAGGGCCATGCAGGTGAGAGCTGGCTCCCTGTCCTTTACAATCAGACTGAAGAAAACTACTTCTGCTGCTATGGACTGTGATTGGCTGGGGCTGGGCCCTGCTCTCGATATCCTTGACCTCCATCTTTGCTCACAATGACCCCAAAGTTGGTACTTTGTCATTCATCCCACTTTGGGGATGAATGGGTAGATGGGGAAACTGAGCCTCTGAGAGGGGAGGAGGTCTCCTGGGGTCACACAGTTGTCAGGGGCAGAACCAGGATCTGTCTCTGTGGTCTCCACAGGGCCACTCCATCCCACAGCCAGGGGTGGGCTGGCGTCTGAGACCCTCCCACATTCAGATTTCGTGGGTGAGGATGCCTTCCTTCCTCACCCCTCTTTCCTGACCACCTCATACGTCACGCCTTCTCCAAGGCCAGCAGAGCCCTCTGGGGCAAACCAAGTGCTCTGCAAACTGTAAAGTGTGGTGCAGACAATGAGGCAGTTAGTTGTCTAGTGAGGCTGTTGAACCCGACCTCCGAAGAGCTGTGGGCCCCCTCCGCCCCTTCTCTCCAGGCTTCTCCTCCAAGGGCCTGCTTGTGTCTTCCTTTCGGCTCCTTTCTCCACTCTTCCCATGGCCATAGGGGACCTCCAGAAAACACAGGGCCATGCAGTTCATTCAAAGGGCTCACAGTGCCATTTCAGGCTCCGTGACAGGCAGCAGAGAAATATTTGGGATCAGGTCCCTCAAGACATAGGTGGCTACCTGCTTCTCCTTTGTTCAAAGTCAGCCTGAAATAAGAGCTGGGCAGAAGTGTGTCTGCCTGGGGACCAGGTTAGTTGCTGCCAGGGCAGGTGGGTACAGGCCAAGCAGTGCTGGGTGAGCCATCCTGCTTCACATTTGCAGTTTGCAGAGTGCTTTCCAATGGGGTACTTTGTGGAGGGCTCACGAACGCCCTTGTGAGGTGGGCATGATCCTTTTCAAGATACAGGCCAAAGAGAAAACTCAGCCATGAAATGGTCAAGGTCACACAGAGGGGCGTAATGCCAGCCAAGTGCTGCCTGGCTCCTTGCTGGGGCATTTCCTTGGGGGGAGGTGGGGGTGACAGAGGTATTTTCCTTGGTTCCTTCTCTGGGTCAGAAATGCAAAGTGCATCCTGCCACGCCCACATTCCCACAGGAGTCTGGCTGGGTGCAGTGACCACCCCCCCCAGGCCTCCCTGAGCCCACAGTAGGAGGGAAACTGCCAAGGAGGGGAACAGGTGGGCACGGAGACACTGCCGTTGGAGTCCTGCCTCTTCTGCTCCTGAGCTGTGTGCCCCTGGGCGAGTCACTTAATCTCTCGATGAGTGGAGAGGGTCATGGTGTCTTCTTTAGAGGGGCACTCAGGGGGTATGCCTGGCATGCAGTAATGCTCAATAAATGCTGGCTCCTTCTCCAGGCAGGGGCAGAACCCTCCACAAACAAGCGTAGGTACCCCCTTGGTTCAGGCCCCGGTGCTCCCCCTGACTTCTCCCCTTCTTGCTCCCACAGGTGACAAAGGAGACCGAGGCCAGCTGGGCATGCCAGGGAAGCTGGGCAGGGAGGGCTCCCGGGGAGAGCGCGGTCTGCAGGGCACCAAGGGTGCCAAGGGGCAGGCGGGCAGCCCTGGTGGCCCGTGCCAGATGCGCTTCTCTGCCTTTTCGGTGGGCCGCAAGACGGCCCTGCACAGCAGCGAGGGCTTCCAGCCTCTGCTCTTTGACACGGTCTTCGTCAACCCAGATGGGCACTTTGACCTGGCCGCGGGCCACTTTGTCGCGCCCCTGCGCGGCCTCTACTTCTTCAGCCTCAACGTGCACAGCTGGAACTTCAAGGAGACCTACGTGCACGTGGTGCACAACGAGGAGGCAGCCGTGATCCTGTACGCACAGCCCAGCGACCGCAGCATCATGCAGAGCCAGAGCGTGATGCTGGCCCTGGCGCCTGGCGACCGCGTCTGGGCGCGGCTCTTCAAGCGCGAGCGTGAGAACGCGGTGTACAGCGATGACGTGGACACCTACATCACTTTCAGTGGCCACCTCATCAAGCCGGAGGACGATTAGTGCCTCCAGCAGGCCGGCTGTGGTGTGGGGTGGCTGTGGGCAGGTCTCATCCCCCGTGGGGCCTCAGTGTTCACCTGTGTAAAGTGGGCCCACGGGGCCTGGCATTCCAGGGAGCCCTCCTCTCCTTTCCTTCCCTCCCAGCCTGTTTCTGCTGCTCTCCTCTCTCGGACATATTTTAAGAAGCCATGTAACCTAATAGTTTAGAACTTTCCCAGTCTTTTCGACCAGTGTGTCTCAAACTTGATTGTGCATTTGAGTCACCGGGGATCATGCTAAAATGCGGGTTTTGATCCAGCAGGCACGTAGTGGACCCAGGATTCTGCATTTCTAATGAGTTCCTGGGTGACACCGCTAATGTTGCTGGTCTATGGACCCCACTGGAATAACCAAATTCAAGAACTTTCACAACATTCTAATACTTCCTGAGCATTCTGGAATCCCCCAAACATTTTAGAATCTTCCTCACATCCTTAAATTCTCTCATTTCTCTAGGACTCCCCCTCCTTTATTCTCTTGTCTCTTCCGCCTTCTTTCTTCTCTCATCTTTACCCCCTCCTGTGCAGCTGATGCTAATTTGTTCTTCATCCAACACTCACTGAGCGTTCACTCTGTGCCAGGCGTTGGGAAAGCTGGGGTGAATCATACACAGGCCCTGCTCTTGGTGAGAGTATGCAGTCCAGCTGGGTGGGGAGACACAGAGTATTCTGAGATCTGACCCAGAGAAATGCACGGGGCTCTTATTACATAAGTCTGGGTTCTCAGCGTTCAGAAACTATGGCCCCTCCTTACCCACACTCCCCAAGGCTAGTGGGACAGGGTTCTGAGGTGTAGGGGGATGTTTCCTGCCTAGTCCTCTCTTTCCTGCTCAATGCCCATCATTACAGCAAACCTCTGAGGGGCCTTGGTCAGGGTAACGGTGTGAGGAGAGGACGCAGGGCCTTGGGGGTATTTGGGGGTGGGAGAGGGAAGGAAGAAGAGAGCAGACCCGTAGCTCCTTACACAGCTGGTCCTATCAGCTGTGAGGATACCGAACCTCCTGACATCGCTTCTCCCTGGCTTGCTCTTAGGACTCTGTCAAGGCCTCGCTCATCCTGCCAAAGGTGACTGGGCCTCCGTTCTCCCAGGTTCCCAGCCACTGACAGACACTGACGTCTGTTCCCAGGTGCTCCCTCATCCCCCTCGGCCCCTCTCGCCAGCCCAGTGCCCTGGCTCTTCAGGCTTTAAGGTGCTGAGGCCCTGGTGGGCAGCTCCCGCCCAGCAGCGTCTCCTCTGGCCTGTGCTGCCTTTAGAAATGCCGCTGGGCAATGGGCCAGGACAGAAGGCACCAGGCTTTGGACCCCTCAGCAGGTCTGGGGAACTGAAGTGAGTAACATTTCAGGTTGGTCAGGGGGACCCTCCTCTGAGCCATGATGCCAAGAGAGGTGTTGGGAGAAGCCCAGGCCAAGTAGGGGACCTCAGGCTTTCTGTCCCTTCTTCCATTCCTAGCCTTCCTCTCCCAAGACCCAGGTGGCCTGACCCTCTTCTCAGAGGGAGGCAGCCTCCACCAGTTGGTGCGTATGCCGACTCTGGGCAGAAGGGGCCCAGTTTGTGGCCTCTGGTGCTCAGTCCTAGCCCAGGCAGCCACAGTGCGTGACTGGGGATGGCAGCAGGGCCTACCAAGGGCCTGACAAAGGCCGGTGCTATACACCCACTCGCAGTCTTTCTGCTCCCTGCTCTGCTTGTCCAGCGTGATTAAAGGTTTTGTGTTTTCTTGGTGACTCAGCCTGGTTTTTTTCTGCTCAATGTTCTTTGCCCACCTTGGGAGGGCAGCTGGTCCTGGTTCCCCTGGGGTCCAGATCCAGAGCTCTGGAAAGACTGAGGCAGCCCAGAGCTCCACTCTACAGGTTCCCCACCCGTAAAGAAACCAGCCCCCCTCGGTTACTCAGGCAGCCGGTGCCTTGATGTTATCAGAATTAGCTCAGCGTCTGTTGTGCGACACCTGGCTGTGACCTCAGGAAAGTCCCTACTCCTCTGAGTGTCAGTTTCCTTGTCTGTAAAATGGGGGTGATGATAACCTACCTCCCAGGGCAGCCATCAGGACTAGAAGAGAGGCTACCTGGTGAGCGCCGCGTTCATCCTTTGAACCACACCTGTTGAGCACCTACTGTGTGCTGTTTCCCCCTGGGCATGGAGGCTGCCGTAAGGAGCACAACCCATCGCCTCCCCTTGGAGAACACCTGTGGAGCTTGCATCTGGTCAGACACTCAGGAGTGCTGAACAAATCACAGGCTCTCATCTGGGGATTCTGTCTCATGTTTTGTGTATAATATTTACAAGAAAATCGTTGATATTCAATGGAGGAAAACACACTACGTGGTAGAGTGACTTTCTAAGCTAGGACGGTGGCTACTCACACACACGTATTTAAAGTAATCCACGTTGACTCCCCTTGATGCAGGAGCACCCCGCATTACCATGTTTGATGGCTTCCTGGGCACCACGTGGAAGAACATTCTATAAAGAGTAAACCACCACTCTTTTTCATGTCACTTTGGAGACAGTCGGCTGCTTCAGGGTGAAACTGAGCATCTCTTTGCCAGCCACTGGCTGCCAGAAACTCATCGAAGTGGACAATGAGCTGAAACTTCATACCTTGTATGAGAAGTGTGTGGCCACGGAAGTTGCTGCTGACGCTCTGGGTGAAGAATGGAAGGGTTGTGTGGTTTGAATCAGCGGTGGGAACGACAAACAAGGTTTCCCCACGAAGCAGAGTGTCTTGACCCATGGCCGTGTCCGCCTGCTCCTGAGTTAGGGGCATTCCTGTTACAGACCAAGGAGGACTGCGGGAAGAAAGCGCAGATCTGTTGGGGGTTGCATTGTGAATGCCAAGCTGAGTGTTCTCAACCTGGTCATTGTATAAAAAGGGGAGAATGGTATTCCTGGTCTCACTCATGCTACTGGGCCTCGTCACCTGCGGCCCAAAAGAGCTAGCAGAAACCGCCAACTTTTCAATCTCTCTAAAGAAGATGATGTGTGCTGGTATGTTGTGGGAAAGCCCTAAACAAAGAAGGTGAGAAACCTAGGACCAAAGCACCCACGATTCAGTGTCTTGTTACTCCATGTGTCCTGCAACACAAACGTTGGTGTATGGCTCTGAAGAAATAGCGAACTAAGAAAAATAAGGAAGAGCCCGCAGAATATGCTAAATGGACCAAGAGAATGAAGGAGGCTAAAGAAAAACACCAGGAACAGATGGCCAAGAGACATAGGCTGTCCTCTCTGAGAGCTTCTACCTCTAAATCTGAGTCCTGTCAAAAATGAGATTTTTCTAAGAGTAACAAATAAATGAGATCAGACATAAAAAAGAAAAAAAGCACCACTATAACTGCCCCACAATTCAGTTGTGAAGCCCAGTGGCTGGCCCAGGCCGGGATAGACTTGAGTGTTTCCTTGGAGCCCACCTGGCCACTGCAGGAGACTACCCACCAGCCCTGAATGCCTTCCAGCTCTCACCCGAGGAGCCCCTAGTGGGTCAGAGGCTGCCCAGGGGTGAGATCTCCCAGCATGCTTTTGGCCCAGGCCTGATCAGCACCCTGCCCCACCCTGATGGTAAAGGGAAGCCTTTGCTCATGGACATCATGCGGACGGGGGGTTTGCTGATTGCTGAGGCAGCAAAGCTTTTGAAGCTTTTTGCCAAGCATCCGCAGGAGGATTGAAGTCTGTCCTCCAAAAGCCTCAGACATTTCTAGGGCACATTAGTTCAGGGCTCTGAGACGGGCAGCCCCTCCGTCGTCTGGTCTGACGTGCTGCAAACACTTCTTCCATCCCGGGTTCAGATGCAGCTTCTGGACTGTCTGGGATCCCAGTTCTTGACTTGGTGGCACAGCCTAGATGGGTGGTAAGAGCCATTAGATCTTTGTGATGGAGACTCTCTCCATAAGCAATGTCTTGGGTGGGGTTGGGGACGGGCCCTATAAAACTGGAGGCCCTCAAGCCTGCTGCCAGGTGGGGACAACACCCCCATGACAGCTGCATTGCTTAGTCCTGCTGACTCCAGTGAAATGCCCATGTAGCCACCTCCCCACGCTGGGGCCATCCTTCAGTTATATAAATGACATTTTCGTGTATGCTCAGTGGCCAGCACATAGTGGCTGCTCAAAAGAGCGTTTCCTGGATGAATGGCTTGCACTGAGCTGCAGGGGGAGAGGAGCATTGGAAGGAAGAACCAGGAGTTGAAATCATGCAACTCTCTTTCCTGCTCCCCCTCCTCCTGCCAGCTCCAGGCCCCTCCCAGTAGCCACATACTGCCACGTGTACATCTGGAAGAAGGGAAAAACATAGGCAGAAACTCAACAAGACCCAAAACAGATGGCAAGAACATTATGGGTGGGGCCGAATCTGGGAGAGCTAGGGCCAGCCAGAGAGGAAAGAGGGATTTCCATGACACGAGTCAAGAGTGCACAGGGCCAAGCCGCATGGCTGGGAGCTCCTGGCCTGCAAATTCAGCAGGACTGGAGTCTGGGGTGGCCAGGAACCAGCAGGGTCGTCGCGCAGGGTGAGGAAGGGGTGCATAGTTGCAGCCTGGAGGTGGTAGTGTGGGCGGGAGGAAGTATTAATTGGGCTCCAGGCACAGGGAGGAAACAGAGGACCCTCTTCAGTACAGCAGCAGGGTGGGGGGTAGGGGGTGGTGGTGGCTGACCTTCAATTACCTGACTGCTGTTCATCACTGAAGGGAATGAATTGAAGCCACCAACTGAGATGTACATGAAATACAACTTGCTTTATTTCTCCACGACTAAACTTAATTTCCATTAGGCACTTCCATTCTGCTGAAGTCAAAGAACTGTACTTTTGGCCAGCTGGGGTCCCTTTCCCACCACATTTCCCAGGGGCTGCATCGAGGTGCCCCTTCCTGGCAGTGTCCACGTGACATCTGCTGACTTTGTCAATGTCCCATCTGCGTCAGACTCCTGGTTCCGCCCACATACCTGCTAAATCATGCTCATTCCTACAAAGCCTCCTGGGTCCTCAACCCTCTTTGGACATCCAGGTCTTCCCTTCACGGGCACTTACCTCACAAATTCTGTGTCCCTCAGTGGGCTGTCTGAGCCCAATCCCATCTACCTGGATACACGATGTGGCCATTTTTCCCCTGGGGTCTCAACCACCTGCCTTCTCAGGGTTCTGCCTGGGGAGAGAGAAACAGCTCCTCTGAATCTCAGATGTCCCAAACCTGTGGCGGGTCTTCGCTGCACCCCCCGTCCTGCCAGGCTCAGTTGGGGTGGAGGGGCTGGAACCCCAACATTGACACATTCTTTGCTTTCCCTCAGCTCACCTCCCTCTGGGGGCATCTTGGGTGTTGGGAGAGAGGGGATTATGTGTCTACTTGATTCCATCTCCCAAAGACTTTAGCTAGGGACACAGGCTCTCTCTTATTTTGAAACTTAAGAACCTGGAAAAGACTTGCTTTCTGCTACATATCCCTTCTGTATTTGTTAGGATGCTTTTGGGTGTAAGGAGCACATATCATCCCCAAGCAGCGTAAAGGAAAAATAACCCAAGGTAGGGCAGCTGTAGGGCTGGTTAATTCAGCAGCTCCACAAAGCATCCAGGTTTGTCCTGTATTTCTACTCAGCACACGATGAAACAGCTTTGCTCTTAGGCCAGTTTCCTTCAGGGCCACAGGACAGCAGCCACAAGATGGTGGCCACAAGATTGCTGTCCCAGTCCAGGTGTCACATTAGGCTTGATGAAGGCCAGTGAAAGAAGAATCAGATTCTGTCATCCAGCAGCTTCCCCTCATTTTTCATTGGCCAGAACTGGTCACATGACCACCCATCACCCAACCTCTGGGAAGGAGAACAGGATTATGCAAAACAAGACTTACCCCTGAACCCCCAGGGTCTGGGCTGAACCTCCAAGCAAGATCAGAGAGATTGTGGGGGAGAAGTGGTTACCAGTACAGCTGGTTCCTTTTTTATCAGAGTTCTTTGGCCACATTTTTAGATGTGGGTCTCTGACTCAACCATCATATGTTGTTGGTTCTAGGAAGCCTTCCCAAACTTAGAGGGTGACCTTGGCCCCCAGTGTCACCTGATCGTAGCGCTTATTAGTTGTCAGCTCTGCCAATTGGGCTTCAAGCTTCAGGGGCATGGGGTGGGGGGGCTAGAGAGCACCACCACTGGGAGCCCTCCTGTGGGGACAAAGCCCCAAAAAGCAGTTTCCAGGCTCTCGGCCTCACATAGAAAGGTGCTGGCTCGGGTAGTAAATGGCCATCAACTGTGATCAGATGGCCAGCTGCTGTGGCTAGTTGGCCGTCAGCTGTAACCTGTAAGCCATTGGCCACTAATATAACGGCTGTGGCTACGCTAGCAGAAGGGAATGGGGGCTAGCAAGAGGATGGTGGCTGGCAAGCGCGGACTGCTGTTAGGCAGATTATGTAGATCCTCCTTCCTGTTTCTCCAGCCCAGCCACCAGCGAGAATATATTGGTTTGACTCCCCTATCTATGGCTCCGTGGGTGTTCGTTTTTGGCCTTACCGTGTCCTGTGTTCTTGGGCGGGGAGTGGGAGCTGAGACCCTGCACGACAAATGGCACAGCAAGCAGGGTCCCCTGCGTGACACCTCCCCAACCCTCCCAAGCAGAGTTGAGCTTTTCTGAGTTCAACCCAAGCCAAGGGAGGCACTGCCTGGGTTTAAATCTAACTAGGTAAATGAGGGCAGATCACCTGGCCTCTCTGTGCCTCAGTTTCCTCACCTGGAAAATAGGGATGATATAACAGCATCTACAACATAAGGCTGTTGTGAGGATTCAAGGAGTAAGTATAAAAGACTGGCACACAGTAGGCTCTCTATAGGTGTTAATATTATCGTAAGGTAGATACGTTATTATATTATTTTCCAAAAGAAGAAACTGAAGCGCAGAGAGACTGGATAATTTCCTTCACATAGCATGTGTTCATTGATTCCCAAGGACAGATAGACTGCCTATTACAGGCTCTGCACTGTGCTAGGCACAGGGGGCAGAGCAGCAAACAAAACGTCCACACAGTCCCCGCCCTCACGTGGCCTAGAGCCTAGTGGGGGAAACAGATGTTATGTGCACATCATCCATCAGGACCCCATCTTATGGTAAGTGCTCTCAAGGAATCATGGGAGAAGCTAATTTGGAAGGTGGGGGTGGGGGGCACTGAAGGCCTTTCTAAAGAAGATGTGGTTCAACTGAGACCCAGAGGGTGCTGGGGGGGGGTGGAACGATATGGCAGGCAGAGGGACCAGCATAGACAAGACCTGGAGGTAGGAACCTGCTCAGCACTTCCCAGGAACTGAGGGAAGGGCCAGGAGGTGGGAGGAGCCAGGTTTGCATGACCTGGGATTTTGCATCCATCCAGTGGGCAGCAGCTGAAGGAGTTTCAGGTCATTGGATCAGAGGTAGACCCAGGGTTCAAACCCAGGCCTTTCTGACAAGTGTCCGGGACCTGAGCTATTGTTATCTGCAGGATGCAATACCTCTTGAAGCTCTTTTCATCTGTCTCGTGATAGGGCAAGACTCTTACAGGAGTCTATGGGGAGCGGGCCCTTGGAACTCGATCCCATAGCCAGTGGTGTGCTGGAGCAACTGGCACCAGCTGGCAAGAGCCCATTGAAGGCATCTGTTCCCAACTCTGAGTTCAGAGACATCAGGATGTTAGCTTGAAACTGGCCATGGGGGCCGTACTTACACTGTAGAAATTGGAAAATGTTTGTCATGCGGGGCGTCCGGCAGGGTCTCAGCTCCCGCTCCCCACATAAGAACGCAGGACACGGTAAGGCCAAAAAGGAACACCCATGGAGCCATAAGTAGGGGAGTCAAACCAATATATTCTCTCTGGCGGCTGGGCCTGAGACATAGGAAGCAGGATCTACATAATCTGCAACCTGCCATCCTAACAGCAGTCCTCGCTTGCCAGCCACCATCTTCTTGCTAGCCCCCACTTTTTTTTGCTAGCGTAGCCACAGCTGTTATATTAGTGGCCAATGGCTTACGGGTTAC
This sequence comes from Rhinolophus hipposideros, assembly GCF_964194185.1. Lineage (NCBI taxonomy): Eukaryota > Metazoa > Chordata > Mammalia > Chiroptera > Rhinolophidae > Rhinolophus > Rhinolophus hipposideros. The sequence continues at coordinate 9,547,126 of NC_138055.1, forward strand.
AGCTGACGGCCAACTAGCCACAGCTGCTGGCCATCTGATCACAGTTGATGGCCATTTACTACCCGAGCCAGCACCTTTCTATGTGAGGCCCAGAGCCTGGAAACTGTTTTTTAGGGCTTTGCCCCCACAATGTTACAATTTTTATTTTTACAAAACAAGCCCTTCATTAAAAGTGCAGCTCCTCCTCCCCAATGGTGAAAGGATGTTCCCTGTTGCGTTTATCCCAGCACGATAACCGTTCCAATGAGGCTGGAGTCCTGGGCCTTTCACACGTGGGAAAGGTTATGGGTGGGAGCGGGTGGGGGCAGGGCCTTGTGAAGGAGGTACTTTGGGTGTGGTCCCCAGTCTCAGTGACCTCCTCTTTCCCTGGGACCCCTTGCCAACCCTCCACCCTTCACCCTACCCTCCAACGCTCCCAGGGCCCATCTCTCTACCTTACGCTGTCCCCTGATGGCCAGGGTGGTGGATGGTTCCAAGGCAGACCCCAGACGCAGTAGGGCCAGCCTGAGTCCTGCTCCTGTCCTTTGAGAAGCAGAACCACAATATTTGTTGACTGGATGAATCCTAGAATTTGGGGAGGTTAAAGGGGTGCGTGGGGGGGGGGGTCTTCCCTTTTGCTCCAGCCAAACAAGGCCCTGTTTTGTTTGTTTTTGCCCTTGCGTGTGTTTTGTTGAACTGGGCACACTCTATGTCTCTTACACGCATGACGATCACATTTTCTAAAGAGTCTGAAAAATTATTTCTTCTGCCTTGTTAATTTATTTAGCTAAGGGCTTAAGAGAGTTAGAACGAAATAGCTTGTATTTACTCTAACACTTGATAGCAGGACTGTCCTGAAAATGCAGGCCAATGGTCATTGGACTGACATGCTGCCTCAGTTATAATGACTTGCACTTGTCCTACCCCCTTACGAAGATAAGAGTCCTTGAGTTAGGCAGACTTTAAGCCCCACATGTCCTAGTAACTCCCACACACAGCACCCAGCTCAGTACTGCCAGAAGGAACTCAGTAAATCCCTGTGGAATTAATGAAAGGATGAATAGATACCTCCTCATCCCCACAGTAAGACCTTCCTTCCTTCTTGCCATCTTTCCTTCTACCCATCCACCCATCCATCCATCCTTTCAACGAATACAGTTTGCGTGCCTACCCTGAGCCACACATGGCTTTCGGTGCTGGAGAAGCCATGGGACTCCATGGAATTGACCTGTGACCTCGAGGAGCCATAGTCCAGCCAGGGAGACAGACACCAAGCAAATCCTCCACCAATGCCCAGCCCATTACAAATGAGAGCAAGTGCTGAGGGGAGAAGGGCAGGTACAGGGACCAAACAGGCCCATCTCCGCTTTAGATGTGGAGGGGCTGGCCAGGGAAGTCCTCGCTGGGAAAGTGACGACCGGTGTGTGACCATGAGATGGCACCAAGGGTGAAAGCCAAGGTCGGGAGAGCTTTGGAGCCTTACAAGAACTGACAGGCACCCAGGGGCTGCGGTGGCAGGGCTGGGTCTTCCAGGGAGAGCAGGTGAGGTTGTATCATGATATTGTGCGATTTTCATTTTAAGAGGCCAGTGCTGGGGTGAAATGAGGCAGAGTGATGGATGAACAAGGGGGAGGGAGGGCTGAGAATGTGGGTCAGGGATGGGGGTGCAGGACTGTGAGTCCTTGGCACTCAGCAGCACTTGGGGCTGGAGGTGGGGGTGGATACCCTCATCCGCCAGAGCTAAAGGAAAGAAGGAGCTGAGGGCTGGCGCCGGGGGTTGTCTCAGGAACCCTGACGGTGGGGGCCAGGAGAAGGGGGTAAACCCATTTCTGACCGGCACCAGATAAAGGAGAGTGAGGAGCCGCCTGGGTTAAGTTCCCTGCTCTATTTTGGGGTTAAATGGGATGAAGGGATATGGGAGGCCGGAGGCCAGAGTTCAAGCCCCCACCATGCTGTGTGGCCTCAGGCTGAGAGCTGGCCCACTCTGAGCCCAGACTCATCATCTGTGCAGGGAGTGGATGGACCCGTGAGCCTCCAAGATCCCTTGCAGGTCACTGGTCTTGGCTTTCTTCTTCTTTGGGCTCCCCTCGTTCTGTCTTTCTGGAATCCAGTGGCCCTGCTTGCTTCCCCCTCTTGTCTTGCGGGCACCTGGAACTCCCAGGGAGGAAGCAGCTACTGCCCAGTCTGGGCGGCGCTCCTTGCCTTGGCCTCAACCCTCCTGCAGAAAGGGCCTGTGTAGAGGCGGTGGAGAAGCAAGCACTGCCCTCTGGTGGCAGCTTCTGGACCCACATGTCGCTGTGCTTTGCCGCGTTTAACTAAAGTATTTTTAAAGCAATGGTTGAGCATCTTTTGTGTGCAATGTCCGAGGAGGGCACGCAGGAAGTGGGCAGTGAGGAGAAGGGGGCCAGGAATCCTCTACGGGTGCTCAGAGCTCGACCCTGGAGTCAGCGACATCCCTCCTGAGTCCTGGGTGTGCTCATCTCTGCAGTGAACATCATGGTAGAGGAGCTCTTATGGCTGCAGTGGGGGTTAACTACCGTGTTTCCCCGAAAATCAGACCGGGTCTCATATTAAGGTTTGCTCCAAAAGACGCACTAGGGCTTATGTTCAGGGGATGTCCTCCTGAACAATCCTGCTAGGGCTTATTTTCCAGTTAGGTCTTCTTTTTGGGGACACACGGGAGGTAGCATCATGCATGAAGGGCACGTCAGCCTTACTCCTGGCCCGAGCTGCATTTATCACACACGTGTGCTCAGTGCCTTCCAACCGGAGGGGCACACCGCTCTGTGTGTGGACGCACCAGCCTCGGGGTTCCTTCAGGCAGGGCAGGCCTCAGGGGCCAAGGGCCTTTTTCCTGTGCTGTCCTTCAGCGCAGGGGAGGATGGCCCAGCAGCTTCTCCCGGTGGGGGGAGCCAGCAGTGCAGGTCGCCCGCAGATACACCCCGATGAATGGTGGTATTCCAAGGGCCGATGTGGGGAGGGGGCGGGGGGAGCACATCCAGGGCAATGGAGACCTGGGGTGTATGAGAAGACTCTCACTCTCCAGTTAGCGGCTGGGCAGGCAGGATCGGCATGGCTCAGGTTTGCTCGACAGCGGCCCACAGACACACATACTTGTGTATATACCAGAGCTGGAACGGGCTCGCTCCTCTGGTAGGGAATGACTTCCTCATCACAGGGGGAATTCAAGGGTGTCTGGGCACTCTGGGTGAGATGCTTCGGAGAAGAGTTGGGCATCGGATGAGCAGTGGACTCATGGATGCTTCATGCTCAGGCGTCTGCTTCGGGCACACAGGCTTCTTTACATGTGTCCACAGCTGCCTCTGCCCCTTTGCTCAGGCTGGTCTCTGCCCCCTGCTCTGTGTTAGCCATTACCTATCCTTTAAGGCCTGGCTCAAAGCCTCCTTCTCCATGAAGCCTGTGCTAAAGACACACCTGTCCAGGGTGTCTCTGAACACCTTATGCAAATTCTAGCTATTACTACAGCACTCGTACATACGCCATTACCATTTCCTCAGCGAGGCCCTGGACCCCATGAAGCTGGGTTGAGTGTTGAGTATCTTTTCCAGCCACCATAACTCGCAGCCCAGAGCTGGATGGTACAGGTACCTGACAAATATTCCATGCTGACCACCTGGTGTTCGCTTTCTACATCTGGGAAAAGCATGATTCAGACTGTCCCTGGAGAGGTGGGAGTCAGAGAAATAGGGGGAAGGCCATAGTCGGTTCTGGAAGGCCAGAGCAGCACAGTCAGCACAGGCCCGGAATGGCCAGCAGTGCCTCCAATTACCATGGCTATCTCATTCCCAAGGCAGCGACAGCCCAGCACTTAGCAGCATGGCCTCTGGAGCCAGACGGCCTGGGTTCAAGTCCCAGCTTGGGCACTTACCACCTGTGTGACCTCAGGCAACATACTTAACCTCTCTGTGCCGTAGTTTCCTTATGTGTAAAATAGGATACTCAGAGTACCTACCTGAAAGTATTGTTGCCAGGATTAAATGAATTTTAATACAAGGTTTCTCAAACTCATGTGCACACGCATCACCCAGGGATCTGGTTAAAAATGCAGATTCTGACTCAGCAGGTCTGGGGTCCTGCAATATTGCATTTCCAACAAGCTCCTGGGTGACCTCGACTCACACTTGGCATATTCAGGAGTTAATATGTGTAAGGTACATAGAACAGGTCCTTGCACATAATAAGGGCTGGGGGATGTATTGTTAGCTACTATTACCTGGTACCTTTCAAGGAAGGGTATGGCTTCCAGAACTTTCTGCCCCCCTCTATCCTTCATGGTGCTCTGTTCTCTGGAGCCTTGGTGATGCTGTAACCTTTAATGTCTGCTATACTGAGGTAGGCTGTTCTGAACCTCTTCCATGGCCTGTCTTCTGAGCCTTGAGGAAAGACAGGTGTTGGGGGCAGGCAGAGGTGATTTGGGGAGAGCTGAGAAGGAAACAGGAAGAGAGCTGTTGGCAAGAGGTGGCTCACAGGCCCCTTCACTCAAGTGTCCGTGCTTGCACTGGTGTGAGCTTCACAGCCTAAACCACACACCTCACAGCTTCCCCTGCCCCCTCCTCTCCTGCCGCCCCCTGCTTCCTGCAGGAAAGGCACAGGTGACTTCAGCCAGGGTGCTAGTAGCACTTCTGGGCAGAAACCGCAGGCCAAAGCCATTGGCCACATCCTCCTGATCTAAATGTCCTGCCCCTCCCCCCCCTTTGGCCACCAGTACACTGGTTGGGTCTGGTTTGGTCCCTAAGCCCAGGCGTAAGCAGGGGTGAGGCTGGAATTCCTAGGTATTTTCGAAGAGGTGAAGGAAGATGGGGGTAGGTGCGTGGAGGGGCTGAGGGCAGGGGGTGTGAGGGAGAATCTTGCTGGGGAAGCTGGAGGGTCGAGTGTCTGACTCAGCTCTGTCCTCACCACCTCCTTTTCTCCAAACACCCTCGTCTCATGGTCTTTGTCTCCCACCTCCCTGGGTTGTTTGTACGGGTCCCGTGTGGTGACCTGTGAAAAGTGGTCTTGGAACACAAATCACATTCATCTGTTAGGAGTGGGAGAGAACCTTCTGGCAGATGCAGCCGGTTGCTGCCTGAGCTCCATTTAGAGGTCATTTCCCAAAGAGCAACCCCAGGCTTCCATGTGTAAGCCAGTCATAGCGTTCCTCTGGTCTTGCCCCAAGAGAGGGTGACACAGCCTGGGGCCCTTCACTCTCTGCTGATTTCAGATGGGCTGCTGAGCTCTGGGAGGCTTGTGAGATCAAGGTCACTGGTTCAAGTCCCACTTTGGGGTTGGAAGGGAAATTCCCTTTTTTCCACTCAGGTGGCAGCACTACCCCTGCCTGGTCCTCTCCTAGACCGAGGCCTCAGGCTGGCAGCGTGAGACATCCTCATGCCAGGAGCCCTTCCCGAGGCCCGAGGGAGGCAAGGTGTCCAGTTCAGATTTCTCCACTCAGAGGACGCTTTTCCTGGAAGAACTTTCAGGCTCATCGACCCGATCCCATCCTTGCTGGGTTGGGGAGGCTGGGCCCAAAGAGGGAGGAGGCCTGGCACCTTCGGCTCTTGTTTGCCCAGAGTCATCTGGCCTTCTGTTTCTGGTCGCAGGACCAGTTCCCTTTGGAGATCTACCTTCCTGGAATAGGTGAGACCTTGGTCAAGCTGTCCACCAAACTACTCCATCCTCTCTAGACAGGGGGTGGTCATTTGACCCCATCGTAGCCAATGAGACTCTGTTTTCTAGTGGGAGAAGGCCAAGAAACACCCAGAGGCAGCTCCCTTGAGGGGATCTTTGCAGTTAGGCCCTTGCGACTGGTCTGGAGTCTGTGCCCCCTGAGATCTGGGTCTTCATCTGTCTCCAGAACCTGTGAACTATTCAAGATCCTTCTAACTAGTTCTGTTGGACTCAAGTTAGCCACATCCCGTTTCTGTGGTCTCTAGACCCAGAACAGCAATTACTACAGGGAGGGACATGAGAACATGAAACTAGTGGGCTGGTGGCACAGTTGGAACTCAAACCCAGGTTTCTAGACTCCCAACCTGTGCCCATGTCCCCTGGGAGGAATCTCTGGCCTGAAAGGAGCAGTGGGACTGAAACAAAGTAGAATTGGAGAGAAGAAATGAGTGTTCTTGTCTATGGCAGGTGTTGGGTGGGGGGTGTTGGTGGTTTGCCTGCTGGGCAGAGTGTGAAGAGGTACATAGAAACCAGGCAGGCGGGTAGTGGGGGTGGGAAGGGGTCACCAGCCAGGCCCCCTGTGGCCTTCACACATGCCCTAGCCCCTGTCCAGCTCTCCTGATATGTGGTAGGAAATCAGCACTGGGGTGGGGGTTGAGCGGTGTGGGCGGGGCGGGGGGGCAGGGAACAAGGATTTGATAAACAGCATGCGTGCTGACCTGGTTCAGACAAGCCATAGTGGATATGTGACTGTGCAGTGGGAGGACTCACGACGGGCCATATCTAACTCACTCTGAAAGTGAAACCAGCCACCCACCAAACATGGGGCCTCTGCTAGTTCTGAAAGTTCTGTCAGCCTGTCTCTTTATTAACCACCCAAAATGGAAACCAGTCAGCAAGACAGATTCAAGGTCAGCCAGCCAACTGGAATGTATATGGGCCTCACCAGGCCTTTGGAAGTCAGGCATTCAACTTTGTGGCCAATTAGGAAGACACCTGGCTGTGACTCCCTTTTCAGAGTACACTAGGCAGCAGGAGGTTTCTGTCTTAGAGCATCCTGTGTTGGCCCCTAAGATCCAGGGCTCACACCTGGCTATGTGACAACCTATTCCGAGGGCCTCAGCAGAGAGAAAACCGGGGGCACGTACTCTTCTCTTGCTGCCCTCTCATTCAGTTCCCACCTCACCATCACCCAGGCTGGTCAGCCATCGTTGAAGGGCGGGGGGGGTGGGTGGAGAGGAAAGGGCTGGTAATTAAAGATGACTTTAAGCCTTAATCTCTGTGTTAGGTGCCTCTTCCTCCATGCTGGGTAAAGACATCTGTGTTTGCCAAGAATCTCAGTTGCTAACCATAGAACCCAACCTGGCTACTTTCATTAGAAAAGGAATTTATTCAGGATATTTTGAACCTCAGGAATCTTCGGCAAGATTGGCAAACCAGGCTTGGAGGGGTGCAGCCTCTGAGATGTGATGTTCTGATGCCACCTTCACCAGCCTTCTAGGTTCCTCTGACTCCTTATCCACGTCACGCTCTCTCATACTGAGATCTGCAGCATAGACTTCTGATTGGGGAAGCCTGGTCACGTGCTCACTGCCTCAGCTGCAAGGGAGTCGGGAAAAGTAGACTTTTGGCTTATTGCTTGGGGCTCCTAAAGAAGCAAACAATACAAAAAGCACAGGAAAGATTTGCAAAGCTGTGTGACCTCAATGTAAAATAAATATCTGGCCAGCACTTGAGAAGAAACATTCCTGACAGAGGGTCCTGTGTCTGCTTTAGCCTTCAGTACCACCCTCTCTCCAAAAGTGGCCCTTTCTGGCACCTCACTGGGCCAGCAGGCCTGGTGGTGGTGTTTTGTTAGTTTCAATTAGAATGAATGACCAATATTTTAAATGAAAGAATTTCACGTGTGTTTTTTTTTAATCTCATTTTTTTGCTCTTGAAAATTCAGAATTTTCTGGCAGTATTGAGTCAATATTCCCATTTGCCGTCTCCCCTGTAGATGGAGTCTCCTGTTTGCCATGTGGGTATCTTAGTGGGAGACTCCCGCCCAACCCCTCCCCCCCCCCCAGGGAGAGACTGGGCCTCTTCCCTCACATGGAAGCCATTGATGTTGACAGGCCTAGAGAGTAAGGTATATTTTAGTTAATTGCTGATTGTCCCAAAACACCATTTGGCTCATGATGTCTTCAAAGTGTAGTTGGGGTGGCCCTGGGGGTGTCTCTTCAAACCTGAAAACATAGAAACAATGTTAAGAAAATCTTCTTTTAAAGTTGGTGGTGCACCTGCGTGAGCACACAGGTGCAACAGGCTTTGGGCTGCAAATGTAGGTGCCATGGGAATAATGACAGGGGGCCCACACCACCATGCCTCTCTGAGTGCTGTCCAGAAGGGCCCTTGTCCACAAATCCTTGTCGCTGGACATTCTGAAGCTTTGCACTTGGCTGGAATTCCCCTTCCTCTAGCTCATGTTGGCCCCTTTATTCTGGGGAGGAGACCCGTGGTCTTTTCTGTATCCTCACTGTGTGTGGCCTGTTTTAGGATCTGCCAAAATATAGTTGTGTGTCTTCTCTCGGCCCCACCTTATTTAGACTGATGTGCCATGGTGCCAAGAGTCAGGGTCCAAGGGAAGATTTTATGGTTTCAGGCACCACTGTCTGAAGCTGGCATTTTCACCAACCAGGGAATGCAGGGTCCCCTGTCCCTGGAGTCAGGCTGGACTGAAGGTTTCATTCTAGAGCTGGGGTAGATTTCTGACCCTGTGAACTGCTTTCCTCCAAGCAGACACTGTCGGCAGTGGTGATAGCCAGAGGGACATTTAAATATTTTTCCGATTTTTAAATAAAAATACTAAGAAAAAAACGCAAGCAAGCATAACTTCTAGTTAGAGAGGAACTTCTCACAGACACTTGGCAAACATCACACGCTGTCTTTCCTTGCTGCAACACCTAGATTGTCTTCTGAGAAAGATCACAGGTCTTGGTGAAACCTGCTTAAGAAAAAGAAAAAACGAAAAGATTCTTTTCTACATGATTCCCACGGGAAAGAAGGAAACGGTTGCACGTGCTGTCAGAGGGTCTTTGGAGATTTCCTGAGTGTCCCTATGACAAGACTCTGGATTGGCAGTCAGGAAACAGGAGGGAATTAGGAGTCGGTGTGACTGTGACAAATGCTTCCATCCCTGGGTCCATCGGCACAGGGAGGTGGTCCCACAGGCCTGGTGACTCAGGACACTTTCAGGTTCCCCGGGAGAAGTTAGAGATGATGAGGAGGGCTGGTGTTTGTGTAGCACTGAGAGGCACTCCATTTCCCACAAAGGGTCCCACACTTTTCATTATGATTTTGGCTCCAATTTTATTTATTTCCTTAAGTAGGCATTATGTTCCCATGAAACAAAGCTCAAATGGTACAAAAGATTATTCAGGAGAGTTCCACTCCTCTGCCGGCCACGTCTCCCAGCATGCTTCCCTAAAGGAAAACACTGCTACCAGTCTCTAGGCATTCCTTCCAGAGCTACTCACGGCACATACACGCTAGTTCATGGACACACACACATACACACACACACGTACTCACGTACACATGCATACTTACCCCTACACATGCACATGTAGCTCACACACTTATGCCCACCTTCGCAAACGCACACACCTAGATTCTCCCTCACACGTGCACCCACACTCACACATGGAAGGCTCACCTTCACACCCTTACATATATCCTTACAAATGTACACACACACACACACACACACACACACACTCAGGCTCACTCTCTCACACCTTCACACATACCCCTTCACATTTACCCACATTTGTCCCTGCTACACAAGTGGCAGCACACTACACACTTTGTTCTGAACTTGGTTCTCTGACACTCTGCTAGACAACTTGGGGATGGTTCCACGTCAGGAACAGAGAGCTGTGCCTTCCTTTTGTGTCAAGGCTTGTCATGCAGGGTGTCATGCAGGGTCTCTGGCCTAGCTCGCAGGACATGGTGAGGCCAAAAAGGAACACCCACAGAGCCATAAATAGGCCAGTCATACCACTATATTTTCGCTGGCGGCTGGGTTGGAGACACAGGAAGCAGGAGCCACACTATCCACAATCTGCCGTCTACTTCTCTTTGCCAACCAACCTCACTTTCTAGCTGCAATCCGCCGTGCGAACTGCAATCCGTGCTTGCTAGCTCAGCCACCATCGTCTTGCTAACCCCCATTTTTCTGCTAGCGTAGCCACAGCAGTTATATTAGTGGCCAATGGCTCACTGGTTACAGCTGACGGCCAACTAGCCACAGCTGCTGGCCATCCAATCACAGTTGATGGCCATTTACTACCCGAGTGAGCACCTTTCCACGTGAGGCCCAGAGCCTGGAAACTGCACTCCTGGCTCTGTCCCCACAAGGCTACATGTACCCCACTTTGCGGATGTTCCCTAACTGAATTTACTTCCCAGCGGTCCTCTATCGGTGCACATTTAGGCTGCCTCCAGTCTTGCCACCGCGTGAATCCCTCGGCACGCTCATTTCTTACACAGCGCACATCTCTCTAGAGCAGGGTGTCCAAACTTTGTTCAACGTTTTTCACCAAGGGCCATATGCGGTAAAACACACAAACAGCTGGGCCTCTCACTCGAGGTGAAGTACGGATTGCCTCACCTGGTTTATTTAATTAAACTAAATATATTTGTGGAATTTGCTGCGGGCCAATTAACAACGGATTGCGGACCGCAGTTGGTCCGTGGGCCGCAGTTTTGACATCCCTGCTCTAGAGGATAAGTTTGAGCCTGTGCTGGAGATGTTGACTGGTGTCGTCAAATCATCTGCCCGAGACGTGGTACCACTTTGAACGTACATCAGCAAGGTGACCCACCCTTTTAGACCATTCTTGGTGACAAACCTTTTGAAACTTCAAATACATTATTCCCAGTGTTGTTTTCAACCTGTATTTTCTGGAATCTTTAGGGAACTCGAGCTTTAGACCTCTGAATCTTTCTTGTTTCCTTTATTCCTTCCATTCCTGCATCTGAACACCTTCTGTATATCAGGTAATTTTCTAGGCTCTGGAGCTGTCTGGATGGATCGCACACAGGTGCTGTTCTTAGGGAACTCCTAGTGTAGGCATGTGAACAGAAGGTCACGGCTAGGTGCAAGAACAGGCGTGTGCATGAATCTGACCTGGCTGGAGTGGGAGATCCAGGAAAGACTGGTTTTAAATCAGGGAGCTGAGTTAGTTTGAAAAGAGTAGGGTGGGCATGGGGTGACCAACTTTGTTCCAGTTTTGGCCCCGACAGTCCCATGCCTTGGAAACCCCTTCAGGCCCAGACAAAGCATGACAGCCGGTCCTTCTGGAGCAGTCCTGGCAAGGAGTCAAAACAAAGAGTGATTTTTACACAAAAAGCATGGTTTGCACGAGACATAAGCTGCTGGAGAGGCCGAGTAGGACTCATATCTGGCTGCCAGTAAAGCATGGTGTTATGGAGGCAGGATTTTCTCCAGCTGACGCCTCAGCTACCTGCTGACATTCAGGAAGTCAGGTCATAACCCCTGGGAGGGGTGGGGAGCAAAGACTTGAGAGTGGGTGTGAGAGTGTCTTCTGGATGAGCAACTGTGCCATCCAGGCTGAGCAAGGGAGGGAGGTCCGGAGGGGTGGGTGACCTGGGAGATGCTGGAGGTCTTTGCAATGGCAACGAGAGCTAATAGTCCCTTCAAACCTCGCTCCTCTGCCTGTGTGCTCTTTACTTGTAGCTAGGCCCATTGCCCAGCCTCCTTTGCAGCTAAGTTGGTCATGTGACTCAGTTATAGCTAATGGGATGTAAGTTAGAAGAGTCAAGGGCAACTTTGGGGAAGGGTCCTTAAGAGGAAGAGGCATGTCCTTTTTTGCTCCCTTCCTCCACCTTCCAGCTGCAGGAATGCAGGTACAATGGAGGGAGCTTGAATAGGTCTCTTGGTCTATGAGAAAGCAGAAAGAGACTGAAGATGCCCTAGTAGCAAGACAGATTTAGTTCACCATCCTGATGACATCATAAAGGCCCTCCTCCGAGCCCTGGACTGCCAGCCTCTGGACTCCTTTTATGTAAGAGAGAAATAAACTCCTCTCTGATTTTAGACCACTGTTACCCTCTTCTATTCCCTTTGGACACACACAGTTGGACTTCACCCTAACTGGGACACTGTTGTAGGTGGAAGAGGGTGGCAGCAGCAAGGGGGTGAGGTGGCAGTTTGAGGGTTCTGGGTTGGTACAAGTCACAGTGATGACAAGGTCCCAGTGCAGGCGTGGCCTGGGCACTGATGTGGACTCAGACAGAGGACCCCTGGGGAGACGATTGTGCAGGAATCTAGAGGCTGCAACATGGACCCTGAGGTCTCCTGGGAGTTGGAGTGGAGAGAAAGGGGGAGGGGAGAAGGAGGGAGTGTTTTGTAGGTGTCAGGGCTGAGGAGGGCATGGGGGTCTGGCGGCCTGGCTTAACCCCCAACATAGGCAGCCCTGTGATGGGCAAGTGGAAAAGTCACAGTCAGGGAGGGACATGGAGCCAGAAGGCTCTGATCTATGCTTGTCCCAGGAGACCTATGAGAGTGGGGTCCTTGAGCGGGGCTGGGTTCAGTGGTGCTTGAGCTGCTGGGGCTGTGTTCACAGAGCTGAGGTTGCAGGGAAGTTGGTCCACAAAGGGGCCCTGTGAGGATGCCGTGGGAAGGGATAGGGAGATGGAGGGGACAGCAGGGGCAGTTAAAGAAATGAGGGTTTGATGCACTTGGTAGTTTGGGTCCTGGGGGGTGGGGGCTGCCGGAGGAGGCTGGGTCTGATCCAGAACTCCTGAGTCAAAGGTCTGGGCAGGCCTGAATAGACTCTGTCAGGTCCCTGCCATCAGAGAAGCTTCTGGATTCCTCTTCAGGTTACCTCAGAGAAGGTCTGATGTGCTCTGTCAGACAGACCCCGGTTCTGATCCTGGCTCTGTCACATTCTGGTTGGATGACCTGTGAGCCTCAGTTTCCTTGCCTGAGGAAGGAAGGGACTGCTCTGTAGAGAGCAGTCTGGGCAGGAATCGGCGTGTGCAAAGCCCCCGGGCGTGGAGAGCTTGGCGTGTTTGCTGAACTACAGTGAAGCTTGAGCTGGTGGAAAGTTCAGAGATGACGGCAGGGCCAGCTCCTGCGGAACTTTGAAGCCAAGATGAAGTATCTAGATTTTATTATAAGTGCACTGGGAACTCCTGGAAGGTTTTAAAGGGGGTGGTGCTGTGAAATGACCTAATTTGGGTTTGGGAAAGGTTGCTCTGGCTGTTGAGTGAGGAATAGACTGGAGGAGGTCAGGTGTGGAAACAGGGAGGCCTGTCAGGGGCCCCTGTGGACCTGGCTGCGGGGAGATGCTGGCAACTGGGACAGGGGTGGTGGCCGCATAAGGTACTCGCACTGCAGTGTGCACCTGTTCACCACCCCAGCCTCGGGGCCTGAGCCTGGCATGCCCTTCTCAACCCCCTTCCCTGGGGCACCTTCTATATTAATCAGGGTAGTGCCCACTAACTGCTGAAGCAAGACCCTCCAAGTCTCAGAGGCTCAGCACCATGTAAGTATATTTCTTGATCGTGTCAGTCCAGTGTGGATTGTCCAGCCTTCCCATTATTGCTCCAGTGGATTCTTGTTGGAGTGGGGAGAGGAGGCAGAGGAAAGGAAGGTGGTGGAGGAGAGAGAGAAGAAGGGAGAGGAGGACAGAGAGACACAGAGGAGGATCAAAGGGTTTTCAAGCCTGGACGTAGACTCGATCATTTCCACCTACATCCCACTGGCCAGACTCAGTTCATGGCCCCATCTAACTGCAAGGGAGGCTGGGATGTGGAGTCTGGCAGATGCCCAGTGAGGGGGGGCATCTTCTCTCTGCACCATGATGCATGCCCCCATGTGCCCCCACAGCTGAGGTTTAGGTGGATGACGTGAAGATTGTGCAGTGCTGAGGTTCTCCTGGCCCGGCATAGCCCGCCCTCTGCTTTTCCACCTGAGGTGTCCTGGCTTGGGTCCCTTGGCAAAAGCAAGACCCACCTGGCCTGGGGTGGGGAATGCTGAGTGTGGGAACTTTCTCCTTCCCCGCTTTCCTTTCCTTGTTCAAGAAGCCTCAGCGGGTGCAGGCTACACTTGTACCCCCTCTCCCAGGACATCTGGCTGGTTAGAACTGCCTCTTCTCCTTCCCCTGGTCCTACACGTGGCTTGTGTCACTAATCAAGGCAGGGCCCGTGCCAGCCACCTCAGGCTTCTCTGCACCTGGCCTGGCTGCTGGGACATCTTGGGTGCTCAGCAAATGTGTGTTGAATGAATGAAAGAAGGAAAGAGGGATGGAGGAGGGAGTGCCCCAGCAGTACACGCAGGGCAGGCCAACGCCATGCGAGGGCAATACTCTTGGGAGAGGCTGCTTATTACAAGCTGGGTTTGTGATTTCTGGCTTTGCCTGAGGATGTATTTTTTGTCTTTACTTGTGTTTTTAAGTTTTAACTAAATTCATGTATGTTGGGGCAGGAAATATATTCATGTGGTACAAAAGGGTCTACAGTGAAAAAAGTCCTTCCTAGCCCCCTTCCTTGCCTGGCTTTCTTTCCTGGGAGAACCAGTGTTCCTGGTTGCTTGAGAAGCTTCCAGAAATATTCCAGGCTTAATACATATTGGCTAGTATTCTCATCTTTGTGGTGGTTGCCTTAGTATCCTTTCCTGCAGCCAGAAAATCTTGCTTGAGGGGGGAGGGGAGGTCAGGTGGGTGGGGAGACTGGCCTTCAGTGCAGCCTGCTCTCTGTGGTCGGGCCATTGCTCAGTCCTCTGGACACACCAGGCGGAAACTGCTCCTGGTTGTTCACACCCCCTCCCCCGCAGGTGTGGACATTGAAGCAGAGGGAGGTCTCTTTTCAGGGTCTTGCTTTCTCACTTCTATGCAGATGGAGGTTCTGCAAACCTGCCCTTCCCACTTCCCCTCCTGCTTGTCCTTATTCCCATTTTTGAAAAGAATGGCAGCTTCCAAGACCTCCCCCTCGCCCCCAAGCAGGGCCATTAAATCAGGGGAAACAGAGAGAGACTGGGTGGAACTTAACAGGGCCCCTGGGCCTGTGACCCTGCACATAAATAGATATGCACTTTTCTAAAGAGGGGTCCATAACTTTTCATCACTAAAAAAACCCTGAGCTCACCTTCTCCCCACCGACCAAAGAAAGAGGGGTGAGAGGATTAGGAACTATGACTTGAGAGGAACAGGGAGGTTCTAGAATGTTCACTAAGTGACCATCAAATTGTTTGCAAAGCCCCAAGAAATAATTTCCTTTGAATGCTAAACTGAGTAAGGGGCTTCCTGGAAGGCTGGGGTGAAAAGGGAGATCTCAGAAAGATGAGTGCAGTGAGAGTGAAAAGAGCTGGGGGACACCTAAAAGGACATGTTTGTGTGAGGCTTGGGTGTTAGTGGGTGTGTGTGTGACCAGATGAAGGTGACAAGTCTTGAGGTGGCCTGTGTGAGATGGGGTGGGGGTGGTGTAGGAGGGAAAAGAAGGGGCTTCACCCCCTTGGGCTCCTGCGTTCAGCAAGGAGTCTATTTGTGTGTGTGTGTGTGACTGTGTGAGCGCGTGTGCGCCCACGCTGCCCACCCCCCACCCGCCCCCAGAGGAGGAAGGAGATCTTTATCTGGCCCTGAGATGCTTCAGGAGTTTCAGAGTTTCTCAGCAAGGCAGATCTTTCCCGTCCCCCAACCCAGGCCTTGCCCCCTCCAGCCTCTGCAGGAAGTGGGCTGGCCCTGGGGTTTACTCTTTGCTGTCCCCATAAGTCTGCTAGCTGGGCCACCAGAGCAGGAGCAGGGCCCTGGGGAGATGGCTGTGGTCC
Organism: Rhinolophus hipposideros; assembly: GCF_964194185.1. Classification (NCBI taxonomy): domain Eukaryota; kingdom Metazoa; phylum Chordata; class Mammalia; order Chiroptera; family Rhinolophidae; genus Rhinolophus; species Rhinolophus hipposideros. The sequence continues at coordinate 9,562,604 of NC_138055.1, forward strand.
CAGCAGCGGAGAGAACTGGAGAGAACCTGCCGCAGCCCTATGTCCCAGCCAGGTGATACCAGCCTTGCCCTCACCCTGCCCCTGCTGAGTTCCTGGGTACCAGTAGCTCCCTCATGGTCCCTGCCACCAGCCCCTAGGGGAGGGTGGGTTGGTAGTAAAGGTCACGGGGATGACTTTCAGCTCTGACTGAGAACCCCCCAGCAGTTTCTACTTAAACTTTCATCTCCCAGCCCTCCCCTCCAGCCTGATCTTAGACTCCCCCAAGAATCGGGCAGGCCCTGCTCTTGTGAGTCTTGGCTTGAGAAAAAGCGGGTCCCCAGTCTAAGTCTACTTCTTCTTCCCAGCCCACCCGGCGAGAGGGGGAGAGGCTGGGGGCTGCTGTGGGATGAGGGGCCTCCCTGGGTCCTGTGCTGGCCCCCCAACCCAGAGGGGTGGAGAAGGGGGTAGGAGGACTGGGAGAGGAAGGCCACCTGAGTCTCAAGTGGGCTGGGTGCTCAGAGATGGCACTGAATGCGGTGCGAGAGATGCGAGCCACCTCCCGATGGCTGTGGCATGGGGCCACTGGGGAGGCTCCCCTGGTAAAGTGCCCCACAGAAGGCGTGTGTGGCGAGAGAAGAAACCTGGATGCGAAGTGGGGGTGGAGGCTGGGAGGTCTCGGGGTTCAAGTCCAGTTGTGCCCCTTACTTGGCTGTGTGACGGGGGGGGGGCAGGGATGGGACTCCCTCTCTGGGGCTGCCTGGTGGACACCCCTCTCTCCTCTCCCGGGGGCCAAGTCCTCCCATCCTTAACTGTGTTTAGAGCACCGTGGGAGTGGGGCTGCTGGGGGTCCCCTCCCTTCCCACACATCTAGGACCCCACACCTGCTGGGAAGATGCCCCCACAGTGAAACAGCAAGAGGGAGACCTGTGTGCATTTGTGCTCGTGTGTGTGTGTGTGTGTGTGCGTGCTGGGGTGTGTGGGGGTGTGTGGAGGGTTGGAGGACGAGGGGAGATGGGGTCCGTCAAGTTCAGAGGGCAGGTGGGACACATTTCTGGCTCCTAAACTCTTGCTTCAGATCCTCCTGCAGCCCCCACAAAGGCCCACAGTGCACAGCAGCCGCCCCATGGGGCCTCAGACTGCATCTGACTGGGTTCAAACCCCAGCTCCACCCGCCTCTAGCCTGGGCAAGAGCCTACGTGATGTGTGGCGCGGTCTCCTCATCTGAGAAAAGGAGTCATAACGGGACCTGCTCAGAGGGTTGCTGAGTCCTAACAGTACCAGGCACAGAGTAGAAGCTGAGCATTAGTCACCACCACCACCCCCACCATCATCATCATCGTCATCATCAATATCGTCATTATTGTCACCATCTTCTAACTTGAAATCAGATGACCTGGTTTTAGTCCAGCCCCTTGCGTGGCTACGCGTGTCTATCTATCCAAAAGAGGACAATGACACCCACTTCCCAGCGCTGTGGTGGGGACCTAACAAGTCGGTCAGTGAGAACAGCTCTGCAGTCATGAAGGGCACGTTCACGCGTGAATGTGTGTGAGAACCCAGGACGGAAGTGCTTGGGACTCAGAGGTCTGGCTTGCCCTCCCCGAAGCTGGGGTTCTTCCTGGCTCTGTGACCTTGGGCAGGTTTCGTACACTCCCTGAGACTCAGTTTCCTCCTGTCCATGAGGGTGCAGCCTCAGAGACTGCCAGGACCCCCTCAGCCTGCACCCTTCTGGCACACGCCATACTCTCCTGCTCTGTCCTGCTGTCTGTCCGTCCTCATTCTCTCCTGCGTCCTTTGGTCCCTTGGTGTACGTTGCTGCACTTTTTCTCCCACCAGGCTGCCCGCTGCTGGGACTGTGCTTTGTCTCTGACCTTCCTGCAATCTTGCATGCGTTTGCCACCCCCTCCTCTCACCCTGGGATTTTGTACCAGGTCCTGTCCTGGGCATGGGGTTGCCTGTTGACTGGGGCCTGGCCGTGGGTGACACCATCCAGAGGATGGACAGTGCCTATGCCCCAGGTTTGTGATGGAGTGACTAAGGGGAATAGGGGTGTTTGCTGGGAGCCTTTTTGCTGGACTCTGCACGCTTTGGGGTCCCAACCCTGTGTTATTTGGGGGGTCCAAGAAAGAGGCAACCAGCTCCATCCTGGGGAGCTCACCCTCCTGTGGGGCTGGTGGGCCGTCAAGGAGGAGCCCACGGGTACCTCTCTGGGCTCCTTCCCACACCCAGGCCAGACGCCGCCAGTTGGCCTGTGCCCATGTGGGCTCCGACTTCCCAGGACAAGGAAGTTGTTGGCTTTCCCTCTGGCACCAGCGCCTGGGCTGGGCTGGGCAAGGTGGATTGGCATGAGAGAATGGGCCTTGGAATGGAGCCTGGGCAATAGATCCCGGCTATGCTGCTTCTGCGCATGTGATCTTGGGCAAGTTATGACTTGTAGCCTTTTGCGTACAAGTACTTGTACTTGTAGCCTTTACTTTTGCATACCCCCAGGGTACGCAAAGCGCTTGGCAAGAGTGAGGGCTCAGCATACAGCACGAGTATTGTTCTGAGGTAATCACTATGTGTTTTCTGATCGTGTAAACTCTCTCAGTGCGTGGGAAGACGCAGCCAGAGAAGTTACAGGAGGGAGCGCTGCCTGGGCTCCAGGCAGGCCGCCCTGGCTGATACCCACATCTGCCTCTTACCAGCTGTGTGGCCTTGGGTAACTTGCTTCACCTCTCTGTGCCTCAGTTTCCTCATCTGAAAATGGGGATAATAAGAGCATCTCTAATACATGCTCTTATTTCTGCATTGAACGAGTTTAAAACAGAGCCTGACATACAGGACATGTGCTTTTGTTGTGGTTAAGGGGGCAGCAGGGTAGAGAGGAGGCTGGGATTAGGCTCTAAGCCCAGCTCTGTGCTGGCCCCCTTAGGTGGATGTAAGTACATCTTTCCCTTTCCTGAGCCTGTTTTTCCCATTTTGAACAAGGGGTGGCTCACTCAGAGAGCCCTTTCAGCAACCACCACATGTGGGTCTCTGAAGGAAGGGAGTGAGCATGTGTGGGGCAGTGGGACCAGCAGGTGCAAAGGCCCTGAAGCTGGACTATGTTGCGTGGTGGAGCGCGGACCTGCGCACCTGCGGGGAGCAGGGCCAGCCTGCCACTGGGGTGGGGAGGGACATGGATGGGTGTTCATCTGTGCCCTCTCCCCCTCTTCCTCCCTCCAGGGCTCCTTTCCCCGGCCCCTACCTGTGGATGTGATGGCAGCTCCCGCTCTGCCCTGGTGTCTGTCCCTCCTCATCTTCCTCCTGTCCCTGGACATCCCTCAGGTGTCCGCAGCAGCGAATGGTGAGGACCCTGGCATCTGCACAATGTGCTTTCCCTCCGGCAGGAGGCCAAGGCCTTTCTACAGCCCTCCTGGGACCCCTGCTTCTTGGCAGGAGGTACAGCATCTGGGGCAAGAGGCAGGAAGGAGGAAGGCAGGGGCAATGGGACTGGAGATCAGGTATCCAGCTCCCCACTTCGCCCTCCATCCTGCCTCCGCTGTATCCACATGCCTCCCCAAGCCACGGGACGATGTGGCTTCTCATTACTACCCTGCTTCAGCCTGCCTGTGGGGAACTTGCAGGCTATGGGGCTCAGTTTTGTTCTTTGAAATGGGCCCACTAACCCCTTCGCTGACCACCAGCATTGCCTACCTCCTCATCTGGTAGGCGCAGGGTACTTGGAGCAGGGATGGTGGGCAAGCCCCTCGGTACCCTGCAGCCACTTATGCCTCGTCTTGCCAGCAGAGACTTCCAAGCTCACATGCTTTTACGACTCGAAAGCCAACATCTCCTGTGTGTGGAGCCGGGATGGGGGCCTGCAGAACACACCCTGCCAGATCTGTGCCCAGTCGTATATACGGTGAGTGTGGGGTTGACCGGCAAAACTGCCCAGTCTCAGGACGGTGGCATCTTACAATCACTGACATTTAGATTCTTGAAATCCGAACTCTCAGACTCCAAGACGTCTGTGCTTCGAGAATCTTGGATTAATAGGATGCGCACACTCTTGGTATCACAGAAGTCTGGAAAATTTGGGAGTCAGCTATTTAGGCCCTTGGAACCTGGGTGGCAGTGGGGCGTGGGGGTCTAGGCTACGGATGAGCTGGACAAAACAGACTGGGGACATAGGGCTTCAAGCCTGTTGTGCTGAGGCTGGACGTGACTTTAGCGGCAAGAGGGGAGGGGAAGAAAGGGGCCTCCCCAAGCTTTGTGAGTAACTTGGGATTTTGAGAGACCCCTAGGGCAGCGGTGGGAACGGGGCTGGGGCGTGGTTGGTGAGCTTGGGGGTGGTAGGTGGGAGTTGATGAAGGGATCACTGTGATACAAACATCCTGGAAGGTGGCAGCAAAGGTAACTTTGGGTTTGGCCCTGACTCCTGTGGGTGGTGATTCCATAGGGGCTCCCAAGGCCTCATGGGAAGACTGCGGGGCTTTAGGTGTGGGAGCTGGGTGTCCTGAACTGGTTTGTTTCTAAAAGATCACTCTGGCTGCTGTGGGCCAGGCTTGGGTGGGGAGAGAAAAAGATGCTTGGGAGGGCAGGTGGGGCAGGTGGGGGAATTGGCACCCCTGTGAGGTTGGCATGGTCGACCTGTGCAGACTGGCCTCACTGCATGGCGGACCATCCCAAGGGCCAACTCTGGAGTCCCTCCTTTTCTTCTAAGGAGGTTATTTTGCCTTGAAAGTTCCAAGAATGTATCCTGTGAGCTGAGCTCAGTGGGGCCGGCATCCTGGGCCTGCAACCTGCTGTTTGGACCCCCAAATGTGAGTATCTGTAGCCGAGGAGGCCCAGGGGGCGGGTGGGTGTCAAGGGGTATCCTCCCAGGAGAGGAGCTGGGGCCCCGCAAGCCCAATGGCCAGCAAGCTGTGGTCGCGTGGGCTGCCAGGGGCTGGGAGGCGGAAGGAAGGAGCGCAGCGTCCAAAGGCCAGGAATCAGACCTGACCCGGGGGCAACAGATCCATGGGGCGTGAGGCCCACCTTCTGCCCCTGCTCCCTCCGTCCCCCACCCCATGCTGGGGGTCCTGTGACACTACTGCACTCCTCGTCACGCGGGGAGAGCTCCCCACTGATAATTATTACCACGAGTCCGACTCTTCCCGAGGTCTTAGCAAGTGCAGGGTGGTGGGGGGTCAGGAGTGTGGATTCCAGAGCTTCACAGTCTGGGTTAGGGTTTCCGGGCAGGATTCCCGCCCATTCTCGGGAAGTTTTTTTCACTTTTCCATTCCCAAATCCCGAGAAAAGTTGGTTGGGAAATCGGGAAAATTGGCTCCTTGAACCCAGGTAATTGGTAGTATCGGGCGTCACTTTGTGGAAACGAGTCATCGTGGAGTACAGAAAACGGTTTATATCTCGGGATTCGGGAACAGGTAAGCGAAGAAATTCCTGAGAATGGGCGGGAATTCCCGCCCGGAAACCCGAGTCTGGGTTCTAGCCCTGGCTTCGCTGTACACCAGTGGGTGACGATAGATGGCTTCTGTGTCTCAATCTCCCCTCCATTAAAGTGGGAATGAAAATGGAGCCTCCCCGTTGGGTGGATTTAAGCGTGAAAGCACTTGGAACGCCACCCAGAATAGAGCACGTACCTGACATGACGGTCAGTGGATGGTCACAGGGGTGACTCTGGGTGGTCACCAGCATTGTCTCCTTAACTGATGAGGAAACTGAGGCTCAGAGAGGCGTGGTCCCTGCCCAAGCTCACACAGCCAGGGAGTGGCCGAGCTGGGAGTGAACCCAGGTCTGAGAAACCCCCAGCCCGGCCCTTTCACCTTGGCCCCAGGCTGCCTCTCAAAGGGCATGTGGCCGCGTCCCTGTGGCAGTGCCTCAGATGACTGTCCATCAAACCTCCTTGGCTGCGGTGGGCACCAGGGATGCCCAGACCACATTTTCCATCCATCATCAGGTCATCTGCATTCTCAGGGGGCAGGAGGGAGTAAAGATAGGCTCAGTGCAGCTTTCAAAGGCACAGACTGCATGCCTTTCTCTGTGAGCTCTGCAGGCGGTCTCGCTTCAGATCCTGGTCCCACCTAGCTGTGTGACTTTCCTAACTGTGTGACCTTAGGCAAGTCCCTAAGCCTCTCTGTGCTGCAGCAGGATGAGAATAGTAACAGCGCCTGTTTCATAGGGTGCTGAGAGAATTAAATGAGATAATATATGTAAAGTGCTTAGAAGAGTGCCTGCCAGACTAAGTGCTCAACAGAATGTACTATTGGCATCTTTACAACAACAATAACAGTAACAATGCTAATACTGTTATTATCTAGGAAAATCTGGCCCCCATAGAAGCTGGAATAAAGCTGGGGCAGGGTCCTTGGGGTACAGAGGGAGGGATTGTTTCCAGCTCTGGGAACTGCTGTGTTTCCCCCAACATAAGACTGGGTCTTATGTTAAGTTTTGCTCGAAAAGATGCATTAGGGCTTATGTTCAGGGGATGTCATCCTGAAAAATCATGCTAGGGCTTATTTTCCAGTTAGGTCTTCTTTTCGGGGAAACACGGTGATAACCCGGTTCAAGGCTTGCTCGTAGTGGGCCCTGCGGCAGGTCAGAAGGGCTGCGCCCTGGATGCCGGCCCTGAAAACACCTGAAAGCACCCTAGGTTCGAGCTCAGATCCTCACCAGGCCTGCACTAGACCTTCCTCCTGCAGGCCTGCAGGGCTGCCCTCTGCACAGGGAGGAGGCCGCCATCAGTCGCTCACTCGGCAGCCCTCGGTCAGGTGTGATGGGCCAGGGCTGCAGTCTCTGTGGGGTTGTGGGCGCAGAGCATGGGTTTGAATCTGAGTTCCCCTGAAGACCAGATGAGTGACCTTGGGCAAGTCCCTTAACCAACCTGAACCTCAGGTTTCTTACGTGCAATGTGGGGGTGAACTGCTGTGAGAATCAGCCTGAGAATGGTTAACGCTGCGGAGCAGTGCCTGCCCAGATGCTCAATATCCGGACACTGCCTTCCAGAAAAGTCAGGGTGTGGGGAGAAATGAGATAGGGGAGGCTTTCACATCAAAGCTATTACACAGGTACAGTTCTAGCCCTGCACCTTTTTGGGGGCTCATCCCATTTGCATACCTCTCATAAAAGGGAACTCCCTTCCTCCCAAGACAGCTCACTTCACTTTAGATAAGGGGTTGACAACCTGTGGCCCACAGGCCAAATGCAACCAGTTGTCTGTTTTTGTCAATAAAGTTTTATTGGCACGTAGCCACTCTCATTCTCTTCCATGTCGTCTACTGCCGAGTTGAGCAGTTGTAACAGAGATCATATGACCTGTGAAGCCGAAGAGATTTACTGCTTGACCCTTTACAGAATAAGTTTGCAGCCCCTACCTTAGACAATGTGGGTGTGTGGGGGGGCCCCTCCTGTGTTGCCGTCTGGGTCTTCTTCCTGTCCTTCCCCTGTCCTCATCTCGATGGCTTTCCCCTGCCAGCTGCTGCTGGCAACATCGCTACCCCCTTCACTTGCAGTCTCAGAAACTGACCTCAGTGGACATCGTCAAAATAAGTGTGACATGCCTCGAAGGGAAGAAGTGGAAGATGGTAATGACCCAGGACTTCAATCCCTTTAATAACCGTGAGTGAGGAACCCTGGTGGGGCTGGCGTGGGGGGAGGCACCTCCTTCCCTATCTTTTTTCTGGGATCGCACTGTTCTAGTCTCTCTCCATTAGCTTCCACACCCACATCTGACCAGTTCACTGCCCGCTGCACTCAGGGTGTAGTCCTTGCTCCTTACCCTGGCATTCAAGGCTGCTCGGGATCCCACCTGGCTTTCCTCTCCAGCATCCTCCTCTTGTGGCCTATATTTCTGCCACACCAAAGGCCAGTTCTCCAAACTCAACTTGCCCATCCATGGCCCTGAGTCCTTGCAACGTGCTAGTCACACTGCCTGGAAGGCTCTTTTTACATGGAAAATTCCCATTCACCCTTCAAGTGTCAGTGAAATCACCTCCTCCAGGAGGCTTTCCTAGATTCTCCCAGCCCTTTGTACCTCCTCTTTAAGGGTGTTTATGACCTAGGTCATCACTGCCTGATTATAGGTGTGTCTCCCTCACTGAGCTGTGAGCTCCCTGAGAGCAGAGTTTCTGCTATCCCTATGTCTCCATTCTGAGTACTCAGTACCAGGTCTGATCTGGGTGGTGCTCTGGGAAGGTTTGTTGTATGACTGAGTGCCTGGCCCAACCTTCAGCCCTTCCTACCTCCTCCAGAACTTGAGGTCCATCTCTAGGAAAGAGGTGCAACAGAGGGTGAGATCCAGGTAGGGTGCTAAATGCAGTCTTGCCTTAACCAGGTATGATCTGACTGGCAGATCATTTAACATGTCAGCCTCGGTTTCCCCCATCTGTAAAATGGGGGATAATCAGTTACCTGCTGTACATGGTTGCTGCAAGGAGTCTATGAGCCAAGACTCAGAAACTGCTTATCACATGCTCAGTAAACACTCACTTATTGTTATTCATGGAGTTCTACAGAGTCTCAGAATTATGAAAACTTAGATGACTTAACTTCAATATCATAAAATCTTATATATAAGATTAATGAGATTAAATTAAATGAAAGAGATGATCCATGTCAAACTCTTAGATCATTTCTGAATGCAGAGAAAGGCTGCCCTGATTCATTCATTCCGCAGATATTTAATTAAGCGTTTAGTACATGGCAGGCAATGTTCCAGGCACCAACGCGCTTATCACTCCCTAACATATTAAATACCTCCTCAAGAGAGAACAAAAAGTCCCTGCCCTCAGCGAGCTCACAGTCTGGTGGGGGAAATACTGAATAAAGAACCAAGAGTGGGTATTTAATATGTCAGGTAGTAAGAAGCGCTAGGAAGGAAAATCAATCAGGTGAGGCAGATGGAGAGTGGAGGGGGCTGGGAAAGGCTTCTCCCAATCGATGATATTAGAGCAGTGATGTGCGGATCTCTGGGGGAAGGACACACCAGGAGGGAGGAACAGCAGGTGCAAAGGTGGAGGCCGGAGCATGTCTCCGCTTGATCACGTCAGCATCATGAGCCAGCGTCCCCAAAGCTTGCTCTCCCTTCTTCTCTCCGGCCTCCAGTTCGCCTGATGGCCCCTGACTCCCTCCAAGTCGCCCACATAGGGACCGACAGATGCAACATCACCTGGAACGTCTCTCAGTCCTCCCACTACATTGAAAGATCCCTGGAGTTTGAGGCCCGGACCAGGTCTTCAGGCCGTACCTGGGAGGTGAGTACATGGCCCAGTCTGACCTGCCCTGATTCCTCCTTCCTGTCCTGGTCACCGTGTCCATCTTTCATCTCCGCAAAGCCACAGCCGCCCCCAGGCAGCCTCTGCTGCTCCTCTGTACTGCCTGCTCCCGCCGCTCCCTCCCTTCACATGCCCTTGGATAACCCAGGGGGTCCAGGGGTAGAGGTACATAGGCAAGAGGCAGGTGACTGACTTGTCTGTGAGATTTCAGAGGCCCTAGGATGCCATCTCTCCACTCTTCAGATCCAGGGTGGTCCAGGTACACAGGGGTCTGTCCTTCTTCATTTACTCATGCCTTTATTCACTCACTCAGTCATTCATCAAACATTTACTGAATGCCTACTATGTGCTGGACACTAGGGAGAGAGTGGAGGGCAAGACGGGTAGGCTTTCTGCTCTCAGGACACTCACCTGGGGTGCGGGGCCAGATGGTTGGCAAGCACAGAAGCAGGAGACTGTGGCATATTGATAAATACAACCAAGAAAACGAAACGGGATAACGCATTTGAGAGGGACTGAGACAGGCTCCTTCAGACTCAGGTGACCAGGGAAGGCTGCTCCCAGATCTGAGGGTCAAGGAGGAGCTGACCCTGCAAAGATCTGGGGCGGGTTTTTCAAACAGAGGAAGCAGCCACTGCAAAAGCAAGACACTGTCTGCATGTGTGGGGAACCAGAAAAAGGCAAAAAGAGGGGTGCAGAGGTGGGAGTGGGCTGTGTAAAAACGTCTCTCTTTCTGGTTGTGTGGAGATCAGACGGTAGAGAATGTGGTGGAAGCAGGGAGACCAGCCTGCCTGAGAGGAGGTGGGAGCTCAGACCTGGAGCAGGGAGGAGAGGAGAGAAGGAAGGGTCTAGAATAGGCTCTGGAGGTGGAAACAGCTGATTGGCAGATGGTTTTGGATGGAGAGGATGAGTGAGAGGGAGGGGTTTAGGATGACCCTGGGGTTTGGGTCCCAGCAACTGGGGAGTCAGGGAGCCTTTTGGGAGGAGAGGATAGGTGTGGACAAGGAAAGGGAAGTGACTGGAGGGGAGAAAGGAAGGTGCTGCTTTGCCAGCCTTCCAGCCAGCCCTGCCATGGGAGGTGAGGTGGGTGGTAGGGGCCCTTCTGCTCTGACAGCCCTGTCTCTGTCCCAGGAGGCCCCTCTGCTGATCCTCAAGCAGAACCAGCAATGGATCTGCCTGGAGAACCTCCATCCAAACACCCCGTATGAGCTTCAAGTGCGGGTCAGGCCTCAGCAAGACAACCCCGCGACTTGGAGCCCCTGGAGCCAGGCCCTGGCCTTCAAGACGAGGCCTGCAGGTACTGGTGGGCAGCAGCGGTGGGGCTAGAGCTTGGACAGGAGGCTGTGGCCGGGCTGTGGCTCTGGGGGCAGCTGGTGGGGGAGGCTTGGGGCTCGGGCTACAGTGCTCCTCTGTTGTCATCAGCTCACTTGATGTTACCCTGCAGGATGAGCATAATTACACCCACAGGAACAGGGACTCAGTGAGGGGATGGGACTTGCCCACGGCCTTGTGAGTTAGTGGGGAGGCCAGATAGGCTCTTTCTCCATCCCGAAACCTCAAAAATTCCTGGTTTCTGCCAGGGTCCGGGGTAGACTTTCACCTCTCAGTCTCAGTTTCCTCATCTGTAAAGTGGGTACCATGTTACTGAGGCAGGGCTGCTGTGATGAAAGCATGTGATGGCTCATGTCAGCCTGGCACACAGCAGGTTTGCTGGACCAACTGGGACGCTGTAATGTCTTGGGTCAGAGGTCAGCCTAGCCCTCAGCACCAGGGCGGGGATAGAGGGATGCTGGAGTGATCTGGGTGAGTTGGGGTACTTCTGTAACCCCTGCTTCTCTTCCCATCGTGGGCAGCCTGGGGGAAGAACCTGGCCTACCCTTTGTTGGATCATGTCATGGTGGGTCTCGGTGGTGCCTTTGGCTTCATCTTCTTAGTCTACCTGCTGGTCAACTGCCGGTACCTCGGGCCATGGTAAGAGCACTCCCATCTGTCCTGCACGCTCCCGTCTCTCTCTGACACACACTCCTTGCCAGTAAGGTTCTGGGCTGAACCCCCTGCTCAGACACATCAGTGCTTCCTCTGCCCTCCCAGGAGTCTTCCCTGCCTAACATCTAGCCTTTCCCTATGACCCATCCCCAAAGATAGAACCCCATGGAAGCAGCCCAAGGGGAGCAGGGGAGGGAGAGCCCCAGGGGGCCCTGCCCAGAGCATTACTTTCAGGAGTTGAGTGTGTGTGCACACTAGCTGTCTGTGTGTGGGGGGTTCTCGTGGGTCTATCTGGGTCTGGGCAATCATTCGTTTATTCTTTTATTTACTGAGCCCCACTCAGTGCCAGGTACAGTGCTGAGGGCTGGGAATGCAAAGGCTAGCCACATGCACATGGTCCCGTCTTCCTGGAGCTCACATTCCCATGGAGAAAGGCAGATGCTCACTAGTCATACACATATAATGACACACCATGATTAGGATGGTGAAGGAAAACACTGCATGTATCGGAAATAGACTATAGGGAGAGGGACCTTGGCTGAGGGGTGGCCGGGGAAAACTTCCCTGAGGAAGTGATGATTCTCTTGAAATTGGAAGGAGGAGCTAATCAGGCAAGATGGGGGTGGGGAGTGCATCACAGGCAGAGGAAACAGCATGTGCAAAGGCCCTGGGTGGGAAGGAAGGACAAGCCTTCCTTCCAGAAACTGAGAGTGCGGGGAGAAGGGTGTGGTCAGAGAACATAGGTGGGGGTGGGGGTGGGTTGAGGGCTGACCTGAGTCTGGGCAGGTCATGGGGGCAGCAGCCAGGCTTTCTGGGGCCTAGAGGCTGGAGCACTTAGCTTGACAAGCAGAACATGGGTTGAAATTCAGCTCCCAATCATCAGCTCCCAAATCAGGTGCTCTTGGGCAGTGCACAACCTGAACCACCGTCCATGACAGCCCTGCCTGGAAGGCACATAATCTGGCCTCTCTCTTAACCTCCTTCCTCCTGGTTCACTCTGCTCCAGTCATACCTGACCTGACCGATCTGATTCATGCAGTCGCCCACCCCCACCTTCTTCTCTTCCATAACATTCTGCTCTTTGCAGAATGAATGGTAATGTTGCACACTTGGTTCTGTCTCCCTACTAGAATATCAGTTCCTTGAGAGCAGGGGCCTTCTCTGTCCGCCATTCTTGTGTCCCCAGCACCCAGCACAGTACCCTCCCTTACTGGATATTCAATCAGTATTGACTGAATACATGAACGATTGTGGAGTGGCTCCGTGCCCTGTCCTCGGAGCTGTGAGCTGATGGCAGGACACTGTGGCCCCTTTCCCTTCTCACCCTCCTTCCCTCTCCCCTATTAAGGTTGAAGAAGATTCTGAAGTGTCACATCCCAGACCCCTCAGAGTTCTTTTCCAAGCTGAGTTCAGAGCATGGAGGAGATTTCCAGGTAGGAGTCTGGAAATGGAGAGTGGAAGTGAGAAGCTGACGTGGGCCAGCCAGAGCGTGGCAGTGGTGTCAGTGGGCGGGGAGGTGGTGCAGGAAGAGTGGGTTTTGCAGTGTGAGAGAGCAGACAAATGCTGAAAGGAGCAGCCTCTGGGGTGGGTATGGGCCCCTTGCCCCCGCTCTGGCACCAGCGTTCTCAGGCTAAATGGCACCTCCTGTGTGAGCCAGACTGCCTGGGTTGAAATCCCAGCTCCACCACTTCCTGGCGGTGTGAGCTGGGGCAAGTTGCAGAGCCTCTCTGTGCCTCAGTTTCCTCACCTGTAACCTGAGGCGGAACACAATATTACTATGTGTATGGCCCCTAGAATGTTGCCGCACACATAGTCAGTGCGCAAGGAGCCCTCGCTAGAATTACGGTCACCAGCCTGTCGACGGAGCACATCTTGCCAGGAGCATGACCCTTCCCACAGAGCGCAGACTTTCTCTGTGGGGTAGTGCTCCCTCTGCCTCTGTAAAGAATCTCTGGGCAGGTTCCAGAACTGATCACAGATGCTAACAAGTCCTCTAGTCACTTCTAGCCACAAAACACAGATTCATTTTAAAAGTGCGGGCACACACGTTAGTAGCACCCTGAACGTCATTGTAAGTTCAGTTGTCTCCCCTCCCCCAGCCCACACCCACTTCAGGAAGGAAGTTTCAAGGGGGAAAGGGGATGTGGTGGGCTGCTTTTACCCCCCTACCGCCCCCTCGGCCCCTCGCCTGCCCTAGGCTCCCTAGATTTGGGGGTGGAGGGAGGTGAGGAGGAGTGCTGAGGGGCTGGCAAACCATGCTTGACCAGAGCTGTCATGAGCTGGCTTTGGGGTTCTCTGTCAGGACTGGTCAAGGCTCCTTCTGGAATTCTTTGGAAAACTTCCAAAGACTGGGGATATCTTATCTACAGTATTCTCGACGCAGGGACATGTAGCTCCTTAAAATTCCTCCTTCAGCCCTAAAGGTAGTGAGTTCCCCATCAACAGGTATCTAAGCAACCCTTGGCTGGTTATGTGTCAGAAACGTAGCTGAAGGGATTCCTACATTGGAACTGGTTGGAGGCTGGACGAGAGGTATTCTCAGTCTTCTTCCAGCTTTAAGTCTTTCTGTTTTTATGGGCCTAGGACATTTGGGGGCAGAAGTAGGATGTTTCCTAGACAGCTGCAAACCGTCTTCCCAGGAGGTCATCCTCAGGTCTAGATGCCTGCGCCAGGCTCAGGTGTGGAAGAGGCCCTGGGGTCAGAACATGTGGCTGGGGCTTGGGACGAGCCAAGAGGGATCCCCCACCCTCTGCATCTGTGTGGGAGCCCTGCTTCTCTCTCTCTCTACCCCAGGACCCCGGCTGCAAGGCTACAGGGCCCACCGCCCTGTCCATGGGACCTGGGAGTGAGTGCGAAAGTGTGAATGTGCATGAAAGGAGGACGTTTCCCTTTGTGCCTCCACACCCCCTCTTCAGGGCATCATGGATGGGGGCCTAGGAAATGATGAGCACACATACCCCTGAGGTGTGAGGCCGAAGGCTCCAGGCCACTGCCTGGCCCTGCCCTCCACTGCTTCTTCTAGTGTCTGGGCCGCACCCCACCGGCCTGTGCTCTTCCCCTCTCTCCTAGCCGGCTACCCTTCCTCACCCCTCAGTTTGCCCTAGTCTCTCTCTCTCTCTCTCTCTCTCTCTCTCTCAGCCTTTTCCTCCTGTAACACAAACTCCTAGTTTGGGGACAGGGGGTAGATTTCTGCTGAGTGGTGCGTGCGTGTGCGTGTGTATACATGGGGGTGTGTGCACTCGTGTCTGTGTGTGTGTATAACAGCTAGCTCAGCCCCGAGAACTCCTTCTGGGGAGGGAGACCAGGATGTTTCTCTGCTGGTCCATTAATTCATTTGAAATAGATTGATTGGCTCCTTGGCCCTGTGCTGGGCACAGGAGTACAGAGGGGACCCCATCAGGCCTGGTCCCTAAACTCTGGGGACCACAGTTCAGCTGCTGAAGGCTCCCAGGACAGAGAGCTGTTGGGGTTCTCAAATGCACCCACCTCAGGGATCTACCGCCCCCCACACCTTTGCTGGGTAATCTGCACTGTACCCTCGGTCAGCTGTTTCCACTTTCATGTTCTCACTTGGCAGTTCCCTGGCGGCCTACAGTGAGGAAGCAGGGAAGAGGCAGCTAACTGCTGTGGAACTGAGGCTCAGAGAGGTGCAGGGACCTGCCCAGGGTCACACAGCTAGTGAGAGCCAGGGCTGGAACCCAGGCTCACTCCTGGCCAGGGCTCTCCGGACTCTGGAGCAACGGAGAAGTGCTCTGATGGGCGCTTCCCTCTCTCTGTGGAGGGAGGGTGTGGGAGGTGGGGGGCCGCAGGGCCCTGGGAGGGAGAGGCCAACTGGGGGCACATTAGCTCCCCACCAGAGATGTCTCCATGGCAGTGTGAGTGGGAAGGCTGAGTCCCAGCTCTGCCACCAGCTGGCTGTGTGATTAGGGCCAGGGCACACCCTCTCTGGGCATCTGTCAAGTGAACAAGATGTGCTCTCACGCCCTTTCTGCTTTGGCATTGGATGGTTGGGGACACAGTCTCACCCGTCCCCACCAGACACGGACATTCTACCCTTGCTGTGTCCCCGGTACCTAGAACAGTGTCAGGCTTGTAGCAGGTTCTCAGTACGCTGTCACTCATGGAGTCAACGCATTGCCTGAGCGCCTGCGCTGAGCCAGGAAGAGCCCCTGCGCCTCCTGGGGCTGACCCAGAGGTTTCCCCAAGCCAGGGGGCACATGGGGGGTGAGTGTGGGGAACAGTCAGGGGGGCAGTCCTGATGGATTGCCGAGGGAAGAGGAGGAGTTAGGAGTTGTTGCTGAGAATCTGGAGGAGGTGTCCGCCTCACCCTCCGCTGGTCTGTCTCCTGGCAGAAGTGGCTGTCCTCGCCCTTCCCCTCATCCTCCTTCAGCCCCAGCGGCCCTGCACCTGAGATCTCCCCGCTGGAGGTGCTGGACAGGGACACCAAGGCCATGCAGCTGCTTCTGCTGCAGCAGGACAAGGAGCCCTCACTCTCCCTTGAGACGAGCGGCCACTCGCTGACCAGCTGCTTCACCAACCAAGGCTACTTCTTCTTCCACCTCCCGGATGCTCTGGAGATCGAATCCTGCCAGGTGTACTTCACCTATGAACCCTGCGCTGAGGAGCCTGAGGAGGGTGGGCCTGGGGCACCCGAGGGGTCTCTCCTCCCACCCCTGCCGCCTCCGTCAGGAGAGGAGCATGCCTACTGCACCTTCCCCCCTGGGGAAGACCTGTTGCTCTTCTCCCCCAGTCTCCTCATTGGCCCAAGCCCCCCAAACACTGCCCTGGGAGGCACTGGGGCCAGTGAAGAAAGGCTGGCCCCCTCCCTGCAGGAGGGAGTCCCCAGAGACTGGGCCTCCCAGCTCCTGGGGCCTTCCACTCCGGGAGCCCCTGACCTGGTGGATTTCCAGTCACCCGTGGAGAATGCACTAGGAGAAGCAAGAGAGGAGGTCCCTGCCCCTGGCCCTAGGGAGGGGGCCAGCTTCCCCTGGGCCCGCCCTCCTGGGCAAGGCCAGGTCAGGGCCCCCACCTCTTGCCTGACCCTGAACACTGATGCCTACTTGTCCCTCCAAGAGCTCCAGGATCAGGACCCAGCTCACTCTGTGTAGACAGACGGCCAGGGCTGGGAGGCAGGTGACTATCCACTGTTGCTCCAGGCCCACTTGAGGATTCTGTCCTCAACGCTTGTCCACAGCTGCGACACTTGGTGTTCAGCTGCCCCGTGGATATCTCCACCAGATGGCCCCCCCCTGGCCCTGCACCCTTGGCAGTTCACTTCCAAACCTCCATCGCTGCTCCCTGGTCCTACTGCCCAAGTTAGAAACTGCAGGCGGGGGCACTTTGACTCCCTCCATCAATCATGGGGTCCCCTGGGTTTTGCCTCTGAAACATGTCTCCTCTCCAGCCTGCAGCTGCTCCCCAGGGAGAGTTCCCGAGGTTCTCCAGGGATCTGCACCCCAGCCTCCTCACTGGGTGTCCTGCCCAGTATCACCCCCTCTGACCCCCCCCCTTCCACAGCGCAGCCAGAGTGCTAGTTCCAAAACTCAGTTATGCTGCCCTTGTTTAAAACCCTGCCGTGACTCTCCACTGCCCTCACCCCCCTTCTTGGCCTGGCCCTCACCGTCTAGCATCACGCTGGGTCATTCCCTTCTGGAACCCTATCCAAAGTCCTCCTGAGCCCCCTGGAGCCCCCTCCTGCTCCCATACCTTTGCACATGCCATTCTCTATGCCTGCGGTGCCCTCTCCTTTCTCATCTAGGTGATAAATTCCCCTTAACCTTCGGTCAGTTCAGCTTCCCCTGGAGGGAACACTGCTTTCCTTAATGCGCCCAGGCCTTGAGATTCAGTGCTGGAGGGATGCGCTCTCAGGGTCACAGGGCAGCTGGACAGAGGGGTCCTGTCACTACCCCTTGGCATCTCTCACGACCTCTGAATGCTTGGTCACCACATCTTGAGTGCTGTGGTCCAGGTATGGACACCCAGGAAAGTGGATCCTTCCACACGGCTTCACTGTCATAAGGCATGCCGATGGAAAGAAACCCTGCTGGTGGCAGGTCCTAATGCTGTCGCAGGGACCCCACTCCTGGGCTCCTTCTACTCTACCCTCCCCTGCAGGGGTCTCTTCCATGGCCCAGGGGCTGGCACACCTCCTCCAGAAGGGCAGCTCACTGCACTTTGACAAAGAGTACTTGGCATCATGTTTCCCTGGATGATTAATAAACTATCTGGCACCACCTTGCCTGGGCTCCTTGTGCCCAGCTTCTTTCTCGCAGGGGGCGCCATGCACCTGACAGGAGCACCCTGGACTCCTTGACCCTTCTGAGGTCAAGCCTCACGCCCACTAGGTTACAGCACAGGGGCTCATGCAAGAGACTCATCCCCTCACATGGCAGTCCTCCCTCTCCCACCCCTGCTCGGCGATCCCCAGCACCCCTCCACTTCTTTTCCCTCTATCCCTAGCACTGATCACACCTGTGATGTCGGCCACAAGTCAGCTCCCTAACTAGGAGTCTTAAAAAGGAACTGACCTCACTCTTTACAACTAACTGAGCCAGAAGTGTGCAGTCCCTGAATTTATAGGCCCTGCTCTCAGCTGATTGGGCACTTGACACAAGCCCACCCACAGGCTGACCAGAAGCTCTGTCCAATCAGGGAAGCTGGGCCTGAGCTGACCAATCAGATTTGTCTCAGGCGAGGGAGGCCCCCCCCCCAGGAGGCTCAAGGGGAGATGGGGGGGGGGGGGAAGGTCGAGAGGGTTTGAGCCCCTGCTCCAGATGCAGAGATTGCTGGTGCCGAGGGGGCTACTGGCTGTTCACTCAGGATTCCTGTTTCGCTTATGTCCAAAATACACTCCCTTTTACTGAGGTGGCCTGAGTCTTGGATACTAACCACGGAACAGCTTACTTACCCGGAGGTCTCACTTTCCACGTCCTGCCATGCATGACCTCTGTTCTGGCTGCAAGTCTCGTCAGTCGTGGCCTGAGCCTTAGACCCCAGACCTTTGCTGTGTGTCGTGGGGTAAACTAGGCAACCTCTCTGCAAGTGAATTCCACTTTGCAGAGTTCTTGGAAACGTTTGCATTACTCAAGCCCTCGCCATTTGTGTCATAGATACATAAATGATTCGTATGCATCATCTTTGTTTTTGTGTACTTAATATTTTTCTTTAAGTCATCCCTTTTTTGTTCAAAAACTTTAATTTAAAGAAAAATCTTTATGTTGCTTCTGTACATGGAAAGACTGATATTCACTATAAATAAAAAGTAACTATAAAAAGTAAATACAATACAAAGAAATGTTTCAGTTCATTGCCTGCTGGAAATCTGCTTTGTCTCTTAATTTAGAGGGGAGATTAGCAAGTGTAGGGACCAAACGGAGACTTCCTCCTTGAGGAAGAGCGAAAGGATTGTAAGGGGAATATCTGTTTCACCGACAGGAGTCAGATTTATCCTATGTCTGGGCATTATCTGACATGGCTCAGGGGAAAATATGGCACTTGATTTTTATATACATTAAAATTTTATTTAAAAAAAATGTTTCCAGTGCCCTTGACTCTGAAAAGTTGAACCAGCTCGTGAATGGCAATATCTGGCATTCACAAAACTGCATTCATGGCAGTCATTGCTAATTGATTGCACCCAGGCATGGCAGACATTGCTAATTGATCATAGCCCTCCTTCCTCTGGAGCTTGGGTGCAGCATCAGATTCTGTCGTCAGATCCCAATTGATCATTGCTGGCATTTGGTGATATCGTGACCAGATAATCCCTCAGGTTCCTTTCACAACAGAACCTCAGATTTTCTCGGCAGGAAAAACAGGGGGAGATGATAAAGGCTGGAAAGCTGAGGGGGGCCTATGAGCAGGCACTCCCAGGGAATCCAGCTGTCCCCACCATGTCTGATGAGAGACCTGAGCTGGTGGTGAGTGGAGTAAGGGGCCACCTTACACCAGGTGGCGATGGACTGATGGGTCAGAGTGGATTAGAATATATGCCCTGGGAGACAGAGC
Source organism: Rhinolophus hipposideros (assembly GCF_964194185.1). Lineage (NCBI taxonomy): Eukaryota > Metazoa > Chordata > Mammalia > Chiroptera > Rhinolophidae > Rhinolophus > Rhinolophus hipposideros. Next base: position 9,581,812 of record NC_138055.1, read on the forward strand.
AAGGAGAGAGCAGCTGGCAGAGGTGGAAGGAGTAAAGGAGGGACAGGCCTGTCTGGGTCAGATTGCAGGGGAGAGGAGCAGCACCAGATGGGGACCAGGAAGCCCAGGGCCCGGAACGTCAGGTGCAGAGCAGGAAGCAGAACGCAGCCGGTGCAGATTGGGGGATAAGAGACAAGGGAGGAGAGGCGGGAGGGCCTTTCAACCTCTCAGGTCTCCAATTTCTTGAGCTGTATTTGTTCCCTCACCTCCCCAACCCCCCAGTGTCTCTGCTCTCCCCTCCCTCCACCTCCCAGCTCCCACTCCCAGCAACTTCCTGTGCCCACAGTTACCAAGATAACTGTGGTGGAAATAGACCATAACCAGGATAAATAACTACCGCTGTCCTCCTAATTATTGACCTTCTGGAGAACTCCAAAAATATTTGAGAAGCACATTAAAAAGGGATAAGAAAACTAATATTTATGTGCCAGGCACTGTGCCAGGCCTTGCCCAAGCATCACCTCCATCATCTAAAAAGGACCCTGAGAGGCAGGTGTTATGTTCCACCTTTTGTAGATTAGGAAACTGAGGCCCAGGGAGGTTGATTCCGCCAATATTCAAACTCAGGTACATGCGGCTCCAGAACTTTTGGTCCTTTGTGGATACAAGGCTGCCTGGGAGACAAGTACATTAATGGAGGGGCAAGAGGGAGCGGGGGACCAAGCAAAATTCCATTCTAAACTTCCTGGCAACCAATCAAAAAAATAAAAAAGCTCACATTCCATGACTGTGGTTGTGGTTGAGACCATCCCCACCCCTGTGATCTGGCAGCCTCTCTTCTCGGTCAGATCCCTGCTCAGCCTCTTCCTTGGTCCCCTTGCCCCCGCCACCTGCCCCCTAACCCTTCCACCTCTGAGCCCTGCCAGGACGATCTTGCTCAGGGTCATATCTGGCCATGCCACACCCCTGCTTAACTGCCCAATGACTCCCTGTTGCTCCCAGGTCAATGGCTGAGCCTTTTCATGTGATAGTCCATGCCTTGGGGTACCTCAGGCAGGTCCCATCTGCTCTCGTGCCTCAGTTTCCCCATCGGTGAATGGGGTAGTTAGATTGGATGATTTCTAAGTGCTGCCTCAGCCCTAATATTCTGTGATTTCAGGTGCCACACGGAATGTGGCTTGTGGCCGGGACTACATTCTTTCACTTCAAGAGTGGGAGGCTAGGGAGGAGGGCAAGGACCACAGCTGACTCATCTCCTTTGGCATCTGCTGGTCCCTGGGTTTGAAGTAGTTCTGACACCCAAACAATCTACGCCCAGACTCTTACACATCCCACTCAGACACCGCCACTTTTGGGAGGCCCTTTGATTCTTCCCAAGTAGTGTTGGTTACTGACTCTACGGCCCCTTTCTGTGTTCCCTCTGCTAAAACCATCTGTTGTGCTGTGAGCCAGATCCTGTACTGGATTCTGGGAATATAAGGATGATAAAAATAGCTGTAGAAGAAAGTCAACCAGACCCATTAGCACAAGACTTTATTCAGCAATACCAGGCCTGCGAAGGCTGTGAAGGAGCCTGCCGCCTTGGGGGAGGAAGGTGGATGGAATGTGGTGCAGGACACTTATAAGAAGGACCCAACCACAAACATTCTAGGCTTAATACGTCTTCAGCTAGTTTTGGGAGCAGCTGGTCGAGGATGGCTCTTGGAAGAGGGAGGAATTGTTCTTACAGACTAGCAGCCATGGTTTGGCAACTTGAATTTTATCAACATTCAGTGGGGGAGGTACAGGTGGGGACAAGGACCTGGAAGGGCCACAGTGGAATGTCCTTAGTCCTCCGGAGTCTCTTTAAGAGCTGCATTCACAGAGCACTGAGTGCCTCGGGCTCTGTTCTAAGCACACTGTGTTATTAACTCACGTGATCTTTACAACAATGTCAGGAGGGAGAAGACTAAGGCACAGCGTGGCTAACGACTTGCCCAAGGCCACAGAGCTAGAACACAGTAGAGAAAGGATTTGAACCCAGGTGGTCATTAGCACTCACATGGCAAACTCTTTAAAGAGCGTGTATGTCTAGAGTCTCCTAAAATCTCTCAGTAACCTAGAAACACAAGAATGATTGAAACTCTGAGTCCTACATCACAGATGAGGACAGGAGGCCCCGAGAAGATGGTGCTGTGTCACAGGCTACACTGTGAATTTAGGGGGCCAGGTGGGGTGGACTGGAACCCTGGGCTCTCACCCCTACATCCTACTGTCTCATGGCCACTGTCGTTGGAGACGAAGGGCGGTGTTGGGTTGTTGATTAAAGTTGAGCTCAGTACCAGCGGCCTCCGCCTGGCTTCTGTGACAGCCCCGGGACATCCCCTTGCTGGCTTGCTCAGAGACATTTTCCACCACCACAGGTATGACACACTTGATGGTCCCATCACAGCGCTGGGGAGGTGCGGTGGTGCTCAGGGCTGTGGGAAAGCAAGGCAGGAAGTGCTGAGTGGGGAGAGAGATGCAGGTGGGGGGAGAGAGGTACCCTGTCTACAATTCCAGGAAGCCAGGACGCAGAGGGGAGGGAGGAGCTGGAAGGAGATGATCGTCTTCCATTCCTCCATGCCCCTGGCCTCACGCCGGGCACGGGCCACAGACAGGAGGCTGGTGAGGGCCCTATCTGTTGAGTCCCCAGCCCTGTGGGGGAGGGAGTGACCATAGAGGACACAAATAAGCAGACTGACAGTCACTCCGTGCTGCTTGGAAGAAAATCAGCCAGAGCCTGTATTGGAAAGGCCTGGCTTGGGAAAGCTCCCAACTTGGGGAGGCAGAGTGGAATGTTTCACGGGGCTTTAGTAAGGGGGCTCAGCCTCAGTTCAGCTAGTTCGGGATATAGTTGGTTGGGGATGTCTTTGGAAGAGGGAGGAATTTTTCTTAGAGATATGTTCATTCATTCATTCATTCATTCATTCACTCAATGTGCGTTTACTAAGGGCCTGTTAATTTCAGGGCATGGTGCTTGGTGTGGGATCCAATAGTGACCAAAACACCCTCCATCCTACCCAGAGACCCCTGCAGCCCCTTTGGGGCAGCTGGTATGGTGCTTAAGGCCCTAAATCTGGACCTGGGCAGCCTGGATTAAATCCTGGTTCCACTGACTACAAGCTGTGACCTTGAGCAAACGCCTAAACTTTTCTGTGCCTCGGTTTTCTCATCTGGAAGAGAGGGGAAGTACCAAGATGGTTGTAAGGATAAAAGACATGAGTGTATGCAAAATACTTGAAAGAGGGGACTGGGGGCCGGCCTGGTGTCTCAGGCGGTTGGAGCTCCGTGCTCTTAACTCCAAAGGCTGCCGGTTGAGGCCAGTGGGCTCTCAACCACAAGGTTGCCGGTTCGACTCCCGCAAGGGATGGTGGGCTGTGTCCCCTGCAACTAGCAACGGCACCTGGACCTGGAGCTGAGCTGCGCCCTCCACAACTAAGACTGAAAGGACAACAACTTGAAGCTGAACGGCACCCTCCACGATTGAAAGGACAACAACTTGACTTGGAAAAAAGTCCTGGAAGTACACACTGTTCCCCAATAAAGTCCTGTTCCCCTTCCCCAATAAAATCTTTAAAAAAAGAAAAAGGAAAAAAGAGGGGACTGGGAGGGACAAGGCTATGACCAGGGGAAGTCCAACGCTGCAGATATGGAGACACCTGGCTTGCTGGCTTGCCTCTCAGATGCTCTCCACGGTCTTGCTGATGCTGTTTGGGTGGAACTGACCTGGACGCAATCGCAGGTGGGGGTTCTATTGCCCTTCCCCCACCTCCTTGCCCTTTCCAACCTCTTGCTCCTCACTGCCTGTCTCCCCCAAGCCCCTGGGTAGGTCTCAGGGTTTATAGGTTTAAGGTGTGACCTTCCCTTCTCCAAATACCCAAAGGGATGATGCTCTGGTGAGGGGATTCCAGGAAATGTGACAAAGGTGAAAGGAAAGCAATTGGGTCTTCCGCCCACCGGTCAACTCCAGTTATGTTAGCTGCCACCAGCCCAGTCCGGGGCCAAAGGCACTGAGTTCCTCCTAGTTCTGTCCCACTTGTCCCCTTTGAGCCTCAGTCTCTTCATCTACAAATTGGGTGAAGGGTGCGGGGTTGAGGAATCTGTCTTACCTGGACAGATTCTGGCTGAACCAGTCTGTTCCATGGTCTCTGGAAGGATGGGGAGGCTGTCTCCACTCACGCTGATAAAATGACCCAGCAAATTTGCCATTGCAGTCCTCTTCCCCCGTCTCTGTTTTAAATACCTGAAGGAGTTACTGATTGAAAAAGCTTCATATGATATGCTCAGTAGCCCACCCTGCAGCAGGCAACCCATTTCTCATTCATTCTAATCCATTTATTGAGCTCCTACGATGTGCGCTCCTACGACGTGCACTGCACTGATCAAAGTGGACATTTAGATTGGAGGGAGTGGGGATTGCACAGGACAGGGCTTGGTGTTGGTCACCCCCAGGGTTTGGGTGGGTGTCCCCAGCCAAGTGTCCAGCGACTCTTGTAACAGCAGGTATCGTTCAGAGCTACCAGCTGGGGACTGAATAAGTCAGCAAGAGAATTCTGTTGCTGTGATTTATGCAAATATGAAACCAACAAGGAAACCCTTACTGCTGGGATTCCCAAACTCAGATGAAATGCGGTGGGGAAGGTGGGGGGTGGGCAAATCATAGCAGCAGTGTAGAAAATGATGACAGTGACGAGTAGTGAGCACTTAGTAGGTATAAACACTGTTGTAAGTTTCTCACAGGTTTATCCCTTTTTATTTTCAGAACACCACTTACAAGTATTGTCTCATTTTCTGTATGGGCAAACAGCGGCACAATAAAATCAAATAACTTATAGCCCAAGGTCATGTGGCTTGTAAGTGTCGGAGTCAGGACTTGAATCCAGGCTGCTGACATCAGTACCTGTGTTTTTAACCCATATAGTGTAGGGATAGTTGGGAGCGGTGGGGTCTGTGTCACACTGAAACTGCTCAGGGCAGCCACCGTTGATTATTACCATGTAGGCAGGCAGGCCGGATCTTCTAAATTTTTAAGAGAAGCTGAAAATTCAGCTTTTTATGATGTGTGCTGGTTTTTAAATGTTGGCCACTAATTTTTAAAAAATGGCAAACTCAAGTAAGCCCAGTGAAATGTGTCTGCACATTAGACAGGGAGGAAGAAAGGAAACCCATCCTATGGGATTTATTATAAAGGTCAATTCTTCCTGACTCGGCCAGGCTGGGTGCTCTATCCTCCCACCCCCATGCTCTCTGAGGTTAGTGTGACCCTTCCTCGGCCCTGACACTGAATGTCCCATCCATCACTGCATCCTGGCGCCTGCCATAGGATGTTAGTTGAAGGAATGTGTAGATGGATGAATGGGTGAGGGAGAGAGGAAAGAAGAAAGGAAGAGAGGAAGGGACAATTACAGAGGTTCCAAGAATCTGGATTTGCATAACTAAATGGCAGAAGGGACCAAGGCCACCAAAGGCCTCCAAATACCCATTGCAGAACAAGCCCACAGACATTAGGACCTCTTGTGGCCCTACGAGGACGAACAGCTGCCCTGATGACAAGTTACCAAGAGAGGCCCTCGCTCATACAGGCCTGAGCAGGGCTGTGTGATTCCTCTGAAGGGCATCAGGAAAGAGGCTCCTTGGAGACCCTTCTGTGCCGTCAATCCAGGACCAGGCTCCTTTGGAGGGCAAGAGCCAGACCCTCAAACTGAACTACCTGGGGAAGGAGCTCTGGCTGCAACATTTTGAGACCAAAAAAAAAAAAAAAAAAAGTTATATATATGTTGAAAATTGGCATTCTGTGTGCTTTGGAAATTTTTATTAACTCTTTCCTTAAGGACTTGCATGTAAAGTAATGACATTGCCCTGTTATTTCATGTTTCAATTTTAATTTTTGGATAGACTACTGGAAAGAGCACTAGACTGGGAACCAGGTAACTGGGTTCCAATTAGAACCCTGCTACAGCCTTGCTGTGTGACCTTGGGTGGGTCCCCCAACCCCCTGCTGCGTCTCAGTCTCCAGATGTGTTCTGGGAGCCCCACCTGCTAGGACCCCACAGTGGAGGAGGCCAGGCTGAGTGACACATGCTGAGTTTCCATTCTGTGTCTCCGATCTGACTTGAGACAGCGCCTTTCAAACCCCAAACCTTTTGTCAGAAACCACCCCCTGACCACCCGGCTGGGAAAGCAGAGAGGGTCAGGCCAGGGGCCTGATACGTTCTCCCCAGTGTCACCATCAGACAGGGGCCAGAGACCAAGGCCCAGGACAGAAGGGGTGAGGGGCCCAGGGGTAGTGGAGTGGCAAGGAGGGACAGGAGGGGGTGATGTCGGGGGGATTCTGAAATCAGAGGGTCCTGGGTTTGAACCTCACTTCCTGACCGTTTGACAATAGCAAATCTCGTCTACTTTCTCACCTGTAATACGGTCAAGTGGCCATTTTTCTAATTATGGGATGAAACCTGTCCTGTGTCTGGTTAGCTATATGATAGTCAGTCTTAGGGCCTCCATACAGGTCCTAGGGGCCCTCAGGGACCTTGAATCTCTCTATACATGAGAGAAGACAGGCCACCGAGGCAGTGACTCTCTTGAGGTCTCACGCTTGAATCAATGACGGGCCATCCCGATGGATTCCCATTCCTGGAAACACTGAGAAGAACCCCTAAGTACTGCTAAGGGCCCGCCCTGCCAGGTTCTACAAGGACAGAGTATCTGCCATCTGTCCCACTATCCGTCTTTCCCCGGCTGGGCTGCGTCCTTCAAGGACAGGGCTTATTAATTCTTTCCGTGGTTTGGGGCCAAGCATAGGCTGGCACTGTGGTGGTGCCCAGCACCTCTTTAATGAGTGACTCGAGGTAGGCAAACCGAGTGCTGCAGAGGTGACAGAGGTGACCTCTGGGGACCCTTGCCCGGGCAGCCTCTGAAGGCTTGGTCAAGGCAGTGGGAGAAGCGTGTGCTGTTCATGGAAGTTCCTTTCCTTCCAGCCATGAGCCGGCTCCCATAGAGGCTGCAGGAGGGAGAAGGGGGCAGGTTACCCCTGTGTTTGTGTGGGAGGAGAGTGAGGGTGATAGTAGCTCAGGTGTAGAGAGAGAACACGCTTTAGAAGTGACTTGAGGACCCAGGGCTCCAGGGACCTTTGAAAAAGCAGTCCACGGCATTGTCAATAACCAGCCTGCTTCTGCCCCCCTCGCCACCCAGAATAAATGAACTGTGTCCCCCCAAATACACGTTCAAATCCTAACTCCCTGTACCTATGAATGTGGCCTTATTTGGAAATAGGGGTCTTTGCAGATGTAAATAAGATGAGGTCATTAGGATGGACCCTGATCCAATAGGACCTATGACCCATGTCTTTGTACAAAGAGAAGGGACACTGGGAAAGACACACAGGGAGATGGCCATGTGCCCACAGAGGCAACGATTGCAGTTAAACGGTCACAAACTGAGGACCACCAAGGATTGCCAGCCACCAGCACAGCTAGAAAGAGGCAGGAAGGATCCTCCCTTAGAGCCTTCCAAGAGAGCATGGCCCTGCTGACGCCTTGGTCTTGGACTTCTAGCCTCCAGAACTAGGAGACAATAATTTCTGCTGTTTTAAGCCACCCTGTTGGTGGCATTTTGCTAGGACAGTCCTAGGACACTAATACACCACCTTGGAGCCTAGAGAGGAACTCAGCCCCCCTAGACACCTATCTAGACAGCATCTGGCTGGGGCATATGGAGCCCCTCTCCCTCTCAAGTCCCCTCACCACAGCCCCAGGGCCTATGAGTCCCACACTTTCCCAGAAGATTTCAGAGAGAGACACGGCCAGCAGAGAATGTTCTCCATGGTGGGCAGGACTCCCAAGTCACCTTTCCCCAACAATGGCCTCCTTGAACTCTGAGGCTTGGCTGACCCACAGGACACGCTGACTAGGACAGGTGGCTCCCCCGCTGTCTCCCGACCTAACCTCCCTGGAACAGTACCATCACTCCCTGTACTGGATTGAAGAATGTTCCCCCAAAACATGGAACCTGTGACTGTGGCCTTATTTGGACATAGGGTCTATGCAGATGTAAGCAAGTTAAGATGAGTTCATCCTGGATAGGCTGGGCTCTGAATCCAGTGTGACTGGTGTCCTTATGAGAAGAAGGAAATTGGTCACAGAGACACAGACACACAGGGGAGATGGAGGCAGAGATTGGAGTGGTGCTTCTCCAAGCCAAGAAATGCCAAGGATTGCTGGCAACCACCAGAAGCCAGGAAGAGGCAAAGAAGGATTATTTCGTAGAGCCGTCAGAGAGAGAAAGGACGAGCTGACATTTGATTTTGGCTTCTAGAAGTATGAGAGAATAAATTGTTTTAAGCCATCCAATTTATGGTCATTTGCTATGGCAGCCCAGGAAACTGATACACCTTCCAGCAAAGAGAAGAGAATGGAGTTCCTGTTCTACCTGCAACGGGCTGTGGGGCCTGGGGCAGGTCAACCTCTCCTCTCAAAACCTCAGTCTCTTCTTCTGTTGAGTGGGGACATGTAACTCCCAAGCCTAGACTTGAGACATCTCTGTTAAGGGGCCAGCGTGGGGCTCAGAGTTTAAAAGCCATACTGTATTATCATCGAAGGAATTGACAGTAACTTATTCATTCAGTCAACCAACGTTTGTTTGTCCTTGAGCCAGGTACTGCTCCAGGCTGAGATCCAGCAGGGGCCTCACAGTCTAGGGATGGGAGGGAGACATGACGAGAAAACTGCTTAAGACAAGGCGCTGCCTGAAGTCCTGATAAAAATGCAGCTGTCTGGGTCCTTCAGCCTCTTTGGTGGACAGTCGTGAGTACCTGCTGAGTGTAGGGCCCCAGGAGGAAGCGGGACACACAAGCAGGCGTTGCCATGGCGTTTACCTGATCCGGCTCACTCAGCATTGTGTCACTTTGCGGGGGCTGCAGAACAAAGTACCAGAAACGGAGTGGCTTCAACAGCAGAAATGTTTGGTCTCACAGCTCAGGAGGTGAGAAGTCCAAGACTCAAGGTGTGAGCAGGGTTGGGTCTTTCCGAGGGCTGTGAGGAAGAATCGATTCCACGCCTCTTTCCTACGTTCGGGTGATTTGCGGGCCATCTTTGGCTTTTCTTGGCCGGTAGAAACATTACCCCGATTCCTGTCTTTACCTTCACGTGGGATTCTCCCCGTGTGTGTCTGTCTCCAAGTTTCCCCTTTTTATAACAATAGCGGTCACCTTGGATCAGGGGCCTATCCGACTCCAGTACGACCTCATCTTAACTGATTATATCCGTAGCAAACTTACTTCCAAATAAGATCACATCCGGAGGGACGGGGGGTTAGGACTTCCACATATGAATTTGAGGTGACACCATCCAACACATCACAACAGCTTTCTTGTGCTGCCAGGAAGGCAGGCAGCCCTTGTCCCTTTGGAGACACCAGGGTTAGTGCTGGCCAGTGGCCTCCCTTCAAAATGTCACCTCATTTTGAAAATGTCTTAAGAAGTAGGATGTTGAATAGCTATTTTCTTTCCAAACGAAGGACTTCTGTACGATGTCCAGGTCTGTTAGGCAGACGTCAGACATGTCTCCTTTATGTCCCTGTCCCCACTGCCCAGCAACGGGCCTAGATAGAACATCGTAGGTGCTTAACACAGGTGTGTGTGATGACTAAATTTCATCAGGGCCTTGGTTTCCGCAAATTGGGCCTGCAAAGGACATTGACGAAAGGGTTGTTGTGAGAAGTGAACGAAATAACCCGTGAAGCACCGAGCCCATAGTAAGTGCTCTTTGCAGCACCAGCCAGGGCCTGGAAGGCCATTATCCTAAGGCCCCTGTGACGTGTGAGGAGGACACAGCTGCCCGCCCCCACCCCCAACTCCATCCAAACCTTTAATTAAAGAGAGGCAGCTAACATTCTGTAAGTGGCTCCGTGGACCAGGCACATCATCTGCAATTTATATCTGTTCCATCTTTCCACATTCAAGCCAAGCTTTATCATCCGCATTCCACAGATGGCAAGGAGGTAGCTTGGGGAGGTGACACATCTTGCCAGATCACCATCAAGTGCAGGGACTGGGATTCTGGCCATATCCTCTGACTCTCCAACCCCTGGCTGGATCCTTGTCACCCGACTGTGGTGGGTACACTGAGGCCCGGCCTCCAGGGAGCTTCTCTGTCCCTGGAGAACGAAGGGGCCCAGCGTTGGTGTAAAATGCTGATTCCCAGAGAGCACTGAGGCCTTCATCCTGTGTGTGTGAATGTGTCCCTTTGCTGCAGGGACAAGGGTATCCAGGCCACCTGATTGCCTAGTTGACAGAAGGAAGCCTTCTCTTCTCTCAGTGGCAGGCTGTCCCCCACCCATGGCTCTCTGAGCTCTTGGGGGGGTGGCCCTCTAGCCCATGCTTTCAAATGCCTTCCTTTGCATTTTGCTGCCTCCTCATGCCAGCCCCTCCCCTCTGACTGTGGCCGATAGATCGATGACTGGCCATGTGACAAGTACAGAGGACGTTGGTTGTGCAAGATCTTGTGCATTTCAGACTGTCCAGCTATCAGCCTGCCTGGTCCGGGGGCCTGGGTCGTTTGCCTTTCAAAGGACAGGGAGGGTACAGAGGCAGGGCTTGGGGGGTCTTTGCCCCTGGCCCGCCTGCCATTCCTGCTCCCATCCTAAGCACCTCTCCCTTGGAAAGTTTGCAATGGGTTGTGGGCCAGGGCCTGGGAAAGGCGGAGGTTGGAGGAAGGAGGAAAATTATCTGGGTCTGGGGTGAAGGGGAGTGGGACTAGGTGAGGGTTCTCAGTCCCAGGTCGGGGTAATGCACTTGGGCAGGGGGCAGGGTCCTGCACAGGACTGAACAACAGGGACGTGAGAGAAGATGCCCCCACTCAGAATCCCTAACCAGCCCACAGGGCTCCCTCCTGCCCTGACCCAGCCCTTTTCAGGTCTGGAGATGGCGCACACTGTACGTACAGAGCTCGTACCCAGCGCCTCTGTGCATGGACTCTTATTCCTGATGGACACCCCTCAGGACACGTGTGGACCCCACATGCCCCCAACACTTGCATACAGCAGGCCCCCGTACAAAGCATACACGGGAGTATGCACATGCGTGTGTGTGACACACGTGAGGTGATGTCACACAGGCAGCCTTCCTTACCTTCACTGGGAACTCCGTACACATGCTGACCTAGCGCAGTCACATGGCACACGCATACACCTCACACTCCACACGCACACGCACACACACATGTCACAGCACTCAGAGTCTCAGATGTGAAACTTCGGGCCTAATTGCGACAAACACCAATCAGCCTGTGCACAACCAGAAAACCCTGGTGCCTGCCCAACGCGTGCTTTGGAGCCTGAGGGGGTCAGACCCACCGTCTCCACCGCAGCTCTGCTCACTAGCACCGCAATTCACATTTGTGAATTTCCATGTTCTACTTGTTGCCACACTTGTGATTTCCAGGTTCTAGTAGTCACATGAAAGAATATGAAACCAAGCAGGTGAAATGAATTTTAGCAGTATATTTTCTTTGACGCAATCTAGCCAATATGTTACCATTTTAACATGTCACCGATGTAAAAACGTTCTTGCTAAGGTATTTGACATTCTTTGTTGGTGTCACCTGGTGTGTGTCTCAGCCACGCAGTGAGACGTCTCAATTCAGACAGACCCCGCCCCAGAGGCTCCACAAACACGTGGGGCCAGTGGCCATCAAAACGGGCTGCATAGCTCTATCAAATCACGTGGAAATCCAAATAATTTCCAGCTAAACAGAAAATAGCACTCTGCACTCCACTCTCTTCTCTCCTGTCCCCAGAGCACATAGCCCAGTCTCCTTTTCTCTCTCGGGCCCCTGGCTGCCCGGGTCTCACCTGTCCAGGTAAGGAGACCCGTGTGAGACCCTGCAGGTACCACACAGGCCCCTCGGCACAGCCCCCAGTCCTTGGCCCCCCACCTCATGCTCTGGAGGACCAGGGGCTGTAACTAGGCAGGAATGTCACCAGGCAACGGGCCTCGGGGGACAGCTCAGGTCTCCTGCACCTGCCCGCCAGCCTCCAGGGTGCCCACGGGGCAGGGTGGGGCGGGGCGGGCACTGCGCGTCTCTTGCCTCCAGACTGTTTACCTGAGCACAGTCACAGTGCTGTCCTGAAGTGAGCAGCAGGCCCATGGAGCCTGGGGCCACAGGCCACAGAGGACAAGGGCCAGACACTCTGGCCATGGCTCTGGGCCATTGATCCAACCCAGCTGGCCGGGTGGAGGTGGGGAGACCTTGTCCTGGACAAACAGAGGCCGTGAGGTCTGCGTGCAGGCCCGGCACCCACTTGCCACTCCCAAAGGTAAGTGGGGGCCTCCTGGACAGGGGAGCAGGGTCTATGAGTGACCTGGTAACAGTGTCCTCTGAGAGCTGGGCCTGGCTCCTTGGAACTTGAGCCGTGTGCCCTGCTCGGAGGCCAGGTCGGCAGGGCCGCCTCGGCCAGAAAGTAACCAGGTGAGCAGAAGGAGGGCCCATGGAGCTGGGGCTGGGGCAGGACAGGGCGGAGTGAGGCCAGGTGTATGGGTAGGTACGGGGCAGTGGAGGAGCTGTGGCTTCTGGGTGCTGGGAGGCCTGGGTTTAGGTGGGGCCTGTGGACTCTGGGGCAGGGACAAGGCAGGAGACAAGCCTGATTTGCTGGCCGAGTACCTCCCAGCACTCTGCAGGACTGGACGTGCTGCCCCCTCCGTACCCAGGACATGAGCTGGGTGGTGTGGTCTGCGAGACAGACCCAGAGCCCCACACTGCACGAAACAGGGGACCTTTAGCTCCCGGGTTCGGAGTTGAAAGCAGCTGGCAGTGTGTGCGTGGTGTGTATGTGCACAAGTGTTTCTGAAGGGGGAGTGTGGATCTATGAATCTGTGTCACAGATAGGTGTGTGTACCTCTGTAGGTTTTCATCTGTGTACGTCTGTGTGTGGGTTTGTGAGTGTGTTTGTGTGTGTAGAAGGGATGCTCACCCCTCCCCCACACCTGGGAACACACAGTCACAGTAGCTCATAGCAAGGATTCGCTGCAGGCCCGAAGGGCCTCACTGGAAGCTCCTAGAGCAGAGTTCCAGCTCTGCCTGCTCTGCCCTGCCCCGGCTGGGTGACCTTGAGTGAGCCATTTCATCTCCCTAGACCTCAGTTTCTCCAATCATTAGGTAGAGACAGCAAGGCAAACATCCCAGACTGATGGAGGCTGAGATGGAATGAGGTTTCCAGCGTTGCCCAGCACAGGGCTAGCATGGAGGAGGAGTTATAGCCTGGCCCCAGCGAGCTCAGCCTCCAGTGGGCAGATTGAGTCCCCTCCATTGGTCAGAAGAGCAGGAGGGAGTGAGGAACAGGTGCCAGGGTGGGGTCTAAGTGCTCAGATCAGAGGAGAAGCCTCAGGCCCCTATGGCAATGGGGGTAGACCCACTCCCTCCTTGCAGGGGACAGAGAAAATGCCCCCAAGGTGAACTACGCATCTATGGGCGTGGTCCAGGAGACTGCAGGGGGCAGTCGCCCCTCCTGGGGCTCTCTGAGAGCTTCCAGGAGGAGGTGAGAGCTGAGCTGAGGTGTGAGTGGGCCATCTAAAAGCTGGCCAGGTCAGGAGATGGACAGCCTAGGAAGAAAGAAGGGCGCGGTGGGAAAGCTAAGTGGTAAGCAAGAACTTTCAAGAACCAATCTGCGGGATGATCTTCACCCAGAGCTGGCAAAGAGCCCTTGATCCGTAACAGTTTTCTACCATCTCCATTATTAGACTTGCTAACTGCTAAGTCCAATGTCACTGGGGTACAACAGGAAGAAGAGGGCATGGGGAGAAAGGAGGCAGGAGAAGTTGGCCCCGCCACACATGCACACAGCTCCTTGGAGCTATGTGGGAAGGAGCTAGGATCCTAGCATTCATTCATTCAACAGTGAGGGAGTACCAGGTCTGCTCTCGGAGCAGGGTACACAGTGGTGAACAGAATAAAGCTCCTGCTCCTGAGCAGCTTACAACCAGTGAGGAGGTTGGACATGTAAGCATCTCATGCAATTGAGGTCTCAAGAAGTGCTGTGAAAAAAATGGAGAGAAAAAGGGGGTGGTCAGGGAAGGCCTTGCTGCAGAGGTGACATTCAAGCAAAGACTGGGAGGCAGTAAAGGAGCAGACCATGAAGCAAACTGAAGGAAAAGCAATTTGGGGAAGGGAACAGCAAATGCAAAAGACTATACTTGATATGTTGATAGTCTGGCAAGGAGCTGAGTGGGGGCTGCAGCAGAGAGAGGGAGAGGACAGAAAGATGCGAAAGGACCAAATTACCTAGGCCTTTGTGGACTGTGAGAAGGACTTTGGGCCCTGTTCTAGGTGGATGGGGGCCAGGCGAGGCTTGTGAGCAGGGCACATGGTGAAAAGACTACTCTGACGGTCGTGTAGGAAGGAATTCGGTACTGAGGGTGGCCAGATGACTGGCTCTTGCAGGGGTCAAGTTCGCAAATGACATTGACTTAGTTTAGATGATGGTGGGAGCCATGGTGGTACCAAGAAAGACTTGGGTTCTGGGGGCATTCGGAAAGTAGAGCCACAGACTTTTCTGATGGACGGGGCCCTAGAAACAATGGGGACACCCTTGTATAACAGTAAAAGACAGAGCAGTATGGTCATCTTCACACCTGTCAATTGTCACAGTTGTCCATCTCCTGCTGGGCTGTCCACCCCAAGAGGATGGGAATGGGGTCTCTTCTATTTGCCAATGTGCCCCCTGTGCCCAGCACACAGCCTGGCACAAAGCAGGTGTTCAACACAAATACGGTGGCCGGGTAACTGAATCTAAGATCCATGGCTCAAGCCTCACATGTCCTGCTTCCCAGAGGCAGCAAGACGCAGGAGAGAGCACTGCACTGAGAGTCTGGAGACCTAGGGTTCTATGCATTCATTCCTTCATCAGGCATTCATTCATGTGGCAAGCCCTGTGGTGGGTCCTACGGGAACCAGGGGTGATAAAGATACAGGCCTATTTTCTTGTGAGGAAGAGAAATGGAGGCCAAACCAGGAATATTGTTGGTCTGACCAAGGGCTGCCCAGGAGAGGAGGTGACTTACTACTTAGGGCCTGGGGACCCGTCACCAGGCAGGTGGTCTTGGAGCCCCCTTTAAGGGTCCCTGCAGTTAATCAAGCAGAGGGTGTGGCTGCACAAAGGTGGAGTCTTGTGGGCCTGCAGGGTGCTACGCATGATGGAAGTGAGGGCTACAGAAGGGGTGGGTAGCAGCCAGGTCAGGGAGGGTCTTGGTGCCATGGTGAGGAGTCAGAGGCGGTTGGTAGCCATTAGCGGATTCTGAGCGGTGAATGGGTGGAAGTGGGCAGGGGGGATGCACTGGGGATAATGTGGAGCTTGTGCCGAAGCAGGAGATGGGAACCCAGGTGGGAGGCAATGGGGACCCCAGGTGAACAGCACTCCCCATTTGGGCTGTGTCTAACTTGGGTTTCTACACAGTGGGTTTTCTGAAAATGGGCTCCTCTGTGATGCTCAAAGTCCTCACAGATGGATGTGAGGGACATTTATGAGGGAGGTGAAATCCACGGGGTGCAGGCCTAGTTGGGGGGAGGGAGAAAGGAGGGGAGAGGCCTTTTGAGTGGCCTGCCCTGGACTGCTCTTCTCGATGCCTCCTCTAATGGACTTATGACCTTCTCTGAGCCTCGGTTTCCCCCTTAGTACCCTGCTGATGTGAGAGGCAGTAGAGCATAGGAGTCAGGGCATTACTCTGCAGACAAACTGCTTGGGTTTGCAGCCTGGATCTGCTGCTAATCAACTGTGTGACTTTGGCTACGCTGCTCAACCTCTCTGTGCCTCAACTTTTTCACCTGTAAAATGGGGATGATAAATAAGAGAGCTTCCCTCCACAGGGTCTGTATAAGCTAACATGAGACAGTGCATATGCAAAGCACTGGAAATAGTTGAAATAAATGTCAACTATCGTCATTTCCAGTGCCCTTGAGTCCCCATGACTGTATGAGTCATCTCAAAATAGATCCTTGGTGAGCCAGGTTTAAGAGTAAAACAAGGGTGTGGCCACCTCTGGAGGAGGGAGGGGACTTGGGGCTGAGAGAGGGTGAGGGGCTGGGCCGTCACTGGGCTTTCCCCAATCTAGCCACCAGCTCAACTTTGAGAGGACAGCCAGTTTCTCACCAGGGGTGCTGTGGGCACTTTGGGCAGTGGGAGGGCTGTACCACCCCTTGAAGCGTATTTCCCGTCCTTGGCCTGATCCCACATGTCTGGATGTCCTCTGGATAGGGGCGTAGGGGAGTTCCATACCCAGTTGAAAATCACCAGCGGCCCCTCCCTTCCTTGCATCAGGTGGGGGCCACTCCAGATGGTTACCAAGGCCGGAAGCCAGAGCCCCTTGCCTGGGAACAATACCAAATGGAGTGGCAGGAAGTGAGGAAGCAGGAGGAAGGCAGGGAGCCCCTTGAATCCAGCTGAGATGACTTTGCACGTCACTGAAGGGCCCCATTTTGGGAAAATCCACTCTGTGAAAACCCAAGACACAGCCCAAAGGACCTCCCCACCCCCACACATCTGGGGATGCATTTCAAAGCCACAGTGGCATTTATGCACTTGGTAAGAGGAGACTACCTTCTCAGTGTTCTGGGATCCTTGCTCTGCTACTGGGTAGGTGGATGGAGGGCCTTCTCTGTACGGTGGAAAAACCTGCCTGAGAAGCCAGGTAACATTAAAAAGTTGGTTTGGAGGGGTCTGATGCTCGAGCTGCAGATCTGGGGCACTGAGAGATGGGTCAATCAGCTATTATGAAATCATGATTCGTTCATTAACAGCTCATTTCCAGGAAGCAGCCCAGAGGAATGGAAGTAGCCGAGTCAGACACTTGAACAAAACTCCCATGTATCTGCCGTGTGACCTCCAGCGAGTGGCTTAGCCTCTCAGGGCTTTTGTTTTTCTCATCTGTTACATGGGGCTGGTAGTGAGTGCCAGATATTCAAATCATACTGGAAAAATAAAGCTAGGAAAACCGTGGAGTGAGTTGTTGCTAAAACACCCTGGGCCTCAGTTTCCTCATCTGTACAATGGGTAAAGAACCTTGAAATGTGGTTGGAGATTTTAGAAGATAATATATGTAAAGTGTCCACACCTAGTGGGCCTGAGGAAGAATAACACACAGGGGCAATGGTCCCCACATCCCTGGGTGACCAGAGGACTAAATGAATGAGGCGTTAGCTTGTGTAGACACTAAATGAATATTAGTTTTTGCCTCATTCCTCTGCCCCTGCGAGACTTTTGGGCAGAAGGGGAGACGAGAAACAGCAGCCCTTGAAGGGCAGGCCCTGGTCTAGCACAGCACTGGCTCAGGGGCTTCTGGGGGAGGGCAGAGCGAATTGACTGCATCCGTATTTCCGGAAACTCTGCTATTGGGCACCAGGAGGAACAGAGAGCGTCCCTCAAATGAAGGGAAGCTGAAAGCAAGAGGAGCTGGTTTACAGAGATTGACACCCCCTGTTTTCGATTTCCATCTGTGGATACAGTCTCTGCGGTGGGGTTCGGGCACTGAAACCTCCATCTGTCCTCTGACCACAGACAGGCTGGTATGAGTGCCAAGGTAAGCGTTCCAGAGCCACACCAGCCCAGGTGTGCCGCTTGCCCTCCGTGAGCCAGCTCAGGGCCCACTTTCAATCACTGCTTACCACCTGGTGGTATGATACTCTTCTTCCAGAAGGCAGGCTGTCTTACTTCTGTGCACCGTTGGCATTCAGCAAAGGCTCCCTTGCAAATGCCAGGTTGTCTCCAACCCTGGTCTGTTTCCCTTCCAGGATGCCTGTGGCTGAGGCCCCGCAGGACGCTGGAGGGCCGGGTGACGGAGGTGATGGCGAGGAGGCCGAACCGGAGGGGATGTTCAAGGCCCCTAGGGACTCCAAGAGAAAAGTCCGAGGCTACCTGCGCCTGGCGCCCCTGTGGCTGGCCCTAGTCGTGCTGGCTTCAGGGGGCGTCCTGCTCTGGTATTTCCTAGGTAAACATGGGGTCCTGCCAGGGAGAGCCACCTAGGAAGGACTTGGGGTGATTGTGGGGGGCCACAGCAGGACAGACCAGGATTGCAGGCTCAGCAATGCCTAGCAACTCACCATGCGACCTTAGGCAAACACTTCCTTTCTCTCAGTCTCCCTTCCTGTCCTGTGAGAGGGGAGTGCTGCTGCACCTATCTTCTAGGTCCTGGGGCTCAGGCCAAGTGCTCCCCGCTGGGGAAGCAGTGTTCTTCCAGCACCCATATAAACAAACAAGCCAAAGGAGTATAAACATTGCTTCCGCTTGCCTGCAGCCCTCCAGGGGGATTGGAGCCAGCTGGCTCTGCAGGAGAAGGCCGACTAGTGCTGGTGGTTCTGGCACAATCAGTGCCTCTGCTCACTTTAGCCCCATCTGGGAGCTCTTCTAGGATGGAGACCACAGCTCCATCACCTCTGGGTTTCCAGGGTCCAGCATGAATGGGGATGAAGAGGAGGTAGGACACAGGACTCAGGCATCCAGGGGTATCCACGCACACAGAGGGCATTCATACCCCAGCCCGGAATTCAACACACAGTGAAAAGGGGCCTGGGGTTTCCAGAGCAGCTCAGGGCTTCTGTCTCTGGTCTCACAGCCCTTGATCAGTCCCCGCGAGCCCCAGAAGCAACTGACCCACGTTCGGGGTCCATTTGTCCATCGTTCTGGGCATTCATTCATTCATTCATTCAATAAACACGCTGGAGCACCTACTATGTCTTTCTCTAAACTCCATGCACATTGTAGAAGACTCATTCATTCACGACCGAGCACCTCCTCTACGCCACCTCTGTGTCAGGCTCTGCAGGTAGTCCTGCTTCACCATAAAGCATGGCACGTGCCAAGACAGAGAAAGCTGAGGGGTGGGGGAGCCTTAGCAGGAACAAGTGATCAGAAACTTTCCACGAAACATCTGCAAAAGTGAGATAGTCTTCTTGCTGGCTAAATCTCATGGTAGAATTTCAGGCCCATTGAAAGGAACCGGGGACCTACTTTGGAGCCGTCAGCAGGAGATCAGGCTCGGCTCAGCTCCAGAGGGGGCCGAGGTCGGGTAGTCTGGAACCAGCCTCCAGACAGATGCTGTTAGGAAGCCCATGTCTGACGCAGGTCCGCTGCCATGACTCAGAGTGGATGCTGACTCCGCTCAGAACTGAGCAGCCCTGGGGGTATGGAAGCTGTGTGCATTTCACCCCCAGCAGGAAGCTAGCGCCCCAGCTAGCATGGGGCCACCACGGCCTCCTTCAGCTGTGGGATAATTAGTCTTCAGGGTAAACCACAGAGCGTCAGCCTGGAGAGCCAGGAACTCACCTGCAAATTGTCTTTCTTTGCAGATGAGTCTAATTTCTCCTGGTTACGCTCCGGGAGTAAATCACCCCCCCAGGGTGTGAGTGCTCCATGGGGCTGAGGACCCAGAGGGTGAGTGCCCCCAAGCCTCAGCTGGGGGAAGCCAATCCCCGCCCCACGAAGGGATTAGGGTAGAGGAGGCACTTCAGATGTTTGAACCATTCCTCCCACCTGGCCAGGCTGTGCTCTAGGTACCAGGTACTGGGGGAGGAGATGAATCCGAGATGTGCCCTGCCCGGTCCGAAAGGGGAAATGGACAAGGCTCCGATGATGCTGGAGTCAGGATAAGTCCAAAGTGAGTGGCAGCATGACCCAGAAAGCGGCCCTGGAGAGGAGAGGGCGGTGACTGGCTTCCCGAGGCAAATGGGCCCTGGGCACAGGGGTCTATTCTTATAGTGGAGTCCTGATGCTGCCCAACTGCATTTCTCTGGCCCTTTCCCTCTCCTGCTTTCCTGGGTGACACTGTTATGCTTTCTTCTCAAACCTATTGCACCCCACCCATTTTGCCACCTGTTTCAATGAGAAAGTGGTACTACTCGGAAGAGAAGCCCCACAGACGGTGGCACCACACCCTCCCAGCTGCACCCATGAGCTCTGCCTTCCCAGCCTCCCCAAGGTGAACCATTGCTGCCTCATCTAAAGCCAGCTCTCCTGGGTCCCACAGGGTGGCCGGGCTCCAGCCACGCTCCTTCTCTCTTCCAGCGCCATTGTCTGTCAGGTGCGTTCTCAGTGCCCCCGCACCCAGTCCCTCTGGGGCCCCCATTTCTCTGCTCCCCTTTGCAGCAAACTCCTTGAAAGGGCTGTCTCGACATGCTGCTGCCCCCACTTGTGCACCTCTTGTGTCTCTGAAACCCTTTCCAAGCTGGATCCCTGCCCCTGCCCCTGCCCCAGCTCCAGGAGCGTTTGTCAAGGTCACCAGTCCTCACTCAGTGGCCACTTCTCATCCTCATGGCATTTGACCCATAAGCAGCTCTTGACCAGGTGCTGCACCCACTCTTCCTTGAAACCTTTTCCTCACTTGGCTTCCAGGCGCCCCCACTTCACAATGGCATCTCCTCTGTGTCCTTTGCTGGAGGAAGACCTCTCCTCTCTCCCTCGGCCCACTCCTCTCAGGGTCTCAGCCAGTACCCTTGGCTTTAAATGCCCTTTACAGCCTGATGACTCCCACTTTTGTACTTTTAACCTTGAGCTCCACTTGGTCACGGAGCCTTCGCCCACCCCTCCCAGGATGTCTAAGGGTCACCTCAGACCCCCCTGGTTCAACAAGCAATGCTCCATCATTCCCTCCAAACCTGAGCCCCGGCAGCCCAGCGGGACCATTTCATGCTTCCAATGGCTCCCCCTCATTCCTCTCTTTCTTTTACACCCCAGCCCCAATTTGCCAGCACACCTGGTCATCTCTAACTCCAGAATGTAGCCTGACTCCAACCTCTTCTCACCCTCTCCATCGCACAGCCTGGTCCCGGCTCCAACGCCTCTCGCCTGGACCATAGCAGGGGCCTCCCACAGATTTCCTTCCTTCTGCCCTTGCCTCCTTAGAACCTGTTTTCAATATAGCAGCAAACAAAATCATTTAACTTCTCTGCTTAAAACCCCCACTGCTCCCATCTCACTCAGGTAACACTAAAGTTCTCCCAGGGTCGTGAGGCCCTCCAGGACCTTATCCTTCGTCTCATCTCCTGCTTTCCCCTCACTCACTCTTTGCTGTTCCTCAGACACACCAGACAAGCTCCTGCCTCCGGTCAGGGCCTTTGCACCTGCTAGTCCCACTGCCTGGAGGGCTTTTGCTACAGATTCGTATCCACATGGCTCATGCCATCACCTTCTCTGGCCTCCAGGTTGTAGCCCACTCTCAGCCCTGATTTCCACAGCACTTACACCTCTGACACGTTGTGTAGAATGTTTGTTATTTATTGTCTGTCTTCCTTGCTAGACCATAAGAACTTAAGGGCAGAGTTATTCTTTTCCCTCATTGTTTTTATTCTTTATTGTTCATTGTTATACTGGTATATTTCCAAGTGCTCTAGGTCAATCCCTACACATAGTAGGTTCTCAATAAATATTTTTGAATGAATGAATAAAAGAATGAATAGGGGTACGAACTCAGGGCTATGACTCTAGTGCCTTCACATCAGTCAAAACAGTCTTTGCCAAACGGAAATCTGATGACATCATCCTCGATTTTAAACCTTTCATGGTTTCCTTTGTTCATCGGGGAAAGACCAAAATCCTGTCCTGCTGATGTTCCAGCCTCTTGCTGCCCCTCTTCCTATCTGATTGCTCCTGCCAAGCAGACTTTTAGCCCTGGTCCTCACCACAATCTCTCTGCCTCAGGGCCTTGTGCCCTTCCTTCTGCCCTTCAGGTATTTTCCTCCCTCTCCTCTTCCCAATGTATTCTCTAGTTGCTTATCTCAGCTGGAGGGCCACCTGGCCTGGGCCTGTTTCCTTTGTCTTGTCTCCTCAATAGGCCTGGTGCCTGTCCTGGAAAGCCCTCCTCATAGATGGGTCCTACTTTTTTAATGGTTACTGGAATAATACCTGTCTGACCCACCACTGTCAGTTCCTCATGGGGAGGCACATCTGCCTTGGTTTACTAGTGTACCCCACATAGTAGGTACTACCTGGACAGCCTGGTGAGCGGAAGGATGCCCACAGGTGCTTACCCATGAACTTGACCTTCTGGGCCACGTGGGTGTGCTGGCCTTCATGCCCTCCATGTCCTGGACCGATGACTATGTCAGCTTCTGATTGGAAGCCTCTGGGACACCATCCATCTGGGGGCCTCTCTCCTCCCTGGCACCTTGGGGCCAGTTTGTCACTAAAGACTTTGGATGATGAGGATGATAATGATTAAGATGAGGATGACGATGGCGTCTTGAAGGCCCACGATGCCCGGAAGCTGAGCGAAGGGTTTGGGTGGAGGAGAAGGTGTGGGGAGGACAGGAGCCTTCGCCGTCTGCTCCCTCGGTTAACCTGCTGGTTTCTTCCTGGCCAGGGTACAAGGTAGAGGTGACGGTCAGCCAGGTGTACTCAGGCAGTCTCCGTGTGCTCAATCGCCACTTCTCCCAGGACCTTGCCCACCGGGAGTCCAGTGCCTTCCGCAGTGAAACTGCCAAAGCCCAGAAGATGGTAGGGAAGGATTGCGGGGATGGGAGGGAAGGAACGTGGGATGAGAAGGGAGAGGGAGGGGCCCGATAATGTCAAGGCTGGTGGACAGTCCATCTGGAGGACAAAGTGGGGGCAGAGGCCTGCCCTAGGTACGATGGACGTGGCGTGGTATAGGGTGGGGGGGAAGTTAGTGGACTCTAGCATTCTATGCACTTGGGTTAAATCCTGGTTGTGCCACTTACTAGGAGCCTGCCCTGGGAAAGTTAGGGCAGTGCAAGGATCTGTCAGGGCCCCCCCCCCACATCCCCTTTCCTCCAGGGGAATGCTCACTACACTAGAACGGTCTCCCACGCCAGCACCTCTACCCTCAGGCCACAGGACCGCACCATATCCCGCAGAGCAGGCTGGAAGTGCTGGGGAGTTATCCCCAGGAGCACTGCTCAGCCACGAGAAACAGAGTGGGTGGATAAACACCCACAGACCCTTGGGGGGGGCAATTCTGAGGGTGTCCCCATCGGCTCCCAGAGCTGCCTGCCGGGCTGTGCCTCAGTGGCCCACAGCTCTACCCTGCTCCTTCACAGCCGTGTTGGCTGCCCTCCTCCAGTCTGCCTTTCTACTCCCTCCCCACCCCCACCCTGGTTCCCCGGAATCACTTCCACATAAACCATTTGCTCCCCATCCTTGACTCAGGGTCTGCTTCAGGGGGACCCACCCAAGGCTCTCCTCCCTCCTCTGTAAAGTGGGGTGATGATAACAGTGCCTGTCCATAGGGTTGTTGTGGGGTTGGAATGAGACAGTGTGGACATTATGTTGTTCCAAATGCTTTACGAAATACAACCCCGAGGTTCCATCCTGCCATCAGCACAATGGTTAACCATGTGCAACCAGCCTGCTGAGCTCCATGGCTGGTGGCTATGGGTCAGGTGGGGACTCAGGAGCCGAGTGGGGCTTCTCAGAGTTGAGGAGTGACTTTTGATGAGGAGGACAGAGGTCATGGGTGGTCTGATGGAGGCCAGAGCTGGTGGATGAGGTGGGGTTGGGGGACAGTGCCTGAGTGTAGGGGGAGGGGAAAAAGTGGACGGAATATGAGGCTTGTTTCCTGGTGAGGCCACTACCTCCAATGTGACTTTGGGCAAGACTCTACCCCGTAGGCTCCTCTGCCTGGAGAGGCAAAAGGCCTCTCAAGGTAGGAGGGGCTTGTGCAGAGTGTCACTGGGGGCTATCATTTCTGCACTTTTAGATCAAGGCACTCATCGCCAGCACCAGCCTGGGCACTTACTACAACTCCAGCTCTGTCTACTCCTTTGGGTGAGTCACCTGGCCCCCACAACCCACCCCTGCTAGAACCTCAGACTCAGGGAAGGGCGTGGGACACTGTCAGCTTCTGATGCCATGCCCACGTTTCTTTTTCTTAATGAGGAAACTGAGGCATGGAGAGGCAACTTGGCTTCCTGCGTGCGATCTCTCTTCACTGTGCCTTGTTTCCTCCTCTGTAGAGTGGGCACGGACGTGTGTTAGGGATTACCTAGACAGTGGCTGTGACGTGCTGATCGAGGGCCTGGCAGGGGTTAGGTGAAGACACAGAGGGGTGTTAGTGGAGGGTGGCCCAGCTGTCCCACTCAGGTCTGCTTCTGCCCCTTTTGACGTTGTCTGTGGCATACAATTAAACCTCTTGTGTCTCAGTTTCCTCACCTGTAAAATGGGCATGATGAGAGCACCCGCCTCAGAGGTAGTTAGGAGGCTTTCCTGTGAAGGTGGACAGCAATGCCTGGGAGGTAGTAAGCACTCAATATGCATGAGCCACAGTGGTTCTCCCACCACAGGAGCAGGGGGCTGGGTAGGGGAGACTGCAGGCTCCGTCCCCAGCCCCTCTCTCTTCTGCCTGCCTTAGGGAAGGCCCTCTCACCTGCTTCTTCTGGTTCATCCTCCAAATCCCTGAGCACCGCCAGCCAATGCTGAGCCCCGAGGTGGTGCGGGCATTGCTGGTGGAGGAGCTGCTGTCCACAGCCAACAGCTCGGCGCCTGTTCCCTACAGGGCCGAGTATGAGCTGGACCCTGAGGGCCTGGTCATCCTGGGTCAGTACTGGGAAGGGGCAATGTGGGATGGTCTGGCGAGGCCTGGAAATGCTGCCCACCAGGGCTGGGATGCTCTCAGGGTGGGCCCCCAGGGACCCAGGAGCCAAGACTGGGGGTGGCCCGGGGTGGCGGTGGTGTCAGCATTCAGGGTAAATATCAGACAGGCTGGCTCTGATAGTCTCTTCTATTTTTATTTTCCTTTCATTTCATTTTATGTATTTATTTTTTGTCTTCATTTGTTCATTTCCTTTTAACAGAAGCCAGCGTGAAAGACATAGTTGCACTGAATTCCACGCTGGGTACGCTACTTTTGTTTTTTCCTCTCTACTTTTGAGTTGGTGTTTTTCTTGGACTGGTCAAGTGTCAGGGAGCCACATGGATTCTCTGGTGGGTGCAGGGAGCACTTGCCTAGAGCCACCCAGGGGGTGCCATGGTGGGCTCCACAAGGGGTCCCAAGCCTTGTTGGGACCTGTGGGGGGAGGGGAGGAGGTGTTGTACATATGTGAACATGTGTATGTGTGTCTTGTGCATAAGTGTGGGTGTGTTGCCTGTATGGGGTGTGAGAGTATGACTCTAATTTTCTATCATTGGATTCAATTTGCCCACAAGCTACTGTTTGCACTGATGGTGGGAAATAATCTTGCCAGTTTGAGGTGTATCAGTTACTTTGAATTTAAAACATGGTCTTTGGGAGATATTTCTGTCACATTCAGGGGTACCCCGTCCACCTTTTCCTTCCCTTTCTCAGCCAGCCAGGCTAATCTGCCCTCTGCCCCCCACCCCATCCCTGTGCCATATTACTAGAATCACCTTGCTTTTTCCCAAGAGGCTCACATCTGCCTGCTAAGCCCTGGGAAGCAAGGCAGCATCAGGACCACTGTGCTGCAGAACGCCAGGGGTGCTTTCCACATCACCTGTGTGACTGGCAGCTCGGAGTTGTGCAGTGCACTACTTGTGCTACTGTACCCTGTGGTCCTGATCAGAAGCCCCTACATTCTCAGATTCTTCTTATACTACCGAGAGTTTCTACCCAGTGCTGAGGCTGGGCTGAGGACCTCAGCCTCCTCTCAGTGTGCGAGGCAGTTTAAATGCTGGTTATACCTTCGCTGACCTTCCTCTCCTCCCACCTGGCTGGTCAAATGCTTACTTCCTTGGTGGATGGATGTCATGGGGTCAAAGCACAATTTTCAAAGAGTTAAAATCATGATTCTCATACACAGACATAGTGAGCACATGTCAGAGATTTATTTAACTCTAATGAGAGAACCAGTAAGATAGTAAAGCTGGTCCAGAGAGGAACAAAAGAAACTGATTTATTTGTCAGTTATCATATCATATCTATCATCTATCTATCCATCCATCCATCCATCTTACACTGCATTGGTACATGAGTTGCCCTGACCCTTGGTCTGGGATAGGCCTTTCTTTTGCCCTTGCCTGTGCCTGATGTCCACTTGTCCCCAAGTTTCTGGCAGTTGCTTTGTAATTACCCTTATTTTGTTCCATGAATGTCTGAAAACCTTGCTCTCTAGAGCACAGTTTCTAATAGGGCAGGGGTGACAACTCAAATCCTTTAAATAGGCTTTTTGGGCACTTCCTCCATGCCAAGCCCCACCCTGGGGACATCAGATGACCACGTCCCCATCCCTGCCCTTGGAGGAACTCTGAGTCCCATGAAGGAGACAGACTCGTAAACAGATCTCCCAACACCAAGTACCGGTGCTAGAAAAGAGGACGTGAAGGCTGTGGAGAGAGAATGGTTCTGCCCCGGGACACGGGCTACATCCAAAGCAGAGGAAGGAACATGCCTTTAGAAGGAGGAAGGAGGTCTTCCTGACTTGAGTCCTGGAGGCCTTCACGGAGAAGGGGGCAGCAGACTCAGGCATGGGGGATTGGTAGGAGTCTGTCAGGTTGAAAAGGGGGAAATGCATTCTGGGCAGAAGGAAGGTCATGAGCAAGGCCAGGCGAGGAGAATGCACAGGCAGGTTCATTTACTTTTTCCCTGAGACCAGCGCTACCTGGCTTCCCAAAGTCGTTTCTGATTATCAACAGACACCAGCAATGCCTATCCATTTAATTAGACCCCCCCGTCCTCTGCCAAAAGTAATGATTAAAATGGCAAAAGCAAAGCATCAGCTTGGAGCAAGATTTAAAAAATACAAATACCTAGAAACAGCCAGACACCTTTCCGCAGCTGCTGGCCAAGGCAGATATCACAGGCTCTGTCGCTTCCCCTTGCAGATGTCAGAGGTCTCTTCCTGGGGGAGGTCAGCTCCCCACTGGAGTCAGGATGGCCAGGGGTCAGGAGGAGGGAGCTGAGCAACAAGCAGCAGTAGCAGAACAAAGCATGTTCACCGCCATTCCCTTCTTGGTCCACAGACCCAGCCAGAGAAGGAGGTGGGACAGGGATTATTGGCAGAAGTCAGTGGCTAAGCGACTGGCCCAGAATCCCACAGCTGCCGAGAGATGGTGCTGAGGCTAGACAGTAGAGTGTGGACTCCCCACACACCAGGCCGCCTACCTCATCGGAGCCTCACTCTCGCTTCCCTTCTGCTTCCTGGCAGAACACCCATCCTGCCTGCTTCCTTCTCTTATGATGAGGTTTAGATGAGATATTTAGTTCTATGGGAGAGATTTGTTTGTTCACTTCTGGTCCTTGGTTTTTAAATCAAACACATAGTAGGTGCCCAAGAACTATATTGAATGAGTGAATGAATGAATGAATGAATGAATGAATGAATGAATGGTGTAGGTGGTATTGCTGTGTAAGCTCTAGCCCTGCCCACAAAGCTTATGGATTGCATCTAGGAGAGGAGGCAAAGCCTCTGCCGTGAGGTTGCAGGTGGGTATGGTTGTGTGATAGAGGAGGTGTGAAGTAAGGGCAGCCAATGAGATGGGTACATCTGAGCCTCAAGTGGGGCCAGCTGAAGGGTGACAAGTCACAGGACTTTCACCCCAGCTTCATCTTTTCGTCTCTCCCACACCCACCTAAAGAAAAACAGCCATTACATATTGTGTTTCCCCCAAAATAAGACCTAGCCAATCAACTCTAATATGTCTTTTGGAGCAAAAATTAACATAAGATCAGTATTATATTATATGTTATATTATATCATATTATATTATATTATATTATATTATATTATATTATATTATATTATATTATATTATACATGGTCTTATATTATATAAAATATAATATTTTATATTTTAATGTTTGCTCCAAAAGACGCATTAGAGCTGATTGTCTGACTAGGTCTTATTTTCAGGGAAACAGTGTATATTGAGCACCTATTGTATGCAAGGCACTATGCTGAGCACTCAAACATGCATCATCCCTAAGCTTTGTGACAACCCTGCAAGGGTGGTTTCATTGTCCCGATTCTACAGAGGAGAAAACCAAGGCCCAGAAAAGAGTAGGTGAACTGTCTGTCCCAGGTCTGTAAAATGGGGACAACAATAGAAACTATCTCATGGAAGCATTAAATGAGATACTGAGTGTACAGCCTTGAGCTCAATTCCAGCATGTCTCAAACACTTGCTAAGTGCAGTTGGTTTCATTCTCCTTGTTGTATTATTAGCTAGAGCTCCCTTTTTCTACTTAGGGCTGTCCCCCAGTCCCCAGGAATGCATTCCCTTCTCTCCCCCTGAAATGAACCCTTCACTCTGCTCCGGGTGTGGCTCAGCTGGCTCACTGGTCTCCAGCGACCTCAGGGTTGTTCCCAGCAGCCAGAGGAATGTGACCCAAGCCTGCTCCTGCCCCTGCCCCAGGCCTGCCTAACCTCCCATGGTTCCACGGTCCCCATGGCCACAGGAGAAGGCAGGTCCCCTCCTGGGTGTGATCTCAGCTCTGCCTCCCTTCTGCAGGTTGCCCTCCTGCCTCTATGTCCCCTGCCCGCCTTGGCCTCCAGTGTGACCCACACTGTGACCCACTCCCCACCCCCGCTGGCACTTCTCTGCCCCACAGACCAGGCTTGGAGCCTTCACATCCTGAGCTATTACTGAGGGGCTTTGTATCTGTCCATACTGTTCTCAGCACTCCCAGGCAGTGGCTGGACTTTTCTCTGGCACTCGCTTGGCATGGAGAACTCAGTGAGTGCTAAGTGAACAAATGAATGAACCAATGAATGAATGCATGCATGAGGAGATGAGATGAAAAGCACAAGGAAACAGACAGATGGGACAAAGCACATCTGGGCTGACCCTCATCCAGCTGCTTTCCGTTCCCCACCCCTGCCTGGGTGAGGACCTGATGGGGCTGGCTCCCTCAGATCTATCCCCACAACTAATAGAGATCAGGGGGCATGTCCCTCTCCCCCCTCCAGGCTGCTACCGCTACAGCTATGTGGGCCAGGGCCAGGTGCTCCAGCTGAAGGGGCCCGACTACCTGGCCTCCAGCTGCCTGTGGCACCTGCAGGGCCCAAAGGATCTCATGCTCAAACTCCGCCTCGAGTGGATGCTGGCTGACTGCCGGGACCGGCTGGCCATGTACGACGTGGCCGGGCCCCTGGAGAGGAGACTCATCACCTCGTGAGTCCCTGGGAAAGTTGGGGGTGGAGGTGGGGGCTTTGGGAAAGGAATGGTGGCGTGGGGTCAAAGGTCACACAGCACTCTGAGACCAGGGGCTGTGTGAGGGGCCTGATGTCTGGGAGAGAGTGAGGTTAGCTGGAGGGAAACCGGGGGAGGGAAAGCTGGAAATGACTGTGGACTACGGGCAGTTCTGTCTCTTCCCTGAGCCTCAGTTTCCCCATTTGTAACAAAACAGTTGTATTAGATGACCCCTAAGGTCAGCTCTGGGAGGTACATGGCTTGTTAGAAGAATGCTTCAGAGTCAACTTCTAACCCTCACTCTGTTGCTTTCTAGCTGTGTGCCCTAAGGCAAGTCACTTTGCCTCTCACCACCTCAATTTCCTCACCTATAAAATGGGTACACAATCATGCTAACCTTGCAGGGTTATTGTGAGGATTTAAAACAGGCCCCTCTGTGCCGAGATCCTCACACACAGCAATGCCATTCAGTTGAGGCTGGGTCACAAAGGGCATTGAGTTCCTGAGCAGAGGAATAGGGCTTTAGGGCAAGGGATATGATGTGGAATGCAGAAGTGACCAAATCAGAGGGTAGGTAGTAGGGCATGGGGAGACCATGCAGGCGTTAGAAATGGCCTTGGTCTTCAGGTCCACAGGGTAGGGAAGGGGTATTGGGCCTACCAGACTCTGTGGGGGGTGGAGAAAGACACTGGGGACACCAGCCTGCTGCCCTCTCTGTTGTGCTTGGGCTGAGCCAGCTTCCAGGCAGGGATGGGGGTGGGGCCTTCATGTTC
Source organism: Rhinolophus hipposideros (assembly GCF_964194185.1). Lineage (NCBI taxonomy): Eukaryota > Metazoa > Chordata > Mammalia > Chiroptera > Rhinolophidae > Rhinolophus > Rhinolophus hipposideros. The sequence goes on from NC_138055.1 coordinate 9,611,655, forward strand.
AGATCAAGGGCAGTCCTTGAGAGTGAGCTGGGGGAAGCTTCTCCCCAACCCCCTCCCCCAGGGCCTCTCTGAGTCTCCAGGTTCTGATGCTGCATGCCCTTTGCACACACCCCTGCTGCCGTGTCATGTGGTGACCTTAACCTGGGTGTGTGTGGGCTGGGTTCCTGGAGGGCTCTGGGAAGTGTAGAGAAGCCAGACACTATCTGATTACCGGGCCAAGGAGGGTGGAGACACTTATGGGCTTCCCCTGGGGCTTCTCTGAGTGCCCTCCCACCACACACCTCACTGATATTGGTGGGGGCCTGGCTGCTGGATCCCTACTCACTGTGGCCCCTGGCCAGGCAGCTCGCTCCACCTTGGACCCAAGGAGAAGGCCTCAAGTGACAGACAAGATTGCATTCCAGAGCTTGAGAGGGAGCTTTAGTGGTGGAGGGAAGACAAAGCAGACCCTTGCCCATCTCAATCTAACCTCCTAGGCATGACCTGGGGCCCTTTGGTTTGTTTCCATGTGTTCCTGGGAGACTGGAGACATTTTAGTTCCAACAAAGCTTTGCTGCCAAGTAAATAAAAGCAAAGAAACCCCCACCATTAAAAGCTGAAACCCCCATTAAAGGGGACCTCCAGGTGCCTTTTAACCCTACTATCTTATCTCCCACCTCCTGGGGAGATGGGCAGGTGAGGCTGAGGAGGGTGTGGTGTGGAGGGGGAGGTAAAAGCAGGAGGGAGAGGGATTGGGAAAGCAGTGCCATCTCCCTCCCTGGCCAGAGGCCACGGGAAACACCCCTTTCCAGGACACATCCGCCCCAGCACCCTCCTAGGGAACTGCCTTGGGATTACTCACTCCACTCTGGTTTTTGAGGCTGTGTTTGGATTCCATGTATGCACTTGCCGGGATGTCTGCCGTGCCCCCATCAGCTTCCACTCCCTCTGGTCAAGTCCATGGCCGATACATTGTAGGTCGGCAGTACCCCACTGCTGGCTGGTGGCATGCCCACGGTGGGAGGCAGGGTTATCAGCTTCCCGGGAATTGGTCTACTCATTAGCAAGGGCTCGGGGGATTCTGTCAGAGACAAGGGGCTGTGTGAGTTTTAGTGAGAGGTGAGGGGAGCACCCCTACTTGAGGTGGTTAGACCAGGGGCACCTCCTGGGAAGGGGCACGAGTTGCTGTCTCAGGCAGCGCCCAGGGTACTTCTATCTCTGCTGTGAACCTGTGGTGGAGCCTTGGCATGGTTCTCACCCTCAGTTTCCCCACTTAGAAACCAAGCAGTTGACTTCGACAATCTCCTAAGAGCCTTTGCAGGGCTGGCATTCCAGACCTCTCAGAGCTGAGAAGTCTAAGATACTGCTATTTATTTTGTGGATCCCAGGCACCAAGCTCTGGGTAGAATCCTGGGGTGCCAGACCACACTCCTGCCTTTTGTCTGTCTCTGCCCAGAAAAAGACCCGGAGTCAGTGTGTGTCCAGCCAGTGGTCCCCACAGATGCCAGTCAGGTCTCCCTGTGGGCAAGGCTGGGCACTCAGAGGTCACGGGGATTCTGAGGGAGTAGAGGGGGTTCTATGGGACTGGAGTCAGCTGGCATAGTCGAATTGTGAGTTTTAGAAGTCTTGGCAACCTCCTGAGATGCTGGTTTGACCCTCACAAAGCCTCTAGGCAGGTCCCTGGGCCAGAGAGGGTCAGAAATTTGTCTGTGAACACACAGCAGGCTGGCAGCACACCTGGACGTACAGATTTCCAGTTCATCCTCTTCTGTGCCTCCCAGATGCCCATCCTGGGCCCCCGCCCACCCTTGCGACCTTTCTCTGTCCCCCTAGGGTCTATGGCTGCAGCCGCCAGGAGCCTGTGGTGGAGGTCCTGGCATCAGGCTCCGTCATGGCAGTGGTCTGGAAGAAGGGCCTGTACAGCTACTACGACCCCTTCGTGCTCTCTGTGCAGTCCGTGGCCTTCCAGGGTGAGGGGGTCGGGAGTCCCTAGGGAGAGGAAGAGGGCGGTGGCAGAAACTGAGGGTGCTCCCCTGGGCCTGCCCTTCACCTTCTTGGCTCTAGTTATGGTGGGATGGGGGAGAGGGAAGGTTCTAGAAGCGCCTCTACACTCTACTGCACCACCCTTCCCCCAACACACACACATTCTTCCTTTATTCTCGGTCCATTTCCCTCATCTTCTCCTTCACTCTCCTACATTCCCCATCTCTCCTCTCCCTGGTTTTTCTCTCCCTCAATTCTCACTCTTCTCTCTCTTTCATCTCTCTCCTGCCTTCTTCGATTTTCTTTCCTGAGTTTATTGGTTTTCTTTCCTGAGTGTATCGTTTTATCCCTCCTCTCATTCTCTTCCTGACCGGGCTCTGTGTCTCCTCTCGGGGCCGCTCCCCACCCCTTTTCCCTCTGTATTGACCCGAGGCTGAGCCTGGAGGGTGCGGTCTGTGGTCAGCAGGCCTGAGAACCTGGGATTCACCCCAGACAATCTTCTCAAACTGAACGTGAACCCACAGATCTCTGTGGAGATGGGTAGGGCGCTCAGGGGAGGCTGATTACACAGCATTTCATGGGAAAGGCTCTCCCCAGGGTGTCCACTGACTCTTCCCCAGCCACCACTCTCCTCCTGCTCTAGAACCCTTCCACCACCCGCTCTCTCAGGAAGAGCACACACACCTTCACACCCACTGGTTGTCTTTGGGCCTGCTTCCAGAGCTCTGGGTAGGGAGGGTTGTAAATAGGCTGCTATACCTCTTCCCACTCAGTTTCCTTTCCTTCTCCTGGTGTCAACCCCCAAGGTCTCCTGGCAGTGGCCCAGGTCCACAGGTGAACCTGCTGGGGTACTAGCTGCCCTCTGGGGGGTCCCTGGGGCTAAGAACGTGACAGAGCTGGCTCAGTTCCATGGGAGTCTCTGACAGCTCTAGGGGGAAGGGAACAAGAGCTTTTAGGGACCTTGACTCCATGGGGAGGTGGCAGGGCAGCTGGGGACAGCTCCAAATCACTCGCCCTCTCACTTTGTGATTTCAGCTGAGTCACTCTGCTTCTCTGAACCTCATCTTTGAAAAGGGGACTGATTCTCCTGCCCCCAACCCCCATAACTAAGGCTGTCACAGTAGTGAAAACACCCAGTAAATGGTCCAGTGCTGTACAGCAAGTGTTAATAGCTAACATTTATTGAGCACTTACTACATGTCAGGCTGTTTGAGTTTAAGCTGCTGTTTAATCCACTCAACTTCCTATGAGGTGTGTAATATTATTGTCCCCATTTTACAGATGAGGTAGCTGAGGCCCAAGGTCACACAGTCACACTCAACCACTAGACTTTACTGTTTAGTGGAAGCAGGGTTGGTGGGGTTACACTGCCTCCCCGCTGCTGAGAGGTGCAGTGGGGCGGGGCTGAGGGACCCTATGTAACAGCTCTTCTCTGGGCCCAGCCTGCGAGGTGAACCTGACCCTGGAGAGCCAGCTGGAGCCACAGGGCGTCCTCAGCACACCGTACTTCCCCAGCTACTACTCACCCAGCACCCACTGCTCCTGGCACTTCACGGTGAGCCCTGCACCCTACCCGCCCACCTGCTCTCAGCCCAGAGCACCCTGTGGACCTCTGGGGACCCTGGCTGGTAGGAGTGCACTGGCCTGCCTCTGCTGAAGCACCCACAAGGCTTAGCCTAGCTTCAGATCCCTCCGGGAGGGGGAAGGTGGGTGTGGCCACAGCAATGCCTGTTTGTTGAGTGACTGACCAACTTCAGCCCTGTGTTGGCAGACCTCCTTCTCCCTTTGTTATCCTGGGAGGTGGGGTCCCCAGACCAGCCACAGCCCGCGGGCTACCTGGTGACCAGCTCCTCTGTCACAGGTGCCCTCCCTAGACTATGGTTTGGCCCTCTGGTTTGACGCCTATGCACTGCGGAGGCAGAAATACGACCTGCCGTGCACCCAGGGCCAGTGGACAATCCAGAACCGGAGGTACCCACCCTGGAACCCCTTCCTCTCCCCACAGGTACGCCCCCTGGAAGTCCAAGGCCTGGGCCTCAGAGGAGCAGCACGGGACGAGGGCAGAGGCAGAGCTGCTCATGGCCCCGCCCTTTGATCGTGTCCCTGTCAGCCTCCCATCCTGGCCCCAGCCTCCTTTCCTGCCCCCATGGGTTCAGACACTCATTTGCCATCAGACACTTTGGATGTTGATCCTAGTTAGAGTGAAATGGTTTCATTTCCTTGGGTGCTGTCACCCCATCTGGTCCCTAATTCTTACACGAGGTGATGCGGGAGCCACAGGACCCGGCAGTGCCTTTCCCTAAACCACCCAAGTAGAACTGGAGGCCCCGCTTCCTTTATCCTGCTCTCTGCTCTTGGTTAAAATCAGGTGGCCTCCTGGCTGGAAAACTGCACACAGCCAGGGCCGATGATGCTTCTGTTACCCGAATGCTTTTCTTGCCCTTAACCCCACCGGAGACAACGTTTCTGAGGAAGAAGTGAGTCCCTTGGGGAGGTGGACAGAACACAGTGGGGCCGTGGCTGCAGTTTGATCAGTAGGTCAATGCCCACTGGGGCGGGCAACCTGGGGCTGCTGGTGGTCCCGACAACTGCAAAGGAGTGGGCTGGGCAGGGAGGCAGGGCGATGGAGATGGTGTGGATGTGCTGTCCCTTGCCTGGGGAGAGGATACTTACAAAGGGGGGCAGTGCTCCATGTCTAAGTGCTGAGCAGGAACTCTGGTAGAGAAAGAGAGAAGATGGTGGAGATTCAGGCACAGATGGGTGGAGATTCAGGTTGGAGGGGAGGGTCGAGAGGGGTGGGGGTGGCATGGAGGAGGAGCCCCCCAAGGCTCCACTGTTGGGGGCAGCAGCTTGGGGAGAGGAGAGGGATTTTGAAGTAGCCTTGCCAAGCCAGAGAGACCCCACCCCACCTGGGGTCCAAGGATGGAGAAGAGAAGATTCTATATCTAATAACAGATTGGGTCTCTGCCCTCCCTTCCAATGCTGGGGTCTAAGAGGCTGGGATTCTAATATGCAAGGTCTGACTTCTTGGCTTCACACATTTGAGTATCCAAAATTCCAGTAAACTAGAGCTGGAAGATTCTAGAACTCTGGAATGCTTGGATTCTGGAGTTGGTGTTCACATTCACTGACCCTTGTAGGTTGATCCTATTTGAAAACATCAGACAGACAAAGGTGACAGGGATTGACAACGCTCATTGACCCATCATCATCCTGTCTAGGTTTTTTGCAATTTATCAGGGACTGTGATTCAAATGAAAAAGAAGAAATGCCAGTGGCCCAACATGCTATTGCAGGGTGTGGTGGGGTGGTAACATCAGATGCTGGCCCTGTGCTGTTTGAGGAGCAGATGTCATTTTGTCCCACCAGCCCCAGCATGCTTGTGGGTGGCATTTTGGGCATGTCTGCCTTGATCCTTTATGGAGTTCCCTTGGGGATCCCTCTCCCCCTGCCTGGGGCCTGACCAGACTGAGGAAAGTTGGGCTCAGCTTCAGGAGCCCCCCAAGTGATCCTGAGAGTGGCCCATGATTCACAGCTCTTTGAGTGATGATCACGTGTTTTCCTACCATCCTTTCCACCGCAGAGCTGAATCTGATATCTGGGAAAGGGGCTAGGGAGGAGTGAGAAGGGCCCTGGGTCTGCTGTTCCTGCCCTTACCCCTGGCCCCCCACCCCACGCATGGCTTTTCCACCAGCCAGGAGCCGGGCCCTGGCACCAGACACACGCACAGCGGCACCCAGCCTGGTGCTCAGCACTGGCATTCACTTCATTGGCCCAATGGCCTGTGACATCCACAGTGTCATTATTCCATTTCCCAGAGAAGGGGCCTGAGGCTCCGTGGGATTCGGGGTGTCTGACGGGTCCACAGTCAGGGCCTCTCTCATACCCACCACCAGGAACAGTAGGACACATGACCGCCCACGCTGTGCTCCCTACTGAGAGCCTTCTTCTCCCCTCCCTTATGCAGCCAGGAGGGGCGGGCAAGGGGATGGGAACTGGGTGCTAGGGACTTCTCGAGGACCACAGATGGGGCAGTCTTAATCCAAAGGAATGACACTGCGATGGTGGAATTTCAGGCACTATGACAGATTCTAATGAGGTTGGCAGGTGGGTGGGTGGGTTACCCCTCCCAATGTCTCAAAGCATCACTGAGCTATAGAAAGTGTGAGCTGAACTGGCCCTCGAGCCCAACCCTCACCCATTGTACAGGTGGGGAGACTGAGGCCTAGAGAGGATTAAGGACTTGGCCTCTTGTCCTTGTCTTTTTGCCTGAAATGGCAGCCAGGTGGTGGGTGGGTAGGGGAGGGTAAGGCCTGATGGCCCCAGCACCCTCACCCCTCTCTTCTCTCCTCCCTCGCCTCCTCCAGCCTCATGGGGGTGAAGACTTGCCAGGGAGTCTGGCCATCTGGCTTCTGCATATAACTTTGAGGACACCATCTTCCTCATCTGTAAAATAAGGGGCTTAGGCCAGCCCAAGTTCCCAACTTTTAATTATTTACCCATCAGAGAAATGTCACCCTATATATTGTGTTTATTAGTTCCTAGTGAAATGTCATTGTGGAAAGAGCTTAGGTGTGGAAACCAGACAGAACAGTGTTCAAATCCTGGCTCCTCTTCTTCCCACTTGGCAAGGACTCACCTCTCCCAGCCTCAGATAACTCATCTGGAAAATGGGCATGAAATAGACCCAGGGAAGACTAAATGAGATAATGGATGGAGGACACTGCCTTCTGCAGGCCTGGAGAAAGTGCAGCTCCAGAAGGCGGCAACTATGGATGAATAACTGGCTCTCGATACTTGGTGCCAGGCAGGCACCAAGCTAAGGGGTTTGAGGTGCCATTTCCTTCATCCTCAACAAGCTAGTGAGGAAGCAGGCCCCCGTACTGCCTTCATGGACCACTGAGGAACCTGAGGCACAGAGAGGAGGAGTCATTTGCAGGAAGTCACCCAACGCGTAACTGGAGGAGCCAGAGTTGAGTAAGGCATGTGAGTGTAATACGTGTGCCTGCGTGCATACATCCATGCACGTATGTGTGCACACGTAAGTGCTCACACTCGTGAAGATTCTTCCCATAGAACCTCTGAGCAGCTGTGCCAGCTGTTCACTCTCTTGGCCAAGGCATTCCCGACCAATCTATTGGCACTCTGGTTAGAGGACTGACAGTTTGCTGTGTCTCTCATCAGCTCAGAGCCCAGTCTGGAAAGTCCCTTTCTATCTTCTGAATCTTTTATTAAGGGTCCAGGGTCTCTAGATGGAGACTCCTGTCCCTCTGCCCGTAGGCTCCTGCCCGAGTCTGAGTGTGCAGGGGAAGGCAGAGGCGTACCTCCAAACTAGAAGCACTGGACAGACTGTTTCCTCTAGTTACGATCTTTTTTGATAATGATCATTTTATGTAGATGCCGGGAAATTCTTTGAATGAGCATTTGTTGGAAAATCTGCTTGTGTGGGTGGCAAAGACATGAGAGGCCTGGGGAAGGGTGTAGATTTCCAGGCACAGGGTTTGTACGGAGGGGGAGTCACAGTCTCTGGGCCCAGAGTGACAAGGAGCAACAGAAGGTGGGTCAGGGACAGGGTGTCTTACCCCTTAGGTGCCAGCCTAGTGAGGAGAAGAGGCTGGTCTGGGCTCCCTTCACTGGCTGGGCAACCTTGGGCACGCCACCTCACTCCTCTGAGCCCTTTCTGCCTCCCCCCACCTCCCTGCTTTCTACCCAGCTTCTCCCGGTGCCCACTTGACCCTGGCTGAGGCCTTATGCCCTTTGAGTTGCCAGGAGGCAGGGGAGAGACTTGGCTTTGTGAGATTCAGCACCAGCTGCTTGGTTTCGCAGAACCCACTCTGGCTGGGCGTCACCGCAGCAAGGCTTCCCCCTTTCTGGGAACCTGCCTCTCGCCAGCTTCCTCTCCTGTGATGTCACGTTTCTTGTGATCTACCCAACTATTTCCACCTACCTCTCGCCAATGGGGACAGAACCACTGGCTTTTTCGGCCTGCTGGAGCACCCTTTGGCCTGGCCTGGCCCGGCTGCGGGGTGGCCCTTCTGCTCCCCTGAGCCCCGGAATGGCCAGCGCTGCTTGCACCTACCAAGGCTCACTAGGCATTGCTGAGTGTCTGACCCTGATAACGTCAGCAGCTTGCTTTCAAAGAAGTCATTTTCTCATATATTCCTTAAAACATTCTACAAGGGGGGTAACATCACCCCTATTTTACAGATGTGAAACCCGAAGTTTACTAAGGTTGAGCCACATGCCCAGGATCACACAGCTGCTTCATGTGGCAAAGCTGGGCCTCAAGTTCAGCTCTGCAGCTCCAGGTCCAGCTTCTGGCCACCATGTCAGATGCTTCTGTCCTCCCTTCTTTAGTGTTTGCCTTCTCTGACCCTTCTTCCCATTTAACCTGTCCTTAGGGAAGGGAATGCATGCATGCATGTATCCATCCATCCATCTGCCGGCCTTCCTTCCTTCCTTTCATCCACCACCTTTGCATGTATTCGTCTGTCATCCATCCACCTATGCTTTCATCCATCCATCCATCCATCCATCCATCCATCCATCCATCCATCCATCCATCCATCCATGCGTTCTTCCTTCTATCCATCCATCCATCCATCCACCCACTCTTCCTTTCTTCCATCTGCCCATCCGTCCATCCACCCACCGACCCTTCTTCTATCCATCCACCCCGCCAGCCACCCATCCAGTCTCTCTTGAATTTCTCCCTGTGTGGTGCTGCTGATATGCAAGGTTGACAGGTCCATCGGAGGCAAGAAGGAAAAATCTCTAAATCTAGAGAGGTGAGAAAGCTAGGCAGACCACAGTGCAAAAATGTGCCTTCAGCACTTGGTAGCTGAGATGAGATGGGCTCCACAGCCTTCAGACTTCTGGTGCTTCTTGGAGAGGGCTTGTGGGGGGAGGAGGTGGAGAGCTAGAGGATGTGTACCCTCTCCCAGAGGCTCTGCAGCAGGAACCAGGAACACAGATGTACAAAGCAGCCAGGCTTGTGTGTAGTTCCATGAGGCAAGCTGCTTGGGAGACAGTGGGACAGGCAGAGACCTGGTTTAGCAGGGCCACATGTGCCTTGCCTAATTCAGGTGGCCTCAAATACCAGCCAATGTTTCGGGGGCTTATTTTTCAGGAGAAGCAAGAATCTAAATGATTATGTGAAATTAGCTGGCCACTAAATTTGAAAAAATATTTAACACTTCATAGACTAAACAGACCATCTTTCAGTTGAGTCACAACCTGCCTCACTAGATTGCAGCTTCTGCCTTGAATTCTTGTCTGGCTCCTACTAACCAAGAAACATGTCCCAGAAATTCTGCTACCCCACCCCTGGCCCAAGCCTCCAAGGTGAGAACCAAATGCTGCCCAGACTGGGCAGGTTCCTGGGATACTGGGCTGAGCCATAGGCTGATTCTGGAATTCTCTCTCGGACGCCAGTAACGAAGACATCCTGTCCTCGTTAGGCGCTGGTGCCTTTCAGCCCCTGGCCAAGGCTTTGGGTGACCATGTAGGTCTCAAATTCTTCTAGATTGAAATGTTCCACTCCCCTCCAACCCGGCTCTGGTTCCTTCCCGTTTTTTTATAATTTTCAGGGACTGTGTGGAGATAGCACCCCTTTTCCCTGAACCTTAAGATGTTTAGAGATGCACTTGACACTTCATTTCCCCCTGCCAGTATTTTCCAGCCCCTAGCTGCCCCCAACACAGTTCTCTGGGGATAATAATCCATGAAACATTTGTTTATTCACTTTAAAACCGAACAAATGACAAAACTCCCTTGTTTTCTCAGTTTTAAAAGGACCAGGCTTGCTCGGGAGTGCCCCCTGGTGGTGTCTCTGGCAGCCTGGGCTGTGGGAGTTGGTGGAGAGTAGCGGTTCTCAAAATTTTCCACCTCAGGACTCCTTGACATTTTGTAAAATTATTGAGCACCCAACAGAGTTTTTATATAGGTTATATAATCTATATTTAAGTATTAGAAATGAAAGCTGAGAAAACTTAAAAATATTTATCAATGTGTTTAAAATAATAAGCCCATAACGTTTTAACATAAACAACACATTTTATTTAAAAATTACATTTTCCAAAACCAAAAACATGTAGTGAGACAAATGTTATAATTTAAATTTTTTTGCAACTTTCTTTAGTAGCTGGATTAATAGACCATAACTGGATACCCACATTTGCTTCTGCATTCATTTGGTTACTGTTTCATATATCATGTAGTTTCTGGAAAATTCCACTGCATCCTTGTGAGAGAGTGAGAGTTAAAAAGGCAAATGATAGCTGAGTATTATTATGAGCATAATTTTTACTTTGGACCCCCAGGGATCCCAGACTGCACTTTGGAAACTATTTGTTGATATGGGGGCAAGAATACGGTCACTGCAGCCAGACAGTGCAGCCAGAAATAAGGAGGCTATTTAGGCCAGGTTTGTGGGGGGACGTGGGGAACATGAGGGCTCAGCCCCCCTGAAGCTCATGTTGCAGTGAGAGTCAACGTTGCCCACCTCCCCCTGAGCAGGCGGAGTGGTCTTCCTGGATCCTCAGCAGAATGGATTCCGGCCCTGGGTGGACTTGCTTCAAGAACCTTGAAATCCTTGTACAAAGAGGCCTTTCCAAGCTGCTGCCAATGAAGGAGGGTTGGCTGAGAAGGTCCAACTGAGCCCAGCCCCCAGCCCCACACCTTGAGGTGTTGACATAGCCCCAAAGCTCATCCTCAGTTTTCACTGATTAACTCACTGATTAATTAATGGAACTAAGTGCTTAACATGTTTTAAAATTTCTGAGGAAGTACCTGGCCCCTGGGAATCAGGCGACCTGCTCTGTGGGATATTCCCAGCATGGAGCATTCCCACCTGCTCTCTTCACTTCCTCCAACCCTATCTGCTGGGCATTTTTGCCTCTCTCTCTGGAGATCTTTCAAACCATATTCTGTAAAGGTGCTCGTGTTTGCTCTGTGAGCGTACGCCCTTCCCTGTGGGGGCAACGTGTGAGCTTGGGGGGCTGACCCATTTGTTCGGTGAGGGTGTCCCACCTGGGAGGGCAGGGAACCCCATACTGCTCTTTGTGGAGGGTCCTGCCGCTCTGGGGTTGTGGCTGCGCCTGCTCCATGAAAGCTTGCCCATTTGCTCTGTGAGGCAAGATCCACCCAGATTCCCTGTGGGACGAGTGCCCTGTGCCCCCCACCCTGGAGATGGGAGGATGCCTACCTGTTTTCTGGGGAGAATTCTGTCTCTCTGCGGAGGTCCCACCACCTACTCTGTGGGGAAAAAAAGCATCTTCTTGGGAGGGAGGGGGTCCAGCAAGGTTTTAGGGGTGTTACCAAGGCTGGGGGGTGGTCTCACCACATGTGTCCATGCATGGAGAAAGAGCTGCCCATCAGCACTACGCTACACGTCCTGGAGCAGAACTGGTGCCCCCTTCATGCCCACAGGTCATAGGGAGACCACCAAGGCTGTAGAGGGAGGGACTGAGTGGGGGCACTGCTGCCTTCTCACTGGACACAAAGAGGACGTCCTCGCCCGTCTACAGAGAGCAGACAAGTCTTCTGCCTCTGCTGATACATGGAAGCCTTTTTGTCAGATCTCAGGTCAACAGAAATCAAATGTCCCTTATTTCATAGTGGAGGAAAGTAGGCTTGGAGAAGGGCACTGACTTGCTAGGTGAGGGGCCTAGAATCCAGACTGAATTTTATCCTTCAGGCAGTGGGGAGCCATTGAACGTTTGTCAGCAGGGCAGTGACATGGCCAGGCTGCTTTCTAGAAGATGACCTGGGGGTGAGCGGTCACCCAAGGGCGACCACAAGACAGAGGAGGAGGGGGTGGAGATGCGGGGGGTGGCTTCCCCTTCCTCCCCGGCTGACCTGTCCTTGCCCTGTCTGCACGGGGCCCAGGCAGTCCTTCCCTCGGACAGGCCCAGGTGGCCCTGAGTCTGTCTCTGGTCACCCCCAGGCTGTGTGGCCTGCGCACCCTGCAGCCCTATGCCGAGAGGATTCCCGTCGTGGCCACCGCCGGCATCACCATCAACTTCACCTCCCAGACCTCTCTCACTGGGCCCGGCGTGCAGGTGCACTACAGCTTGTACAACCAGTCAGACCGTGAGTATGGGCTGGCTGGCAGCAAGGCGGGCACCCCCGCCCCACAGCTTCCCCGGACTCTTTGCCATCCCTGGAAGCACCAAGAGGCTGGACAAAGGGTGTGTGTGTGTGTGTGTGTGTGTGTGTGTGTGTGTGTGTATGCCCACGTGAACACGTATGAGCATGCGCACAAATGTATGCAGCTTTGTGTGTCTATATGTGCAAGGCAGTCACGTGTTCACTAAGTGCACACACTCACACGTATCCGCATGTATGCTGCGTGCATGTGCCTAGACACGGATGTCCACAGGTACCATGTGCACAAGTGTGTGTTCATGTGGGTACGTACATGTGTGGCACACAGGTGCTGCATCTACAGGTGTTTTCGTGATGACACGTCCTAATGGTGCCCTCCCTCCCCCAGCCTGCCCTGGAGAATTTCTCTGCTCTGTGAATGGACTCTGTGTGCCGAACTGTGATGGGGTCAGGGATTGCCCCAACGGCCTGGATGAGAGAAACTGTGGTGAGCAGCCTGCCCGTCCCAGGCCTCCTCTCTCCTCACCTTCTCTGTGCTGAGCTGAGCCTGCCCTTTTGAGTAGAGACCCCCACCACGTGCAATTTCCAGCTGTCAGCATTCAGGAAGTGAGGATGTCTCTCAGTGCTGAGGTGGCGAGATGGAAGCACTGAGTGGGAAGTGGCTTTAAGTTCTGGCTGAGCCAACTGACTTTGGACAAGTCACTTCATTTCTGTTTCCACTAATGAAATAGGGTATCTCCCTGGGCTGCTGGGAAGCTCAGGTGTAAAGTAGCTGAGAAAGAGATTTGTGATTTTGACATGCAATACACGTTCTACAGGCATCTCGAAGTCCCAGCCGGGTTCCTCTGACTCCCTCCCACCTGCCCCTTTTCTGTGTCCCCACACAGTTTGCAGAGCCACATTCCAGTGCCAAGAGGACAGCACATGCATCTCACTGTCCAGGGTCTGTGATGGGCAGCCTGACTGTGTCAACGGAAGTGACGAAGAGCAGTGCCAGGAAGGTAGGCTGGGGCGTGACCAGGGAAACCAGAGGGAAACCAAAGAATGGGTCTCAGCCACACAGCTTGGCCCTTCTGTATGCTTCTTTGGCAAAGGTTTCTGCCCACTTGTCCAAATACTTACCAATTCATCTGTGCGTATGTCTGTATGTCCATGTGTCTGTCCAGCCAGCAAGCCATCTCCTGGCGTCTCCAACCAGAACTTGATTGTTTCATCGCTCATTCATCCATCCATTGGCCTGGCTAACCATCTATCTCCCTATCCACTAAGCTGTCAATCTACCCATTTATTGGATTACCCAACTACTTTTCTGTGTGTCCATTGTTCCATCCCCCATCCATCCATGAATGCTCGTATGCATGCATCATCCATTGATCTCTCTAACTACCTTTTTATCCATGATCTTTACATCCACTCAGTTATCCATCCTTCTAGTTGTTTGTCAGTCTCCCTACTGGACCATCAACCCACCCATTTGTCAGTCTTCTCAATCTCCTGTGTCCATTTTTTAACAATCCATCCATTCATCCATCCATCCATCCATCCATCCATCCATCCAACTGACCAACCAACCAACACTTGCAGACTACCGAGTGATAGGCAAGGCAGAGGGAGGAGGTGGGAGTAAAAGACACCAGAAATGTGGTCCCAGCCCTTCGGCAATGATCTGTTAGTAGGAAGACATGAGGGTGACTCTGTCTGCCCAATGCCTTCTGGACATTATGTTCAGTAGCACGTGAAGACTGGAGAGGGGGGAGGAGATTAGGCAAGGAAAGCTTCCTAAAGGAGGCAGGCTTGGAACTGGGCCTTGAAGAGAGGTAACATTCAAATAGGCAGGAAGAAAGCAGACCAGGCGAAGACCAGGTGTTGGATGAGAAAGTTCTTCACAGTGAAGACAATGAGGAGCAGGTGGGTGGCTTGGTATGGCCAGGACCTGAAGGACTGCCCGGCTACGAGGGGAGCCTTAGTCTGCTGAAGAGGCAGAGCTCTGCTCTTGTGAGCCTCGCCTGAAAGTGGAGGCAGGACCCTACGGTCAGGAGCCCCTGTCTGAGAGGGGAGACATAGCCTTGCTCTCAACAGAATAGCCTGAGGTGGGTGGGGGAGTGGGTCGAAGAGACCCCCTGCCTTTAGGAGACACTGAAGGAGCCTCAGGGCACCCTTCATTATGATCAAGAGACCCTTTACCAGTTTCCTCCTGGCCTCTTCCAGGCGCCATCTTCCCTGGGCCTTGCTTTGGAGGCTCCCTCGGGCTCAGGGACCCACCCTCTGTGCCCTGCCCCCACCCCCTCTATCCCAGGGGTGCCCTGTGGGACATTCACCTTCCAGTGTGAGGATCGCAGCTGTGTAAAGAAGCCCAACCCGCAGTGCGACGGGCAGCCTGACTGTAGGGATGGCTCCGACGAGCAGCACTGTGGTGAGCCTGCCCTGCCCGGCTGCGGGGGTCTCCCCCAGGGTGGGGTGGGCAGAAGACGCTGTCCACGCACGGGGCCCTAGCACGCGGGAGGGAAGGAGGTGGTGTGCACCCGGGGAGCTGGAGGGAAAGCTCACCGTTTGTTCACGTGTCTATCCTACCTTTGCTCCCTCCTCTCGGTCCTACCTACCTACCTACCTCTTTCCCTCCCTCTGTCCTCGTTCTTTCCCTCCACGTCTTTCCTTTTCTCTCCCCCATCCCTCCCCCGTGTCTCACTGACCTCTCTCCTGCCGCTCTACCTCTGTCCATCTTTGCCCTCGCCCACCCCCACCCCAGACTGTGGCCTCCAGGGCCCCTCCGGCCGCATTGTGGGCGGGGCCATGTCCTCGGAGGGGGAGTGGCCATGGCAGGCCAGCCTCCAGGTTCGAGGCCGGCACATCTGTGGGGGGGCCCTCATCGCTGACCGCTGGGTGATAACAGCTGCCCACTGCTTCCAGGAGGACAGGTGAGGGGGAGGGTGCGGGGACCGAGACCACGAGGGATGGGGTAGGGAAGGCCGTGATAGGGCGGGATGGTGCCTGAGCTCTCAGCAGACAGAGGGAAGGGTGGTGAAGAGCCCCCTAAACTGGTTGTTCCCACACTGGGGTTGTCCTGACTTTACCATGAACAACAGACTCTGTGGCCCTGGACAGGTTGTTCAGCCTCTCTGTGCTCTGCGTTTGGTATCTTGTTTTAAGTTGGGTCAGTGATTCATTCACTCATTCATCCATCCAGCAATATCCGTTGTGCTCCTGCTTTGTGCCAGGGGCTGTGCTAGACATGGGTACAGCAGAGAGCAGACTGCCTGGATTGGTCACAGGCCATGACCCCCTCCTCCCGGTGTGCCTCCAAGAGGGGACATCCCACCCAGCCTACGACATCTTCCCCATCTGCACGGTGGTGGGCTTACAATGCCCCTCTCCACCCCTAGACTCTTCTCCCCACACCCCGTCCTCTGCCCTGGGTCTCTATAGTCCCCAGCCAAGGGCCTGGAGCCACCAGGGCACTCTGTCCTTATCACATCCAGAACCAGACATCACGTCCTCTCAGTGCTGGAGACGAATCCTCAACCATCACCCCTCGGTCACCCTGCCTGCCCAGAGCCAAGCTCCCTTTTGCATTCTCTGCCCAGATAGCCGGGGCTATTTCTGAGTGTGGTCTGACCACCTCGCTCTCTTTCACTCCACCCCGGCTCTCCTCTGCCCACAAGGTAAAGAAAGACCTGAAGGCTGACCTGATATCCAGGGGTCTTCGAGGTCTATTCTCTGGCGATTCCTCCACATTCAACTCCCACCCCCTCCTGGTGAGGACTAACGAGTCTCAGCGAGTTCACAGCAGCCTAGTCAATAAAGTGTGCAGATAAAAAGGAGAAAAATACCTGCCATTGCCTGGCACTGTGCTCCTTTTTTACAGTCTTACTGAATTAAGAACACGGGAGTAGCAGATGCCATTCCCATTTCACAGATAAGGAGACTGAGGCTCAGAGAGGCACACACATATCTAGGAATGCTTGTAGCTGGCTACCCTAAGGGTCTGGAATGGGCGAGGCTGCCGCTGCATAGCACACCCTCCTCATCCCCAGCATGGCCTCCCCGGCGCTGTGGACCGTGTTTCTGGGCAAGGTGTGGCAGAGCTCGCGCTGGCCGGGCGAGGTGTCTTTCAAGGTGAGCCGCCTGTTCCTGCACCCATACCACGAGGACGACAGCCATGACTATGACGTGGCCCTGCTGCAGCTGGACCACCCGGTCCTGCGCTCGCCCGCCATTCGCCCCGTCTGCCTGCCTGCGCGCTCCCACCTCTTTGAGCCGGGCCTGCACTGCTGGATTACAGGCTGGGGCGCCCTGCGTGAGGGTGGTGAGCAGGCCTGCGGGGAGGGCAGATGGGGGCGGTGGGCCTCCCCCAACATCTAGTCTGGAGGGGACAGGGCAAGGGGCTCCAGGGCTCCACTCCTGAGGCCTGCTGGTCCTGGGATAAAGTTGGGTTGAATTTCACAGAAGGAAACAATCTTTTACCACCCGTGGGCCCCTGTCCTCCTAGCTCTTCCCTTCCCCTCCTATGGGCATTTAAGGAGAACTGAAGTCATGGAAAGTTATCTTGGGGGATACGTGTGGGGTAAAGGGGCAGGTCAGGGACCCCACAGCCCACAGGCAAGCTCCAACCCTCTGCTCCTTGGATGTAGGGGGCAGGGGGATAGAGATATGTGTGTGTGTGGTGGGGTTGGCAGGAGACACTCTTGATTAAGGTTGGATTTTAGAGGGACATGATTTCACTTAATCTACCTAATAACCTTAGGGGTGGCCATTATGGTCCCATTTTATGGATTGGGAAATGGAGGTTGAGACATTTAGCCGTTGCTCAAAGTTACATAGCCAGAGGGAGTTGGAGCAGAGACTAGAACCCAGGATTGCCTGACCTGAGCCCTTGCTGTTCTTGCTACTGCCTCTCAGAAATGGGGATTCTCCCCTTCCTACCTAAACTGACCAGAGCTGGCCATACCTAGAGGCTACCTCTCAGTTCTGTGAATACAGGCCTGGGTTGGCAGAACTACGGCCATGCCCTGCACCCTTTGTGGTGGTGGTGGCTTTAAAAATGCATACAGTGATTTACAATCTGGAAGCAGGCAGGACTGTAGAGCTCATTTAAAGGTGGGGAAACTGAGGCTCAGATGAAGTGATTGACTTGTCCAAGAGGATGACGGAAAAGAGTGGGAAAGCAAAGATTGGTTCACTCACTCATTCATTCATTCGTTCAATGACACATGTTGAGCACCTACTATGTTCCAGCCATCGAGTTGGGCTAAGGGGATACAAAGACGAAAAGAGATTCTTCTTCAGGGAGACAGACAGTGCTAAGAACTGCTAAGACCTGGAAGGACAGGTGCAGGCAGCCTAGAGGAGACGCCTACCTAGGCGGGGTCAGGGAGGCTTCCAGGGGAGGGGCAGGCTAAGCTGAGGCTTGGAGGATGAGTGGGCAGTGTCCTGAAGAAAGAAGAAAGGCGTCCCCCATAAGGGTCAAGTGGCCACCCAGGGAGCTCTGAGAACACCCAGCATCAGAGGAAAGCCCAGGGCAGATGGATCTGGGTGATGATTGGCAGGAAAGATAGGCAGGGCCTCTTGGGCCACTGTTAGGATCGTACGTGAGCCAGGGGTTCACCTCTGACCTGTGCTTTAGAACCACCTGGGTTGGTTCTTTAAGAAAAATACCAATGCCCAGGCAAACAGACCATCTTCAGGTGGGACCAGGCACAGTGTATACTGAAGCTCCCAAGGGGTTCTACACTCATCCCTTGTGGGGAAACACTGGGCTGGACAGTGGGGAGATGCTGATGAGTTTTACGGGGAGAGTGAGGGGTCAGAGGTAGCCCTGGAAAATTCCCCTGGGGCAGTCACAGAGCAAAGGGAAAGCAGCCAAGAGGCCTCAAGCAGGAGGAAGGAGGGGAGGAGACTCTAGTACAGATATGCTTTGGGTGGCGCTGTGTCCCATGGACTGCTCAGACGAGTTGCCAGAACAGTGACCATGAAGTGGAGCGGCAGGGGCTGGGCAGGGTAGGAGAGATGAAGGGTCTCCTGAGAAGCGAGGGAATAATAGAAGAGCGGGGGCTCCTGCGTACCTCAGATCTTTTCACCTCTGCCCTTGACCCTACGTGGCAGGTCCCACCAGCAATGGTCTGCAGAAGGTGGACGTGCAGCTGATCCCGCAGGACCTGTGCAGTGAGGCCTATCACTACCAGGTGACACCCCGTATGCTGTGTGCCGGCTACCACAAGGGCAAGAAGGATGCCTGCCAGGTGACTTCCGTGGGGCTGGGCGAGAGGGAGAGGGTGACACTGATATCCCCCAGGGCCTGGCCTTTCGCTCACATTAGCTTGCTGCAGCCCCACAGGCTCCCACAAGGTGGGGGTGGCTGTGCCCACTTTACAGATGATGCAACTGAGGCTCGAGGTGGTTGAGAGACTTGCCCCCAGTTGCAGGCCACCAATCAGAAGAGACCCATGGCGGTCTGAGGCTCAAACCCAGTTCTTTTCCTTGTTCCTTGCCCACCGCGAAGCGCTTTGCTCGGGGTGACACAGTAGAAAGGACTAGAAGAAGCCCGCAGAACGAGGCAGAGGTGGATGGAGCATGGGGACACACATCCTCAGTCCCAGGACAGCCAGGACCCGCTGGAGGCCCGGCCAAGCTGCAGGGGAAGCAGAGGCTTCCAAAGGCGATGTGACTTGCTTGCTGTCACTCAGAAAGCCCCCAACAGTCAGAAGCCTCGCCTGGAGGGGGAGTCCCCTTACCCTGATGCGGCCTTGTCCCTCCTCTCCCCTTTTCAGGGTGACTCCGGCGGTCCACTGGTGTGCAGGGAGCCCAGTGGCCGCTGGTTCCTGGCGGGCCTGGTCAGCTGGGGCCTGGGCTGCGGCCGGCCCAACTACTTTGGCGTCTACACCCGCATCACCGGTGTGATTGGCTGGATCCAGCAGGTGCTGACCTGAGGCGTTCCCACCAGCGGAGTAGGGCCCACCTCCCAGACTCAGTGCTCAGGGCAGCCACCAGGGGAAGAAGGATTCTGGGGCGGGAGGGCCCTTTGGAAGCAGGAGGTGGCGTCCCCTCCCCCAGCCTGCTCCCTGACACCGCCCGGAGAGGCACAAGGCGGGAGTAGGGCCCTTAGCTGGTGGTCCAGACTTCCCTGGAGGACCCGGATGGTCACCAGGCCCAGCTGGTGGGTTCATACCCAGCCTGTCACCTCCTCATTCCCTCTCCTCTTTCCCTTTCCTCCACTGCTGACTTTGGGGGGAAATGGTTCAGCAGCAAAAATGCACTTCCAGGTCCCAGCAGGAGTGTCTGAGTCCCTCACGCCCACCCCTAATGCAGTATGGGCTGTCCGGGCAGCACCCTCTCCAGAGGTCCGATTCCAGCCTGTGAAGCCCCCAGCCTAACTTGAAGGGGGTGGGGGTGGGGTGCTCAGAACACTGGAGATAGCCAAGTGGGCCAGCTGCCACCATGAGCCAAAGGGTGGGGTGCTCGGGGGTCCAGGGTCCTCACCTCACCCCTACCTGCCCCCCAGGCTTCTCTCCCCTGGAGGTGAGTTCAGCTACCCTGTGGAATAAAGCCGTCTGATCCAAGACCCTGCTCTGGGGATTGAATGGGGCCCTGGGCACCAACCCTAGTCCCAGGAGCAACCCCAGGAAGGCGGTAGTTTGGTGACCCTCAGGTCAGAGTGAGGGAGGGGACAAGTGATGGGCTCCTTCTGGAACCCTGAGAGGAAACGGGGGCTCAGAAAGGCTCACAAACACCCCCATGAACACAGCAGGGGTTCGGACAGGAGCCTCATGCAGAAGTCCTGTCTCCTGGCTCCAGTGACCACTTCCCCCACCAGCGTGACACTCACCCCCTTTGCCCTCTTGGAGTCATTCATTTGGCAAGCATCTCCCAGGTTCCTTCTGTGTGCCAGGTACTGTGCTGAGGCCACAGACACGCACAGAATTTGGTTCCTGATCTCAGGGGTTAGGGATGACAATCCAGTGTGAAGAGGCTTTGGGATAGCCTCTAACTTGGGAAGTCAGAGGAGGCTGCCTGGAGGAGGTGCGACTTGAGTTGGGCTTCCAAGGTAGCCAAGGTCATTCCAACTAGGGGCACAGCATGTGCCAAGGTATAGAGTTCCAAAAGAACGTGGCATATTAGGGAACAGTAAGCTGTTTTTAGTTAAAGAGAGGTTGAGTGGGGGAGGATTAAAGAGGAATTGGAGAAGGACAAACTGAGCTCAGATGACAAAGAGCTTGGAGTTGAGCTAAGGACTTGACCTCGGTGCCCTGGGGAGCCATGGAAGGCTCTATAGCAGGGGAGTGACACACAAGGAGATGCACATTCTTTTCTTTTGTTAAAGATTTTATTGGGGAAGGGAACAGGACTTTATTGGGGAACGGTGTGTACTTCCAGGACTTTTTTTGCAAGTCAAGTTGTCCTTTCAGTCTTAGTTGTGGAGGGTGCTGTTCAGCTTCAAGTTGTTGTCCTTTCAGTCTTAGTTGTGGAGGGCGCAGCTCAGTTCCAAGTCCAGTTGCCGTTGCTAGTTGCAGGGGGCACAGCCCACCATCCCTTGCGGGAGTCGAACCGGCAACCTTGTGTTGAGAGGATGCGCTCCAACCAACTGAGCCATCAGGGAGCTCAGCGGCAGCTCAGCTCAAGGTGCCATGTTCAATTTTAGTTTCAGGGGGCACAGCCCACCATCCCTTGTGGGACTGAAGGAGTTGAACTGGCAACCTTGTGGTTGAGAGCCCACGGGCCCATGTGGGAATTGAACCTGCAGCCTTTGGAGTTAGGAGCACGGAGCTCCAACCACCTGAGCCACCAGGCCTGCCCTAGATGCACATTTTCAAACCACCACCGGCACCAGTGTGGAGGGACTGGGAAGCAGAGGCTGGTGAGGAGGTCACTGCCCAACTCCAGGCAGGAGCATGGGGCCTGCACTGAGAAGAGCAGTGGGGATGGACGTGGGATGGAAGGACCCTCATTATCCACCAAGTGCCTCAGTGGATGGGGTAGGGTGAGGGAGGAGTCACCCAGGACCACTCCCAGGGGTCTGGCCTGAGCAGCTGGCCAGTGGAGGACCTACTGCCTGAGCTGGAGCACCTCGGGAGGGAAAGGCTGTGGGAAGATGTCGTGAACTTGGGGTGCCTGTCATGAACTTGGAGGGAGGTGTCCAGGAGGCAGGTGGCGCTTGAGAGGATTGGAGGGGTTTCAGAGCCACCACCTATGGAAGGCGACAGAGGAGACTGAGGAGGTTGGGGAGACAGACACCGCAGAGGGGCCCAGAGTAGGAGGCTGGAGGGGAGGGGAACTGACAGGGGTGGAGTCTTAGCACCCAAAGCCTGAGTCGGGAGCCATGGGGCCAGGCCCCGGGTCACTGGTGCAGTGGTGGAGGTGACAAAGAGGGAAGTCAAGTGTGGACAAGCCTTTCCTGAAGCCTAACTGAGAGGGAAGGAAAGGGAAGCCTCAGAGACCTAGACTTGAGGGAGTTTTAAAGATGGAGCTGCTACATGTGGCAGCGGGACACAAAAAGTGAGGTCAGCTTCAGCAAGCAGAGTAACCCAAGGGGAAGTAGTGAGGCCCCCAGACTGCTGAGTGGGTGGGGGAGCCTCGCCTGGCCCTGGGGAGGGCCTCTGCCTAGGGGACCACTGCTTTGCAGGGGGTGTCCCCCAGCAGTGCTAAACTAAGCAAGGTGGACAGTCAGCAGGACTAGGGAGGGGAAGGAACTGGCCAGGTGGGGTGGGGACAGAGTCCTGGCTGGGTAGGAAAGAGAAGCCCGGGTCCAGGACACTCTGACAGAAGGCGGCGTGGGTACCTGGGTGTTCTTATTTCCTGGGACCTGGGGCAGAGGGTGGAGAAACAGGGAGGGGTGGAGGTGACCAAAGGTGTCACGGCAGGAAGCAGAGATGTCCTGGGGGTTAGGATGGAACAGTAGGGGCCTCGGGCAGCACACGATGAAGCCAGCAAGCAGAGAACAGTCTGAACAGTGGGCTGAGTCTGGGAAGCGGGATGGCAGAGAGCCGGGCTTGGGAGGCCCCGGCTGCCCGGAGGCAGGAAGAGACTTGCATGACTCTAAGAGCTGGGCCTTGGACGTCAACCGGTCCAACCCCTCACTTTATAGACGACACTGAGGCCCAGAGAGGGGTAGGCACTTGCCCAAATTCCCCCAGCAAGGCAAAACTGGTTATCTTCAGTGTCTGGCCACTGGGCAGAGGATCCAGCCATCACGCCTGCCCCCTACACACTTAGGAGAGTGACAACAGGGCAGAGTCCCCGGGCTTTAGGAAAAGGCCCCGTTACCTTTGGGTCGTCTACCCTACCTTGAGTTTAGCCCCTATCCTCAAAAGTGACCCAGAGAAAGAGAGGGAGACGGCCAGCCTGGCTGTTTCTTCAGGTTTTATTACACGGTGGGGTCATGGGGTCGGACACAGCTGAGAAGTCCAGCCAGGAAGTCATAAACGCAGGAGGTCCCCTGGGCAGAGGAGGTGTCCCCCTCTCCCTCATCACCAGTTCCTGAGTAGTCCCACTGTCCCTGCTGGGCCCCTGCCTGCCTCCTTCTGGCCAGGGCACTCTGCCCCAGCAGTCCAGGTGAAGGCCCAGTACCCCCCCTCCTTCCGACAGAGCCAACCCCACCCCCTTCACCCCCCACCCATACCCGAATCTCATCTGGAGCTAAGCAGGTCCCTCCCCCTTGAGGGAAGGGTGAAGGGGGGTGTGCCCAGGGTGTGGCGCTTACACTCCTCGAGGGAGGGCTTTCTGAGACCCTGCTCCTCTAAGATGGAGCCTCACAACAACCCTGTGAGGTAGGTGAGGGAGACTAAGGCTCAAGGAGGTGATGTGACGGGGTCAGGAGGGATTGTATCCGCCATGCAGCTAGGGGTCTTGGGGGAGGGGACATAGGGGCCGGGAAGACACAGCTGGACAGAGCCACACTTTGGCCACAGGCAGGTGGCTCTGCCCAGGGGTCCCAGGGCCCACCCCGGAGGCAGAGGCAGGTCACAGCCCCGCAGGTGTAGACAGAGGTGGCAGCGGGAAGAGAGCTTCCTCCACCTTGAGGTGGGGGCCCACCCCGTGGTACAAAAATAAAGGACTTCAGATCGGAACCCCAAGTCCCTGGAGGTGATCTGGGGCCTCACATCCGGGTGCCTCTGGCTTGTAACAGCTAGAAAACAAGAGGGGAAGGGGCAGGGGGACGGGGTGGGGTGGTCAAAACACCGGGAGGGGGATGAGGGGGTCGGGGCCAGTGAGGAGGGGGTGATGTGGGGCCAGGAGAGGGTAGAGAGGAGATTGAAATGGAGGAAGGGAAGGGTGGGGGAGACAGGGAGAGAGAAAGAGGTAGGTGAGTCACAGGGTCCCTTCTGGGAGGAGGGAGAGGGGCTGAGGCCCAGAGAAGGTGGACTCAGAACCCAGGAGGAAGGGGAGCAGGAAGGAGACCCAGCTTGCCTGTCACAGAGCCCATTGCCCCATCCTGGGTTGGGTGGTGGCTGCCTAGTAGGCCAGATTCTGTCAAGACTCTGGCCTGGAGATAGGGGTGGGGGTCAAGGCCAAGAGAGGCAGGTCAGAGACAGCAGCTATCTGTTCCCATTTTAGAGGCAACTAACATTTTAGAAAGGGACAGTGACTTGCCCAAGGTCACACAGCAGGCAGACAAGATGGAGTGGGTTGTAGGCACTCAGCCAGGGCTTTTCCTGCACCACCCCCATCCTTAGCCGGCTCCGGCCCACTGTTATAGACCAAGGGAATCCAAGTATGGCCTGTCCTTTCCACCCCACAGAAACAGGGAACCCAGTGCCATGAGGCTGTGATGCAGGAACTCCTATGTGTCGGGGTGAGGCCAAGGTATCTGGCTCATCTCCCTCCCCTCCTTCCCAGCCCAGCTCTGGTGCTGACGGGCAGGTAGGAGTTTCCGCCCCCCAACTTTCTTCTCCTCTCAGAGCCTCACACCCAAGGCCAAGATAGGCTGAGAAACTGGTGAGGGGAGAAAATCGGCCGAAACTTTGGTCCAAGTCCAAGGAACAAGAGATGAGTACCCTCCTGGCTTCCGCCCCTCCCTCCAGCTCTGCCAAGCTACAAACCAGGGATGGCAGCTCTGGGGGCGAGCGAGGGGCCGAGGAGAGGCCCTCATTGTAAGCGCAGCCTCAGGTCTGAGGGGTGCAGACAGGAACCTGCAAGGAGGAAACGTGAGGAGGAGGCGAGGAGGTGAGGTGCCGGGGTGGGGTGGCCCAGCCTCAGAGGTGCCCGGCGGGGCCGGTGGGCCCCGAGGAGGTGCAGGGACACCCCGCCTCCCCAGGCCGGGAGGCAGGAGCTGCCAGAAGGGGTGCAGGAGGCGGCAGGCAGGATGCTCTGAGATGCAGGGCCGGGGCGCCCGGGTGGAGGGCACGGGGGACTGGGAGCAGGGTGGCCCCGGGATGGAGGTGTGAGCAGGCAGAGAGAAAGCCCGGACAGGGGCAGAGAGGGAAGAGGCAGGGTGCAGATGAGATCCAGGAGGAAGAAGAGGTGCATGAAGATGAGGCAGGACCTCCAGCGGGAAGCGGAGGAGGAGCAGGCGGTGGTGGGAGGGAGAAAAGGTTAGCGGGATCCTGAGATGACTGGGCTGCAAAGAGAAAGTGAGAGAAGGGATGGTTATGCAGGTGAGGCGCCAGGCAGGCGGCGGAGCTGACCCTGGCGGCCCGCCCCCCAGCAGCCCCCGGCCCCCCGGGGTCTGCGGCTGGCTCCAGCAGGGGCTCCGGCTTGCATGAGCAATCATTCTCCTTGGGGGTTGGCTGCACCTTTCTCCTGTGTATCTGCCTCCACCTGCACCTGTTCCACCTCCACCTCCTCCTGCTCCTGCTGCTGCTCCTCCTCCAGCTGCTCCTCCGTGCTCTGTGAACCAGCGGCGGACCCAGGGAAGAAAGAGTGGAGAACTAACGAGGGGGCCTGCGGGCGGCTGTCCCCACGGGCCCCAGCTCCGGGCGGGCGGGCGGCCTAGATGAAGAGGGGCCTAGCAGAGGGAAGGGCTACCGCCAGTGTCCCTTGGCAAGCCTGGGATGGGCCTGGAGAAACCAGCAGGGTGGGCCCTGCTGGGATGTTCACAGGGCAGGCTGGGTGAGGGGGGGAAGGGGACCGGGCTGGGTATGCGGCTGGGTCCCTGGAGGGGTACCTGGGAAGGCCTCAGTTTAGGAGGGCTGATGAGAGTCGGAATGAGGTCAGGGGAGATGCCACTCCTGAGGCTTTGGCCCACAGAGGCAGAAGCAGCAGGTTTACTCTCCACCCTTCCAAGGCAGTGCCAGGCACTGGCCCCGATGGGGGTGGGTGGGCAGGGGAAGTCACAGGACGTAGAGACAGACAGACAGGAAGCCAGAGATTATATGTTTCCAATGCACAGGGATAGGCCCCAGAAGAAATGGTCTCCCTTCTTCCCAGCCTGGCTTGCTGCCTGTTCCACTGGCCCTAGAGAAGGCCCTTGAGGTTTCCAAACAGCTCTGGGTCCAGGGTGGACCTCTGCTCAGGCCCCTCCCCACTGCCAGCTGAAGCTGCCTCACAGGCCAGGGTGGAAACCCAGGGCTGGACCCCACAGGGCTCCTGACCCCTCTCCTGTGGAGTGCCGGAGAAGGGGGCCTGGGAAAGGCGCGGGATTACCACATCTGACTTCCCCGCCCCAGCCCAGGCCCACTAGGGACATTTGCCCGCCCCTGGGAATAAAATGGCAATTTGGATCCCAGAAGTTCCAAGTCCGACGGCACCAGAGAGGACATGGTACATCCTGCTCACTTCTCAGAGAACACAAGAGGGGACGGGACTTGTCCAGGGTCACACAGAGCAGGCACGCCATGCCCAGACTCCTACTCCAGAGCACCCCCTCGTACCACGCTGCTCCGTGGCCACCATGTGACTACCATTCAAGTGGCATCTAAGTCACTGTTGCTGCTCTCTCGGGATGGTCCTATCTCACTGCTCCCCCAGCCTGGGCCTGAGTAACTGGCATGAGCAGACAGGACCTTGGGTGGCATGGGATGGATGGCATTGGCTGTGACCAGGAGTTATGCGTGTGCAGCAGGAGGGAGAGAGAAGCAGGGATGGCTAGGCGGATGGCAGGGAGGAAAGGGAGGAAAAGGGAGGAGGCTGAGTGAGGTTGGGGGGCTCACCTTGGTTTTGCGGCTCGAGTCGGAGCTCAGCCCGTGTGGGGAGCTGTGGAGCTCCTTAGACACCACACACAGGAACTCCGCCTGGTCCTCGCTGCCGTAGTTGTAGGAGGAGCCAATATTCACCAGCTGGAGGGAAGGTGCACGGGGAGAAAGATGATAGGTCGGGGTTGGGGGACAGTGGGGAGGGAAGAGGTAGACATCAGTACTTGTCAAGATACCAGCTTGTGTCCTGATCTGGCTCATCGCTGGGTTTCTAGAGGATACCACTCGGGGGCTGAAAGTCAGTCTCCTCCCCTTCCCCTACCGACACCTCTGGGGTTATTTCCAGAGCAGCTTCCACACCTGCCTTGGCTGGGCCTGTTCCCTGGAAGGCGGCAGTATCACTACTGCTCTTCTTAACCCTCATCCCCACCCCAGCCCAGATCTAGCAGGCCACTTCCTAAAAGCAGGAGGCCTGTAATGGGCAGGCTGTCACCTTCTGTCCCAGAGGTGCTTGAAGCAACCCTAGAACCAGGTTGGCATGGTGGAGCCCCAGAGAATATTCTGTTCATTCTTAAAAGCAGAAGTAGAACAGGTCACCCACTTCTCAGGTCAGAGGGCAAATGACCAGTGGCCCCTGACCTACTGGCTCGGCTTCAGAGAATCCATGCAATTGCCAGACTCTCGGGTAGGCTCTCAAAGGTGGCCCCACCTACGTTCTGAGGTCCCTAGAATAACCACACCCACAAGAGGCCCCCTGTGGTTGATAAAGGCCCTGCACAAGACGAATTTCACTCAGCCCTCAGGGACCCTCATTCAGCAGCAGAGAGAAAAACATCAGCCACTTTGGCAGAGGAGGCTTGGAGAGGTGGTAACCTGTTGGAAGTTCCACAGCCAGGAAGAATGGGATAGGAGTTAGAATCTGGGATCCCGAGGTGTCCCTGGGGTCTCACAGACTTAAATACTTCTAATTATTTGCATGATGTCAGCTCATTCCAATGTCTAGAGTCCTGCCCTGGGCTAGAGACTTTATCAGTGATCCTTCTAGTCCCACAAAACATAAGGAAACTGAGGCCCAGAGCAGAGTCCTGACTTGCTCAGGATCACATGGCAGGTCACTGTGAGGCCTAGATGTGAATTGGGCCTCTGACTCCTGGACAGGGGCCCCTTCCTCCACATTGCCCAGCCTCCTCCCTTCTTCAACCTCCATGTGCAAGGGAACGTGGGTGGGTGTGGATAGAGGCCTAGCCAAACCCTTCTCCTCCTCTAAGGGCAAATTTGACCTCAGGTTAACTCGCTGGCTCTGTTCCTCTGGAAACCTGAGACAGGTGAGACATCAGCTGTATTACTAAGGCAACAGCGCTTACACTAAAAACTCCTCCTGAGGGGTAACCTGCATCTGGATTGGGAGGAACTAGAGGGCACTACAAGGGAAGTCGCTACTCTGGGCTTCCCTGAATGTGGCAATGTCTGTACCTCGACATGTGCCTTGCGAGGACCCTGGAAGCTGTGCCTGTGGAATTGTTCCAGGAGCTGTTGACCCAAGGTGGACTCCACTCACCTGTGTGGATCTTGACTCCTTGTACCTGAGTGGTCACTTGGGGGCCAAAGAGTCACTCATACTACCGTCTAGACCGCCACCCGGGTACTGTGAGGACGCCCACGAGGAGGACGTCCAGAGCTGCCCTGCGGCGAAAGGGGCTTCTATCCTCCCTCCATCTTGGTCAGTCTGCCGCCAAGCGTGGCCTTGTCCAACCCTGTTCAGTTTGACTTAAGAAGACCCCCTGGGTGGGGGCGGCAGTGGGGAACCTAAGGCTGGGGCTGCAGGAAGGGAGGGGCCTGCTTTGCCCGGAGACTGGGAGGTCCCAGGTGTGGCCCCCAGGAGCCCCGCCCACCTGCTCAAAGCGCCAGCCGTCAGACATGGTGGAGACCATCTGCGTGAGCTCTTCCTCCTGACACTGCAGCACACGGTACACATGCTTGGGCGGGACCTGCGGGCAGAGGGGAGGTGTGGGAGCCACGGGCACCCCAGCAGGGAGACGAGCACCTGCCTTCCCCCCAGCTTCTTTTGTCCCCCCCATGCCACATACCCCTAGACGGAGAGAAGGAGGGGAGCGGGCAGGGTGGGAAGACAGGAGTCATGTTCTGAGACAGGAGCTACGTGCGGAGCACTTGACAGTCACGATCTCACTCTCCCCACTCTATGAGTTATGTGATTTTCACGGAGGCTCAGAGGGGGTTAGGTACTTGCCCAAGGTCACCCAGCCTAAGAGTGGCAGAACCAGAACTGAAACACAGGTGATACAAGAGGGAAGGGAGCGGCTTGGGGGACATGCTGGGTCACTAATTGAGGCAGGCCCTCCAGGAGACATGGAGCCTCCCCCCTTCAATGTGGGGCTAGGAGATGGTGCCTCACTACCTGTCCCTTACCCACCACCTCTCCCCAGTGGTAAGCTGAGAATCATTCCAGCTCTTCCTACAGACTGGTCACGGAGGCCCAGGGTCCAAGCTCAGGAATGCCAGCTCCAGTAACTTGTGCTGTGCCCACCAGGGGACTGCCTGATCTCACAAAATAGACAATTCACTAACCCTGCACTGACCCTGGCAGGCCCCTCTATACCCACCCATGGACCCCGTTTTGCCTGTGAGGAAGGGAAGGGTGGGCCATTCTCAGCACCCCTGTATTCCACAAGGAGAAATCAAGATCAAGAGAGCAACGTGCTTGGCCCAAGTTCACACAGTGAACAGATCCAAGGCAGGGATAGAACCAGTGTCCATCTCCCAGGCTGGGCTTTGCTGGGCGGTCTGGGGGCTGGACAACCACCCCTCCCCTTATAGGATAGCTCAGCCTCCCCAAGGAAAACACTGTTCCTCTTCTGCCAACCTTTCTCCCACCTCCAGCGCTCTCTGCCCACCTCCCTCTTGCCACCACCCCCTGCTCTGGCCACAGATGCTGCCCTGCTGCTCCCCTGCTCCCTGACCTGCGTGACGGTGTAGTCCTTCTCCTCCATCCGGTCTTTGATGATGCGGATCAGCGGGCCGATGTTGTAGAACTCCGCTTCTTCCAGGACCCCTGGCATACAGAGCCGCCCCCAGGTCACGCCCACTGTCCCCAGGCCTTGTTCTCCCCTTATCCCCTCCACCTCCAAACCCGCCTTCCTGCTCCAGTCACACAAGGTGACTCTGAGCTCAGGGGTCAAGCAAAGGGGATATTTCTTTCCTTGGATCCCACACTCCTTGTGGAAGGGGCGAGATGCCGCCATTCAGGGGTCCAACATTCTGCTGTATAGAGCATGGTGACCAAGGGGCGCCTGCCTCTCCCCTAATTGGGGGCTGCCTTAAGGCTCGTTGGGACTGGGCCCTAGGACGCCACAATGAGAAGGGCTCTGGTTGACCCCCTATTTCATGTTCCCATTTGTGAAGCACATGCCAAGTGCCAGGCACTGTGCTAGGCATTTTCCATTCTTTATTGCAGTGAATTCTCAGAAATAGAAGTAGGTGCTTCGTCGCCCCCATTGAACAAATGGGGAAACTGAGGGCCAGAAAGAGAAGCAGCTTGTCCAAGACCCCACAGCCAACAAGCAGTAGAGCCTGGGATTCAAACTCAAGGTCCTGACTTCACAGCCCGCTAGAAATGCATAATCCTTGTGCATGAGTGCAAAACCCCTCCTGTGCTCAGCACAAGCCCCGAGGACATGGGGCAAGCAGGCATTATCATCCCCATACAGTTAAGGGAACTGAGTCTTAGAGACTAAGCGAGCTACCTCTCCAGTGAAGTGGCGTGACCCAGACCTGTGGACTCCCCAAAGCTCCTTCAGGGCAAGGACCCTTCTGAGCATTTCCAGAATTGGCCTCTGGGCTCCCTGGGGACAGGGCCCATGTCTGATCTACCCTGTTATCCCTGGTGCCCATACAAAGCAGGGAGTCAGTACTGCTGCTGCCTGAGTGTCCCTTGTGGAGCCCTGCAGATGACAAACAACTAACATTGCGTCACTGGTCCTCGATGCCAGCTACTGCACTACGTGACGCTTGTGTATTAGCTCCTTTATCCACACAGCAGCTCAGAAAGGTGGGTGCTGGTGGAACCCCATTTCACAGATGTGGGCCTAAAGGCACAGAGGGATAAGTTACCAGTTCCCGGTATCACACAGCTGTATAGTAAGTCTCCTCCCAGGTCCCCCAAACCCCCTGAACGGGGGCCCTAGCCCTGTCTGAAGGTGCTAGGAGTGGCAGGCATGGAGAAACCCAGAACCTGTAGACAGTTATTGTCTGTGATGCAACTGAAGTGTTTACCTTCCCTTACCAAGGGACCTGCTTGAGGTACCTGTGCCCCCGGAGGGGCTGCCGCAGAAGCTGTGGGCCCTGCTGAACCGGTACCTATAGTGGGCTCTGATTGTGAAGTCCTGGCCCACTGGGGAGCCACTCGGGAGACTTTAGGACTCAGTGAGGAGGGATGGGCTATGCTAGACACCCACAGGGCACAAGCGTTGGGACTTAAGACATGTGTTGTCGCAAAATATGCTTTCCCCAGTCTACGTCACCATTCCCATTTTACATACATGAGGAGACACAGAAAGGAAAAGTGCTATATTCAAGCTGGCCTGGCCAGGTCAGCTGACCCAGGCCCAGGCTCACACCCTGTGCCACAAGGAAGAGTTGATTTGGCACTAACTGAAGTCCTTGCCCTGGCTGGTGCTCTGCCAAGAGGCCACTCCCTCAGGCATGGCTTCCCCACCATCTGCTGGGCCCAGAAGTGGGCATCTACAGAACCTCAGCCACCCAGGCCTGGGAGAAGGAAACCCTCTCTGGGGAGCAGGCTCCCTCCTTGCCCACCTCCACCCACAACCAGTACTGTACCGCAGAGACTGCTGGATTTCTGGAAGACCTACCTGTTCCACCCACCTAGCTGACTGCATCTGAGATGCTGGATAACCCTGCCCAGCTCCACTCCATTCACACCTGACTTCCCAGGAGGCCAGGAGAAAGGGCATCACTGCCCACAATGGAGGCTGCCGGTCTCCCTGGCTCCCTCTAACCTCTGCCTGTGGATTTCTGTCACCTTCCCAATAGCACCCAGTGAAAGCTTGGGCCAGTCAGCTTGGCAGAGTCCCTAGGCTCAATCTGGGCAGAGGCTTTGGGATTCAGCCCTACCAGGGATGAGAACAGGCCCCTCCTGGCTGGGAGAAATGGCTGTAGACCTGCGCAGAAAGTCTGGCACGCTGCAGAAGGCAGGGCTACAACGTGGGCCCGGCCAGCCCCCTGGACCAGCTCACCCTCCTCAGCCATGTCCTTGTCCAGCACCAGCTTGCCATGCCGCAGGAAGTTCAGGATAGGCCCGAAGTAGGTGGGGTCACGGTCAATGAGGTAGGCCCCCGTCTCATCCTGCGGAGGTGAGGGGAACAGGCTATGAGAGGAGAAGAGCGGGGCCTTCTCCTGCCCACCCTTCATTTCAGGCTAGGTAAAGGATTGGAGGGAGGGAGGATTGAGTCTGTTCTTCCCTGGAATGAAGTGGCATGATGGAGCAAAAGGTCTTTGGGGTCGGATACACCTAGGTGCGAATCCCGCCTCTGCCTTTGCCTGACTGTGTAAACGTAGGCCAGTGATTTGGCCCGTCTGAGCCTCACTCCTCTCCCCTATAACTAGGGGGTCACTGTAGCATCCAGAGAGGTCTCAGTGGCACCTGACGCAAAGCAGGGCTCAGTGAGTGCTCCTCTTCGAGGTTGTCCCCCTGAAGCCAGCCCTACTGTCTCCACCAGCTCCCCAGTCACCCTGGGGGTTTTCAAAGGAGCCGCTCTCATTGGACACCCTCAGCCTGCAGGGAGGCAGGGCGGGCAGCTGCACAGCTCTACAGAGAGAAAAGGGAGCATCAAGAGGTGAGGGGACTTGCCCAAGGTCACGGCATCAGATGGTCAGGGAATGCGGGGAAGAGGGCCTTAGGAGTCATCTCCAGACCAGACTCCTCTAGTTACAGGCAGGAGGCTGAGCCTGGGGCAGGGACGAGTCGGACCTAAGGTCATGCAGGCGGATTACAGCAGAGCCGGGTGGGACCCCAGGCCTGGTGCCTGCCGGGCCAGCACTCCTCCCAGATGAAGCCCAGCTCAGAAGGCACCCTGGGCTTTCTCCACCCAGCTCCCTGCACAGCCAGGCCACCTACACCCCACAGGGCAGGGAGAAGCAGCCTCAGCCCCTCCTTCCCCAGTGCAGGAGTCCCGTTTGGGAAGGACCGAAGGTCCTACGTGTCTGTCTGTCCCCACAGCCCCAAAGGAAGTGGGAAGAGTCCGATCTGACCCACCAGCCCCCTGGGGTGGGAGCCCAGGGCAGCACTCCGGAGCTCCAAATGGCTGCGGCCTGGCGTTGTCCCGTTGCCAAGGCAATGGACACATTCCTCACTCTCAGATTCACTTCCTCCTCCCCTCCCGCAGCCAGTTCTTCCCGCCTCCGGTTCTTTGGAAATCAAACCAGCTGGGCTCCCAGCCCGGAGCGCGGGCCAGGCCGAGCAGCCCCGATCCCAGAGAACTGAAGACCCCCCCGGGCCGCCCACCCCGCGGGCCTCACCCGGTCCGACTGCAGCTCTTCCCCCTGGCACAGGCGGCTGAGGAAGGACTTCTGCTCCCGGCACAGCGTCTGCCGGGTGGTCAGGAACACCGTGCCCCCCACGTTGAGCCGCACCCACTTGCCCCAGCCGCCCGCAGCGCGGCCGCCCGCCCCCGCCGGCGGCGCTCCCTCACCGGCCTCCATCCTCATAGCTGGCCCGGGCGTTTGCATCCCCGGGGATCCCGGCGGCTGGAGGCGGGCAGGTACTGTGCGCGGGGCACGCCGGGAGTTGTAGTCCGCGCCGCCAGGGGCTGGAAGGGCCGGGAGGGTCCCCGGATGCCAGCGATCCGCTTCCCGCAGCCCCGCCCTTCTTCGCCCTCCCCGGGAGGAGGCGCACAGATCGGGGTGTCTTGAAGAAGCCCGTTGGCCAAGTGACTGTGTGTTTGGGGAAGGTCAAGTTCCGGTCACGGGGAAAATAGTGAGTGATAACCCCAATCAGCAATCCTCTTTATTTGTTCTCCACATTATTACTTCTCCTTTGTCCAGGCTAGCTTATCAAACAGCTGCCAAATATGAAAAGAAACGGTTCCCTTCCAGAATTCCGTGGCGTTTAGCTGTATCTGTTTCCTAATATTTCATTCTGCGCTTTGTGTCGGGGAGGGTTGAAGGGAGAGGAGCTGGGTTCTTGCCCCACATCAGTTCTTTGAGGGCAACCGTGGTTGGGCTTCAAGTGCCCGGAGCACGCACTGTGTTCCTGATGCTTCGTGTACCTGTGTTACTCACTGACGCTCCCAGCAGCTCTATGAGGCTACTGTTTCTGTACTTCTGTGCAGATAAGCATTCAAATGCAGTGACCTTCCTGACTCACGCTGGTGAGTAGGGGCTGGCACACACCCAGGGGGTGTCCAAGTGCCTTTCTACCTCCAAGGCCCCTTTCCTGCGCCCCTATGGGTTGTCAGTGCTCCTTGGGAAATATTTCCAGGGAGGAATAGTGGAGAGGGCACTAGATTAAAGTTAGGAGAACTGGGTTTTCATTCTGATTTTTGTAGGATGAGGTGTGGGGAGAGGTCTCAGTTTTCCCATCTGTAACTTGGGAGGAGGAGGAGGGATTGGTTGTGTGGGTTCCCTTCTGAGCCAGATAACTTGGAGGTGGGACTGACATAGTGCATACTGCAGGATGGGGGAAAAGGGGCAGCTCCTGTCGTCTGGGACCAGGGAGGGACTCGGGCTGAAGGGGAAGCTGTCCTCCTTAACTTCCTCTCCTTTTCAATGTTTCAGTCCTGGTCCTGGATTAAAAGGGAGGGGGTCTGAGGCTCCCCTCATTGATCCCAGCGTCACACACACTGGGCAGCCTGACCCTGTGCTGGGGAAGGTTCTTGGCTCGGTTACCACCCAGGGCTCTGTTTTCGCTGTAAAACCTTTCCTCTTGGCAAGGATTAGGTCACAGCGGCTAGAGTCTTGTTCCCAAGAACTCACCAGTACGTTCTTGAGTAGCTTCCTCTCTGAGTCTCAGTTTTCTCTTTTGGAAAATGGGAATTACAGTAGTCTTAGAACACTGCTGTGAAGATTAAATTATATAATATGTGTAAAACACTTGGCATAGTCCCTGGCTTTTAGTATATTGATTGAATGAAGTGGAGTACGAACTAGTGTTGAAAGACCAGCAGCATTCCTGGCACTCGGTGAGTTCTCCACCATTGTTAGCCAGAACAAAAGTAGAGCAGGAAATATTTCTTTATTCACTTACTGGTTGTAGGCAGGGCATGATGTGGTCAGATTTACAATTTAGATCGCTCTGGGGGCCAAGCCCAGGGCCAGGGCTCATTGCCACTATCACAGAAGCTGCCCTGTGGGCTGGGGCCTGGAGGTGTCAGTGGAGGCTGGGCCTGCACCTTTGGTTTCAAAGTGGAGGGGAGGCTTTGATTGAGCCAGGTTCACCCTGCTCCTTCCTCAGAGCCCCCCCACCTCCCCTGGACACCTGTGTCCTCTTAGCAAGCGCCTAAAATGTGCTCACCTGAAGCAACAAGCTCATTGATGAGGGCCACAACTAAGAACTATATGGCAGGGCCCAAGGCGCTTAAATGGAGCTGACAGACGCCACCACATCCTCATCTGTGTCTGGGCTTTGTCTGGAGGAGGCCATGTGTAGGTGACAGAGCATGAGGGGGAGGGGCACACCCACTGCTGGAAAAGGACTCCCGACCCCTCTCTCCCACCAGCCATCAGTCAGTGCTATCACTGTTTCTTGAGCACCAACAGACACAGAGAGGAATACGTCAGGGGTGGTCCCTGGCCTAGAGGGGGCTTCCGTTTGGGGAAGTGGGTGCAAGAGGCTTTGACAAAGCATGGAATCCCAGACAGTCCTGTTTGCAAACACAGACTGGCACTCTTCATGGTTTTTTTGCCAACTTCCCCATTTGGAAAGTAAAACCAAACATTCTTTAGATTCTTTCTGGGACGATGGTTACCCTGGAAGAGGGCCAGACTTCAAATGCCTGCCCATTACATTGCCCCTTGCTTTTTAATATGGCCCTGAATTTGACTCAATAGTGAACAGGACAGAGGTAGTTAAGGGGTACAGGCTTCCAGACAAGGATGCCAGCCTTTGCAGCTTGCTAGCTGGGTGACCTTGGCAAAGTCACTTAACCTCTCTGAACCTCAGCTGCTCAATTTCTAAGTTGGGAATGATAATAGTCCCTAGGCTTATGCAGTTGTTATGAGGATTCAGTGAGCTGACACGTGCAGTCATGTGAATAGCACTCAGCACACTGCCTGAGCAAAGCCTCCGTGAAGACTAGCTTCCTGAAACCAGTCCTGCCGCCCTCTTTATTGCTGGTTGGATCCAAGATCAATGCCTGAGCCAAAGGCTGCCCTTTAAGATCCACTCCCATGGGCCAGCGATGAACCACCTGACCATATCCTTCCTGCTGGGGTTGGAGGGAGAGGCAGAGAGAAAGACCACAAACGACCCAGTCTCCAGAGCAGACGGATTGCCATTTCCTCACCCTAAACCCCCAGGACCTAAAGGGACCCGGGAGTCTTTCTCCTACTAGACAGAGCTAAAGGAACATAAAATATATCCCCGAGTTCACACCTGAGCCCGTTAACCATTCTGACCCTCTTGTCTTCTCAGCAGCAGCTTCCATATCGAGCAGTTCCGTTCACATCTGCTGTCCATTTCATGACTAAGATGTCATTTCATCCCTGCGGGGTGTTTTGGATTCAGTCCTCTTTCTCCCCAAGTTCGGAATGTCAGAACATTCTAAACAGATGTTGACTTTTTTTTTTGATTGTTGTTTTTTTATATCAAATCCAATCCTATCACTGCCTTAGTCATCAGTTCTGCCTCTTACCTCGTAGAGGGGGTGGTTGGTTCTAGAGCAAGACCTTTTCAGGTCACCCGTGGAGGGAAATAGACATATCCGGTCAAAGAGTGTGTTCCGACCAGCCAGAAATATTCCAGAGGCCTGTGGTGCAATGTTTGGATCTCTGCTGCACGGCTCCCTGGCTGTGAGACATCTGGCTAGTTACATAACCTCTGTAGTTGGGGTGGCAGTGACGCTGCCGCAGCCCGGGTCTCTGCTGGTCCACCTCAGCCTGGCCCCTGTTCTATTTAACCAGGGGGTCGGGGCTCTGGATTCCCAGGCCACTCCTGACCCTACAGGAGTGTAACCAGCGCTTCGGCCCCACCAGCAGGGGAAGCACTAGCCTGCAGGGTGCCTTGGGGAGCCTCCCGCGTGCACCCTGGCCCAGGTGGTCCATCTGCTCCTGTTGGTTCCCCTTTCAGAAGCTGAACTCCGGGGGACTGATGTCCTGACAGTCAGCTCTTACGAGCCTCCTCCAGGTATCCCACTCTTCCAGGCAAACGTCCCTCTGGCTCCTGTGGATGTCATTCCATAGCCTAAATTAGGGATCCAGGATTAAGCTTCAACCAAAAATCTACTGCCAGACCCCTGGCGCACCTTGGACCCCTGCCCTTGCTGCCAGAGATTTACGAGCACTTCCCTGGGCCTGGCTCTGCGCCAAGCACTTCCATGGGTTACTTCTTTTAATCCTAACCCAACAGAGAGAGGCGACTGTAACCCTCATTTTACAGAGGAGGAACCCTGGGGGTGGTCTGTGGGCTTTCCCGGCCCCCAGATTTCCCTCCTGCGCCTCCACACTCCAGCACCTAGGTTGCTCCATGGCCAGTGGGGGATGAGGGTGGGAAAAGAAAGGATTTTCTTTGCCTGGTGCTCATGTCGTTTGGTGTAGCTTTGCTCTGGCCAGAGCAATGATCCAGGCTGGCTTGTCTTTTCCCCTGGTGGATGGCTTTGAGGGTTCTTTGGAGCCCCCCGTTGCTTGGAGTGGCTCACACTGCAGTTTCCTTCCTGGCCGAGGCCCCTTCTGGTTGGCTGCCTGGGACATGCCCTCAATGACCACCTCTTTTGGGTCTCACTGCCCACCCTCCTCCCTCCCCACCCCACAGTCCTCATGCATTAATCTCTTCTGGACAGCTCCAAGTCATTTCTCTTCACCCAGGTCCTCAGCTGGTCCCCCGGAAGCCACATGCTCCCCACTGACAGGTTCACCTGGCACAGCCCAGCCACATCTGCTGATGCCACTAACATAAAATTTACATTGAAGTGGTCCAGAATACACCACTGTGGCATAAAAAAATATTTTGAGCTGAAGGCATATGAGAATAGATTTTCCCCCCTGAACTCCTTTGTCAGCCTAAAAGCAGACGCCTAGAAGAATTCAAAAGAACTTTATTGTCATAAGTCTCTCCAGGAGCCACCAGGAGAGACTGATTCTTATCATTGGGGCCTGGAAGTCTGAACCACATCTAAAGAAATATTGTCACAAAATTATCATATCTCCCATCTAGTCTCCTAAGGACCCATTTATTTTTCCTAAAAGTATTATAACTTGTTTTCCCATAAGTGCCCTTTCCCTCTTCCCCTATTAGGAAGTCATTTGCTTTCCTCTAAGTGCTCTTCTCCCCTCCCTGTCCCTTACTGAAATGGTATATAAGCCCAAATTCCCTCCTTGAGGCACATTTCTTTGTGGACTCCCATATGTATGTATGTATATGTATATGAATGTATGTTTGTATTAGGTTGGTGCAAAAGTCATTGTGGGTCTTGTGGTGTTTGCAATTATTTTAATCTTTTAAACTGCAATGACTTTTGCACCAACTTTGTGTTGTGTGTATATATATACACACACACACACACGAAATGTCAAACTTGGCTTTTCTCTTGCTAATTTCTTTTGTCAGTTTAGTT
The DNA here is from genome assembly GCF_964194185.1 of Rhinolophus hipposideros. Lineage (NCBI taxonomy): Eukaryota > Metazoa > Chordata > Mammalia > Chiroptera > Rhinolophidae > Rhinolophus > Rhinolophus hipposideros. The sequence continues at coordinate 9,649,585 of NC_138055.1, forward strand.
TGCAGGCCCCCAAGCATGAACCTGAGAGGACAAGATTATTTTTCTTGACACCATCTTAACCATTTGAAGTGTATAGTGCAGTGGCATTACGTACCTATACTCTGTTGTGATACCATCACCCCCGTCCCTTTTCAGCTTGAAAAACTGAAACCTGTATCCGTTACATAATAATTTCCGACTCCCCCCCCTCCTGGCTCCTGTATCCTTTCGACACGTCCCCATCCCTCTTGGAGCACTTCCTTAGTTTCTGGCACAGCAAAAAGATCCAGGTTCCCATTATACTTTCCCTGCCCAGCAGCTCCAATTCCTTTTGATGGATAATGGTATGTAGAAGCAAGATCTGAACACTAGGGAGTTTCAGTGCACTAGGGGACATGGCTTCTAGGGCCTCTCAGGAAACAGAGCTAGAGCTAAGAGACATGAATGCCTGCATGTGTACACACACACACACACACACACACACTCACTGTATTTATTTCTATATCTATCTTAGAAATCCTGAGCTCACACTGGTACCTCCCATTCCAACCCATCACCACAGATTTCTTTCTAGCTTTCTCCCTTTCCATCTTTATTTTTCCTCTCTCCCATAGGGAGAATGTCGGTTTCCTATCTGCAATATATTTTAAGTCCTAGTTTTGTCATTAGCAACCCATAACACTGAAAACCAAACTAATAACAAGAGTTCAGTATTTATTTCCAGGGCTTTTGTTGTTCTATTTTGTCTTTTGACTGAGGATATATAGTCAAAATAGCCCAAATTTCATGTACAAGAGTTACTTGGGTAGGTGGGAGAAGTTATCCCATTCGTTCTCCCCTGTTCAGTGTGGTTATGTACTGGAAAGACACATCAATTGGGGCCATTTAGTTCAGGGGCAAACAGCCTCTGAAGGTATCACTGTGTAAAAAGTGGTGAAACAAAGCCATTGAGATTTCAGGTACCGTGTTCCACCCCCTAATAGGTTAATATGTTAAAAATTTGGGTGCTTAAAATTTTAAAGCTTCAGTTAACCTGAAAACTTCATTTCCTCCCAGATGACTCATTCGCCATGAGTTAAGGATAATAGAGCTCCATTCTGCTTACATAGTTGGGGTAATTCCAGTAGGAGTGACACCTTACTTATGTTGTTTTGAGCTTTACCTTATGTGACATCATTCCCCCCCCTGTGCATGGCAGAGCTGAGTTTGCTCCCCTTTTCAGAGGAGATAATTGAGGCCCCAACTGGAAGTCAGGACGGCAGACTTCTGGGGCCTGATGTAGATATGGTCCCATGGTGTTTGGGGTGGTGGCTTCCTCTGGGCCGTGTTCCCTCGAGGGAATGATCCAGGGAATGGCCACCTTTCAGTGCAGCTGGCTAAAGTTGGGAAACTTCCAACTGTCCCTGACACAGATGGGATGCTCAGCAAATATTTGCCGAGTGGACAAAAATTTCATCATCCTTGTGTCTGGTGTTGCAAGTTCCTGCCTGGAACACAAGGGGTAGGTGAGGTGGGTGGGTGAGTGGGACGAGCTCTGGCAGAGGCTGGGCCCCTGTAGTGAGTGGTTAATTATTCTGGGAATTCAGGTTTGCAGAAAGCAAGGCGGAGCTCAGGGAGGCCCTGGCTTATTCCCAGCCAGCTCCTGCAAAGTTAAACCCAAGTTCTGAGAATCCTAGAAAGGCAGGAGCCTAACCAAACCCCCCTGCTTAAATCCCACAGCTCCAGGTGTCTCCTCATGGTTACTTCCGCGTCGCATGTGTTTCCAAATCCTGAGTTACACTCCATTCTCCCCTTGATCCTTGAATTTGGAAAACCACTGCAGGTGAGACCCATTGGAGAGGCTCCTACCCTGAGAATTGTAATTCGTTAGGCTCTTTTCTTGAACTAGCTGTGTGCCCTTAGGCAAATCACTCAACCTCTCTGGACTTGTTTTTCTCATTTGTGAAATGTAGATCCTTTCATACTACTACCTTCTCTCTGGAAATAGGATCCGATGGGTCTGTTTTTCCTCCCTGGTTGGGAAGCTTTTCCAGTGCAGGAACACAATTTTCATATTCGTTGCTCTCTCTCCCCCAGTGTTGGAAGTACAGGAGGCACTCAGCAGGCTAAATAAATAAAATCCTTTAAAAAATAACAGTAACACTTGACATTTACTCCATGCTGGGCACCAAGCTAAACAGTTTCTATGGATTCTCATTTAATCCCCATATTGCTCAAGGAAGGTACAATTATTCCCATTTTAAACATGAAGAAACCGAGGCTCAGAGAGGCTCAGCAGTGCATCCAAAGCCAGGCAGCCTTGCATGGGGTAGCTGAGACAGAAGCCAGATCAGAACCTTACATTATTTGTAAACAAACTCCTCTCCTTGAAGAGGCAAGGGCATTCCTGGGAGAGAAAAGGAAGTTTGTCTGAGACCAGCGTGAAAGGCAAGTTTCTCAGCTGCTAAATTTAGTCTCCAAGGGAAGGGCTTCCTCCACGTTGGGACCCCTGTCTACACGGTTCCTGATGGCTCTGGTCAACTGTGTTATTTGCTCCTGCAGCAGTAGCTCTCAACTGGGGGTGATTTTTGCCCTGCAGGGGAAATTTGGTCACATCTGGAGATGTTTTTGGTTGTCACACCTGAGCAGGTCCACTGGCACCTGGTGGGTAGTGGCCAGGAATGCTGCTAAACATCCCACAGTGCACAGGACAGTCCCAGAACCAGGGATTATCTGGCCCAAATGTGCTGAGGTTGAGAAACCCTGAGCTAAAAAGATGGGATCTTGGTTGGTCCTTGTCTGAAATGCCTTCTTCCGAAGTACGTATTATTCCCCTTTTGCAGATGAGAAAGCTGAGGCTCAGCGAGATTGGGACTTACTTTAGAGCTCTTATTCAGAAAGCCGGGATTCTGTCCTGTTGGCTCCTCCCACCCCTGTGGACTTGGGAGACGACTCAGCATCATCAGAGGAAATGTGGTGCGGTTATAGGTGAAAAAAGAGTAAATTCAGAGCCAGGAAATCTGGGTCTGGTCCTGACTCTCGTAAATCCATCGAGTGACCTTGAGAAAGTCACTGTACTGTTCCTATTTTTTTTCCTTTTAGGATCCCCCCCAATACTGGCTGACACTGGCTCTTTGCTACTGAGAGGGGCCTTGAAGATGTGGAGGGGTAACCCAAGAATGTGGGGCCTTCTCACATACTTCTGTCCACCTCTGCACAGAGGACAAAGCCAGAGGGAGGAGAAGAGAGCCCCTACCCTCAGGAAGCCTGGGGGAAGAGATTCTCCTTGAACAGAAAAGATGGACCCCCTGGGTCTGCCCACCCCCTGGCAGTTCCAGAGTCCAGCCTCCCAATGTAGACTCCTAGAGTCTAAAATTAGATTGTCCTCCAATTTGGCTAAACTTAGCCCTTTTCCAGTACATCCTGATGTGCTGGGACAGGCCTCGTCAGACTCCTATTCAGTGTTGAACCCTTTTCTGTCTGGAAATGAGATGTACTGCTTACCCACTGGGGACTTTGGATGAGACTCCAGACGTAGCATGGCAAGATTCACCTTAAATAGCTTGGAAGCCAGAAGGGAAACCACCAGCATTACAGGGTGGAAGACGGTTTGCTGGGGGCATTCTGGTTACAGCAATGAAAGGGCTCTGGGGCCCCAGCACTTCTCAGAGGCAGGGACAGGATCCCCAAGACCCTCAGGTTCCACGGAGCTCTCTTTGCTGGGCCTGCTAGAAACACTGGCTCCTTAGGAAACTGAGGCAGCCCCACAGTTAGAAGCATTTAGCACTTGGCTGTTTTATTTTCTCAACAGTAAAACAGAAGGGAGGTGGGGCCCAGCTCAGCATCATGTGGGCAGCTCCCCTTCCCCCTGTGCCCACCACCACCTTCTCTCCTGCCTCCACTGGGAGCCCATGAGTCAACGGAACTCCTGGCCTCTGGGATTTTGTCCTACGTGCCACCTGGGTTGGAGGAAGAAACGCTCTCCCGGTCAAAGCAGCATCAGAACAAACAGGCTAGGCATGGCTGGTGGCCAGGCGTTGGCTGAGCTTCCTGTCATGTTCTGCTCAGCTTCAGCGGGTCTTCCCCCGGCCCTCGGAGATGACTTCCTCAGGCTCGGCACGCATGTACCACTCCACCCAGGCTCCGTCAAAGATGGCAACGTCGGGCTTGCCGCAGAGGTAGGCCCCCAGTGCCACATGGCAGGCTGTGACGCCGGAGCCACACGTGGCCACCAGTGGCTGGGATAAGTCCACTTTCTTGTCCTGGAACAGGCGGCGGATCTCCTCGGGACTCTTCTCCAAGCCCTCCTCCGTCAGGAAGTCCATGAAGGGGATGTTCACAGTGCCGGGGATATGGCCAGGTTCGATGCCTGCAGCAGGAGAGGAGGGAACAAATACAAGGGCCATGTGAATGGCCGCTGTGGTACTGACAGCCTCTCACGCAGCCATGGAGCTACACCCCTGATAAGCACCATCTCATGTGGTCCTCACAACTGGAAACCCACGCACGATTTACAGGTGGCCCCATTTTACAGACGGAGGAGCTGAAGTTTAGTACTGCCCAAGGTCATGCATCTAGCAAATTGCTGGCTGGAATGTGAACCCCAAGACTCAGAGCACACTCTGCCCCCGGTTTCCTGATGACAGACTCTGTGCCCTGGAGCAACAAAGATAAATAAGACCTGGGGATGTGTCTTGCAGTCAAGGAGTTTGGATTTGGCAGGGCAGACTGACAATAACTGAATAATTACAAGTATGATGGGTTACCAAAAGGCCCTACTGTGTGGCGCACAGCATAGATGATAATAGCTGGCATGATTAAGTGCCGATTTTGTACCTGGCACTGTTCTGAGCTCTTCATTTTCTCTTTTAATCTTCCTCAAAACTCCACGGGACCGAAATTACTACCCTCCCTTTTGTACAAATGAGGAGACTGAGACTAACTTGTCCAAGGTAGTAGGGGTAGAGAAGCCCCAGGACCTCACTGCCTAGGTGGGGAGAGGTCAGGAAAGCTCTGACCAGGCCCTGAAAGGTGAGTAGGATTTGGCCAGGTAGAGGGGTCTGGGCCACGGAGGCTGGGAGCATCCCAGGCAGAGGGGCGAATAAATAGCATGGTGCTTAGAGGGATTAAAGGTCATCGTGGCAAAAGCCTACGCAGTGGGGAGACCAAGGCCCAAGGGGAAACCCAGGGGATGGGCACACGTTAGCAGGCCTGGATAAGACTTAGAGCTCTGACATGACAAGGGGAAATCAGTCTTCCATTTTCCAAAGAACCTGGGCAAGGCTGGAGAACCACTCATTGAGAGGGTCATCCCTTTACCTACATCTCCACTAACTTCCCCAGGGCTCCCAACACCTGTTTTGTTTTCACCCCTGAAATATGGCCACAAAATACACCCTCACAGGCAACGACTCAAATCTCAGCCACTGGGACTCTAGGGTGGCTTCTGCCTCAGTTTCCCCCCACAGTGGGGTGACACTCTTACGGGACGTTGTGTATAGACAGCACTCCGAGGCCATGGTGAGGTGGGACTGCATCACACAATTCCCACTTAACAGTCGCAGAAACTGGGCTCAGTCAGAGACATTATGCAGAGACCATCCCAGAGCAAGGGAGCAGAGCCAGCTCTCAACCCAGGTTGGTTACTGTACAGCAGGGCTGTCCCCGTGCCTTGAACCCCGCTGAGCAAACCAGGTTTCCTCTCCCTGCCAGAGCGATGTGGCAAATTTACAGGCGCACTGGGCCAGGCCTGAGGCTGGGGAGTGGGAATGACGAGAACAGTGACATTCTGCGCCGGTTTAGCTGCAGCCTTTACGTGTACGTAGATCGGCTCGGTCCACCCGGACACCGGGCCTGCTACGTGTAGCTCCTATCTCACACTGCACGGCGAGCACAGCACCTCTGTAAAGACCTATAACCAGAGACGGACATGTTAATTATATCACTTCCCATTTCCTGAGTGTATCCTGTGTGCGCCCACACGGAACTAAGTGCTTTGCACACGTGCTGCCACTTGCCATTTGACCCTCACCACGTCCTTTAAGTTCTGTGTTCCGTTCCCACTTGACACAAGCAGGAGCTCCAGTGCACAGATTAGATGACATGCCAGGTGTCTCACAGCCAGCGCCACCTGGGGCAGGGCTCTGAACCCAGGTCTGGCTCCAGCTTGCTGCCCTGTGTTGCTCCACTCCCTGTCCGCACCCCTCTACTCCCCAGGGGCTACGCTAAAGGACCCCATAGGCTTAAGGTGGCATCCTTTTTAGGCTGAACTGCATGAAATTGCCACCTATGTAGGTTAAAAAATGGCTGGGTATCAGCAGTTTCATATGGTTTGACCTAATGTTAACATTGCTCTGCAGGGTTCCATGTGCCAGGGACCTTCTGCGTTTACCAAACCTCTTTGAGGCGTCAACTCTGTGCCAGCTACTGGGTTAGCTTCAGAATGCACTGTAAGCCAGGGTGTCCTTGCCCTCAGGCCATTCAAAACAGTGCCAGGACAGGGTGAGTCCTAGCAGCTCTGCTACCACAGAAAAGCTCCAAACCAGATTTGGGGGCATGGAAGTGCCATTCAGGGAGAGCTTCCTAGAGGAAGTGGCAAGTTCCTTATAGCCTCCCTGAAGCAGGCACAAAAGAAGTGGCTGGGGAATTTCTGGCTGCTCACTGACATTAAATGTACAGGCTCTTGTCTGGGCGGCTTCCTGACATCTAGGGCAAGGTTGCCATTCTAAGGCTCCATTGTCTCATCTTTATGGTGATGGCAGCCACCTTGAGGGATCATTAAAAAGCTCACATCAAGTGACTCAACTCACCTGTGACTCAACTCATCAAGTGACGGACTCACCTGCTTTGTGGGGACCAATCAATGCCTCATACAGGGCTACCCTGTAGGCCCCTTGCCTGGGGAATCCAGCCCTAGGCAGAAGGCCCTGTCCCAACCCAGGCCAGCAACCACCCTCCATTCAGTTTCTGCCCCGCTCTGGGGAAGCAACCTCTATGTAGAGCCCCCTCTCTCCTGCCCTCTGCCAGCTTTGGAGGGACTCCCCTTCACTTGGCTGCCTCAGTGTCCTCTCCCAGACTCCATTGCCCTCAGGGATGGAGTAGACCTGCTCAGGCCTCCCCTCTCTGGTGCTTCTCCCAAACTGGGCCTGCCTACCACCCCTCCTATTCTGCAGTGACCCTTACACCCAGAGTATTGGGGTGAGGCTGCTTGGTTCTCAAACTTATACACGAAACCCTGGGTTCCCGACAAATTTAGGTTAGTCACTGCCCCAAGCACAGGTAATGCTTGCTCCCACATTAGGAATAAAGCCAGTGGGGCTCAGAGAGTGAGGCGACTAGAAACCACATCTCCAACCCCGACCCCATACAGTGTCCCTTAAAGGCAAGGGCAGTGCCCAGGGTGCTCCTGACCCCGAGCACGGAGGAGGGGAAGGGAGTGGGGGGTCCTCCCAGCCCCTTTGCCCGGCGCAGTTACCGTCTCGAGGCTCAGGCTCGGTGCCCCGGAACCGGCCGGCGGCCCGGGCGTCCACCACCTGGAAGCGCCGGGATTCGAGGTTCTCCTTGATGTCCTCGTACGTCTTGACGAAGGCGGGGTCCAGCGCCGCGCGGAACTCGGTGGGTACCAGGCGGCTCTTTTCCGAGCTCAGCGGGAGGCCCTGGCGCAGCCAGTTGCGGAGGCCGCCTTCGAGCAGCGACACGGCGCGGTGGCCGAAGGCGCGGAACATCCACCAGACTCGTGGCGCCGAGTAGAGGCCCTGATCGCTGGCGTCGTAGACTACGACGTGGGTGGCGGCGCCCACGCCCAGGTGGCCCACGTACTCGGCGAAGTGCGCCGCGCTGGGCAGCATGTGGTCGTAGGGCGACGTGCGGTCGCTGCACTGGTCGATGTCGAAGAAGGCGGCGCCCGGGATGTGGCGCTCGTCGAACTCGCGGCGCGCGTCGCGGCCCAACTTGGGCAGGTACCAGGAGGCGTCCAGCAGCTGCAGTGGCTGCCCCGCGCGCGGAACCCGCAGCGCCTCGGCCACCCAACTCGCCGACACCAGCGCGCGGAAGAGCTGCTGCGGGGCCATGGCGGCGGCGGGGATACTGGGGCTGCAGTCCTGTAGGACAAGGAGTCTGTCAGGAGGGAAACGAGCAAGAGGCTGGCCGGGGGCGGGAAATGCCCGCACCGTGGCTGGGACTGCGACAGGGGCAGGGGCAGGGCCGGGGGCGGGGGTGGGGTGGGGGGAGGGGCGGTGGAGCCCAGGTAGGGCAGAGTCCAGAGAACGCAGAAAACCGGCGGTGAAGCCAGGTGCAGACTTCGGTCACGCGGGACTCCCTTTCCCTTCCCTCCCCCACCAGAACAGAAGCCCAGCACAGAGTGACCAAATGACCATGACCCCTGCAGAGGGCCAGGCGGGCCCTTCACCAGGGCTTACTGGTGATGGGGCCCAGGTAGGAAGAGGGCTGGAGCAGGGGAAAGGCCCTGAAGGGGCAAAAGACTGAGCCTCTTGGTAAGAGGCACCCAGCTCCACTTGCAGACCAAGGATGGTCCCTGGTGAAACTCACTCATTCATCATTTACATAAGCAGCCTAATAGGAAGAGTAGCTGGAATCTCCCGGGTCCTTGCTGTGCACCATTTAAAGCTCACGATACCTTAGAACAGGCAGGCTCTCCAGTATTTGTTGACTGAGTGCCCTAAGAGGTTGGGTATTATTGTCACTGTTTTGGACTGGGCCACGGAGCCTCATGGACGTGCACTAACGTGACAAGGGTCAACAGCTGAGAAGTGGTAGCACCAGGCTGCACACTAGACAGCCTGACTCCAGAATCCAGACTTCTCCCTGACATGCCCTGTGCAGGCTCTGGGAATCCGCCAGTCAGATTTTGCCACCTGAGTCTAACCTTTCTCTCTGGACCTTCTTGTGGCAGCAACAGTGACTTAGTGCCTCACTCTCTTCCCTCCATGCCTCTGTGGGCCAGCAGCTGAGGGTGTACCAGCCCACTGTGACACGTCAGCCCATAACCTTCCAGGGCTGAAACACTCCCAATGCGCTGAGCCCCTGTGCAAGCAGCCCCTGGTCCATTAGGTGGCTTTGTGCAGGTTGGAGAAGGGCGCCCCTTCTGCCAGGCAAAGGCAGAGTTCCCATCAGGGCACATGGCAGGTCAGCCCCCCATACCTCCTCAGCTGTGTGTCCCCAGTGCAGGGCACAACCATTACATCCACGCCAGCCACGGAGGGGGAGGGGTAAGTAGAGAACAAGCATTGGGGGGAGAGCCCTGTGGGCCAGGCCACCAGCTAAGTATCACAGCCTTCAGTAGTGGGTCACAGAGGTGGTCAGGGGAAGCCTCTGGATATGAAGCCAGATTTGAACTCCTGAGGCTGGACGTCCCCCCCAGCTCCAGGTCAGTGATGACCAGGGACTAAGGAGTCCTATGCTACCTTGTACCAGCCCCCTCCCACACTCTCGTGTGTGGCTGGCATTTAGGAACCACTTTGTTCACACGGTTAGGCCTTGTGCTGGATACTGAGAACCTCTTGACTTTGCCAGGCCCTAGACAAAGACAGGCCACAGGCCTACTTGAGAAACAGTGTAATTGAGCAGTCTGGAGTTCACTGTGAACAGAGGGGGCCACTGGCTCAGATGGGGGTGGGAGCAGAAGGGGTGGGAAGTCTTCCTAGAGGAGAGGGAAATCCAAACTGATCTGACTTTTTCCGGAGCCCTGGAAACCCCAGTTTGACCTTCGGGATGAGGAGGCTGCCAGGGGGGGCTTTGGCTAAGGGGCAATGTCAGTATCTGTGGGTTACACCAGAGCTAGATAATGAGGGATGCATGCAGCTGGCCCCCTCGTGAAGAACCTATTTGTGAATCACGATAGCCCCTGCCCTCTACCATTCTTGGGGCTCCCTCACTCCATTTAGAGTGAAACAACCATGGTTTGGGAGTCAGACCCTGCCCCCCACCCCACCAGTGCAAAGCCCACTCTGCACCTTAACAAGTTACCTGAGGGTGGGCATGTTAGGCTCCCCGGCCCGTTTCCATTTCATATAATGGAGCTTCCAAGCCTCACCTCTTTTAGAGAATATTAAATGAATGTAGAAGGCCATCATGATGCACTGTATATGGCTAGTTTTAATAATCATTAAAAACAGCTTGATAAAAATCCCATTATTTCTTCAAAGTTACACTCATAGATGGTCTTGGAACCAACATCAGCATGTCTAGGATCTAAGAATTTCAGGATTGGGTGGGACTTCAGAGGTCTGAGGTCATCCTGCTCCTCCCTCTCTCCTGGATTGGCAGTTCTCACAAAGGGCTGGGAGGTTGAGGAGGGCCTAGGACTGAAGGGCGGGGCCTAGGACTGAAGCGCGGGGCCTAGGTCCCTGTGTGCTTGGCAGGCCTGGACCAGTGTAGCTGGGGGTGCTCTGGGAGTGAAGGGCTCCAGGACAGACAGGCACCCCCAGGCCCATCTCAGGAAAGTACATACTGCACTAGGAGAAGTGTGAGCCCTAAGCTGCCATCTGGGGTGGGGTGGGCCCTGGAAGAGCAGGGCTCCAGTCAGACTTCCCCCAGCTCCATCCTTCCTGGCACCCTCTCTGTGTCCCCACTGCAAAGCACAAAGCACGGAAGATTCCATGGGTAAATGCTTATCAAAGTATGACTTCTTGCAACTTTCTGTGAGAATATAATTATTTTAGAATAAATCGAAGTTTTAAAGGGGGATGAGAAAAGCGTTCCAGGCATGTTTAGTAATAGCATATGCAAAAGCTGAGTAGGGCAGCGCTATCCCACCAGCTTGCAGGAACCAGGTGTTAGTCTTTTAAGAATTATGCCAACTGGTTGTTAAACACCGCCGTTGTTAAAAATTAAATGATGTAAACTAACAAATTAAAAACAAGGGCAATTATTTTTTAAAGTATGAGGCTTCTGGAGAAGATTGGCAAGGTAAACAAAGGCAGCCGGGCCACGTGGGCTTCAGATCAAACACAGCCTGGCCTTAACAACACCGGCCTCTCTCTCTCTGGTCTTTATATAAATTTCTGGCCTGCTCCGTAGGCTTGTTGTGGGAACGAAGTAACACCCCCAGGAGCAAGTGCTTCACCAAGCAGGCCCTGACAAATGTTAGTTTCATTTCACTACAGCAAGTTCTTTGCCAGTTTCTCCTCCCAGCATCTCGAGGTCAGTCGGCCTCTTCCTGGCTTCTCTGTCAGGCTTTATTAGTTCTCCTCTCTCCCTTCCACCGTCTTTAGTGGCACCAGGCGGCCCCCCAGACCCCACCCACGGCTCCCCAACAGCCACTCACCCCGACCCCACCCTGCATGGCGCCCCATGCTGCTGCAGGCAGCCATCCTTAGAGCAAATTCCAGAATGCTCCTTTCCTCCCAGATTGCAGCCCCCTCCTCCGCTCAGGCCCTTCGGGGGAGCCCAGCGCCGCGCACCCCAATTATTGACCTCCCCCAAAAGAAATCAAGCGCGACGCCGCAGCAGTTACCCTGGTCTTGGGCTCCCGGCTTCCGGCCTCGGCCATGGCCCCCGCCACAAGGTGCCCCCTCCCTGCGCCCGCAGCTGTCCCCTCCTCCCGCCACCAACCTGCGGACAGCCAAAGGGAGGAGACTCGGGCACAGCCCACCGCCACGGCCACTCGGAGCCGCCGCTGCCCGCGCTCTCCACTGGCGGAGCCTGGGGGCCTCCTGCGCCGCCAAGTCCCGCCCCACGCTGCCCTCGTGCCGCCAGGTGTCCCCAGCGGGTCCTCGAGGGTTTGAGAGGAGCTGTGCGCTGGGTGATGACCGGGGGCTGCCGCGGCTGGGCGGCAGGCTGTGAGGGGCCGAGACCCGCGGTGTGCGGTCCCCCCGCGGCCGGCAGCGTGATGGTTCAGACCGACCAGGGTGTTGCGGGCTCCGGGTTTAAACCGCCAAGTTCTCCAGCAGGCAGGGGCGGGCGCCACCTGGGCGGCGGCGAGGGCGAGTAAGTGTGGCCGGGTGGGGGCGGCGGCCAGCGCCCGGGCCGCTCGGGACTTGGGCCGCCCGCCGGTCGGGCCATCTGCGACTCAGGGTAGGGTCCCCGCGGCGAGGGCGAGCGCGATGCCCTGAAAAGCCCCGATTCAGCTGGGGCAGAGAGTACCGAGCTGGGGCTGGACTCGGTCATCCAGGGGACTGGCGAGCCCCGGCTGCCGAGAAACCACAGGAGGGTTTGCTAGACAAGAAGAGCGGGCCGGGGCGTGTGCAGGGCCCCAGCGAACCCTCCCCCACGCACTCACTCCCCTGCCCTCCCAGGAAAGGGGACCCTAAGCCCAAGACGCCATCTCCCCTTTCCCGAGTATATTTTCGCTGCTATTTTCTAACAGGATTTAGAGGGCGAGTTTTGCAACTTCTAGAGCCAACTCCCCCCCTGGAGTCCTCAGAAGAGGCTCAGAAGCTCAGAAGCTCTCGTGCGTGGGAGCCAGGAGGTGGGCGGGGCGGAGCAGGCTTTTCTTAGGGAATCTGCAGGCCTATCCCACCGCACGCCCCAGCCCGTCTGGTTTGCTATAAACACGCCAATCCGAGGTGTTCCGTGGGGGAAAGCTCCTCCTCCCCAAGCCCCATCGCGTCGCACACTCGGTCCTCACACTTGGCTTTTTCCTGGTTCCTTATCCGCGCCAGGTGACGCTTAGAGTTGAAACCATGGTTCATCAGGTGCTGTACCGGGCGTTGGTCTCCACTAAGTGGCTGGCGGAGTCTGTCCGAAGTGGAAAGCTAGGGCCTGGCCTGCGGGTTCTGGACGCCTCCTGGTACTCACCGGGCACCCGGGAGGCCCGCAAGGAGTATCTAGAGCGCCATGTGCCAGGAGCCTCCTTCTTTGATATAGAGGAGTGCAAGGATAAGTCGTCACCCTACGAAATGATGTTGCCCAGCGAGGCGGTCTTCGCAGACTACGTGGGCCGCCTGGGCGTCAGCAACGACACGCACGTGGTGGTGTATGATGGGGACCAACTGGGCAGCTTCTACGCGCCGCGAGTCTGGTGGATGTTCCGTGTGTTTGGCCACCGCACAGTGTCCGTGCTCAATGGCGGCTTCCGGAACTGGCTGAAAGAGGGCCACCCGGTGACATCTGAGCCATCGCGCCCAGAGCCTGCAGTCTTCAAAGCCACCCTTGACCGCTCCCTACTCAAAACCTACGAGCAAGTGCTGGAGAACCTCCAATCGAAGAGGTACCAGCTGGTGGATTCAAGGTCCCAAGGGCGGTACCTGGGCACGGAGCCGGAGCCAGATGCCGTAGGTAGGTGTCCCAGTGGGTGGATGGTCCCTGGGGAGTAATGCCCACTGGAAGGACGGGGAGTAAGGATGTATTGGATCCTCTTCAGGTTTTGCCCTCATTCCCCCGGTATGTAGGCCTCAGCCTTCCATCTGGAAAACGAGAGGATAGAGCCAAACCTAAAGGCTCTGACGTGTGAGGACCTCCATGTGTCTTCCCATAGCTACGTGCCATGTCATAGGCAACCTAGCTTCCATATGGGATGGCATCAACACAGGTGACTGGTGACATGTCCACCCCACACCCATGCCCAGGCACTAGCTTCCGCACATGCATAACTGTACAAAAGCCTCTCAAGGAGACAGCTTCTCAGGGCCTCTGTTCACCAGCAAACTTTATAGACATTAACAGTGCCCTTCCCCCAGCACCCCTGTCCCTCCAGCTCTCCCAGGCCTCCTGACCTTTCCAAACAGCTGCAGCCTGTCTGCAGAGCTATAACAGCAGCTGCCATTGCACGCTAAGCCCTTGACATTGCATGTTCTCATCCAACAAGGCTTAATATCCCCATTTTAGAGGGGAGGAAACTGAGCTGCCAGGATATTAAGTTACTCGCTCAGTTAAGTGGCAGGGTCAGGATTTGAACCCAGCACTGCCTAGTATCAAACCAGTGCTCCAAACCAGCATGCACTGCCTTTTTGCCCACCTCCACCTTGCAGGGCCAGGAGAGAGCCACCTCCACTAGGTATTAGCAGGGAGATGGCGTGTGAGTCCTTCTCCTGTGGATGACGGGGTGGCCTGGAGGATTCCATGCTGCTGGGGGTGGGGGTAGTCTCAGGAGAGGAAATGCCAAGTTCTAGAACCTCCTAACAGACCAGAGGTCTCATCATTACTCCTGCTGGGCGCCCTCCATCCTTTGCCTGGATGCCTCTGGTGGCCGGGACCTCACTGCTTGGGGCCTCTTGACGACCAGGCTGTCCTGAGACCTCACCAACAGTAGCTGGTGTGTCCTGGGCAGTGGCTCTGTCCTTAGTCAGGGCGCCTCTGTAGAACCTAACTCTTGTGCAACATTTTGCCTAACTTGTTGAAAAATATTTATTTCTTCCTGTCTGTGCCTCTGGAGAGAAAACTCTTTGAAAGCTGTTTTCTCCTTTCACAGAGACCTGTCAGCTGGAGGTCCTGACAGGTCACCTCATCGGACAGAAGGGACATTGAGGTACACAGAGGAAGGGGTGGGTCAAGGCCACAGGGCTAGATAATAGGCAACCTAGCTTCCATATGGGATGGCATCAACACAGGTGACTGGTGACATGTCCACCCCACACCCATGCCCAAGCACTAGCTTCCGCACATGCCCAAGTCCACACATGGATAACTGTACAAAAGCCTCTCAAGGACACAGCTTCTCAGGGCCTCTGTTCACCAGCAAACTTTATAGACATTAGAGCCAGGAAAACGCAGTGCTCTGCCCTCCCCATCATGGTTTTTTCCAGGCCCCACGTTTCCGTTGTGCAGCTAGCTCTCCGAAGGTCTGGAGTTGAAGATTCAAGTTTGTTTGGCACCTTCCAGAGATTCCTGACACAGAACTCCCACAGCCCCCTTTTGGCCTTGGTTCAAGACGCCTTTTCTCCTTGGGACCTAAGCCACCACTGGGGAGGAACATGGAGTTGTTCCCCTCACTGTTTTCCAGCTTTGCCCTGATGCAACGTGAGAATAAGTGAAGGGAAAGTTTGCAGATGCCAGACCTAGTCTCCTCACTCCCATTTTAGAGATGAGGACACTGAGGCTTAGAGAGGGGAAAGGGCCTACTGCTGGCAATACTTCTGGGGGCCCTGAATTCTCAAATCCCTCCTCCTTTCTGTGACTCTACTCCCTCCTCCTCCAGATCCCATCTGGAGCCCAGCGAGCTTGACCCTAGTGAAGGTCAGCCCTTTTCTTTGTGGTGGGACCTCAATCCAATTGCTCCTTTATAAAACGAGAATCATGTCAGCCCTACCCATCTGGGGGTGTATTCATTTAAATGCAGCATTACCTGGGTGGGTATTTAGAGAAAGGTGAGGAACTGTGCAAAGGTCAGGGCCATCCAGGAAGCTGGAGGACGTGGCACTTCCCTCCCTCAGTTTCTGAGAGGCTGTTTGATGGCCTCACATACAAGACGTTTTGGAGACACAAAGGCCCATGACTCTGCTGAGTTCATGGTCGTCAGCTTGGGGTGGGATCAGGGAGGCAGCCGGTGGGCTCTGCCGTCCAGATATAAAGCCCAGGGAATTGTGGGTGGCAGGCTCTGGACTCCCTAGAAGGAGTGAACCCCCCCTCCCCCCTCCCCCCTCCCGGAAGGGGGAAGCAGGGCGTTAGAAACCTGAGAGCCACTTCCTGCAGACCTTAGGCAGGCAGCTTCCCCTTTGGCCTCAGTTGTGTGCTCCCAGTACCTTTGGTCCTGTGTGTTAAAGGGCACAAGGTGAGAGTCAGGCACCTGAGTTTATATCCTGGGATGGCACCTAGGTGTGGCTTTGAGCAAGTCCCTTCATCTCTGAACCTTTCTCCTTAATGAAAACACTGCTCACCTCATAGGAGCTTGGGGGAAGGGAGACAACAGAGGTGGGAATTGATCTGTATTGGTCTTTATCAACCTTATTCTCTTTTCCTCTTCCCTGGTGGGGTTAGGGGGTGGGGTGGGTAAGTCGAGGGTGAAGAAGGAGGCCATTGGCTCTTAATAAGCCCTTTTATTTGTAAATGTCTACTCTTTATATATTCTTCTCGACACCTACAGCAGCCCTGCACAGGGAGGCAGGCGGAATTTGGAGGTGGGGAAAGGGAGCAGAGACTTCTTTAACGAGGCAGAGGGGCCAAGACTTGACCTCAGTGGGCAGGCATCAAAGTGAGGCTGTTTCCCAACAGTGTTTCCCAAAGTGGGGCTGTTTCCTTACACTGCGTGTAAGCAAACATGGGGACCCAGAAGATAGGTCCCCGCTCTGCGGTGTTCTGGTGGCCCCTCTGCCTGTGTCTCCCTCACAGGGCTGTGGGCTGGGGTAGGAGGAGGCAGAGGGTGCTGAGTGGTCAGTGTTGGGGGCTACCCACTGGGGCTGCCTGCACTGCATTCCTTAGTGTCTTTAGGAAGAAATCAAGAAAGAGCCAAACAGGTTTTCCTGGCCTTGAAAACACACACTTATCAGTCGTCTCACCAACTTGACTTCTTGGTCAAATACTTGACTTCTTGACTTGATCTTCTTGGCCAAAGCTGGAACACAGAGTCCCAGACCTCTGAGCCGTTGAGGAATATGAGAGGTTGTCCCATCCATCCCCCTGCCTCAGCCCCCTGTTCCAGGAAGGTTCAGAGTGGTTAAAGAATACAAGCTCTGGGCTTGGGCAGACCTGACTTCACTTCTCACCATGTGTGCTGTGTGTCCTGGAGCAAGTCACCTCACCTGTGAGCCTGGTCTCCCCATAAGTGCCAGGAGGATAATCTCCCCGGCTTTGTGAGGGTTAAGGAAAATAAAGCTCTTGAGATAACTCACTGTTTGGGGGCCTAATACCAGAGGTTATGAGCATGGTGGCATGCGTACTGGGGGGAGGGAAAGCCGAGCTCACAGCTGGAGCTGGACTTCGGAGAAGAACAACAGAAGCTTCTGCACACCCCCCTCCCCCCCAGCTTTTCCTCCAGTTGGCTGTTCTCTGGGGTTCTCAGTGTCAGGTTCATCCTGCCCTCCCCCCACACAGGCAGTCAGTTCCTGCTCATTTAAATTCCTCCGACAGGCCCTGAGCCCTCACTGGCTGGCAGAGCTATAAAGCAGCACCCCACCTCTCAAGGCTGGCCTAGTGTGGGAGGCCAGGGTCTGCAGAACACCCCCTGACTTCACTCCTAAGAGGTGCCTTTTATATAATCAGGAGAAAACAATGAAGCTGTTTCATGGGGTGGAGGGAGAAAAACAGCTTTCAGAACGCAACAAATGCTTGTGCTTTTAAATGCACTAAATCCAGCCCACTGCATGGATCCTGAACATTTTAAAGCTGGGTTTCTTGGCAAAGAACAACACCCTTGAAGCCAACAGATGACTCGTTCCTCATTGGGAGGGTCAGCACACATCCGACCTCAGACTAAAGTTTCCAGAAAAAAAGGTGAAACCTCCACAGGAAGAAATCGCTATAATTTTATAAGTTGGGGAATCTATTCAATTAAAGGAAGTCTTGACTTGTGCCAGCGGATTTCGGAATCCTCTTTGACCTTGGGTGAGGGGAATGTGATGTTGCCGGCATGATCGCACACCTACTGTGTGCGCAGGGTCATTAGGGGCTTTTAACTACAGCAGCTAACGTCGCCACAAGCCTGTGAGGTAGGTGGGATTATCTCCTCGTGTCACTAGGTGCAGGGCCTGGTTGGCTGCATGCTGCCCCACTGTGTGCCCTGGTTACTGCACTCACATCCCCTCTCTGTGCTGCCCACCGTGGTCCTCCCCTGCCCCACAGTCCAGGTTTAATGGGGCAGTGGGGAATTTGGAGGAAGGGGAGCACAAAGTGATGCCTAAACCTATCTTGGGCTCCATTCTTAGTGCCCAGTCTGCCAGGGTATGGGGTGCTTGAGGAATGAAGGAATGACCTAGGCACGCTGGGTGCTAGACCAGGTCTTGGCCCTGCGGGTGACACGAGCTCTGGCTCTGGCCCAGTCCATTTTGCCCAACTTGTTGGCTTTTCTGAAGCCAGAATTGGCAGAGGGCATGCAGTGGGTACACAGTTTTGGAATGAACCCTAAAGACAGCCTAGACCCCCATTCTGCTTCCATCCAAGCCTCTTGGGGTTGCTAGGAAGGGCCTGAAGAGATGGACCACACTGCCCCCAGTCTCACCTACCTCCAGGCGTGCATGGGAAGTGGTGGGAGTGACAGCACCTGAGGGGTGGGCCAGCCTCAGCAGTCAGGGCCTTACTCCTGACAACAGCCCTGACACCTGTGACTACTCTCTTTCCCATTTACTAATGGGGAAACAGGCTCAGAGACGTGATGTGACTTGCTTAAGGTCACCTGTTGGTAAGTGGCAGCGCTGGGATTTGAACTTATGTCAACACCAAATCACATGCTGTTTCCACAGCTGTGTGATTAACAGAAAACCCGGTGACTCCGTGTAATCCTGGGTCTGCTTTTACCTCCCTGTGTGGCCTTAGGGGGGGCATTTCATTTTGCAAACTGCGGTGTATTTATCTGTAAAATAGATTGACCTATTAATGAATCATGTGGTTTTCTGTTTAACGTCTATCTTCCATCTAGACCATACTCTCCCAGACAGCCAGGGCCGTGTTCTCAGTAGTTGGCACAGCACGTAGCAATCACATTAATCGTCTCATTTGCTGTCTGAACAATCCTATGAGATGGGTCTGCACCACTCAGCCCATTTTACAGGTGAGAAAACTGAGGTTCAGAGAAATGAAGCCATTTGACCAAGGTAAAGGTTAGTAAATGGTAGAGCTGAAACTCATATCCACATTCTCTCTAGCACATATGATTTTGGACATTCCTACTTCAAGGCATGTTTTGGGGAGGGGACATTTTGTCTTAAGTCATGAGCATTGACCGTAGATAGTTCCAGGAATAAATCAAGATCTGAGAAGAGCAAAGATATTATTTTTGTTTGCGAAACCCCCTGTCCTTACAGCCATGGCTGGTTGCGGCCTCCAGGCCCCACTTACCGCGCTCCCCACCCCATGCCTTCCTAACCCTGTCCTTCCCTTTGTCATCTGCCCCTGCCCAGGACTGGAGCCGGGCCACATCCGAGGCTCGACCAACATGCCCTTCATGGATTTCCTGACAGAGGACGGCTTGGAGAAGAGCCCAGAGATGCTCCGTGCCATGTTCGAGGACAAGAAGGTAGACCTCGCAAAGCCCCTCATCGCCACATGCCGGAAGGGTGTCACCGCCTGCCACATTGCCCTGGCCGCCTACCTCTGCGGCAAGCCTGATGTGGCCATCTATGATGGCTCCTGGTCCGAGTGGTTCCGCCGGGCCCCCCCGGAGACCCGTGTGTCCCAGTGGAATGACAGGAAGGCCTGAGCAGTGGGCCTTTCCTCCACTCGCCCATTTAGTGGTCGGCATGACCTGTAGTTGGCTCACACTGCTTCAGCAAAGAAGAGCTACAAGTTTTAGAATTGCTGTGTAAAGCGCTCGTTTCCCCCAACAACACTGGAATAAATGTGGCCTTTTCTGATTCTCTGTGTCTGGCCATTCTTGACGCCCACACTTGCATCTCCTTCAGATTCCTGAGAACCCCTCAAGGATAGACTCTTCCGTAGCTGGTGGAGTCAGTCACACTAAGGACACCACTTTGTTATTTTGCCAAAGGAAGCCACCCATTGTCCCATGTCAGGTGGAGCATGCTGGGACCACCTGGAAGGGGTACCAGGAAACCAAAGAGATGTCAAAGCATAGCTAGCCAGGCATCCACCCTCCGCTGTAGGCCCAGCTCTCTGGGTGGGGGGAAGAGGATTGGGGCCACTGTTCTTCCAAATGAGTGTTCAAAGAGCTGTCACACAACACAGGCCATGGGGCATCAGTAGAGGGACATTAGAAGCAAGCTGAAGGGGTGTAGTGCCACCTTGGGTGACCTTCCTGGCTCAGAAAAAGACCCTCTAGGGAGTGCTGGGGCAGGGGAAGGAGAAGCAGCTTCAATCCCTGGGACAAGGTCTTAGAGCTCTGGCAGTGTGAACTGGAAGCTGCAGTAGAAGAAAGTCACCTAGGGGACTGGACCTATATGGCGAGATTTCCAGTTTTCCAGAGACAGGCTCTCTAAACCCTCCTGTGGGGCAATAGCATGATTCCCAAACTCACCTACTGGGGGTTCCCTGCTCCCTGCTGTCCAATTTTGAAAGAAGTTCTACGGAGGGTAAAATGCTATCAAATGCTATCAAATAGCATCGCATACTACAGAGAAATCATTCGTGAAATGGTTCGTGAAAGGAAGTCAATTGATGCAACAAACGTCCTTGTCTCATATTAAGAAATTGCCACAGCCACCCAACCTTCAGCAGCCACCACCCTGATCCGTCAGCAGCCATCAACAGCGAGGCAAGACCCTCCACCAGCAAAAAGATTATGACTCAGATGATGGTTACTATTTTTTTTTAATAATAACGTATTCTTAATTAAAGATGTGTGCATTGTTGTGGGTTTTTTTTTAAAGACAGATTGCTATTGTGCAATTAATAGAGTACAGTATAGTGGACACATAACTAGGAAACCAAAAACTTCATGTGACTGGCTTTATTACGATGATCATTTTATTACAGTGGCCTGGAACCGAACCTGCAGGATCCCCAAAGTTTGTCTGTACTGTGTTATGTGCCAATAGGTAATTAACCCAGGGGACAAGAGCAAAAACAGGAGACCAGTGAAGGGTCAAGTGTTTTAATCCAGGCAAGAGGTGGTGGTGGTTAGGTTTGGGGGCCAGGGGGACATGTGGAGATGGTCAAGGGGTCCGAGTCTGGTGTACTTTGAAGGATTTGCTGATGGACCACTTATGGGGTTAGCTTAGAGTTATAGGGGACAGCTCTCTGTGCCAGGCAATGTTCTAGACATTCACAAAAATGCCTTCATTCAGTCCTCACGCTTACCCTTGGAGGTGGGTTGTACTGTTTCACATAGGAAAGTTTAGCTGAAGGACTTGGCCAGCATCACTCTTTGAATAAGTGGCAGGCCCAGACTCTGAGGACCCCAAATTTAACCACAATGCTGTCTACCTCCTGAGGAGATCCTGAAAAGCTGGGCATGCAGGAGGCATTCCCTATATCCCACCCCTGCTGAGCAACAGCCAAAAAAGGCTGAGCTGCTGCTGGCACCAACCACGGACTCACTTAAGTTTATTTAATCTTCTGTAGCCCTGATGTTTCAAGAGGAGGAGAGTAGACCCTCACTGTCCCACCTCTGCTCTAATTTTACTCCTTGGTCAACCTGTCCGTTGACGTCCAGCTCAGATAGCTCCAGGTGAATCTTTCCCTCCCCGCCCCACTCCCTTTGACCTATATGCTCACAAACACATCCATGCTTTTAATATTTGAGTCCTTTCTAAACTGTTGAACTCCTACACATCCTTCAAAATCCAGATCAAATGGCCCTTCTCTGAGCCCTGCCTTCCTCTTTCCTAGACAGAACTAATCACTCTCTCTGCTTAATCCTTTGTAATCCCAAGAACTTCCTTCCCACTCAGTGGCATCTGAGCCCTTTGTGTCTGGCACACAACCTGGCAGAGGGTGGGTGCTCAGGGGACATTTTGCCCTCTCAGTGCTGGCTTCCCATGGCCTCTGTTCCCTAGAGTGGGCCTATCAGCCCTCTGAGGTAACAAAGCCCTGTGTATAGTGTCACCATGGCAACTCCAATGAGTAGCAAGAAAGGGTTGCTCCCTAGCAACCATCCACTGGCCTCCACCAGCAGTTGTGCAGTGCAGATTTACACTCCTGGGCTTCAGCACACACCAGAGAGGTTCACGTGTTTTCTGACATTATGAAAGAGAGTGGCAAGGTCAGGCAGAGGCTTGCAGGGTGGGCCGGGAGTCTCTCATAACACAGATTTCATCTTCTTTCTCCCCATTCAGAGTTGCCTGTGAGTGAAGAGTGCCCCGACTGCACCTGGACCTCCTTTTCCTCCCTTCTTGACCAACATCTCTCGGGCCCCTCTCTCCAGGTCAGAAACTGGCAGTGAATCCACACTTCTGCCCAAGCCCATCCAGGCTGCTCCAGACTGGGGGTGCCACTGAGGCAGATGGGGGGGCTGCCGTGGGTACTTTAGGTGGGTGGCTAGGGATGGGGAGTGGGGATAGGAGCTGAAAACTCACTTGAAGGAGATAAAAGATGTGGGGGTTGGTTTCAGCACCATTTGGGAGAGGTCCTATTTCTTTCCTGAGCCTCAGTTTCTCCATCTGTAAAGAGAGTGAGTTAATACTGTCTGAACAGCTCACTGAGTCTTTGTGAAGATAGGCTAATCTACTAGACTGCGTAACAAATCACCCCAACACGTAGTGGCTGAAAAGAACAGCATTTATTATCTCAGTGCCTGTGGGTCAGGAACACACATGCAGCTTCAATGGATGCTCGTCTCAGGTTCTCTCACAGACTGTGCTCAAGTTGTTGTCTAGGCTTCAGCCTCATCTCAGGGCTTGGTTAGAGAAGGCTGTCTTTCCAAGGCCATTCACAGGGTAGGAACATTGAACTGAAGGCCTCAGTTCCTCACAAGTTGTTGCCCACCGTTTGTTTCTTGCCCTGTGGGACTCTCCAGATGATTCCATCAGAGTGACTGAGCCACAGAGAGTGTGAACAAGACCCAGTCACAGTCTTTTATAATCTCCTCTTGGAAATGGCATCCCTTCATTTTTGCCATATTCTCTTGGTTAGAAGCAAGTCAATAAATCCAGCCCACACTTGGGCGGGGGGTTCACGGGAAGGTGCAGTGGAATTACTCAAGTGGGTGAACGCAAGGAACAGGGGTCACAGAAGCCATGTCAATAGCCCATCTCTAGCCCCAGATGGCCTTCCACATGCAAATTACATTCACCCCTTCCCAAGATCTCCAAAAGTCTCATCCCATTATAGCATCACCTTAAAAGCTAGAATCTGGTCCTATAAATCAGGCCCAGGTGTGGATGAGATTCCTTGGGCGTCGTTTCTTTCTTGAGTTCAGTCCTTCTCCATCAGTAGACCTGTGAAAATAAGCTGCCTGCCCTGACCACGCCTGGCATACAACAGTGTGGCAGGCATAGGATAAGAGGGGCACACATTCCTGTTCAAAAACGAGGAAAATGGAGAACGCAAAAGTCAGGAGTCACTGGTCCGTAGCAATTCTGAAATCCTTATTAGGTTTCAAACTGTGCAAATAATTCTCTGTGGCTCTCAGCTCTGCCCTATGAATCTTTGCTTCTGCTCTCTGGTCCTTGCTTCTGCCCCCTGCACCCCCTTTTAAATACAGTGCATGTTTGCAGCAGAGTAATTTTCTCAGACTACTATCTGCCAGTAGAATTTGGGAGTCCACCATTTTCATTTTGTAGTATATGTGTCCCTTTCACTCCAACCTGGTAGTTTTTTTGCCAATACAGTTTTCTCAAACACTGTGACACTCCAGAGATAAGTCTCCTCCGCTGGCACTCCAGCTAAGAGATGGCACTTTTAAACTTCTGAAGAGGCCCTATTATTCCATTAAGAGAATCTGTGAAGTATATTTTTCATCTCTTTTAAGGACCCAATGTGTGACTGGATAATATTCTGATCCTTTCAAGGTTTTAACAAAAGGTTGTACAGTCCCACCCTTGGCTACAGTTTCCGGATATCATGCTCTGAAGCCATCTCTTAATTTTAGCATCTTTTGGCATCTGAAGAGGATGAGAATTTCTAAAACGACTAAGTCCTGCCTCCTGTTTCTTTAACAGTCCTTCCTTCCGTTTCTCTCTCTCCTCTTACACTTCACTACAAGCAGCACGAAGAAACCAGGAGGCACCTTCAGTACTTTGCTTGGACCTCTCCTTAGCTAGAGCACCCAGTTAGTCACATGCTCCGTGTTCCACAAAACTGGCAGTGACAGCGATGCTAAGTTTCTGTCACTCCATAACAAGGACATTTTTCCAGGTTCTAATAACATTTCTCTCACTTCCTTTGTTGCCTCCAGGGGCAGCGCCCTCCAACTCCATATTCCTACTAATAGTCTGTTTAAGGCAATATAGGCTTTTTCTGTCATGTTTCTTAAAATCCTTCCCGGTTCCATCCACTGCTTGGTTCCAAAGCCACTCCCACATTTTTAGGTATTTGTTACGCAGCACCCCATCCTTGGTACCAAAATATATATTAGTTAGCTATTGCTGCATAACAAATTACCACAAAGCTTAACAGTGTAAAACTATGCTTCAAAAAGGGACACATTTATGATTTCACAGTTTCTAAGTGTCAGGATCCTGGGTGTGGCTTGGCTGGGTCTTCCGGCTCATGGTCTCCCACAGGCTGTAATTAATATGTCCACTGAGCTGTGTTCTTATACGAAGGCTCAGCCCCCAAGCTCATTCAGGTGGCAGGATTCTTTTAGTTCTTTGATGCCTGTTGGACTAAGAGTCTTTGTTGTTTATGAGCTGTTAGCCAGAGACTTGCTCGGTTCTTTATCACCTGAGCCCCTCCATAGGGCAGCTTAAAACATGGCAGCTGCTTCCATCAGAGCCGGGAAGCCAAGGAAAGCCAGAGAAAGAGTGTGAACAAGACCGAAGTCACTCATCTAATCTTGCAAGTGCCATCCTCTTACTTTTGTCATACTCTTCTGATCAGAAGCAAGTTGCTCAGGCCAGTCCATACTCAAGAGGGTGTTTTGTGCAGTATGTGAATACCAGGGCGTCCGGATCCCTGGCAGCCATAGCAGAAGCTACACAATCACCAAACAGTTATTAAGTGTCAACATTAACTGGGTGTTTTGCTTGGTGACTTTTCAGGAGAACACATTAATCCAGTTCTTAAACTGACGTGAGCTTACCAGCTTAACAACTTGCTGCTGACCTAAGACAAATCAGTCTGCCTCTCTGGAACTCAGTTTTTTTTATCAACAAAATGAAGGGGTTGGATTAGCTCATCTCAAAGCTCCCTTCCAGCTCTGACTGGCTGCTTTTATGCTTCCCTTTTTACAAAGGTACTTACCACTGAGGTCTAGGGACTAAACATCATTATACAATAAATTGTGTGATCTTATTTATAATATATTCCAAAATCCACAAAAACCTTAAAAAAACACCTGTGATAAGAGATGACGAATAAGAAAAAGATCACCTAGGAAAAAGGAACACAAATCTGAAAGGTGCAGATGCTTTTCAAGATGCCAGAATTGTCCCAAAGGCCTGTCTGGGGAGAGAAGACTGAGGTTACACCAAAGTGGGTTCCTGTTCTCGGCTCCCCTCCACGTTGGCCAAGGACCAGCTGGTAAAATGGACCAAAATCCTATTTTCCAGGAAGCAAATAGTCACCAGGCTGCGGGGCTCGGGGCTCTGTACCCACAGCAGGGGAGTGTTGAGTGGTACAGAAGGGGAGGAAGAAGATGAACCCAGATCCCCGGGCTGCTTGAGAAAGGCCTTTGAGCCACTGGTGTGTGTGTGTGGTGGTGGTGAGGGGTGGTGATCAGGGATTTCCAGAAAGGGGTGAGCCTACAGGGCTCCAGGAGGCAGGCCCAGTGCCAGGGGTGGTGGGTGGATGGAACAGGGGGCACCTTGAATGCCAGAGCGCACTGGAGGCCGCATGGAAAGACCTCTGGTCAGGGGCTGGGCAGATGTCCGCAGGGCTCCCTGTTCTGCTCTTGGCTAATCCCCATTTAGAAGCCTCCGTGTCATCTGAGACGACGCAGTGTTTCCTTGTTTACAGAACTAAGCTTGGAGCAAGAGTCCATGGATCTGGGCCATCGAGCAAGTAGGAGGGGCTGACCAGAGACATGCTGGCCGGGGACACTCAGTGCACACCCAGGGCTTCTGGAGACTCTCCCTGGGGCAGCAGGAACAACACTTTCTGTGTCTCTCAATCTTGCTCCCGCTTCCAGACCCTCTGTGTGGCACTGACCTCCTCTGGGCATTCTGTTTGAAGACGGGAATGCAAAAGGGAGGGAAAGGAATACTGCCAAGCCCCTCACATCTGCCCGGCCTGGGAATTATGACTGCCACATTGCCCCTCGTCAGGGCTCAGAGGGGACATGTCAGCCCGTTGTATGCACCGGGTCCATGTAAAAAACATCTAAACTTGTAGAGAATTTTTGTAAGAGTTATGTGAACCAGACTGATGACTTATGCTGGGGAGCAAGAACTGCAATGCTCTGGAGATTAACAGTTTTGCAGTTTCTTATATGCATTTGAGAGTAAGGAAGGCAGTAAGGAAAATGATGGGGGTATGAACATGGGAGAAAGTAAGACGATAGTAGAGTACAGGGTAGTTAAGATCATTGGCTCTCTTGAGGGTGGTTATGCCTGAGAAGGAGGGGTCTGAAAGGGGGCATTTCAAAGGTGTGTGAACTTAGATGCTCAGAAACAATGGACAGGCTGCTTAAGGCAAAAGTAAGCCCTTTACTAAAGAAGTCATATGCCTGGGGCATGACCAGTTAGAAATTTAAGATCAGATCACCCTGTAAGGTTACTTCCCATTGAACCCCTTTCTTCATCCACAGCCAG
Organism: Rhinolophus hipposideros; assembly: GCF_964194185.1. NCBI lineage: Eukaryota > Metazoa > Chordata > Mammalia > Chiroptera > Rhinolophidae > Rhinolophus > Rhinolophus hipposideros. The sequence continues at coordinate 9,675,897 of NC_138055.1, forward strand.
AAGGGCCGGCTGTGAGAGAACACAGTGGAGTGAGGGATGGGGAGGCCAGGCTCTGTGGGTGAGAGGTACACGTTGGTCATGAGTGAGCCAAGCCCAGAGAGTGGTGTGGCCCAAGTGTTACGGGATTCTCAGTTCTTCTTTCAGTGAAGAATCAAAGGTCAGCAAGCTGATTAATATGCAAGCAGGGTTTATTAGTGATATGTTCTCAGGGAAGAGAACGGGCCTAGCCTAAGTGGGGGAGAGAAGCCTAGTTAAGAAGCCTTAACTCACCATGTGTCCTCAGTGCCTGGCACAGCACCTGCCACACACCTGAATTGGTGAATACCGTGTTTCCCTGAAAATAAGACCTAGCCAGACAATCAGCTCTAATGTGTTTTTTTGGAAGCAAAAATTAATATAAGACCCGGTCTTATTTTACTATAATATAAGACCGGGTCTTATAATATAATATAATATAATATAATATAATATAATATAATATAATATAATATAATATAATATAATATAATACTGGGTCTTATATTAATTTTTGCTCCAAAATATGCATTAGGGTTGATTGTCTGGCTAGGTCTTATTTTGGGGGAAACACAGTATATTGGTTCTCTGAGTCGGGGGGATACAAATACGGTCCTGGCCATTAAAACACTCATAACCCCAAAGGACTGGCCGAGGGCAAGCAGGCAATTCCACAGAATGTACTGAGAGGAGTCAGCAGGAGTGCAGCCTGGAAGAAAGAGGGAGCACTGCCCTGGAACTGAGCCCTGAATGCTGGGGGACCCCAGGAGGAGCCCATCCCTGCTTTAGGCCTAGTCTTTCATGAGCAGGAGGAGGGGCCTTGGTTGAGCAAGTGAGTGCTGGGTTCTCTTCAAGCTCTCTGCCTCCACTCTTTTGAGAAGTCCCCATCCTAGAAGCCTTCGTTTCCCCCAGAGGCACCCCTTTGCCTACCTACCTAGCTGCCAGCTTCTTGGGGCAGAACCCAGACCCAGGGAGGGAGTCTGTCTGGTCTCATCCTAGACTCGATGAGGTGCCGCGTGACTCTGGGTCTCACACCTCTGCAACCACCTTCTCATTCCTGTTGACATAAGAAAGGTCCAAACCTGTAGAGGGATTTTTAGGAGTTTATTTGAGGCAAAACTGATGACATCTGCTGGGAAGCAAGATCTCAAATACTCTGGAGAATAATAGTTTTGCAGCTTCTTTTATGCGTTCGAAATTAAGGAGGGAACATAGGAAGATTACATGGAGGTGGGAAAAAGCAAGGCGAGGATTGGATTACAGGATAGTTAACAAGATTATGTGCTCTCTTGAGGGTTAATATCCCCTGTGAGGGGTATTCTGGTATTAGAAAGGTGTGTTAACCTAGATACATGAGAACCATGGACAGGGCTGGCATAAAACCTTTTACTAAAGAAGTTATAGGCCCACCACGACCTTTCCAGTTAGGAATTCCTATCAGATCACCCTATGAGGTGACATTCCCTCACTCACCGATGGGCTTCACCTATATCTTGGAGGCACAGGGCTCTCTAGGGGGGTGCTGTGGGAGGCCCTGGACTGACTTCCCCATGGACCCCACCTCAATGGCCCCCATCTAGGAGGGGGGAAACAAGATGGTTTGTAGCTCACAATGACGGAGAAAGTGAAAACTCTGGGTCATGAGACATACGTAGAGCATATTGGGGGCTGAATTGTAAAGTTGAGAAGAGGGAGGTGGCCCCGCAGCTTGGGGTGGGTGTCATGGAGGACTTCCGGGTGGGGCTGCACTGAAGGGAATGGTACAATTTTGATTTAGGGAAAAGGAGGGGGTGACCTTCTAGATAGCAGAGCCAGCCGGGGCAAATGCTGGGAGGTGGGACATCCCAGGGCGCAGGAGGGAAGAAGCAGCAGTTTCTTTGGCTGGAGGCAGGGATGGGAGTGAGGATGAGAAGGAGACCGGGAGGGAGCAGGAAACCCCCTCAGACTGGGAGTCAGGGGCAGCAATGCAGGTGGAAGTGGTGCCGTGAGAGAGCAGCGGATATGGATGGGATGACACTCCCCGATGAGCCCAGAGAATAGAGGAAGGAAGTGAAGGTTAGGGGAGCAGCTCTAAATAGGGAACAAAGACAAAGCCCCAGATCCAGCCCTGGTCCTTTCTAGGCTTGTGACTGGACCAAGCCAAGTAATGCCTTGTGCCAGCTTCCAGGACTGCTGGCTTCTTCACTGGATTCCTGGGGGAGGAGGGGGTTTAGGTGGGAAAGAGAACTAACCAAATGGAGTCAGAGACAGTAAAGCACAGAGGAGTCACATTCCTTGCTTAAGGTCACACAGCTAGGCCTCAAGGATGGGCAGGCATGGGCTATCAAAAACCATGTGGATGGCTGTGTCCTGTGGGAGGCTTAGCAGCTGAACTTTCTCTCTCTTTGTTTCCCTCCCAATTTCTCACCCATGCGCCTGGCTCCCGTGACTTCTCTATTCCCACCCCTTTTTCTGCTCTGGATCTCTGGAGCTCTGTGTCCGTCCCCCCTCCCCACCCCCACGGCTGTCTCCCTTCCTGCCTTCCACTCTCTGCATTTGTCTGTCTCCTTCTCTCCCTCCATCTCTCTTCCTCCTGTTCAGGTACAACTGCTGTGACCAGGGTCCATCTGGACAAGGGAGGCCAGCAGGACATGGACCCCCGGAGAACTGCCCACAGCCCCTCGGATGCCTCCAAGTTCAAGTACCAGGCCCCAGGCTCCCCACAGCCGTCCCTGCACCGGGGAGGCAGCCCCAGGGGCAGCCCCATGGGGCACGCCCTCCTGGACGGGGGCCGGTGTCCACCCCCGACGGCTGGCAGCAGGGACTCCCTTGGGATGGCTCCACGGCCTGGGTCCCTGAAGAACGGGGACTGCAGACCCTCCTCAACAGAGAGCAGGGCCACCTTCCGAGAGGAGGCTCAGCCGTGCCAGGGACTGAAGGAAAGCCCCACCGGGGGGGCCCAGGGCCAGAGGGACAGCATCATTCCTGAGAACATTCGCCACAAGTTTGGGAGCAACGTGGTGGACCAGCTGGTCTCTGAGGAGCAGGTGTCAGCACAGAAGGCGAAGGGCGGCAGGAGGGTTATGCACGGAGACTTATCCTGAGGACCCCATAGGACCCTGCTCTTGAGAGTACAGTCCCTGTAATAATATCACCCCCTTGCCATGTGCTAGGCTCTGTGCACTGTGTAACTCTTTACATATACCAACTGACTTCGTCTTCCCAATGAGGAAGGTGCTAGTACCCTCGTCTTACGCATAAGGAGCCCAACGTTTAGGAAGACTTAAGCGCAATTTTGTGTAAAACGAGGATGCAAACAGATGAGGGCCAGCAGATTCTGGAGCCCTGGACTTTAATGACTTGGCAGTTATAAGTCTTGTGTTTGAATCAGATGCTTTTAACCCCCACACATCGAAAGACAGCATTGAATAGATGCACAGTATTGACTGGGAATCAGAAGACTTGGGTTTGAATCCTGGCTCTGCCCTGAATGCTGGGTGACTTTGAATAAGTTACTTCCCCTCTCTGGACTTCATCTCTCCAAAGTGAGGCAGTTGGACTAGATCAGGCTGGCAAGTGCATGGCATGTGTACCATAACTCTCCTAGCCTCCACCATGGCAGACATCACTAATCAAAGCCGGCACTTTTCCCCACCTGATAATTCTAGGCAGTCATTACTGATCAACTGAAAGTTGAGATAAAACTCATCTGCCGTTTCTGGCCCAATAGTAAGGATTCTTCCTGCTCTGGCTGACTGAGACACATTTTCAAAACCACCTTCTCAACCCTTATAGCAACTGCATTGTGCAGTAGACTGGGCAGGAGTTATTGCTTCCCTTTTAACCGATGGTAACACCAAGGCTCAAAGAAGTGAGATAATCTGCTCAGGTCACACTGAACACGTGCAGGAGCCAGGATCACAAGGTTGTGGGCCGGGTCCCCTGCTACGCTGTCCCCTTAAGGAGCAGTGAGCCCACCCACCGGCTGGTCTGGGAGACCACAGTCCTGAATGTCCCGCTGCACGAGCAGCATCTGATCCCAGTTTGAACTTGGCTGTGTGGTCGCTCGCTCTCCCAGCCCCTCTCGGCCTTGGCAAGGGATCATTTCTCTCTTCTAAGAGGCCCAGAGAGAACAAAGCCAGGTCTCCTGGCTCCCAGGCCTGGGCTCAATAATTCTGGGCCCTCAGTGTCCCCATTGGTACAAGGACGGAATTTGCCTCGATGCAATCGAAGGAGCCACCTAGAACTGACTAGTGTGATTCCTCGGTTCTAGTAGGCAAGCCAGGCTTTGTGGCTCACCAGCTGTGTGAACAGAGGAGCCCTGCTCTGAGCCCCAGGCCCCTCGTCTGTAAAACACCTTAGAAAGACCTCTCCCAATGAGGTACACAGTAGGTGCTCAATACAGGAGGAGGTTTATAACGACTATTATCGCTGATGCCCCTAGCCCAGGTGGGACACGGAGCGGGGTGAGAGAGAGGAGGAGCCTTCAGCCATTCCAGCTCCTCAGCCATGGGGTTGGTTGAAAGGCTAAGGGTAGTGAGAGCACGGTCAGAGGGCGGGGAGTGAAAGCGGAGATATGCGGCTTGATCCTGTTTTTCTATCCCCTGTCTCTTCTCTGCCCATTCCCACTCAGGCTCGAAAGGCCATTGGTGAAGTCTTCGAGGGTCAGAAGAGGGCAAGCTCGTGGCCCAGCAGGACACAGAGTTCTGTGGAAATCACCTCCACCTTCTCAGACTACTACAATCTGGGCTACAACATGCGGTCAAACTTGTTTCAAGGTCAAGTCAAAGGACAAGGGTGGGGGCTGTGAATACCCATGGTCCCCAAGGCACTGGGCCTATGGGGTGTCCACTCCTTCCTAAACCTCTATGGATAAGACCCTAGGATACATCTCTTGGGACACTCATCTCATGTCCATCAAAGGTCTTTTCTTTGCCAGGCCCTGTGCCGAGTGCTGGAAAAGCCCAGTTCCCTGGCAAGTCTGTCCTCATTGTGCAGATGACCCATCCCAGTTGGCAGTCAGCCCCTATCTTTCCTGAACACCTCTGGTGTCCTACTCTGCCAGGAGGAGACCCAGGCACGCCTGGCCTGGGCATCTTTGGTCTCAGTGACGTTAGGTTTCTGGTTCAAAGCCCAGCTCAGCCATTCACTGGGTGTGGCCTCAGGCAGGATCCTTAACTTCTCTGAGCCTCAGTCACCTTTTTCATACAATGGGGACAATATGGTAAGATGGCCCTTGCTGGGTTGTTGGCAGGACTCTCTGAAACACCGCATGAAAACGCTTGGCCTGTAGCATGCAGTGAGGGCTCAGTAGCGGGCAAGGGGGTATTTTTCATTCCTAGAGCCTGGTGATGGCACCACCTGGGGAAAAGGGTGGGTTGGAGACTCCAACATGGACAGTGTCCTGTGGGTCAGACCTGTTTGTCATGGGGGTAAGGAGGGAACATTAGCTCCATTTCACAGACGGGTCGAAAACAATTTGCCCAGGACTTTATGGTAGTAGAAGGTAGATCTGAAGCTCAGATCCAGGTTTTTCTTCTGCCTCTAAACTGCCTGCGTTTTTCTTTGAGCTTGGAGAGAAGGGGTGGTGCTGGGGGAGGGAAGAGAGAATACAGCTCAGCTTGTCCTCTGTTCTGGGCCTCAGGAATTGGCCTTCTACTTGTCATTTCAATGTTTATCATGCAATAGTTCTTACAACTTTATATGGATGTCTACATAAATGTAAAAGCAGACTATAAAAAAAAATCTATGTACCTGTCATCTAGCCTGTTAAACACAACTGTGTGTCGTACCAGCTCATAAGAGTCGATGGTTACATTTTTCTGGATTGATTGATTGGTATCACAGTGCTGTCTTACAATTGGCCATAGTAGTAATTACACTCCAGAAATTGACAAGCACTGGGAATTAAGACATTGTTGTCGGTGTGCCTCACCTGTGCCTACTCTCCATTTCCACCCATCCAGGTTAGCCTCTGCACTCGACGTTCCCGGGTGGTGAGGCTCCTGTGGTTGGGCAGAAGGGAGAGAGAGAAATCAGACAAGAAACAGGCTAGATGGAGAAGGCCATGCAAGTTCTCTAAGTGAGGTGGGAAGCACAGGGAGGGTCTTTAAGCAGGACGGCATTGTCTGACTTAGGTTAAAGAATTGCTCCAGTTGCTGTGTTGAGAATAGATGTGGCGGAACTGGGACAGAAACAGGGAAAATAGTGAGGAGGTGACTGCAAAAATCCAGGTGGGACAGATGGTGGTGGCTTGGTCTAGGGAGCAGGGCGAGTGCATTGCACAACTCTTGAGGGCACCATCATGCAATATGGTAGCCCAGGGAGGTAATGGTGAAGGTGGCCTGATGTAGTAGGATTCTGGGTATTTGTGTGAAGCAGGGCCTACAGAATAGGCTAATAAATGGATTTGGGGGATGTGAGAGAAAGGAATTAAAGTTGATGTCAAGGTTTTTAACCTGAACAAATGGAAGAATGGAATTGCTATTTACTGAGATAGAGTTCCAGGAAGAGTGGGTTGAAGAAATCCTATGCCATGCTGAGTCATACAGATAATCTTTTCTATATAATCTTCTAAAATATTTAGTTTTGCTTTTCACATTTAAGCCTTTAATCCACCTGGAGTTGATTTCTGTTTTTCGAGTGAAACGGTCATTTTCAATTCCTCCTTGTGGATTACTAATTGTCTCAGTCTCTTTCATTGAATAGTCCCAGGTTTTCCCCCAATGTCCTGCAGTGGTACCACTGGTATCCACCAAGTTTCGTATGAACACAGATCAGTTTCCAGGCTCTCTATTCTGCCCATTGGTCTAATATTACACCTTTAATTATCAAGCTATTATAAGTAGTCTGATACCTACTTAAGTAACCCCCATCCCCCAACCCCAGCAGCAAATGTCTTGGCTATTCTAGGTCCTTTACTCTTCATATAAATTCTAGATTCAGCTTCTCAGTTTCCATGAAAAACCCTCTTGGGATTTTGATTGGCAGTACATTGAAGCTACAGTTCACCTTAGGGACAGTGGTCAGTTTTACGATAATGAATTTTCCAACCCACGAATATGGTATTCAGCTTCATTCATTTAAATCTTCAATATCTGTCAATAACATTTTGAAATCTTTTCTATAAAGATTATGCAGCTTTTTGTTATATTTGTTTAGAAGAATCTCTTTTTCTGCTGCTCATTGCCAAGTGGTATCTCTTTAAAAATTACATTTTCTAACTTTGCTGCTTGTACATACAGAGACAATTTTAATTTTTGTACATTAATGCTATATTCAGGAGCCTTACTTAGCTCACTGATTCATTTCAATAATTTGTCTGTAGAATCTTTGGAGCTTCTTTTTAATAATAATGGCTATACTTATACATAGCATGTAACATGTGCCAGGCACTGCCCTACTTTATAAATATTTTAATTTTCACAAGAAACTTATGCAGTAAGTGCTACAATTCCCATTTATTTTAGGTAGAGAAAAATTAAGGCATGGAAAGGTTAAATAACTTACTTAAGGCCACACAGCTAAGAATGATCAGAGTTGGAATTTGAACCCTTGCAGCTTGGGGCCTGAGTTCACATTATTAACCACGAGCTCTTCCCACCTTTGTGCCATCTGTCCTAGCTGACTTGTCCCGGACAATGAGGCGTGTGAGCAGGGAAAGCAGATATCCTTCGTGAGTCGAACATTATACCATTAAATATAATACGTATAATGGAAACAGTTTGGAAGATCTCTTTTATCAGATTAAGGAGGGTCCTTTTTATTCTTAGTGTGCACATTAATGTTTTAAAAATTATGAATGGGTTTTGAGTTGTAGTGACCATTTATTTATACAGCAGTTATTTAGATGATCACATGATTTTTTTCCTTTGATCTGTTGACGTGGTAAATAATATTAACTGATGTCCTAATATGAAACCAAACTTGTATCCCTGTATTTAAACCAGTGTAGAAGCATTCTCTTTTTTAATTGTGAAAACTACCACCCATGTAGAAGAATGTATAAAGCCTCTGCGTGCAGTTTAAAGAACAGTAATAAGTCAGTGTGTGTCACCTCCCAGATTCAGGTAAGGCTTTACAGGAAACTGGGAAGCTGCCCCTTCCTTCTCCCAGCTGCTTCACCTGACTTTTGTCAACAACCCCTTTTCTTTTCTTTATAGTGTTAGCCCCGTTGTTAAATAGACTGGTCAGGGTAGACCTCGCAGAGCAGGTGACATCTGAATAAAGACCTACCGGAGGGGGAACAGGTCATGCTGTGGATTTCTGGGGGAAGAGCAGTTGGAGGAGAACCATGTGAGGGTGCTGGCTCGTCCTGGCCTTTTTACTGGGAGTCATTGTACGATTCTGTACAGACGAATGATGTAATGTTTCAAAGGATCCATCTGGTGGTTGAGCTGAGACAGAGCACAGCGGAGACAGTAGAAGCAGGGACATGGGTGAGGAGCATCAGATCAGCGGTAGGATTTAAAATAGCTCCAAGGCCGGTCCTCTCTCCACTATCACACACCTGGTCCACAGAAACAGTCGGCCACCCCTGTACTTGTAGAAATACGTATGGCTGGCCTGTGTACTCTCTTTGCCCTGCCATTCCAATCCAATGCCTTTTGCTTCAAACCTTGGTGTCCCCCAAGCTCTTGGGCTATATATCGAGCTCCTCAAGTGGCCTTCCTGAAGTCTCTTTAATTAGATTTAATGTGAGAGGCAGGCACCACCTTCGCGACTCAGCTCATAAAAATACAAGAAATCCGCTTAAAACATCCTGGCCAGTTTTCCCCAACCTGACCGTTATATACAGGTAAGTGTTTGGGTGGATTTTTAGATGCCTACTTTACATTTCCATCTGGAGAAGTCTGCTTCACACCTCGCTTGGATATCTGATACCATGTTTAGGGCTTCAGTCCAAATTTCTAACTTAACATTATGTTATGTAAGTATGTAAACGCATACATGCCAAACACACTAAAAACTGCCTTAAAAATGGGGATTTATAGCTTGATGGCATCCTCATTAGAGAACATAGCTTGCAATGATTTCAGTCCTTTGAAATTGTAAAGACTTGCTTTGTAGACCAAGAGATGGTCCATTTTTGTAGATGATCAATGTGTTTGAAAATAATCTCTTGGGCTCAGGATTCTGTGTTTGTCTAACAGAGCAGGCTTGCTAATTATTTCTATATAAATCTTCTAATTCCTTGTTAATATTCTTTGCTTGATTTATTAATTATTAAATGATGTACTTTTCAATCTTTTCCACTAATAGCAGATGTGTCAATTTCTCCTTGCAACTCTGTCAATTTTGCTGTGCCTATTTTGAGATTATTCTAATGCAGCAAGTTTAAATTTATTACATCACCTGAATGATTTGTAGTCATTTTTATTTCTCATAGTGCCTTTGCCTTACAGTCTCTTTTGTCTGATAATTTAATACAAGACCAGATTGCTTTTGGTTAATATTTGCTTACTGTATCTTTTTCTGTATTGCCATGTTTGTCCTCCCTGTGTGTCTTTTTGTTTTAACTATGATTTAAATAATATATATCTGGAAATTTATTCTATAGTCTAATCATCTGTTTTTTAACCAATGGGCTTAGTCCATGTATATTTATTCTAATTATTGGTATATTTGGATTCATTTCTATGACCTTATTTTGTGTTTTCTATTTGTGCCGCCTTTTCTATTTTGCTTTTTTTCTCCTTCCTTTACTTATTTTGGATTCAAGTGAGCTTTCTTTTTGCCTCAGTGTAATTTTTGTCCTTTTTTTATTCTTTTAGTGGTTACCTTTGATGTTTTTACATGCATAGTTAACAAACTCTAAAGTTAATCAAGATATTTAAGTTTTCCTGACTAATATAAGGACATTGGAAGGCGTCCACTTTATTCTCCCCACCACTGTCTCAGCTTACATGTTATTAGTTTAATTCTACATAAACGAAATAGTCTAAACCATGGATTCTGGAGACACAGGGTCTGGGTTTGAGTCCTACGTCTTTCACGTACCAACTGTGTGACTTTAGACAAGTGGCTTACTAACCTTTCTGTGTTTCAGTGACTTCAACAGTAAGATGGCAATGATAATCATACCTACTTCTTAGTGTTGTTGAGAAAATTCAATGAGTAAGTTCTGTAAAGCTCTGAGAACTGTGTGCTTAGCACATGGTAAACCTTTAAAAATGGTTAGCTATCATTGTCATCGTCATTTTACCCTGTAAATTAGACATTGATACTGTTTTTATAATTGATGTATATTTAGGTTCACTCAAGGTTTCCACTTCCTTTGCCCACTATTTCTGGTATCTCAGATCTTTCTAATAGGATCACATTTTTCCTTTCTGAAGTATGTTGTTTAGAAGATTTTGGGGGGTTAGATTCTGTTGTTGGTAAATTTTAGGCTCAGAAAAATCTTGATTTCATTCTCATTCTTGGAAGACAGTTATTTTAAATAGTCTTAGATTGTTGATTATTTACTGTCAACATTTTGATTATATTAATTTATTTTCTTCGGCTTTGATGGTTAATCAAACTCATTGTTATTCTTCGAACGTAATCTGTTCTTTCTCTATGACTACTTCTAAGATAGATTTCTTTGTCTCCAGTATTCTAAATTTTACTTGGATACACCTAGGTAAGAAATTCTTTTGACTTATGCTGATTAGGGAATTATGATTCTTGAATCTAATGATTCATATCCTTAGATATTCGTCAATTCTGGAAAAAAATTCCTGCCATTATTTTTTCAAATATCACCTTTTCCCATTTTCCTCAGTTTTCCCTTCAGAACTCCAATTAGACATATGTTAGGTCTTCTCATTCAGCCTTTGTTTAACAGCTTTTTTATATTTTCTACATCTTTTCCCCTCCTCTGTGCTGAATCCTAGTTAATTTCTTCAGATATATCTTCCAGTTGACTATTTTTCTTAGCTGTATCTAATCTGCTGTTTTACCTGTTCATTGCATTTGTTTTTAAATGTTATATTGTCAATTTTCAAACTTAGAGAAAAGTAGAGAGAATAGTTTAATGAATAGGTGTTTCACTCTTCACTCAGCTTCAACAATTATTGATTTATGGCCAATCTTGTTTTATCTTTTCTCCCACTCACCTATCCACCCCACCCCAATTATTTCAAAGCAAATAACAGACCTCTTATTATTCATTGAATTTTCAATTATTCTATGTTTCATTTTTTGAAATTTCATTTGCTTCTTTTACTGATCTGTTCTTTCTGGGCACTTTCTTATTCTTTGCTTATACTTTTATTCTCTTTCATGACTCCAAACATTAAATATATTATACTTCTTTTATATTCTGTAATGGATTATCCAAATTCTTGCTATCTTTTTGGATTTGGTCCTCTGTTTGATGTTTCAGCTGACTCTTGATCATGGTAACTTATTTCCTTGTGTGTATTTTAACTTTACACATAGAGATAAATTTTCTGAAAATAGAGGTATTAATTGTCACATGCCTTATGCTTCAATGAATTTCCAATAATGTAATCTTCCCCATGCAAGGTCATTTTATTCCTTTGGATAGATGAAGAGACCAAAGTTCTGAGAAGTTAAAACTTGTCTGAGGCCACACTGTCCACAAAAGATGGAGCTGGGGTTTAAGCCCAGGCATACTTTCCTCTGCCTTACCCTCCCCAGTCCCCTAACCTCCCACAATCCATCATCCATAGGGGAAACTGACATCCAGGTATGAACTCTAGAGCACCTGACTTGCATTGACTTGGGACTTTGGGGGATTTCTTCGTGGGGTTCCACAGGGGCCCCCAGGGAGACGAAGAGCCTCATGAAGGCCTCTTACACCCCAGAGGTGATTGAGAAATCAGTGAGGGACATGGAGCACTGGCATGGCAGGAAGACGGATGATCTCGGTATGTGGGGAGCTGGGGGTATGGGAGGGAGTCACTCCCCTAATTGGGCAGGATGTGTAGGCTTCAAGATCCAGAGAGAAACCAGAAGAGCAGAGAGAGCCCTGGGGTGGTCCTGGAAGAGAGATATGGGTCACCCCTGGGGCCTGGGCACTCCAGAGGTCCTCTATGTGATCTGTGCTAGCTTCTGCCCTGCTCTCTGCAGGACGGTGGCACCAGAAAAACGCTATGAACATGAACTTGCAGAAAGCACTGCATGAGAAATATGGAGAAAAGAGTAAAAGCAAGAGCTCCAAGTAGTAGATACAACCCAGAAGAGGCGCCATCGACTCAGAGAAAGTGCTAACAATAAAGAAAGGCACAAATCTAAACCCCTCTCCTCCCTGCTTGGTGCTTTTCTTCTTGTTGGGGTGGGGGCTAATGTTCAATGCTGTAGAGACCAACTGAGGGAAATAGAAGCCTTGAGGGCCCCAACTCTTCCCCAGACCTGCCCCCTAGCCATGCACACACACATGCACACACACACACGCACACACACACAATCCTCTCCCATAATTCCAGGAAAGGATGTGAGAGCTGAGTAGGACTTTGTCTCAATCCCAGTGTGCCTGGCTTCTCCCTCCTGCCCTGTGTGGAGGGGTCCTATAGCAGACATTGCTCGATCATACCTTGTATGCCCTCCCTAGCAGGACCCCAATTATTTCTGGCCACCCATTCCTTCCCTATGAGCCCATGGACTTCAGAGGAATCTGGTCACATCCCCTCCAATCCAGGGGTAGTTTTGATTGGTCTCCCAGTACTTCTTGACCCCTCCCCCTACACATACAAAGTGATTGGTTCAGAAATGGGGATGTGGCTCAATGTGGTCAATGAGATGCAAGGAAAGGTGTGTGTGTGTGTTTGTGTGTGTGTGTGTATATGTGTTGTGGTCTCCTGGGAGATTCTGTTTTCTACTAGGAGAGCTGGGAACACTCCTCTTTCCTGTTGTAGTGAGTGAGGAACTACACAGCTCAGTCTACTCTTAGCAGATACACTATGACCAGAAGAAGTACAGGCCTGTGGCATAAGCTGGGTCCTCCATGACCTCGCTGAGCTGCTCCATCCACCTGGCCAGAAGCCACCCACCTCAGCACTTATTATAATGTGAGCCTAGACAACTGTTCAGAGAGCTAAACTTACCATTAACCGATAAGGGTCCCTGGTAACCCCAGGAGAGGGACCTGGGAATTGGGGCCCCAGGGAAGAGTCCCCCAGAGAAGGGGTTCTGGATTAGGTAGTCATGTCTAGCAGCTGATCCTGAGGCTTATTACTTAGTGGGTCTCCAGGCCAGTAGCACATACTACCCCCAGATCACTGCCCTGCTTTCTCAGAACGTGCTTTTCTGGTGGATGGTATTTGCTGAGTTCCAGCCCCAAATCTAGTGGCTTCAAACAACAACTATCGTTTATTTGTTTATGATTGTGCAATTTGGGCAGGGTTAAGGAGGTATGGTCCACTTCTGCTCCATGTGGCATCTGCGGTGAAGATGGCTGTTTCTCCCACATGCTGAGTGCCTCTGTGGGGATGAATTCCACAGCTGGCGCCTGGCTGGTCATGACTTTCTTCTCATAGCTAGCTTGGGCTTCTTCCTGGCGTGGTGACCGGGTTCCAAAAGGAGCCTTCCAAAGGGACATGATTCAACGTGCAAGAGCTTATCACGCCTTGCACTGGCTTGTTACCATCCCTGTGGTGTAGGGACGTGTGGCCACACCCATACTCATAGAGGGAGGAGACTGCACTAAAAGATTCCTCTGGGCAGAACTGGTTCACTAGGGACCACCCCAATAATAGTCTCCCACGGTGATCATGCTTTGGAAAAACCAAAAGGGGATCACTGCCAGGAGGAGGGCTGCCCGTCCTCCCGCAGAAGGGAATGACTTCTTTAAGGTAGGATTGGAGCAGAATGCAGCATGGGGAGGTGAATTTAGCTTGATTTAATATTTACTGAGTACCTACCTGTGTGCAAGGTGCTGAGTTCAGCTCAACTTCCATATCGGGTACCTAATTTCGGCAAGGCACTGTCTTTGTGCTAGAAAAACCAGGCTTCATCTGGATTGTGTAGCTATTATCCGCTCAGCACATGTGGCGACTGAAAACACCCAGAGTATTATAGATAAAGCAGACCACATACTGTTCGGACGTAGACATACGCCATGATATGCGTATAATAATGTGCCAAATGCTTTCCACACACAACCTTATCGCATCCTTACACCAGCCCTTTAAGCTATTAGCACGAAGGCAAGGGAGCGGAGGCTTGGAGAGGCCATGTAAATCGTCCAAGATTATACCAATAGGAAGCTGGGATTGAAAATGCAGGAATTTCCGACCAAAGCCATTTTGTACTCTACGAGGCAATCACACCATCATGTCAACAAATACACACCAAGCGCCGCAGACACTTGGCCCTGTTTGGCCCTGTGGGGGACAGCGATACGAATCCAGTGTAGTCCTTCTCCTCAAGAACTTTACAGTCTGCAGAAGACTGAGGTGGAAGAAGCTGGTTTTGAGGCTCATCCATCCATCTGACAAACAGGTAGGTAGTGCGCACCTACCCTCGGCCCAGCCCGGATCAATGAACTGGGAGTTCAGACATGAATGAGACACGTCATTTTTCTTCTATGAGTCCAGAGTCTGGTGGGGAGATATGTCAGTAAACAGATACTCGGAAGTTTTACACCTGCAGTGAGAAGTTCATACGGGTCAGAGGTGGCACCAAAGAGAACCTGGGGTGGGGTCAGGGCTGGTGGTCACAGCAGGTCTCATAGAGGAGGTAGCTCTTGAGATGAGTCTTGGGGCATGAGTAGGTATGTTCAGGTAGATTGGAAGGGGCACAGCGGTCCAGACAGAGGGCACAGTGTGAACAAAAACCCAGTAGGGTGTATTTGGGGAGCTGTGGGTGGCTTGTTAACCTCGGAGGGTAAGGGCTTCAAAGTGAGGCACGGTGGTCAGGTGGAAAAGGTAGGAAGAGAATGTATGCTTGGATGGGGCTGGGCGTGCCCTGTGAGTGAGGGCCTAAGATGTGAGACCCAGCCCCTCCCTCAGGAGCCGACAGTCTGGCTGGAACATACAGGGTTAATCACTACTGAAGAAGCCATGCTGAAGAGTTGAAAAGATGTTCAATGTCTCCAATAATCAGAGAGATGCAAATTAAAACAATAAATTTATCGGGTTGGCAAACATTCAAATGCAAGTGTGGGTGAAAAGGAGGGAAATGGGAACACTCATATACACACAATGAATTATGAGTGCAGAATGGCAAGGAAGAGGTTAGCAAAACTGAAATTATATCTTATACCTTAGAAATTCCATTTCTGTGGAGCCTAGAGAAACTCTTCAACACACATACCAGGAGCCCTACACAGAGATTCACTGCAGCATTGTTTGTGATTGCAAAACAACGTGTGTGTCTGTGAACAGGAGAATGGATAAATGGGGTCATGTACGGCCATGGAAAGGAATGGACCACGTCTACACACACTGGCACCGAAAGATCTCACAATGTATCATGGTGGAAATGACAGTCTGCAGAATGAGCCCCATGGTATGAAACGTACCATTTGTGTAACCTTCGAAAGGCACACACGCAACCACTCCATTGTTCATGGATACAGTTGTGCGAGTATGGAGGGGCATTGGAAGGATGCGGCAGAGGTTCAGCTTCACATTATGGTGAGTTTAGCCCTTTTTAGACACAGCTTCGCTTTCTATCACTGCAAGAGAGAGCCGCCAAAATGCCCCCCAAGAGCACGCAGATGCTAGAAAGAGTAGCTGAGTAACAGAATGCTGGGGAGCTGAGCAATTTCAATTTTGACATGATACAGGTTTTATGACTTTGCTTCCGTTAAAGATTTCATTTCAGAACATTAAGAAGAATCCTTTTAAATGAAACATGGAATAGTATTTTGGAGAGAGAGAAGTTGTCATCATCGCAAAACAAAACCTGCATAGATTTTAAAAATTTAAGTAAGATCTTTATCGCACTGATACTGTTTCCAATCGTGTTCCTTGTTTTTCATGCTCCTGAGGTCCCTAGATGGTGGAATTCATAGCGATTCTTAAGTTTCAAAGGAGATACAGGGACCAGATCTTAAATAGCATTAATTCACATAGTGGAAAAGTTATTCATCCTTGAATTCATGCAGGGCCTCATTTGCTCATAGCACTTCAGAACCATCTTCATAATTTCTGTTATATACAAGTACCTCCTGAGGGGGAACCTGTAAAAGCAATCCTGGCGTGCTGTGACCTAGTCACTGTTGACCAGCCCCACGTGGCTATATTCCCAGTCTAGCTCGCCTTCTGGTGGCAGTGTCTCTAAATTGCAGGCTGAGTACTTAGGTCTCATAAATCTCGGATGTACACACTAAGGAGGAACCTAATCAACATTCAGTTACGTCTTTATACCCACGCCTTTCTGTCTCCACCCATAGCTCCATTTTATAGATGAGGAAACTGAGATCCAGTTGAGGGGATGTATGTCTGATTTGGAAGTAAACAGTCCACACTGGTCAGCTTTCCCAATCCAAACTGTCAGTGATGATGCTGGGTGGCAGGCAGAGTTTTTCCCCATTTTCCCTCTGGGAATCATGGTCTCTGGTAAACAGGAGGAAGCAGGAGCTGCAGCAAATGCAGAGGAAAATCCAAATGCAGGTTCGTGGTCAAGAGGCAACAAGAGACTTTGCAGCCCAAGGTGACTCTCTAGCTGGGCTCCAGTCTTTGGGAAGACCATCTCACTTGTCAGAGCTGGTCCTCATTCATGGCAGGGGCGTTAACACCTCTCTTAGAGGTCATTGTAAAGATTGCCTGAGAAAATGCACGTCCAGGACCTGGCACAGGGCATAGCCCTCTTACTGGTGTGTAATAAATGCTTCTTCTTTTTATTCCGTCAGGTCCAGATCTCCCAACTATGTGTTTCAAAGAACCCTGGGACATATTAATAAGCTCCGTCAAGGTAAGAATGTCCGAACCTGTAAGGAGTTTTTATAAGATTTTATTTGAGCCAAATTGACGACAATTGGTGGGAAGCAAGATCTCAAATGCTCTAGAAAATGACCATTTTTTTGCAGTTTCTTTTATACTTTTAAAATTCATGAGGGACTGTAAGGAAGACTACGTGAAAATGGCAGAAAGCAAGGCGCAGGATAGTAAATAAGATTATGTGCTGCCTTGAGGGTGGTTACGCCTTCGAGGGGTCTGGAAAGGAGAATTACCCCTGACACATCAAGGGTGTGTTAACCTAGAAGCACAAGAACAATGGACAGGTAAGCCTTTTTAAAGACCTTACATGCCTGGGGCGTGACTACTCACCATGACCTGCCTAGTTAAGAATTTATGATCAGATCACCCTGTCAGGTTACTCTCGGTCACTGGATTTGTTGGTTTTATTAAAGAACCCTATTTCGTCCATAATGCTATGTGAAAAATTGTCCCATTGTCAGATGAATTTGGCTTATTCTGGTTTAAATAGCACTACAGAGAATTATTTTGTGCAAGACTTAGAATCTGGAACATGCTAAAATCACTGTCACTCCAAATTACTGCGTGTAATGTTCACAGTTCCCCACTGTGCCGGGTTCAGACAGAACAAGCCACTAGTAGCTGTGACAATTCTAATGATCGTAATAGAACTGCAGGTTCAGAAGCCTGGGAAGTCAGTCCAGAAAGAGTAGACCTGTTTTGGGGGATGGTAAATGAACCGATGTGTAAACCAGGGTGCTCCTTATCAGGACTCACGGAACACGCTGTGTGCCACCGGGCCTGGCCACGTCCTCCCTCTGGCCAGCCCCACAGGTATCCCTTCGGGTGCCTGCAGATAAGTAATCAGAGAAGGCATGAGCCTGTCCTCAAACAAGGGGTGGGGCCAGTTTCATGGCTGGTACTGTACAAATCAGGCTAAGTGAGGGCTATTCCAGCCCCCCCGCTCACCTCCCTATGCTGCTTGCTTCCCTGGTTTAGAAGCAAAAGGGTGACCTGCCCCAGGCAATGGCCAGTGGTAATCTCTTTCCAGTGGGCCAATATTTACTGAGCACTTACTATGTGCTGGGTGTTTGGCATCATGGGGGAGACATGGATGTAATCCTTCTGCTCAGAGAACTCCTAGGCTAGGGTGTGATAATGGGGGACATAGACAAGCACAATACAAGGGAGTGAGAGGGGAAGAGAGGATGAAGCAAGGGTGGGGGTAGGGTCTGGGGCCTCCAGAGCAGGACTTTAAGAGCTGTGAAGCACTGCCCCAGGCCACAGGCAATTTGGGGTGGACTGCTGGAATCCTGGAGCAGGTCAGGGTTCTGGTGTAGACTGGTGGGGTATAGAACATTCCAGACCCGAGGAAGGACATTTGTGACTCTTAGCTTTTTGGAGGTCAGAAGTGACGAATTCCATAGCTGCTACTTGCTCCCCAGCTGCCTCCCACAGCACTTCCGCTTAGGTTGTCTCTAAGGCCTCCAGCCATCATGATTGTAGGTTCTTCATTCGATTTCACTCTTAAGAAATTTCCCCTAGGTCTTGTTTTGCTTTCGGCTAGGTCTATTTATCCCCTTTGGCCAGGGTAATCCCCCACTGCCCAGCCTCCTTGCAAATGTTTATCACAGAAAAGTTAAATCACTGTGGAGACAATGTATTTCCTCAGATCTAAGAGACTCGAAACCTAGGGTGACTCCATTAAGAATAATAGCAAGCACTGAAACAGAGCTTTAGATGCATTGACTCAATCACAACACCTCTACCACGTAGGTACCTTTAGTGTCCCCATTTTACAGATTCAGAAATTGAGGCACAGAGCGGTCCAGTGACTTGCCCAAGGTCACACAGTAAGTGCTGGAGCTGGAATTTGAATTCCGTGGTCTAACTCTGAAGTCCATGTCCTTCATCAGTAGGTTACATTGCTTTGAGGGAGTGCAAATGATGTTTTCTTTTTTTTTTTTCTTCAGGAATTAGTGTGGGCAGGAGCAAGACTTCTGGAATGTTTGCATAGAGAGTATAAAGGAGAAATAAAACAACACTGGAACAACTGAAAAAACCAAAAAGAGTGCAGAGGAGGAAGTTCACACAGTGATGTTTATATTTGCTGCTACGCCTTCAATTCTTCCTGGTAATGAAATGCCAGCAATCTTTTAAAGCTGGTGAAGGAGGAGGACAAGTTGCAGAGCATCTGGTGTAAAGAGCTAGGCAACATTTGGAAGGAAAATGAACAGAGGAAAATGAACAATGCATGCAGGGCTCTGGGACTATAGACCTGAGGTCCTTAGCCCACATGCTCCCTCCCTAAAGAGGAGCGCTAGGGCAAAGGCTGGGAGGTCTTTACAGACCTCCTGTACTCGCTTATTAACAAATGGGGAAACTGAGGCACATAGTGGCGAGGGAGGTGAAGTGGTGCCCTCTCAGCGACCTCGTTACCCTCGCCAACTCAGCTTGCAGTGGGCAGAGTTGGGACTTGGGTCTCAGGGTTCTCCCTGCAGTGCAGTTCAACCGCCACACAGATGTGAGATCCAGGTGAGTTCCGGATGCCTGCTCTGAGCCTGGAGCTCCTGTAATGGGACAGTCTGAGGACCTAGCTCATAGGGTGGCTGCGAGGTTAACCCCGAGTGTCCCTACGTGTCATGAAGGCAGCCGTGCCTGGCACAGAGTCATGCTGTGCAGTCGTATTATTTTCTATGCACTCTTGCTCCCCGGAAATCATTCAAAAAGAAAGAAGCAAAGAATGGAAAACAGGAAGAAACCCTTGTAATTGGGAAGCTGAAAAGCTGAGAGGGGAGATGGAAGACATCCACAGGGTCAGAAATCAGACCCTGGGGTGTCCCCTTCTCCGGAGTCTGAGAAAGGCTTTGCCTGCAGGAGGAAGATAAACACATTACCCATTACCCAGCTGCCTTCTCCGTGGTCGGCTGGCTGAGCCAAGACATTTAAAAACCATAGCTCAAGACAGTCCCTGGGGGTAGAGCCCTGATGATTGGGTCCAAGCCTTGGAGGGCAGCCTCAGAGTTTGGGTTCCCTAGAAGCAGACCTTGGACAAGGATTTACTTGGAAGCCGTTAGTGGGAGGTGACAGATGGAGAAGTGGAGAAGTGAGAGAGAAGGGAGGAAGGCAAAAAAAAAAAAAAAAGTGCATTGTTAAGTAAATTACTGCTCAGACAACTGGAAGGAACTTAATTTCCGCAAGGAACTCTGGGAAGTGCTGTGGACCCTCAGCCTGACAGTTATCCCACACGAGGGGTGTGAGGTGAGGGCTGCTCCTGGGGCACCCACTCCCTGGCACTTGTCTTTGTAGGCACTTGCCTACACTTGCCTGTGTAGGCACTGTTGGGTGGAAACCAGGTCCAGTTCCTTGGAATCACAAAGGTGGCAGGGGTGTGGTGTCAAAGGCAAACACAGCCAGCCGTGAGTTTAACGGTTGCAAACAGATTTTATTCAGTAACTTCTGGCAGCGGGGCAAAGAGCTGGGTCAGGTCTGTGTAGAGGGCACTGGGTGTTTTAAAGGGCGAATGAGGGTGTAAGGAGGGGGAGAAAGCAGGGCTCAAGTGAAAACTTCCCCAGGGTTAGTCAGTGTCGATGTGGTGAGGCCAGCGGTGTCTGCTGCCTGGAAGTGATGAAAGCTGGGATTCTGTCCCCGCACAGAGACTGGGAGACAGAGGCCCGTCCTTCCTGACTGCATTTCAAAGAAATGGCTTTCATTCAGGTCCTTGAGAAAGACCCTCCTGGGTAGGAGCTGCACAGACATCTCTAATAGACAGAGGAAGGATTCACAATGGTAAGCGCTTTGTAGTGAGTGCTCTAAGAAAGGGAGGGCAGGGACGTGTGGCATGTGTTGGCTGGAACAAACAGTAAATTCTGCTGGCAGCTCAGGCTGGCATTTCAGTGGGGAGCCTGGGGTCATCCTAGGGACACAACCTTACGCTGCTAGAAGCCCTGCCAGAGTTTGGTTACGTCTGTTAGTGGGGTTTTGGACAGAGTCCTTATGTGCGGAGAGTTTGGTGGGCGGGGCCTGACGGTTACAGGTCACATGGGGGAAGCCAATCCATTGGCCATTCTGCTTGGGGCCCGAGTCAGAGACCTGGAACACAGAAACCTGCGCTCTCTCTCTCCCTCTCTCTCTCTCTCTCTCTGTCTCTCTCTCTCTCTCTCTCTCTCTCTCTCTCTCTCTCTCTCTCTTTCTTTCTCTCTCTCTCTCTCTCACACACACACACACACACACAAATATACTATAGATGGACACACGCATATCCCCCAAGCAAATATATTCATTCATGCAGGCACAGACCTCCTCGCATCAACACCATACATACACACAAACGTACTTTTTGTACACATACACAACTATGCAAGGCATACAAAAGCATCTCTTAACATACACACATCCAAATACAAATATGCAGGCAGGGACAGCTTCATGGATGTGTAACCTATACAGTTCCACAAGGCCCCAAGCTCAGAAGGGTCCCATGCTTGGTTTAATGCGCTACTGTCGTGGTTTTGAAATGCTTAATAATTTTTGAACAGATGCGCGCACACACACAGTGGTTCTCTATCTCATTATGTCTTATTCTTTCCCCTTGTCTTGTCTTCACACTGGAAGTTCCCAGGAAGCTCCACTCTCCACCCTGAAACCAATGGCTGAAGATGAAAACTGAAACATCCCTCCAGATAGGGATGATGTAATGTTCGCTGTCGACCCGTAGGTGGCAGCACCAAGCCGAGCCAAACAGCAGAGCAGGAGGACGGGAAGATGGGGGGCGGGGCGTGGAGGAAATGGGTGTCACTCCTGGAATCTACCCTTTTGCAGAAAGCATGGAGATTTCCCAAAACAACAGTCTCCAGAAGATTTATCTAGTCTGTTTTTCTGTGCCTTTATTTTCACCCAATTCATTTTTTCCGCTATTTTTAGTATTTTTCTTTTTTTTTGTTTCTTAAATTTTTCTGACTACAAAAGCAACACATTTTATTAAAGAAAATAAGACCCACAAAAAAGTAAAAAGCATCCGTAACCTGATACCCTTTGGTTATTTTCTTTTTAAGGCTGTAAAAGGAAGTGGCAGTATCTCATTTATTCTAACGACTTGGCACATACCCTGCCGGACAGTTTTCTCTGCGTAAGCACCTAGGTATATTTCTTATGTACACGTATAAACACACATGTGTTTTGTTTTCTCCCAAATAGACATATTCTACACACATTCTTCAGCTTACTTTTTCCCTTTATATGATCCAATCATGTTTTCACGTTGGTGTGTCTAAATCTGCCCCAACTTTTAAACATTCGGAATCTAATATTTCGAAGTCTGGCTTTTAGCATAACTTGGACACTCTGCACTCAGTGGGTGCAAACACAAGGCAGTTTTATACCCTCCCATTGTGGGATCCTCACCGGCCTGTGTGGACTCTCCCTTTCACATCCCTTAATGACATCTTGGGCAAGTTCCTCAGCTTTCTGACCACTGTCAGTATGTTAGAATGCACCCCATTCAGTCTCATTCTCTCTCCTCCCAAGGTTTGACCCTGGCTGAGAGAGAGAGAGAGAGAGAGAGAGAGAGAGAGAGAGAGAGAGAGAGAGAGAGAGAGAGAGAGAGAGAGAGAAAGAGTCATTTGGTCCTTCTCACCCCTTTCTGATGATGGGTTAGGGCTGAGGGCTGGAGAAGGGTGTACCTACCTCTTTTCGTGTGCCTCTGCAATCAGCATTTGTTATGGTGGCTGCTTCTCTGGGGGAAGGGGTGCATGCTGCGTGGGGACATCTCCATCGCACAGTGTCCCGATGAGGGAGTTGCAAGAGGCTCATCTGCTCCTATCCTGCTCTGCCCTCCTCTGTGGAACACCTCCATAGTCTCTGCCTGCTGGGGAGTTCTCACCCAGTGGCCTGCCCTCTTGGCTCTGGGTGGCCATTCAAGCCTTGTTACCTTCCTCAGGGCCCACTTGAATGTTGGGAAGCTCCCTCATGCTCGTGCCATCAGATGGGAAGAGTATAGGCAGCCCCACTTCCCCCACCACTCCACCCATCATCTCTTTCTAGTTTTCTTCCCTTCCTGTACAGAGGTTCAGAAGACAGAACAGCAAGTCCCCTGCAGGCACAGTCACCTAACTGGGGAATAAAATGTCAGTCTCCCTTCCCTGCAGGTATCCCTGGCCTAGAGAGTCGCATCCTCACGTGGCCTGGGTGGTAAGGAGCACCCACCCCCTTCCCTATCAAGAGGGCAGAGAACAGCACGGCTTTTCCTACCTGACCAAGCACTCAGCTCTCTGACAGTCTTCCCTCCTTTCTACCCAGGCTCCTGGAATAGGGGGTGGGGGGAAGGCCAGAGTGTGTTGCAGGTGACTTGGGGTCACAGAACTCAGAAAGCGCATCTGACCTCATTGCTTGTGATTCTTTTCAGATGTGGTGTCCTTAATGCCTCTGTCTACATTTGGAAGAAAGAAATTGGATCCTTTTTTATACCACGTACAAAAATTAACTTGAAATGGATCAAAGACTTAAGTGTAAGACATGAAATTATACAATACCTAGAAGAAAACATAGGGGAAAAATCTCCTTGACATTTGTCTTGGCAATGATTTCTTGGAAATAGCACCAGAAGCACAAGAAACAAAAGCAAAAGTAAACAAGTGGGACTACATCAGACTAAAGAGCTTCTGCACAGCAAAGAAAACAATAAAATAACAAGGCAGCCTACAAATGGGAGAAAATATTTGCAAATCATATATATTATAAGGGTTAATATCTAAAAACTATAAGGAACTCTTACAATTCATAGCAAAAAAACAAAAAAAACCAAAAACCCAAATAGCCTGATTAAAAGTGGGCAAAGGACCCGAATAGATATTTTCCCAAAGAAAACATACAGAAGGCCAACAGGTACCTGAAGAGGTACTTCACATCATTAGTCATCAGGGAAATGCAAATCAAAACCAAAGTGAGATGTCACCTCACACCTGTTAGATTGGCTGCTGTTAAAGACATAAGAGCTAACAAGTGTTGGTGTTATATACAAGCTAGGTATATAATGGAATATTATTCAGCCATAAAAAAGAAGAAAATCAAGTTGCCATTTGTGACAACATGAATGAAACTACAGGGCGTTATGCGAAGTGAAATAAGTCAGACACAGAAAGACAAATACTGTATGATCTCACTTATATGTAGAATTTAAAAATTCAGACTCATAGAAACAGAGACTAGAATGATGGTTGCTATGAGCCAGGGTGGGGTGGGGAGGAGGGGAAGAAATGGGGAGATTCTCGTCAAAGGTGCAAACTTTTGGTTATAAATGGAATAAGTTCTGGGGATCTAATGGACAGCCCGATGACTAAAATTCTATTGTATACTTGAAATTTGCTAAGAGAATAGATCTCAAATGCTGTCACCACATGCACAAAAGAGGGTAACTATGTAAGGTGATGGGTGTGTTAATGACCTTGGGGGTGGTGATCATTTCACGATGTATACATATATTAAATCATTATGCTGCATACCTTAAAAACCACCTTATACAACCTAAATATGTACAATTTTTATTTGTCAATCACACCTCAAGAAAGCTGGGGGGAAAATAGAAAGAATTTGGTGTGATGAGACATCGTGAGGCCTATGGAGCATGGAGAAGCCTGGTTTCCATCAGTCATCTGGGGACGTGAAGCCTCACTGCAGTAGCAGATATGCAGCTGCACGAGACAAAAATATTACCTAATGAGCACGCAGAGCGTCTGCTTCGAGTGACGTTAGCCCAAGTTCATAAAAGGACATGATTTGTGATGGTGTGCAAGCACTTGGTGACTGATAAAACCTGCTGGATCTTTCAGGTGTGATCTCGCCACCCCTGCAACCTCTGTAGAAACACTAAGAGAGGGCGTGGTTTACTGCTGGAAGAAAGGAGAAATAAAACGTTTGACTGAGGGACCATTAACATCACCTTATTCTCTCTGGTCTATTTCTATCCTTGCCTTTGGAAATGTGATGATTCCTGCTTCAGTGGTGAGAGGAAAACCAGCCTCCTTGAAAGGCGCTGTAGTGCTTTTTCTTTGCAGACCAGGGATGATTGACAGCGGGAGATGCTGCCTTTGACATGGGCTCCCAGAATTCAGTGGGGCCTGATGGGAACCAGGTGTAGTGGAGGTCAAGAGAGAACATCAAAGGTGGATGTGGTTAGCGTAATGGGAAGCAGAGAGGAAGCAGTCACCGTATAGTATGACCTGACAGGTCTTTAGCAGCAGTTGATTGGTCTGATGTCATTGGGCAGCTTATTAAAGTTTTAATCTGGACACGTGAAGAATCTCTTAGTGAATGGAGATGTGACTTGCATCACCTTAGTAAGGATTTATGCCTCCTTGTTCAATTCCTAGGACTGAGCCAGCTCCCTTCATGGAAGGGAAGAGTGGATTCACTCGAGGAAGGATCCTGCTACACACACACATATGTGTGTGTATGTGTGTGCGTGTATATGCTAACTGAAATAAGTGACATATATATGTATATATATACATATATATATATACACATATATATATATATATACATATATATATAGTAAATGTTTCTTCTTAACTTTTCCAAAGGGTCTGTGCATGGGGAAAGGGAACTACCCTGACTTTTTGAAGATTATTGCTCCAGGAACAAGGCTAGAGCTGGGACTGATCTTTTTTTTTCCCCCCTTTCTTTCGACCCCCGCCCCCTGCCACCAGTTCAAGCCGTTGTTTCTCAGCCTAGTTGTGTAGGACACAGCTCCCTGGCCCAGGCTGGTGTTATGAGCCTTGTGCTCCTCGGGTTGACTTGGTTGCCGGTCGTTGGTTAGCCGTTCACAGCAGCTCACAGCAGCCCACGGCAGCTCTCACCACTCACGATGGCTGCCGGCCACTCACGTTGGCCACTGGCCATTCATGGCGGCACATGGTAGCCCATGGCAGCACACAGCAGCCCACGGGGACTGGCCTTTCTTAATGGCTCACTAGCAAAATTTTGTTCCATTCTACCTCTAGTTCTCTTGAGCCACCTAAAATCAGTGACAGTGGCCCTTCTCCCTGCACGCTTTCTTCAAATCTGTCAGTAGTTTCCCTTAGAGTTTTGGGGTTTCATTCCTTCAGTAGCATTTACACATCTACAACACACCAGATGCAGTTTCTAGCTCGGGGACTATAAAAATAATGATGAAACCAGACAGACTCCCTTCTCTCCTGACTGGTTAGTACTCTGGTCATGTTTAGAAGGACAGTCCCATGTAAAGATCATAAAAACAGTTGTCTGCAATTTGTTTCCTAGTACTTTCATGGTATTCTATTGCTTTATTTTTAGATTTTTTAGCCAATTTGTAAATTACTTTTGTGAATGGTAGGAACCCTAATTTGGTATCATGAAATGAGAGCTAATTATTGCAACAATTTGTGTGCGTGTGCAATCCATCCTTTGACCATGATTTGAAATGACATCCTTATCTTACGGTAAATTCCCACAGATCTGGTTTTATTTTAGACTCCCATGATAGTGACCCTCTAAAATGGTTCCCAGTGATTCCTGCCTCTTGGTATCCATGCCCTTTTGTAATGCCCTGCATGGCAGAGTGGGTTGGACCTAGTGACTTGCTAACCAACAGAATACTGCAAAAGTGAAGTGATGTCACTTCGAGATTAGGTTATAAAAGGATGTGACTTTCTCCTACTGATGCTCTCTGTTCCCTCTCACTTGCTAACTTTGGTGAAACCAGCTGCTATGTTGCAAACTGCCTGATGGAATGGCTTTATGTGTCCAGAAACGGAGGGTGACTGGGGTCTGGCCAGTAGTCAGGAAGGAACTACGGCTCTCAGTCCAAAAGTCCACGAGGAACTGTATGCCACCAACAATCACCGAGTGAGCTTGGAAGCGAATACTGGCTCAGTTGAACCTTGAGAGGACTGTGGCCCCAGCTGGCACTTTGGCTCTGGCCTTGCCAGAGACCCTGAATTAGAGGATCCAGCTGAGCTACATCTGGTCTGACCCAGAGACCATGAGATGATAAACAGTGTTGTTTTAAGCCAGGCACAGCCTGTCACTGTTGCCAATCCTCTGCCTGAAGGGCAGTCTTAGAGTCCGGCTTTATACCAGTTCTCTTTCAGACATGGCAACACCAGTGGGATTTGCCCCTAACCTAAGACACCCCCTGTAACAACCAGATGGAGAAGATACCATGGTCCATGTGACATCCAATCACAAGTTCCTTTTATCTCCCTTGGGATAATAATGCAATCACTTTAATTTTTCAGAGAAGCATGTATGCATATAAACAAGCAAGCAAGTGGAATTCCAACCACAGGAGTTATTTTAAAACACACAGACACACACACACACACACACACACACACACACACACACTCATAATTTTAAGAAGGCAAATTTGAACAAAGAACTTGCAGACATGTGTAATTCCTTAGAAATAAGCAGGCTTTCCTTGGAAGGGACATGAAGCCCTCGGCATCACCTGCTTAAGAAAAATAGACAGCAGTTAATGATAGAAAGAAAGAAAGAAAGAAAGAAAGAAAGAAAGAAAGAAAGAAAGAAAGAAAGAAAGAAAGAAAGAAAGAAAGAAAGAAAGAAAGAAAGGAAAAGAAATATTCTCCTCTCTCACTAGAATGAAGTCCTGATGATTTGGTATCATGAAATCTTAGGCTCCATGCAGAGAGTTTTCCCAAGGGAACCTGATAATGGTCCACCAAGGTGGAATGTTAGTTAATATGATGAATTTACAACTAGGACTCTTTCTGCTTCCAGATTAGGAAACATTTTGCATTGAGGGTATTAATGATCTTATCTATTCCATGTAGATTATGTCAACAATTTCATCCTTAGTGTTTTAGAAGTCTCTGTCTACATCAAAGTTTAAAAAGAGAAAACAAAAGCATGTGATGTACAAATGAGAAGAGTAGATATTGTCATAGACATAGAGAAAATTAATGGATTAAAAGAAATATTATATGCAAGTTTTTGCCAATAATTTGGAAACTCTAGATGAAATGCACAACATTATGTAACATATAATGTACCAACACCAACTGAAAAAGTAAAAATGCTAATGTAAAAGGACAAAGATGTGAATCTTTCTGATGTTTATTTTAATCTGAGGCTCAATTTAATAATGTGCCACATAAGAAGCATATAAAATCAATAATGTGCCACAGAAGACAGGCTCAGCTCCCAGGAGGGTCTTTTGCTTTGGGCGCAGACCCTTGAGAGGTGAATGCTAGCTGTCATGCAGAAAAAGAGTATTTCTCAGAAACCAGGTCTCATTTTAAGTGGTAAAATACAAAACAAAAACAAAAACAAAACAAAAACAAAAAACCCCAGAATAATCATAGAAAACAATGGAAAAAACATATTTAATAATTACCACTTATAAATGCGTCAAGCCCAGACAGTTTAACAGGCAAGTTCTTCTAAGCTTATTTAAGTTTTTAAGTTCTTTTAAGGCAAATTACTTTTAAGCAACAGATAATCACTGTGTTATTTGAATGCTCCCAAAAGAAAGGTAAAGATGGAAGGAAAGCTTTCCAATTAGTTCAGTGCAGTTCTCACATTCCTTAAATGTGGCAGAAAGCACATAAACCCTTCTTTATAAAGAAAACTGAAGATCCGGAAGATGAGGTCCTTTTTAGATTGGAAGTAGGCTAGTAGCTAATCTGAAATGGGCTTGCAGGCTGGAGTATAAAACTAAGGAAAAAGGCTCAAAACAAATGTATTTTTGCTTTACTTGAACTCAAACTGCTGTCTTCCAGAAAAACTGAGTTCCTCTGATGCAAAGAAACATGTTCTTTTACTCTTTATTATTCCTATTAAGACTCTTAGAATAATTCAGTTGTTTTACATGCTTGTGCAGCGTTGCTTAGGCTAAATTATGTAATTCATGAAAACTGATGATGGCTCAAAAATTATGTCTGTATATGTAAATGATTCAATAGCAAGCTTAGCAAATCTCAGAAAGTACGAAGCCTCAGTGGATGATTGCAGCATTAAGAGACACCCTTCTCTTCCCTTTTTACTGTAAGAGAATTTTTAAATACATGCTATGTGACAGCTTTTTTAATCCTTAAAACCAATACTTTTTTGTTATTATATTTTTACCTTTTTCTTCTATGTTCCCCAAATCTGATAAGGTTAGCCTAAAAAGAGATCTACAAATTAACCTTACTTATAAATGCAGACATATATCACGCTGGATATATTATTCGTAGCTAAAATATTGGCAAATCAAAACACAGCAGTGTTTTAAAGGAATATCTGTCTGAGCAGAATTTATTCCAACCATGCCGTGACAGTGCAAACTTAGGAAATCAATCAGCACAATAAATTAAAAGGAGAGACCCTAAAGTCAACTCATGACATTAGAAGTCTCCCTATAACCCTGGTGGGTTTGGGGTTCCAAAAGAGTGTCCCACCACTGTGGCTTCCATGTCACAAAGCTAAGAATTGCCAAAGCAGAAATTGTACCAGTCAAAGTTAAATAGAAAGGAAGACTTTATTCAAGGCTATTGCAATAAAGGAGAGAGACTAGAACCAAGTCTGAACTCAACTCCCCTGAAACACAAGTGTGGGAGGGCTTATACGTGGTGGTGTGAGAGAGAGATCCTGGGCCATCTGTGTTTGCTAATTGACTTTACCCAAAGCAAAAGTAAACTTTGTCCTGTCTTATTATAGGAGGAAACTTTACAAACCACTGAGGTTAGGCTCCTTCCCATCCACAGAGACTGGGAGATAGAGACACTATCTTCTTGATGATAACACTTCAAAGGGATGGCTCCAAGGTCCTTGAGAAAGACAGTTCTGGGTCATAAAACTGGAAAGAGGCTTTCAAAAAAGATTTTTATATATTTCAAAGGGGCAGAGAAGGAACTTACAAGTTTTCTAAAGAAAATGGTCTAAGAAAAGGGAGGGCAAAAAAAAAAAAAAAAGAAAAGGGAGGGCAGAGCCTAGAGTCAAGAAAAAGCTAGTCTAAGGTTTAGTCATGCTGAGAGGAATATAAGGTTGTCTTGGTCACAGCTTCCTGTCACCTGCCTGGTGTCCACCTACAGGAACCCTCTGGTGTGATCTCAATCTGATGCCCATTTTATTAAAACACCTCACATGGCTGCTTGGAGGTGGGGGCAGCAACATGTTCTTGGACACATAGCTGCTGAGAGGTGAGTGCCTCTATCATGTGTAAAATACTTTTAGTAGGGCCTCCTTCACAAACAGAACAAAGAGTATTCTTCAGAAATCAAGGTAGCCTATTGTGGAATGGTGAAGCGTGAGTCATCCCTGTGTAATCCCACTGATGATGGGCATATACACTACCTGTGTTATTCATCATTGTTTGGAACTTTCTAGTTAATGCAACTGGACAGGAACCATAGGCAAAATAGTATTAAAAATGAGATATAAACTATTGTCATTTGGAGAAGCTATGATTATATTTCTAGAAAATCTGTAAGATTTCAAAAGGAATTATTCAACACATAAGACTCAAGAAGGGGCTGCGTATTATCTCATACAAGTATCAATGGTTTTCCTTTATACTAATAATAACCAATTGGAATATAAGAGGTTGGGAGATATTAGCCACAAAATAGAAAAAGAAGGAAGGAAGGCCAACCCTGAAATATCCTAAAAACCTGGAGATGAATCTAACAAGAACCAAGGAAGAAAACTTTTAGAATTTGCTGAACTAAAATTCCCCAAAAAATGGAGATCCATAGACCCATAGGATGGAAAGATCTCGTATTACAAAATTGTCAAAGCTGTCAGTCCTTTCTAAATTAAGAATTAAATTTGATGTAATTCTAATAAAAATTCTGAGACGATTTTTTAAAAGACTTGATAATTGATTCTAAATCTGGAAGAATAATGGCATGATAATATTCAATAATATCTTTTTTTGTTGAAAAAAAGGAATATGAGTGAGGTTACCAAATATCAAAGCACACCATCAAGTTACGGCAATTGTAAAGTAGAATGTAACCATGGGAACAGAGCAATATTTCTGCAGGACAAAAAAAATTGTCTTCGTTTTCTATTGCTACACATGGATCCTAAGACCTCTTGATACCAAAGCATTGATTAGGACTTTCTTCTTCTGGTGAAAAGAGGGAGATTATTATTATTTTTCTTTCTTTCCTTCCTTCTTTCCTTCTTCCCTCTCTTCCTCTCCTCCACCCTCCCTCCCTCTCTCCCTTTCCTCCCTTCTCTTCCTTCCTTCCTCCCTCCCTCCTTCTCTCTCTCTCTCTCTCTCTCTCTCTCTCTCTCTCTCTCTCTCTCTCTCTCTCTCTCTCTCTCTCTTTCATTAACTGTGGTGTGTTTTACTTAAGAAGGTTATGCCGCAGTCTTCATGTCCTTTCAAGGGAAGCTTGCTTATTTATACTAAGAAGCAATTACATATGTCTGCAAGTTCTTTGTTTAAAGTTGCCTTCTCAAAATTATGTTTTTAAAAAAAACAATCCTCTGTGGTTGGAATTTTGCTTACTTGCTGTTTATATATGTAAATGCTTTTCTTAAAAATGACAGAGATTGCATCATTATCTCAAGTGAGATAAAAGGAACTTGTGATTGAATGTCACATGGGCCCTGGTAACCTCTCCATCTGGCCGTTACAGTGGGTCTCAGGCTGGGACAAATCCCACTGGTGTTAACACATCCACAGGAGAACTGGTATAAAGAAAAACTCTAAATCACCCATAGGTGGAGGAACCCCACCTTCAAGCAGAGGACTGGCAACAGTGGGTTGTGCCTGGCAATGCAACCAATAGGAAACAAAGAGTGACATTCTTTAAGAAAACAAACAAACAAACAAAAAAATATATATATATATTCCCCCCCTTTTCCTCGCCTCCCCCCTCCCCACTCTGGTTCAAGCCTTGTTTCTCAGTCTAGTTGTGTAGGACACAGCTCCCTGGCCCATGCTGGTGTTATGAGCCTTGCGCTCCCCCCACCCCTCTGGCTGAGGCAATTGGTCGGCCGCTCACGGCAGCTCACGCTGGCTGCCGGCCACTCACGCTGGCCACCGGCTGCTCGTGGCAGCACATGGTAGACCACGGCAGCCCACGGAAGGGACATTCTTTGACTCCTCCCTGTCTCTTGGTGTGGCGTGACTGCTGCCATTTCACGGGGATCAAAAGGAATCAAAATCTAGAGAGGACAGGGGTTCCCCCCATGGCTGGCCCCGTGGCACCCAGGACAGCAGAGGCTGTCCACCTTGTTCCCCAGCCCTCTCTGCTCTCGTCCTACTGCTATCAAGTGGCTGCCCAGCAAGATTTCCCGTGGGATGGGGGTGTGCTGGTGGGCCAGCTCGGCACTCTGTCCAGCTCCCCTGTAGAATGGCTCATGATAAATGATCATGTTTCTGTGAGTTTTGTAAATTGGAGCTAGGGTCCAGTCAGCTTGGAGACCCTGGAAATGGATGTTCTGGGCCTGGGAGGCCAGAAGCCAGAGGGGGATCATGCCTGTGAAGTCACCCAGACAAACGCCGTCCTGTAAGACCTCTTGGGAATAACACCAAGAGTTTCCGTTTGTCACTCTGGAGAGAGTGGCTATGTATCTCTCGGCCATACTTGTCAGGCCAACAGACAGAACACCGTGGCCAAGATAGGTCCCCCAAATCACTGTGGAGACCAGGATTGGTCCAGGATAAAGTTTTCACGGTCCTTTGGTGGAACAAGAAACCACAGAAAATGAGGGAAATGTAAGGGACTGCCTGCCTTCTATTAAAAGGGACCATGCTGTCATCTGGGATTCGAATTCTTTCTACTTCCTTTTTTTTAACATGTCCTTTTAAAAAAATATAAAAGGATGTAGATAGTAAATGATAGTTTCTTTTAAATTGTTCTTGATTTACAAATAAAAAGTTGGTACTCTTCCTGTTTTGTTTTGTTTGTTTGTTTTGTTTTTTAATTTTACTCATCAATATCAATGAGAAGGAAGTCTGGAAACCACATATGCAGAGGTTGGAGGCTGAGAGGCAATGAGCAGCAATAGAGGGAAAGGATGTCCCCACTTGTTAATCCGGGGCTTTGAGAGGAGGCTTCCAGTAGGAAGGGTTCCCACCTCTAGGACACAGGAAGCTGGGGAGGGCAGAAAATAGCAGGTCTCTTTCTGGAGTCTTACAGAAGAGAGACTCCAGCATGGGGAAGAAGGCGGGAATTTGGGCACAAGAGGCTGGCACACGGTGGCCCCAGCTCTCAGGAATAAGACTGAACCAAGGGATGAGAGCAGAGGCTCACAGGAGTTGGGAGCCACTCCAGCCCTGTGTCTCCCTCCGGCCTAAGCCCAGGGCTGATCACAGGGCTGAGGATGGATCTCGGCCTCCAGCTAGGCAGTGGGCAGGGGCACAGGGACCGTCAAGGGGTGAGGAAGATCCAGGAGCAGGAGGCAGGCAGGTCACCTGTGAGCACAAGGGAGGCCTGGATGGATCCTGTGAGATGGCTCAAGGCGCGGAGCTGCCTCTGGTCGAAGGGCAGCGGGCAGAGTTGCCAATGCAGCAGCCCAAAGAGGTGGGTATGGAGGCTTGGGCTTAGAGAGGGCAGGCAGGGCTGGGGCCCTGCACAACCACGGGGAGCCTGGGCTGTTGGCTGTGGTCGGGGAAGCTGGCAGACAGGTGGAAGGAAGCTTGAGGCCAGTGAGGGCTCCTTCCCTGTCCTGAGAATCACCCCAATCACCACCACTGCTCAGGACGGTCCAGGTCTCACGGGACGCCCAGCCTCTGCAGCCCAAGTTCTCAGCGTCAAACACACAGACCTTGAGGGCCAGCGTGAGAACCTAGCTTTCCCCGGACTGTGGTCAGTCCAGACCTATCAATTGCTCCCTCTCCATAGTATAATTTCATTCTTTTGAATTAATAGTGTTCAATGAGGCAGAGGAAGTGGTAAGCATGCGCTTTGAGAGAGTAAGATGGGGGTTGCTTAGATATAGGGCTGACTTACACCAGAAGGGTCCCAAGAAAATAAGCGGCTAGGGTTTGGATATTGGGGTGGTCGAGTAGATCCAGGCTGCAGGGGACCATCAGGTCCTGGGGTCCCATGCTGACAGCACTGCCCCACCACCACAATCAAAGTAATGAGCATACCCATCACCCCTACTATTTCTTTCTTGATGGAAAAGCCCAATGTAGCTTCCCCCTGCCAGGTCTCCTCAAGTTCCTTCAAGGAAGAAGGGGCTCCAGGATGCAGCTGGCATCCTGGACCCTCAGTCATGGTAAAAGCTGGTCTGATTCTGGGACCACGTCCCTGGGGGATCAACTTTGCCTCAATGCCACAGACCACATCACTTTTTTTCTCCGTCTGGTCCTCTATTGAATGATGATAAATCTGAAAAGAGGATAAAATCATGAGGATATAAAATGAACACATGTTAAAAATGTCATTTAATTCATTATTAATGAGGAAACCAAGAAAATGCTACCCCCAGTTCAAAGGAAAGTCCGAAGAATAGACACATTTCTATTTACAGGCTAGGAATATTGAAATGACTTGCATGTGTGTGTCCCTCCACTGAACAGAATTGATTTGCATGACTTTTGACAAAGATTATTTAGCATTTCTATCCGTTACGTACAATTTACCGAATTGTGAAATAGCTCAAAGGCAATAAAAGGTTAGAATGGGATCTTCCCTCCCCACATCGCGAGTGTGCTCTAAGCAGAGTGTAATTTTCCTTTGGGGACATCCAGAAATCTTTTCTGCGTATCCCAAACTTCCTTAAGATACAAAGAGGAATTTTATTTAAAGTTTCTGGTTAAAGCTGATGTAGAGTTTCTGGTAAGCCAGGGGCAAGAAATAAATTGTGCTACGCCCATTATTCACAAGCCAGATGTGTCACTGTGCCATCGCTTAGCTTTCACTTCATCTCATGGGCTGTCATCCTTTTTTACATTACTCAGAAAGATGAGGAACTTGTTCAGGGTCACATGGCTTAGTGACAGAGCAGTTTCCAAAACCCACGTGACCGCGAAGCCAGAACTCCTTTCACAGCTCCAGGCTGCGAATCTAGTCCTGAATTTCTTGGTTAAGAGTTGCCATTGTGGGATTTTCATAAGCGTAGGCCATCATTGCAGAAGGAAGGCTGCCATGCTTCTCAGCCCCGGGCTCTTCCCTTTGTTCTCACATGGTTGCAGCTTCTTATATTCTTTGGGTAGAACACATGTTGATGAGGTTTTATCTTCTTATGACCACAGTTTAGTTCAGGGTATCTTCTTTGTCTCTTAGACCCACCCTTGATAAAAGGCATGTCGCATGGGAGGAGGGAACCGAGGGCTCTCTAGTTCCCATTTTGGCTAAGGCCACCCTAGCCCATGAGGAAACAGGTGTCTGTCGGCATTTCTCTGGCCTTAGCAGAACCTGTGGCCCAGCGCAGGGCCACTTATAAAAGGAGAGGTCTCGGGGGCTGAGGGATCGTGATTAGGCATGTTGAATTTGAGGTGTTTCTGGAACATCTAAGGGGAGGTGTCCTGCATGTAGTTGGATTTGTAGCTCTCAGGCTTAGAGGAGAGAACTGGCCTAAAGCAACACACAGGGAGAAACCTGAGAGAGCCCGAGAACTTGAAGGCAGAGCCCAAAGCAGACGGGTCATTCATGTGGAGTCGCATGAGAAATGGAGCACTAAACCTGGTGGGGGGGGGGGCGGTGCTGAAGGAAGAGACAGAGAAGGGAGAGTCAGAGAGGAAGGTGGGAAACGGAGACCGTGGTGGAAGGCATAAAAAGGGAGAGGTGTTTCAGGCACTAGGAGTGGCAACAGTGTTGACGACGGTGGTAAGATGGAGGAGAGTCCATCGGAGAAGGCGATCAGAAGCTCCTAGGGGTCACCGGTGAGACAGTTCTGGGGCAGGGTGGGGGTGGAAGCCAGCTTGTAGCGAATAGGAAGAGGGAAATGAAGACAGCTCTTTGGAAAAGCTTAGCTGGCAAGGGAGGAAAGAGGTGGCATGGAAACAGCATCGATACTTGGTGGGGGTGGGGGGGTAAGGCATGTTTTTAAAGATGAAAGAGAGTTGGTTATGTTTTCAGGTCTGAGGCATGTACCAACAATGTATGAGCCACAAGACAAGAAGGAGATCAATTAATGTGCCGAGGGACACAGGAGGGTGGACTCCAGCTCATACCTGGGACAGCAGAGGGAAGAGGGAGCCGGGGACTGGGAAATAAGGGTGCTCTGAAGTTGGGCCTGGAAAGGCCAAATGGCCAAATGTCTGCCTTTGGAGAGATCTCTGGCTTTGCGCCTATGTGACCAACCGTGTGACCCCAGAGGTTACAACGAGTCTATCCAGCAAGCCAAAGTCTGTCTGGAAAACAAACAAAACAATCTCTCGCTGTGTAAGAAACCACCCCAAACTTGGTGGCTGAAAACAGAAAGCACTTCTCAGTTGTCGCCATTTTGTAGGTTGGCTGGGCTCAGCTGGGTGGTTGTCCTGCTCCTGGAAGTAGGAGGGCTCACCCACGGGGCAGTATTTAGCTGGGAGCTTGGCTAGAGCTGGAGCGGGAGGGATGGGCTCACGGGCTGTCAACTGGAACATCTCACTCCCCTCCTCATGTCCTCCCATCTCTCTAAAAGGGCTCTACACGGGGAGAGCCTGGGCTATTTTACACACTGGCTGACTTCTGAAGAAAAAAAAGGAACAGAAAAGCCTCAAAAGTCCCAGAGGTTATACAGCTTCACTCTCACTGCATTCCACTGGCTGACGTAAGTCCCCAGCTAGTTCAGCTCCAAGGGGAGGAGAAAAGGATCCCACCTGTTAGCAGGAGAAGCCGCAAAGTCACAGCACAGATGGGCGTGCCGGGTTGGAGGCACTGTCTGCCCTCTGAAAATAAATGACTGCAGCATGTCACACGAGTCAGTGTGGTAACTGCACATTTGTTTTCAAACATAGGCAAGCATGTGAGATATAATTTTTGGTGAAAATATCTCATGTGTCTTTTTAGCTGTTCAGCGAATGCAAATTAATTGAAAGAAAATCATATTAAATGAACGTTATATTTTATTATTCTTTTATTATATAAATGTTCATTTAGTGTGGTAAAATGACAAAATAATTTTCACTAAAAGAGAAAATGGAAGTTGCCCGAAATCTCATTCCCTAAGGAAAATGCACAGGAGATGTATAGTCTTGTAGATGTTTGGTCTGACAATTCAACCTGTAATACCTTCAGCCAGAAACCCCTTTTCTGACAATTCTTAAAAGATATATTACCTTCCTTCAATAATCATTGAAAATCATTAAGTGGAACCTGAGATATTGGAACAGAGAGGGACGTTAAGTTTAAACCTAATTTATTGGGTGTCTACTATATGTTTGTGGCTATGCTAGGCTTCTACTCTCAAGCTGCTTACAGAGGAATAAGAGAGACAGGCAAATGAAAAATAAGACTGGGTCTTATATTAATTTTTGCTCTTTTAGGGCTTATTTTCAGGGGATATCTTATTTTTTCATGTACAACAATCTACATTTATTCAAATACAGTCAAGTCATCTTCTTCTGGAACATAGTCATAACGTACTAAATGCGTTCATCTGACTGAGCTCTTAATTGGAGCTTATCTTCAGGGTAGGGCTTATTTTTGGGGAAACATGGTATGAAGTTCACTATTCATTACAGAACATTGCTTCTCTTGATACCACCTCCCCAGAATTGTGTGGCAGGAAATGATTGCCCCAAATTTACCCTTATGTTTGATTCTCATAGCCAGGCACAATACTTCCCACAAGGCTCCCTTATCATTGTTTAATTGTTAGATATTTCATTATGTCAAATTGTAATGTTTATTAAAAAGATAATATTTTAAAATTTGTAGTTATCACAGTGTCTATAAGAAGTTTTGCTTTGACAGTGTCTTCTGTTCCATTTTCCATTTACTGCTTCATTGCAGCGTGGCTAGGGGACTCAGCTCTTGTCTTTTCAGGGAGCCAGGAGGCTGAAATGGACCTTCACCCATCTGGGCAGGCACCAGCAGTGTGAGTCTCTTGGCACTTTCCTGGTGGGTGATGGGGGTAGCGTGGAGCTTCCTGAGCAAGTAGGCAGCAGACACCCCCAGCAGACTTTGTGCCTGTATCAGTCTTCCCAACCCGGAGGTTTCAGTTGTGGCAGTGAGTAGACAACATGGAGGAACAGCCATCCTTTGAGGCTCATCTTTCTACCTCTGCTCTACCTACCTCCAGACTGAGCTACACACCTGAGCTCCTCTGGAACAAGCCTGAGTCTGGTGCTTTCCTGTGTCCTCAACTCAACAAGGGGGTCCTGAGCAGCTGAGTGGGAGCAAGCAGGAGAGGAAGAAGGCTGGGGACAGGATTCAGCTTAGACCCATCTTGTCTGGCGCTGGACCCCTGAATGTTCTCTCCATGCAGGACAGTTATCACACACATGCAGGAGTGCCAGAGAAAATGCAGGACCCCAAGGGGGGCTTCACTCAGTGTGCCCCCACCAAAGGCTGATCCCCAGTCCTGTCCTTGGGCGAGGACTTTCCCCACCAAGGAAAGAAGTATTGTACACTCTTCCTGGCCAGGTGTGCCCTTACTGGCAAGAAGTAATCAAAGAACCATCAGGAGAGAATGCCACGTTACCCACTCTTTTCCTCTCCTCCTCCATGCCCTTCTTCCCACCAGGAAAAAGGCACAGAAAAAGGCAGGTACCAATGTCTGAATTCGGAGCAGCAGGACTCAGGGTGCCCATCCTTGTGGTCTACACACTACACTGAGCTCCACATAGCACCAGGTGAGGGTCCCCAATTCGTGTACCCAGTCCTGGGCCTGGCTGGATAGAATCTGAGAGAGAAAGGAGGGGGCGTGGGCTCTAGAGTCTCTGTCCTCAAGGAGTGACTCATTCGTTCATTCATTCGTTCATTCATTCATTCCACACAGTCCTGAGTACCACCTCAGTGCCAGGGCATGTGTAGACAACCAAAGAAAGAGATGTTAACAGGTTGGGGGTGAACATGAAAACTGAGGACCGTGTGGGAATGTGCAGGGCAGAAGAGGAACTAAGAGGAATAAATGTAATTTCAGCTAACCCCGATTGCGGCTTATCACGTGGCAGGCATCATCTCATTGGATTCCTTCCAAACCTTCCTGAGGTTTGTAGATGACCATCTCCAAGTAACAAGTGAGGAGCTTGAGGCTTGGAGAAGCAACGTGCAGGCAGTTTTCATAACCTCACTGTCTGAGTTTGCTCGGGCTGACATAACAAAATACGCTGGACTGTGTGGCTAAAACAGTAGAAATTCATTTTCTCATAGTCCTGGAGTTTGCAAGCCCCAGATGAAGGTGCTGGCCGATTCAGTTCCTGGTGAGATGTCTTCCTGGCTTGTAGACAGCCACCTTTTCCTTGTGTCCTCATGTAGTGGACAGAAGGGTAGGAGGAGGGAGAGAGGAAGGAAGCGGCGGAAGAAACGAGAGAGAGAGAGAGAGAGAGAGAGAGAGAGAGAGAGAGAGAGAGAGAGAGTTTATTGCCTATTCTTATAAAGACACTAATCCTATGGGATGAGGACAACACCT
This sequence comes from Rhinolophus hipposideros, assembly GCF_964194185.1. Classification (NCBI taxonomy): domain Eukaryota; kingdom Metazoa; phylum Chordata; class Mammalia; order Chiroptera; family Rhinolophidae; genus Rhinolophus; species Rhinolophus hipposideros. The sequence continues at coordinate 9,715,250 of NC_138055.1, forward strand.
TTATGACCTCATTTAACTTTAATTACCTCCGTAAGGCCCTATCCTCAATACATTGGAGGGTTAGAGTTTCACCATATAAATTTTGGGGGTCATGATTCAGTCTATAGCAACACTCACATGTGACTGTGAGCAGGAGAGGAGGTGGGGGTCCAGCCCAGGTCCACGTGGCTCCCAGCTCTCACCTGCTCTGGTTATTGCAGCCACCTCCCCCTGCACCCCGTGTGGCTTTGGCGTCAGGGAAGGATGCGTGGAGGAACTTTGCACTTGAGCTAACAGAGGATGCGTAGAAGTTTACAGGACACAAAGTGGGATAGAAGTACTTCCGGCAAAAGGAATATTTGCAAAATCATATCTTGGTGTCCACAGTTCTAAGAAGCTGGGTGATCTTGTGGAGTCACTTGTGCAGAAACAGGCCTGGGCATCACTTCCGCTTTCTGCTTCTCCATTTCCTAAAGAAACATAAATAAAAAGCATGAGAAACTTGCTGCCATCTGGAGACTCCAGCAGAAGGTTGGTCTGTGTGCCTGGCATTTGGGGGCAGGCTGATGGGTGAGATGGGCAGCAGGAGAAGGTGGGGAGACTGGGACGGAAGGGACAGAGAGAGTCTGGGGGTGTTGAGTGGGCAGGTGTGTTCTGGGGACTTGGGGAGGTAAGGGCTTGGCCTCTCAGTCAGGTATTGGAATGAGTGTTTGGAGGAGACAGCGCAGGAGTCAGATATTTGTGTTCTGTCCCTTGCTTTGCCACTAAGGTGTTGCTGACGGGAAAATAGTCCCTCTTAACTTTAGGTTTCCGTTTCCCCATCTTTAATTAATTAACGAACGAACGAACTAATTGATTAATTGGATCCACAGGTTCTGTCTCCCCATCTTTAGAACAGAAGCATTGGAGCTGACAATCTCTGAGAGCCCTTCCAGCTCTGACATACAGATTTAGAAGTGTGTGTTTGTGTGTATGGAGGTAGCTGTGTATACTGGGGGGTGTAGAACAGAGAAGAGGGATGCAGAAGGTGGAATTTCGAGACATGCTCTGTTTAGGCTCAGAGCTCAATGTGGCTTCATGAGCTCAATTTAGGAGTAGGGCAAGGTCATCCCTTGCCCAGAGTTTTATCAGGGCACTGACTCTCTTTGACTACCACCCATTCCTTTCTCCCAAATGTAGTATATTGACCTTGTATCCTCTACCTTTGCTAAGTTCACTTGGTTGTCATAGCTTTTTTTTATTTTTTGTAGATTCCTCAAAATTATCTGTGTACATAAGTATCATCTGTGAATAAAGATAGTTTTACTTTTTCCTCCTTAATATGTATCCATTTTACTTATTTTTCTTGATTTATTGCATTGGCTAAGCTCTCCAGCAAAATGTTTAATAGCAGTGGTGAGAATGGACATGCTTGCCTTGCTACTGATCTTAGGAGGAGGAATTGTAGCCTTTTCATAGATGCCCTTTATCAGGTTGATGAAATTATTTTGTAATCTTACTATCATTGTAGATTTGTCTGTTTCTCATTTCAGTTCTGTCAGCTTTTCCTTCATGTATTTAACGTTTTCTAATGAAGAGCATACTTATTTTGGTATTGTTATGTTTTCTTGGTGAATTGACCCCTTTAGCATTAGGGGTCAATTCATATTAAGAAATTTATTTATCTCACAAATATGTATTGAGCATTGCTCTAGGTACTTGAGATGTATCAGTGAAAAGAGAAAATAAAACATTCTTGGCCCTTACAGAACATGGGGAGGAGAGGAAGGTGATGGAAAGAAATGGAGCTAGTGGGGAGGAAGAAACAACAAATGCAAAAAAAAAAAGAAAACTATATTGTATAGTGTGTTAGACAATAATATGTACTATGAGGTGTAAGGGACACCAGAATTTGGGGGAAGGTGGAAGTGGGTCACCTTGCTGGCAGGCTTTTTTGGAATTTTGTCAAACGCTTTTTTGTGTGTATTAAGATCATGTCATTTTTCTCCTTTAATCTGTTAATATAGCAAATTACATTGGCTGCTTTTCAAATGACAAATCAACCTTGCATATCTGGTATAAACCCCATGTCGTAATGGTGTATTATCTTCCTTATATATTGTCAAATTCAACTTGATAATATTCTGTTAAGGATTTTTGTGTCTGTGTTGATAAGTATTGGTCTGTAATTTCATTTTCGTGTAGTATCTTTATCTGGTTTTGCTAAAAGGGTATTAATGACTTTATAAAATCAGTTGGGAAGTACTCCCTCCTCCAAGTTTGTGTAGAATTGGCATTATTTATTAGAACTTAGCAGTGAAGCTATCTGGGCCTGGCATTTTCTTTGTGACAGTGTTTTGAATTATAAATCCAACATTTTAAATAGATATAGGCTTATACAAATTTTATAATTCTTCTTGATTTAGTTTTGGTAATTTGTGTCTTTTAAGAATATTTTCCACTTTATCTAAGTTGACAAAAATAATGGCTTAAAGTTGCTCATCATATTCTCTTATTATTCTTTTAATCTGTAGTGATGCCTCTGTTTCTTTCCCAACAGTGGTAATTTGTGTCTTCTCTCTCTTTCTTTTTTTTCTTTTAGCCTAGCTAGACGTTTATAAACTTTATTGATTGAAAACAGCAAACAGCATCTGAATTGTCTCTAATTATTCTTCTATTTCACTGATTTCTGTTCTTATTTCCACCTTTTACTTATTTGTGTGTGATTTGCTCTTTTTCTCTTGCTTCTTAAGTTGGAAGTTTAGATTATTGATTTTAACTTTCTTCTTCTGTGACATAATTATTTAAAGACATGTTTCCCTCTAAGTGTTGCTTTAACTGCATCTTACACATTTTGATATATTGCCTTTCTTTTTCATTCAGTTATAAATATTTCTGATTTTCCTTGTGATGCTTTCTTTGACCCAAGAGTTATTTAGGAAAGTCTAATTTCTAAATATTTGGGGATTTTCCAGGTATTTATCTCTAATTATTATTGACCTCTGATTTGATTAGAAGACACTATGTATGATTCTAACTCAAGTTTATTAAGTTTAGTTTTTTGATATAGAATATAATATATCTTGGTGAATGGCTTGAGAAAAACATTTATTCTTTTCTCGATGGGTGGAGTATTTAGTAAATGTCAATTAGATCCAGTTTGTTGATAGCATTGTTTTAGTCTTATATATTTTAACTCATTGTTTTATTAATTATTGAGAGAAGAGTTGAAACCTCCACCTATCATTGTAGATTTATCTGTTTCTCATTTCAGTTCTGTCAGCTTTTCCTTCATGTATTTAAAGTTTTCTAATGAAGAGCATACTTATTTTGGTATTGTTGTGTTTTCTTGGTGAATTGACCCCTTTAGCATTAGGAAATATCACTCATATTAAGAAATTTATTTATCTCACAAATATGTATTGAGCATTGCTCTAGGTCCTTGAGATGTATCAGTGAAAAGAGAAGATAAAACAGTCTTGGCCCTTACAGAACATGGGGAGGAGAGGAAGGTGATGGAAAGAAATGGAGCTAGTGGGGAGGAAGAAACAACAAATGCAAAAAAAAAAAAAAGAAAACTATATTGTATAGTGTGTTAGACAATAATGTGTACTATAAGGTGTAAGGGACACCAGAATTTGGGGGAAGGTGGAAGTAGGTCAAGGCATGTTTCATTGAGGAGGTGCTTTTTGAGCAGAGACTTGAAAGAGGCAAGGCAATTAGGCATGTGGCTATCTAAAGGAAGAACATTCCATTCAGGGGGAACAGCCAGTGCAAAGACTCTGAGGAAAGAGCATGCCTGGAGTGTTTGAGGACTACCCAGAAGGCCAGTGGGACTAGAGCACAGTGGCTTAGAAGGGGAGTAGTAGGAAAGGAGATCAAAGAGGCAATAGGGGGCTAGATTTTATAAGCCACTGGAAAGACTTTGCTTTTACTCTAACTGTGACAGGGGAAACATTGGCTAGTTTTTATTGGCATCTGCTTATGGCTTCCATGAATAGAGGATGAGGGGAGGCGAGGATGGAAACAGGGAAATCTCAGGAGGCTTTCTCACAATGCTAGATGAGATATGATGGTGACTTGGGCCACCGTGTTGGCAGTGAGGGTGGTAAGAAGTGGTTGCTGGAGTGGGCAAAATCCTAATACGAGTAGGCATAAAGACAGAATGGATGGAGAGAAAGAGGGGTGCTGAGTGCAAAAAATCTGAAGGAGTTTTACTGCAAAGAAGACAAGAGAAATAAGATGGAAGATGGTAGGAGGAAGGTGGACCAAGAAAAAGTGTTCTTTTAAAGAAGGAAGAAATTACAGCGTGTGGTAGCTCATGGCAGTAATCCAATAGTGAGGCTCAAACTGAAGCTCTAGGAGAGAGAGAGGAGGGAGAATTTGTGGAGCCATGGCATTGAGTCAGGAAGCCTGGATGGATCCTGTGTATTAGCTGGGGAAGGTGGGGTGGGGTGGGGTGGCGGCTTTGGAGGGCAGTATGGAGCGTGCTTTGAGGGCAGCAGGTAAGGGAAGTGTATAGGTACAGGTGCTCATGACGGGAATCTGTGGGGCGGGATCTTTTGTTTGTTCCTGATCAATTTTCCCAGTGAGGGAGAAAGCAGGTGGAGGCTGAGAGTGGGAACAGGTACAGTGGGATTTTAGGTATAAGGGGAATAGAGAAGGTGTGAAATCACCTCCTAGGAGAAGCGGAATGGAGAGAGCCAATGGCCTGGGGAAATGTCATGTGGGGTTTGGCAGCACTTCATAACCAGGAACTTAAAGTGAGACTGGTTGGAGTGGTTGGTTCAGCTGTGCAGGGGCAGCTGCGTGAAGAGTTAGTCAGTCAAGATTGCAGGTTTGCCTAGATGGAGAGAAAGGGGGAGAGAGTTGAGGATAGATGCTGATGGTGTACAAAAAGGACCATTTTCTGTACCTACACCTTGCCCCCTAGCAAACTCCATCTCAACGGGTCCTCCTTCCTCCCCTCTTCCTGAGGTAGGAGATAACTTTTACACCGAATTCTATATTAATCTTTCCCTAGTTTTTCCTTATAGGTCTACCATGTATTGCTAAACAAGACGTTATTAATCTAAGTCTGGAAAACTGACAGGCAACCACAAACCTAACTGATCAGGGAAGGACTGTTCTCCTTCTGTCGGGAAGAAGCTCCCAGGAGAAGCAGAGTCGTCCCTGGGTCAGGGACCAGCTCCAGCGTCCTCCAGGTTTGTAAGAGATTTTGCGGAGCACTTAGTTCTCGTGCGGGGGTCCGAACGCCTCTGTGTGGGTGTGTGTTTATGTGTTTTGTAGGTTTTAGAAATTTTCAGGAAGAAAAGAAGCCAAGACACCTGAACTGCTCTTTTCATAGCATATCAGGGAAGGCAAAAGGCTCAGCCTCCTGCAGAGGAAAGGGAAGAGACAGGACGAAATGGGCAGGAGACACGGAGTCCATGGTGTTGGCTGAGTGTGGCCCAGTGGGTGCGTGTGTGTACACGTGTGTGTGTGCACGCTTGTCCTTAAGACCAGGGAGATGAAAGTCTCCATCTGTTGGAGGTAGTTCCCCAAAACTTATCCACCAGAAACACTTAAAGAACTTTATGCAAAGCACACGGGCATCATCCCCATAGCAGACTTTGGGAACACGCAGAATTCACTCCAAAACCCTGATGACCGCTATAAAGCTGCAGGTCAGGAGACCCCCCAGGCATGGAGAAGGTGCTAACCCAGGGCCCCGGGTGAGGACACAGCAGGGACTGGAGAACAGGGCTCCTGTCTCTCTGGCATCAGAGCCTTCACTCCCTCACCACTGGCTGTACCCATGGGCATGGAGAGAAAGGTGGGTGGCCTGACCCTCTTCCATATCTACCCCTTCAGGCATTGAAGAAGGAGCAGCAGTGGGTGGGAGACCACAAGGGCTGGTGAGATAGGCCTGGCCCCTGGCCTACAGCCAGAACCCTCTGCCGGCCTTGCTCGTCCAGCTGACCCGGACATGGCGCTGACCCCACGGCTGCCCCCCGTAGCCCTGCTGGCCCTGTGCTGGGGGCTCAGTGTGGCAGGGGCCCAAGGTGAGCCCGACTGCTCTCTCCCCTTTCCTCCCCTTCCCTACCCACTCCTTACTGCTGGGCCCCTTGGGCCAGGCCACCCCATCCCCAAAATGTCCCCCAGGAAGCTCCCAGACCCCGGCAGCTCTGGCCTTGCCTCCCTCCCCTCCTTTCCTCATTTCTTCTCTCTCCCTGCTCTTTCCTGGCACCCCATGTCCTCCTCCCACACTCCTGCTCATTCTTCTCAGGCCTCCTATACAGTCCTTGTCCTCTGTGTCCCTTCCTGCCCACATTTCTCAGCGTGGCATCCAAAGCCTTTGCCCTCCAGGCCGGCCCTTCCCGCCTTTTCTCTGCCCCTCCTGCTCCCTCAGACGCTGCTCCTCTGACACTGACCGTGACCAGTTCCCACCTCCCGGGGGCCCTTGGCCTGGGAGTCTCTCCCTGCTTCAGCCCCAGCGACCCCTTCGTGCTTGGAGGCCCAGCAGGGATGCTCCTGAGGCCCATGAGCCCCCTCCCCAAGGGCTCCCAGAGAACGTGACTTCTCTGATCACCATGGGAACCATGGTGATGGTTCCCTTTCCCAACCCTCAGGCCTGGCAGCTGACCAAGGACCAGGGTGGGGCGGTCCTAGAGCAGGGCTCTGCCCATCGACTCTTAGGGGTACATTGGTGCCTCTCCTCCCGGGCTGCGCCTGGGGCACATCCCTGTCCTGGGGTGGCAGGGCCCCTGTTCCAGGAGCAGGCACAGCAGGGACTCAGGAAACATACTGTGAATCAGCTGGAACAGTGTGTGTCTCTCCAGACGGAGGGTCCACAGCCAGCACCCTCACGCCCTCAGGCCCCTAACCCGCCGGCAGCCTCTAAAGGAGTCTGGGAGATTCCTCCCCAGTGCCAGGCACCCAGGGGTGGTGACAAGGGGCACCTGGAGGGGAGAGGTGTGACCCCCTTCCTGCCTCTCCCGGGTCAGGGACTGTCCCGATGCAGACGCTGCGTTGCCATAACGACTACACCAGCCACATCACCTGTAGCTGGGCGGCCACCCAGGATGCCCAGCGGCTCATCAACGTGACCCTCCACCGCAGGCTCAATGAGTGAGTGACCCTCCAGGAGGGAGCCCAGGGGCCGGAGGGCAGGGAGGGCATTGCTGTGTGGGGCTGTGCTGGGTGGGGGCTGCATGGAGGACGGAGGAGGGGGACCCTGCCAAGGGGCTCCTGCTCCGTCAGGTGACCTGCCAGGCCCGGTGCTACTCTGTTTCCCTGAAAATGAGACTTAGCCAGAAAATCAGCTCTAATGCGTCTTTTGGAGCAAAAATTAATATAAGACCAGTATTATGTTGTTCTGTTACATTACGTTACGTTACCCTTATAGTAATATAAGACCGGGTCTTATAGTAATTCTTGCTCCAAAAGACGCGTTAGAACTGATCGTCCTCCTAGGTCTTATTTTCGGGGAAACACAGTAGCATGTGATGCCGGGGCTTCCGGGAAGAGCATGTGCGTTAATGTGATTGATGATGGTGATAATCGCCCCTTATTTGGTCACAACTTCACAAAATCGCCCCACACAAGTCCATCTTAGGTCAACCTCACTGAGAGGTGGGCAGGGAGGGGATAAGATGCCCAGTTCACAGATGAGGAAACCGTGACCTTGGAGCTGAGGTCCTTCTCCGGCCACACAGTGGCTAGCGTCCTGTGTGTGGCCTGCAGGCCTGGGCTCCAGCCCTCCCCGAGGCCCTGCCACCTCCAGAGAGAGGGGTTGTCTTTGCTCCTTACATGGTCTCTGGGACATATGCCATTTGTGCAGGTGCCTCACACCATGCTGGCGTCTTGTGAGAATGTAACTCACAGTAACAGAAATAATTACACAGCTGGTGTCACCAGGTTTGGGGAGCCCTCTCAGGGCTGCCCTAGGGAGGAGCCAGCTCTCACTCCCACAGCACGGCCATTCAGCGCTGTCCTGCTCTCTGGGAGCCTTTGTCTTCCCTTCTCCACCCTCCTCACCACCACCTCACCTCCTACCCTTGGCTGTGACCTGCTTTCTCCTGCGCTGGGACACCAGACCCCCCGGAAGAGAAGCCCCAGCCCCCTGCCCGCTCTCCCCGCAGGCTCACAAGTCTGCAGCTTCCCTGGATCTGCCTGCAGGGATTTCCTGTCCATCCAGTCTGAGGCCGCAGCCGGGGTCCCATCTGGTCTTGCAGCTCAAGGACATTGCTGCCACCATGGTCCCCACTCACCCTTGTGCCATTGATGGGCCCTCTGGCAGGATCATTCCCAGTCACTGAACCACTGGGCCCAACCACTCTTACAGAGGTCAAGCAGGGCTGCAGCTCCGGGTGCCTCCTGCCTCCCCCCCTCCCCCCGTCTCCTTCTCCTGGGGCCCATCCTCTGCCTCCCTTTGTGGTGACACTACTCTACCTTTTCCCATCTAACCTCTTAAACCCACTCTGATAAGAATTTCACCCCTACCAGACAAGTTCACCTGTGACCTCATGTTGCTAAACCTAAAGTTCGATCTTCAACCTTCTTTACCTGACTTGTTGGCCTCACCTGGCACCGGTGACCCACCGTTCCCACTTGACCTCCAGGACAGTCACTCCCACATGTGCCTCTCTGCTCTCACACTCTGCCTCGGGGCAAATGTCACATGCTCACATTGCCTTCCCCGGACACCCATGTCTAGTTGTACTCCACCGCCCCTTTCCCTGTGTACTTTTCTACATAAAGTTGCCTCCATTTGACTCATGACCTATTTTATTCAGTTGTTTCATGTGTATCTCCCTCCGTCAGGATGTCGACTCTGCGTTGTGCGTGTTTTGTTCACAGCCAGGCCCACTGGCCCCAGACAAAGCCTCACACAAGGGAACAACCCACTAATGCTATGAATGTGTCATTCTTTATCACTCTGGACTAACCCATGTCCTCTCCTGGCAGGGACACCCGGAAGCCAGTGTCCTGTGACCTCAGTGACAATATGCTCTGGTCAGAATGCACTCCTCTCCCCTGTGTGCCCAGAAAATGTGTCATTCCCCAAACGATTTTTACAAATATGGACAGAGACTACTTCTCATTCCGACCAGACAGGCCTCTGGACACCCAACTCACCGTTATTCTGACCCAGCACGGTGAGGCCTGGGGTCCGTGGCCAAGGGTGGTCCCCATGTGGACAGTGGGCCCCGGGGAGGCCAGAGACTGTAGGGAGAGGACATTTTTATGCTGAGCACTGAGAGTTGCCAGATTCTGGGCAGGTGGAAAGCAGGAGGAGGAGGGTGGAGAGCACAGAGGGAATAACATTAGCCACAGGGCCCTCTGCTGGGCAAGAGGCCACGCAGGCTGCCTCCTGGCCAGTGGGCACATGGGGACACGGAGGCTGCATTTAGAGTTTAATTGCCAGCACCTTGTATCCAGCTTAGGCTATAAGGGCACGGCTACCTGCACAGCCTTATTCCTGGTCACACTGAATCCCCACGATTTGGCAGATGAAGGGCCTAAGGCCTCTAGAGGAGTGGGGTCATATCCAAGGTCACTCAGCTCCTCAGGGCAGCTGGGCCTGGAACCCAAGAACGTCCACACAGAGGCCCTGCAGGCTCTTAACCAGGCCCACGGCTGTCCAGCCCCTCATGGGCTCTTGACTTCCTCTCCCTGCAGTGCAGCCCCCCGCACCCCAGGACCTCCATGTCAGTGCTGCTGGGGACCAATTCCTGCTGAACTGGAGTGTGGCCCTCAGTGCCTCCCAGAGCCAGTGGCTGTCAAACCTGCAGTTTGAGGTGGTCTACAAGCGGCTTCAGGACTCCTGGGAGGTAGGGACCTCAGCCCACTTGGCCCAGAGCGCACAGGGACCTGGCCCAGCAGGCGCCTGCTCCAGTGGTCACTCTCTCCCAACAGGACGCCCCCACCCTCTACTCCACGTCTCCAAAGGCCACCCTGGGGCGAAAGCAACTCATGCCCAGCAGTACCTACGTGGCCCGAGTGCGCACCCGGCTGGGCCCGGGCTCGGGGCTCTCGGGACGGCCCAGCCAGTGGAGCCCAGAGGTTCTCTGGGACTCCCCACAAGGTAATGAATCCATAGGGCTGACGGCCCTCTGTGGGGAGGACAGCTAATTACACCCTGGGCAGAAGGGGTTCAGGGGCCCACACTGCGGATTCCTACAACCATCTGTGCCACGTGTTTACAGTCGCCTCCCTGAGCCCACCCTACCCTCACCCCTCCCCACCCCTCCCCTCCCAAACCTACTCTCACCCCATTCCCACCCTTCCCCACCCCCCCACACCCACCCCTCCCCACGGTGACTCTGCAGAGGCAGAAGCAGCATCTTGCTCAGCCTGGGCCCCAGGGCCTGCAAACTTTCTGGCCAGAAATAATTACAACGACCATCACAATGGTGGGACGAGCAGCTGTGTTTTCATGAGAGCTGTATTACCTGCAGACAAACCACCATTCTTGTGTTAAGTCCCCCAACACTGAAACTAGATGCTGATTCATTTTACGTGGGGGTATGACAGTCCACAGATTCCACTCTCTGACCTGTGGTCACAGAGCAGGCAGGGTCAGGCTGAAGTTTAACCCCTGGTCTTTGGGGTCCCAAAGCCCTTCATTTCTTGGTGATGAGTCTCATGCTGGGCAGCCACTGAGAGCTAGGGAACGAATGAAGGAGGGAATGAGTGAAGGACTGTCTCCATTTCCAGGGGATGAGGCCCTGCCCCAGAATCTCCAATGCTTATTCGACGGGGGCACCGTGCTCAGCTGCTCCTGGGAAGTGAGGTCTGAGGTGACCAGCTCGATCTCCTTCACCCTCTTCTACAAGTCCAGCCCCAACTCTGAAGGGTGAGTGTCCCCTCTTCTGTGCCTCCCCTCCCCTAGGCACTGCCCTCTCCAGGCCACCAGTGCCTTGGGGACCCCACCCCCACAGTAGCTACAGCTCATCCACAGGTCTCATCCCTCCTGTCGTCCCTGCCTCCCCCTGCCCTCACCTCTGCCGTGACCCTCAGGGAGCGAGAATGTTCCCCAGTGCTGATGGAGAAGGCGAGCGGCCCTTACGTCTGGCACCGATGCCAGATTCCCGTGCACGACCCCTGGAACCACAGCCTGTACGTCATCACGGTTAGGCCAAAGGAGGAGGAGAAATTTATAAAGAGCTCAGACAACAGTGAGTTTGTCCCCAGCCCTCTAAGGGGGATAGGTCCCAGGATGGCAGTGTTTCATTGTGTAACCCCTATAACTCAGGGTTCCCCATGGCTCGTGCTCACATTTGTCATGTTCAACAAAATGCAGTCCAGTGAACAAACGTAATTAGAATCTCTTCTTGACGTTCTCAAGAAGCAACACTGGAACAATGACCTTGGCAAATAAAATGAAGGAACGTGGAATTGATATCCCCAGGATTACGTCCTCAACACCGTTTCCTCCATTCTTCTGGCTGCCCTTTCCTGTCCAGCTCTGCAACTTCTTTGCTAAAGCTCCTGCTGCTGGCCAGGCCCTCCCGGAACTCCCACCAAATTCTCCTTCTATTCCCTGACTGGGTTTTTCTCATTCCAGTTTCTAAAGTCCTTTTCAGCCTTTAACAATTGACCCATGATTTCCTTCACCAGCTGGGGACGAGGGTGTGTGAAAACAAGATGCGGTTCCTTGCAGGGTAATAACCCTGGTTCCTGTTATGTAGCAAGGGCCCCGTGCAAAGGATCCCCCACTTGGTCCGGATGACCAATTTCTCCCACCCAGTCTTTGGTGTGTGTCACAGGCAGCCAGCTCGGTGTCCTCAGCAAGGGACTTCTTGGTTCTGGCTCAGGTTCTCCGTCTGTAAAACGTGACAAGCTGATAGCACCTACCGCTGAGGGTTGTTAGAATTCAGCGAACTAACCCATGCAGGCTCACGTGGCCAGCAGAGCCTAGAAGAGTCACTAGTCCAGAACTGAGTTCATTATGGTGATTTTGTCTTCACCTGAATACTAGCAGTAACCCATCCTGTGGTCGCCTCACTACGAAACAGGTGTAACTCAGTGTCAACCAAGAACAGGGCTGCTCAGGTCACAATGGATGACAGAGTGAAGTGGGGTTAAGGCCCCGAGATGGGCGGGACCTGGGGCCCACTGCCAGGGGAGACAGCACCTGTGACCAGCATGGAACACAAGGAATGTTCCACGGGACGGATGTTAGGAACAATGTTCCCTGAAGATTTTGCTTCCTGCAGTCCAGCTGGCCCCCCCGACACTGAACGTGACCAAGGGCAGAGACGGCTACAGCCTGAGCTGGGAGGTGCAGGCAATGCTGTTCCCGCACATAAAGCACACCTTCGAGGTCCAGTACAAGAAGGACGCAGCCTCGTGGGAGGTGAGGGGTGTGGCCTGGCGGGGCTTGGACGTGAGGGCTGTGAGGCTAGGTACCGGGGGGCACAGCCGGCCAGCTGTCTGGCTTCACAGGGGACGAGTCAGGGTCGCCACTGGGACTTGGTGATCACGACCTGTGGGGTCAGCAGGTCACTGTCCCTTCCCTTGGTGAAGGAATCGAGGCTCAGCGGGTGAATGTGACTCGGCCGAAATGAACACATGTAACTCAGAATTGCAAAGGGATCATAGATGGACGTCAGGGCAGGGAGGGCCGAGAGACGCGGGCTGAAGGGTTTTCAAAAGTCATAAAGGGGACATTACTTTGGAGGAATCTAATCCGGAATAAAACTGTGCAGCCGCTAAGAGCAGAGCGGCTCCTGGTGAAACAGGCAGGGCTCCAGCGAGGGGCTCAGTCTCTGGATCCCACCCCTGGTCGCCCTCCGATCTGTGTGGAGGACCTCAGGCTCCACAGAAATCAGACCGGAAACGGTGGAACCAGCCCCTGACCCTCAGGCTGGAAATGGGGAAACTGAGGCCAGGAGAGGAAGGGTCAGTGGTGAAGCTGGGATTGGGCCTCCTGCCTCCCGAACCCTTGTCTCAGAGTCTAGAGTCAGTCACCCTGTACCGCAATCCTGGGAAGGTCAGAATTGGGGTCCAGGCGGCACCAAGGAGCTGGAAGGTGGAGGGGATCAAGGTGCGGGTGGGACATAGTGACCCTGCCATGGCTTCTGGGGCTCAGTGTTGTCACAGGGGTGCTTGCAAGAGGTGTGATACCCAGTCCCATCCGGAGTGCTCCCTGTTGTACGTCTATGGAGGGTCCTCCATGGTGGGCCTGCTCCTGTCTCAGACCTGGCTTTGAGGGGGAGGGGCTGTAGCTGTGCTGACGTGCGCCCTGAAAGGTGCCTCAGCCTCAGCATGCCTGCTGATACCCCTGCACCCACAGGAGAGCAAGACAGAGTCCCTCGAGAACACACATATCATGTCGTTGCCACCTCTGGAGCCCTCTACCACGTACCAGGCGAGAGTGAGGGTCAGGACCCACGATGGCTACAACGGGATCTGGAGCGAGTGGAGTGAAGAGCGCTCCTGGGACACTGAGTGGGGTATGTCTCCCCGACCTCACCCCAACCCTCTTGCTATAGCCCAGCTGGGAAGGGACAGGGGTGATGCGGGCACAGAGATGTGGCCCCACCCAGCACAGCATCCTTCCCTCCCACGTGTCACTAGTGACCCCGGGTGTGCAACACAGACCTCAGGTGAGGTCTTGAGAGAGCAGAGAAGAGCAGGTCTCATCCGCCGTCCTTCCTCAGACTGGACCATAGCCCTCTATTAATATGACCATGGTTTCATAGCCTTTGTGGCATCCACCACTGCCCAGGGACCATCAGCCCAAATTTCCAGTTACCATGGCAGCAAACATCAGGAGCTACAGACAGAGGTCTGAGAAGGGAAGGTTTTGGTTTGATTCTTAATCTTCCTCATTTCTCTGCACTTGCTCCTTTTATTTGTCCCTCACTTTTCAGCACAGTGGCCACCAGGAGACAGTACAAGACTGGGCTGGGAGGTAGTTGCAGAGAGAGAATGGAGGAGGTATTGGCAGCAGGTGCCCCAGTCCAGGCAGCCTTACCGGGGAGGAGCCCCGGGGAGATGGGCATGATGAAGCAGAAGGAGGAGCTGGCCTGCTGAGCCAAGGGAAGAACACCAGGGCCTCCTGGAGGGGCCCAGCCTCTGAGGGGATCCAGGCTGTGCAGCAGGAAGGGTGGGGGCCCTGAGAGGCCTTGGCACCAGCTGCTTCCTCCGCCACATGGTTTGGCCCATCTCTGCCTCCCAATCCTCTCTGTTGCGCCAGGCCAAGCCTATATGCTGCCTCCTTCAGGAAGTCCCCCTAGTTTCCATGGACTGCAGTCACTGTCTCCCCCAGGCACCTCCTGCTCCTGGAAAGGATCTACCCCACTGTTTCCTCTCCACACTCAAACATTCTGGGTGGGGTACAGACCATGCCCTCTTCTTTAGGCCCATGTCGGCCCCTCTGTACCCTCCGAGGCAATGAGCTTCTGTAGTACTACCCGTGCTAAGAGCAGGCTGGGCTAGGGGGACACCTACCAGGCCACACCCGCCCCCACCTGCTGAGCTCCAGCCTGTCCCTTCCCAGATGCTAACGCTCCTGTTTACTTCCTGGCTGCCTTGAAGTACTGTCCATGTGGGTTCTGGCGCTCATCCTGGTGGTCACCACCCTAGGCTTACTCCTGGCCCTCCCCTTCTGTGGCATGTACGGGTACAGGTAAGGGGACTTCATGATGGGTGGGAGTACCCCATCATGACCCCAGGGGACTTCTGGTCCCACAGCTCCTCCCTCTGCCATCCAGTCCTTGGGGGTTCTTGGAAATCCTGCTCTCTCTTGGGCCTCAGTTTCCCCCGTGTACAGGAGCCTGGGCAGCTGTCCTGAGATCTCTGGCAGCTCTCAGCTCCCTGCTCTCTTTCCAGGCTGAACCAGAAGTGGGAGGAGAAAATCCCCAACCCCAGTAAGAGCCAACTGTTCCAGGTAGGATCTGGCTGTGAGGGTGGCTGGGTGGTCAAGACTCCTGTGCCCCTGCACCCATGTCCCCATGCCCGGTCCTCTTCCCCTTCCTGGGGGCTTTGAGTTGCAGCAACAGTGGCCAGGATGGGCTGGGAAGCTCTAAGAGTTGGGCCAGCACCTGCAAGTTCAGCTCTGCAGACCCCGGGGCCCCACAGATGCAAAGTGGCCCTGGCTGTCAGGGCCCACGTGCAGCAGGGGAGAGACTTGAGGAGGGTGGGGTGGTGGGGGGCACATTGGTTCCCTGAGGACAGGACAGCAGAGCTGAGCTCTGAGGGATCAGGGTGGTGCCAGGTAGGAAAGGTCACTGAGGGCAGAAGGCATGTAGGGGTGGGGCGGAGACATGACCCTTCATGAAGGGAACGGAGCAGGTGGGCAATGAGGCTGGGGGCGCGGCACGGGCGCTGAGATGGCCACAGAGCGAAGGGAGCCCCTTGGTCAGGCAGGACCAGCTCCGCCTGTGGAGGGTCCCAAGGCCAGTGTGGGACGAGTAGGGGCCGAGCATGAAGGCAGCAACAACCCAGATGACAGACTCAGCGGGATAGTCTCCCTGTCCTCAGACGCTGGACTGGAGGATCCCAGGGAAGACCTGGCCCTCTCTGGCGACCCCTTCCTGGTGTCACGAGGCGGCCTGTCCTAGCAGGCTGAGATTCCTCCCATGTCTGGGGGCTCACTGATCCCGTCAGCCCCAGAGCTCTCACCCCACCATCACCGTCTCCAGGCCCCACACTCACGGGCACAAATGCCCTTCTCTTCTAGAACGGGAGTGCGGGGCTCTGGCTCCCAGACAGCATGGCGGCCCTCACCAGTAGGAGCCCCTCACACAAGGGACCCTGGGGCAGCGGCTTTCCTGGGCTGGAGGGGTGAGTGTCTGGGCCTGGCTCCTGGGAGGTGGGAAGGTGGCTCGGTGGAGGTGGCCTCTGGCCTGTGACTCAGTATGAAGGGATCCATGAGGTGGCTTGCCCTAAAGCAAGGGGCTCCCTTTTGGACTTGTGAAGACCTTCCTGATTCCCAGGTGAGCAAGGGCCATAGCTCAGATTTGAGCCGAGGCAGGAGACTGGAGCTGATGACCTCTCGGGCCCTGTGCCTCTCAGGGTGGCTGCGGGGCTGCACACTCTCATGGTTAGCTCCTGTGCCACCGGCTCACCACGAGCCCTCAGAAGAGGGGACTGTATCCTGGGGGACTCGCGGAACGAGGGAATGACTGAGCATGCTCACGCTGGGCACATGTGAAGGAACAGAGGCGAGCGGGCATACTGGGCCGAGGAAGACCTTGAATAAGGCCGTAGGGGCTGGAAGGCAGCCCCACAGGGAGACAGAAGGAAAGTGCGGTTGTCTGCTCTGGGCCTGCACACCACCGTGCCCTCTCTGTGCTCTCTCTGAGCTGCTGGGCCCAGGCGCCTGCTCCACAGGCCCTGGTGCATGAGCTGAGTTATCTGCCCAGGGTGGTCCCAACATCTCTGTGCCTATTCTCCCCACAGGGTGTCCCATGTAGAATACGGGTTCTGCGAGGTGTCCCCTCTCACCACAGAGGATCCGAAATGTGCCCGTGACTCAGCATCGGAGCCTGACCCAGCACTGGCTGCCTCGGACCTCCCCACGGAGCTGCCCCCCAGCCTCCAGCCCTGCCTGTCAGCTCCGTCAAGCAGGCCTGAGAGCCAGGTTTCTGGCTTCGACTTCAATGGCCCCTACCTGGGGCCATCCCACAGCCTCTCCCTGCCTGACCTCGTGGGCCAGGAGGCTCCCACACAGATAGGCATGAGTCCGAAGCCCCTGCCTCCAGGGTCCCTAGAGTACATGTTCCTGCCTGCAGTGGGGCAGCTGCAGCTGGTCCCACTGGCCCAGGTGATGAAACAAGGCCAGGCCGCAGGTATGGAGAGGAAGCTCTGCCCAGAGTCTAAGGGCAGCCCTTCCCTGGAGTCAGGAGCAGACCCTGCCCCTCCTGCTCCTGGGCTGATGGTGGGTGGTGAGGACCAGGACAGCCCCATAGCTCTGCCCACGGCCTCTGGGGGCCCTGAGGACAGCATCGTGGCATCTGGGTATGTCACCACTGCAGACCTGGCACTCATTCTGCCCTGCTTTGTGGGTTTCCCCTCTGAGGCTCCCTCAGTCCAGAATCACCGCCTCCCTCCTGGAGTCCCAGGTGCCCACCCTGAAGTCCCAGCCCCCGTGAAATCAGTGTTTGAGGGACGTGAGTATCTCCCTCAAAGCACAGGCAAGTCCCCCAACTCCCCTCTGTGCAGCCTTTCTGCCTGAACCCAGTCGAGCCCCAAGGAGAGATGACCCCATCCTCCCGCTACCCTGAGGGACTCCTGGTCCTTAGTAGGTGGGTGATCATTGTCTCCTCTCCAGTTTTGGAACGTGCCAGCTCCCTCTCCAGGACATGCTCTCACTCCTGGAAGGTGGTGGTCAGACTACAATACCCTGGCCAAGTGCCCTTGCCAGTCCAATGTGAAGGAGCAAGGACCCCTCTGTTTTTAAGCAAGGAAGCCACTGTAGGATCAGCACCGCCCAGGAATGACAAGTGGCCTCGACAGGTGTGGCCATTCCCCCTGGCTCAGCTGAGTCTCTGGAATCTGCGTTCTCGCTTTGACCTATCCCCTGGCTCCTCCCCCGGATCTTTCTGTACATCCAGAGGAGGCCACTGTGTGGAAAGGGGGTGATTCTCAAACCTCATCATGCTCCAGAGTCAACTGCAGAGCTTGTTACAAGATCGTTTTTCGTTCAGTAGATCTGGGGTGAGACCTGTGAGTTTGTACTCGAGTTCCCAGGTGGTGCTGAGGCTGTTGGCCTGGGGACCTCACTTTAAAGACCCCTGGGGTAGAAGAAAGTGTGGACATGGATACCCTCACTCATTCTGTGTCTTTGTGTGTTCAATTATTTGGATGTGATCGTCGTTCATGTCCCATATCTGCGTTGTCTAATTATTGCATACTGGGAAGGGATGGCTCGTAATTAAGATGCATTATGAGTCATTATTCAAGATTTTTCCCTTCTTTGTCATCTTTTCATTACTGAAGTTTAGTTTCATTGTATTGTGGCAGAAAAGGTAGCCTGTAAAATTCCGGCTTTCTGGAATTTCTTTAAAGTTTTCCTGTGGCTAAGTAGATCAATATTTACATATGTGTTCCCTAAGAATAAGAGAAGAAAGCATAATCTCTACTTATATGTTTTACATATATTATATTATATGTTATACACTTGCAAATATACATATTCACCTATATAACTCACTTGTTAATTACTGTTTTCATATAAGTTCTTTCCAGCGGCAGTAGAGTGAAGAGGGTAATACCTCCAATTCTATAGCTAGAGTGTGTGGGTTCCCTATATTTAGGGAAATTCCCAACCCCTCTGTGTCTCTGTTTTCTCATCTGCAAAATGGGATGATAATCGTGCCTATCTTGTAAAGTGGCCAGGAGGACTAGGAGAGTAAAGTGCCTGGCATAAATTTATATGCTATTTAAGTGTCAGCTCATATAATTCCTCTCATTCATTCACACATTTATTGAATATCTGCTGTGTGCCTTCTACTTGGCCTAGCCCCTTACATCCTTATAAATTTATTTTATTTATATGATTTTCCAAGTATGAGTATGAAACAAATGCATTAAATTTTCCAACTGGGGTTTCAGTTTTATCAAATCTCTCATATTTATAAGGATTTGCCTGATGGATTGTCCTATGCTGTTCAATTTTAAAAGGTTTGTGATCATTATGTCTTTAAGGATTGTTATTTTGTTGTGGTTGTAAATATCCTTCTCTGTCCTATTTAATACACTTGGCCCTAAATGTTGTTTAATCTGATATTAATAGTGCTCCCTGCACTGTGGTGTTGTTATCATTATTAGCATTTGCCTAATATGTCTTTTCCATCCCATTATTTTCAATTTTCAAGTCCTTTGTTTGGGGTGTTGTGGGGACAGAGTCCCAGAGAGCAGTTTCCAGGCTCTCGGCCTCACATGGAAAGGTGCTGGCTCGGTTATTAGATGGCCATCGGCTGTGGCTGGGTGGCCATCAGCTGTTACTGGTTAGCCATTAGTCACTAATGTAACTGCTGTGGCTACACTAGGGAGTTAGTTGGTTGGTTGGCAGAGAAGTGGACGGAGGATTGCGCATCGCGTGGCTCCTGCTTCCTGTGTCTCCAACCCAGCTGCCAGAGAGACTATAGTAGTGTGCACCCCCATCCATGGCTCCATGAGTGTTCCTTTTTGGCCTCGTGATATCCTGTGTTCTTATGCGAGGAGCGAGACCAGAGACCCCACGTGACAGGCATGTGTCTTGAAAACAGACTAGAGTTGCATTAAAAACGATGTGATCAGATCTGAGAATCCTTGTCTTAGTGGCTCTGTTTGCTTTTATTGTGATAATAAATAGATATTTGCTTTGGTTTCTTCTTTTTCATTGTCATTGCTTCTGATATATTAACATACTTTTTAAAATATTAGCTTTATTTTACAGAAGTAACACAGAAACATAAAAAAGTCAGTTTGAAAGTATGGAGACTAAAAATGTCCCAATTCTTCCCCTCACTAGACGGAAAAACCCCTCTTGTGGGTTGTGGCGTGTTTTTGAAAGGTTTTCCTCTTGCATTTATAAACTGGAGCTTAGATTGATTACTTCCTTCCAGCCCTCTACAACATGTGATCTATTCAAAAGACTGTTCCAGGCCTTACTTTTTAAAATTAATGTATCTTGGAGCTCTTTCCAATAATATTCTTTCTTTTCATTGGCTACATGATATTCCACAAGCTTCATACACATCTCTTCCTATCCGAGGCAGTAGTTAAGGGACTATACTATTGCTCTTCCTACGGTTTCTCTTTCTGGAAGGCAGACAATACTGATATAAACATCTATGAACCTATATTTTTGGGTGTGTATCCCAAATATTTTTACAAACAAAATTGCAAGGTCAAAAGTTATGCATTTTTCATTCTGCTTGATATTATCTAATAAACTACTCGCTAAAATCGTATAGGAGCACCTGGTCAAGAGAATGAAAAGGCAAGCCACAGCATGGGAGAAAATATTTGAAAAAGACACATCTGATTAAAAAAAATTATTATTCAAAATTTTCAAAGAACTCTTTTTTTAAAAATTAAAGTTTATTGGGGTGACAATTGTTAGTAAGTTACATAGATTTCAGGTGTAGAATTCTGTATTACATCATCTATAAATCCCATTGTGTCTTCACCACCCAGAGTCAGTTCTCCTTCCATCACCATATATTTGATCCCCCTTATCCTCATCTCCCTCCCCCCACCCCCTCTTACCCTCTGGTAACCCCTAAACTATGGTCTGTGTCTATGAGTTTTTCTTTCTCATTTGCTTGTCTTGTTCTTTTGTTGTTTTTGGTTTATATACCACATATCAGTGAAATCATATGGTTCTCTGCTTTTTCAGTTCAGAGAACTCTTAAAACTCCGCAATAGAAAAATGAATAACCCTATTGAAAAAATGGACAGAAGACCTAAACAGACACCTCACTCAAAAAGATATACAGGTCGCAAATAAGCATATGAAAAACTGCTCCACGTTATACGTCACTAGGGAATTACAAGTGAAAACAACGAGATGCCGCTACACACCTATTAGAACGGCCCAAATCCAGAACACTGACACCACCAAATGCTGGTGAGGATGTGGAGCAACAGGAAATCTCATTCATTGCTGGCGGGACTGAAACATGGTACAGACACTTTGGAAGACAGCTTGACAATTTCTTACAAACTAAACATACTGTTACCGTATGGTCCAGCAATCATGTTCCTCAGTATTGACCCAAAAGAGCTGAAAACTTATGTCCACACAAAAACCTGCACACCCATGTTTATGGCAGCTTTATTCACGAGTGCTAAAACCTGGAAGCCATCAAGCTGTCCTTTAGTAGGTAAACAGATGTGAAAGACTCAGACACCGCTCAGCTCCCCACTCAGGAAAGGCCCAACGGCCCAGCTGCTGATAGCCCCCAGCTGTGACTCCTTCCTTCTTCTCAGGGAGCCCCTAGGTGATGACCCGACACAAAGGCCCCAGGACCTGGCCATTTCTGCCCAGTGTGGGGCCCTTCGAAAAGGCACATTTTGCTCCAGAGTTCTCTGTGGGTTGGCAGATCTTTCATCAGCCCCTCCTGCCTAGCATTGCTTCGTCCCCATTCCTTTCATCCCCAGCCCAACATGTGCACGTGTACCTCCATCTCAGGGACAACTTGCTGGAGGCCTCAAGCCATCACGATTCCTTGGTCATCACCTGGTACATGCACAGTCTTCAGGGGCAGACAGGTGAGGGAGACATCGTCCTCCACGCAAGGTCTCTTAGGACTTTAGTGAACTTGCACCCTTATTATTGAGCTTCCCGGCAAATACAAACATTTTTCATGGTCACTTCTGTCACAGCCTCCCCCCTCCCCCGAATCAGCTTGGTTTATGGATTTTTCTGCTTTGCTAAGCAATGTGAATCATCTCACATCCAGGTGAGAGACCTTGCTTTTGAGGGCAGGCTCGGACCCACAAGGCCAGTGTTTGAATCCTGACTGCCACCTACTGGCTGGTTGACCCGGGACACATGATGTGACCTCTCTACTTCCTCACTTACAAAAAGAATATGATAAAGATAGTACCATCTGCCTCAGAAGGTTGTGAAGATTAAATGAGCTGATTCCCCCTACATAAATGAAGCAGGGCCTGCCAGGAATAAGCTCTCCATAATCCTCAGCTATTTTGATGGGGAATTCAGTCTCTTACTTAGCTCTCCACTCTCATTAGAGAGCCAATACAAGATGTCCAGTTAAATATGAACTTCAGAAAACAACAAATAATTTTACCACCATGAGTATGTTCTTTATACTCCCCCCACCCCCAGCCCCCCACCCCCACCACCGTCTTTCTTCTTCACTCCCTCCCTTCTGGCTTGTCCCAGGAACTCCCCCTGCTGCTCACTTATAAGCACAGCATTTCTGTTCTCATTTAAACTATCTTAAACTCACACTGGTGCCTCAAAGACCAAAGTCCCTTCTGTTTAACAGAATTCATCCCTCTTAATGCAAGTGAGGTTTCAAATAGCATCCTTCCCCAAGTATTCCAACACATCGACGTAAGCTTACGGTTTTGTTTGATTTTATAATAAAATATATTTTATTGCATTTTTTTTCCATTAACAACGTCTGAACATTTTGGAATTAAAATCTTGGACTTCTTTCTAATGCATATAGGTCCACATCATTCATTGTTAACACAGGCTACTACTTTAGAATGTAAGAAAATGTTGTTACTCATCTCATTATTGGTGAATATTTCAGTTGTTCATAATTTTGTTTGCCCACAAACACTGCCGTAATGAACGTGAACAAAAGAACATTTGCTCTGCCTTGTATGACAACATATAAAGGTAGAACAACGAAAGAGTGGGGTGCCATTGAGAGAACAGTGTAATAAAATTGAAAGGCTAGAAACTGACTAAGCGTATACAGGGACTTTCTATATCACAAAAGTGGCATTTCAGATACATGGACAAGGAACAGGAGATTCTACAAATTATGCAAGAACACCTGGGCCGCTCGTTGGGGGAAACATGAAGCTAGCTCTTCATCTCACATGAGTACATTCCAAAATCATTAAAATTTTACACGAAAAGCTTGAAACACAAAAAGAACGAGAAAAAAAATAAATTAGGACAAATGCAGTTTTGAAGTGGGGAAGGCCTTTGTAAATTCGAACCACAAGTGGGGCTGTGAAGTCGTTCCCCGGGAGATCTCGACGACACAGAAAAGTTGGCATTGTGTACGCCCACAAACCTCCTATACAAAATTAAAAGACAAACCACGAACTAGAACAACAAAATTGGCACCATGCATGAAAGACCATACTTAAATAGTCTTAAAAACTTCATCAGAAAAAGATAAACACCCAACAGAACAAAGTCCTTGATGGGCTTAGCCCAGTAAAAAAAATACCAATGCTCACAAAATATGAAAATACGTGCAAACTTGAATGTTACCAAATAATGCAAATGAAAACAATGTAATGCTACTTTTTTTGCATAGGAGGAAGGCAAAGGTGTAAAAGAACCATAATCCCATACAAGGTGTAGACATAGACCAAAAGTCCCTCCTATGTGGCTGGTGGCATCGGGAGTTGTAAGGTCTTTCTGGAGAGAGGGCAGCCAGGCGATTTGGACTGTAAAATCTACGGTGTATGTGCCCTTTGATCATTTTGCTTTTTCCCTTTGTTGAACAGTTCTTTCCAAACTTTCTACAGTAGCCTTGGATTCTGGACTCCCCTCTCCTCTTGAGTTTTCCAAGCTTTAGCAGCCTGGGTGTAGGAAGGAGATCACTTCAGCCAGGAACCAGCACTGCACACAGGTGGCCAGTCCATGGGTGTAGGTCCTGAGACTCCCCAGTAACCTTGGTGAGACCAGAAGGGCTCCCCCTGAGCTCAGAACTGTTCTTTTCTTGCACACACCCTTACCACGCCCGGTTCTTGGAGTGACAATTGAGACTGGTGCTTTGTCACCACCTCTGGGGCTGCAGTGCCCGACAAAAGCAGGTCCAGTCCTTTATTACTTTTCCAAGTCTTAAGCCCCCAAAGCCCCCTCCCTGGTGCCTCCTGCCTCCTGCACCTGGGCTGGCATCTTGTTGTTTTTCCTGCTAGGGACAGGTCCCAGAGACACAGGTCCTCCAACACAACCAGACACTTCAGCATCAGAATAGGCTCTGATTGAGACATGACATCTCAGAACAGGCTTAGCTCAGACCTCAAACTCACTCTAATACAAAATCAGTGAAAAGGAAAAGAAGAGACTAGCAAAAGCAAGGACACCTGGTAAAAAAGAAAATGAGGGCAAATGGAATGAGTACGTAAGGAGCATTCTAAAAATTCAGAACCTAAAAATACGTGAACTTGAAAGAAAGTGTGGAGGGGTATGTGTGTGGGTGTGTCTGTGAGATAAAGAGGGAGGGAGAGACTAACAGAGAAAGAGGGAGGGAGGGGGAGAGGGGGAGGGAGAGGGAGAGAGAGAGAGAGAGAGAGAGAGAGAGAGAGAGAGAGAAAAGAGAAGAGAAGAGAAGAGAAGAGAAGAGAAGAGAAGAGAAGAGAAGAGAAGAGAAGAGAAGAGAAGAGAAGAGAAGAGAAGAGAAGAGAAGAGAAAAGAGAAGAGAAGCTTGATTTTGCTGAGGGTCAAGGGAGAAGGTAGATGGTAGGTGGTTGACTCATTTTCCTTGAGTCATTGTAGAAATGAGTGTGGAAGGGACCAGAAGCTCGTGGGAGAAAAGCAGGACAGGAAGGAAGTCAGATCCTGTCCTTTCACTCGCCTTGCCCGGGGTCCACAGGGTCTCAGCACACTTCCCCAGGCCTGCTGACATCCCAGGGGGGCAGCGACAGATACTCCTGCTGCTTTAGGGCTTTAAAGTACTTAATGACTGGCACCTGGGAAACGGGCTGGCATGGGGGCTTCTTGGCCTGCAGCCCCTGGTCCAGGTCCCTGATCTCGGGACAGGGTCCTAGAGAAGAAGACTTCCTCTGGGGTGAGAGAGGACTCGAGCCCACACCAGGAAGGAAGCAATAATCCCCCACCTGCTGCAGGACCAGGAGCCCCTCAGGGTGGGGGGAGACGGGGGTAACATCTCCCTGGGGTTCTGTTGGGCTCAGGCCTGGGCTGCTGGCTGCAAGAGGGGCAGGGCTGCCTAGAGGGGACTTCAGGGTTTGGCCCATGGTCGGAGGAAGCTCCACATAACCCTGGAACTCTGGCTTCATGGGAGCTGGGGCTGCAGGGAGCCCACTGGCCAGTCCAGCACTGATAATTTGGTGCTGCAATGAGGAGAGGCCCAGAGGGGAAACCGGCGAAGACAATGTCCCTTTGGGTGGAATGAGGGCCAGGTCTGCAGTGGTGACGTACCCAGATGCCACGATGCTGTCCTCAGGGCCCCCAGAGGCCGTGGGCAGAGCTATGGGGCTGTCCTGGTCCTCACCACCCACCATCGGCCCAGGAGCAGGAGGGGCAGGGTCTGCTCCTGACTCCAGGGAAGGGCTGCCCTTAGACTCTGGGCAGGGCTTCCTCTCCACACCTGCGGCCTGGCCTTGTTTCATCACCTGGGCCAGTGGGACCAGCTGCAGCTGCCCCACTGCAGGCAGGAACATGTATTCTAGGGACCCTGGAGGCAGGGGCTTCGGACTCATGCCTATCTGTGCGGGAGCCTCCTGGCCCACGAGGTCAGGCAGGGAGAGGCTGTGGGATGGCCCCAGGTAGGGGCCATTGAAGTCGAAGCCAGAAACCTGGCTCTCAGGCCTGCTTGACGGAGCTGACAGGCAGTGCTGGGGGTGCTGGAGGCTGGGGGGCGGCTCCATGGGGAGGTCCGAGGCAGCCAGTGCTGGGTCAGGCTCCGATGCTGAGTCACGAGCACATTTCGGATCCTCTGTGGTGAGAGGGGACACCTCGCAGAACCCGTATTCTACATGGGACACCCTGTGGGGAGAATAGGCACAGAGATGTTGGGACCACCCTGGGCAGATAACTCAGCTCATGCACCAGGGCCTGTGGAGCAGGCGCCTGGGCCCAGCAGCTCAGAGAGAGCACAGAGAGGGCACGGTGGTGTGCAGGCCCAGAGCAGACAACCGCACTTTCCTTCTGTCTCCCTGTGGGGCTGCCTTCCAGCCCCCACGGCCTTATTCAAGGTCTTCCTCGGCCCAGTATGCCCGCTCGCCTCTGTTCCTTCACATGTGCCCAGCGTGAGCATGCTCAGTCATTCCCTCGTTCCGCGAGTCCCCCAGGATACAGTCCCCTCTTCTGAGGGCTCGTGGGGAGCCGGAGGCACAGGAGCTAACCATGAGAGTGTGCAGCCCCGCAGCCACCCTGAGAGGCACAGGGCCCGAGAGGTCATCAGCTCCAGTCTCCTGCCTCGGCTCAAATCTGAGCTATGGCCCTTGCTCACCTGGGAATCAGGAAGGTCTTCACAAGTCCAAAAGGGAGCCCCTTGCTTTAGGCCAAGCCACCTCATGGATCCCTTCATACTGAGTCACAGGCCAGAGGCCACCTCCACCGAGCCACCTTCCCACCTCCCAGGAGCCAGGCCCAGACACTCACCCCTCCAGCCCAGGAAAGCCGCTGCCCCAGGGTCCCTTGTGTGAGGGGCTCCTGCTGGTGAGGGCCGCCATGCTGTCTGGGAGCCAGAGCCCCGCACTCCCGTTCTAGAAGAGAAGGGCATTTGTGCCCGTGAGTGTGGGGCCTGGAGACGATGATGGTGGGGTGAGAGCTGTGGGGCTGACGGGATCAGTGAGCCCCCAGACATGGGAGGAATCTCAGCCTGCTAGGACAGGCCGCCTCGTGACACCAGGAAGGGGTCGCCAGAGAGGGCCAGGTCTTCCCTGGGATCCTCCAGTCCAGCGTCTGAGGACAGGGAGCCTATCCCGCTGAGTCTGTCATCTGGGTTGTTGCTGCCTTCATGCTCGGCCCCTACTCGTCCCACACTGGCCTTGGGACCCTCCACAGGCGGAGCTGGTCCTGCCTGACCAAGGGGCTCCCTTCGCTCTGTGGCCATCTCAGCGCCCGTGCCGCGCCCCCAGCCTCATTGCCCACCTGCTCCGTTCCCTTCATGAAGGGTCATGTCTCCGCCCCACCCCTACATGCCTTCTGCCCTCAGTGACCTTTCCCACCTGGCACCACCCTGATCCCTCAGAGCTCAGCTCTGCTGTCCTGTCCTCAGGGAACCAATGTGCCCCCCACCACCCCACCCTCCTCAAGTCTCTCCCCTGCTGCACGTGGGCCCTGACAGCCAGGGCCACTTTGCATCTGTGGGACCCCGGGGTCTGCAGAGCTGAACTTGCAGGTGCTGGCCCAACTCTTAGAGCTTCCCAGCCCATCCTGGCCACTGTTGCTGCAACTCAAAGCCCCCAGGAAGGGGAAGAGGACCGGGCATGGGGACATGGGTGCAGGGGCACAGGAGTCTTGACCACCCAGCCACCCTCACAGCCAGATCCTACCTGGAACAGTTGGCTCTTACTGGGGTTGGGGATTTTCTCCTCCCACTTCCGGTTCAGCCTGGAAAGAGAGCAGGGAGCTGAGAGCTGACAGAGCCCTTAGGACAGCTGCCCATGCTCATGTACACGGGGGAAACTGAGGCCCAAGAGAGAGCAGGATTTCCAAGAACCCCCAAGGACTGGATGGCAGAGGGAGGAGCTGTGGGACCAGAAGTCCCCTGGGGTCATGATGGGGTACTCCCACCCATCATGAAGTCCCCTTACCTGTACCCATACATGCCACAGAAGCGGAGGGCCAGGAGTAAGGCGAGGGTGGTGACCACCAGGATGAGCACCAGGACCCACATGGACAGTACTTCAAGGCAGCCAGGAAGAAAACAGGAGCATTAGCATCTGGGGAGGGACAGGCTGGAGCTCAGCAGGTGGGGGCGGGTGTGGCCTGGTAGTTCTCCCCCCAGCCCAGCCTGCTCTGTGCACATGCAGTGCTCCAGAAGCTCACTGCCTCGGTGGGTACAGAGGGGCCGACATGGGCCTAAAGAAGAGGGCATGGTCTGTACCCCACCCAGAATGTTTGAGTGTGGAGAGGAAACAGTGGGGTAGATCCTTTCCAGGAGCAGGAGGTGCCTGGGGGAGACAGTGACTGCAGTCCATGGAAACTAGGGGGACTTCCTGAAGGAGGCAGCATATAGGCTTGGCCTGGCGCAACAGAGAGGATTGGGAGGCAGAGATGGGCCAAACCATGTGGCGGAGGAAGCAGCTGGTGCCAGGCCTCTCAGGGCCCCCACCCTTCCTGCTGCGCAGCCTGGATCCCCTCAGAGGCTGGGCCCCTCCAGGAGGCCCTGGTGCTGTTCCCTGGGCCCAGCAGGCCAGCTCCTCCTTCTGCTTCATCATGCCCATCTCCCCGGGGCTCCTCCCCGGTAAGGCTGCCTGGACTGGGGCACCTGCTGCCAATACCTCCTCCATTCTCTCTCTGCAACTACCTCCCAACCCAGTCTTGTACTGTCTCCTGGTGGCCACTGTGCTGAAAAGTGAGGGACAAATAAAAGGAGCAAGTGCAGAGAAATGAGGAGATTAAGAATCAAACCAAAACCTTCCCTTCTCAGACCTCTGTCTGTAGCTCCTGATGTTTGCTGCCATGGTAACTGGAAATTTGGGCTGATGGTCCCTGGGCAGTGGTGGATGCCACAAAGGCTATGAAACCATGGTCATATTAATAGAGGGCTATGGTCCAGTCTGAGGAAGGACGGCGGATGAGACCTGCTCTTCTCTGCTCTCTCAAGACCTCACCTGAGGTCTGTGTTGCACACCCGGGGTCACTAGTGACACGTGGGAGGGAAGGATGCTGTGCTGGGTGGGGCCACATCTCTGTGCCCGCATCACCCCTGTCCCTTCCCAGCTGGGCTATAGCAAGAGGGTTGGGTGGAGGTCGGGGAGACATACCCCACTCAGTGTCCCAGGAGCGCTCTTCACTCCACTCGCTCCAGATCCCGTTGTAGCCATCGTGGGTCCTGACCCTCACTCTCGCCTGGTACGTGGTAGAGGGCTCCAGAGGTGGCAACGACATGATATGTGTGTTCTCGAGGGACTCTGTCTTGCTCTCCTGTGGGTGCAGGGGTATCAGCAGGCATGCTGAGGCTGAGGCACCTTTCAGGGCGCACGTCAGCACAGGTACAGCCCCTCCCGCTCAAAGCCAGGTCTGAGACAGGAGCAGGCCCACCATGGAGGACCCTCCATAGACGTACAACAGGGAGCAGTCCGGATGGGACTGGGTATCACACCTCTTGCAAGCACCCCTGTGACATCACTGAGGCCCAGAAGCCATGGCAGGGTCACTGTGTCCCACCCGCACCTTGATCCCCTCCACCTTCCAGCTCCTTGGTGCCGCCTGGACCCCAATTCTGACCTTCCCAGGAATGCGGTGCAGGGTGACTGACTCTAGACTCTGAGACAAGGGTTCGGGAGGCAGGGGGCCCATTCCCAGCTTCACCACTGACCCTTCCTCTCCTGGCCTCAGTTTCCCCATTTCCAGCCTGAGGGTCAGGCGCTGGTTCCACCGTTTCCGGTCTGATTTCTGTGGAGCCTGAGGTCCTCCACACAGATCGGAGGCCAACCAGGGCTGGGATCCAGAGACTGAGCCCCTCGCTGGAGCCCTGCCTGTTTCACCAGGAGCCGCTCTGCTCTTAGCGGCTGCACAGTTTTATTCCGGATTGCATTCCTCTGAGTAATGTCCCCTTTATGACTTTTGAAAACCCTTCAGCCCGCGTCTCTCGGCCCTCCCTGCCCTGACGTCCATCTATGATCCCTTTGCAATTCTAAGTTACATGTGTTCATTTTGGCCGAGTCACATTCACCCACTGAGCCTCGATTCCTTCACCAAGGGAAGGGACAGTGACCGGCTGACCACACGGGTCGAGATCACCAAGTCTCAGTGGCGACCCTGACTCGTCCCCTGTGAAGCCAGACAGCTGGCCGGCTGTGCCCCCGGTACCTAGCCTCACAGCCCTCACATCCAAGCCCCGCCAGGCCACACCCCTCACCTCCCACGAGGCCGAGTCCTTCTTGTACTGGACCTCGAAGGTGTGCTTTATGTGCGGGAACAGCATTGCCTGCACCTCCCAGCTCAGGCTGTAGCCGTCTCTGCCCTTGGTCACGTTCAGTGTCGGGGGGGCCAGCTGGACTGCAGGAAGCAAAATCTTCAGGGAACATTGTTCCTAACATCCGTCCCGTGGAACATTCCTTGTGTTCCATGCTGGTCACAGGTGCTGTCTCCCCTGGCAGTGGGCCCCAGGTCCCGCCCATCTCGGGGCCTTAACCCCACTTCAGTCTGTCATCCATTGTGACCTGAGCAACCCTGTTCTTGGTTGACACTGAGTTACACCTGTTTCGTAGCCAGGCGACCACAGGATGGATTACTGCTAGTATTCAGGTGAAGACAGAATCACCATAATGAACTCTGTTCTGGAGTAGTGACTCTTCTAGGCTCTGCTGGCCACGTGAGCCTGCATGGGTTAGTTCGCTGAATTCTAACAACCCTCAGCGGTAGGTGCTATCAGCTTGTCACGTTTTACAGACGGAGAACCTGAGCCAGGACAAAGAAATCCCTTGCTGAGGACACCGAGCTGGCTGCCTGTGACACACACCAAAGACTGGGTGGGAGAACTTGGTCATCCTGACCAAGTGGGGGATCCTTTGCACGGGGCCCTTGCTACATAACAGGAACCAGGGTTATTACCCTGCAGGAACCGCAGCTCATTTTCACACACCCTTGTCCCCAGCTGGTGAAGGAAATCATGGGTCAATTGTTAAAGACTGAAAAGCTGCATTAGAAAAGGACTTTAGAAACTGGAATGAGAAAAACCCAGTCAGGGAATAGAAGGAGAATTTGGTGGGAGTTCCGGGAGGGCCTGGCCAGCAGCAGGAGCTTTAGCAAAGAAGTTGCAGAGCTGGACAGGAAAGCGCAGCCAGAAGAATGGAGGAAACGGTGTTGAGGACGTGATCCTGGGGATATCAATTCCACGTTCCTTCATATTATTTGCCAAGGTCATTGTTCCAGTGTTGCTTTTTGAGAACGTCAAGAAGAGATTCTAATTACGTTTGTTCACTTTGTTCACTGGACTGCGTTTTGTTGAACGTGACAAACGTGAGCACGAGCCATGGGGAACCCTGAGTTATAGGGGTTACACAATGAAACACTGCCATCCTGGGACCTATCCCCCTTAGAGGGCTGGGGACAAACTCACTGTTGTCTGAGCTCTTTATAAATTTCTCCTCCTCCTTTGGCCTAACCGTGATGACGTACAGGCTGTGGTTCCAGGGGTCGTGCACGGGAATCTGGCATCGGTGCCGGACGTAAGGGCCGCTGGCCTTCTCCATCAGCACTGGGGAACATTCTCGCTCCCTGAGGGTCACGGCAGAGGTGAGGGCAGGGGGACGCAGGGAAGACAGGAGGGATGAGACCTGGGGATGAGCTGTAGCTACTGTGGGGGTGGGGTCCCCAAGGCACTGGTGGCCTGGAGAGTGCAGTGCCTTGGGGAGGGGAGGCACAGAAGAGGGGACACTCACCCTTCAGCGTTGGGGCTGGACTTGTAGAAGAGGGTGAAGGAGATCGAGCTGGTCACCTCAGACCTCACTTCCCAGGAGCAGCTGAGCACGGTGCCCCCGTCGAATAAGCACTGGAGATTCTGGGGCAGGGCCTCGTCCCCTGGAAATGGAGACAGTCCTTCACTCATTCCCTCCTTCATTCGTTCCCTAGCTCTCAGTGGCTGCCCAGCATGAGACTCATCACCAAGCCTGACCCTGCCTGCTCTGTGACCACAGGTCAGAGAGTGGAATCTGTGGACTGTCATACCCCCACGTAAAATGAATCAGCATCTAGTTTCAGTGTTGGGGGACTTAACACAAGAATGGTGGTTTGTCTGCAGGTAATACAGCTCTCATGAAAACACAGCTGCTCGTCCCACCATTGTGATGGTCGTTGTAATTATTTCTGGCCAGAAAGTTTGCAGGCCCTGGGGCCCAGGCTGAGCAAGATGCTGCTTCTGCCTCTGCAGAGTCACCGTGGGGAGGGGTGGGTGTGGGGGGGTGGGGAAGGGTGGGAATGGGGTGAGAGTAGGTTTGGGAGGGGTGGGGTGGGGAGGGGTGAGGGTAGGGTGGGCTCAGGGAGGCGACTGTAAACACGTGGCACAGATGGTTGTAGGAATCCGCAGTGTGGGCCCCTGAACCCC
Source organism: Rhinolophus hipposideros (assembly GCF_964194185.1). Taxonomy (NCBI): domain Eukaryota; kingdom Metazoa; phylum Chordata; class Mammalia; order Chiroptera; family Rhinolophidae; genus Rhinolophus; species Rhinolophus hipposideros. The sequence goes on from NC_138055.1 coordinate 9,746,815, forward strand.
TTCTGCCCAGGGTGTAATTAGCTGTCCTCCCCACAGAGGGCCGTCAGCCCTATGGATTCATTACCTTGTGGGGAGTCCCAGAGAACCTCTGGGCTCCACTGGCTGGGCCGTCCCGAGAGCCCCGAGCCCGGGCCCAGCCGGGTGCGCACTCGGGCCACGTAGGTACTGCTGGGCATGAGTTGCTTTCGCCCCAGGGTGGCCTTTGGAGACGTGGAGTAGAGGGTGGGGGCGTCCTGTTGGGAGAGAGTGACCACTGGAGCAGGTGCCCGCTGGGCCAGGTCCCTGTGGGCTCTGGGCCGAGCGGGCTGAGGTCCCTACCTCCCAGGAGTCCTGAAGCCGCTTGTAGACCACCTCAAACTGCAGGTTTGACAGCCACTGGCTCTGGGAGGCACTGAGGGCCACACTCCAGTTCAGCAGGAATTGGTCCCCGGCAGCACTGACGTGGAGGTCCTGGGGTGCGGGGGGCTGCACTGCAGGGAGAGGAAGTCAAGAGCCCATGAGGGGCTGGACAGCCGTGGGCCTGGTTAAGAGCCTGCAGGGCCTCTGTGTGGACGTTCTTGGGTTCCAGGCCCAGCTGCCCTGAGGAGCTGAGTCACCTTGGATATGACCCCATTCCTCTAGAGGCCTTAGGCCCTTCGTCTGCCAAATCGTGGGGATTCAGTGTGACCAGGAATAAGGCTGTGCAGGTAGCCTTGCACATATAGCCTAAGCTGGATACAAGGTGCTGGCAATTAAACTCTAAATGCAGCCTCCGTGTCCCCATGTGCCCACTGGCCAGGAGGCAGCCTGCGTGGCCTCTTGCCCAGCAGAGGGCCCTGTGGCTAATGTTATTCCCTCTGTGCTCTCCACCCTCCTCCTTCTGCTTTCCACCTGCCCAGAATCTGGCAACTCTTAGTGCTCAGCATTAAAGTCTCTTCTTCTAGAATATTCTCCAGGCTGAATCCCTGCTTTTTTTTCTGTCCCACTATAGCCATTGTATGGTCCTTACCATGGTGGGTTTGTGTGTCCACATCTATCTCCCCAAGTGGTTGAGAAGCTTGGGGTTGGCAGAGTTTGGTTGTTGACCCCTTACCCTCTCCCCTGAGCCTGAAATATAGTGGTTCAATGAGTTTGGGATACTAAGTGAATGAAGAAATGACTAAATACATGTAGGCAACCTTCAAATTTTCATGAAATCATTCCATCAACAAACAGTAAGCGTACATCTGTTGGGACCTACAGCGGTGGGCTGGCAGATTCATTAATGAATGGCATAGCTCCTGCCTTCTGGGGATAACTTTCAAATACAAATAATTCAGTAAGAGCCCAGACAAGATGTAAATGTTTTATGCTGGACGCGGAACATGACACGTTAGAGCATGTGAGAACTGGAGCTTTCAAAAAGTCTTCAGCCCTAATGGCTAGTGCAGGGCACCTCCTTCCCACCCATAACGATGGCAGGCATCAGTAATCAATTGTTGCACTCTTAGCCTCTGAGCCTTCATGGCATGGGAGTCCTGTCAGCACGGAGCTCTGGGAAGCAGCCACCAATTGAAATGACTGGGAACCCAATGAAAAACCTATTAATCCAACCTGAGAGATTTGAGTCCACCAACCCATTCCACAGATGGAGAAACTGATCAAGGAAGTAAAACTTCCAGATCTCCAAATGTGGGAGGCTTGAGCAGATCAGATGCATCGCTCTCTTCTCCCCAGCACCTCATGACCTCTGATTCATTGCCAAAATGGTTGGGGTAGAGCTGACTTGCCGACTAACATGTGTTCCAGGAGGTAAACCCCCCTTCCCTTCCCATTTCTACGATGCCCCCGTCTCCATCATGATACCTTCCCTATTTCTAGGGCATAAGCTTCACAGGGGCAGGGATCCTGCCAGACTTATTTACTGCTTTCCTGGTATATACAGTGCTCCGTGAAGGAACAGATTCAGGAATGAATTGCATGTCTATCCTAACTTTGATTTCTATCGCCCATGTTCCCATCCCCTGGCCATACCCTAGTTGAATCCTCATCATTTCTCCCTGAGATGAATGCCTTAGGTTGCATTCTCACCTCCGATCTCCTGCCACTTCCTATTTCCTGCCGTCTACCTTGTATATCAACCCCCTCCGGCAACCTCACACCCATGTCAGATCCTGTCATGCCCCTTCAACGACTCCCCATTGCCTAGACGTTGACCTGAAAACTCCCTTGCAGGCACAGAAGTCTCTGTAGGTCAGGCCCCTGCCCCCACTTCCCCCTCCTTCCTACCACTGTCCAGCCCTCTTGAAGCTGATGCCCAGGACATAATTATTAACAGGTTTTCCAACACGCCTGAGTCTCCTAGCTTTTGCACATGCTGTTTCTTCTGCTCTTCCTGAGCTCTCCTCCCTCCCACCCTTCATAGCTCCCTGCAAAGCCCTTTCCTCTGAGAAGCCTGTCCCGACCTCTCAGGGACTCCTTGCCCACTGCCCCTCACCTGTGGCACACAGCCACCTTTAGTAAGTGATCACACTGTTTGAAATGAATTCAGTGTGGCCTAACCCACCCCTTCTTCCAGGCTACAGCTTTGTGCTGGTACGATAGACAGAGGTAGGAGACAAAGGCCCAGCCCCCTCCCCCCTGACATTTGCAAGGAGCAGCACGGGGTGGCTCAGTGTTAAAGTCCCTGGGATTGAGTCTCAGCTCTGCCACCAGCTGTTGAGAGGCCATGAGCATTCACTTCCTTCTGTCTGTTTCATCACTGGTGAAACAGCAGTATAAACAGTTTCTAATTTGATCTTGTTTTCAGAGTTAAATAAGAATCAGCAGTGTCTCTGAAAGCCTGGGACATGCATGGTTTTGCCATGTCAATGCAAACTTTTATACTACAGCTCCCCATTTTTTATTTAGCCTCATTCTGAGCAATAATTTCCTTGACTGCATGAATTGGAAGAGTTGGTTATATTTCTTTTAATATATAGTCAAATAAAACCTAACTAAATAAAACTATTGACCCATCCAAGACCATTGACTTTCTTGGGCCATGGTGTGACACTGGGAGCCACTCAGAGAGGGCAGTAAGGTGGTGAGCTCCATCTAACATGCAGGAAGCACTTGGCAAGTCTGACCCTTCACTGTCACTTCTGCTCAGTGGTGACACTTTGGAAAAGTTACAAAACCTCTCTGGGTCTTGAGTTCCTCATCTGTAAGATTGGATGAGACAACAAAGATGAGTCTGATAAATTGAGAAGTTTTTATGCAAATCATAGAATGGTTCTTCAAGAAGGCAAGCCTTCAGTGCTGGAAGGCAGGTGGTGGAACTGCCAGGGTGGTGGGGTACTTTGGCCAGGGGCTCCTCGCATTGTACCTATTCCAATGTCTCCACTATAGGAGACCATATCCTCTTCCCTCAAAAGACCAAGCCCAACCCCAAACCAGTGTCTCCACCCCTTGGAGACTCTCACTTCCTCCCAAGCCCACCATCTGCAGTCTGGCCACCACTCGGACCCACTGTCCACAATGGGGACCACCCCTGGCCAGGGACCCCAGGCCTCACCGTGCTTGGTCAGAATAACGGTGGTCTGGGTGTCCAGAGGCCTGTCTGGTCGGAATGAGAAGTAGTCGCTGTCGGCAATGACGAAAAGATTGTAGGGAATGATACATCTTCTAGGCACACAGTGGGGAACAGGGCAGTCTGACAAGGGCATGTTGTCATTGAGGTCACAGGACACTGGCTTCGGGGGGTCCCTGCCAGGAGAGGACATGGGTTAGTCCAGAGTGAAGAAGAATACTGGAGAAAGGGGATTTCAAGTAAATGGAACAGTAAGTGCAAAGGCCCTGGGGCAGTCTTGGGTTTATAGTGTTGTATGCCTAGGCACTTAAACATTGTGCATAGAGTGGAGTATGTGAGAATGGGAGATCTAGGAAATAACTGAGAGAGGTAACAAGAGGCCAACACTTTCCAGGAATTTCAGGAAATTGGATTTCATGCAAGTGAAGAAAATTTAGAGAGTTACGAGCAAAGAAAGGAGTGACATATTCTGACGTATGCTTTGAAAGGATTCCTCTGGTTGCTGGGTTGTGGGCAGATTGGGTGAGGGGCAATGGCAATAGTAGAGGCATAAGGACCAGTTAGGAGGCTTCTAGAATATGCCAACTACTAGGAAGTGGTTTGAACCAGAGTGGTGGTATTCGCATTAGCTAGATTCATTTCTACTTAAAGATAAAGTTGACCGCATTTGCTGATGGATGAGATGCTCTGATGGGGAAGGAAAAGTGGTAAAGATATTTAAACAACAATAAAGACCCCACAGTTGTTTGGCTTGAACCATTAGGGGGCCCCATTTAGTGAAGTGAGATGTCAAGACTGGAGCAGAAGCTGTCGTTTGGGAGCAGAGCAGGAATTTGGTTTAGGACATTAGGGATTGAAGACACCTATTTTCTAAGGGACAACATAGAGAGGCGAGCGTGCCTATTGGTTTGGAGCTTAGGGGGGTGTCTGGGCTGGGGAGAGCAGGGGGAGTCATTAGTCCAGAGCCTGAGGCTGCATCTCAAACCTAAAGAGTGGAGGTCTAAGAACTGAGCCCTGGGGCACTTCACCCTTCAAGTTCAAGACAAAAGAAGAGAGCAGACAAGGTGTCAGAAAAATGAGGGCCAGGAAGACACAAAGAGAAGGGGGGAGTGTGGTGGCCGAAGTCAGGAGACGGAGGGGTTTCAGGAGGATGCTGTGGTCGGTCAGAGTCAAGTGTGCCCACAGGTCAAGGAGGGAAAAGGCTGAGACATAGATTTAGCACCCAGGAGGGCTTTGTGGCGTCAGCAGGAGCACTACGGGCGGCCTGGTGGGGGCAGCAGAATCTAGGGTGAGTGGGTTCAGGAGAGAATAACTGGAAAGACATTGGATAGCAGGTCTAGACAACTCCTTAGAGTAGTGTCACCACAAAGGGAGGCAGAGGATGGGCCCCAGGAGGAGGAGTGGGGGGGAAATGGGGGGAGGCAGGAGGCACCCGGAGCTGCAGCCCTGCTTGACCTCTGTAAGGGGGGTTGGGCCCCGTGGTTCAGTGACTGGGAATGATCCTGCCAGAAGGCCCATCAATGGCACAAGGGTGAGTGGGGACCATGGTGGCAGCAATGTCCTTGAGCTGCAAGACCAGATGGGACCCCGGCTGCGGCCTCAGACTGGATGGACAGGAAATCCCTGCAGGCAGATCCAGGGAAGCTGCAGACTTGTGAGCCTGCAGGGAGAGCGTGCAGGGGGCTGGGGCTTCCCTTCCGGGGGGTCTGGTGTCCCAGCGCAGGAGAAAGCAGGTCACAGCCAAGGGTAGGAGGTGAGGTGGTGGTGAGGAAGGTGGAGAAGGGAAGACAAAGGCTCCCAGAGAGCAGGACAGCGCTGAATGGCCGTGCTGTGGGTGTGACAGCTGGCTCCTCCCTAGGGCAGCCCTGAGAGGGCTCCCCAAACCTGGTGACACCAGCTGTGTAATTATTTCTGTTACTGTGAGTTACATTCTCACAAGACGCCGGCATGGTGTGAGGCACGTACCCAAATGGCATATGTCCCAGAGACCATGTAAGGAGCAAAGACAACCCCTCTCTCTGGAGGTGGCAGGGCCTCGGGGAGGGCTGGAGCCCAGGCCTGCAGGCCACACACAGACACTCGCCACTGTGTGGCCGGAGAAGGACCTCAGCTCCAAGGTCGCGGTTTCCTCATCTGTGAACTGGGCATCTTATCCCCTCCCTGCCCACCTCTCAGTGAGGTTGACCTAAGATGGACTTGTGTGGGGCGATTTTGTGAAGTTGTGACCAAATAAGGGGCGATTATCACCATCATCAATCACATTAACGCACATGCTCTTCCCGGAAGCCCCGGCATCACATGCTACTGTGTTTCCCCGAAAATAAGACCTAGGAGGACAATCAGTTCTAACGCGTCTTTTGGAGCAAGAATTACTATAAGACCCGGTCTTATATTACTATAAGGGCAACGTAACGCAATGTAACAGAACAGCATAATACTGGTCTTATATTAATTTTTGCTCCAAAAGACGCATTAGAGCTGATTTTCTGGCTAAGTCTCATTTTCAGGGAAACAGAGTAGCACCGGGCCTGGCAGGTCACCTGACGGAGCAGGAGCCCCTTGGCAGGGTCCCCCTCCTCCGTCTTCCATGCAGCCCCCACCCAGCACAGCCCCACACAGCAATGCCCTCCCTGCCCTCCGGCCCCTGGGCTCCCTCCTGGAGGGTCACTCACTCATTGAGCCTGCGGTGGAGGGTCACGTTGATGAGCCGCTGGGCATCCTGGGTGGCCGCCCAGCTACAGGTGATGCGGCTGGTGTAGTCGTTATGGCAACGCAGGGTCTGCATCGGGACAGTCCCTGACCCGGGAGAGGCAGGAAGGGGGTCACACCTCTCCCCTCCAGGTGCCCCTTGTCACCACCCCTGGGTGCCTGGCACTGGGGAGGAATCTCCCAGACTCCGTTAGAGGCTGCCGGGGGGCTAGGGGCCTGAGGGCGTGAGGGTGCTGGCTGTGGACCCTCCGTCTGGAGAGACACACACTGTTCTAGCTGATTCCCAGTATGTTTCCTGAGTCCCTGCTGTGCCTGCTCCTGGAACAGGGGCCCTGCCACCCCAGGACAGGGATGTGCCCCAGGCGCAGCCTGGGAGGAGAGGCACCAATGTACCCCTAAGAGTCGATGGGCAGAGCCCTGCTCTAGGACCGCCCCACCCTGGTCCTTGGTCAGCTGCCAGGCCTGAGGGTTGGGAAAGGGAACCATCACCATGGTTCCCATGGTGATCAGAGAAGTCACGTTCTCTGGGAGCCCTTGGGGAGGGGGCTCATGGGCCTCAGGAGCATCCCAGCTGGGCCTCCAAGCACGAAAGGGTCGCTGGGGCTGAAGCAGGGAGAGACTCCCAGGCCAAGGGCCCCCGGGAGGTGGGAACTGGTCACGGCCAGTGTCAGAGGAGCAGCGTCTGAGGGAGCAGGAGGGGCAGAGAAAAGGCGGGAAGGGCCGGCCTGGAGGGCAAAGGCTTTGGATGCCACGCTGAGAAATGTGGGCAGGAAGGGACACAGAGGACAAGGACTGTAGAGGAGGCCTGAGAAGAATGAGCAGGAGTGTGGGAGGAGGACATGGGGTGCCAGGAAAGAGCAGGGAGAGAGAAGAAATGAGGAAAGGAGGGGAGGGAGGCAAGGCCAGAGCTGCCGGGGTCTGGGAGCTTCCTGGGGGACATTTTGGGGATGGGGTGGCCTGGCCCAAGGGGCCCAGCAGTAAGGAGTGGGTAGGGAAGGGGAGGAAAGGGGAGAGAGCAGTCGGGCTCACCTTGGGCCCCTGCCACACTGAGCCCCCAGCACAGGGCCAGCAGGGCTACGGGGGGCAGCCGTGGGGTCAGCGCCATGTCCGGGTCAGCTGGACGAGCAGGGCCGGCACAGTAGGTCCAGGTACGGGCAGCGTCCCAGCTTTACTGTCCTGGAATCACGTGTTCCTCCATAGAAGGTGGCAACGCCAGATCCATGTCATCTGCTCTTGTTCACCCTCCCTGCAGGACTCTGCCTTCTCCAGGCCTGTGGAGGACAAGTCACCTGGGATGTGCCTCCTCCTCATCCTGCAGCCCCAGCGACTGGGCCCACGTTTGGGGTAAACCCAGCAATGGCCTTGATGCATGGCTCCACCCCCCACTGCTGCCTCAGCCTGACACCCGGACCGTCCATTTCCCATTAGCCTCAGTGTCTTCCTGACCGAAAGGTACAAATGACCTCTAAAGAAGTCGGTCCCCACTGGGTCAGGCATCACGGATCTCTGTGCAGAAAACCTGAGAGAGAGGCCTGGTATTTGATTTTCCCTGAGCTCCCTGTGAGCTGGTGATGGACATCTGCTTTGGGGGGTCACTGGTTGTTGGGTCCTAGGGCCCTATGCTGGCTGCAATCACACACAGACTCACTCACACACTTGGAGCCTGATGCTCTCCCTGCCCTGCCCCACTTACTGGCACTCCTCCCACACCACTCTCTGAATGCCAGTTCCCTTTTCTTAGCAGGAGGCTGGGGATTTCCTCTTTTCATTTAGTCAGTCCCTGGGAAGTACCCATAAGAGTAGAACAGTAGCTGAGTCTCCTTTTCTCCCTGTAAAATAGTCTGAAACTTCACTCAAGCAGCACGCACACACACACACACACACACACACACACACGCACACTAGCAGCTGTCTTCCTGGGAAAAGCACTGGCTCCGGACACAGCTGACCTGACCTTCAACACAGGCTCTGCCCCACCCTTGACGGTGGCCTGGGCTAACTCACTCATGTTCCCTGAACCTCACTCTCTACATCTGTAAAATGGGCACGAGGACACATCACTCACATAAGTATCACGAAGAGAAACAAACACAATGATGCTTATAGAGTGCTCAGGAAAAAAGAGCAGGCTTGTTTGGAGCTGAAGGAGTGTTTGTCCACTTAAGCTCCTGCAGACAGAGCAATGCCCTAGGGTGGGCAAGTGCGAGTCTGTGTGGGCTGGTGCATCTTTGTCTGCCTACTGGGACTAGCCTGAAAACGCAGAGCTTCTCTTGAGGTCTTATTACAGATAGAAATGCTACATGTGTGAAGAGAGCAATACTTCCCCAAATAAGTTATAGGTTTAACACAAAAATCTAAGATTTTTTTTCCAAGAACTCAGAAGAGAAAAAAATACATGTGAGGTGATCATGAGATATTTAAAGATAAGGGGGCTTTGTCCAATAGCAAAATTTAGTAGAAAGAGTCAACAAAAAAGCAGTGTGTTGCTATCTCACACACACACACACACACACACACACACACGTGCTCGCGATAGAGCAATGGACATACTGACCATTGGACAAACGCTATTTTACTCAAGAATATGCTTTATGATGAAGAAGGAATCATGAACGTGAAGTGGTTGAATAATAAAAAGTGCTAAGATAATTGAATAACAACATAAAACATATCAGCCTAAATTCCTCTCACACCGTTCCCAAATAACAATCAGCTCAATTCAAAATTTAAATGTAAGAAGTCAAATCGTATTAAACTTGCCAACCACAGAAGTGAATACCTTTATACTTTTTAAGCTTAAAGGCAGTGGAAGAAATTAGAAAGACAAAGGCTGAAACATAGAAGTACATAAAAGCAAAATTGTCTCTATTTTATAAAAATAACCAGACCATATAGCAAAAGACAAAGTGCAAAAAAAGTTTGCAGCGAAATTATGCAGAAAGGATTACTATCATTACATCGTAAAGCGTTAGAACAAATTAATGTCATCAAAGAACACTGCATAAAATTCACATACACGCAGAAAGTTCATATTAGTGAATTTTAAGTATAAAATGCCGACCATGAGCCAGGCACTGTTCAAAGGGCTTTACAGCTATCAATACATCCATGTGTAGGTTACTTCTATTAAAGTCCCCATTTTGTAGACAAGGACACAGATAGAGGGTCCACAACCACATAGCTAGTAAGGGCCATGCTGGGACTGAAAGCCACAGTAGGAGGGAACTAGAGTTTATGCTTTTAACCATGACGCCAATAGTGGTTGTTATTTCCCAACCATCAGTATTGTACGTGTCTATTCTGATGTATGCTGACCCAATAAGCGCGTCTACACATGCAGACAAATACAGCAAAAACAAAACAAAACTTTAAAATGTCTTAATTAGCATTCTCAGGGAGATTTGAGAAACAGTCATTTAAAAGAACAGATTGCTATGCAAAGAACAAATAAACAGAAATCTTAGCATTTCTTAGGTATGTGAGCCATAATTTTTAAAAAAACAACAAACCTCAGTAATGGGCCAAATTCCAGAGTAAACACTACCAACAGTCATGTTACAAAAGTACATATTGAAGAAAGGGCAAATGGGCAAAGAGATGGAAAGTCTAAGAGAAACACTGAGACCTAGAAAAGAAATCCAGGGCTTCCAACATCTAAAAGCAGAGGACAGAAAGAATTAAGGGCAGCAATGGCAGAGAGTGTCAGCCACTAGCTATCTCCTTCCTTCTTGGTAATAGAAGCTCAGATTTTAGCTGTACTTTTGGCTTCACAGAATAAAAGATTATATTTCCTAAGCTAGGTGTGGTCATGTGACTAAATGTTGTCCAAAGAGATGTGAATGGAAATGTTAGCTGTGCCTTCCAAAAAAGGCTGCTTAAAAGGAGGTGGTTTGGGTGGGAGGGGTCGATTTTTTCCCCTCCTACATTTCCTTCTTCTTCCAGCCTGCAACTTGGAAGTGATGGCTGGAGCTCCAGCAGCCATTTTGGACCATAATGTTTATCTTGAGGATGAAAGCCATATGCAATAGAAAGGAAAGAAACCTGGATCCCTCTTGTCACTGTGGAGCAATCATACCAGCTTGTGACTGCCTAACTCTGGACATCTTTTACGTGAAGGGAAAAAAAATAAACTATATTGTTAAGCCACAGGGGATTTTCCATGTATAACCAAACAGATATAATTAGAAATAGAAGAAAATGTCACAGGGCTTTAAAGGAGGCAACAGTTCACTAAGTGAAGAGCAAGAATAATTTTTAATAGTGCTATACTCAGTCACATGCTGGTGACCTTTCAGTCATCCATGAATAAAAGGGCAAGCCTAGAAACTTCCCAAAGGAAAGAAAAAAAAAGGTTATTTTCAATGCAGCAAGGGTCAGGTTGGCAAGATTTTCTCAAAAAGTTAGTGACCCTAAACTCTATACAAATAGTGATGTCTTGAAAATAACGGAGAGAAAATGTGTTTAAACCTAGCATCATAAAAAGTCAAACTTACTTTGAAGTTTGTTATGTTAAAAACACAAGGGTTAAAAATTACTAAGAATGAGGGATAAGCATAGGGGCAAGAGGATGATAGAGAGAAGGGAGAAAGAAGGAGAGAAACAAGAGACAATCCAACACCTTCTCACTCAGACTTAATATGCACACGAAAATCCCCAAACTCGTGAAGCAATTTAATGGTAGGAATAAAAAGTGGAAATGAAAATTTAAAAAAGGCAAACACAAATTCACTCCAGACAAAAACAATTTCAGAGAACAATCTGACAAAGGCTTTTAAAGGAAGAATGCATCGTGGCTATGTAGAGATTATTCCAGAAATGAACAGAGAGCCGGTAAGAAATCTATTCACGATTAAAAGAAACAGATGAACAGATTAAAGGAAAAAAGGATGTTTATCTAGACACACGCTCCTACATATTACAAAAGCCATTCCCGATTAAACAAATAAATCTCAGCAAACGAGGAGTTGAAGGGAAGGTTGGCATTTCTGGCACCTACTAGAAACCTGTAGCAACCTCAGAGGCAAAGGGGAAATGTTGTGTCCTTCTCATCAGAGGCACAAACAGCAGGAGCTGCCCACAGCTGTCAGTCCTCCCCCAGATAAACTCTAAATTCAATGCAATCTAAATCAAAATTCCAAAAATCTTTTAAAAGGATTTCTAATGGGCTTGACAAACTGATTCTAAACTCTAACAAACGAAAGATGAGACTGGCTCTCTTAGCTACACATCTAATGAGGAATATAAGAGTAGACAGATGGGACAGAAAACAGTAAGGAAAATAACCCAGTAGGAAAAGGTGAAGTAATAATGGTGCTTCAAATCACTGAGGCAAGGATGGACTGCTTACTCATAAAATGATATTGAGACAATTAGCTGATAGACTTTTAAAGCTAGATTCATACTTTATATTACTGATCCCTCAAAGTACTAGATAGATTAAAGATCTAAAAGTCAAAACTAAAAATTATGAAAGCATCCCAAATATTTCTTTAATCTTAGGGGTTGAACAAAACACCAAATCCAGAAAGCACAAAGTGAACAGAAAAGACAGATTTGAATGAGGAGCAATTAACACTTTTTTTTTTTAACATGAAATAAGATATCTTAAACATGGTGAAGAAAAAAGACCAGTGATAATCTGGAAAGGTATATTTTCAACATACATGAATAAACTGTTAATACATGTAATGAATGACTCACTCGGAAAGGGAATATGTGAAAGACAAAAAGAACCCATCAGACAATGGACAAAGGACATTTTCATGGCCGACATAAAAAGAACCCGAATGGCTAATAAACTTATGGAAGATGTACAACTTCACCAACAATCAGGGAAAGAAAAATCCAAGCAAAAACCAGATAATTTTCATCCATGATATTGGACCCAATTAATTAAAAGATTGTTCCTTTCCCTAAAAAGAAATCATCCTTTTTATGCACGACTGTGGAGACATATGTTAATTCTGCTATTTGGAGGATGTTTTGACAGTAGCTATCAGATTTTTAAATACACAATCTCTTGCCCAGCAATTCTGCTTCTAGGAATCTGGGTTATAGAAACACTTTCATAGATGTGGAATAATTGGAAATAACATAAGTGTCTGGGATTGCGTAAATCGTGGTGTGCCCATACTAATAAATGCCACCTTTTCTTAGGGTTAATAAATATGGTACATCTATATGCATTATTGTGCAAAGTTGCTGAAACATAACACGAGGTGAAAAAATGAGTCATAGAACAGTATGCATGTAATAATCCCATTTACGTACAAAGAAAACCGATATACTTGCAGCATGCTTAGAAAATGTTTTGGAGGGCATATTTTGAAGAAGTGAAGGGGGTGAGACATGAGACTAGTGGATAGAGATGATTGGAACTTGGTCTTTTATGTTGCATAGCTGGATTTTTCTAATTTTTCATAGAGTGATATCCACACATTTACTAAGTACTCCCATTAACTCACAAACTAGTCTGTAATATTGGTAGATACAGTACAACATAAGTAATGCTGATGAATAAAAAAAAAGTGACCTAAAGCTAGTAGGAAATGTTTTACTTGTTATAAAACTATTAGAAAACAGGAAAGATAATAGGCAGAGGAGAATTAGAATCTGGTTATGGAAAAACGTAATCGCTATTGAAGACTGAAACTTGAGCGTAGACAGCCTGTCGTTGGGGGCTATCTGCCAGAGGCTCCACAGGCTCGTACCCCAGTGCGAACCCATTAAAACATCTTTCCTCCCACCCACAAGACAAATGCATACACCAGCACGTACCTGCACACACATGCAGATACCCCTAGATGCCCATCCAAGCAACCAACACACTCAGGGGCAGAACACACACACCTGGGTCCAAACCCAGCTAAGTGATGTGGTTTAGGGTGGAGTATGGTACTGAAAACATTCTTTGAGGGAGAAAACTATGTCTGTGGGCGAAGGACTGGCCCCTTCTCATCTTCCCAAGCCACCCCATCCCTAGGCCTGAGCAAAGCAGGGTCCCAGGTCTCAGTCACCCTCCGTCTCCCAGTCTCTCCACATCCCTGCATTCCTCTGGTCTCTCGGACTCTCCCCACCCCCAACCCCCCAGGATGTCAGGGACTATCATTGCTCTTCCCATTCCAAAGATGAGGACACAAAACTCAGGGCAGGGAGGGAATGTTCTCACTTCCACCAATATGTCAGTGACACCTCAGTAAACAAAGCAAAGACAGGCAGTACATAGGAGTCTGACTCCCAGGCCTGAGCTCTCCACCACCCTGGGCGGCCTTCCTGCTTCCAGGACAGTTGGATGCCACCAGCGAGGTCCGCCCTCCCCCCAAGCCCTTCACATAGCACCCAAGCAGGTTGGCACCCCTGATGGACTCCTCACCCACCACCTGCCCCAGGATTCTGGGCTCAGGTCTTCCCAAGAGGCCAAACCCTTACCTCCTCAAGTCCCCAGAGCACACCTGCCCACTCAACACCCCCAGACTTTCCCTGTCCCTTCTGTCCCAGTCTCCCCACACTCTCCTGCTCCCCACCCCACCCGTCAGCCTGCCCCCAAACGCCAAGCCATACCTCTTTGTGGTGGGACAGACAAACCTTCTGCTGGAGTCTCCAGGCAGCAGTGAGCCGCTGGCGCTTCCTATTTATGCTGATGTCATTAGGAAATGGAGAAGCAGAAAGCGGAAGTGATGCCCAGGCCTGTTTCTGCACAAGTGACTCCACAAGATCACCCAGCTTCTTAGAACTGTGGACACCAAGATATGATTTTGCAAATATTCCTTCTGCCGGAAGTACTTCTACCCCACTTTGTGTCCTGTAAACTTCTACGCATCCTCTGTTAGCTCAAGTGCAAAGTTCCTCCACGCAGCCTTCCCTGACACCAATGCCACAGGGGATGCAGGGGGAGGTGGCTGCAATAACCAGAGCAGGTGAGAGCGGGAGCCACGTGGACCTGGGCTGGACCCCACCTCCTCTCCTGCTCAGAGTGTGACTTTGTGCAAATTACCTGCGTGTAACTTCGCCAGGTCTCAGGACCTCACATCTGTTACTTACAAGCATCTAAAAACACCAAAGGCTCATTGAGAGAACGAAATGAGATGCAGCGTGGCCAGACCTTAGCACAGACCTGGCCACGATAACCCCCAAGGGTTAGCTGGTATTGTTTTGATTCCCCCGGTGTCCTGTTGTCTTGTCTCTCCCTTTTTTCTTCCACTGTCTCACGCTCCTCAGTGTCCATGGCTGTCTGTCCCCAACACTGACTTGTGTGTGGCTCACATTTCTTTCCCCAGCACATGCCCTGGCCCAGAGGGGCCTCTTAGTGACTGTGTGTGGAATGAATGAATGAATGAATGAATGAATGAATAACTCGCTGAGCATAGCAAGGCTGGGGTTAAGACAAACTGAATGAGGCACCCTCTTGGCTACAAAATTTCAGCGGGCACCCAAACACTTAGTCATCAAGAGAAATAATATTTAAATGCAATATCGTAAAAACTCAAAATTAATGCAAAGATATTCACGAAGAACAAGACATGAAATTTTAAATAAAGACAGGCCTTGGAACAGTGCCCTACAGAGCCATATTGGAGTCTGAGGCAGAAGGAAAAAGCAGTGCCACTTCTCCAGAGCAGAGACAGAATGAGTGAAGACGAGGCCCTCCCAGGAAACAGGGCTCAGTGGCTGGGCGGGATTAAGGAGTGAGGAGGTCCGGGAACTTGTAACAGAGCCACTGCACCCCTAGCCTCCCTCCTGCCAGGAAGGGTTGGCCTGGCCAGGAATAGCTTGGAATGTGTGCCTGGGCGCAAGCCCAGGCCGGAAGGCCAAGTAGTGGCTGCAGGACCTGAGTCCTGTCGGAACTTTTGTGAGAAATCCCTTCCTGGTGTGGAGAGGTCATGCAGGGGTGTGTCCAGGGCCATAGAGGAGGGAGTTAAAATAACGTCCAGGGCCTTTCTTCTCTCCTAGGTGCTCCCGACCCAGCTCATCCTCCCTGCACTGAGGGCTGGGGAACCCAGAAGGGGCCACACCGGGCCTGGTCACCAGGAGCCCAGTTTAGGGGAGCTCTCCCTTCTGGAGATTAAAGTAGGTGGTGTTCTCCCACTGTCCACTTGGCCCATCACTGGCCCGGAGCACTGGGGCCTGAGAAGACCAGTGGGGCGCTGAGCTGTCCAGGTCACCAGGGATCTCTGCAGCTGGGGAGCTCCACCTTGTTGCCCAGAGGGAAGGTCTAACCCTTGCAGTTCAAGAGGGGGGCAGGAGACCCACACTGTGAGGAGTGCGGCTCCCAGTTACACAACTGCGTGTGATTTCCAGGCCTGACCACAGGCAGTCGAAAGCTTTCCCTGGAGGCCCCATGGGGAATCTGCCCTCCACACGAGCTCCCTGACACACAGCGCAGGGCTGTCAGTCATGCTCATCCACAGGCCTCTTACCTGAGACCAAGGGCAGAGGTCTTCTTCAAGCACCTCTAAGGAGGCCTCCTTACTGGGGAAAACGCAGCTGTTTTCCCCACTCAAAGCATCCAGCTCTTTTCTACTTGTAGCCCTCTCCTCTCGCCCTCCTCTGACTCCATCCAGGGAGCCTTTTGTCCTGGCTCCTTCCACAGTGGGAGGATCCCTCTGACCCCCCACAGACTCTCCGTCTGTTCTACGGGGGAAAATGGAAGAAGGGTGAGTCAGGGCTCCCTTGGGCTTTCCACTCTTGCTTATCCCACTGCAGTAAGTGATCGAGGCTTAACTCTTTCAGTTTGGGGCTTGTTGCTTTAACGGGCTGCTCCCACACCTGGCAGCTCAGCTCCCTGTCCCAGCGTGCCTGAGCTCCTGACAAGGAGTCAAACCCTTCCCCCGTAGGCAGAGGTGCACCTCAGCTTCTGGGCCCCCCGTGTGATGAGGGCTCAGCCGTGAGTTGGCCTGAATATGGAATAGCAGAATTTAACAGTGTTCAACTTTGAACCAAAAAACTGCCAATGATGTAAAAACAAGTCAAGTAAAACTAAAAATAAAACAAGAAAAACTTAATCGTGTTCTTGGGGATGGCTTTGAAGTGGGTGTGAGATCCCCCCGGGGAGATGGGTGCTGCTTACTCAGTGTGGTTCTGCTGAGAGGGGTGGGGAATGCATGGGCCCGCCTCACTCACAGGAGGCTTGCTTTTCTCAGTTCCGTGATTCCTGGACAGCTGCCGTCAGGGTCGTGCAGCCCAGCTCCTCTTGGCCTGGGACTTAGGCAGTTTTGCTCATAG
The DNA here is from genome assembly GCF_964194185.1 of Rhinolophus hipposideros. Classification (NCBI taxonomy): domain Eukaryota; kingdom Metazoa; phylum Chordata; class Mammalia; order Chiroptera; family Rhinolophidae; genus Rhinolophus; species Rhinolophus hipposideros. Next base: position 9,763,274 of record NC_138055.1, read on the forward strand.
AAGTTTTTTTAAAGAAAGTTCTCTACTGTATCTGCATTTAATTTTTTAAAATTCCCATATTCTAAAGTGCACCAATCTTACGTGTACAGCACAGTGACTATTTATTAATCTATGTAAACACCGATGTTACCACCACTAGATCAAATATAGAACATTCCAGACCTCAGAAGCCTTCTTTGTTCCCCCTCCCTGTCACGATCTCTCCAAGGTAACCACGACTCTGATTTCTCTCTCTAAAAATTAGTTGTGCCTGTTTTGTTTTTAACTGTGGTAAAATATACCTGACATAAAACTTGCCATTTTTATCATTTTTAAATGTACAGCTCAGTGGCATTAAGTACATTCAGTGTTGTGCAACCATCACCATTATCCATCTCCGGAATTTTTTCATCATTTCCAACTGAAACTCTGTCCCCATTAAACGCTAACTCCCATTTCTCCTCCCTCAAGCCCCTGCCACCCACCATTCTCCTTTCTGTCTCTATGAATTTGACTCTTCTTGGTACCTCACATAAGTGGAATTATAAATATTTGACTTTTTGTGTCTGGCTTATTTTACTTATCATGATGTCTTCATGGTTCATCCGCATTGTTGCATTTGTCAGAATTTCCTATTTTTTAAGACATATATGCCATTACATGGATATACCACATTTGTTTATCCATTCATGTATGAATAGACATTTGGGTTGTTTCCACCTTTGGTCTGTTGTGAATCATGCTGTATGAACCCAGGTGTGCAAATATCTGTTCAAGTCCCTACTTTCGTTGCTTTTGGGTGTGTACTCAGAAGTGGAATTGCTGATCGTATGGTACTTATGGGGGGTACTGTCGGGGAACCGCCGTACTGAATTGTTGCGCCTATTTTTGAACTTCACTCGTATGGAATTATTTTATGTTTGGTTGCATCTTAAATGCTTCAATGAAACAAACCGACTGGGCAAAGCCTTTCTGACACTAACATTATTCACAAGCCTGCTCTGTTCTGCTTATTCGTTCCAACTTTATTACGGCACAGGTGACCCCATATCTGACCGAAATTATGGTTCAAGACCACCGGCAACTTCTGAGATGCTGTTAAAAACGCAGATGTTAGACTTCTAGATTAAATGAGGAAATAAAGCAAAAGCATAGACTATAGGTCCTGGGTACTAATCAAAATGAACAAAAAATTCGTTAAGAAATTCAGACCAAAAGGTACCAGTAGCAACCAAAGCAACCAATCGAGGACATGGCAGTGAGCTGCTCTCAGTTTTACAATGCAGAAGTGAAAGTCATGGAGGAAGCAGGCAGGCCAGCACAGGTTGGTCCTCTGCCCCTTCGGTCAGAAGGAGTACAGAGAAAGAGGGCGAGTCATCAAATCCTGACAGAATACCCTTCAACATGGACAAAAGCAGGGGAAGGGGTGAAATGGACACCCAGCAAAAATCTGGGGAAAGGCCCGTAAGCCCCCTGCATACGACCTGCATGGGATCAAAAAATGGTAGTCCAGCCCCTGCTGCTCCACGGCGACTTTCCGAGGTTAGTCAAGTGCCTGAAGACAGTGGCGGGTCTGTGACTTCAATTGCTGTGACCACCTACACACGCCGAGGGATCCTTTACTAGAAAACCCTGAGATCCTGGCTAAACTTGATCTTCAAGTGCGTTTTGCTGGGCTCTCAAGAAGTGAAGAACTTCTCGAAGGCACACCCACTTTTGAAACAAAAACTAAAATCAACAAAATCATGAGTTGAAACTTGAGTATTAAGCAAACAGTTCTCGAATTTGCTATCAGTGCAAATGCTGAATTAGCAGTTCTGACCACCTGAAATGGAAGCTTTGGGCTCCTAACAAAACAGGCAGCTGAACTTAAGATTTTTCACCTTGAACTCAGGGCCCTGGAGGGACTGAAATCGATTCCAGGGTAGTGGTGTTCCTGGCTTCCAGTAGAAACGAATGCAGATCTCTTTGGGGGAAGAGTTCTCAATTTCCCATCTATAAGCTCACAATAGCCAATCTCAAACTCACAAGAAACTATGAGGAGAGTAAGCAGAAACAACAAACAATAGATACAGACCCCAGGAAACAAAGATATTGGAATAATCAGATATTAGCTATAAAATAAATGCATAAGAAAGACAGATAAAATTTGTAGCCACTCTCTCCTAACCTCCTTACCACTCTCTTTTTTTCCTTCCTTCATTTTTCTCATATAACAATTCTGACCATATGCAGAGTGGTGGGTATTAGAGGCTGGAAAGAAAATTCCGGAGGTAATGGTGCTTTCATGTAAGAGACACTGCATCGCTGATACCCTCGATGGCTCAGGGAATGCTGTTAAATGGAAAAGCAAAGACACGGAGTGTCTGAATCAAACCATTCAGGAGCTCTAGGCTCCAAATGTAATGAAGACTTAGGCACACTTCCACCAATTCATTTTACCTATAATTTCCTTTTTATGTAATCACTAGAGTGACATAGGATTAAAAAAAGTCTACATTTAAGTAAGTCTAAAAGAGCTCTCTCAATAAGCATTAAAAATTCTAAGTGAGAAGAATCACTTTGTCTGCTTAGTTGGCCCAGCTTTTATTTTCCCAGTGGCATATAAAATAACAATGTAGCTTGCCACGCATGATATCTTAGATTCTATGAAATACAGTAAAACATTGACAAAAACATAACACTAATGATGACCATGGATTGAGCATTTACACTGGACCCCATACTTCACGCACACAATTTCTTCTATTCCTCACAGTATCCTTTAGGTACCTGTTATTATTTTCATGTTACAGATGAAGAAACTGAGGCATAAAAAGTGAAATAATTTGTCAAAGTGACATAGCCAGTCTGTGGTAACACCGCATTTTTTCTTTTTACTTTTATTCTGAAATGATTTCAAAATACAGAAAATGTTAAGGGCTGTCCAAAAAACTCCAATACACCCTTTACGTGAAAACCCCATTCAAGCTTCACTAACTGTCTCAATAATGTCTTTTATAGCAGAGGATCCCGTGCAGGACCGCCCACTGCATTGAATTGTCACTCCTCTCCAGTCTCCTTCAGTCTGGAAGAGTTGCACCAGGTTTCCTTGACATCCGGAAGTCTGTGGGACAGCCATTTTGCAGAACGTCTCTGGATTTGGGTTCGTCTGATGTTTCCTCATGATTAGACCCAGGTTATGCATTTTTGGCCAGAATAACATAGAACTGATGCTGGATTCTTTGCAGCATGTCCTCTCAGTTTTCATTTTCAATTTGTCCCGTTATTGGTGATGTTCACGCTGGTCACTTGATTAAGAGTGCATCGAGTTTCTCCATTGTAAAGTTACTCTGCTCCGTTTTGTAATTAATAAGTATTTGGTTGCGAGATACTTTGAGACTATGTGAAATTCCATCCATCATCCTACTTTCACCCATTGATTTAGTATTCAATGATGTTTCTTAACTAAATTAAATATTGTCATGATGGTTGCCATTTTTTTAATTGCATCATTCCTTCTACATTTATTAGTTGGCATTCTGCTGTAAGAAAGATCTTTCCTCTCCATGTCTTTATTCACTTATTTAATCAATGTGGACTCATGGATTCCTATTTTATTAAATGGATTGCAATCAGTTACTATTATTATTTGTTTAGATGTTTTAATCATCCCAGGTTTGGCCAGTGAGAGCTCCTTCAAATTGGCTCCTGTGTTTTTTGGACATACCCCATCATTCCTTAAGGCCTTCCTGATTTCCAAATGTCGTAAAATATTCTCATCTTATCTTGCACTCCTCCTACCCCAGCCTTGGACTGGAGCATTTCTCCGAGGGACTCTGTTTCTTTTTAGTAGAGAATGGCGTTCTGTCCTCAGAACTTCTCAGTGGACAGAACCAGGAAATAAATGAATGAATAATGATTGAATGAATGAATGAACATACATAGTTACAGCTATATGTATTTCTATACCATTTTGAAAATGATACTCCCAATCCTAATTCAACAGTGCAGGGTCCATTCCAGCTTTCTCCCAGATGTCTCTGTACCTCTCCTCTTGGCTGAGAGAAACCAGAATATTGTCTTCACTGTGTTTACTTAGTTGCTCACCCATCCACTCGCATGTAGGCCCCTCTCTGCTGGGCTGTTACCCTGTTCAGACACACATGTTATTCGTTGAACTGTGCCCCCCCAAACGATACGCTGAAGTCCTGACCCCCACTCCTTCAGAATGCGACCTTACTTGAAAATAGGGTCTTTACAGAGCTTCAAGTGAAAACGAGGTCATGAGGGTGGGCCCTAATCCAATATGACTGGCGCCTTTATTAAAGGGAAATGAGGACACAGAGGCACCCAAAGAGGGAGGAAGATGCGATGACACAGAGAGAGAAGACAGCCGTGTGACTTAAGTGACACATCTATAAGACAAGAAACACCAAGGATTGCTGGCCAACACCAGAAGCTAGAAGAGGCAAGGAAGAATTTCCCCCTAGCTCCATCAAGAAAGCATGGTCTGCGGACGCCTTGATTTTGGACGTTCAGTGTCCAGAACTGTGAGAAAATAAACTTCTGTTGTTTTGAGCCACGCTGTTTTTGGTAGTCTATTATGGCAGCCCCAGGAAAGGAACACACCCTCCTTGCATCAATCCTGGCTGCTGTCCTGCCTTGTGGGGCCTGCCTTGGGACTTTGAGAATGAAAGAAAGGAGGGAGGGAGGGAGGGAGGGAGGGAGGAAGGGAGGGAGGGAGGGAGGGAGGGAGGGATGAAGGGAGGGAGGGAAGGAGGGAGGGAGGAAGGGAAAGGAAGGAGGGATGGCGGAGAGAGTCTGGAATCAGAATTTGACTAGAGACCCATCTCTCTCCATGTTCTTAATTATTATACTCTTTTTATAGAATAATAGGAGAGACCAAAATAAGCATATTAGTAATCAGGTCTTAATAAATTCCAAAGCAGGTGTTGATACACAATGGCCTGCAGGCCAAATATGAATTATAGCTTGTTTTTGTTCAGCCTATGAACTAAAACTGGTTTTACATTCTTTTAAATTGTTGGAAAAAATTAAAACAAAACAAATTTTGTGACCTACAGAAATTATGTGAAATTGAAATTTCAATGTCCATAAATAGTTGTGTTGGAACACAGCCATGCTCATTCATTCACGTGTGGTCTATGGCTGCACTGTGTTTTTGCACTACAATGGTAAAGTGCAACTGAAACCGTGAGGCCTGCAAAGCCGTAGTCACTATCTGGGCCTTTACAGAGGATGTTTGCCAACCCCGTTCTGTAGTCAATATTCAGAGAACATCCGATGAGAGAATGAGGAAAAGAGAGATGATGAGGTCTACCCAGGGACGCAAGGCAAGGCTTCCAGGGGCAGTGACGTTGGCTGTGGGGAGTGAAAGAGGATGTAAAATTTTGACATTCATTCATGTTTTCATCCATTCAATAGGCATTGAGCACCTGCTGTGTGCTAGGTAATGGAGCACAAGGAGGAGAAAACAGTGCTGGATCACATGGAGGGTGATGTGCAAACCTCTCCCTCCAAGGCTCTGTGAGAACCCCCGGAGCAGTGGAAGGAGCGGAAGCCAGAGACTCATCGCCTGGGAGGCCACAGGAGGCTCCACTGAGGAGCTGGATCTTGGAGTTTATGGAGGCTCTTGCCAAGCAGAGGGAAAGGGCTATCTGGAAAACCTTCTTGGAAGTGAGGGCTGTTGCCCTTGGACTCATCACCCCTGAGACCTACTCAGCTAGCTAAGGAGGGTACCAGGCAGTCAAAAGGGCCTCCACATAGGATTCAGCCTACACCCCCCACTTCCCGTCTCCCAAGCAGTGGGTAGCACCCCCCGGTCACTGCCAGTTAGTGGCTGACTTGAGGCCAATGCTACTTCTTACGACTTTGAGCACAGTAAGGGATCTCAGGAGTAATATGAAATCCTGAGCTCTCTGTACCTTTTCGTTCCTCTGCACACTCCGGTTTCTGGGACTTTGGGTAGAAAGATGACTAAGGAAAGCTCACCATTGCTTCATCTCCATAGGAAACTCAGCAAGAGGAGGAGCCTTAGTTCGCCCAGCCTTCTCCTGCCCCCCCTCAGTGACCTGCAGAACCTACATTTTAGCATCTTCCAAGTTCTGTTGTAGATTCTTGCATTTTTATCTCCTTGTTCTCCTGACAACCAGTCAGGAGCAGAAACCACACCATTTATTTCTTATCTCTGGTGCTAAGGAGTTGTGGATTCTTAGTTAACATCTGTGGAATGCATTAGAATGTAATTGAATTGAATAGAATGGACAGGATGGGATTGGATCAAATAGGAATGTAAAGGCACCAAAGATGACCTCAGTAGGACATAGGTGGCGTCCCTCCATCGATCTCAAAAGCCACAGACTCTTCCAATAGTCCTTTTTTGGGTGTGTCATGAATTCATTTTGTGAGTCATGTCTACCTAACTACGTTTACCTACAACCATATATATATTTTAAGTGTTATGTTATCTAAGTGGACTTCCTTTTTCTTTCTTGGGCAACTGCAATGACCCAAACATCAGTTTGTTATCTCTGCATCACAGCCAACCCCGGTCCTGAAGGTCTTTCTATGAGCAATTTAAATTCAGTATTTCTGACCCTCTTACATTCCCACCTGCTGTTAGATCTGAATTTGTGTTAATTTTCCTCTGGCAAAAACTCAGGCTTCTGTACCTTTCTACCTGTCCCTTCTGCCACCCCCTAGTCAGGTCTTGCTATGTCCCCAAGAGCTTCTGATTGGATGGTCCTGCCTTGTACCCCTGTTGGCGCCAGCCCTTCCTCACAGGGCCGCCATTTGCACAACTTCAGGGAGCGCCATTTACACGGTGCTTTATCAGATTGTGAATGGTGTCTCCTGAGTTGTGCAACACACTGACCCCGGGTAGTCACCAGATTGATCTGTCACTACCTTGCTCCAAAGAGACTACCAACCCTGGGATTTCCATTATCCAGGGCATTAACTCTGAGCCCGTCAGAGACTTTATTTAGAAGACTCCATGAACCTACTCTGCTGCCTATGTGTTACCTCTCCCAGCTTCCCCAAACCAAGCCATTCTCTCCAAGTATGCTCTGAAACTCCTAATTTCCAAGACCTCGAATCATCAAGTCTCATTTCTCTCTCCTGTGTTTTTAAAACAAGAGTTTCCCTCAGCCATAAACATAATCAGGCTGCTGCCATCCTGAGAAACAAAGCTCTCTTTCCCCTCACCCCCGCATTCTTCTCAAACCCCATCCTTCTCCTCTATTCATTAATTCATCCAATCAATATGTTTCAACATTTACTGGGTGCCAATCCCTTGTTCTAGGCACTGAGGATATATCTATCAGTGAACAAAACAGTATCTGTTTTGGGATACAGGTCTCTGCCTTTGGGACTCTTATAAGTCCCACAAAGGAGATACAGGACGTCTACAAGGAGCATACTAATTTAGTAAAGAATGGGATGTATAGAGTATTTGGGAAGGGGGTATGCGCTGTAGATAAAAGACACAGAGCTGTTTGAGGGGACTGCGTGGGTGAGAGAAGAGCAGGTTGGAGCATTAACTGGAATGGTCAGGGGATACCTCCTCAGGCAGAGAAGATCCTTGCCATTTCTAGAGTCTTGTCTACATTCGTCTTGTCATCACGTCTCACCTCAGCCCTTATTCCTCAGCCCAGGGAAATCTGATCCGTGAACGCTGCTTCTGACAAGTCCAACAAGGCCCTCCATTTTGCCAAAGCCAGGATCACCTTACAGCACCGTGGAAGCTAGAACTTCATGCTGTTGAACGTTGAGTGCTTGACACATGTTTGTGCCTTGGCCTCCAGGACAACATGCGTTCTGATTTTCTTCTATTTCTCCTTTGTCATCTTGTTTTTCTGCCCATCCTTTAAGTGATGATGGGGTGTCCAAGGCCCATCGATGCCCTCGGCTCATCTCAAGCTGCATTTCCCCTAGAGAGTTCCATCCACACACATGCTATGAAACCCAAATCTCGATTTCAGCCCTGTCCTCTGGAGAGTTCTGTAAGCTTTTATTTTATTTTTTATTTTTTTTTTATGAAAAGTGAGGACCCTGCTTTCCTGCCAGAAACACTCTCTGCTTAACTAAGTTTCAGGAATCTGGAGAGACCCCGGGCAGAGCAGGAAGAAGACAATGGAAACTTTGGGTTACAGCCAGAGGTCTGGGGTAAAAGAAAGAATAGGAGAAGGCCTGTGGTGGGGTGTGAAGACCCTGGAAATATGCCCACAGGTGAAGCCCAAAGAGAGAGACCACCAGTGAGAACTCCTTGGGAATGGGACTGGCCATGTTTGGTGGTGGTAGCCTGTTCTGTGTGCACCTACCAATCCTGGAGTCATGGTAAGGGCAGGCCTACTTTGCCCTGAACAGAACAGGGTGTTAGGTGAGAGAGCACCTTTCTCTGCCTGTCTTGAGGTCCTGTTTCCTATGGTTTCCCTCCAGGCAGCCGTGATGATAGAGGGAGCATGTGTGACAGTGTGGACATGCAACCATATGACTTACCTTAAACACATAGACAGTCACCAGGAGGAGCAGCAGGACAGTTGGACCCCAAACACCTCTCAATCACCAAGCTCTAGTTAACTGTTTGTAGAAGACACCTTTTTTTTTTTTTTGGCCAAACCATGGGTTTTCAAAAAAACCCATAATTAAAAATCATTAAATGCACAAGGAAACAAACCACCACGGGTGAGAGTAAACAGAAACAATAAGCAATAGAAATAGACCCCAAGAACCAAAGATATACCAAAGATCGTGGACATATCCCTTCCCCGGTCCCAAGAAGGCAGAACATGATTAGTCTGAACTATCCATGGTAATTCTCCTCTTTCCAGCCATTGGCTTGGGAAGGGGCATGTGTACTCAGTCTGGCCAATGAGATCTGAAGGGAAACCTTTCCTTATGAGAAAAGATGTCCTTCCTACCTCTGGACATTGTCCTCTGCCTGTGACACCTGGAGCCACCTCAGCCATCATCACCTGCATTTTTAGCTGTCAGAGCAGAAGGAGGGAAGTATGTAGGTTGATGATGTGGTTGAAACCTTGGGCTGCCCCACATCCAGGCTCCATGTCTTACTGCTCAGCCACTCTCAGTGGTTTTTGGTTGCTTGCAGCTAATAGGGCCCTCACTGTTGCACCCTTTCCATATTATATATTCTTTCCTCTTCATGACGCCCTTCTCTGTCCACTCCACAAACCCTCTCAGATCTTCCAGCTTCTAGGGGCTCCTGGTGTCCCGTGGCTTGTGGCTGCATAACTTTAATCTCTGCCTCTGTCTTCACATAGTCTTCCCACCTTCTCCCTACATCTCTCCTTGGCCTTCTTCTTACAAGGATACTTGCCATTGGATTTAAGACCAACTTGGACAATCCAAGATGATCGCATCTCAAGATCCTTAACTTAATTACATCTGCAAAGACCCTTTTTCCAAATAAGCTCACATCCAGATGTTTTGAAGGTTAGGCTGTGGACATACCTTTTGGGGGGACCACCATTAACCCACTACACTATGTGTCCAGTACAAATTCTTTTATTAGAAAATTGGGAAGCACAGAAACTGGGGGACAATGGGCAGTCTGCCCCATGCAGGAAAATGGGAATCCCTGGGAAACAACAGAGCCAAATTTTGCAGAACCAAGAATGGAGTTGGGGAGCTGCAGGTGGCTGAGAATTTCAGCCAGCTCCGGGGACTGAGTACATTGTCAGGGGCTCCGTAGCAGCACCTGCCACCAGGGTGACCACTCCCCACTATTTCAGCTCTATTCCTCGTGGCACTGCTGTTAGCACCTCCGCCTGATCCCCAGCACTACTCATAGTTCCGGTGGGCTCTTCCATCTCAGGATCTCTGACACCTGCGTTCTCTCTCTATGTCACAGGTGGGGATCCCTGTTTGATAGTCTCTGAGATAGAGTTTAGAGCGTTGAGGGTGTTTATTAAGATGTGCCCTTGAGATCAAAACCTATAAGAGAGAAGGAGAGGAAACAGGACAGGCAGCGGAAGCTGAGCTGTGATGCAGGCCCAGACACAGCCTCGGCTCATGAGTCTATATTTATTCTAACCTTGGTCCACTTTTCTTTCCACAGAAAGTAAATGATTGGATGCCCTGCCCAAAGCTCTGCCCACTGGGAGGACTTTTCCTTGACACTCTCTTCCAAGACCACTCCTAGATGGGTTGCAGTCCAGCTGCCAAGCCCTGCCTGCTGACCCACATACCCAGCTGACCCATATACGAATCAAGCTTAGCTTTTTCTTCCTCTGTCAGCTTGTCCTAAGGGGCCCTCCCACCCTATGCAGCCCAATTGTGAGCTAAGGGACAGACACTGATGCAGACAGGACAACCTATTCATGCAACTTGTTTATTATATCTGAGAGCCTTTTCATGCTTGATCTCAGGGGCACCACTTCCCCCGATGATACTCTGGGCCTGCCCTACACCATGACTCGGTGTATTTGATGAACCCAAATCACTACAGGCTAGTTGTGGCTACGTGGTCACAACCATGTGTCTCAATCATGTGTCTCTACTAGGGCCCTATACTGTGTATAGAGACTGCCACCCCTGTATCCTTTAGATCTCTAAGAGTGACACTGCTGTCTGCCATCACAATTTGCTACTGGTGAAAGTGTTCACACTTTGTGCTGCATGCTCTTTATGCTCTGCCTACCGCCAGTGCTGGGTCTCACTGCCAACTGGGCAGATCCAAAACCTCACCTTGCTTTCTGGAACCATTGCTGCTACCAATTGTCATAGGTCAGCTTTCTCAGGAAGGAGACTCTGAGACAGGTTAGTGTGTAGGGTTTTTACTAAGGAGAGCCCTTGGAACAAAAAACTGGAAGGGAAGGGATGGGAGCAGGATGAAGAAGAACGGGAAGTGAAACTGTGATTAAGACTCACAACCGCCCTGTCTGATCCCACAGTAGCCAGAATGTCCCTTCAGAATTGTCTTGAGTTGGGCCCATTAGTGATTGGATATGCCCCCTCACCACCTCTCCTGGGAAAGGGCATGACCTTGGGCAAGGTGGAGCTCTGTTGCTGAGGCTGTCCCTGAAGAGGCTGTCAGCTGAGCCAACAGCACGCCCAGCCCCTGGGGTAACAAGTCTTTCATTGATGGGGAGTCTCAGTGATGTATCAGTGTCCACCAGAGTGTGGTTCTCAGCTTGCGTTCCCACCACCAAATCCTCACTCTTTCACCAAATCTCCCTTGTTCTAGTTCACAGACGAGAATCAGACTCAACTAATCCAAGTATCACACACAGATAACCAGCTGTGGATGAGGACGGCTTTAGAAGGGGTTGGGTGCAGGGAATGCGTGCCAAGGTCTGGCCTCCCTGCTGCTCTTATCTATATAATGGAGACATCCCCACCTCGTTTTCATAGTGCTGTTGGGGAAAGTCAATGAAATTGCCTATGTACATGGCTAGTGTATAGCGGGCATGATATTAGTGTAAGCTTTCTTTTTTTTTTTTTTTTTTTTTTTTTTTCCTGTTCCCGATCTTTTTTTTTTTTTTTTTTTTTTTATTAATTAATTTATTTATTAGTTTCAGGTGTACAAAACAAGGTAATACTTAGACGTTCATCATCTATATCCCTCATACTGTGAACCCTCCTCCCCCCATCCACCATCCCTCCGACCCCACACCGAACCATCACACCATACATATAAAATTATAGTTGGCATTCATCAATGCCTAGCCTCCGATGCACAATGCCATGACCAGGCATCCACAGCATCCCTGAGGTGGTCTCCCAAATAGGACGCATGTCCATCGGATACCCAACAAAATCCTCACAACACCATAGAATACCTTCCCCAAATTAATTTTCAAAAGAAAAACCCTGAGGCCATCTTGTGGCCACCAGCTGCCTCCAAATCCCTTCACCTTTCCCCTTATCCCCAACCCCCTCCCACACACCCATCTAACCACTCTCGGTTTTTTCTCTGCGTCCCCAAAACTGACTCTGATTAGTTCATTCACATAGTCTTTTCTTTAGATTCCATATATAAGTGAGATCATATGGTACTTGTCTTTCTCTTTCTGACTTATTTCACTTAACATAATGTTCTCTAGATCCATCCATGTTGCTGCAAATGATAAGATTTCTTTCTTCTTTATGGCTGCGTAATACTCCATTGTATAAATGTACCACAGCTTCTTAATCCAGTCATCTACCGATGGGCATTTTGGTTGTTTCCATATCTTGGCTATTGTGTAAAGTGCTGCAATAAACATAGGAGTGCATACAGATTTTTGAATTGGAGTTTTGGATTTCTCCGGGTAGATGCCTAGGAGTGGAATTACTGGATCATAGGGTAGTTCCATTTTCAGATTCCTGAGATACCTCCATACTGTTTTCCATAGTGGCTGCACTAATCTGCAGTCCCACCAACAGTGCACTAGCGTTCCCTTTTCTCCACATCCGCGCCAGCATTTGTTGTTTGTTGATTTATTGATAATAGCCATTTTGACTGGAGTGAGGTGGTATCTCATTGTGGTTTTTATTTGCATTTCTCTGATGGTTAGTGAGGTTGAGCATTTCTTCATATGTCTTCTTGCCTTCTGTATGTCCTTCTTAGAGAAATGTCTCCCCAAGTCCTCTGCCCATTTTTTAATTGGGTTGTTTGTTTTTTTGGAGTTGAGTTGAGTAAGTTTTTTATAGATTTGTGATATTAATCCCTTATCAGATATATCATTGGCAAATATCTTTTCCCATACAGTAGGATCCCTTTTTGTTTTATTGATGGTTTCCTTTGCTGTGAAAAAACTTTTTAGTTTGATGTAATCCCACATGTTTTAGTGTAAGCTTTCTTATCCTGTTCCTTCTCTTCACCCTGAAAACAGGAACATTTAATTTCAACTCATTTCCTTCATTTTAACTCAGTTCAACTCAACAAACACGCAATGTGGCAGCCAAGGTCTGTTGTCTACAGGTTTCATTAGCCGTCTCCAAAATCGCCCCCAATGAGTCCCATTTCCTGAATTCACATCCATGTTGTGCTGTGCCAGGGTCAATCTGTGTGACCAATCGGACAGAAGATTGCATGTCATTTCTGATACTAGGTTATAAAAGACACTGCGGCTTCCATCTTGGCCCTTTCTCTCCCTCAGAGAAGCTATGAGAATTTCAAGCAGAGGAGTGATATGATCAGATTTACTTTTTGAACAGATAGCTTAGGCTGCCATGCTGAGAACAGACTGAAGACAGGGACACAGCTGAGCGGGCAGTCACCAGAAGGAAGATGGTGCTGGGTGGGACTTTGGTGGTGACAGCAGGTAGAAAAGAGCAAATAGCTTCTAGACATATTTATAGGGTCTGGCAATGACATTATCATGTCACCCTATGGAGCTGGGAGGGCCACCAGGTGCTTCTTCGTGCAGCTGGGTGGGTACTTGAAGGGCAGGAGCAGATGTGGGGTAGACGAGGTCTTCAAGAGCAGTTGCTATGAGCCCTGCACACAGAAAATGTTCTTTCAGGAAGGAACCTGTGTTCCTGGGGAGCTGGTCTGACTTCCTGGAGTTGGAGAATTTGTGTTTTGAACCCTCAGGATTCCACCCCCCATCACTGGACCATCTCAGTGGCTCTGCTCTGGACCACTAGCTCTTCCAAGGCCAGAAAAGTGACCAACACTCATCTCCTCACTGGCATGAGTGTCCTGAGCCAAAAATGGAGAACTATAAAGGAGGCCCCGAAACCACCTGCTGTTGTTTTTCAAGGGTGGGCCAAAGCGGTAAAGGCGATACCAGGAACCGAACTGTGTGTGGTTTGGAGTCATGAGGAAGATAAGAGCCTATCAGCATTTCATCTGTGCAGAAACAGATAAAGCAACTGTTCTCATGTGAGGAGTTACAGGAAAATCCCTACCCAACAAAACGCTCCCTCCTGAGAGTTGGGTCTGTTTCACCAGGTCTCCAGGGAGGAGAGTTCAGAGCCAAGAGACTTCAGTGTCAGGCAGCAATTACCCAAGGAGAGGTGTCCCCTCCCCAGGCTGATTACAGCGACAGGGAAAGCAGGTTTGTTCTGAGGGTCAGGCTAGCGACACACTTGCTGGAGGGGGGCCAGGAGCACGAGATGCAAGGTGAGGAAGCCAGCTAGGGAGGAGCAGAACAAGCCAGGCCTTCATCTTCAGCTTAAAAAATATTTTTTTAAGACTTGTTTTTTTTTAAGAGAAGTTCTAGGTTCACAACAAAATTGAGAGGAAGGTGCAGAGATTTCCCATATACCCTCCCCCCACCATCAGCATCTTGCACCAGAGTGGTACATTTGTTACAACTGATGAACCTACAGTAACACATCATTATCACCCAAGGTCCACAGATTACATTAACGTTCACTCTCAGTGTTGTACATTCTCTGGTTTGGACAAATGTATAATGAGGTGTATCCACCATTACAGTGCCGTGCAGAATAGTTTCACTGCCCTAAAAATCCTCTGTGCTCTATTCATCCCTCCCTCTCCCTTAAACCCTGGCAACCACTGATCTGTTTGCTGTTTGCATAGTTTTACCCTTTCCAGAATGTCATATAGTTGAAATCATACAGTATGCAACCTTTGCAGACTGGTTTTCTCACTTAGTAACGTGTGGTTAAGGTTTTGCTGTGTCTTTTCACAGCTTGACAGCTCATTTCTTTTTAGCACTGACTAATATTCCATTGTCTGGATGAACCACAGTTTATTTATCCATTCGCCCACTGAAGGACATCTTGATGACTTTCCAAGAGTTGCCAATCATCAATGAAGCTGCTATACACATCCCTGTGAAGGTTTTCGTGTGGACTTAAGTTTGTGGCTTCTTTGGGAGAAACCACTCAACCATCTTCCAAAGTGGCTGCACCATTTTTCATTCCCACCAGTGATGAACGAGAATTCCTGTGGCTTCACGTCCTCACCACCACCAGGTATTCTCAGTGTTCTGGGTTTTGACCATTCGAATAGGTGTGTAGTGGCATTTCTGAATGTTTTGGATGACAGTCCTTTATCAGACGTGTCTTAGCACTATCTTTCATAGAGCAGAAGTTTTTAATTTTCATGAAGTCCAGCTTATCAATTGTTTCTTTCATGGATTATGCCTTTCGTGTTGTATTTAAAAAGTCATGTCATACCCAAAGCCAGCTAGGGTTTCTCCTGTGTGATCTTCTAGGAGTTTCATAGTTTTGCATTTTATATTTAGGTCTATGATCCATATTGAGTTAATTTTTGTGAGGAGTGTAGGGTCTGTGTCTAGATTGATTGTTTCACATGTGGATGTCCAGTTGTGCCAGCACTGTTTGTTGAAAGCCCTTTCTTTACTCCATTGTATTGCCTTTACCCCTTTGTCCCAGTTCAGTTGATTAGACTTATGTGGGTCTGTTTCTGGGCTCTGTGTTCTGTTCCATGGGTCTGTTTGTCTGTACTTTGACCACCATCACACTGTCTCAATTGCTGTAGCTTTATAGTAAGCCACGTCAGGCAGTGTCAGTCTTCCAACTTTGTTCTTCAATATTGTGTTGGCTATTCTGGGTCTTTTGCTTTTCCATATTAACTTTAGAGTCAGTTTGTCGATGTCCATAAAATGGCTTCCCGGGATTTTGATTAGGATTGTGTGGAATCTATAGATCAAGTTGGGAGAACTGACATCTTGACAATGTGGAGTCACTCACCATTGGTGAGACCTGTCCAGGACTCATGCAGTTCTCAGACTCTGTTCCTATCGTCAAACATATCTTCCCTGAGGCGCTGCATCAGATCCTGCTTCTCTAGACGGTTGTTTTAGTCTGATCTCTATCTGTAGACTGCTGTCTCTCTGTTGCATAATTTGGTTGTTTTGAATCGATAGTTTGAGTCCCACAGAGGAAGTGGCAAGCATGTGTCTTGGGGTGATTAGGATGGGAGTGGGGGTGTTGACTGGACACATGGGGTCTCTCACACCACACTGCCTCAGGTGACGGCACAGGGGGAGATTGGGTTTTGGGGAGGAGAGCTGAGCAGATTCAGAGTGCGTGGGGTCACCATCGGCCCTGGGGTCCATGGCCAGCAGGGCCTCTCCCCTCTGGGCACTGCCCCAGGGACTTGACCCCCAGCATTGTTTTTTCCTTTCAGCTTGGCCAGCGGGGTGGCCCTCGATGCAGTGGATTCTCTTGTAGGCTCCAGAAATTTTGCACATCACCGACCGCTCCCTCTGCAGCCTCGGGGATTCTTGTACTTCAGTACCCACTAAGGTCTCAAAATTGCTATAAGGGCAATCGACACGCTTAGAATTTTTCCCCCCTACTTATTACAAAATAAAACTTGACGGCAATAATCCATCTGGTGAAGGGAGGGAAGTCACCAAGGTTCTGGAACCTCCGTGGACCTTACTCTGCACAGATGCTCAGTGGTGCTCAGTGAGGCTAAGTCTGCTCTGCTGGCTGTGGGAGGGGGGAGCCTCCTGTCTTTTTATTTCTTAAATGAGTGACCCTCAACACTGCCTGAGACAGCAGGCCCCGAGGAGGCCTCAGTCCTTCGTTCACTCCCCACTAGGCACTGAACTCCCAAGAGGGCAAGACAGGGCAGCTGTCCAGCGGCTCCTGGCCAGCGGGTATTGGTGACCACCTCCCCCAAGAGACCATCAGGGCCAGGTCTCGCACACTGACTTCCTGGGTCACCCCAGTCACTGCCAGAGTCCAGATTCCTAAGCACCGCCCCCCATGACCCAGAACTTTATTCCAGAGTACCCTGTATGTTTCTGAATCAGACCCTTTGTCCGATCCCTCCGTCTGCCCAAACCGTTCCCTGTACTCATGGGAACTCAAGGGATTTATGACCTTCCCATTCTCTAGTCTCTGCTCTGACTCTTCCTGTCATTATTGTTAAGAGTTGAACTGCACCGCCACCCCCAAATTCACATGTTTAAGTCTTAACCCTCACTCCCTCGAATATGATCTTATTTGGACATAGAGTCATTACAGAGACAGTCAAGTGAAAACTAGGTGAGTATGGGTCAAATGAGGTCAAAATGGACCCCGATGGCAATGTAGCTGTGTCCTTATGAACAGAGGACATTTGGAGACAAACACACATACAGAAAGAAGCACCACGTCACATGAGTATGACTGTCTACAAGCCAAGGACAGAGGCCTGGAGACCCTTCGCTCACAGCCCTCAGAAGTAACCAACCTGCCAACGCCTTGATGTTAGACTTCTGCCATCCAGAACTGAGACAGGACATTTTGGCTGGTTAAACAGCCTGTCGGTGGTACTGTGTTAAGGCAGCCCCAGCAAACCGGTACACTTTTCTAGCTCTGCCCGCACACCTGCCCTCCCCAGAGGACACAGCTTCCTCCACATCTCTCTCCAGTGGAGGAGGCTTTTCTCCCATTCCTGCCTTTTAAAAAACTCAGCTCTTGAAATTCACAGTGCCAGGCTCTACCCCCACTCCCTTCGGCGTTGGGGGTATCTACCAACAGTCCACCTCCATCACTCACCGATGGCTTGAACACCTGGCTCCCTGGTTCCTTCCCTCCATTCCTTAGGCTGTCCTTTCGCACGATGGAACATCCAAAATCTCAGCCTCTTGGTCACTCATCGCATTAGTGGCCAAGCTGTGGTCCAGAGCCTGTTTCTTTCCATAACACCACAGCCAACAGGTGAAGCACACAGCTTCGGGAGTCAGCCTACCTGGGGCTGATTTCTGGTCCTGCCACCTAGGGCTCTGAGTCCTTGGGCAAGTCTTTTAACCTCTCTGGGTATCGATGTCTTTTGTGTATAAAGTGAGGATAATACTAGTATCTACTTTATGGAATTGTTTTGAAGGCTAAATGAGAAAATACAAACAAGGAACTATGACGTACATAAGACATTTATAACAAATGATAGTATTAGTGTTACTAGTAGGATCAGGATCAGTGTTGGTATATTAGTATTAGTGTTAACATTGCTATTAGTATATCCTGGAACTAAGAGCAGTCTAGCAGGTGGAACTTTATAACCCAAGAGGATGGGGACATGGTGAGAGGACAAGCCAAGGAATCGTTTACTTGATTACTTTATAAACTGGTGGTGAAATCAGGCCTGGAACACTGACTTTTTAAGTCCCAGACAATGACAATGGAATACATATGATTATCTTTACTGTACAAGTCACGGTGTAAGCCAGAGACAGAAATCACACCAGTTACCTGACCAGAGAGAACTTTACATAAAGAATTGTTAATTAAGTATAAAGCTAACTAGGTAACTAACATTTAAAGAGAGAGAAAGAGAACGTTAAGATGTCATGCAGGAAGCAAGCATAGGAAGCAGCTGCCAGCCCCAGGGCTGGGGGAGGAGGGGAGAGTTTGGCATCATAACAATTTAGAGCTTGAAAGGACGGACCCCATAGAGGTGGAAGGCAGACCTCTGGATGCCCAGGTTTCTGAGATTGTAAGACTTTCAGATCTGTAAGAGCTAATGTTGTTATTCCAAGGCCTCACTTTCTTGGCAGAAAGAACATGAGCCCTGGACCCAAATCACCAAACATCCCAACTGGTGTTATTTGGGTCCAAATGTACATTGTTTAAATGTCAAATGGGTGAACCAGTCAATCCTGCCCTTACAGGAAACCTGATGAATTCTCGTAAGGCTTGAGAGGAAAAGAACACAGCTTACAAATGGCCACTTAACAGTAATAGCTGCATCACAAGCCACAGTTCCTGGATGATTCAATGTACATGGGGTGGGTAGGGGGGCAGCTTTCTCCCGAGGAATTGCTACAAGACAAGTTGGGCAGGGAGGTGGTGGCACAGTATGAGCCAGGTGTCTGTGTCCCTCCAGACTCCAGCCAACCTTCCCTGTGCCCCCGTCCCCTGCCATGCCATGCTCCCCAGCTCAAATGCTGCTTCTTATGAAAGCTTAGTGACCTCTTTGTAGGTGGTCCTCTTTTTATATAAGTCTGCATTTATTGAGTGGGTGCTGTACGCCAGTCAATGTGCAAGATACATTTCTTCATTTTCACAAAACTCTATGACAAAGGAAGGTAATAGTATTATTGACCCATTTTACACATGAGGAAACTGAGTCTCTTACCCCAGTCACCCAGCTAGGCAGTGATGGAGACAGGACCCAGGTTTTCACCCACAGGGCCAGACAGTCTCCCTGGCTTCCCCTCTCTTCACAGCAGCTTCCAAGTGGGCAGTCGCCTCCCTTTTCTTTTTAGGGTGAACTCCCCTCTCCACCCTCCCATGCCCCCCCCAGCTTTCCTTCCTTTAGTCCCATTCCTCCCTGGGCCCTAATGACAAGCTTCCAAACCAAGGCTATTTTAAGGGTTTACTGTACTTGCTTGTACAGGGAAATGGAGCATTAACCAGAATTTCAAAGGTGGAAAGTCCCAAAGTTTTCAGCCTGGGAAGAGAGCTCCGAGTCCCTTCCTCACGACAGTACTAGACTCCTGCCTCAGCCTTTCTTTTCCAAGGCCAGGCTCACCAATCCACCACCTCATCCGGCCCTAATTCCAGGAAAGCCTCACTTCCATCACATCCGTCACATTCGCGGACTGCCTGTTGCAGTTTTGGGCACATAAAGAATAGAAGTCACTCCTTTTCAGAAATACCAGCATCCTCTGCAGAGAAGGACAATGTCACCCCTGGCTCCTGCCATGCCCCTTTTGGAGCCAGGAAAGAAAGAATTGATCGGTGTCAGTTCATGTCCAAAAACGTGCAGAGTGATCCAAGGCAGCGAGAGAGCGAATGCACTTTTATATGCTCGGTCAAAATAATTCATTCACACAAAATGGAGCCAAAGTTCTGAGAACTGGAAAACATGAATCTCCCACAAAACTGACTTTGAAACTTTTAATCTCTATTATATCTTTAATGTCATATTTGAAACATAGAAAAGAATATATGTAACATATATGTAAGCTACGAAGTGCAATGTAACACACAGCTTTCAACCCACCATTCCCACCCACCAGAACGTATTACCAATCATTTCTATCTACCTGTGTCTTCCTCCCCGTGCAATCCCACTGTTCTCCTGGAGAGTGTTTGGATTGTTTATATCGGTGGGGGGTTATTGCAACAAGAGCTGCCATGAATATTCCCGCTTATGTCTCTTGGTCCCATGGAAGAGCTCCTTGTTGGATTATAAAGTGCACGATTGTTCAACTTTACAAAATAATGGCCAATGGTTTTCCCAAAAGGTTGAATTAATGTACTTTCCTCTTATTATTAGTGAGCATCTTTTCATATATTTATTGGCCATTTATTTTCTCCTCTTCAGTGGGATACTTGCTTATATTTTTTGCTCATGCTTAATACAATTGCCTGTATTTTTCTTATTGATATGTGGGAGTTCTTTATATATTCTGGGTACTAGTCTTTTGTCAGTTATATGTCCTGCAAATATCTCCTAGTTTTTGGCTCATCTTTTCCTTTGCATTTTTTCATGAACAGAACTTCTTAAGTTTAATGTAGTCAAATTTATTAATATTTATGTATTTTTCGTTTTAAGAAATCAATATTACGTAGATAGTCGCCTATATATCTGCTCGAAGTATTGCTTTTCCTTCTTATGACGTAATGCATCTAAATTGCCTTTTGGAATGGTTTGAATTAGGGATCCGGTCTCATTTGTTTTGTGTTCTATATGGTTAAGCAATTTGCCCAAACACCATTCTTTGATTTTGTTCCTCCTTTTCCCCACGGATCTGTAAAGCTACCTGCATCATAACAAATACCATAACAAATACCATGCATATCAAATATTCATGGAATTTCTGGGCTCTCTCTTCTGCTCTGTTGCAGAATTGTCATTCCCTGTGCCAAAAATCCACTGTTTTCATTTTCATAGCTTTATAATAACAAGTCTTGCTATCTGGAGGGCGTGTTTCATCACTTCCTTCTTCTTCAGGAGTACATGGGCTATTCTAATTCCTTTACTCTTCTGTATACATTTTAGAATACGTTTATGAAACTCTAAACAAGCCAAAACCCCCAAAAATTATTGGAGTGTTTTTTCTAATTGCATTAAACTGATGGATATCTGTGGGTCAATGGGGAGAGCTGACATCTTTATGTATGAGCTTCCTATCCATAAACACCGGTTGTTTTTTGATTTATTTTGGTCTTTTTTAATCTTTCGGTTGAATTTTATAATTGTACACATACAGGTCTTGCACACTTTTAGGTAGATTTATTTCCAAGTATATTAAAGATTTCATTGATGTTGTAAAATCTTTCAAATTGTTTATTGTTGGTGTATAGGAAGGCAATCAACTTTTAGTATTAATATAATCTGTCATATAAACTCTATTATCTAACCAAACTTTATTATCACACCTAATAATTTGCCTGTATCTATTAGGTTGTCCATGTAGGTAATTATATCAACTGTGAATAGTAACAGACGTGCTTCTGCCTTCCAATCCTTACACATTAATGTCTTTCTATTGCCATACTGGCCTCACTAGGACCTCCAGTTTTGAAAAGATGGGCACTAATGGGCATGCTTGACTTCTTCCTGCTTTTTTAAAGGATTTAAAGTATTATTTCCTGCTATTACTATTCTAATATTTTCTTATTAAGAATGATGTTCACTGTAGATTCTTTTGAAGACGATCTTTGTCAGGTTGAGGAAGTCTCCTTATTCCCAGTGTACTAAGAGGTGTGTGTGTGTGTGTGTGTGTGTGTGTGTGTGTGTGTGATTTAATCATGAATGGATCTCTAATTATATCAACTTTTTTCTCACATCTCCATACATGTGATTGATTTATATTTTTAATTGTTTGTACTATCTTTTTTGGGCATCAGGACTATTCTGGCTGCATAGATGGGTGGGAAGCATTTTGTCTTCTACATTCTGGAAGGTTTTTTTTGTCTTGTGAACATGATCTGTTCCTTGAATGTTTGGTAGAATTTGCCTGGTGAGGCTCAATACTTCTACCGTAATTTATTTAACAGTTAAAGAAATATTCAGGCTTCCAGTTCTCTTGATTTGTTTTACTAAGTAATACTATTCTAAATGCTTTGTCTAAAATTTATATTGTACAACATACAGCATTTATAGCTTTCTCTTAGTTTCGTTTAAATCTCTGTTTTATTTGTAATTGTGCTTCTTTTTCATTCCTGATTCTGTATCTTTTCCCCTCCTTCTTTTTATCTTCATCAGTCTTGCCAGAGTCTTTCCAGAGAATCCATTTTTTTGGCTTTGTTCATCTTTTTTCTATTGTATTTGTTGTTGTTAACATTGAGTTCTGTGTTTATCTTTATTATTATTTCCTCCTACTCTGCTTGAGGTAATTCTAGTGTTCCTTTTTTCTTTACTTCTGCTATTGGAAGCTTAACCTATTAATTTCCATCTATTTTTCTTTTTATGCACTTTGTGTATTGTTATATTTGACAATTAAAATGTGTGGTTTTTAACAGCCTCTTCAATAAATGGTGCTGGCAGAATTGGATAGCTACGTGCAAAAGAATGAAACTGGACTGCTATCTGTCACCATGTACCAAAATTAATTCAAAATGGATCAAAGACTTAAGCATAAGACCTGACACAATAAACTGCATAGAAGAAAACATAGGTACTAAACTTATGGACCTTGGGTTCAAAGAGCATTTTATGAATCTGACTCCAAAGGCAATGGAAGTAAAAACTAAAATAAACGAATGGGATTATATGAAACTGAAAAGCTTCTGCACAGCAAAAGAAACTATTGACAAAATAATGAGGCAACCAACTGAATGGGAGAAGATTTTTGCAAACAGTGCCTCTGATAAGGGGCTAATATCCAAAATATACAAGGAACTCATGAAACTCAACAACAAAAAAACAAACAACCCAACTGAAAAAAGGACAGAGGACCTGAAGAGACATTTCTCCAAAGAGGACATACAAATGGCAAATAGACATATGAAAAAATGCTCAACATCGCTAATCATCAGAGAAATGCAAATGAAAACCACAATGAGATATCATCTCACCCCAGTCAGAATGGCTTTCATCAACAAGACTAATAGTAACAAGTGTTGGAGAGGCTGTAGAGAAAAAGGAACTCTCATACACTGTTGGTGGGAATGCAGACTGGTGCAGCCGCTATGGAAGGCAGTGTGGAGGTTCCTCAAAAAATTACAAATAGAATTACCATATGACCCAGCAATCGCTCTCCTGGGTATCTACCCAAAAAATCTGAAAGCATTTCTCTATAGAGACACGTGTACTCCAATGTTCATTGCAGCTTTTTTTACAGTGGCCAAGACATGGAAACAACCAAAATGTCCTTCGATAGATGAATGGATAAAGAAGTTGTGGTACATATACACAATGGAATACTATTCGGCGTTAAGGAAAGATGATATAGGAGCATTTGTGACAACACGGATGGATCTTGAGAGTATAATGCTAAGCGAAATAAGTCAGACAGACAATGCAGAGAACCCTATGATTTCACTGATATGTGGTATATAAACCAAAAACAACAAAAGAACAAGACAAACAAATGAGAAAGAAAAACTCATAGACACAGACAATAATTTAGTGGTTACCAGAGGGTAAGGGGGTGGGGGGTGGGTGATGAGGGTAAGGGGGATGAAATATATGGTGATGGAAGGAGAACTGACTCTGGGTGGTGAACACACAATGGGATTTATAGATGATGTAATACAGAATGGTACACCTGAAATTTATGTAAATTTACTAACAATTGTCACCCCAATAAGTTTAATTAAAAAAAAAAAATGTGTGGTTTTTAAAAAAATTATTGGGGTAACAATTGTTAGTAAAATTACATAGATTTCCGGTGTACAATTCTGTATTACATCATCTATAAGTCCCATTGTGTGTTCACCACCCAGAGTCAGTTCTCCTTCCATCACCATATATTTGATCCCCCTTTACCCTCATCACCCACCCCCCACCCCCCTTACCCTCTGGTAAAAAATGGGTTTTTTTAATCCTCACACATTTAGAAATTTTAAAACACACTTCTAAGTAACTGATAGTTCAATGTATATAATCATAATTGAATTTAAAGAACATTTACGATTGAATGACAATCAAAACTTGTGGGGTATGGCAAAGTCACTGTCATCCAGGGTGTCATGCGGGATCTCAGCTCCCGCTCCCCCCATAAGAACGCAGGACATGGTGAGGCCAAACAGGAACACCCACGGCGCCATAGGTAGGGGAGTCATACCACTATAGTCTCACTGGCGGCTGGGTTGGAGAAACAGGAAGCAGGAGCCACACTATCTGCAACCCGCTGTCCACTTCTCTCTGCCAACCAACCTCACTTGCTAGCTGCAATCCGCGCTTGCTAGCTCAGCCACCATCTTCTTGCTAGCCCCCATTTTCTGCTAGCGTAGCCTCAGCAGTTATATTAGAGGCCAATGGCTCACTGGTTACAGCTGACGGCCAACTAGCCTCAGCTGATGGCCATCCAATCACAGTTGATGGCCATTTACTACCTGAGCCGGCACCTTTCCACGTGAGGGAGAGAGCCTGGAAACTGCGCTCCTGGCTCTGTCCCCACAGTCACACTTATAAAAGTTGCAACCATTTTGGGCTCCTTGTGCCACTGAGCCAGCAGGCAGAGAAAGGAGACACTGTACTCAGGGGACTGTTGATGCTGGTTACCAGAAGGTCAGGGAAGGGGGAGATTAAATTGTTGCTGCACAAAGGAGGCAGTGTCTGGAACTACAGTGAGTCATGTGGGTGCCTCTTACTATTTCCTGACCCACTAGTCCTAGTCAATGGAATACTTAGGCGACCCAATCAAGATAAGACTTCCAAGAATTCAGATCCCATAAGAATGAAGTCTTGGGTTATCTTACCAAATAAGGACCCCTATTTGGCCAACATGCTGGCAGAGAGTACAAGAACATGAAATGAGCAGTGGGAGAAAATAGTTTGAACTACCAATAGGACCTGTGAACAGCTGGCAATCCAGGGACTGTAACAGACGTGTGTATATTATTTTAACCATCGTCCCTCCCGTTATTTTATAGGAAGAATACCCGTGGCAGCTAACATTTTAGGTTTTAGTTATGAGTATGTCTGGGTTGATATTGCCTTACAACGATATTGTAGCTGATTATACTTCTCATGTTCTCTGTTTAAGGAACATGGAATTTTCATTTGGATGAAGGACAAAACTGGATGGTGAGGGGCAAAAGGGGTGGATTGTGCCAGATGTCTTCATTTGCCCATTCTAACTACTCTACATTCTTCTCCTCTCTGCTCTCTGCCCTAGGAAGCTCACCTGGGTGGATTATAGCAGACCAGTCTCTGGCTTCTGATTAAGTCTGGCAATGGGAAAACCTCTCTCTCCCTAGGGAGTCAGAGGGACGAAGGAGGAGGAGGATGGGATATTTATTTCTCTAGTTCTCTCCTTGCAGGGTTACTTTGGGTCAACTATGTCCATCAAGCAAAGGTCACTGGTCCTCTTTAGGTGGCCCTCTCTATACAACTGTCCCCTTCCAGATTTTATAAACACTTCCTCCCTTTATTCCTATGGACCCAGGAATGTAACTGGTCCATAGTCCTGTCTCTGGGATATTGAATTATACTTTGTTGTTTTCCTACACGCCTTCATCTTCATAAGTAGTTCCTTTATTAAATCAAACCCTCCTTGAATTATCTTAATTCGAGAATGCCACAGTTTTTATGTTGGATGATGGGTCAGGAACAGGGTTCTCAAATGAAGAAGCAGCATTGCAATTGATTCTTTTTTTCATGAGCTCTTCCAGGGGTGTATCCCATTAACTTAGATTACTACTTACAAAGTCTATTTCTAATTAGGTAATTTGCCATTACCTTCCAGTCACTATTAATTGCAAATTGTCCGAGGCCATTAATTAACTGATCACAAATAGTCACCATTTTATCAATGAGAATGTTTTCCTCTGTGTTCATTATGTCATAACTGTTATCATGATTCCCAGTCAACTCTTACCTGTATTTAACAACCACTTCAGCACTTTCCCGTCATGCAAAGAATGAACAATAGATGAATCAGGGAGTTCAACATGTCCTTGATATCAGCTCCTCTAACTTATTTATACTTTCAGCTAATAAACTTTTTGTGCAAGAATGAAGTTTTATATTATCATCTTTTCATCAGTCACAAAACATTCTTCAAAGCCCCGTGGACAGGTTCATTTTTCAAACATTCACTGTAGACAGAGTCTGTGCCTAGCATTTGTGAAGGTTGATTTATCAGCATCATTCCAAACAATGGCAACAGTGTAAATGACATTCTTAAGACTGAACTCTTTCGGAGAGTCATGGAGTCGTAGGCTCTCTGATAGTAGCAAATGCACAGTCTGAAAAAAGTGTGTACCCTTGCTCTAAAATTCTTTGTATACAGGCTTTAATACACATATCTCACTGAGGAGAAAGAAAAGCTGAAACAGTGTTTTTCACAGAAAGTTCCGGAAGGAGGTGTGCATAGCAGTTTTCCAGGAATGATAATAACATCTTACAATTTTTTCTCCACCCTGAGTGCCTGCGATAAGTTTGTACCAGTAATAGAAAGTGGTTATTAATGGGTCAGAAAACATTTCTTTGGTTATTCACGCATCTTGTTTGCATAACAATGGACAGGAAATTGCATACACCCTTTAAAGATGGCACATGTATCCTGTGTGTACCTGCAGCTTTTGGCACACCAAGAACAGTCAACAGGGTGGGACCAACCGGGGCGGGGCGGGGGGGGTCCTTCATCAGCCGTTCTGCAGAGCAGTTTCACTCCTCCTGTCAACTGATGACATCAAAGTTTTCATCAGATAATATCATAGCAAATCCACAGAGGCAATTCTCAGCAGGTTCATTATCAACTGAAGCCTTTTCACCTCCAATGTTGACATTTTGTTTGGTTGTACATAAAGTCAAAAATCGTTCTCCCAAAGCAACAAAATATAGAACAGAGAGGCAAGTGTGGCTGGTAAGCATAACTGTTTAGTTCAGGGTCAGGAATTGCCCCTAAATGTGTTTTGGTGCCAAGTTTACATAAAAATCGACTTGGAGTCTGTGTAGACTTTCCCCCTCCCCCACCAAGCTGTCCTTGGCTTAGTAGTTGCCAGGAATATTTTTCTATGCCTTTACTTTCAATGTTTCTATGTCTTTAGATTTTATGTGTCTTTCATGTGTATGACACTTACATGGACTTGTTTTTTTAATGGAACCCGACAATCTTGTAATTGGTGCATTGAGTCCACATATAATTACAGTATCAAAATTATTACTATATCCAGACTTATTGCTACCAGCTAGCCTTTTGAATCCTACTTGTTTTTTTTCTTCTCTCTTGCCTCTTTTTGATTTCCTTTTTTCTTATCCATTTTGATCTATGTATTGGGAAACACATATGTTCTGTTTCTAGTCTTTGAATGATTTACATTGAAAATGTACCATGCTCATTTAATTTGGCAAAGTCTAACAGTTAACAATTTTTAATTCTGCTTATGAATCGCATCAGCAGCTTGGAATACTTTAATTCCACCTCTCCCAGTGCAATACTCTTATTATGCAGTATTTTAGTTCTGTTCTTTTTTAACCCGACAAATTAGACACTATAATTGCTTTATATTTGGAATGTTTGTTTGAATACATATGTATGTGTATCAGGCAGGGTTCCCTCAGAGAAGCAGAATCACTAGGAAACATATAACAACAAATTTGCTGTGAGGGTTCAATTTTCCTCAATTGTGGGAGCGGGTGAAACCATTTACAGGATGCCGTTGCAGGCAGTCACAAATAGAAATGCATGTGAAGTGAGAGAAGCACAGGCCAACTGGAGCTGCAGGTATGAGCTGGAACCACAATGACAGACTAAGCAGTCAGTCCCTCACCACCTCCGAGACTCCAATGACGGTGGCCTGCAGAAGAAACTGATGCTCTTTGTCATGGCGCTAAACACACACCTGGCCTAGGAGAAGTACAATCCACAGGAGCTGGGACCTGATATCGAGGGTGTTACTGAGAAGTCTGCTTATCAATATAAGTGTTGTTCTTTTGTGATGATGTAAACTTTATCTGATTTCTCTGAAGGCCTTCTCTTTAATTTTTGTGTTCTGAAGTTTCAGAATGTGAACCAGCAGACAAGCAACCATGTGCATGAGCTGGGATAGCGTCTTACCTGAACTGAAAAGGTGGTGGCTGCTTCACATTTGCCTTCTAAAACTTATAAAATGTCTCTAAGCACCCATGCTAATGTGAATCCACACAGGAAAGGAAGTTCTCGGAAATCTAGTTCCAGCTTAGCTAAGTCAACACAGTGCAAACCCACCACAATGCTTACCATCGTCTTGGTTTATCATTTGTTCTTGCATCTGAGACTATCCCTCAAGGACCATTTTCCTCTTTCTTGAAGAATGTACTTTAAAGATACTTTTAGTTCAGGTACATTGGCGGCAAATTCTCAGTTTTTATCTTTAGATGTCTTCATTTCACTATCACGAATGAAAGATGATTTTACTGAGTATATAATTCTTGACTGCAAGTTATTTTGTCTCAAAAATTGAAGCTATAATTATATTGACTTTGGCTTCCATGGGTGCTGTTGAGAAATCTGCTTACCATTCTTACCATTGTTATTTTGTAGGGATCTTAACTCTCTGACTGCTTTGAAGATTTTCTCTTTGACTTTGGTGTTTTGTGGTTGTTGTAGCCAGTTGTGCCCCACTTTTCATTTGTCCTTCTTACCCTGGTATGCTTCTTGTATCCATAGATATAAGTTTTTCACCACTTTTGAAATACGGCATCTGCCATCTATTTCAATGTTGCTTCTTTTCAGTTCTCTATATTTTATTTTTCTGAGATTTTTAATTTTAAAAGAACTCTCATTCTATTGTTCATGTCTCTTAACTTCATTTTCATATTCTCCAACTACTTGCCTGTGTTATATTTTGGGTATTTCTTTGGTTTTATCTTCCAATTCACTAGTTTTCTCTTCACCTGTGTGTAATATACTATCTAACTTATCCACCGAGTTTTCTGTTTCAATTGATTTACACACACACACACACACACACACACACACACAACAATCCTTGGGGCTCTAAAGCTATTGTTTGTTGTAGCTGCCTATTCTCACTCACAGAGATTTGGTCACCTTTGACAACGAGCCCTTTGCTTCATCTTAATCTGAGTGACTCACATCATCCAAAACTGGGGACATGATACTCTAAAGGGGACACTTACTTTTCTGCTTGGACCCAGGAATGCCACTTTCCCAGAGCCACCTCACCCCTCACCCTCAGGGTTTTGACTAAACATTGGAGCCCCTGGTCCAGATCCCCCACCTCATGGCCTCCCCAGGGCTCAGCATTTTGACAGCAGCACTGCCTTTGCATTCCAGAACCACCCCAAAGTGGGGACAAATGGATTCTGGCCCCAGCTCTGATCATGGTGTGGGGTGTGGGAGGGTCATTGGAGAACCCCACTACTTCTTGTGAGTCTTATGATTCTTTGAAGAGTGTGTCCTATCTAGGGTCTATTCGTTTTGTGGCAGCAGAGCTCCTTGGTGTATTTGGTCAAGTAACATGTTAGAAGCCAAGCAATTCGATTTTTTGTAAACAGACGTTGCAAGGTCTGTTTGATTTTTCTTAATGGATGTTTTTTCAGGTGTCCCTTCACTGCCCCAGGGACATCAGTGGCTCAGGGGACTGTGTTGTAGAGCTTGTAGTCGTCCTTCTGGGTGATGTGCAGCTTCCAGGGGAAGAGGCGCTTCTGGGAGGGGAGAGCTTGGGCCTGTCTCACCATGAGCTGCACATCCTCATCCGAGAGCAGTCGAACCAGGTCACCATCAGCATCCCGGAAATTTAGGGCAATGTCCTCCCTCTGGAACTCCCGCCTAAGTGGGAAAGTTCAGGGTGAATGAAACTTCCAGAAGCCTTAAGCCTATGCATGGGGGGAGGGAGTGGGGCAGAGAGAGTTTTAGGGTCTGGACCTAAAAATCAGAAGAGGTCAGAGCTTGACACAGGCCTTATCACCTGACTGATCCAACCTACCACTGTGCAGATGGAGAAATGGAGACCTACAGCGGGCAGCGGGAGGTTTTCATACTAAATTAGTGGCACAGCCTAAAATGTCTTGTGTGTAAATGTAATGAACACGTAAGAACTGTCCTGGAAAGAGGAGTGCACGGGGCTGAGCAGAATAAAGTCCCTGAAAGACCTGTGAGCAGCTATTGAGAATTCTCTAAGGACTGGCACTGTCCAATGTGGGGTGTAAGTAGGTTGGTACTCTTCTACCTGGCTGGCAAAAAAAAACCCCAACAACAACAAAAAATGTGATCCAACCTTTCCATGACTAATTTGACAAAATGGCTCAGAAGCCTAACAGACTTGCAAACACTTTGATCCTCAAATTCCACTTCTAGAAAATCATCTTAAAGAAATAATCAGGCAAGTCACCAAACATGTAAATCACAGCATTACTTATAGTAGTAAAAATGTTAGGTTAACTTAAATAACCAACAAAAGGGGACAACCATGTTAATTACGGTGCAAGCCCAGAATGACTCCATGTGGCCAATTAAAGTAATAGTTATGTGGGGGTGGGGTGGGCGTGTGCACTGAGGAAATCTGAAGGTACATCAAATAATGAGAGGAGTAAAGTTATGAGGTGATTTCACTTCTTTATACCTTTCCGGGATTTCTGACATTCTTGTTTTTTTCATAATAAATAGCTATTACTTTCATAGTCAGGAAGGTAACAATGCTATTTCCAGTCTGTAAAATAATTGTCTATAACTAAACTGGATCTTGAGAGATGGTAAATCCCTGATGGTGGGGAATCCATGTCCGTTTTTACCCAAAGAGATGTTAGCTCCAGCTACAAATCCACACTCACAAACTGTGACCTCATCCAAGCCCCTTCACCTCTCTGCAGCCCTCCTCTCCCCCCACCCAACATAGGGAGCTAATAGCCACCCTGTAGGGCTGAGCTGTGGGTAAAACAAGAAGGCAAACTAGATGCAGATAGTACCTTCATGCATTATATTTCTCCACCGGATCTCTTCTCCAGGGTATGTGACCCACTCACCTCCTGCCCTCCCATCCCAACCCCTCACCTCATGAGCTCCAGCAGGTCCTTGAACATTGGAGTGCTACTGAGGTCTTCCTCCACTGCGATGTCCCTAAGGGGACAAGAGGCATTGGTGAGGAGGCGTCAGGCCAGAAGGGGGACATGGGAATGAGGCTGGCTAAGCCACAGTGGACCTTGATCTCTTGTTATGGCACTTATCTGGAGGCTTATCTGGAGGACAGTGGGGGCCACCGCAGATTTTTAAGTGTGTGTGTATGGGGGTGGCACATGAGATCCGATTTAAGTCTCAGAACCCAGAATGTGGTATGGAGGCTGGGAGTGGGGCTGGGCAAGGTCGGCGGACAGGTCCCTCCATCAGGACACAAACTTGATGGTGCTGATGGTATCCTCATAGTAATAGCAGCGCAGCCAGTTGGTGGGGTCATCTTCTTCGGGGAAGTCCTTGAGGATCTTCACGAAGGACAGTGGGAAGATGCCGGTGGCTCCCCGAACTGTGCCCTGAGGAGGAAAAAGGGGGCTGCTCTGTCTGTGTGAGGGCCACATCTCAGGGCCTCCAGCCCCCATATAATGATGGGGAAAGGCAGACAAGGTCTGGGTCCCCTCACGTAGAGGGAGGAGAAAAAATGACCGAAGTCACCAAGTTGTTCATCCCCAAAAGATTTCTGTTTTAGAATAAGTGAAGATCTGAATTTATCTGGTCTGCTATGATCTTTCATTCATTCACTCCATCGTGGAGTCATTCAAAGACTTCATGAGTGGCTACGTGGCCGGCCCTGGCCACTCAGAATAGATGAACGTCCTCGCGCTCTCTCATGGAACTTCTACTATAATGGAGAGTGACAATGTGCAGGTAAATAGGTGAACTTCATGGTGAGTGAGATGGCAGTAGGTATTAAAAAGGAAAATAGAACTGGGGAGGGGGAGGGAAGGGCAGTTCCCACTCATTCGTTCATTCCACAGATAACACAGATAAAAGCACCTGCTTTAGGCCAAACAGCCAGAAATCTCTCTCTGCAGCCCAGGCCTCTGTCCTAAACTTCAGGCCAAAACTCAGCCACGGCCTGTACTTTGCCCCTACATTCTTAGTCTTCACAACCCTATGGAAGACATTATCATTTATGTCCCATTTTACAGACATATAAAGTAAGGCTCAAAGTTGTACTCCCCTGACCCTCCCCTCAATCTGAGGCCAGAAGTTGGCCAGCATACTAACACAAAGAACTTTCCAGAAAACAGGAAGGCAACAAACATTTCCTATTTCTGGAGAATGACCCAGCGATACCCCTCAGGCAGCTGTCAGAGCTGATGAATACCTAAGACAGAGCTCCAGGACTGGGGTGAAATCAAAACTGCCGGGTCAGCAGGACTGGTGGGCCTGGCTCCTCTCCAGCTCTGGACGCCAGGAACCCTCCCCCACCCTCAATGGCCCCCCTGGGACCTGTCCTACAACCTCCTTCAGACACTGCCTCCCAGGAGCTCCAAGAGAAGGGAATCTTGATTAAGAACAATAGGACCGAACCCAAAAGGCAGGCATGAGGCCAGGCCCACTCTGTGACCTCCCATCTCCGCTCAACGAGTCATTGCGAGCTCTTGCATAGCCACGCTGGCTGCAGGTGGGGACAAAGCAATGACCACGACAGGCTCTGGCTCCAGAGTCTCATTTAACTCTCTCAACAGCCCGGGCACTGGCCAGACACCACGCATGCACCCAGGCTTTCTATGGGCCAAGCCCTGAACAGCTACACCTCCTTTAACCCTTTCAGGAACCCTATGAAGAAATTGCCAGCGTTGCCTCAATTTACAGAAAAGGAAACCACATGGTTGAGCAAGTTTCCCAAGGTCACAAAGATAGTGTAAAACAGAGCTAGGACGTGACACCAGACAGGCTGACTCTAGAGCTCAAGCCTTTCACAGTTATCTTTTCTTGCTGCCTGCAAGGTCAGTAATGTTATCCCAGGGTACAGACCAGTGCATTTCAACTGGGGGTGATTTGCCCCCAGGGCCAAATGTCTGAAGATTTGATTGTTGCAACTAGAAGGGTGCCACTGGCGTCTACCTGCTGGGAGAAACCAAGGATGCAGCGAAAGACCCTGCAATGCACAGGGCAGCCTCACAACAAAGAACTATCTGGTCCCAAATGTCAGTCGTGCCGAGGCTGAAAAACCCTGTGATAGTCCAAGAAATTAAACTCAGTTAACTGACTTGCCTGAAGGAACTGTTTCTTGGGGTCAGAACTACAGGCAAGTGTGGGTTCCAGAATCTTCTGTCCAGCCACACACCTGTCTCCCCAGTGGCTGTGTGCGCTCAGGCTCCTCCTACCCACCTGCCCAGGTCTTCAGAACTATCCTCAGACTGCATCTCCTCCCTGGGACCTTCCCGGACCCTCCTTATTCTCTGATGCCCCCACCGGACTCAAAGCACCAAATCTCATCTGCATTGTCACCTCAGTGTTCATCTCCACTCTCACCTCCACCTTCACCTCCACCCTCATCTCCACCCTCACCTCCAGCCAGTCCTTGTTAATCCGACTGAGAAGGAAGATCACATCTCCAGCTTTGAAATTCAGCTCCAGTTTGCTGTTCCCAGTGAAGTCAAACAGCGCCTGGGGAGAAGACCGGAGTGAGGAGCAGGGAGGAAGCATTCACTGAGTTCCTACTATGTGCTGACATATTTAGGTGTCCCATTTAACAGGTGAAGGGGCCGGGGTTCAGGGAGGATGAGGGACTTGTCTGAAACCACTCCCCTCGTTAGTGGAGGAGCTAGGATTAGAACCCAGGTCTTCCTGACCCCAGAGTGGGTGCTCCTTTCAGACCTGGTGTGAGGAACATGGAGACAGGAGCCTGTCTCCCTGGATCCAGCACCTTCCCCAGCCCCCCAGGCCTTAGTGTGGGCTCCAGCACTCCCATAAGCCCCCAGGCACTGAGCACACTGGTTCTGAAATGCACGATTTTATGTGTGTGTCCTCAGGGAGTTGTGAGTTCCTTGAAGACAGGGACTTGTCTGACTCATCACTGAGGCTTTAGTCCCCCAGCGGGGCAGGCCCAGATGGTCCCGGAAAACTTGGTGAATGAATGATGAATGCACAATACTCTTCTGCCTCTGTGTGTGTGTAGCGTCCCCTCCTTTCAGCTGGGCTGGGGTCCACAGTGTCCAAGGCTGAGGCTATGGCCCTGCTTCCCCCAGCACCCAACCCCATCCTAGGCACAAGTGGATGCCCAGCAGGAGAGGCTCAGAGGCTGAGGGTGGAGCAAGGTTGTTGCCGAGAGGTGGGGTGTGGGGGCCGGGCCCGCGGGGTACCTCTGCTCGTGGAGCTGCCATGCGGTCTAAGCCGTCACCTCGTGGGGACTCGCTCTTGCTGTGGAGAGAGAAGAGGCTGTCAGCCCTTGGGGTTCTCTCAGGTAGAGGCCAGCTCCCTGCTTCTGCACCAGAGGAGACCCTCACCAGAGGCAGGAAAGGTATGGGGGGGGAGCAGATGTTTAAAATGCAGCTACAGTGCTCCCATGGGCCACCACACTGCCCCCCCACCCCCAGTTCTCACTGCCCCTGAAGGGGAGACTGTACCCCCTTTGTACACCAGGAAACAGGGGCCAAGAAAGGAGGTAAAAAGGACACATCAGTTTCGTGCCGTAACTTGCCAAACATTTCACATTTGTTTTCTTCTACTCCCCACACCCAACCTGTGAAGTCGTGTTATTATTCTAATGTTTCAGCCGAGGAGGCAGGTTTGGAGAAGGGATATGCCCTGCTCCAGGGCCCAGGGCTGCTGTGTGGCATAGCTGGAATTCAGCCTTGGCCTGCATGGGTGCACAGGAGGACACTCAGAGACACCGGCTGCAGGAAAGAGGGAGGAGCTGGGCTGGGGACTGAGGACTCGGGAGCACTGTCGTGGAACAGAAGTAGCACCCTTGCCTTTGGAAACCCAGCACTATTTCAGTGGCTTGGATTTTCAAGGATCATTTCCTGCTTAGGAGGGGGCTGGAAGGGAGTGGTGGGCTCTTTGGAATAAGGAAGCCAGCGGCAGCCTCCCTGGAGGTCAGCGTGGGGCCAAAGTTGGCCCCAGGGAACTAAATCCAACCAGAGACAAGGCTCCCCACAGCCTGGAAATGCTCAGAGTGTTTGCAGATGACACAGCTCCTCCTTCCTCTCCGGGCTCCCCACTCTGTCCAGCCACCCAGGGTCCTTGGGCCATCCCCAGTGGTTGCTGTGGCACCAAACTTTCCCCATCAATGGCCCAGCCCCTGTCCTCGGGTCCTTACTGCCACACACATCAAAACGCGCCCACTTTCTGTCCCTCCAGCCCTGCGCTTAATTTTCCAAGTTCCTCTAATAAGCTGAACATCCTGGAGAGCTCAGGAATAGAACTGATCTCCGTTCCTTCCCTTCCTCCAGGGAAGACGGGGACAGAGTGCCTGGTTAGGGGGAAGAGGCCTGGGGCCCTGACCGTCCCAGTGCAGGGACCGGTGGCTTACACTTTCCGGGTGCGTGGGCGGAGCCGGCGCAGCGCCTGGGGCACCTGCTCTGAGTCGTAGGGCGACTGGTAGAAGAAGATCCGGACATCCTCGTCCATCAGCACCCAGATGGGCAGGCTGAGCAGGCTCTGAGTTTGGGCGAGAGGGCAGGACAGGGTGGGGTGGTCAGCAGAAAGGTCTGGACAGCCCAGCCCAGCGGCTGCTCCTCCACCCCCACACTGGACCCTTCTACCAGTCGGTTCTCTGCCCGGTAACAGAAACAGGATCTATTTTTACATTTTCAGGCTGAGGTAACATTTCACAAGCTTTGTTCCTGGGTTCAAGGTGAGGAGGGGGCTGACGTGAGAAGAGGGCATTTAGAAAAGACCAAAAGGCCTCCAGACACAACAATAAAGGCAATGCCAGGTAACGTGACATGGTGGTGACATGGTGGTGACTGTCCAGGCAGTGCACTGAATGCCACACCGTGTGACCTCCCTCCATTCCTGGTCACCTGAAGGTTAGAGTCAGAGACGTGAGGAGACCTGCCCAAGGCCACACAGCCTAGCAAGTGACAAAGCTGAGGCATGCAGAGCCATCTGCCATCAAGGCCCATTCCTTAGCTCAAAATGAGACAACTGTGTGGGGGGGCAGGCGGATTCCCCAAATAATCCAAATTAACAACAGTTGGTGATAGTATGACCTAACAAACACTTCCTGATACTTTATCTCGTATCACCGTTAGGGAAACTGAGGCTCGGAAAGGGAAAGGGCCTGGTCCAGTTGGCAGAGCCAGGAAGTGGTGGGGTTGGGAGTCTCCCTCGATCTGAGGCTGGTTATGCTACCACGATGCAAAGACCCTGAGGCTGTGAGCACCCAGAAACTGGCAAGGTCACCCCCAAGCCACACACGGCCCAGGTCCCCACCCCTCAACCACATACTGCACAGGCCGCCAGGAACCCCGTGGTTGGCTCTGGGTGCTGTAGTCCTACAGGCACCCAGAACCCAGACCCCCTGGAGAATCCCACAGAGGCAGCAGGATGGAGGGGCTGGGGACTCCATCCCAGAGGCACTGGGAACCCAAAGCCTAAGAAAGACATGGCTGCCATAGGGCAGACTGGCAGGCAGCCCAGAGTTGGGTCTAAGGGCACAGACACTGAGCCAGGCTGTGCCCGGTATCGAGTCCCAGCTCCACTATCCACCAGCTGGGCAACCTTGGACCAGCGTGCCTCTGGATGTTCATTAGTAATATGGGGATGGTAATAGTATCTCCCTCGTGGGACTGTGGAAGGATTAAATAAGTGAGTATATGCACAACACTTAGAAGAGCACCGGGCACCTAGCAAGCGGCCCATCAAAGTTAGATATTACCATTGTGGCTGTTATTTTCATTACTACATAGCACAGTGGGTAAGAGCACAACCCTAGTCTCAGAGATGTGAGTTCGAATCCCATTCCTCCCACCTAACTGCTCTGTGACACTGAGACTCTACCTCTCTGTGCCTCCTTTCCTCATTTTCAATTTGGGATAATAGTATCTAACTCGTAAATTATTGAGGGAATTAAATAAACCTATTCATTTATCCACCAAATGCATACCGAGTAGTTCCAGGTGGGTGTTATCACATGACCCATATTCTTCATGAGGACAGAGGTAAGGCCAGTGGGTGGAAATTATTAGGACTCAAGCTTTTCTAATAGCTATCCAACCACGGGACAAGCAGACGGGGGCAGGGGAGAGTGGTAGTGAGCTCCTCATCTCTGTAGGTGTGCAAGCACAGATTGGGTTTGCCATAGCAGAGATTCCTGCACTGGTTGACCTCTGGGCTTCAAGGAATCAAATTGGACACAGATAGGCAGAGATGGGACCCTCTAGGCTGCTGGTTACTAAGACCAAGTGTAGGATGAAGGGTCCCAGCTCTGCAGTCTCTTCCTCCCACCAGAGTACTCTACTCTTCCAGACCGTGGAGAGAAGGGTGGAACTTCCAGCCACCCTGAAGGAGCAGCTATCACCGCACCCCCTTGAGGAGAGACACGGCCAGTGCTGGAGCTCACAGGGCTTCCCTTCCTCTCTCATTTGGCTCAGAGCCCAGGCTCCCCTCAGCCGCCAAAGAGGGCAGGCTGGCCATCTCCACTAGGAATCACGATCTCAAATTCTGGAAGCAGGTTCGCAGTTTACAAAGCACTTTCCTGTCCTTTTCTCAATCGATCCCAGCGTCACTCCTGTGAGACCAGAGAGCTGGAGGCACTGCCCCATTTCATAAGAGAACCAAGAACCAGAGAGCATGGAAAACTCGCCCCACGTCACCCAAACAGTTAACATCAGAGCAAAAATGGAGAGACTCCTAGCTCAGTGTTCTTTAGCAGTGAAAGTAGAAGAGGAAGGGGAGCCCTCATGGCTGTGCGGACGCCTCTGCGCTAAGAGGAGGGCTTCCTCCTCCAGTTTCCTGAAGTTGCCATCAAGCCATGGTTTGCACATCTCTAGTGATGGGGTGCTCACTACCTCATGAGGAACAGTGTCCCTTTCTTGCATAGCTCTGTTTGGTGGGAGGCCTTTCCTGGCCAGCCTAGTCTCTGTCTTTAAGATGCTCCTACCTCTGTGCTCCCATCTCCTAGGGATGCAGACAATTTATAGGTTGGGGAATATACAAGGGCACCCAGCCATGGCTCATGAATGCAACTGACATCCAGCCTGTGCCCTGGCAAGGGGCCCTTTCTCTAGTTTGCACAAAGGGGCTATGTGAGAGAGCTGGTGCCCTGTACATCACGCCCCCGTTCTATAGGCCAAGCCTCTTTGTGACTTCACGACCCAGCTGACCATATTCCACTGGGCAGTGGGTACCTCGGGGGCAGGCACCAGATCCCATTCGCCTCTGTATCAGAATGCCCAGCACAGGTATTAGATTTGTCCATTCAAAGCATGGCTCCTTGTATCTTCACGGCTCCTGCACCACCTCTTCCACACCCTTCGGAACCCTGAGACACATCCTGTTTCTCTCCCTAGGCCAGGCCTTCAAGGACTGAAGTTGCAGGCAATTGGAGCAGGAGAACCAGCCCCAGTTCCCAAAGCCGTGCCCAGAGATGGTACCTACACTATCCCCTCCCTCCCAATACCCTGTGCCCTCCCAGGTGCCAGGGTGGCACGGCCCTGCTGTTACCTTCATGTAGGCATTGAGGGCAGGTATCCGCATCTCGGCGATCTCCTGTTTCACACCCATGTAGACTTTGGCTGAGGAGAGGCAAAGAACTGTCCTGGGGGCCCAGCCAAGAACATGGTCTCTGCGGTCTTCCCCTCGGGGCTCTTCCCCCTCACCTTTCCACGGCACTGAAGTGGCCACTGTGGACCATCCCATCCAACTGGCATTCTGTGAGTTGCACTATTGAGAGCTGATGTTTTTCTCGTTTTAATTGTTTATGTATTGATTATCTACCACATACGCATGCACGCACACACACGATTCTTAGCTCTAAGGGAACCAGATCTCTGCTTCACTCACAGCTGTATCCCCATCACCTAGGTCCTTATCCCAGCTGCATATTCAAGTCACCCGAGGCGAATTAAAAATATTGTGTGGTACTCACTCCAGAGCAACAAAAACAGAATTTCTAGACGTGGGACTTAGGCATTGATTGGAGTTCTTTAAATCTCAAGTGACTTCCATACGCTGCTAACATTAAGAGCCATGGGTCTACAATGTTGCCCAAATCAATAAATAGTTGTTGAGTGGATGAATGAATTATTGCTCAAGCAAGGCCCCAGTGTTTGGGGGGAGAGAAACAGACAATGGCTGAGCAGAGAAAAATGGCCTCTCCAGGACCCAGAGGCAGGAGCGCCAGTGGAACCACCCACCCTGAGAGAATGTGAGCCGTGTCTGGCTGTCACTGCCCACGAGGCAGGCAGGCCTGGTGTCTGGCAAGTGGCAGGAGGGTATCATCTGAGGTCTGGGGTAGAGACGACATTTGAGAGTTAGTAGCCAGAAAAGGACAATTAAAGTCACTGGCAAGGGCTCAGATTGCCTGGGGGTGAGGGTAGGGGTGTTGGGAGTAAGAAGGCAAAGGTACAGAGAGTGCCACCTTCCAAGAAGCAGCAGAGGCGGCTTCTGTAAGAAAACACTGGAGGAGCAGCCGGTGAGGTAGGAAGGAAACTGGGAGATGCTGGCTCCATGGAAGGTTGGAGAGAGTTTCCTGGAGGAGGAAGCAGGACAATGAAGACGAGGCCGGAGATGTGGCCGTGGAAGTCAGAGGTCACAGGTCACGGGCCGCCATCCCACGGGGAATTCAGGGGAGCAGTGAGAGCTGAAACCAAGCCTGTGGGGTGAGCAGCTGGTGGGAGTGAGAAGGTGAGACGGCGAGGGAAGATTTATTGTAAAAGGTAGAAAAGGAGGTTTTTGAGGGTTCTTGGGGCTCAAGGAGGCTTGTTGCAAGAGTGCTTACTGATGGCACATGTTTGTTTAAAGACGGAAGAGCTGAGACTGTAGAATCTTGGCAGAGTCAAGACATACTGGAGGAGGTGAGCATAGGAGTCACGCTGGACTAGCTGTCAGGGGAAAGCACCAAAGGAGAGAAGTCAGCTGAGAGCAGGAGAGACCCCCGCTTCCCCTGCAGCCCAGAGAAGGGGAAGGGGCAGATGTAAGCAGAACCAGCTTCAAAGGAGAAAAAGAAAAGCCAGGAGCCCCCAGGGAACAGCTTCAGTTCCTCGTGCGGCAGGAAGCGAAGAAACCATGGGCGTTTGCTGAGACAAAGTAAGAGCTGGTGGAGATGGGGTTTGATCTTGAAGAAGGAAAGGGCAGGAACTGCTGCTGTTGTTTGGGGGAAGGGTGCTCCTGTGTTGCCTGCAGGGCGTGGAGGTCACTCGGAGACCACACGGGTGGGGACTTCTGCTGCAGGGCTCAGGAGGGCAGGTGCGGAGAAGTCAGAGCTTTGGGCCCGTCCAAGATGCAAGTGAGGACCGAGTTGAGGAGGAAGGCCAGGAGGCAAGGGGTGAAGGGACTGTCCAAAAGCAAAGGGGTGACGCCCACAGCATCTCAGCGGAGCAGAGAAAGAGGGGGAGCCGCAGGGATTGGCGGAAGCTGGGACTGCAAGGGGAGAGGGCAGTTCTTATGGAAGGGCCGGAAGGAGTGCTGGAAAATGAGTCTGTGTGTTCGGCTAGGGAGACACAGAGCGCCTGACTCGGCGGGTAGAGGCCGGTGCTCACATGCTCCAACCCATGGCCTCTGTCCCTGGTGGATGGCTAAAGCCGTGAAGGTCATTGGAGCACAGCAGGTCAAGGGCTATGAGGCCAGAGAGCTAGAGGTGGCAGCCTGTGATGCTAGGGAGGGGCCGTGGACTCAATGAATGGGTTTACTGTGGGCGAAACCAGAATAACCGGATAGTGTCCACCTAGCAGGATAGCCGATGGACGCAGCTCCGACCGGGGGAAGGAGGCCCAGAGGGCAGCAGGACCGGGAGCAGCCGGCCTACCTGGGAGGGTGGGTAGGATGCAGGTGAAGGGGCTGGTCTTGCTCTCTGGCCCATACCGCTCCTCCAGCTTGCTCTGCAAGGCATGGAACTGGCGGTAGCGGCGGTAGATGAGGTACTTGGATCCCCCTTTCGTCTTCACTTCAATGACGAAAACCTAGGGAAGACAGAGGCCGGGGGTAGGGCCTCAGGAGCCCGGGGTAACAGTGGGGGAGGGAGGTTCAGAGGTCCTAAGGTCGGAGCAGGGTGGCTCAGCGTCGATATGACATTTGGGCCCAGATAATTCTTTGCTGTAGGGTATTGGGGAGCTTCCCTGGGCTCCACTCACTAGATGCCAGTAGCAGCCCCACCCCAAGTTGTAATAATGAAAAATGCCTCGAGATATGAACTGCCAGATGTCCCCTGGAGAGCAACATCACCCTGCTGAGAACCACTGGGATAGAAGTGACGAGATGAGAGAGGTAAAGGTTCAGAGGTCAGATCGTTAGAGTTTCAGAGTCAGAGGGTGAAGGTTCAGGGGTCTCTCTTACAAAGTGGCTGCTGAAGCCCCTCTTCTCCTCGATGTCGGCGATGTTGGCTGAGATGGCAATGTCGTCGGGAAGCTGTTCAAAGTCGCTGCGGGAGGCCGGAGGAAAAGAGCCTGGTCATCATCCTGGTGTGTCCGGTGGGCCCACGGGGTGTGAGCAAAGTGAACCCAGGTGCATTCGGCATTTCTCATTCAACACCCTTTTGCAAGCCAGGCCCGGACCCAGGCCAGACCTCCCGAGTGCAGGCGTCGGGAGATGGGACCATCCGGCAACAGCCATGGTATCGTCTAGCAATATCCATCCAGAACCAGTGCATTCCTGATCCGGAGGGATGGACAAGGCCAGCGCGGTCTCCTCCCCTTCCCCCGTCTGCCTGCCCTGAAAGCACATGTGACATCTGGACCTGCAACAGTCACATTGCATCCTTGAGGCAAAACCATGAGGAAAACCAAAGGAACGTCTGAGCTGCAGAATCGGCTGTGAACCTCTGCACTTGTTATATGAAAACGAACAAACAAACAAGAAAAACACCCTGTTAGTTTAAGCCACTGTCAGGTCTTCTGTTCCCTGCAGCCTTAGGCATTTCCAGTGGACACACTACCAATTTGCCAGTCGTTCTTGAGTTATGACCAGCAGGGATTGGGGACTGTTTGGTGTGGAGGTGAAAGAAAAGGCAGTGCAAGAGTGACATCCGCATGTCACCCATATTCTGACCAGGATGGGAGCAGCTTCAGGCACGCTAATTTGAGAGGCCTCTTGCTCACCTAAGTGGAGGTCCAGGAAGAGCTGGTGTGTGGCTCTGGAGCTAAGGGGAGGGGGGCATAGGTGGGAGAGGTAAGAACTGTCTGTCTATGACTTGTGGTTAAGACACCCAGAGAGGAGCCGTGAGCGGAGGACAGGGCTGAGAGGGGCAGATGGAGGAAGAGAAGACACACAACCAAGAAGAACGAAGAGGTCACTGAGTCTAGCCATTTGTGAACAGTTAAGGAAACAAGAAGCAATTACGATTCTATGGTTGTAGCAATTGGGAAACAGGCAGTGAGGTGGGGGGAAGGGGCAGCGGTTGCCACATCAGAGGCCTCAGAGCTGGCCAGGGCCTCAGGAGAAAGCTGTTTCAAAGTCTACACTCCTAGTCCCAGCCCCTGCTGGTCCTCACGTGACCCGCACTGCTTGGGATCTCAGGCTACCTCGGGATGCAGGAGGCTGCCATCGGGAGGTGACTCAGGGTGGCTGTGGGCAGGCAGAGGAAATCCCCACCACTCCCAGCACAACTTAGTGGCCACTGGCAACCTCCGCACTCACTTTCCACGAATGCCTCTATGGTGACACCCTTGGGAGACGCTTCCTCCTTCACTTTCTCCCCTGAGGCTGCACATTTCATAGGTATTTCATCTGTAATGTGATGGGGGTGGGGCAGGAAGGAACCAGAGGGGTAGAAGTGGCTTTGCACAGGGAGCCGGGCAGGTTGGGTAATTATAGCTACAGCTAACTGTTTCCTGAGCGCTCACTGTACACCAGGTTCTCTTCTAAGACAGGGTCACCTTGTTACAGACAAGGAAACTGAGGCACAGACAGGTTAAAAAACTTGCCCACGTAAGTCGAGAGGGAGGGCTGCTCCTAGTTTGAAGCATGAACTTAGATAAATCCTAGCCTTCGTTTCCCCCATCTGAACTAATAATAGCAAACTGTTGTTAGCACACACAGTAGCTCAGACACTTGTTCTGAGCACATCAGGACATGGTCTATGCCTGCCTGGGTCTCATGGTGAGTGGTCACTAAACAAAGAATTATATAATTTCAATGGTGATAGATGCTATGAAGGAAAGCACAAGGTGTTTGGAGCTGCAGCAGGAGTCTGGCCGTTACTATTCTCCCTCCGAGAAGCAGTATGCAACAGGCAAGAGAGCTTGGCCCTGCTAAGATGGGGGTGATGTTCATCAGAGAGAAAAGCAGGGATGTTGTGCTTATACGACGGCCAGGCTCGCTCAGACCGAGGGTGGTCAGGGAGGGCTTCCCAGAAGCAGCAGCACTGGGTCAGCCGGGAGAAGCCACGAGGAGCCGGCCACAGGATGACAGGCAAGGGAAACAGTGAGTGCCAGAGGCCCTAGCCAAGCAAGAGGGGCAGGTTCTAGGAACTGTGGGGTGGCGGTGGGGTGTCTGAGTGTGGCTGGAGCACAGAAAGAGAAGGAGAAGGTAATGTGAGATGAAGCTAGCAAGACAGCACGAAGGGCCCTTGTGCCTTGCCCTGGGCTGGGGGTGGCAAGGAGGGGTTGTCGGGCGGGCACAGGAGGAAGATGACGATATGAACCCCCACTCTGCCGTTGCCAGAAGGGACCTTGGGAACACTCTTCTCTGAGCTCTGGCTCCTGCCTCCTCTGTAAAATGGGGACCAAAGGAGTATGTACATCCCGGGAGGGTAAAGTCCCAGTGGAACCAGCACAGCCCGAGAACCCTCACAAGA
Organism: Rhinolophus hipposideros; assembly: GCF_964194185.1. Lineage (NCBI taxonomy): Eukaryota > Metazoa > Chordata > Mammalia > Chiroptera > Rhinolophidae > Rhinolophus > Rhinolophus hipposideros. Next base: position 9,807,122 of record NC_138055.1, read on the forward strand.
GCAGGGACCTTGCCCACTCTGCGTCCCCGGTGCCCAGAACAGCACTGGTCACACAGCAGCTGCTCAATAAGGGCTACTCCCTGTGTCTGTGTTTTAGCAAGTCCTCTGGTGGGCAGCGTGGGAGTGACCTGGCTGTCCGTGCAGCCAATCCAGGAAGGTGCTGCACTGGGGTGGGGGCAGGGGTACAGCAACCCCGACTGGATGTCCCCCTAGAATAGCCGCTCCTCAGGTCTCCTAGAGACCTCAGCCAGGACCCCTCAGAACTGAAGTCAACTCATGGGCCCCTCAGGCACGAATGCTCAAGGCTCACACACACGCCTGTTGTTCACGAAAAGTCCACTTGAGAGCCTACACAAGGGAGACCGAAGGTGGGAAAGACACTTGGGTGTCAGCTAGTTCAGGTTTTGTGGCTCCTGCACACAGTAGGTGCTCAAAACATGTTTGTTGGAACCAAACACAGTCTTTTCCATCTTTAGGCAGCTTGGGTCTTAGAAAGGCCTGCTGTGGGGACTCTGTGGCCTTCCCACTGGGTCCTTGGCCTCAAGCAGAACACGCGTAAGGCCCACTTTCAAATAAGGCCTCTGAGGCACAGGGAAGGCCAGTGACCCCAGGACTGGATTTACGGCCCCATGAAGGGCTGGAAGAGGCAGCCATCCTCCTTTGGGAGGCAGTGGGGGCTGATAAGGGACAGGCAGTGGGAGGGAGGGAGGCAGCATGGAGTCCTGCTGGCCCGCTCCTGGTGTCATCTCTCGGATCCACGTACCCCGGGAAATAGGAAGTGCCACAAGCCTCCGACAGCAGCTGTTTCCTGAATGTTCGAGTTCACGTGTCAGGCCCAGAGAACTTGCGGGGATGAGGGGCTGGAATCTGATGGGACCACCTCCACCCAGGCCTCCAGCACCACCCTCTGTGGCTGTTCTTGACCTGCCCTGTACGCGCTGGCTTCTGCAGCCCCTCAATCCACACGGCCACTGACAAGCCTTCCTCCTGACATCCAAACTTTGGAAATCCCAGATTGGGCTAGAAGTTCCATTTCTAGCCCAATTCCGCCGTGGGCCCTCTGTTGCCCACTTCAGCCCAAACCAGCCTGACCCATCTCCCATGATCCTCTGAGTCACCTACACACACTTAGCACACGCTTTTTCTGCTGTCACCTGCTGTTCCAATTCCAGAAGGCAGGAAGCAAGTCTTGTGTCCTCAGGGTCCCCACAGCTTAGAGCACAGGCCCAGCTACTGAGGAAACATTCAGAAAATGCTGCTAGAGATGAGGCTAGGTCCTAGCGAGGCACTACTCCAAGCCCCTGCCTTGCTACTCACTCCCTCTGTCCCGAGAAAGTACATTATCTTCCTTGGGCCTCAGTTTTCTCACCTGCATGATGACAGGATTGGACTAGAAGGATCTAAGGACATTTTCCAGCTCAAAAATCCTCCCTCATTCATTCAGTCAGCAGCATTTACTGAGGACTTAGTCTGTACCAGCATTGTTCTACATCCTAGGGATACAGCATGATCAAAAGAGACAAATACAGTACGCTCATCAGACTTTCTTCTAATGGTGAGCCAGTGATGAAGAAAACAAATAAATGAGTCTAGAATATGATGCCAGTAATATAAGGACTATACAGAAAAAGGAGGTCATAGAGAAATGAGGGGGCAACCAGGGAAGGCTTTTCGGAGGAGGTGACATTTGAGCCAACCCCTAAATAAAGAGGGAGAACAAGCCAGGTTCTGTGATTATGGTTGAACAGAAGATGAAAGGCCATTACTAACCACAATGCAGAGAAGTGAACCCAGCCTGGGACCCAGACCATCTGAGTTCCTGTCCAGACTCTGCCACCCACTCCTGTATGACTCTGGGAAAGTCACTCCCACTCTCTGAGCCTCATGTCTTCATCTGTGCCTGAGGGAGGTGAACCGGAACATAGTTTCCTTAAAACAGTTCTAAGAGTCTGCATTTCTGAGTATTTGGTCTCTGACTCAACTCCCGCCTCTCAACTTTTGACATTGATAAGGGGCTGCAGGAGGGCCTACCTCCATCCCCCAAGAACTGCTGGGAACAGCGAGAAGGCCCAAGAAGGGCTGCACCCATGCACTCACCTCTCAGCCCGCAGTTGCTGGGCCACGGCCATGGTTATCAGTGTTCCAGGGGAGTGAATGACGGAGGGTCTCACCCAACTGGCCCAAGCTGAGTTCTCCTCTCACTTCCCTCCAGCCACCCTACGTCTGGGCTGTGGTCCCAGGAGCCTCAAAAGCGGCCTTTGGGGAGGCCCCACCCCTGCTTTTCTCAACTGTAGAAGAGGCCCCTCCTCTAGGTTCTCTAGATTTAGCTGGTGCTCTGCACTTCCTCCCAACCGTCTCCCAGCTGCACTGCAATTGGGGAAGTAAGTGCCTACCCTCAGACACTGGGTTTGCAAGAGTCCACTGATTTGGAGGCTTTGGGGACTTCCTCGATGACAATTCTTGGTGCCAGGCCTCAGTTGGGCATCAGAGAGCTCCACTCCGTCAGAGACAGGGTCCCAAGTGCTGGCTCAGCCACCAAGGGGTCTGCCTTGTGACCTTGAGGAGTCACACCTCGTCCTCAGGCTCATCAAACCCAACACGAACACCGTCAGTGGGACTTTGCCCAAGGGATTCCTAGGCCTGGAGTGCTGGCCTCTACCAAGCCTGCTATCCCTGGAGCCCAGCTCAAATGCCACCTCCTCCAAGAAGCCTCCCTGGTTCCCCCAACAGAGTGACTGCTCACAGGCTCCTCCTATTAGAGTGTGAAGGTTTGTTTTTGCTTCCATCTTCCCCTTCCTCTGGAGCTCTACGTTATGCTTTCCTCTCTACCGGGCTGCCAGACAGAGTGAGCTGCACGTTACAAACCTAACCACACTTGGCCCTGCTGAAACTCTTCAACTACTCACCCTGCACCTAGGAGAAAGTCCAAACTTCTAGCTCTGCCTGCCTCCCTGCAAAGCTCTAAAGGAACAACTAGCGTCCCCAGGCCCCTCTCCCAGGCTCTCTCCTTCCCACACTGGCCTCCATGCCATTTCTAGGGTGTTCCAAGCTGTCTGCTCCTCAGGGCCTTCGGGCACGCTGTTCCTCTGCTGGGATGCTCTCTCCTGCCTCCTTTAGGGCTTGACTGGGAAGTCACTTCTTTAGCGAGGCCCGCCCTGACCCTATGATATTCTCTCCTCCATCCCTGTGCTTCTACTTCAGAGCATTTGGAAGTACTGTCATTCGTCTTTGTCTGCGTATTTATATGTTTAACGACTGCCTTCCCGGCTAGCACAGTGTGTGGCTCATTGCCAGTACTCCATCCATATTCAGGGAGTGAATGGAAGCTTCCAGTTGGTGATTCTGTGGCTGCTCTGACATGTATGGCTACTGGATTCTGAAGGGAGCTCTCTGAGACGTCTACAGCCGCAGCCAGTAACCCCAGCTGGTCACATTCACACACTCATACACTCACATTCGCACCCACTTGTGCATTACAGACACAAAGCAGAAAGACAGATGAGAATGCAGCCATGCCTTGGGGTCCATGAATCACAGAATGGGCCCTTCTGACTGCCTCTGCCCCAAACCCATGCTATCTTAGGAAATCACAGGACTGGGACAGGTATCTGTGAGGACAGAGCCACCTGGGTGGAACCTGGAGCAGGGCCTCCCACTGCAGTCCCTTTGTCACTTCCCAGACTAAAGGACTGGGGACAGGAGACATCCTCAGGATCCCGAGGGCTGTCTGGCTCCAAGAATGCCCATCAACTGGCATTCCTTCCTCTGAGCCTGGTCTCTGCTCCTCCCAGCTGCCCCAAGGGACCTTCTGCCCCATATAGAGTTCAGGGTGAAGCAGAGTCCCCAGAAGAGAACGTGCTCTAGGCCTAGCCCTGCAGCCCCGAGCCAGGAAGATGCCCCACTCGTCATCCATCCAGGCCAGGGCCAAGGGCTCTTCTGAAACCAAGACGCCTTATGGACTCTTTGGGAGTCAGGGCCAGAGCTAGAGAAAGACAGAGGAGAGGACAGAAAGGAGAAAAAGGGAGAGACATTCTCAACCAACAACCATATTTTGAACAAGGCAGTTGGAATACAGAGATAAATTAAGGTGGCAGGGTGAATACAAGTTGAAATTTCCCATCCTCCTCCAGGCACATAAAAAATGCTGGATAGTATATTTTTAAGTATTTTAAACATACAGAGCCCTGCTCAAAAGCAAGAATTTTCAGGTTCTACGAGAGAGGAACCTATACCAGTGAGAGAGGCTGGTGCCCATGGTTTTCCCGTATGAACCCCATGGGAAAACTATGGGCAGATAGGTTGTTGGGGCTGAGATTTTAGTGCTAATCTGGCTATCGGTCCTGCTGTTGGCAGAAAATCAAGTTGAGCTCCCACGGTGAATGGGTGTCAGAACTGATTAGAGGAACAGAATTTCTCAGCTATCAGCATGGGTCGCTGCAGAAATTGAGATACGCTCCCAGGCCATGGGTGACTCAAGGAATAGGGACACCAGATCAGAGCCTTAAGCTTGAAACATGCTCTGGGGAGAGGCCCAGATCTAAGCTACCTGCTCAGTGTAGAACTCCCAAACTGAGGCATCACCTCAAAGTAGTCTGGAGTCCATGAACCTGCAGGGGCAACAAGAAAACTGCCCTGTGAGCTCACAGCCCCAAATTACAAGTCATCTAAAGAACGCCCACGCCGTGAAAGACAGCTTATTGACTCAACTCACTGAAGAATTCACACCTGAAGAACAAAAAAGAATGCAAACAATGACACCGACCCAATCCCTGGTGTCTCGAGGCTTCCAGTCTGAGGATGAAACCATTCAAGGAGCAGTGATAGGCTTACGTGTGGCGGATGTGGCAGGTAAGCACCTCACCACGGCTGGGGACAGGAGGACGCTGGCCTAGAGTTGGTTAGGAAGACAGGAAGTGAAAACAATTGTAAATAAGTATGATCGAGCCCTGGCACGTGATTGTGTGTATCGTCATATGTTTACAGCTGACAACACATTGTTGTGTATAAACATATAAGAACTGCGTAGGCAAGTGTGAGTGTGTTTCTGTTGTGTCTTACACAAGAGCCTGCAATGTGAATACTTGTGACACTGTGAGGAGAGGATATATTTAGATGCTTGAATCTCAGTGGGCGCATGGTGAGCTTAAGCATTTTCCCCATGTGAATTTGGGCAAGCTCACGCGTCCTTTCTGGTTCTTTCTTTACTCATCTGTAAAACAGGCTGGCTGAATGGGGTGATAGTGTAAATTCGTGTGAAAAATGCATGAAAACTGCCTAGATACCTGAGAATTTCTTATTGTTTTATATTTTTCTGTGTGTGTGTGTGTGTTTGTATTTTGGATAGTTCAACTTCCCAGGTTTCTCAAGGTCTTGCCTTCCTATCCTCTGCCCCTTCACCCCCAAGAAGCCTCCCACGGCCCTGACTCAGTTGCCCCTCCTCCTCGCAGTGTGGGGGTGGGGTTTCCAGGGATGCGCCCAGGGGCCCCTCTTCCCAATGCCCTCTCTCCCTTTCTTCTGTCCCTGCTGTGGTTCTGCTGAATGTGGGTATTTTTCTAGCTCCTCACACACAGAACAGCGCTGCTAATTTTATGCCCGAGCTCTGATACAGTGTAATTTGAGGCCAGACACTCTGTCAGCAGTGGGCTCCCATCCTGCTGCTCTCTGGTATCTTGACCCCCACCCCCACCATTGGTCTCCTGCGACTGTGGTGTGGGGGGGAAGGGGAGCAGTGGGGAGCAGAAGGCAGGGGAATAGCCTGGAAGAGGAGCTAAACTCTTCGCACATTCCATTAAGCAAGTACTTATCGAGCTTTCACGGTGGGTACAAGAAATGGCTGAAGTGACTTCTCGCATATGGAGAACATAACCTCCAGTTTCCACAGCTTGTGAGTAAACAGTCATTGAACAGTCCAAGTGGATAGCCCCTGTCCAGACATTAAAGCTTGTATATATATATATTTTTTTTCATAGAAGAAGCACCTCCAGTCCTCCCTTCCTTCCAGATTATTTGAGAGAACACCAAACCTAACAACCTAGAGATTTTAAGCCATGATTTAGGAAGAAGACAACTACTAGAGGCAGTCAGAAGCAAATGACAGTTAAGTGGCATTCTGACGATGACAAAGAGGATGGAAGGCTGAAAAAAAAAAATAGGCTCAAGAACTCAAAAACAAATACCAGGGGCCATTCAGAAAAGGGGCATCGCTGCATTGTGAAAGTTCACTAACGGCCATTCATAACCTCCTCTCCAGGAAGAAGTTCAAGACACTTAGCCCATACCTGAAGGGTTCCTAGAGCCTGAATGAGAACTGGATCTAAAACTCACCAAATGCTGAAGCACAGCCCTCAGTTTAGAGACGAGGAAACCCACCTCCAAGAAGCCAGTGATCAGGCCAAGAGCCCCCGCTGCGGCAAGTGGAGCTTGGTGACAGGGAAGTGGAGCTTGGTGACATTCGGGAACAGGTGAGCATCTTCTGCAGGAACAGGGGACGCCCCTGGGAGCTCATTATGGAAGCTCAGCAAATGCCTGCTGCCTGAGTCAGCGACTCTCCCAGGGAAAAGAAGGAAAATCCCAGATTAGACTAGCAAGATTCCAGAAGATCCCTTGCCCACTGAATTCCCCAATCCTGACCTACATGTGTCTCCCTTCATAATTTATGAAGGGAACTTCACTGGACTGCCTCCCTGGGCCACAAATAGCCACCCCTGGCAGGCCTCTGGGGAGAAGTATTTGCAGACAGCGAGGGTGTGGATGAAGCCATTAGACAGCAAGCTCCCTGAAGGCAGCGGGCCCTGCCCTTGTCGGTGACACCCCAGCACCCAGCAGAGCTCGTCTGGAATGAGGTTCCTCCGGCTCTGGCACGTGCTAGCCGTGTATCCTCTCTGACCACGAGTTTCTTTGTTCATTTTCTAAACGGAAATGATAATATTTGCTTCATAGGATTACCGCATTATTCATTTGTTCAAAATATATTGAGCGCCTACTATGTGCCAAACACCTACTGTGTGCCTGATTCCAAATGAAAGTCATTTTTCTTGTGACACATACCTTCTGGAGGTGTGTTAAGTAAGACGATGAATGCCAAGTGCTTAGTACAATGCGTGGCACCTAGAAGGCGGTCAATAAATTATAGAAGTTAATGTTATTATTATTGTTGATGATAATTTCTTTGGTTCCTTCTTGGGCTATCTCCCTCTGAACACCTGGTTCCTCTCTGTCTTAAAACTTATCACATTAAATTCTAATTTCCCCGCCTTATTTGTCGTCCACTCGAAGGACACTTGAGTTGTGGCAAACAGCTCTGCCCTTAGTCAAAATGTTGACGGGAATAAACCACCAGGGGGCGCCACGACTCAACAGCCCGTTTCCACTCTGCAGCGCCACCTAGAGAACGAATGTCATAGCATCAAGGACCAGTCCAATTAGAGGGTCAAATCGTGAGCGAGCCAGGCGGAGTGCTTCCTGCTGGACAGCACTGTCGTCTCCAGACAGGCCCCGTCAGTCAGAAGCTGAGCGAGATGCTCCCAGATGCTAAGGATCCTGAATCTCCTCTTCATTAATCATAAATATGGTAGCAGCCAAGATGCATGGAGTTTATTGTTGAGGCACTCCTCCACCGTAAAATTGCAAGACTAAATGAGTTAGCATTTGCAGAGCTCTTAGTACATATTGACTCTGATTACTGCTGCTTAATCCTCACACCAGCCCCTATAAAACAGGTCATATTTTTTATCCCTAGTCATATTTTTATCCTTGGAGATGAGGAAAGGGAAGGGTTGGGAGACTGAACCAAGATGATTTAGTAAATGAGCAGCGAAATAAGATTTCGACTTCAAATTTGGCTGACTCCAAAACCCACACTGTTAATAACTGCTACACTGGCCCCCCTTCATTCGTTTATTCATTCCGCAAGCATTCATTTAGCACCCACTCGGCACAGGTATAAAAGATACAGAGATGAATCTGCCCTCAAGGTGCTCATGCTCCTGTTGAAGTACACATATAAACATGCATGCACGTGTGCATGTGCCACACACATACACAGACATACATGCAAACGGCGTGCACACATGTATGCATGCACATGAATGCATGTGTGCATGTGCCATACATATACACAGACATACATGCACACAGCGTGCACACATGTATGCATGCACATGAATGCATGTGTGCGTGTGCCACACATATACAGACATACATGCACACGGCGTGCACACATGTGTGCATGCACATGAATGCACGTGTGCATGTGCATATAAACAAACATGCACACACAGTGCATACGTATACAGACACATGCATAGAAATACACATGAATGCATGCATACATGCATAGACATACTTACATAGGCATACACACAGGCATGCACACACATGAACGTGCACGCACACACACATGCACACATACACACATGCCCACACATACACACATGCACACGCCCATGCACACATGTGCACATGCACACATACGCACATGCAAACATACACACATGCTCACATGCGCACATACAGAACAAAGTACAGCTCAGGGAGAAAGCAGGAGATCTGTGTTAACAATCCACTTTCCCTGATTCCATCCCAGTACTGTCTCAACCCCGAGGGGGTTGTCTCCAAGGGCCTAGCAAGTATCCTCACCTTTTCAGATGGAGCTGAGGTGGAAAGCAAGGGCGGCTAGGCTGTGGCTTAGGGTCTGTCTGTCTGTGCCATCTCCTTCTGGCAAAGAACACCAAGGACTCCAAGAATTCTAAATTTGAACCTGGCTTTCCAGCTCGTCCTGAAGTCATACTTGCTGAGGAAGGAGGATAGGACTTGTCTCATTAGCAGTTTGTTAGCTTGATGTATAGCTTTGTATATTTAGACATGTACACAGGCCTCCATCTGTATGATTGCCCCAGTCCTTTCCAGTGTTGGGGTCAGTAAGTGGGGCAGAGGGCCTTGTAAGCCACAGTAATCTTCTGGATGTCATTCAAAGAGGAAAGAGAATCCATGAGCGTTTAAATAAACGCTCGTAAATCCATGAGTGTTTAAATAAAGAGCGATGTAATCTGATTAACATTTTTAAAAGATCCTTTTGCTGCTTAGAAGGTGGTTCACAGGAGGTGGCACTGGAAATAAGTAGACCAAGTGTCCCCTTCCCACAGCATTCTAACTCCATTTTTTAAATCAGCTTTATATCGAGGCATCATTTACATACAATAAAACTCACCAACTGAAAGCGTACAAAGTCCATGGGTTTTGACAATTATGTAACCACCACGGCACAATATAGGACATTTCTATTATTCCCAAAAGATCCTTCGTGCCCTTTTGAACTCAATCTCCTCCCTTCCCTACCCCAGGCTCTGGCAGCCACTTCTGTGCTCCTAGCATTCTGTTCTGCCATTCCTGAAATGTCATACAAATGGAATCATACCGCACGTGATCTTTTGTGGCCGGCTTTTTCCACATGGTGTTAAGGCTCTTGAAATTCATCAATGTTGATGTGTACGTCAGTAATGTGTCCTTTTTATTGTCAAGTAGTACTCTAGTGTATGGATATATGTCAGTGTTAAAAAAACCATTTGTGTGCTTTCTGTTTTCCCAACCCTCAGCCAGCCAGGCCCCAAGTCCAATGTCGGGAGGGAATCAGGATGACCAGACAGTTGGAGCCTTGCGCTAGAAGCAGAGGGATGGGCCTTTGGATGACTCACCCAAACACTCTGACCGTCAGTTTCTTTATTTGTAAAGGGCACCCAGCTGGAGTCTGATATCATTGAGAGCTCAATAAATATTTGAGGAAGGAAGTGGGAGAAGGAGGCATTTTATATTAGATACTGAACCTGCTCAATTTGGTTGGGCACGTTACAAATTTTACTCTGATGCTCGATAAGAAATGCAAACTCCTTCCCCCCCCCCCCACTCTGTGCTCTTGTTCTTGACTAGGGACTGCTAAAATCCCCTAGAATCCATGCTCCCCTTCTTCCTTTGGTGATAAAGTCCCTGAGTTGTAGCTGGACTCGTGACCACCCAGCTAAAGGTAACATTTCCCAATGTGTCCAAGTGCTGGCAAGTGGGGTGGGAGGGGAAGCTACGGGCACAATTTCCCAGCTGTGCCCTCAAAGGGACAGAAAGTGTGTCCTCCCTGTCCCTTCTCTCCTTTCTGCTGGCTGGAGCTGCTGAAGACGGAAGACATTTGAGTAACAAAGTAGAAAGAGCTTGGGTCTCAGATGGCTTACATTCAGACTGTTCATGAGAAAGAAAGAAATCTCGATTGTGTTCAAGACACTGAGATTTTGACCTTTGTTACAGCAGCTGAAACTGTGTCCGATTTCATGCACTAGAGCCGGGGTTAGCTAACATTTTCTGTAAAGGGCCAGAGAGTCAGTATTTTAAGCCTTACAAGGTATTGTTCTCGGTCACAATTACTGGATTCTGTTGTCTGAGCACGAAAGAAGCCACAGGCAGTAAGTAAATCTTTGAATGGGTGTGCTCATCTCCCAATAAAATTTTATTTACAAAATTAGGCAGCAGATGTGGCCCTCGGCCATAGTTTGCAGACCCCTGCAACACTTTAGAGCCAAGAATCTCCCTGGTCATAGTTCACAGAGATTCTGGGTAAGAAGAGCTCAGGAAAGTGAATCCTTGGGGATGAGGCAGAGCAGCTGCCCAAGTGCTTGGCCGTGTCCGCACCCAAGTGTCACCTCCTCCCTGGGCGTCTGCCTCCCTCGTTTCTTGGTGCTACTACAATGCCACCACCTTGAAAACTCTGCCCCTGGAAAGGAGGGCTCCTCTAGCTGCAGTTTGCATAGTCTGGACCTATTGGAACTTGACTTTCTTAAAGGCACTAAAGGAGGGGAAATATAACCACCAGAAAAGCCGTGGCTCCCAGCTGTCCAGTGTCTGCACAGGGCTCTATTCAAAATTCAGTGCCATCTGCAAATGGTAACTAAAAAGGAAGGCCAGCCCTCCCTTCCCGTGAGCCCCCGTCCTCCTCTGTCTTCACAGCCCAGCCCCAGCCCCTTCCTCCCCTCCCTGCCTGTTCTTTACCCTTTAGATCCGCTTGGCCTCTCTCCAAGCACTCTCACTGTCCTCCCACCTCCATGATTCAATGGCTTTGCCTCATCCGATTGATTCTCTGCATCACCTAAGATTCAAAGCTGGTCAAAGACTTTCCTCAACCTCTCTCTCTAGCTTTTATGGGTTGGGAGTCTCAGAGTGTCTTCCAGGCTCTATCAGAGCATCTTCTAGAATTTTCCACTTCTTCCTTCTAAGGATTACGTACCACAGGCACATTTAGGTCAAACACTGGGTTACATTCATCTATGAATCTCCAGTGTCCAAAACAAGACCAACAAGAGTTTGTGGGAGGGAGGGAAGGAAACAGGCAGAGGTGAAGAGAGGATGTGAAAAAGAGGGCACAGAAGGTGAGGGGCTTCCCGTCCCAGACACTCCGGCCTCCCTTGGCCAGGCTGGACCTTGGTGACCGAGATCATGTCTTTCCTCTTCCTGTGGCCTTTGCCCTCCACATGAGGGGAGAGCTTCCTCTCTCCCAGCCCACAAAGTACAATAACTGCCTGGGGTGCCCCACCACCCCGAAATTGCACACCCAGGAACCGGGCAGCTTTGCAATAGAAGGTCCTGGACATTCTGTAACTGCTGTTCCATCACCTCATCCTTTGGCAATCTGCTCCCACCCCCAAGGCCATGAGACCTCCTTTCCAGGTCGCCAGTGGCCTCCTGATGCTGTCCTCAGTGCACCCTGCCCCAGCCCTCACGGGGGGCCCCTCTCCAGCCCTGCCCTCTGCTGACTGCCCACGATGCTCCCTCGGTCCCCCCGAACCACATGCTCTGCCACCTCCTCCTACATGTCTGGGGCTCCTTCATCTGCTTCCTCAGCCCCTTTTCACCGCCACATGACCTCTGCCTGTGAGCTTCGTCCACTCCCATGCCTCCATCACCGTCTGCACACTAGTGGTTTCCCAGTCTCTCCCCAGAGCACCAGGCCCATGTAACCAGCTGCCTCCAGGACACCCCACTGGATGTCCCCAGCTCTTCAAAGCTGGCAACCCTACTCTCATCATAGCAGCTCCTCCTTGTGCATTCTGTTTCCACCAGTCACTGAAGCCGGAAACCTGGGGCCTACCCAGGCCTTCCCGTCCTCCATTAGCTGTTATAGCCAGTCCATCAGAAATGTCTTTTACCTCCAAAGGTCCCCCAACAACCCCCTGTCTCCATCTCTGCAGCCTGGTCTCAATTCGGACTTCCCTCTTCTCTTGCCTGAGCTCTACCAGCAACTGTCTAACTCCTCTTCTGGTCCAGTCTCAGCCGAGTTGTCTGTCATTCTCACTGTCTCTGGGGAGGCCTTCCCTAAATATAACTAACTCTCAGGTTTCCAAGCCTCCAAGCTATTCCAAGACGAGTCCAGATTCTTCTCATTTAAGCCAGGCTCCAGCCTGCCTCCTGCCTCATTCCTCTTCTCACCCAACTCAAACCCACGTGGCAGGTTGGTCCCCAGTCATGCCCACCCACACCTTCTCTGCTTGAACAACTCTGATTTCTCCTGAAAGACTACGTACCATCCACTGGAAAGGTGTCACCAGTGTAGCGATAGGGTGTAGACTTTTCCAGCCCTCTAACCCAACTCTTTCCCAGAGTCCCCTTCTTCTCGGAAGAGGGGGAAGACGGGCCTTGTAGTCTCAGCAGCCACACCCACACTCGTGGCCTCCCTGGGCTCCTCTTTGTCCCATATGGGGATGGCCCTGCTGCTCATCCCCCCAAACCGCATGTACAGGCTTACATGGAAGGGTGGAAGGTATAGGCACGACCAGAGGAGCGCGGGGCTCCACACACTCCAGCTGTAGGAAACTTCTCACTGTCTCTGTGTCCCCATGCACGGCCCATTGCATCACTTTGCCCACGTTCGACCCTTCCAACTCTGGTCTCTATCCAGTGGCTCTGATTGTACCCGTTATTTCTTTTCATTGCCTTGTCAATGTTTGAATAAAAGACACAGGCACTTAGTTCACAAGAAGGAAGAAGAGTATCAAAAAGCCTATGCCCTCTTCTGGTTTTATGGATCGTATCATTCAACTTTTTCTGTATAACACCAAAAAAAATCTCGGTGGCATGCAATAGTAAGCAACTTATTTTTGTTTGTGGATCTGTGGCTTGACTGGAATCTTTCTAATCCAGGTGACTCATTCTTGAGTTCAATCTAGAGGGACAGTGTTTCTTCCAGGTTCCACTTTTATCTTTTTAGTTTGGTGTTTCTCTTTCACATTCGAGGGCTTTCCTCTTTGTTCATTTCTATTTAAGACAAATGTACTAAAAATGCTGATCAGAAGTTCTGCGAGTGTAGGTGAGGGTCTGTGGATTGACAGGTGTCCATTTGGGTGTCGGGGCAGGGCGGCAGCTGAGTTGTTGGGAAGCCCCACAAAGGACATCATGCATAAGGCTTTTTCTTTAGTCAAATTTCCAGTCACTTGTCTGGCAGCTGACATTCTATGCTTGGAATGTAGTTACGGAAAGTGTGGTTGCGGGTGGGAAGTTCAGGAGGCTATTCGGACCGTTTAGAATGCAGATTTCCAATTCATACTGTTTTCAGCCCTGTGTCTCGTCCCTGTCCTCTGTCATGTTGGTGGCCCTGGTGTCCTGAGAAGGTAACCTTCCTGCAGGAGGCTCAAGGGTAAGGCCTTGGCTTTCAACTCACCCCATCGTCCCCTGAAGCCATGGACCTTGTCGGGATTCTGAAGGCTCATTTGTTTTCTTCTCACATGTATCCCCCTCGAATGTTCTTGTTTCTTGTGTCTTTCTAAATATGTTACCAGCATTCCACACAAATTCCCCTTCCAAAATATGTTCAATATCTCATCTGTGGATGCCACTTTCTATTCCCTTTGTCCTTGTGGGATTATTCATTTTACATATTTTTTTCTGTAATGGCAGCGAGTGCTGGGGACGGGGGGAGAGAAACCAACTGCACTACTTTTTTTCTACAAAGTGATTTATCATTTTTTCTGTGTGTAAAACTAATGTGCTCAGGAGGTCTCCCTTTCTTACAACACAAAAATTAATCTAGGTATTTTTCTGAGCTAGGAAGTCATCGTCCTCCAGGAATGAAGCACACAGGCATTTCTTTATCATTTTTTTCTAATTGGCAATGTATTTTTCTTTTCTTTACACTACTGCTCTCATTTCATAGATGAGGAAACCAGCCTGAAGAGAGGAATAAACCGCTCAAGGTCACAGAGCTGGGACTTGAGTTCCACTCTTCTTATTTCAGAGTGCTGCCTGCTTTCCTTACATGACGTGGCCTGGGGTCCAGAGCACCACTCAGTGGAGAACACAGGTGCGGGCGCCATGGGCTGGCCAGATGCTTTACCTGGCTCATTCCACATTGGTGGCCAGAGTAGCCCCCATTTATACACAAAGAAACTGAGATTCTAAACTGCCAAAGTGACGCAGTACACATCTTCATAGGGCAGCTCCAGTCACATAAAGCTGACCTCGCCATTTCCTACTTATTCCCTTATGGACATTTCTTTGTCACAAATTCAAAGATGGTTTCCCAATGGATCCCACAGTCATCCACTAAGCTGACCCATGAGGCGCCATGGAGAACATGGAGCAACAGACGCTTAGGAGAGGGTTTTCCCTTTGAAGCCATCATCCTCCATGACTGGTGGGGACCCAGAGGCCTGGAGAGGCTGAGTACCCGGTGGACGGTCACCCGGCTCCCATCAGCCCAAGAACTCTCAATTCTCACCACCTGCCACCTGAGGGACCACACTCTTCATTTTTAACATGGTTACTAAACTGTTGTCTCAAAGGCTAACCCAATTTGCAAACCTATTTGAATGAAGGTCTCAGGTGGTGAATTATTATTTTTGCATGCTGCCCCTGCTGTTTATTTAGCGTTTGCTGGAGAAAGATGAGACGTGCAGGCTGGGAGCTCCCCATCCTCATCCTGAGTTTTGGGGGTGAGGGGTGGGGGAAGGACATAGACCTTTAGGCTGAAGAACCAGGCCAGATGGGTGTCCACAATGCCATGTGGGGAGGAAGGCTTTCCAAGCCCTGTGGACAAACTCAGAAGAAAAAACAGGTCACCCAAACCCTGTGCAGACTTCAAAATAAAAGCCTCCAAATAGTAATGGGCTGGAGGTAGCTGGCAGGGCACAGACAAGGGCTGGCGACACTGGGGGGGAGGGGGGAAGGGGCAGGGCCAGGCATGGGGAAGGAGCTTTCTGGGGTAGCAGGCACAGCTATACCATTGTTCACATATTGAGATGCTTCTACACCAGCCCCTTAAAAAAGCACTGCCCCAAGGTCCCTGTGCCACCTAACTTTCCCCCTGGGCCCCCCAAAATCCTCACAACCTGGCAACTGAAGGGTTAATAATGCCTGGCAGGTGGGGAGGCTGAAGACCAGACAAATGTGGTTACAGATTTTGACTATGACCCCTGTTAAAAGAATGACATTAACTGACCTGGATACCACGCTGGCTGAGAGCATTCAGTTCCATGCATTCTCCCACCAGCTCATACAGGGACCAAGGTTCACAGAGCTCGTGCTGCACGCCTGCGCTAGACCTGGGGAATCAGGCAGAAGGCAGGGACAGCCCAAAGTCAGGCGAGACCCAGACACCTGCACTTTGTTCGTTTAGCTGAAAATGGAGCAGGAGGGGAGAAAGAGGAGAGGAGAGGCAGAGAGATCAGCAGGGGACAGGGGACAGAGGGCCTTATAAGTCAAACTAAGGAGTCTGGACTTTATCTGGCAGCCCAGGAGCAGCCAGGGAGAAATCTGCATGGGGGAGGGGCCAGGTCTGATTTGTGTTTTATGGAGAACACCAGGGATGCCGAGGGGAAGATGGGTTTGGACAGGGCAAGACTAGAAGCTGGTTGCGTGGACAGTGGGCTGAGTGCGTATCCAGGGGAGGGTTGATAGGGTCTGAGGAGAGGGGCAGTGGAGATGGACAGTTAGAAAGCAGGATCACAGAATCCCTGGCTGCTTCCACAGGGCCACACTGCGCACTGAGCAAGGTTCCATATCATCCCATGTGAAAGACTGGGAATGTTAGGGCACCAGAACAATAAAGGCAACCCACCTCTATTAAGTGCTTACTGCATGCTCAGCATTGTTCCAGGGGCTTTACAGGTAAAGTACCCAATGACGTTTACGTTCCTATCATTCCCATTTTACAGATGAAGAAACCGAGGCAAAGAGTGTGTAAGTGGTCAAAGGTCACGTTGCTAGGAGGCAGTGGATCCCAGACAAAACCAGCCAATGTGAGAGGAGGAGAAAATTCAGAAAGAGACTCATGCTGGTTTTGAAGAAATTTAAATTCATTCTGTGTGTCTTTAGGGCACCAGGGTAGTAGCGACTAGAAGGAAATGCAGCTCAGTATAAAGAATTTTTGAACAATCCAGGCTACCTTGTGAAGCAGTAAGCTTTTGGTCAAGGGCAGTATTCAGGGGTGAGGTCATGCCCCTGCAGGGTGAACCACCTGGAGGTGAGGGCGGTCGCTGAGAAAGACGTTTGGACAGAAGGGAGACTCTGGATCCAGACTAATTGGGTTCAAATCCCAGCATACTACTTATCAGCAGAGTGACTTTGGGAAAGTCACTTAGCCCCATGTGACTCAGTTTTTTCACCTGTAAAATGGGGCTAAGAATAGTGTGTATCTCATAGGGTGGTTAAATGAGTTAATAGTGAATTTACTCACCATTACCGGCATCCCCATCACACCCCTGGGGGTGGGTGGCAAACAACACTGGGCCCAGGGAAGTAGGCCAAGAGCTAATTAGTGAGGGATCTAAGAAAGCAATCTCTCTGCGTTCTGTCGAGGGGCAGATCACAAGCAGGTTCTAGACTGGGTAGTGAGCAGGATTGGCTCCAAATTTAGGCCTTCTTTGCGTTTACTTCTCAGCTGTCCTCCTTTAGGGTTTAGGAAAGTCTTTTGACAATTTCGGACTGAGTCCACCATTCTAAGGATAAATGTAGGAAGGAATTTGTGGCCCTGGTTGGGAACATTAAAAGGATAACAGCGTCCCCTTCCCAGCCCTTGAGGCCAGAGTGGAGGTGTTGGGAGACGTCAAATCCAGAGTTTAAGGAAGGTCATGTCCACTGACCATGGGACATTGGACTCTCTGAGCTCCACCTTCATTTCGTTATGCTCATGCCCTTGCCTGTTGGGGTTATCAAAGTGAAAAACCAAAACCAAGAGGAGAGAGAGAGCTCAGAAAGTCATATGAGAAGATCCATCTCATGTCTTCATGGTCAAGCTTTATTTCTGATGGAAAATGGTGTTAGCTTACTAAAATTGGTATAGAAGGAAAATACCTCAACATAATAAAGGCCATATACGACAAGCCCTCAGCTAATCTCATAATTAATGGTGAAAAGCTGAAGCCCTTTGCTCTACGTTCAGGAACACGACAAGGTTGTCCCCTATCACCTCTGCTTTTCAACATAGTATTGGAAGTCCTCGCCAGAGCTATCAGGCAAGAGAAAGAAATAAAAGGCATCCAAATTGGGAATGAAGAAGTTAAATTGTCACTCTTTGCAGATGACATGATGCTATATATATAGAAAACCCTAAAGACTCCACCAAAAAGCTATTAGAAACAATCAACGAATACAGTAAAGTTGCTGGCTACAAAATCAACGTACAAAAGTCCATTGCTTTCCTATATGCCAACAATGAAATCTCAGAAAAAGTGATAGAAAAAAAAGTTCCTTTTGCAATTGCAGCAAAAAGAATAAAATACCTAGGAATAAACTTAACCAAGGATGTGAAGGATTTATATGCTGAAAACTATAAGACATTTTTGAAAGAAATTGAAGAAGACACAAAGAAATGGAAAGACATTCCGTGCTCATGGATTGGAAGAATCAACATAGTTAAAATGGCCATATTACCCAAAGCCATATACAGATTTAATGCAATCCCCATTAAAATCCCAATGACATTTTTTAAAGAAATAGAACAAAAAATCATCAGATTTGTTTGGAACCACAAAAGATCCCGAATAGCCAAAGCAATATTAAAAAAAAAGAACAATACTGGAGGTATCACACTCCCTGATTTTTCCTTGTACTACAGGGCTACAATAATCAAAACAGCTTGGTATTGGCGGAAAAACAGACACATAGACCAATGGAATAGAATTGAGAACCCAGAAATAAAACCACAGAAATATGGACAGATAATTTTTGACAAAGAAGCTAAAAACATACAATGGAGGAAAGACAGCCTCTTCAATAAATGGTGCTGGCAGAATTGGATAGCTACGTGCAAAAGAATGAAACTGGACTGCTATCTGTCACCATGTACCAAAATTAATTCAAAATGGATCAAAGACTTAAGCATAAGACCTGACACAATAAACTGCATTGAAGAAAACATAGGTACTAAAGTTATGGACCTTGGGTTCAAAGAGCATTTTATGAATTTGACTCCAAAGGCAATGGAAGTAAAAACTAAAATAAACGAATGGGATTATATGAAACTGAAAAGCTTCTGCACAGCAAAAGAAACTATTGACAAAATAATGAGGCAACCAACTGAATGGGAGAAGATTTTCGCAAACAGTTCCTCTGATAAGTGGCTAATATCCAAAATATACAAGGAACTCATGAAACTCAACAACAAAAAAACAAACAACCCAATTGAAAAATGGACAGAGGACCTGAAGAGACATTTCTCCAAAGAGGATATACAAATGGCAAATAGACATATGAAAAAATGCTCAACATCGCTAATCATCAGAGAAATGCAAATGAAAACCACAATGAGATATCACCTCACCCCAGTCAGAATGGCTTTCATCAACAAAACAAATAGTAACAAGTGTTGGAGAGGCTGTGGAGAAAAAGGAACCCTCATCCACTGTTGGTGGGAATGCAGACTGGTGCAGCCGCTATGGAAGGCAGTGTGGAGGTTCCTCAAGAAATTACGAATAGAATTACCATATGACCCAGCAATCGCTCTCCTGGGTATCTACCCCAAAAATATAAAAGCATTTCTCTATAGAGACGCGTGTACGCCAATGTTCATTGCAGCTTTGTTTACGGTGGCCAAGACATGGAAACAACCAAAATGTCCTTCGATAGATGAATGGATAAAGAAGATGTGGTACATATACACAATGGAATACTATTCGGCGTTAAGGAAAGATGATATAGGAGCATTTGTGACAACATGGATGGATCTCGAGAGAATAATGCTAAGTGAAACAAGTCAGACAGAAAAAGCAGAGAACCCTATGATTTCACTGATATGTGGTATATAAACCAAAAAGAACAAGACAAACAAATGAGAAACAAAAACTCATAGACACAGACAATAATTTAGTGGTTACCAGACGGTAAGGGGGTGGGGGGTGGGAGATGAGGGTAAAGGGGATCAAATATATGGTGATGGAAGGAGAACTGACTCTGGGTGGTGAACACACAATGGGATTTATAGACGATGTAATACAGAATTGTACACCTGAAATCTATGTAAATTTACTAACAATTGTCACCCCAATAAATTTAATTTAAAAAAAAAAAGAAAATGGTGTTAGATGGCCCAATCCAGTCCCTCTCCTCCCCCTCCTCCTCCTCCTTATCCTTCTCCTTTTCCTTCTCCTACTTCTTCTTCTTTCTAAGAATAAGGTCTGAAGAATGGTTACTGCCCCAAATCAATTTACCTTGTGCTTCAGCCGGGATCCAGCCAAAAAGGAGAAAGCACACCAGTTATTTTAATACAGAGAATTTACTATAGAGCATTGTTTAGAAAGGCTTGAGAATCTAGAAGCTCAAAGGGACAACATAGAGCTGGGACTCAGACCACTGAGGAGGGGCATTACTCAGCTGACTCTGGGATCTTGAGGGAGTGTAACGGGTCTGGTTTTGGGGGTGCTGGAAAAGCCTGGAGATGATAGCCAAGTGCTGCCCCTCAGATGAAGGGCCATTGCTACGGTGAAGTGGGGCTGGGTGACACCCAGCAGAACAGCAAGCAGAAGGGAGAGTGCAAGGCTCTCCGCCACCCTCCAGCCTTGCAGTCTCCCTCCAGCACCCACTAGTGGCAGAGCCTAACAGGAAGCAGCTGGCAGTGTGAAAACTGGTTTGCAGGGTCTCTGCCTGAGCAACACAGAGTGGAACGTAGAAAAGAGTGAGTTTGTAGCTGAGATAATAGCTTAATCACCAGCACATTCAGGAAGGAAAACTGTCTTTACCATTGGAGACTCAGAAAGCAATAGACCACAGGCCTTGGTGCAACTCCCAAAGCACAATTTAGAGGCACAAATCTCTTTTAGAAAGAAATTCTGGGGCTGGCCAGTGGCTCAGGCAGTTGGAGCTCCATGCTCCTAACACCGAAGGCTGCCAGTTCAATTCCCACATGGGCCAGTGGGCTCTAAACCACAAGGTTGCTGGTTCAACTCTTCGACTCCCACAAGGAATGGTGGGCAGCGCCCCTGCAACCAAGATTGAACACGGCACCTTGAGCTGAGCGGCCGCTGAGCTCCCAGATGGCTCAGTTGGTTGGAGCGTGTCCTCTCAACTACAAGGTTGCCAGTTAGACTCCTGCAAGGGGTGGTGGGCTGTGCCCCCTGCAACTAGCAACGGCAACTGGACCTGGAGCTGAGCTGCGCCCTCCACAACTGAGACTGAAAGGACAACACCTTGACGTGGAAACATCCTGGAAGTACACACTGTTCCCCAATAAAGTCCTGTTCCCCTTCCCCAATATAAAAAAAATAAAGAAAGAAATTCTGATTTAGCTGACATTTATTGGTCATCTGCTATGTGTCAAGCACTGTGCTGGGCCCTGGTGGGGGGCTTGGAACCAGAAATGTCTTCAGAGTTGAGTGTCCAAATGCTGGCTCTTTATCAAGAAAAAAAATTACAAGGCAAATGCTGGCTCTACTGTGGCCTGCTGGGTGACCTCAGATGAGTCACAGTTTTGACCTCTATTTTCTTGATCATAAGATACAGGTGAGGCGGTCACCTTATGTGTAGACCTCATGACATAATTACAATTGCATGAGCTAAGGAATGTCAAGGGTCGGGCACATAGTAGCCTCCAGTTGGCCCTTCCTTTTTCCCTGTCTTTTTCATTCACCTCATCAAAGACCTCTGCTCCTGGTCTTTCTTTTTGTCCTTTTCTTTTACCATCATCAATCATCATCATCATCATCACTGTTTATTGGTTACCTCCTAAAAAAAATGATTTTCCAAGAAATGCCATTGACAAAGTCCAAAGTGAACAATAAAATGGGAAGAAAAATATTTGCAGCACACACAATGGAAAAGGGGCCAGTTGCTGCTGGTTTACAAAGAGCTCAGAATCAATGAGAAAATGAGGAAGAATCCAGCAGCATAAAAGGATCCAGGGCATACACCGAGGGTAGAAGGAAAAGAAATACAAACGGCCAATGAACGTGTAAAACTGCTGAGCCCCATTCACCATCAAGAAAACACAAAGCAAAATGAAATGCGTTTTTTTTAACCTGTCAGATGGACAAAGATACAAAATTGTACACCTGAAATTATGTAATTTCATTAACAATTCTCATCCCAATAAATTAAATAAATAAATAAGTAAATAAAGGTATAAAGTATGATCCCATCCAGCGATGGCAATGAAAAGAGGAAATGTAAACTTTCCTTTTATGAGGGAAATTTGGTGATTTCTATGCAAATGAAAAATGCACAAGCCCTTTGGCCCAGAAATCTCACCACTAGGTAGTTACCCTATGGATACTTACCACTGTTCCCCCAAAGGAATGTTTATTTCAGAAGATTTGGGTAACCGCAAAACTAAACAATAAACAATTTAATTTGCCGTCATTGGGAGACACCTATGAGTTAGCCATACAATGAAATATGCTGTGGAGTTTGTTTTTTTTACCATGTACATAATTTATTTTTATTAAAAATGGTAATGGGGATAATCTGGGTCACAGGATGATTAACCCATTTTTATTTTCTGACTTAAAAAAACCTAATTACATGCAATAAAAAACCAACTAGAAAAACCTGCAGCTGGTTTCCGCAAGCTGAATTCCAGACATGCGGCCTGGAGGTGGCATCTGATGGCTTTGCCATGTGTGAAGACTTTGGGTAAGTTATCTCATTTCTTGGGACCTCAATGTTTTCATTTGTTTAAATGGGAGGAATACTTCCTGGTTTTTATTGTGACTTTGGGCAAGTGAATTCTCTGAGACTCAGATTATCTCCATAACTATTTTTAATAAAAATAAATTATGTAATGTACATGGTAAAACAAAAAAAAAAACACCACAGTATATTTCATTGTATGGCCAATTCGCAGACCATACAATGAATTCATCAGTACATGGGACACAGTAAAAAAAAATGGCAAATTAAATTAGCGTTTACTTTTGCTGTCAAATCTTCTGAAATAAACATTCCTTTGGGGGAACAGTGGTAAGTATCCATAGGGTAACTACCTAGTGGTGAGATTTCTGGGCCAACGGGCTTGTGCATTTTTCATTTGCACAGAAATCACCAAATTTCCCTCATAAAAGGGAAGTTTACATTTTCTCTTTTCATTGCCATCGCTGGATGGGATCATACTTTAAAATCTTTGCCCATCTGACAGGTAAAAAAAAAAAACACGTTTCATTTCACTTTGTGTTTCCTTGATGGTGAATGGGGCTCAGCAGTTTTATACGTTCATTGGCCATTTGTATTTCTTTTCCTTCTACCCTCGGTGTATGCCCTGGATCCTTTTATGCTGCTGGATTCTTCCTCATTTTCTCATTGATTCTGAGCTCTTTGTAAACCAGCAGCAACTGGCCCCTTTTCCATTGTATGTGCTGCAAATATTTTTCTTCCTGTGTTATCCTTCGCTTTGGACTGTGTCGATGGCATTTCTTGCCTCGCAGAAATTTCTCACTGTCCTGCAGTCACGTTTGTCAATCTCTTTACTGATGGGTTCTGGGCGGCCTTTTGGCTTTAGAGCTGTTCCTCTCCTTGGCGGCGGGTTGGAAGTATTGCTCTGGGCTGCTGGGCGACTGGGCATCCCTGCATCGCCCTCTGCCACCCACACGTGGAGGTGCTGCCCGCTCAGAAGGTTTAGTACTGCTGCCGCTCCGAGAGGGTTGCTGCCTCGCCTTTCACAGCCAATTTCAGAGTGCGCGTCACTTTGCTTCTCCCTGATAGCAGTTCCTTTTAAGGAGCTATGTATCTTATATGTGCCTTAATCCTCCAACTAAATTTACCAGCTCTTGCCTGCAGCCAAGACATCAGCTAAATTAAACTTTGGAGTTGCAAACACAGTGTATCAGATGCACTTCGGTGGTGAGGTGTGGTGGGAGCAGCCATGCCCCATGTGTCCTGAGGGCTGGGGGTCAAGCTTTCCCTGGCCCTCTGGCATCTTTCTTCACTCAGAAACGCCACTGTCCCACCCCCAGGACCCCACTTACATTGAGCTACTTCCACCATCTCAAGGATTCATCCATTCATTTCAACAAATATTTACTGAGTGCTTCCTTTTGCCAGGCACCGTTCTGGAGGTGGGCAAACTTCTGAGGTTTTTCCTTCTAAGTGGGGGAGATGAATCGTGGACAAATGAATGTGTGGCCCCAGTCAAGCAGCAGAAGAGCCTTGAAAGTAAAGCAGGGGAGAGAGAGAAGTGGAGAGGAGAGCTGGCATGCCGCCAGAGACATGGTCACTCCCATAGGAAACATCGTACAGAGACCCAGAAGAAGTGCTAGGGAGCCATGAAGGTAGGGTGAAGGCCTGGAGGTGAGAACATGCCTGGGAGCAGCAGTGCTTTCAGGGCTCCCGGAGCTTCTGGCAAAGGAGGAAGGGCAGGGTGGGAGGTGAAGCGAGAGAGAGGACGAGTGGAGCACCCGGAGCCCTGTAGGTGTAGGTCCTGGGAAAGAACTGGGGAGTCATGGGAGGGGTAAGAATTGGAAGTAAAGTGATTGAATTTCCATCACTTGGGTTTGGTTTGCATTTCCCTTCTATAGCAGCTACACTCAGGAAAGGCCAGACATGGATTTCTGCTAAGGACACCTGGCTGGTGGCACCATGCCAGCTGTAATGGCCGTGCTGCAGGCATCTACGACCGCTACTGTTCCATCATGGAAAGCTGCCCAACGCCCTCCTTGCTCTGGGCACAATCACAGGCAGCAAGGCCCACCTGGCCCAAACCTGCAAGCTCACCTGGAGGGAGGAAGCCCCTCCACCACACCTGGAGACTCAGGCCCACCAAGCTCTGTGTGGGCCCAGCTGTGACCCTGCATCCTGGTGCCAAGCTCCAGCTGCTCAGCTTGGCCTTGAGGATAAAGTGGGAGTGGCAGGGGTGCCCATTCTGTGCAGACACCACGGACTGGGTCTGGCTGGCTGTGCTGAAGCCTCCAGAGTTGGACTGGCCAGTGCACTCAGAGCCAAGCCAAATGTGCAGCCCTGTGCCAGCTTATGAGGCTGGCAGGAGGAACAATTACAAAGCACCACGGCGGCACACCTGGTGGACAGAGAAGCCTGGGTAAATACAGCTCCCTCCCCGGCTCCCTCTCCAACCACATAGCAGCCGAGACCAGCAGACACTGCTGGGTGCTGAGACAGGACGAGCCCAGAAGGAGCCCGACCACAGTTTGCTGAGTTGACAACACACACACACACAGTCTGCTCCATACAAATACATCCCATAGTCCATTTCTGCAGAGGGCTGGCCCCCAGGCCCAAGTATCACCCCCATCACTGCTAAGCCCCAAATTTCACCATGAAATTCCACCTGAATCACCAAACTCTGCACCTATGTAGCCAGGGCTCACTCAATTTGACTTTCATTGACCATGCAGAACAAGCTATGCCACAAAGAAATGCCTCCTAGCCATTCACAGTATTCCAATGCATTGGAAGTAGGAAGTTTATGCCAATCAGAGAAAAGACTGCGTTTTGGGGAGAAATCATCCAAGCTGGATGTATCCACGTCCTACTATTGGAGCACCTGCCCAGGTCGAATGGGCATTGACAGTCAGTTGGAAAATAAACACAACCACGGCTTCTTTTAAGACATTCTTTAATCTTCCTGCATAAATCTTCATCCAAACCAAAATGAGCTTTGCAAAGAGGAAAGAGCATTCTTCTGCCATTTCCACTGTGAGTTAATTCTTCCACTGTGAGGTACGGGGATGATGGCAAACATGAGAGAAAAGCTCTTAGGAGTTGAAATGATGGCTCAGCATTGCCGGCGCCCTTTTAATGTAATCAAAGGGAGACGCTGGGAGTTAAAACATCCCTGGATAGAGGAGCCTGTCACATCAGCGGGATATGCAGCAAGTCTGAACAGATTAGTTTCCTCCTGGCATAAAATATTCCTTCTGATCATAAAGAAAACTGCTTGGGAGTAACGCCAGCAAACCTTAGAACTATTACAGGAGGGCTGCTGAGTGACAAATCACAACTTTGATGGTGACAAGAAAGAGAAAATGAACATCTCTGAATTCAACTTTGTCCTTCCCTGTCATCTTTCAAAAATGAGATTCCCCAACCCCCCATCTTACCTCCACTAGAGAACCGTAAGTCTCTCACAGCTTAGTATGAATTAGACTGTTTGTGACCAGATGGCAGGCAGCCAGGTGGTCCTAAGGAGGAAAGACGGCACAAAGGTCAAGATGAAGAGAGGATCAAGAATTCCTGGCTCCAGGGTCCTGTCTGAACATCCACCATCTTTCACATCAGGCAACAGGAGTTCCCAAAATGTGTCACATGAAACACAAATTACGTAAGAGGCTCCAGCAGACAAGGTTCCAGAATATTTAGGAAAACAGCATGTTATCGGCCCCTTCTTGCCCCCTTGGAGAGAAGGCTGCAGTTAAATACTCTTATTTACCTTTTGTTTTTCTCTTGTATAGTTCTCACGCTTATTTGGCCATGGAATACTCTATTCATCAAATATCTGAAACGGTATGTTAAAATGAAAGCAATTCCACCTAATTTTCAGCTGAGAGTCCAAGACAAGAGCTACCAACTTTTCCCACACACCCAAGTGAGATTCTAAATTGGACAATTTTCTTAAAGGGCCTGGTAGTACATACTTTAGGCTTTGTGGGCCATTGCTCATGAGTTATTAAAAACATAAAGAAAGGTGGTTGGTTGGATTTGGGTGAGCGTTTGCCAAGCCTTTTACTAGACCCCTGATGCTGGTTTTGCAGAAATAAAAGGGTTAAAAACAGTTTTGTGACTGTAACCCCTCATTCACTGGAAGCTATAAAAGGGTTAAAGTCAGAGAGGCAGAGAAGTTGAAGACTGCAGATTTTTCTTTAGATGGAGTTGTTGGAGGGCCATGTGTCCCAACCCCAAGTGTAATTATTGGAGTATGTTTCAATGATCTGTTACTGTGGTAAGAAAGAAAAAAAAGAAGAAAAAAAACAACTCAAAACTGAATCTCCAATGCTATACTATTTCTAATGAGTCTTTGGGTTCAGTACTTGGGGAGTTCTTTTGCTCTATGTGGTGTCATTTGGGGTTAGAGCTGGGATTTAGCTGGAACTGGGAGCCCAAGGTGGCATCGCCCACCAATCTGCACATGGGTTGCAGAGGGCCAGAGAGGCTGGTGGCTGGTTGGGCCCCTCCCTCCATGGAGGCACTCATCTTTAGGGGTTTATCTCAAGCTCTGTAACATAGTGGCTGGATGGTAAGGAAACCAAGGTGGAAAGAGCTAGGCATCTTGAAGCCTGGGCTCTGAAACTCACTCAGTGTGACTTCTGCCCGTGCTGTGGGTCAGTGAGTCACAAGGACATCACAGAGTCAAGGGGGTGGGAAACAGACTTCTCCTTGTGCTGGGAAGGGTGGCACGCACACGCAGGGATAAGAGGAATTGTTGGTGTGGCCGTCTCTGAACATAATCTACCGCAGTCTTCGCTCTGGCCATAAAAATTTATAATTCTCCAATAGGAAACATACACCCCCTCTCTGCCAAGACTCCCCCCCCCCCGCCCCGTGTCATCCAATCAGAGCACCCACTGCAAGGCCAGCACCTTTTCATCTGGGATGCAGATGAGATTCCTCTTGGTCTGGTGACTGAAAAACTCAAAGAATCATTTACTTGCACCTCCTGTCTATCCACACGCACCCAACATACAATGGTGAGATGGGGACAAAATAACTGCAATGGACACTTTCATGAAAAAATAAGAGAGGAAACAGAAGGCGCATATCTGTCAATGGGCCACAGCAATTTGAAATCAGCAGACACATGTCACCAGTAGCTTCAACATTTGCACAGGTTCAAATCTCACTGCTAGTACTAGCTTCTGTATCCATTTTCCATTGCTGGATAAATGTTAATCCCAATGTCTACTGTGTTAAAACAACAACAGCTGTTTATTTGCTCATGATTCTGCAACTAGTCAAGGCTTGGTGAGAACAGCTTGTCTCTGCTCCACGGGGTTTGGCTCGGGCTAGAGGATCCAAGGTGGTTTTGCTAACATGTCTGGCACCACAGAGAGTGGCTGGTTAGGTTCTCTCTTACCCTTTGTTGTCACTCATCCTCCCGGGCCTCTGTCTCCAGCAGAGTGATCATATTTCCTTATGTGGTGACTGTTTTCTACTGAATTGCATTGGTCAAAGCAAGTCACAGAGCAGCCTGGTTTCAAAGAGCAGAAAGAGACTCCACTTCTTGAAGAGAGAAGAGGCAAAGAATTCACGACTATCCTTAATCCACCCTGTTTGGCCACAAGTATCCCACGTGTAAGATACATTCCTTCCCTTCCAAGACTTCCCAAGTCTTATTTCATTTTGACCTCCGGCTCGAGGTCCAGAACCTCATGATCTCAATCAGGTCCACGTGTAGCTGAGGCTCCGCAAGTTCAGTTTCCTCTGATAGACTTGTGAATTAAAATACAAGGTTTCTGCCCCCACACACCCCGCATATGATGGTGAGATGAGGATGAGATAACACTCTCATTCAAAAAGGACTAGCTGTCACGAGTCCATAGCAAATCCACCTGACCACACGTTACCACTTTCCCTGCTCTAAGGCAGGAGATGCTACTTCACTGGGGAATAATTCCCTAATCCATTGTTCTTGGTCTGCCCTCTACATTCCTGGCTTCTCCCACTGAGTCATCTTTCCTTTCCCAGAAGAAATGGCTTTTATTTGCAGCAGAGTAACTTTCTCAGCTTGCTTCCAAATTATAGAAAGCTGGGATCCCAAATACCTCTTTTCAATTGGAACTGTCTGTTTCTTTAAGTCCAGTCTGATGGTTCTTTGACCGAACTTTCCTTCAACACTTTGTAGGTTTCCCATGAATCTTACTGGGAATTACTCTGAATCCCAAAAGACCCATCCATAATTTTTTCCAAGACAGAATTCTTTCAGTGTGGAGCATAGCAGGCCATGTGGAAAATTTCCCTTAATATTTTAAAAATCCTTTGGTCTAGCTGAGAGGGTCTATGAAGAACAACCTTAAATCTTTCAAATCTTTAAAGAGGTCACATAGCCTTCATACAATCTTTCTTCTGGCAGCACTCCTTCTGTGGGTATTCTTTGCCCTGAAACTATTTCTTACTTTGAGAATTTTTTGCTGTTTCCTCAAAATCCGACTTGAAAATTGGACAGTTTCTTCTTTAACATACTGTTCTCTTGAAATACCTTTCTACATATCACTAAAAGACACTGTCACTTTCAACATTTTACCTGAAAACTTCCTTAGAAGATCCATAAATTCAGGAGGTACATTTTCTACCACCTGTATTATTGGAGGTAACAGCGTTGTTAAAAGTTCTGCCACTCCATAAAGGGGTCCCCGCTTTCTATAGCCTCTAGAAGCAGTGTTCTCACTGTTCTTGCAGCCTCTGTTAACACCTTCTTTCCCGCCCTTCCAGCTCTACCTGCTACCAAGTCCCAAAGCCAATACCATGTCTTTCAGATCTCGTTCCAGCAGCACCCACTTCCAGGTACTGATTTCTATTTCAGTTTTCTATTTTTTTAATTAGTCGTCTAACACAAAGAACAGTGTATTGTGACTAATGATTCTGTGGGTCAGCTGGGCTTAACCGAGCATTTCTTCTGCTCCCCATGGTGTCATCTAAGGTGACTGGTGGCTGCATTCAGCTGAAAGCTGGAGTGGTAGGTATAGTGGGGTGGGGGGGCGGGCTGGCCAACGCTCTCTCTTCGTGTAGTTTCTAATCACTGAATAATCTAGTCCGAGTTTCTATACCTAGTGGCTGGATCTCAAAAGAGCAAAAATGAAAGCTACAGTGTCTTGAGGTCCAGTCCAGACTCCAGAACTCGTGCAATTACCTTTTCAGTGGGTCAACGTAAGTCACGAGATCATCTCCACCCATCAAAGGCGTGGAGGAATAGACTCCACCTCTTACGGAGATCAATGGCGTGCCCATACTAATGGGAGGGGTTATTGGTGGCCATCTTTACAGATGAGTCCACCATGGAGTGCTTGAGAAGCTCCAAGGGGACCAATGGGAAGAGTTGACCCAAGTATCCTGGGTATTTATGGCCCCGGGCATTGCTGTCTGATGAAGTGACCAGGGGCAGCAGAGTACAGAACTCTGATTGGGAAGGAACTGTCCTCTCAGCTACAGTACGTCGAATGCTGTCTGCGCAGTTTATCTTCTATAGACTGTGGCCACACAAGAGAGCAAGCCAACGTAAGGTCATCTTAGACCCTGCTCTTGACAGCAGCCTGGAGGGGTAAGGAGACCTCAGCAGAAAACTGTTACAGGGGTAAATCTGGATGCCCAAGGGTGGATCAGGAGGGGAGTCTTCAGTGTCCTTCCTGAGAAGTGTCACCCACATAAAGGGGAGGAGTCTCCAAGGAACCCACACAAGTGACCTCCTGAAAGACTCAGCTTTAAACATCTGCCAAACCCAAAAAGAGCCGACACCGGTTCCCAAGAGTGCCAGAGAGCTCAGAACTTCCCGGCCCCTCACCATCAATTCTCAGCCAGTCAGGAGATGAGTGATAAAAGTGAAACGTAGGGAACCAGAAAAGAGTGGGTCCCATCCCCCTCTTGCTGCAGGCTCCAGCTAGAGGAGGGACGAGGCTTTATCTCAGAATAAAGTTTGAAGTTTTGATTATTAAATAAAATTAGACATGCTAGTTACTGAACTGGCAGATTTGGGGTGGTTACCAACACAAGAGAGCTTTTGATCACTTCTAAGTGAACCATTACCTCCAGGAGTAGGGCAGGAACTAGCCCCACAGTGTTGGGGCAGGGCGGGAGACAGGAAATCGCTTTCTGGTTATACCTGCTCAGTTGTGTGACAGTTACAAATTGACCCCCATCCCAGGAGACTGCTTGGGAAAGACTCTGAGTGAAAATTAGTAGGACGTGCTGGAGCCTCATTAACGCCAGCAGGGCCTGGTTCTCACAATGATGTATGCTTTCGTTTCTGGCTTCATTTAGAAGACGCCCTCCCTCTCTACCCCGTGGACCAGAGAGCAGAACACCTCATCCATCCTAAATGCCTACGCTACCATGTGGATTGCTCATAGCACGGGATTTGGGGTCAGAAAAACCTAAGTTCAAATCCTAATGCTGCCACTTATTATTCATGGACTCTAGAATAATTCATTTAATTTCTCTGTGTTCATTTTTCTCATCCATAAAGTGGAGATATTGTGATGCTTCCCTCCTGAGGTTATTATGAGGATGAAAGAGGTCATGGCTGCCAAATGGGTCCGTGTGTGCAGTGGGCGACCTCCCAGTAATGAAAAGGAGGAAGACTGCCTCTGTCTGGAGTTGTTGCGTAGACGCAGACAATGTCTCAGAGGAAGTCAGGGAGCTGGTAATGTCAGTTGCCTTTGCGGAGAGAGCTGGGTGCCTGGGACAGGGATGAACCGAGAGTTTATACTGTTTAACTTTTTGTACCTTCTGAATTTTGAAGCATGTCAATGTAGTGACTATGCCAAAAGTAAATTTAAATTTTGAATTTTCCAACATTTTATTATGAAAGTTTTCAAACGTACAGAAACGTTGAATTTTACAAAACACTACCTAGCCACTGCTGAGAATGGCCATTCTGCTATACTGGCTTTATCTCGTATAGATGACATTTTTTAATAAAAATGAATTGATCTCTGAAGCCTAGGCAAGTCGCTTGGCTTATTAGAGTCTTGATTTCCTCTCTGCAAAATAAGAAGCTTGAGGTATTAGAGTTACTCACTACACCCGGAGCTCATTTGAGCGGTACCGCTGTTGGCTGCCTGGCCCATAGGCCATAAGCTCCTCGTGGCTTAACCTCTCAGGTTTAAAACCGTTTCCTGTCCTTGAGAACCGCCCCGTCACACATGAGTCCCCGATGGCGACATGGGTACAGCATAGCCTTACCTGGTGGCTCAGGGATGAAGAGCAGATATCCTTGCTGCTCACTGGTACGTCTAGTTCTTCTCTCTGCAGGCCACTATGGAGGATTGCACTTCCTGCCTCGCGAAGTTAGGTGGGGTCACATGACTGACTTTGGCCAATGAAATGTAACTGGAAGTCAGGTGTGTCCTTTCTATGGGAAACAATTTAAGAGCCAGTGTGGTGGTGTCCGTGCCCTGTGATCCCCTGATGTGCCAGCCAATGAGTGAGTGTTCCAGAAGTTGCAGGGTGATGGAAACGCCCTCAGTGTAGGCTGTTGAGTTGCTACGAGGAGATCAGTTGCCCTGAAAAGTTGTCTGGGCCTTCAGTGGCCCATATGTCCTTTGGATTGAGTTCCATTTGAAGTATGTTCAGATAAAAAAAAAAATGCTAAGGACAAACTATGCATAAGGTTCTGGGTTTTACACTTTACAAATACTTCCCCTTGCTGTTCATCCATCCATTCATTCATTCACTAAAATTGACACTGACAGAATGTCATATGCCATATACCATAGGACGTTTCGTGCTGGACCCCAGGGATACAGCAATGACAATGACAACTTTGTTACCCTCAATGAGCTCACAATCTAATTTGGACAACAGACATGTAATAAGAATAACAAAAACAATAAGAGAAAGAAGACTTGGTACGTAAAGAGCATTTTCTGTGTGCCAGGCACTGTGCTAAGCAATTGACATGCTCTATCTTACTTCATTCTAACAACAATCCTGTGAAATAGCATGTCAGCCTGTGCTCGGTCATCTGCTGCTGTGTAACAAGCAATACCACACGCAGGGCTTAAAGCAACCATCATTTTGTTATCCTTCCAAATTCCGTCGTCTGAGTGGGGCTCAGCTCTGTGGTTCTTCTGCTCTTGCCTGTGATCACGGCTGTGGCTGCATTCAGCTGGCAGGTTGACGAGGGACTGGGCTCAGCCGAGACACTGGGAAGCGGGGCTTCTATCTCGTGAGGGGGTGTCCGGACCTCTCCCTTGCCACATGGCATCTCCAGGGCCCCTGAGCTCACACGGCCGCTCAGGGCTCCCAAGAGCACAGGGGCTGTCAGGCCTTCTTCAGGTTCCGGCCCAGAACTGGCAGAGCATCGCTTCCATCCCGTTTCATTGATTAAAGCAAATTGCAACCCACCCACAGCCAAAGGGAGGTGACAGCACAAGAGCACGGATACTGAAAAGCATGGTTCATCAGGAACCATCGATATAAGAAACTGTCATAGTCAGAGCTTTTTCTGTTGCAAGTGAAATAAATTTGACTCATGCTAACTTAAGTTTTTTAAAAAGGGGTGAGGGAGACTTTATCGGCTTTGAGAACTGGAAGCCAAGATGTGTGTCTGTCTTCAGTAATGGCTGGATCAAGGGGCTTGGATGATATCACCAGGGTTTCATCTTTCTCTCCAATTCTCAGAGAGATTCTATGTGGAGGGTGAGATGGCTGGGCACCCCTCGAGAATCACATCTTACCTGCTTAGCAACCCTGTGTGAAGAGACAATCTCTTCCTATTTTCTTACAGAAAGTTCCAGACAGATCTAGGTTAGCTTATTTGGGGCTACGTGCCCATCTTTAAACCAATCACTGTGACAAGGGACTGGTCTGGAACACCTGGCCACCACTGTGAAGCCACATGGAACAGATTTTGTATTTAAAAATAGGAAGAAAGGAAGGAAAGATAGAAGGAAGGGAGGGACGAAGGAAAGAAGGAAGGGAGCAATGGAAAAACCAGCCGAGGTGCAGAGACAATGGAGTAGGGCTGTTTGCTGGGCAATGTTGGGAATGATGAGTCAGGAAGGACTTCTCAGAGGAGGCCATGCTTGAACTGGGCCCGTGCTTGGGCCTTAACTTAGGATCACAGACAAGATTCTGCTGAAGTGGATGGCTTGTGCCCATTTGACAGATGGAGAAACTGAGCCCAGGTGGTGAGAGCATTTCCTTGAGTTCCCAGGTGGTCTAGAATTTGCAGTACATTTCCTTCCATGATGAGTAAGAAGGGAAGTGAGAGGAGGGAGATCAGGGAACCATCCCATGTTTTTTATTTATCCTGCGGACATTTCTTTATTCCTTGTGGATCTAAGACTTTAATTTCACTCCTGCCCTGGAATTTAGAACCTTTAGGAAGCTGCTTGCTCTAGCCTCTTCAGCCTGGAAAGTGGGGCCCCTGTCCATGCCCTTGCTCCAAGGTCACTCAACAAAGGAACTTGACTTTCACTTGCCCTGCAGAACAATCCTGCTCGGGCTACTCACCCCCCCACCCTTACCCTCAAAAAATGGAGGGGTCTTAGCCCACAGCTGTGGTCTGACTGAAGTAGGGGCATTGTTTCCTGCCTCTGGCTTCCCGTGTCCCTTACCTGCTCACCAGTGAGCCTGCCAGACCAAGCACTAGCCATACCAACAAGAATGGAGCTCTCTTTTCTTGCTTGTCTGCAAATCATTTGAAGTTTGGGTAGGAATTTGAAGTCCTCGAAAGCTCACTTACCAGAGAATCTATTCAAGATCCAGCAAAGAGTTAAGTATATTTACATTTCTGTTGCATGGCATTCTTCTCCTACATAGCATGTACATGACACAAGCAAGAAGTCATGGTGGCCCGCTCTGAATCTCTGCAGGGACTGAGTGCTTCCTCTGATCCTCTCTCTGCATTCGGTCATCCTGTCTTCGTTATGTTCATTTCACCTTCACAGCACTCCAGGGAAGTGCTCTCCTGAGTCTCGGTTTACAGAGATAGAAACCAAGGCTCAGAAAGGACAAGGCTGTGGTCGCAGCACACAGATAGAGGCAGCAGCTCAACCCAAACATGCTTTCTTGTCCAGCAGGAGACAGCAGCAGAAATCTGCCCCTCAGCACTCACCCCGGGACTCCCTTCCTCGCTGCCTCGGCTCCCCCAGCTCGCCCTCCTGTACCACCGCCACCCACCCTCATGGACATCAGTTGCCGCAGAGCACGCATTCTCCCCATTCTGTTGTCCATATGGTCATTGAGACTGTTCGAAAGATTTAGGAAAAAAGCTAAAACTATGGGAAAATCAAAAGTAATATAATAATAATAATTAATAACAGCAACAACCATGGCGTGGGGGGAAAAAAGGAGAAGGCGGAGAAGAACTTAAAACTCTCTCAGGGGGGCCAGACCGGTGGCTCAGGCGGTTAAAGCTCCATCCTCTTAACTCCACAGGCTGCCAGTTCAATTCTCACATGGGCCAGTGGGCTCTCAGCCACAAGGTTGCCAGTTCAGTTCCTCAAGTGTCGCAAGGGATGGTGGGCTCCGCTCTCTGCAGCTAAGATAGAACACAGCACCTTGAGCTGAGCTGCCTCCCAGATGGCTCAGTTGGTTGGAGGGCGGACTCTCAACCACAAGGTTGCCGGTTCAATTCCTCAAGTCCCGCAAGGGATGGTGGGCTGTGCCCCCTGCAACTAGAAACGGCAACTGGACCTGGAGCTGAGCTGCGCCCTCCACAGCTAAGACCGAAAGGACGACAACTTGAAGCTGAACAGCACCCTCCACAACTAAGATTGAAAGGACAACTTGACTTGGGGATAAACAGGCCTGGAAGTACACACTGTTCCCCAATAAAGTCCTGTTTCCCTTCGCCAATAAAATATTTTTTAAAAAAAGAGTCTCTCGGGGAATGAGAGCATATAACCAAGACTCCTTGGCACAGCCCTATAAGGAAAATATTATCTTCATTCTCCACATGTGATACCGATATTCCTAAAGGTTAAGCAACTTGCCCCAAGGTCACACAACCATTAAGTTGGCCGAACCAGGTTTTGAACCTATGTTAATGTGGCACCAAGATCTACGTAATTTCCTTTCCACTCTGCCTCTGAAGGGTCCCTGACCTCAGCAGGCTCACAGAGAAGATGGGGAGCAGGCAAATCAATGGGTCATTGCTCCCCAATAGCAGTCATGGTAAATGCAGGGAAACATGGGAGCGGCAAGGAAGCAAGGAAGGCTTCTGGTAAGAGGTGATGCCTGAGCTAAGCCGTGAGGAAGGAGCAGCAGGCATTGAGGGCCTGCAGAAGGGAGAAGGCAAAAGAAACACCCGGGGAGGGAGCACGCTGTCACTTCCAGCCATTACTACAAGCCACTGTCATAGAGGTCTATGCAATCCTTCAACACATGCTGAAGGCAATGGCTCCCTTGAGTGTGACCCATATGACTAGATCAGTAAAACAGCCATCACTTGATATGTTGTCACCTACAAGACTCACTAAGAATTTTGTGGGGGAAAAAATTAATGGAAATGACAGTCATACAGAACATCCACCATTTTAAAGTGCACAATTCAGTGGCATTTAATGGCTTCACAGTGGCCACCACCTCTATCTGGTTCCAAACCATTTCCATCACCCAGAATAACACTCTTTACCCATTAAGCAGGTACTCCCCATCCCTGCCTCTCCCCAGCCCCTGGCAACCATCAACCTGCTTTCTGTCCCTATGGACTTACCTATTCTGAATACTTCAAATAGATGGAATCACACACTACGTGACTTTTGGGCCTGGCTTCTTTTACTTAGCGTCATATTTTCAAGGTTTAATTTGATATTTTATACCTTTTCTAGTTGAGAAGGAGAGAGCAGAGCTCGGACCATGGTCTAAATGACCCAGCATCTCCTGCTCAGGCCTGGGCTCTCTCCCTCCACCCTGCTCTTCCCCTCCGCGTGGCCTCCCCTCCCTCTGGGCCCAGTAGGTGACCAACAGGCCTGGGTGTGACCTTGCTCTGCCCACTGATCTCTGACATGCTACATCCTCTCTGGTCCTCAGGGTTCCCATGACATGACACAACAACGTAAATATACTCAACACTGGACGGCACACTTTAAAATGAAGAGGGTAGATTTGGTTATGTATTTTTTAATCACAATTAAAAAAGCAATACAAGGGAAAACCTAGAACAAAATTAGATGGCTGGATTGATCAATCGATCGCTAAGGGCCTCCCCATTCTACAGACATCTAAGACCAAGAACTCATGACTGAGAGTTGGGAGAGAAAGGCGGGCCAAGGAGACAGGAAAAGGAGCAATTCAGTGAAGAAAAAGAGAAGGGAGAAAGGGAGGACGGGGGAGGGATATGGTGAGAGAGAGAGAGATCGAGAGAAAGAGAGACAGTGGAAGAGAAGGGATGGGGAGGAGAGAGGGGGAGGCAGAGGGAGAAAGAGAGGGAAAAGGAGAGGCAGAGGGAGGAGGAGAGGAGAAGGAGGGGAGAGGGAGGGCTGTACTATAACCCCAGCCAGTCCTTCTCTGTCTTGTGTTTATTTCCTGATTGTCAGCCTGATAGTCATTCTTCACAACTCAGTCCTAGTCTCCACCATGATCTGTGGGTCCTACATACAGTACTGGAGCAAGATGGGAACGACTGGGTTTTCAAATTGATTTGGCTTCTGTGATTTAAGATTTTTTTTCAGTAGAACTGGACCCAGAATCAGGATGAAAGCAATGCGTATTAGATAAGAAGAAACAATGGTCCAATATGACCTTAAAAAATATCGGTCACATCACCTAGGGCTTTCACAACACACAGGGGCCAACCTCAAGGCCCGCCCCTCCCCCCACCCCATTTGCCAAAGGGCTACCAAGACGTATAGAGACCACACAGTCCAGATTTGCTCAGCCTGGTTTCAATATCCAGTTCCCTGTTCCCCAAAGCACCCTCTTTTATCAGAATATGAGCTGCAATTTGGGTCAGGAAGAGAGAGCCCTGTGGATATGAGGCTTGAACCCCAAGGGAAGATCCCAGTTCTTGAAAGACTAATTATACACCAGCAGAAATGGATTTAGGCAGCATTATAAGTAGAAATCCAATAATGTTTTAGAGAACAACGACCGTTGTCCACACACAACCAAAAATAAAATATCAGTTTGATTTATTCTCCTCAGAGGCCCCCCTAGATAGAGGCTGGATGCCAGCGTTGGTGCCTCAAACTCCCAGCTGAAAGGGAGGATGGAGAATAGTGGAATAATGGGGCCATCATTGAGGTAGTGATCTAGGTCAATGCAGCTGCTAGGAGGAGCTTGAGGTGGGGGGAAGAAATCCAGGAGGGCTTCCAGTAAGTGGTAGCAAACAAGCTGAATCACCAAGGGTGATAGGCAGGTGGATGGCCCAGCAGGAGTGAGAAGACAAAAGACTCCAGAAATTATAACAGTGGTTGTACCTGGGTAGCAATGTATTATTGGCAACTCCTCCTCCTCTTTAGCCCCTCTATTTTCCGTTGTTTCTTTAAAGAGTATATGTCACTTTTTAATAAAAAGTTTTTGAAGAATGGAAAGGTAACCATTTCAAAGAACGTGGAGAGTTTCCATGAGAATATGGTCCAGCGTCTGTGTCATGATCATGGGAATGGGGAGCCTTTCTCTCTTGCACCCCCTCCAGCAGCCTCTTTCCATAGCTGGTATATTAGGTCCTGGGGCTGCCACAACCAGGGACCACGGCTGGGGGCTTAGATAACAGACATCACCTTTATCTCCTTACAGTTCTGCAGACTGGAAGTCCGAGATTAAGGTGTCAGCAGAATTGTTTCTCCTTAGACCTCTCCTGGCTTATAGATGGCTGTCATCTCCCTGTGCCCTCACGTGGTCTTCTCCCTGTGCGTGTCTGTGTCCCAATTTCCTCGTCTTTTAAGGACACTGGTCAGATTGGACCAGGGCCCACCCTAGTGACTGCATGTTAATTACCTTGGTAAAGACCCTATCTCCAAATACAGTCAATTCGGAGGTCCTGGGGGTTAGGACATCAGTAGATGAATTTAGGGGGACATAATTCAGCCCATAACACTGGGATACACATAAATGGTTCTAGATGAGTCTTTCGTTTTCGCCCTTTGCTATGAGAGAATTCAGAACATTAGTACTTACCTGATTTAGGTGCAAAGAAGCTGGGTGCTAGAGAGGATGCCTGTGGATGGTCAGAGCTCCTCAGCCCACCTGCGGGGGCCTGCCAGGCATGGGGCATCCCAGGAACACACGCGCTGGGAGTCCCAAAACAACACATGGAAACTTATCACCTGTCCCCTATGGGAACACGTGCTCACACACACATATGCACACCACACCATACACACCACACACACATACACATGCACGTAGACACACACTTTTTTCAATGACCATTCTAACTCTTGTTATGGGATGTGGGTCAGTATGAGGGAGACGCGGATTGAGGAAGAGATGATACTGTGAGAAGGGCTGTTGCTTTTATCTTCTAGGATTGTCGTATCATGCTCAGCGGGGCTCAAGACGTAATGTCCTCTGCAGGCATCTGGGAGACTAGCGAGTTCTTAAAGACGGCAGACCAGCCTCTCTCTGCTCCTCCATGCACCTCACCCAGCACAACCCAAGAAGGGAGAATCCAGAGACCACCGAGACCAATTTCTACCAGGGCTTCTCATTTCCACAGGCACGAGCTGGGGATGCCCCGCTCCCCTTGACAACACCAGCCCACACAGGGACCAAAAGCTCCCCTGGTTTCCTCTGAGCACCACTGAGCCGCAATGGGGTTTTCAAGGGAAGGACACAATCCCAGGTGGCCAAGAGCCATAATCACCTCGATTTATACAGCCCCAACCCCAGCTTCACCTGGGACCAGCCTGGGTCTGAGACCCACGCTCAGCCACTTCCATGCTTCACGTTCTCCAATTGCCCCTTCTTTCTCTTATCTGTAGCCCCGGACTTCCCCAGCAAGGACACTGAGGCCTAGTCTTGGAGACCTTCCTGACCTTCCTAGGAAAGCCACGGGTGGTCAGGGGCTGGCAATCCCTGCTTCTCTACCTTTCTATCCATAAACCACTCTGGGGTCCTCTCATCCAGTGGCAGGATGGGATCAAGGGTAAATGCCTCACAACAACCCCCACCCTGACGATCATTTGTGTAGGATTTTGCATAAACCTCTGACTCAGATGTGATCTCATTTAGTATTCACCACAGCTCCATTTTACAGATGAAGAAGATGAGGCCCAGAGAGGTGGAGCAACCAGCTCAAGGTCACACAGCAGGTAAGCGGCAGAGCCAGGATAGGAACCCAAGGCTGTCCTTACCACCCTCAGAATCCTCTACCCGTTGGCCTGTCAGTGGTGAAACTGGGCTTAAATATGGGTGAGGAGTGGGAGAGGAACCCAGGCCACAGCCTTGAGATCTGGGTCTCAGGAATGGGACTGGGATTCCTCTGAGTTGATACACATCATCTCCCCGGGCTGACTTCATGAATATCATTAGATCTTGCAGCATCACCCAGACCACCAGGGCCCTGGATGTGACGAAGTCTGTATCTTGTTCCCGGCCACAGCAGGTGGAAATAGTGTGAACTAATGAAATATCACCAGCAAAGCTAACAGCTGAATGCTCATCTCCTGGCAGACGGCAGCTAAGAGACTGCTGACCCACACACACTGGCCTCCTCCCCTCCGCCAGCTGGGAGGCCAGCATGGCCTTTGGGGAGGGCACTGGACAGGGGTGGAAGGCACACAGACCAGGCTCTGGCCTCTGCATGCTGTGTGACCTGGGGCAAGTAACTGCACTTCTCTGAACCTCAGGTTTTCTCATGTGTAAAAAGAGGATAATGAGATCCACTTCCGTAACATGTATGTGGAAGTGTCCAGCTCAAGTCCCGGCACAGTACTGCGACCCAGGGGTTAAGAGAGGTGGGGTCACCGTGGGAATGTCACAGCATGTATCCACCCAGCAGCCTCATTGCTGCTCAGAGTTAAAAGCCTGAAGCTATGGGGAAATTCTACTGGGCACTGCTGCTGCCTTTCAGCACAGGCCCAGGGGCTGGGAGTAGCTGCCTATGAGGCCCCACGGGTTAGAGATCTCAAGTGCAAAAAGGCCACTTTGGGCCCCAGGGTGAATCATTCTTTGAAAGTTCACTGCATACTGTCATCACACTCCCCAAGAACTTAGGGCATACGCCTCTGCAGCGCCTGGCACGCCTGGGTGCCTCCCAGGGACTCACTCAATGAACAGTTCACAGGCTTACAGTCCTCCCCATGCGGTTCCAGTGCTGTGGACATTCCGCCCTGCCCAAGCTTGAAGGTAGCTTGTGGCCCAGGCTTGTGTAACACATGAAATTGACAGTGACTGGTTCCTGGACGGTGTATGACCAAACCGAGCTAATCACAGCCAATGGAGGAAGGGCTTTGGAGTCAGAGAGACTTGGGTTTAAGTCCTACTTCTGCTCTGTGACCTTAGGCAAGTTGCCTAACCTCTCTGAGCCTCATTCGCTCATTCGTAAAATGGGGAAGGCAATGCCTACCTTGTAAGGAGGTACAGGACAAAAACATAA
Source organism: Rhinolophus hipposideros (assembly GCF_964194185.1). NCBI lineage: Eukaryota > Metazoa > Chordata > Mammalia > Chiroptera > Rhinolophidae > Rhinolophus > Rhinolophus hipposideros. The sequence goes on from NC_138055.1 coordinate 9,847,725, forward strand.
TGCGGCGTACTCCACACTGGCACATTGCTCAGCAGTGTGATTATTTTCCCAGGCCCTGGCCAGGGATCTTCCCCAAGGGTTGGTCCTCAAGACTCTGCCGCACTCTGTCCTCCCTGAGCTCAACCACGCCCCTGACCTCCCTGATGACCACCAAAGCTCTGTGCAGGCCCATCCTCTCTCCAGAGTTCAGGCCTCCTGGGCATCTCCACCAGAATGTCCTCCAGGCACCGCAAACCCAGCACAATGTCCTGGCTTGTCCACTACTCTCTGTGTGACTTGGGTCTGTTACCTTGGCCTTGATCTCTATACTATCACATGAGCAGGTTGCAGTTGACAACAGAGGCTCTCCGGGCCCTGATATCCTAGGATTCTCCACTCCGCCATGTGCTCTCCCCAGCTTGTCTCCACCCCCTCCCCAGACTTGCCACCTTCAAAAAACAGCACCTCCATTCTCCAACGGATCCCAGCTTAAAACCTTAGAGCCAACTTGGATTTCTCCATCTTGTTCATCACAGCCCCCAAGTCTGGGAGCGTGTCCCTCGGAAATGCTACCCGGTCCCGACACTCCCTCCTGGGGCCAGCACCCTAGTCCAGACCCCCTGCCCCTCCAGGCTCCAGCACTGGCCTCCCCATCCAGGCCAGCCTCTGCTCTGTCCATCGTGGGGCCCGTGCTCTGGCGCAGCTCCTGCCCCAACGGCCTTTGCCTGAAGGCTGGGCCTCCTCCTGTCACCGTCAAGAACAGGATTTCAACAATGTCAGCACCCTGGACACTCTTTCTCAGGTTTGGGGATGAAAACAAGAACCGTTCATGGTATTCAGACTAGATAACAAAGATTTGTCAAATTCAGCCGTTCATTCCTGTTTTTCAAAACACACCCCTTGGATAGCCACGTCCAATCCAAGACAAACCACAGCATGAAAGCTCTGGGCCTTTGCTTCACAAAGGTGCACTTGCATGTAACTTCTTACATATAATTTCAGGGTGTTCATAGCCCCCCGCACCCATCTAGAGAGCAAAGTTTGTTCTCAATTGAGCTCATTTTACAGATGGGGAGACTGAGATGCAAAGAGAGGAAGGGATTCATCCGAGAACATGCAGATCCTGACTTTCTGCCAGGCGCGCAATCATCTTACGAAAGTGCTGGGTCCTCTCCCACGCCAGGCCCACAGCTTTGAGGAGTAAATCATGTAACTCCTAACATCTTTGCGCTCTATTTCCTCACCCTCACGAGACGGACTAGGTCTGCCCTGCGAGGCTGTAGTGAGCTGATGTGAGTGCAGGAACCCAGCCCGGCCCCGTGCATGGAAGACAAGTCCTGTTCTGTTCCTTTGCTCGCCTTTCTCTTCCTTTCTTGATAGGATTTGGGAGCACAGAAACATTGCTGCCATCTAAAGTGGTCGTGGAAGTCTTCGTGGAAGAGGAGAGCCTGGCCTGAGCCTCCATTTTGGGTGCTAAAGAGAGGCAGGGGCCAAGGTTATTAATAGGCCTAGCTAGATGGGCCCAGGGAGGCTGAATGTGATACAGATACCCAGCACCACAGTTGAGGAGTACCTGACACCGGAAGGGGAGGGGGCCAAGGGCTGTGGGGAGCGCCGCCTCCCAAAATAGCCAGAGCAGAAGCCTATATAGGCGGCCATCCCACCACAGGCTCACTTCCCAACAGGACCTCCCAGCAGCCCAGCATTTCACGGCAGGTTCCAGCCCTCCACCCCTACCTGAGGTGAGTGGCAGCTACTGAGGTTGGAGGAAGATGGAGGGATACAGTGGGGAGGAGGCCAGCTGGAAGGGACAGCCACATCTCCCCTTTCCCCAGTGACACAAGGGCTGGGGTGAAGGCTGCCGGAAGGTAGGCAGCTGTGGAGTGCAGGCCCGAGAGTACGACATCCTGGGATCTCCGTCCTCACTCCTGGCTGGGCCTCAGGTTCCCCACCTGTAGGAGGAAAGGGTGGAGCCAGACATCTGTGGACTCCAGCGATGCCATCAGAGGAGGCAGGGAGAAGGGGTGTGGACGGCTGACCTAATGACACGCTGATGCCGTGGTGTGTGTCGAGCCGCCGGGAGGCTTTGCAGCAGGAGACATGGAGAAGGATGGGCCTCTGTGGAGCCCCTGACGCAGGGGTCAGTGCTTGGGGGCTCTCAAGGAGCCGTTCTGCGGCTCAGCCATGGGGCTGGGTCCGGAGCACTGGGGAGGAGGCCCACGGAGGGGGTCACTGAACTCCAAGTTCGCGGCCCTGGGGGCGGCCCCTCTGGGCCACTGCCTCCCTGCATGTCCTTAGAGCCTTCACTGACTCGCTCTGGCCTCAGTTTCCCCACCAGTACAGCTGGGGAAACAGATTTTCCAACAAAAGTCTCGGGAGTGAACTGAACCTGGGGCTTGATAGATAGCACAGAAGCCCAGTATGTCCAAGTTAACAGCCAGGCTGGGGTGGGGCAGCAGGGGCTGCTGAGGGCTCCAGGTCAGGAACTGCAGCCTCGGCTGGTGGGCTATTGCCTGAAGGAGCTGACTCACAAGGAGGGGGCAGCCAGAGCCAGCAGTGTCCTAAGGTTTCCAGGAAGGGCAGCCATCCAGGGCGGAGCAGAGGGAGACAGTGTTGACAGTGTGAGGGCACTTGAGGTACGGGGCAGCTAGATAGCTCTACCCGGCACCCCATCCCCAAAGGCCAGGGTTCTTAGCCCCTGCCAGTTGCCCACACTTTAAATTGGAGTCTCAAGATCCCAACTTAGGAACCAACACCATGAACACAAGAGAGGGAGACAGAACCCTAGAGATGGGGAAGGTCACAAGCCAAGATGACAGCGGACTTCATGCAACCGCAGATCAAGACCCCAGGCCTCCTGACTCCCTGTCCAGTGCTCCCCACATGCTAGAGGCAGCTGGTTGCCGTGTGAATCCTTGGGAGACCGTGGGAAAGAATGCAACTGGTTTCTGGCTGCATAAAGATTAGGAAGTGTCACATTTCCCAGAGATGACGGTCAGGCCATCAAACCTGCTTAGGTTGTCTGGAAACTATGGTCTAAAGGGGCCACCCTCTCCCCAAACCTGGGCCTTCTGGTCTCCAGGAGGGTGCAGAGAGATTTCAAGTAGCCTCTCCCACTACCTTCCCCCAAAAGTTTTGTGGGGACCGGAGGAGTCTGGACCGCACTATATTCCACGGCTCAGGAGACCAGGAAAGCAAGTCGCTATGGGGATCTGAGAAGGGTTCTTTGAAAAGTCAGACGAGGGAAAAAAAAAAAAAAGGTTTCAGTAGCGCACCCTGAGCAGATGTGGGACGGGGCACCCGCGGAGAGCCCGCGGAGAGCCCGCCTACCTGTGCCACCCCCTCCCAGCGTCCAGTGGGTCAGGTTTCCAGACCTCAGCGCTCAGATTTTGCAGCATAAATTTGCAACCAGGACAGACAGGAGCGGAGGCTGAGGTAGGAGCAGAGAGAGAATGGGAGCAGGGCCACGGGGCCCAGAGGGCGTAGGTCTGGCCCCTGCCTCCCATATTCTCCGCGAAGCGGCGGGACACCCTCCGAGAAGCACCGACCCGAGACCCTGCGTTGCACCACCAGGCCGGCGCCTCCTGCGTGCCCTTGAGGGCCAGCGAACCCTCCAGACCCGGCTGGTGACACCGGCGCCCCATAAATTCCAGAGGTCCCCCACACTTGCCCCGGCGCCCCGGTCGTAGCCCCTGGGATGGGCAGGACCCCCGGCGGGGGCGGGGGCGGCCGCGGGACGGGCGAGCGGCGGGACGGAGCTGCTCTGGCTGCGCGCCCGGCCCCGCGCCCCCTGGCTCCGCGCCAGGCCCGCCCGCGTGCGCCCGGCGCGCAGCACTGCAGCGCCGGTCATATGAGCAGAAATGATGAGAAAAGCACTTTTTAATCTTTTCGCACTTGCTCTGCCCGCTCAAACAGTTGCAGGATGTCGATAACAGACTTGCTCAGCGTTGAGGACATCAAGAAGGCAGTGGGGGCCTTTGCCGGTGAGCAGCGCGCTCCCCTCCCCAGCCCTCTCCCCTCACCCACCACCCCGGCCCCAGCGCCCCGGCGGCCGGCAGTCCGCCCCGGCGCCCCCCTGTCCATGCCTGTCGTCGGGTGCCCGCGGGCCGGGGAGGGGGTGTCCTCAGCATTTTCCCAAACTCCATCCAGGAGGGACGTGGAACGGGTGGGGAGGCCGGGCGCCCTGAAACCGACATCGCGGGCGCCAAATGCTGGGTGGCCAGGTGGCCGAGCTGGGAGCACTGGGGTCCTGGACCCAGGGTGATGACCTTCGGGTCCTCGTGGGCGCTCGGGGCTTCCCCTTCCAGGCATGTGGAAGGGGCTACAGGCATGCACGCCTTGTCTCCGACCCCTTTCCTCGACCCCCACTCTGGACAGGGCTCTTCTCGTCCATTGGTGGCTGGGGCTGGCCCCACCACTGTCCCAAGCCCCACTCCGGGGTTCAGAGCCCCCGTCCAAGGAGCCCGCGAGCCAGGTGACCTTCCCGCTCCTGGCCCCACCCTGCCGGGCCATCCTCAGAGCTTGCAACTTCCAGCCCCCTGAGCTGCCCGGGGAGGGAAGCAGGCTCTCACCTCCGTGAGCTGCCCTGGACTCCAGCACTTAGCTGCCTTCCTTCCCCCGCCCTCCCATTACCAGGATGGGGCAAACTGGGGCTGGGAGAGGGTCAGAAACTTGCCAACAGCCACCTAGTAGGCAGAAGGGAGATTAGAACTGCGGTCCCATCCAGGCCTTGGTCCCCCACCCTAGTGTCAGAGGTGGAGCAACTTCCCTTCCCTCCTGCCTGGGGTGAGCGGAGGAGAACATGACTCGCAACAGGACCCCCCCCACACACACACACATGTTACTTGGCCTAACATGGTACCCTTTCCTGGATGTTCTTAGAAAGATGCTCAAGACATAGAAAATTGGGAGGGGGTCCCATTTCCTTTCTGCTTGGTGCCTCTTCCCCTGGGCATGAAGAAGCTGGGAAAAGCCACCCTCCCAGGGCCCTGTGATAACCCACCCACTTCTCCTTGACCCACCTTGCTCCCTCTGAATTCCTGGCGAGCTTTCTAACACCCCCCAAGTCCCACTGGAATGGATTTCTGCAGCAAAGCCAGGACTCCTGGGTCCTCCCGGTCTTTCTCTCACTATGTGACCTTGAGAGAAATTTGTCCTTTTTGTGTTAATTTTCCGGCAACACCATTGGTGACCAAAGAAAAGGTGGCTCCTGCCCTCACTCCTGATCCCACTCCCCCACCCCCAAAACACACACCATTTTCACACCCCCTCCAATTCCCCTGCCCACTTCCACTCAGACGCCACACAAAAGGCTTCCGGAAAACCAGGAACCCTCTGCCTTCCAAGGCTACCCCCACCATCAGCAAAGGGTACAGTGAAGGGTGGGGGCTTGGGAGCCAGTGAAATGTGGGGACCTCTTCCACCTCTAGCGACGGGGTGACCTTGGACAAAGCCCCCGCTCGTGTCCTGGCTGGCATCCCTCAGCCCTCTAATGGAGGCCCATCCCCTCGTCCCCCAGGACTGGCACAGAGGAGTCCATCAATAAATGCTGTGACACACCCCATTCTCCCCCCTTTGCTGCTGCCCCTTCTTTGTCCTCATTTTAACCCACACTTCTCCACCCCCACCCCCACAGCTGCCGATTCCTTCGACCACAGAAAGTTCTTCCAAATGGTCGGCCTGAAGAAAAAGAGCCCGGATGATGTGAAGAAGGTGTTCCACATCCTGGATAAGGACAAGAGTGGCTTCATTGAGGAGGATGAGCTGGGGTAAACTGAGGGCTGCGGGGGCTGCCCAGCCTGAGGCTCGGGGAGAGGGAGTAGGGACTGGGACTCCTGCTTCTACGTTCCCATCAGATCTGCCCTTCTCTCTGCATCCTTCACAGAAAACAACCCTGCCCGACCACTGTCGCTTCCGGAAGAATAAAATCCTCAGCAGAAAGTGTAACTAACTAGGTTAAACTGTCGCCACTTAATATTGCTAATGGAATGATGCTACTTAATAATTTAATACAACTGAAGAGGCCGTTTTTCTCTGCCTACCACCACAGGCTACACAGAGAGAACTAGCTCGAGGATTGCATTGATTTTGCATTTGTCTAAAAGGCACCTTCCGCCACCCCACAGACCCCCACTTTTCTGTACCAGTGTCGCTAGAGCAGTTTCTGGGCAAATCAGGGTTGCAGGATGAGCTTTGGGGCTTCGGGAGTCAGGGGAGCAAAGCAAAGCTCCTTTGCTGATGCAGTTTTGCATTTCCCGGCTGTGCCTTATATCACTCTGGACAAGGCTGCCTCGAATTTTGTCAGAAAGAGAAAGAGGAGGGTGTGGAGTGGAGCCTTTCAAGTAGGGACTTCCCCATCCATCCAGCCTCACCCCAAACCATCCCACAAGGATACCCTTTGTCTAGAAACTTCTACCCACCCACAACTTCTATGCCCAATGCATGTGCGCATGCACACACACACACACACACACGCGCGCGCGCTGGCTTCTCCCTGTCCTCCAGGTATCACTTTTTCCAGGAAGCCTCCCCCGACACTTCTCACCCCAGGTGGGATGGATGTGCCCTTTCAGTAGCTGTCTCTGCTGCCTCTTCATTGCATCCATCACACTGCACGGTCCCTGTCAGAGTACTTGACCCTCCTCATTTCTGCAGGCAGTTTCCTAGGACCATCTCTGTGCCCCCAGTTTCCAGGATGGCCCAGCACACGGAAGACACTTTTGTGTTGGTTGTGTTGGCTGAATAAATAAACAAGTGCAGGGGCCCTGCCTGAAGTGAGGTCAACCCTTCACTGAGGACAGCCTGTCCTTCCCACACACCCACCCACAAAGGCACAGCCACAGCCCGGGCTGCCTGGCCCCTCTGCCCGCGTCCCCAGCACAGATGCCAGCCCACCATCCATCCTGTGTTCCTGCAAGGTGACGAGACCTGACTCCCTCCTTGGCTTTTCTTCCCAGATCCATCCTTAAGGGCTTCTCAGCAGATGCCAGAGACCTGTCTGCTAAAGAAACCAAGACGCTGCTGGCCGCTGGAGACAAGGATGGAGACGGCAAGATTGGGGTCGATGGTGAGTAGCCATGACCTGGGGCCTGGGCACATGGTGGGTCTTGGGATGTCTGGATGCTAAAAGCTCAGCGCTATGTCTGCCACGTGAAAAGGAGAGGAGGGGTCCCGCACTCCCCACGATCAGAAGAGAAAAGGCAATCGGTTAGGTCTGAGGGGCTCTGTTGTGTGAGCCAGGCAAAGAAAATCTGGTATATTTTTTTCTAAATTTGAACAACCCCAAAGGAACACATTCTTTTTTTTCTCCTACCTTGTGGAGAATTCAGGAGAGTGTGGGATTTTCCCTCAACTTTGCCTGCACTTTTGCTGGGTTCTGATCCCAGCTCTTCCCAAACGGCTGTGTGACCTTGGGTACTCTCTCTCTTCCTCTGGGCCTTAGTCTCCAATCTGTAACCCAAGGAGATGAGGCCAACTGATCCCCCAGGACCTTGCCGGCTCTCACGTTCTCAGATTCCAGGGATGGAAATTCCTTATCTCCTATCCTCCTCAACATCTTGTCCGGGTGTCTTGTAACGTCAAGTCTCAGAACCTGTTTTGGCTTCACCTAAGTCCAAGGTTCCAGCATTGTAGGAGAGCCAGGAAAAATAGCCAGCCAGGGATCGGCTGGGAATTAGGAAACGGAATAGCTTGCCTTTCAAGCTTTGTTTTCAGAACAGGTGAGGGGCTGGTGGTCCAACATCTCCCATCCTTCTCTATTCAGATCTAACCTGTATTCACAGAGTACATCCCATCATCATTCTCTTTCTTAGCATCACAATATCCTTAAGAGTTATCTCCATTTTGCTGGTGGCTAACTGAGGTTGAAGATGCTTAACCTGGTCAAAGAGCTAGGACAGGAATTTCTGGTGAAGCAGGAATTTTGAACCAGGTCTGAATAACGCTTTCCAACATGCTCTGCTGCACCTGCTTCTGGGCCATCCTTTCTGCCGGGCTAAGAGAAAACTGCATGGAGGTGTTGGCCTCTAGATTCAGGTTGTCTGGGGTCAAATCCCAGCCCTGCCACTTTCTAGCTGTGTGACTTTGGGCAATTCAGGTACCTAACTTCTTTAGGCCTTCAATTTTCTCATCTCTGAACTGAGGATAATTCTCATCTCTAGGATTGTCGTGGGGATCAGATGTGTTCATGTGTAAAGTGTTTAGAATAGTCTCTGGCACAGAGCAAGTGCTATTACGTGTCTGTTAATTGCAGTCATCCTTTTTGCACCCAGCGTTGAGCCCATAGCTGCCCCCATGCTCTGCTTCCTCTGTCCTTCGCCAGCTGTGACCTTGACCAGACTTCCGATCCCATACCAGACAAATGGGATACGCAGTTTTGTCCTAAGACTTCCTTGGGCTTGTTGTGAAAATTAAGTGGCCATAGACAGAAAATTGCTTTAGGAAAGGTACAGGATTCTGAACGTGGGCATAGTTTATTAAAGTTTTATGCCAGAAACAAGAACAGAGAACCTCTGTCAAGGTCAGAGACAGCAAGTTGCCTGGCCTTGTGATGCCAGCTGCCCTGTTTGTGGCTGGGGAGGAGGGAGGTAGTTTTAAAGGAGCCAGAACAGAGGGTGCTGGAGAGAAACTGGTGGCTGGTCTTGGTGACTCTGGTGAGTGGCACACTCCCTACACACCCATCCTCACCAAACCACTTATCAGGTAGCTCTACCCGATCCCAGATTCCCACCGTGAGCCCATCCCAGGCCTGCAGACCTGCCTCCCATTTTTATGTGTAGCCAATACGCCACCGCCCAGAAGCCCGAGGCAGGGTCTTCATGACTAGCTGCTCAGCAACCACCTAAATGATGAAGAAAGGCCAGATTCTGGCCTGCTTGCCTCCCTCGCTCCCTCCTTGCTGAACTCAGATCCCAAAGAGCTCACTAAACTCTTCCAAAAGACATTTACGGAGAGGCAACCCTGTGCCAGGCAATGGGGGAAGGAAAGTCGAATTAGGCCCAACCCCCAGAGACACCATTTCCTGGCTGGGTGCCCTTGAGCCCCCGTTTCTTCACCTGTAAATTGGGCACCATCATACATACCTCACTGGGATTGTGTGAGGAGTCCCTGACAGGACTTAAGGGAGCGCTGAGCGCACAGCCAGGGCGTATAGTAAGTGCCCAGCAAACAGCAGTGAGACGCTATTTCTCATCTACCTGCATGTTGCTTGCAGTCCTATGTACACGTAACACAAAGCAACAGCGATACAGGCAGAGGCCGGGAGGCACAGAGGAGCTCTGCGGAGAGGGCACGACAGCAGGCGATCATGCAGGTCTGGAGGCTGTGGGCGCAATGCCTCCGGCTGGGAGGGCAGTGGAAGGAAGGCCAGGCAAGGCGCTGGTATCCGCAAAGGCACTAAGGCTGGGCATGTTTAGAAAGGGGCGAGATGACTGATTTGCCCAGAGGAAGAGGGGACAGAGAAATATTACCAGGGCGTGTAATGTGTGCCCAGCCTAGTGCTGGTTCTACACAAATGTCACATTTGACCTTGAGACGACTGAGGACATAGGTGTCGATGCAGAAACAGCAGCTCCAGTGCCCGAGGTGACAGTGAATTCAAACCCAGGTCTGTCTGCCAGGACACAATTGGGGTGGGAGGGCAAGATCACTTGCGGTGCTGGGGCCCCACACTTCATGCTTCTGATGTGAAAAGATGCAGACACCTCCCCCGAGCCACTTCTGCCCCAAACACAGTACATTTTCTGGAGGGTGATGGGAGGGATGGGGTGATGTTGCCCAACAGGCAGATGGGAGGCAGAGCCCCAGGGGATTCTAGTTCTGCTTTGCTGCCTGCTCCCTTTAAAGATTGAACAGTATAAGCCCAGCTTCCCAGCTGGAGGCTGCTTTCAACGCATGGTGGGGCCTGGGGCATGTCGCAGAAGCCCTGTGACCATGCCTGCTCTTTAAAGTCAGGAGTCACATCTCTAGCCAGCCACGGGGGTCCCTTCCAGAGCTGGGACTCCACGGATGCCCCAGGGAATAAACCTCTAGGAGAGGCCCAGCTCGGCAGTTAGGCTCGGCTGTGTGACCTTGAATAACGATATCAATAACATCTAACATTGAAACTTCCTAGCTATGTGAGATGGATACTGTTACTATCCCCATTTGATAGATGAGGACACTGAGGCTCAGAGAGGCTAATGGTTTGCCTACAGGTCCACACCTCAGAGGAGACAAGGTCAAGATTGGAGTACAAGTCTGTTTAGATCCAAAACACATGCCTGTGCTCCTCGCTTCATTCATTCACTCAGTTTAGTGACCTCCCACCATAAGATGATTTATTTATTGACTTATTGCTTGTTTCTATCTCCCCCACTGGGATGTCAGTTCCACAAGAGCAGGAACTTTGTTTTGTTCAGTGCTGACCCCAGCACCTAGAATAAGACCTGGCACATGGTAGGGGCACAAGAAAAGTTTGTTGAATGAATGAATGAATGAATGAATGAATGAATGAACGAACGAACGAATGAACGAACAAACGAACGAACAAATGTGTCTAGCTCTGGGGATGGAATGATGAGGGAGTGTGGGGTGGAGGGAAGGAAGAGGTCTGCCAGCTAAGATTGGAGATGTATGTGGGCTGGGGGGCTTGCATGTAGCAGGCGCTGGGGATTCTAGAAGCAGGGACTACCTCCATCTCCAGCTCTGTTTGCCCTTCTGAAGGTGAGTGACATTGACCAAGTTCTTGAGGACCCCAGACTGAAGGGAGGGGAGAGAAAGACAAAGTTCTAATAATAACCCTTTGCATTCGCATCTCTAGGGCAACTGCTTCCAGGAAGCTCAGACTTTTATAGATGTGGTCGATTGATTCTCAAAGGCCACCCAAGTGCAGAGCTAGTAAAGGGGGGTTTTAAGGCAGAAAAAGAGAAGCTGGACATAGGTGGAAGTTGCCCAAAAGGTCAGTTGGGCACAAATAGGTGAGACTGAGTGGCATATTCCTTCCACGCACTCGCCCTTTGCAATGGTGGGTCCTGAGTGAGAATCACCTGGAGGGCTTTTCACAACAAGATGGCCATGCCCCATTCCCCAGTTTCTGATTGCTGGGTGGGGTGGGGACCAAGCTCCCAAATGGTGCTGATAATCCAAGGACCACACTTGGAGAACCATTGCAGTACAATAATCTTATAAAGCAAGTACCATCATTCTTCCCATTTTACAAATGAGGAAACTGAGGCACTGAGAGGTTAAGCAACATGCCCAGGGCCACTCAGTAGCAGAGCGGGGATTGGGGCTCAGAGGTCCAGCCAGGACCTTCTGCCACCCTGCCTCTCACACGGGCATGTGTCCCCAGCCCGGGCTCTCCACACCCGGTGTCTGCCCACATTGAATGTGCAGGCGGAAAGGAATAGCGATTACCATCCCTGGGGCACTTCCTGTGTGTTGGGGCCTGCACCCTGGCCTTCCTTCTTTTAGCTCATTCAGTCCACACAACAGCTTCTCAAGATACACCATCACTGCACAGACAAGGAAACTGAGGCTCAGGAAAGTGGGGCAACTTGCCCAGGACCACACAGCTATTCAGCATGGGGGCCTTCTGCAAACCTTGACACCTTGATTCCCCATATCTCACTCCTCCCCACTAGGCTGCAGACGAGGTATGCGTGCCCCATACAAGCACGCAGGCAATCCTGGTTCCATCTTCCCTGAAACCCGATCCCGTTTCCTGTGCTTCACGCCTATTTAACTCAAGAGCTTATGGTGTGCTTTTTGCTTCTGTTGCTAAAAAAATTTAGTCATAATGATTGCCTGACCTTTGCAGTCGGCTCCACTCACGTGCCTCAAGACATTTTTGTCTCTTCTGCTTTCTTCTGGCAAAACCTGTTCTCTTTTATCCTTATGTAGCCTATGGAACAACATGGGAGGTGGGAGAGGGGAGGAAACCTTGGGGCTGAAACACCGGAAGTCCGGTAGAAACAATCGTGGCATCAGCATGCGTGCTACCGCGCGGGACTGGCCAAACTTTCCTCTCTCTGGGCATCCATTTCCTCACCCCAAAGCGGGGCTAAAAATACCCACCTCAAAGGCTTGTTGCTTGAATTAAGTGAGTGCTCTGGAAATGATTCCTTTCCTCTTATTTTATGTCAGTGCTTTCTTTTGGAAGCCACCCCGAAACCCTTTGGAAGTAGTGGAATACCAGTCCTCAGAGATGAAATTGAGTCTCAGATGGGAGGGAAGTGAGAAGGATGGAAGGAGTCTTGCCAGCCTCCCTGTAATGCTAGCCCGCCAGCCCCTATGAGATTGGATTTCCAAGGCAGGCCGGATGTGCTTATCAGGGCCAGCCCGCAGTCCTGATGGCAGGGCCCTACGGTGTAGTGTTTTGTCCCATCTTACTGCATCCTCCACCAGCCTGATAAGGTCTGGGGGACAGAGTCTGTGTTCAATACTGAGATGTGGAAACCAAGGTCCAGTAGACAGGAAGTGCCAAAGTCACAAAGCAAATCCTTGGTCTAATGGAACCGGTCTCCTGACTCTGCCACTCCCTCCACAGGCTGAGCTGAGACATTCAAGTTATCAACGGTTTCAGTGCTTAGTAAGATGCGGCTTTACTTCCCACGTGGAACTCCCTAACCCTGGCCTTAGGCTGCACTAGGTAAGATTTAGCAGAGGGAGAGAAAGCAGCACTCCTTATATAACTGCCCTCCTGTAAACAGGGCAGCGAGAAGACACTCCCTCTCCATTGATTCCTCTCCTGCCTCTGGGTTGTAGCTTGAGTCAGAATCCAGGGCAACTTCTACTCCAACCTCTGAGGAGACACACCCTGGCCTGAGTCAGGCCTGAGTTAGAATCTTCCTGGCCGAGTGACTCTCAGCCTTAGTTTCCCTGTAACTAAAATGGGGATGAGAGAGCCAGAGAGGATGAAACGGGACGACACACAAGGCAGTGCCTGGGACAGCCTGAGCCCCCAGAACTGTTTACGCAGGCTCCTTGAGGCCACCTGGCATGCCCCCGGATGACCCTGCCTCCCCGTTCTCAGGGTTCAGAAAGTGATCTCTGTTTGCAATAGCAACTTATAAGAAACCCAGCCCAGGAGCTATTTAGAGGCGAGGTGATAACAGGAGGTCGGTGCCTTCATCCTGGTCATCACGACAGAGGGAAGGAAAGAGCCTTCCAGGCGCTGACTCAATGTCCGTCTCAGTTTCACTGCGGGCTATCAGCGTGTGCTGGTCTCACCTGTCAATGGCTTCTAAATTTGTCCAATCCCCACAGCACCCAGGACTGGGACAGACCTAATTAGGCTAATTTCAGTTTCCTAAGGGAAAGAACTGAGTCCTCCCATCCTCTGACCCTGTATCTGCAGCTCCCCAGCCCCCACCCCTACCTCTCTTTCTGATTGGATGATGAAGAAACCAGTAAGCTGGCCCCAGAGGCTTTGGGTGAGGCTTCTACTGCAAACAGAGGGCTGTACTTGCATTCTAATAGGATGGAGGACTCTGGATCCCTCCAAAGGCACATTCCCTCGCTGCCTCTCTCCAATAAGACTGATTTCACTTCATTCCCTCTGTGTGCCAGGCGCCACTGTAAACGGCACCTCTCATCCATTGTCTCCTGTAGCCCTCACCATAACCTGATGAGACTCAATATCCCCATTTTACAGATGTGGAAACTGAGTGTCAAAGACTGAGTTTCCATGGATGCTGGAGGTGGGATCCTAACTCGGATGGGATAGGCAGTGTCAGAAACTTCTACCAGGTCAGCTGCTTGATCCTTAGGCTTCTCGTGCCCTCTGTCTGTTTACATTTTCCTGGTCTTAGTTTCACAATTTGTGTGGCTATTACTTCAGAGCTCCAACCTATGGCAGTTGTGCTGAGATCCTAGGGAGGTTGGACTAACATGTATAGACCACCTACTATGTGCCAGGCCCTTTCTGTGTTTGCTCATCTCGTCTTCCCAATAGCCATGCAAGTAGGCATGATCATACCCACTCTACAAATGAGAAAACTGAGGCTTGGAGAGGAAAGTAGTGATCTAAGGCCACCCAACCAGGAAATGATGGAACAAGATTCAGCTCCAGGGTTGCGAGAAGGTTGTATGCAGGTACTAGGTGGGGACAGGAAGTGGTGGGGGACAACAATAATGCCAAGAAACAGAAGCTACAGTGCCATTGGTGGAGACCTTGCTCCGTGACAGGCAGTAACCAGGCATTTCATAGGCTTAGAGCTGTAGAAGCATCTTGATAACAATAGCTACCAATGGCTGAGTGCTGGCCATGAACCAGGCCTGTGACAGAGCTTTAGTGCTGCTTCCTCTGAACAATCCAAGGAGCTCCATTGTACAGAGGAGGAAACTGAGGCACGATGAGATAAAGTAGCTCGTCCAAGGTCACAGAAGCACGAAATGGGAGTTGGGAATGGATTCCCAGCTCCTGTACTCCAAACACTGTGGGAGCGCTGGAAAGGTGTCTTCTAGACCCGACACTGCAGATAAGAAAACCAAGACGTGGAAGGGTAAGGTGTCTTGTGCAGGACATGAGTGATGGCAGAGCCAAAACTAGAACCCTGTTCCTCCGACGCCCAATCTCCATCCCAGCATCCTACCGCCAACTCAGATGACCTAGACTTGACAGGGTCTTTGTATGTTTGCTCATTTGTTTTTCTCTAAGGAGGGACATGGACATTTTAGAGGAGACTTTTTTTGATAGGAGACTGCTCGTTAATTGGCTTGCTCCTAAGAGCTCTGCCCTGAGGGAGACACAAATGGAGCAGAAGAGGTGACCCCTGCCCTCAATTTGTCTACAAAGTGCCCTTCTCCACGTTCTGGGACGATAAAATTAGAATCCTTTGTTTTCTGCAAAAACCCAGGGCATATGGCCATTGTGATATCCTGGCTGCGTCAGAGTGGATCCCAGGTTGAGCAGAGGGGTCTGTTTGCAGAGGCTTTTAAAAACCCCAAAGGTTCAAAATCTCTCCCATAGTTGGACCCCAAAATGCCTGACTTTCCACCTTCGGGGAATCCCCTGAAAAGTGTTCCTTGGTCCCCCGCATGCTGACTGTGCCAGATGCCCTCCAGTGTGAAAGCGATTAACGAGCTCTTTACTGATGAGCATGGGAGCCTGTCATTTCTAGGGTGAGAGTTAGGGGAACTCATCATTTCTAGGGTGAGGGTCAATGCAGGCCGGGAGAGGGTGAGGACCAATTTTCCCTCCTAACAGTCTCTCCATGAGCTGGCGTTGGCAGACGGATTCACGTCTCCTTTATCCCAGGACAGAGCAACTCGGTGCCCAAGGACAGGATATACTGGTTCTGGCCAATTTCCAATTGAATGGCAGGTGAATCTAGAGAGAGCTCATGTTTCTACCCCACCTGGGATGTTGGCCCAATCAGGAATGGCCTCTCCATATTCATGTAGGGGGTGTTCCTGAGACCACAGACCAGGTCCTGCCTCTGCCTCTTATTTCCCATGTGATGCTGACACTTCACCTCCCCAGACCTCTATTTCCCCATCTGTAAAGTGGGAATCATCTCACTTACCTCCCAGGCTCTTGTGAGAATTATGCGAGGTTAAGTCAGTACTTGAACCCTCAGGAGAACTCAGGAGCCACCCAGCCAGCCAGCCAGCTCTCCACCCATCAGTCCATCCATCAGGTATTTGTTTACTAGCACCTGCTGTGCCAGGCCTGTTCTATTACGAGGAGCATGGTGAACAAGACAGATGGGACTCCCTGCCCTGCTGGAATTTACATCCTAGTAGGAGAAGGCCAATAAGTACATAAATAAGATCATTCCAGAGAATGCTAAGTACCAAGAAGTAAATAAAAAAGGGCTGATGTGACAGAGTCATGGCCGGTGGCAGTATCTGAGCTGGTTCAAGTGTCTCTCTATACTTAGGCCAGACTAGTTTGGGAACGTCCAGGGTAAAGAAGGAAGCCCAAGAGCATAGCTTGAATCACATCTGCTATGTGACCTTGGTCGAGCCACTGCACCCTTGGGCCTCAGTTTCCCCATCTCTAAAATGCAAACAAAAGCATCTCTCCCGTGGGATAATGGTGAGCGTTTAATGAGATAATATATGCAAAACACTCCAATGTAGGCATTCAATAAATCGTAATTTTTTAATTCTATAAAAATGGACAATGTCCATAAAAGACATCTCAAAGAACCACCTGCCCTATGAGTTGCTCTAGGATCACAGGTGCTCATTGGCTGAGAAAGAAAAACACTTTGACACCTGGTTCGTGGGAGGGATTTTTAGAGGGTTTGGTGTTGGGGTTATGTCCCCGCCACGCATTGTTACCACCCAGCCTGTGACCCCGGGGTTCTCAGGACCAGCTGGAGGCCCCCCCCCCCCGTCCTACCTTGAGTTGATATCCAGGCCCCCACATCCGGTCATCTGCCTTTCCTATTCTCAGGGACAGCCTGGGGACAGGAGAAGGCAGTATCCACTTCCCAGGTCAGACCTCAGAAAGGTGAGAAGCTCAGGTACGAGTCCCTCCATGTGGCCATCAGCAGCTGGTTATTTCTATGGCGACGGCACGTGTTGGTCTGGTTGGTTTTGTTTTTTTTTTACCTGGAGATAGTTCTGGCTTACAGAAGAGCTGCAATAGTAGGACAGAGCTCTGTGTACCCCTCCCCCAGCGCCCTCTAATGCTAACATGTTATGTAGCCCTGGTACCGTGGTGAAAACTAAGACATGACACATGTGCTTCAACCAAAGTCTGGGGAGGGCAGGGCGAGCCTCAAGGGAGCCCCAGATACTTCTCGTGGCTTCTTTGAAGCCATTTCACATCTAGTTTTTCGTTTGTCTCTCAAGGGAATTGTTACTGCTTCTCCTTTCACTCCACTGATGAGGGGGGAACTCACACACAGGGATGGACATTTCCCAGGACACAAGGCCGGGCTCGGCCTGGAACCCTAACTCTTGACCCTTACCCACACTATCTCCACCTTATGACACTGAATTTTCTAGAGGCTACGGGGGCCCACACTCTCTGGCAGGCTGAGTCATGCCATCTCAAGGACCCATAGTGGCAGAGGATGGCAAACTCCTTTTTGTTCTCTCTTGTCTCCTAGAGAGAAAAACCACAGAGGAGAAACTCCCTGGGCCCCCCTTTATTCTACATCAAGGTCTCAGAAGAGCTGGCTGCTGAGCAGCACCCCCTGTAACCACCACAGGGAGGACCCCACAGTTCAGAGGCCATGGAAAATGGGCAGGGGGGGTTCACAGTGAGAGCTCAGCACCCCCTGTACTCCAGTACGTCTCTTCCGATGACCCCCAACTCAAGATGCAGAGTCGACTTGCTTCCTTTATGGATAAGGACAGTGAGGCTCAGAGAGGCTAGGCGTCTGAGGTCACACAGCCCAGCAGCGGCAGAGCCACCTGGGGCCCAGGCCTTTGCAGCTGTACTCGTCCTATCATACAACATACTAGTCCAGCCCAGCTACTGGGTCTTTCCCAAATACACGCCATTGTTTCTGTCCTCTGAGTCCTGATGGTGAAAGCCCCCCTCTGCCATCCCTTCCCCTCCATCTTTTCTTCCATGGGAATCCTACGTCTGCTAACAGGGTTCTATCAGAAGCCACCTTCCCACTGAAGCTTTTGCTGACACCTTAACTAGAAGGCACCTCTTCTCCCTGTGACACGATCAAGTCTCGGTGCCTCTTTGGCCTTTTCACAAACATGCCCGACGCCCTCCGTGTCGGGGGCTGAGCCAGGGGGTGGGACGGAGCAGTGAACAAGACGAGTGGCATCTGGAGCTTTATGTTCCAACGGGGGAGGCAGACAATAAATGAATACACCAGAATATACTCAAAAGTGTTTGGAGAGTGGTAAGTGCTGTGGATATAATAAAAAATGGTGACAGCAAAGAGGATCATGGTAGAGGAGGGTCACTGCTTTCTCCAGAATGGTCAGAGAAGGTGCCTTGGAGGGTGACATGTGGGCTGGGTCCAGGTGAGTGAGAAGGAGCTAGCCAAGAGAAAGTCTGGAGAGTGGACCAGGGGGCGCGAACAGCAGGTGCAAAGATCCTGAGGTCGGAATGTCTTCAATATACCTGAGCTTCAGTGAAAAGGCCAGCAGTGTGGAGCACTTCCTGCCGGATATTGTCTTCCTCCCCGACTAGACCAGAAGCTCCTGTGGAGTAGGGGCCATCTCCTTTTCCCCTGCATCTCCCCTCATCTGGAGGCTCTGCAAAGTCACGTCTCATCTCTGGGCCTCAGTTTTCCCTCCTGTAAAATGGAGACAATACCTCCAGTTTTCCTTAGTGTGAAGCTAAACGAGGAGCTGTGTGAGACAGAGTCCAGCTCATTCTGAGCCCCTCTGTGGATACGCTCATCCCTCTGAGCTGTGCGGAGATGTCACGTACTCAGGGTCTTGCTCTGTCCCTGAAGAGGATGAGCGCACAGTGGTTCCTGAAGATGGCTGCTCACCAGAATCACCTTCTAACAAATAAAATAACTCATCCCTTTTCCCAGACCTCCGAAGTCAGAAATTCCAAGGCCAGGGCCTGGGAGTCTGTGTCTTCTTAGATTCTGCTGGTGATCCTTGGGAAACAATGAGACCCAGGTGGTTAACAAGACGTCAAAGTGGCACAGACCTGGGTCTGAATCCTGGGTCTGCTTCTTAGTAGCTGTGTGACCTTATAAAAACTGCTGGACTCTGAGCCTGTTTCCTCATCTGTAGCATGGGCATAATGATAAAATACTCATTACAGGATTACTGTCAGGTTCAACTAAGATATTGTATATAAAGTACTTAGAATAGTGACTGGCATATCACAAACGTTCAGAAAATCATCGTTGCTATTATTAGTGCAGTTATCATTAATAATTATGGGTGGCATGACACCATGAAACCAAAGGTATGGTAGGCTCACCATTTCCCATCTCACTTCATTCATTCATTTATCCATTCATTCATTCATTCATTCCCACATTCACACATGCCATCACTCCAGGACTTCCACAGCAGATGTGAAAACTAATAGAAAGCACCGTGCAGGATACCCAACGGTCAGGCTGTCGCCAGTCTCTTCTGCACCGTCCACCTCTGACTCACCTCTTTGTCATTTTCTTTTGCAGAATTCTCCACTCTGGTGGCTGAAAGCTAAGAGGCTCTGACTGCCCTAGGTCTCCCACCTCTCTACACCAAACCCCCAATCTCCGCCCCTCTTGCTGCCCTCCTGCGTTTCTGTTCAGTTTGTTTATGTTATTTTTTACTCCCCCTGTCCCCCTCCGGCCCTCAAATGCCACCATCCTTCTGGAAAATGCTGGAGAAACAATAAAGGCTGTACCAATTGGATTCTGCTGCTCAGGAGGATCCGACCCAGGGATCCTGCCTTGGCTTTCCAGACATATCTGCACAGGATTTAGACAGAAAAGATGGGATGGAAGAGAAATTTACTGAGCCCCTCCTCTGCATTTGGTACTGAGCATGGTACCATTTGGTGATGGGCACGGGGGTTGCCCGTTAATCCTTGAAACCACCCCATAAAGTAGACGATGAAACTCCCACTTTACAGATGCAGACACTCAGTCTTAGAGAGGAAATGATGTTTCTAAGCCCACACAGCTGGGAGTCGTGGATGGATGGATGGATGGATGGATGGATGGATAACAATTAAGATTCTTGTGACAAATGACAGAAACCCAACTCAAAGTGACTTAAGCAAAAAAGGAAGGAAAAAAACAAAGGCTTGATTGGTTATGTACCTAAATAGTCTAGGGGTAGGTCTTCAGGAACGGCGGGATCAAGGGACTCAAGTGATGTCATAGGATTCAGTCCTTCTTTCCCCACCTCTGAGCACTGCTTTCCTTTGTGCTGGATTTGCTGTCAGGCTGGCTGTCCCTCATGATGGCAAAATTCCTCCCGCAGCTCCTCCCTATGTATATTCAGCAATACCAGTAAAAACAAAACAAAACAAAACAAAACTGCTTTTTCCCATTCACTCCATCAGAAGTCCCCAGATTTAGTCCCATGAATACCTGCAGTTAATGTTTATTGAGCACCTACTCTGTGCTGAGCTCCTTCCGTGATTCCATCTGTACAACAACCCTACGAAGTGGGGGCCGTTAGTATTTCTGTTGTACAGATGAGGAAACTTAGGCACAGAGAAGTGAAACGTTTGTCCAAGATCACGCTGTGAGAAAGTGGTGGAGCCAGGACCTCAAGCCCGGCAGTCAGCAGTCACGTTCGGAAACTGTGTCCCTCCCTGAACCGGTCATCGTGGCCAGAGGATAGGAGCCAGGGTTGGCCTATTCTGGGTGGGGTCAGTGACACCAAAAGCTCATGGCCTGAGAGCCAGGAAGAGGTGTCCCCAGTGGGAATCGGGCGGCGGGCAGAAGCTGCGTGGGCAGCTCAGCAGCAGCCCTGCAGGGTGGGTTCTGCTCTTTCCCACGACAGCCTCGAGGTGGGAACTGAAGCGGTGGTCTTTCTCCCTCTCACGTTGGGTTTCCGGACCCCATACACAGTGCTGCCACCTGCCCCTTCCCCGAACCTGCAGTATTGCCCTAGCAGGGCTGTCGGGGAAGGTACTCGCTAAGGGAAAGGAGCAGGCTGAGGAGCAGGGATGGGCTGGCCACCTTCCTGGGGGGCAACCAGGGACAGCCCACAGCCCAGGCCTGGGAGGGGACTGGGGGCCAGAAATGGATATTGGGCCAAAGCAGCAGCAGGCCCTGAAGAGCCCACAGGACACAGGACACAGGAGGTGCGGGGTGGTCTGCATGAGACGGCAAGTATGAGCAAGCGGGTGGGCGTGAGGGCACATGCGCACACACGTGCACACCTGCTCGTGACAACAGTCAGGATCAGGGTGGACCCAGGTTTTATGTGAGGCTCTGAGGAGGCCTGACTTTGGACACTGAGGACAAGGTGGGGCTGGGCAACCCCGTGCGGGGCCCGAGGGGAAGGCAGGTCAGGACAACAGTGACAGCCGCTGCGGCCCGCTGGCCTGGGCTGGCCCCACACCCAGATGGCCCTGTGGGCAGTTCAGACTCGGGGCAGCACATGGCACAGCAGCACAGCATGTTGGTGAGCAGGGCCACTGGGGACACGGGACATTGTCTCCGGGGTCCTCGATGTAGAAAGGATTTACCTGGAGCCTGGGCAGGACAAGGTCAGGACAAGTTGATGGGGGGTTGGGGGGTGCTTTGTGAGGGTGGGGGGCAGCAGTGTGGTCAGAGGGCGTATAATGACAAGTGACACTGACAACAACAGTCAATTGCCATGTGCTCAGACTGTGGGCATCGCTTCAATGAGGCAATACCTCCAGTCACTGTGTGTCACTCAGGTTTGGCATCTTCATAGACTGGGACCTTTACCACCGCATGGACGTGACCTGTCATCAACCAGGCTCTGAAAGATGCTGGTGGGAGACGCCCCAGCCCCTGGACCCCCGTGTGTCTCCAGCTGGTGCCTGACCCCCCCACCTCCCCAATGCACTCTCCACCTCAGAGCCCCCAGGGCTCTCTCGAAACCAGATCTGGTCCCTTTGTTCTTCTGATTACAACTACCTAGTGGCTGCCCCATTATAGAATACATTCTATTTTATTTATTATTTTGTAACATATTTATAATAAAATATTCTATAAATTAGTTTCCATCATAAAAATCCAAGCACGGCCTTCCGTGCCCATAGGGATGGCCCAGCCTCCATCTTGGGCTTCTCCCTCAAGGCTCCGCTCCAAGCTGTTCCCTCAGCCTGGACCATTAAGCTCTTCCTGCATCCCCACCCCCTTGCCCCGGCTCAGGCCTATTCATCCTCAGGAAAGCCACCCTGGCCATATGACCCCTGCTGGGGTTAGAGCCCCTGAACTTCCTGAGAAAGTATTTATCACAGGGGAAAAGGGGGCGCGGGGGTGGGGGTCAGAGGGCAGAGTGTGACAACCTAATATACGGCTATGTCTCCCAGAGATCAGAAATGCCCAAGGCACATCTGTGGGGTTCCCTGCCTGATCCCAGGGCCTGGCACACAAAAGGGTGTCATGACGCAAATGTGGCCACAGAGGCCGGGTGCGGCCAGTGACCCACTCAAGGTCACACAGAAGTGCCGAGCAGAACAGGGTCTGGCCCCACCTCCTGCTTTCCCACCCTGACCAGTGCCTCCTCCACAGAGACCCTCTGCTGCAGCCAGCAGAGAGGGGCACAGCGGGGAGCCTTCCCTGCCCAGGATCTGGGCTCCAGCTCCCACCCGCCTCCCAGCCGCCCGTCACCCCCACATTGCCCTCCAGCCGCCCCCACTTGGTTTGCTCATCGGCTGAACACACCCGTTTCCTTCACTGCTATGCTCAGAGGAGCCTCATTCATTACCTCAGTCTCCCTTCTGTCTGGGGGTGGCTGGGAGCAGCGAGGGAGGGAGCTGGGGCCGGGAGGAGGGGTCACAAACCAGTTCCTGAGTGGCGTTTGATCCGAGTGGGGTCAGCCTGCACGTGGGCAGGGGACTAAATGATGGATTGAACGTCCAAGGGTGGAGCGAGGAGAGGATGCAGGTAAGTGGGGTAAGATGGAGTGACGTGGTCAGGACGCAGGCCCAGAGTGGGGGAAGGATGCAGAGGAGAGATCGTGGCTGGGACTCTCTCCTCTGTCAGCCATGGGCTTGCAAAACATGACAGTGCCAGGCTCCAGCTTTGGGGCTGGACCGAGCTGCTTTCCCAATCTGTCTTTTCCTCCTTAGAGCACCTCCTATGTGCCAGACGCTTGGTATATACCACCACTTAATCCACACCGTACCCTCCAAGGAAGAGAAGTCTCTATGTTACAGGTGAAAAAGACCAAGGTTCAGAGAGGTTAGGTAACTTGCCCAAACCACACAGCTACTAAAAATGAAAATAGAAAATGAAACCACTCATCCATTCAACAAGTCCATTTTAAGTGCCTACGTGCGCCAGACACAATCATGGCACTTAAGAAGCGCTACCTCATGGACCCATCATAGTAACTGCTCAAACTCTTCCCAGAGCACTCAGTCTCCTCGCTCAGGCTCGGACAGTAAAGATACCCCACCCCCGGAGCCCCTGCCACCACTCTACAGGGACAGTTAGCCTGGGAACATTCAAAGTGGGCGACTCTGCTATTCGGGTGTACAGAGGACCCGGGGCGGCTCCACACTTAGGACAGAAGTCTGGAGCTCTGCCCACATCGCATCCTCCCCCGCCAGACCAGCCAACGAAGGGCCTGCGCAGCCAGCCTGGACCCCACACTGTCACAAAGGGCCCTCACCTGACTTACTTTCATTTCCGCTCTCCCTGTATCTTCTCAGGGAAGTGGTAGAAGAAGACGTGTCCTCATCTTTATGAGGATCAGACCTGGGGCTCCCCAGCGCCGAGGGCAGGCTGCCCCATGCCTGGTGGCACTCAAGTTAGGGTACCCTCAGCATCCCCATTCTGCAAATGAGGAAAGGGAGTGTTAGGGATCTTGGCCGAGACTCCAGACCCATCTGCTTGATGCCACTCGTTGCCCGATCGGGGTCAGAGACAGGATTTAAACTTCGAGGAACCTGGATCCTGAGCCAAACCCCACGCTCTTCTCCTGCCTCGCCTGCATCCTCTGTGGGGTGCCTGGGAGCACCCTGGGGCCTTCGGGGGGCTCCCACTCATTTATTAACCAGTCACTGCTTTGTGCTTCCTCTGTTTCTCAGAGGGCTCCAGACTCCTTAACAGCCTACAAAGCCCTTTGTACCGTACCCCTTCCAATCTCACCATGCTCCTCTCTCCCCACCCCTGCTTAGACCCCCAACCCTACATCACTCCCTGTATTGTCTGCTCCAAGTAGATAGAATGCTCCATTCCTCAACCCTGCCATGTCCTCTCCCTCCTCTGGGCCTTCACACAGGCTCTTCCTTCCACCTGGACCACTGCCCGGCTAGTTCCTATGCAGGCCTCCAGCCTCAGCTAAATGAGGCTGCCTCTCAGAAGCTTTCTCCACTCCCACTGAAACCCAAGTTTCATGTTCATTTTTACATACAACTTTTTATTGAGCACCTAGTATGTGTCAGGCACAGTGGGGAGTCCCACAATAAGTAAACCAGATGAGACCTACCCTCATGGAGCTTCCATTCCTTTGTGCTTTGTGCTTCCTTCAACACCCACTCCACTTCATGTTTATTGCTTCTTTAATAATCTATTTTCCTAAAGGGAAGAAAATAACTTTAAATCATGTATCTGGTGAGGGTTTAGGATCATGAATATATAAAGAACTCTTACAACTCAACAACAAAAAGACAGCTAACCAGCATTGTCAGGGTTCTCCAGAGAAAACAGAATGAACAGGAGAGACAGATATATGGATATAAATATAGCGATACCAATATTTATATATAAGGAGATTTATTACACGGAATTGGCTCAGGTGATTATGGAGGCTGACAAGTCCCAAGATCTGGAGGGTGAATCAGCAAGCTGGAGACTCAGGTTGTTCCAGCTCAAGTCTGGAGGCAGGAAAAAAACCAATGCCCCAGTTTGAAGGCAGCCAAGCCGAAGAATTCTGTTACACGAGGAGGTCAGCTTCTAAATTCTATTCAGGCCTTCAACTGATTGGATGAGGCTCACCCACATGGCAGAGGGGCAATCTGCTTTTCTCAGTTTTATGCCCATCCAAAAACAGCCTCCCAGAAACACCCAGGATAATGTGTGGCCAAATACCTGGGTACCTCATGGCCCAGTCAAGTTGACACATCACCTTAACCATCACCCAACCCAATTTAAAAACAGGCAAAGGACTTGAACAGACATTTCTCCAAAGAAGACATACAGATGCCCAAAAAGCACACGTAAAGATGTTCAATAATACTGGTCATTAAGTAAATGAAAAATCAAAACCACAAGGAGATGCAACTTCACACCCACTAGGATGGCTATAATCCAAAATATGAAAAGAAAAATTACCGGCAGGGATGTGGAGAAATCGGTACCCTCGTGTCTTACTGGTGAGAGCATAGAACGGTGCAGTCACTGTGGAAAGCAATTTGGCACGTCCTCAAAAGCACAGAATTTCTATGTGCCCCAGAAATCCACTCCAAGTACACGTCCAAGAGGAATGAAAATATATGTCCACACAGAAGCTTGCATACAAATGTCTATAGCAGCATTATTCATGATATGCAAAAGATGAAAACAACCCAAATGTCCCTCAGTAGGTGAACGGATAATCAAAATGCGGTACATCCCTTTGATGGAATATTATTCAGCCATTAAAAGGAAGGAAGTACAGACACGTACTCCAACATGGATGGACCTTGAAAACATTATGCCGAGTGAAAGAAGCCAGACACAAAAGGTCACAGACTGCATGATTCTTTTTAAATGAAATATCCATAATAGGAAAATCCATAGAAATAGAAAGTAGACTAAAGGTTGCCAGGGGATGGATGGAAAAGGGTCATGATTACGTAATGGGTACGGGGTGTTCTTCTGGAGCGATGAAAAAGGGCTGAAACTAGAGCGAGATGGTATTTGCCCAAGATTACGAACACACTAAATGCCACCGGATTACTCACTAGAATGATTAATTGTATGTTATGTGAATTTCACCTCCGTCGTCGTCATGGCCAGCATCGCCTAGCGTTCCCATGCGGTTGTCAGGTTTCCTGACAGCAGGAATCACAGTTATCACTCAGCACTGTGACCCCAGCACCTAACACAGTCCCTGGGCCAAAGGAGGTGCTTAGTACATCTTTACGGAGTAAACACATAGAACAAAGGAGAACATTCCCGGGTGAACAAGAAAGCGAAGCATTGATGTGGAGGATGGTAAGCCTTTCCATAATTAAAGGCAGGGTGCGCTGCCTGCACAGGCACTGGGTTTACTGTGATTCTGCGGGCACAAAATCAGGAACAACGAGGAGGATTTACAGGGCAACAGCTCTTGAGTAAACCTCAGGGAGCCCTGTCTACCCTTAGAGCTACTGGGCAGTCAGACGGGCTGTCCTGTGAGGCGCTGAGTGCCCTGTCATGAGAGGCGTGCAAACGGAGATGAGGGAACTTGTTGAAAGGACTCATGCATCAGCAGGAGACTTTCCCCAGACAGCGAGTCCCTTCCAACCCTGAGAGGCTGTGATCTGAGCTGACTTACAGGCCATTAGGAATCTACTTAACCTCCCGCTGACTGCTTGCTACCTTATGAATCAATCATCTGCCCGATGTTTACTGAGCACAGATGTCACGCAGATGGATCCAAAGAGGGTGCCATGTCCTGAAGAGGCAGAGAAGTTTCCAGGTCGTTCTTTCTATTTTCTCCCTCCCAACCTGATCCAGTATTCAGAATGCCACTTCAGGGAGGCTCTGATGTGCTGCTGTCACCAGGCTCCTTTAATGTCCCCTCTGTGGGTTTCTGCTGCCCCCTTGGTGCCTTCGCCACCTCCTGGCTCCGGCACCGACTCCTTGTGGCAGCATGTCCACCACCTGCCACTCCTGCTGGGCTCACCTTCATTCTCACAGCCTGGGCCCACTCTCCCGCAGGGCCTGACACGGGTGCCCAGAAAAGGGGCTCCCGCAACGCAGGGAGGGACGAGGCTGATAAAAGTTAGGGGGCACCCACAAAGGGATTATTAATGTCCTTTAAACTAGACATTGTGGCTATTTTATAACATGGGGAAAGAGCTATGATGTGACTTCTAATTTATATAGTGACTTATGTTATATTATGTTATATTATATATTACAATACTGTATTTCCCTATTCATGATTATAGTTGCCTACATATCACTAATTCTCACCTCTTTCTTTCTATCACAATCCCATTTGGTGGCAGGACAGCAATTTGCCCTGTGAAAAATACTCACCTGACCAGCGGCACAGTTTTGGTCTATGAGACGTAAACATACATCCCTGGGTGGGGGGAGGAGGAGGGTTTGCAAGGAAGCTTCTAGAGAAGCGGATCCCCTTGGTCTTTTGGTCTTTGCCTTCCCTGTCACCTTGTCTAGGATGCAGCCTTGTGCCCAAAGATGGATGCCTTCTTACAACCATGCGGACTGAAGACTCAGCTGGTGACGACGGTGCCAATAGGAAGCTAGGAGAAGCCTGGTCCCCGATGGTCCCCACCTTGAGAGTGCTCGCAACAGGAGGAGACTAGCCCCTAGTTATTTAAGTCCCTTATGGTTAGTACATGAAGCAAAAATAATTCTACCAGTAGTAGTTCATGAAACACAAAATGCAGTGTAGTGGATTGAATAGACATGTCCTCTTGGAACTTAGAATGTGACTTTATTTGGCATAAAGGTCTTTGCAGATGTAATTAAGGTAAGGCTCTCAAGATGAGATCATCCGAGATTATCACAGGCCCTAAATTCAACGACAGGTGTCATCCTAAGAGACAGGAAAAGAGAAGACACACAGGGAAGAAGGCCGTGTGAAGACGCAGGCCGGGGTTGGAGGGATGCAGCCGCCACAAGCCAAGGAATGCCAGGAGCCACCAGAAGCTGGAAGAGGCGGGCAGGGTCCTCCCCCAGAGCTTTTAGAAGGAGCACGGCCCTGCTGACACTTTGATGTCAGAATCGGGCTTCTGAACTGGGAGAGAACAAATTTCTGTCATTTGAAGTCACCAAGTTTGGTCATTTGTTACGGCAGCCCTCGGACACTAATATATGCAGAAAAGTAGGTGTCATAGAAAATGTGACATAAGCTGTGCATTCAACGGATAAATAGTTCTTTGGTTACGCAAGACAAGGGCCTTCCAGAAACACAAGTAGCAAGGTATACCTGTAATAACAGCAATGCTTGTTGGCATGGCCTCCGCCGTGTGCCTTTTGTCCCCTCTCCCTGAATCCTTACACCAAGCCCCTGGATAGATATCATGGTCCCTGTTTAACAGCTTGGGAGGCAGAAGCAGAGGTTCACGAGTGTGCTTGGGGAGTGGCCGCAGAGGTGCTGTGCTGCTCCCCACCCTCCGCCCACTTACACTGCAGACCGGAGGCTCGCCTTCCTGGCTGCGGACGCCTGGCCCCCCTGCTCAGGGCAAGGAAGGGTGCCGAGGGGAACAGCTGTACAGCCCTCTGCCAGTGCTGGGAGGTGAGTCAGGTAAGAACTCACCAGCTTCCTCAGCCCTCATCTGGGGGGACTCCAGGCGTCCTCCACGCAGTCTCCCCGAGTCCCTAGCAGGGCGGAGGTGCCCACTGTGGCAGCTGGCTTAGTGGCGCCCTCCTTGTTCCTTTCTCCTCCATGTGTTATGGCCCCATTCCCCAAGTGGTGCTTCCAGAAACTGGCTTCCAATAAACCAGGGTACTCGGTCCTTACTCAGGGTCTGCTCTGGGCGAACCCCAAATGAAGACAGTGCTGGAGTCGGGGCCCATCCTGGTTTATCTGACCCCAGAAGCCAAGCTCGGACCCACTAAATTCCTCTGTCCTGTGGGGGTATGTGCACGACAGCCCAATGTGCACCCCATATTTAGGGGTACAGATTAGAAAGAGCAGCAGCAGCCGGGGGACCACGTGGGAGCTGCCATTGAACGTGATGCTGCGAAAACAGAGAACATTCTAACGTTTTCTGTATTCGCCACGGTGCCTGGGGCACCAAGTTGGATGTGCTCCAGGAAGAAACCTGCCCTCCTCTCACCACTCCAGCTTCTCTGGGTCTCAGGCCACTTGTCCATCCCTCCTCTGAGGCTCACATCTGTTCACTCTCAAGACACGGGCAGAGGGCAATCGTCTGGCAGAGCACATCAGAGATGGCTGTGAAATTTGCTGGGTGAGCCAGCGCCAGATGAGAAATTGCTCTGCCCCAGCAGTTTTGCAAAATTCAAAGCTTCTTGCCGAAGCGGAGGGTCAGTTATTGGAAGGTTTCCTGCATCATCATCACAAAACGCCACCCTGTCAGCATCGCCAGAGAGATGGTGGCGGATGGGCTGCTCCGGGCGGCAGCCCTGTCTCCGCTTTGGGAAAGAGCCTTCAAGAATGCAAAGCACACAGAGAAAGCGATGGCCAAATCTTCTGCCACGAGAAACTGCTGCAGGGGGCACGTTCTTTCCATCTAAAGGAAATTGCCTTCGGTTCTCCGGTTTCTTGTAAGGAAGGCTTCCCACCCTCCGGTAGATGGTAGACGGCAGGAGAACATTTCCGTTCTGCAGTCATTCATGTAATCATTCGTTCAATGCCCCAGAGTAGTACTAGCTCCCCACCTTTGTCGAGTGTTTACTCTGTGGCTCTTTCAAGTGCTTTATATGCATTATCCCATTTAATCCTCACAGCTCTCTGAGGTAGGTCTTTGGTCCCATTTTACAGACAAGGAAACAGAGGTGCAGCCAAAGTTCATTAGCTCCCCCAAGGCCACCCAGCCAGGGAGCAATGGAGCCGATTTGGAGAGAGAAGATCTGAAGTCTAATCCCACTCTCCCTTCTTACTATCCATGTTGTGTTGTACATGTCTTTAATTCATTTCACTGAGCTTCAGTTTCCTCCTCTGAAAAATGGACGTGCCGACTATTGGAGCTTGAGAGAACAGAACAGAACAGAGAGCTGAAGTGCTAGCACCTTGAGGGGCTACTTCACACAATTTGGTGTCTGCTCTTTGGTTTCCCATATCCCCAAGTGGGGTCCCCCCCGAAAACAAAGATTCTGTTAGGCAGATTTAAAAAAAATTTTCCCAGAAAGCAAGATGTCTCTTTGGGGAGACTGGGGGGTCTTCCCTCTGAGAGAGTGAAACAGAGACACTTTTCTGTGTGGAGTCAGACTCCGAGACCAGATCTGGTGACTAAAGACTCCATCTGTCCTTCCTGTCCCACTACTGGGCACCGAGCCCTCGGTTGAGGTGCGCTCAGAGGCTCTGTGCTGCGTGCATCTCGCCAGCTCCCTCTTCTTCCTCGGCGGGGTGCCTGAGTTTAGAAGCAATCATGCCTGTTTACAGCTCCCAGAAGCTCAGGACGCGGACCTGAGGCCGCCCAGGCAGGCAACACCTTCTGCCACCGGTGTTTATTCCTATGGTTCCATTGGGAAGAGACTCTGGGACTTTTCGTTCCGAACAGCTATCAGGTATTTTCAGGCTGTTTGAAGGCCGACAGATTCCAACTCATGGGTGCCACGTTCAGGTGCTAACCACAGGCTCCAAGAATACTTGAGCAGGGAACAGGGAACCGACCTCGAATGCAGCCAATCATGGTAACAGTGAGAGCCCTTACCTTTGTCCAGCACGTCACAGTTTGCAAATGTTATCTTAGGCGATATGTGGTGTCCATTTTGACCCTCATATAACTCTTTGAGAGCAAGGAGAGTGGGATATAGTTGTTCCCAAGTCTAGCCATGTCAAATGGCCTGTTGTGGGGGGTAAGTCACGGCCTGAGTGCACTTGCCAGGGAGCACCTAGAAGGAAGGAAGGGGGAGCACAGAGCCCTAGGGGACTACCATTTCCGAAGCAGGGGGCAGAGGAGCCTCCAGTGCATTGGAGAAAGACCAGTCAAGGAACAGGAAGAGAACCAGGAGAAGGGACGACACCAAGCAGGTGGAAAGAAGGCCAGGAGGGAGGACAGGGGGGCTGTGCCATCTCAGCAGAGACGCCCCGTAAGAGACAGTGTGGCCGAGTGGCCAAAAGTGTGGTTTGAATCATGCCCGCTGCTTCAAGTGTATGATCCTAGGCACGGTGCTAAACCTCTCGGTGCCTTGTTTTCTCCATCTGTAGAATGGGGATAACAACAGCCCCCCACTTCGCGAGGTTACCGTAGGGCTTAATGCTTATCACAGGCCTGGCACACTAAGGACACAGTGACTCTGATTCCTGCAGCCTGGCACTGGAGTTGACCACTCAGCCAGGAGTGACCTTTGACACAAGTTCAGAGCGAAGACCGCAGTAGATTATGGAATAAGTGGGAAATGAGGGGATGAAAGAGGATGGGCAAATGCTCTCGGAGGAGCCAACCTTTGAAGGGAGGTGTGGGAAACGCAGGCCTGGGAAGGATTTCAGCTTGTGGAGGCAGCATGAGGGAGGGGGCGGGCAAATGGGCAATGGCAATGGAAGGCCTAGGAGGGAGAGGGGATACCTACCAGAGCAGGGCCTGGAGAGGAGAATAGGGGTCTGAACCCCGGTGGAGGGACTGGCCACCACTCCTGCTGAGGGTCCAGAGGGTCCTGATCTCAGGACATGGGCTGGCTGGTTGGAGGAAGGAGGGGATCTCCAAACCTGCCCACAATTCAACCAGGGAGAGATGGATGAGAAGGGTGCCCTGAGCACAGCCTACCTCAATCACAGAGAGAACTGTCTTTGAGTGAAGACAATGTTTTTCAAATGTTTATTAGAAGAAACCCAGGCTTCCTGGGTTTGACTCCTAGCTCTGCTCCTCTGTGACCTCTGGCAAGTTACTTAACCTCTCTGTGCCTCAGTTTCCTCACCTGGAAAATAGCAATAATGATGCTACCTCCCTGTCAAGATTGTTGTGAGAATGACATGCAATAATCTAAGGATGAGCCTGGCACCAAGATCCATTACGGTTATTTTAACTAGTATCACAAGGGGCACAGTTTAAAACCAGGCACAGGGATATGACATCTGCAAAGAGGACCTGGTCCCTGCCCTCAAGGGTTTGCACCCACCAGGTGAAAAGAGAGTCACCAGGGTCCTGGAGCCTTGCTCTGTGCTGACTCACCAGTCTTTGGATCCTCCCGACAAAAGCCCAGGACGAAGGATCTATTATTGCTCCCATTCCACTTGGCAGAGAGGTGTGGCAAGCTGCCCAAGGTCACACAGCTACCAAGTGGCCAAGCTGGGATTTGAACCCCAAGAGTCTGGCTTTAGAGCCCATGACTTCTTCACTGTGCTATCCTGCAGGCAACTGCAAACGATGGTCCGCGCTGTTATGGAATGTGCAGGACACGTGGAGCAAGCGATGGCTGAGCTGAGGAAAACACAGTTGGAGCAAACTAGGTTAGGAGGGGACAGCAGGGGCAGAGGCCCAGGAGCAGGAGAGGCGAGTCCAGATTCAGGATGGACGAAGCCAGTGTGCCCAAGGCACGGAAAGTGGGCTACAGCTGCAGACGGGCAGTGACCTACACGCCAGGTTGACAGCTCTTTGGGAAAGGCTGCTTCCTACTTCCAAGGAGAGTAGGAAGACTTTGAGAGCGTTGCAGTGGAAATATGACAAGACTTAGAAGGACCACTCTCTGCAGCTGAATAGGACACAGCCATTGAAAAACAACAACAACAAAGAAGGAGGGGTATTGTGGGTGCTGACATGGAACCTCTCCAAAGTATACTGTGAGAAGGAAAAGCAAAGTGCAGAAAAGAGTGCGTGTGACAGCTTCTATTTAGGGAGGAAAGGAGGAAAGAAAGGATAAGAAAGAAGGTGCCTGCCTATTTGCTGGAATATATGTAAAGTATGTCTGAAAGCATGCGCAAGAAACTGTTAAGTGTGGTAGCCCCTGGGGATGAGAACTGCAGGCCTATGGTGGGGGTGGAGGAAATGTTCTCTGTGTCTCTTTTCCTTCTTTGAAATTTTAAAACAAAGGAAGAGACTGCCTATTCAAAACTTTAAAAATATAAAGATGACCCCAGCTGCTGGGTTGAAAATGCAATGGAGGGGGTCAAGAGTGGATTCAGAGAAATTATGAGACTCACTAAAGTTTTACAGGGTGCTGGGGAACAATATGAGGTGCAGCTGCTTGGGGTGCTATCTGGGAAAGGGCAAGAGGGGGTGAGGTGACCAGTAGGGGTAAAGGAACCTAGAGCAACAGGAACCAGCTTAACCTTGCCCCCAGCAGAATTTGGCCTAGGTTCCGACTGAACCATCTGGAAATGGGCAGACATGCTAAATGTGGACTGTTCTAGAAAAGCAGCTCTTGGCTCCTGCAGAGGAGCTATTGTGGGCTGCTGAAGGCCTGTGTGGCTCTGGAGGGATGATTTGCTTAACTTTAAATACATGCAGCTGCAAAGTAAATCAAAACCTGGCAGCCCTCGGCGCTCTCCTGCACAGGCAGTTCCTCGTCTGCTGCTGCCCCCTGCTGACAGAACCTAGCCATTGCAGCCTCCGTGCAATTCCAAGGCTACAGCTCAGAGCTCCACTTTGCATTCTCGGCGCATGGAAGGTGAGTCAGTCCCATTTCCTCTGCCCTTTATTGAGCCGGCCACACCAAACACCGCATCAGCCGAGGCATAAACAACCAGGCCCACATGGACAGTGGAAAATCGAACAGCAAAGGTTATTACCGTGAGAAGGCAGAGTACCAGAAGGCAAATGTGACACGGTGCATTATAGAAAATTGTAAAACAGACACCACTACTGCATTAAAGAGCACCCTCGGGGGATTCAACAGCACCCCAATGGCTGTTACTAAGAGCGGGTGTCTACTGGGTCTTACTACCTGTCAGGCACTGTTCTAGACCCCTTATCTGTGTTAACTTAGCTGATTCTTGGGGTGAGGAAACAGACACAGAGAGCTTACGGCAAAGCAGGATTCAAACGTGCCTGAGCTGAGGTCCAACCCTTGCAGATTTCAATTTTAAAATCAGTATTTCCTACTCGTATACCAGGGGTCCTCACCCATGGGCGATGTGCACCCCAGGGGACATTTGGCAATACCCAGAGACATGTTTGGTTGTCACAGTGCGGGAGATGATTCTGGCATCTAGTGCGTAGAGGCCAGACATGCTACAAGGCACAGCACGGCCCCCCACAGCAGAGAATTATCCAATCCAGAATGCCAATAGTGCCAAGGTGGAGAAGCCCTGATCTAAATACATGAAATTCCTCTGACTCCACTAGCTCTCTTTTTTTGCATTGCCCACTGACACGCGGGCATTAGTGCAAATCTGCTTTAATGCATGAAAAGTCTTCTTGAGGATTCATGCTGAATAGCTCTCAAGAGACCTTTTCCCACTAATTTCTCTCTTACTTACCCGAAGGAACTGTTGTGCGTCCAACAATCCTGCTAATACACTCTACAAGTGATGGGGTTCCGAGGAGCAGCTCCAGCAGAGGACAACCCCCAGGAATGACGGCGGAGGGATTCGTGCCTGCAGTGGGCGCGATGAGGCCGGCGCCGTGCGTGGAATACCACGGCTGTCCCTGGCTCCGAGCCGCGGCTCAGACGCATGCTGCTTGTCAAGGCTGTCGGGAAGCATTCAACCCCAGGATGATTGAACGGTCCCTGAGAACAACTTAGCAGCAGCTGCCTCTCTGCTCCCTTCTCACTGAAAGCCCTCACTTCGTAATTAGCCCAAACAGCCCAGTTCCTGGCTTTGGGGAGCAGCTGTTAACTCCTCCTCCTCCATGGAGCCTACAGGTCTGCAGGTTGTATGGGTCGGGAGCTGGCTGTGCAATGGGAGGGGGGGCAGGGTGGAGAACCCAGACATCAGGTTGCCGCGATCTGATTAGCCCTGGCACCCCTTCCAGCAATAAGCCCGTTACCTACACAAGAAGCCTTGCTTGCTGAACGAATGAATGGACAGAAAGGAAAATTCTACAAGATTCATTCATTCATTCAAAAATATTTACTGAGTGTCTTGCCATGCTGGGCATTGTCTTAGATGCTGGCAGGACAAAAGAGGCCAAATCTCATGAAACTAACCTTCTAAGGGAGGAAGACAAATACTATACAAATACATACAGACTATGATATCGGGTAGTGAGTGCTATGAAGAAAGACAAGTAAGACAAGGAGATTGAGACTGACAGATTGGGGGTGATTCTTTACATTTGAACAAAACTCAGAAGGTCATGAGGGCAAGTCTCATGCAGCCATGTTAAGAACAGTAAGTGCAAAGGCCCTGAGGTAGAAAGGATCTTGAGGAGATTGAGAAACACTAAAACGGCCAGAGAACAGGGATAAAGGTGGGAGCCAGCATGACCTACGGGCAATAGTTGTCAAACATGAGCACGCATCAGAATTGCTAGAAAAGTCTATGAAAACACAGAGAATGGGCCCTCCCCACAATGTTCAGTTGTTTGGTGGGGATGGGCCTAGGGACGTGTATTTCTAACAAGTCCCTGATGCCGTTGGTCCAGGCACCACAGCAAAGGGTATTTAGTCTTCGTACAACAAGTCCTTTCCTGCTCAACGTTCACCAGTCATAGGTCGCCACTGCCTGACTATCTGCCTCCCCACTGGAAACCAGCACCTATGATGGTTCTGTCCATGGTGCCCAACAAAATAGCTGTTGAATGAATTCCTCAAAGAAGTTTCCACACCAGGCCTTGCTTCACTCTCTTTTGTCGTTCTGCTGTCTACGTGGCTCCAAGCAGGCGCTTGGGTCAGACCTACCTCTTAACAATCTCCCACTTAACACCTGAGCAAAGAGTGTCACCTGCTGTCTCCAAATGCTTAATGCACGGCCACCGCTGGTGGAATACCTCTACACGTGCTATTCCATCTACTCAGGAGGTCCTTTCTCCTGTGTCCGTCTCATAAATTCCTACCCATTCTTCAGGGCTCTCCTTCCACAATATCCTTCCCAATGCCCCTCCACCTGTCCAGGGCTACAAGTGCTCCGCGGCGTCCTGTATCCACTCATGCCGCAAGGATTCGTTCATACATTTGTCTTCCCTTCTTGAATCGAAGTCACAGGCAAGCAGCCCTCAGGGTGAACCAGTCTACAGAGATGTTCTACTGTGGTTACAGTGTTTTCAATTTAAGTTTATTGCCAAAATTTGAGTCAGGGGATTTCACACAAAAGTCTAGATTCTGGGCTCTTCTAGAAAAGTCAGGGCTGGCATTCTTACATGGCCAGGACCTACTAGAGTTGCTTGGGACTCTGTCACCTTCACTCTGGTGGCCCCAGCACAGTGCCTCGTCCAAGGCAGGCACTCAAGAAAGCTTATTCGTGAAGCCAGAAAGATGACTCCAGGTAATGGAAAAAAACCACCAGTCCCAAGAGCTGGTGACCTGAGGCTGGTTTTGATTCTAGCTGACTTGTTGCATGACCTTGGGCTCTCTCTGGACCTCAGTTGCCTTGTCTGTTACACTGAGATAATGAGAGTTTGCACTTCCCAGGGTCACTGCATCCAACAACAGAGAGGATGTGGAGTGCTTAGCACGTGCCTGGCATATAATGTTCAATCAGCATGAGATAGTACTGCAAGGAACACAATCAATATTTACTCTCTAGGAGGGGAGGAAGTGAGGAGTTAGAGGCAGCAGAGTTCCCTTTCGGGGCCAGTGGAGTGATAGACTATTTGTGTTCAATCCTCAGTTCTGCCATTCACTAGCTATGTGACCTTGGGCATGTGACTTAACCTCATTTGGGCCTTAGTATCCCTATCTATCAAATGGGAATGATACAAGCCTCATATAGGGTTATTGTGAATATCAAATATGAGTATGAATTAACCCTTGAAAGCACTTAGAATGAGGCCAGCATTCCACATATGTTCAACACATGCCAACTCTCAGAGAGGGGTTAGATTAGAATCTTTCAAGGCCCCTCCTGGCTCTAAAACTCTCGGACCACCTTAAACCTGTGACTGTGTCATGCGGCTGTCCTTTAGTCACCAAGAACGTACAGAAGGCCCTTGGGATGAGGGGAGCAGAATTCAGTATAAAGGGATTACCATCTCTCTAGAAAGATCCAGAATGCTGACTATAGGCACACTGAGTAGCAGCAACAATAGGGAGAGTGGATATGGTGCAGAGGAGTGCAGCGCTGTGTGGGAGGTGCTATGACCCCCTGGCAGGAGGAAATGAGGCTTCAGAGGCTGCCCCCAGATCGCTATCAGTGTCTCAGCCCCGTGGAGCTGCCTCCAAAGGTTGACTCACTCGAGGGGTTCTTTAGGGGATGAAGGGCGTCACAGTGAACAGGACAGCCTGGAGGGGGAGGCAGGAAGACCAGGCCGGTCTGACTCACGCAGGCCTGGGGTCTCTGAGACAGACACGCAGGAGGTCTCCAAAGAAGCAAAGTAGGTAAGGGGGATGAAGGAGAGACAGCTGGTAACCAGAATACCAGGAATGATTCCCAAGAAGACAAAATTCCAGACAACTTGGATTGTTTTACTCTGGATTCAGAACTGAAGCTTGCAGTCATTTGCCAAGGGTGTGTGTGTTGGTTCCCCTGCACAAGGCTAGTAGCGACACTGAGACAGAGAGCAGCTGAGACAGCAGAACGCTCCAGGTAACCGAAAGGCACGTGATGGCAAGTCCTGAATGCAGGTATCTGTGCTGAGGGGCTTCTCTTCCCTTTCAGCATCAGCCAAGGGTTGGCGGGGTTCGGGGAGTGAGGGGTGGGGGTGCGGCCGGGGTGGGAACAGGGGTGCATCTGACCAACCTATGACGGTGATGATAGACCAAATCTGTCCTGATACATTTCTTCTCCTTCATCCATTCAGCTGTTGAGTGTTGAGTACCCACTACGCCCCAGGCACTTACAGACTTTCTCATTTAAACCTCAGGACCACCCCATGAAGCGGGTTCCACTGGCCCATCCTTAAGGATGAGTCAGGAGGCTCAGGGGTGAGATGGCGCCCGGGTCAGGAAGGTGGCAGTGATTTGTCTGGGTTTGCTGACCGCAGAGCAAGAGGGGGCCCTCCGGGTGCGGCCTCCGCGTCCTGGATTCTCGCTTTCATTCAATACGGGGCACACAGACGCTCTCCGTTTTACAGGACAGGAAACGGGCCCAAGGGAAGGATGACTTCAACTGCCTGAGTCCAACCGGCTCGCCCGCATCCAACCAACTTCACTTGTTCTCCCTTTGTTTACAGACATCACTTTAAACGCTTTAAAATTGTGGAGTTTAAAGCGCGTAATATCTCCGGTCTTTTACAACGAGATTTCCCCGCGGAATGCGGGGCAAGGGCTGAATTTTTTGATGCACCTCGCGGCCGCACTCCCCGGCACCTGGGACCTGGGGCAGCATCGGGAACCTCCACCACGTCCAGCCCGTTCTCAACTTCGGCCCCTGCGGCCTCACCCAGTGCGCAGGCGCCACTGCCGTCTCCCGCGCTCGCGACCGGCCCCCTCGCGGACGAACTCACCTCCACGAGGGCGCGGGATACGCATTCCTCCCACAGATGGGCCCGGCCGGCTTCTGGCCAATCAGAGAGCTTCTTTTATCACCGCTTCTGGCTAAAAGATGTTGGAGCTTCTTTTCCTAGAACTTTCCGGCAGTGCCGGGAAGAGGGGTGTGGGGAGGGGGAGGAGTGGAAATGATTGATGTCTCCTACAACCATTAGCCAAGGGGGATGAGTTTGAAAAGCAAATAACACTACCAATTGTCTTGCAAGAAAAGCCTGTGAGCTCCGCCCCCTCCTCCCACTGGTCTCGGAGAGCCTTCAGGGTGGGAACTTGTGGTGGCAGCCAATCGGAGGTGAGTGAGGACGGAGGAGGCGGGGCAGGCGGTTGTCTGGCCGGAGGGTCAGACGCGGTGCTAGGGGCCCCGGGGTTGTGGGGTCACTCTTCCGGATCCCCACCGGCAGGGGCTGGGCCGAGGGACTGGGCCGCGAACGGGCGCTGCGTCGCCTCGCTGGCACTTTCCAGGCTGCCTTGTGAGGCCTGGAGCCAGACCCCATCTGGCGCTGCCCTGCGCCCCCGCCCATCCCTCGCGCCGGACAGCCGCCCCCTGTCTAGCCCAGAGGGTCCAGGCCCCATCTGTCCCTGCTCCCACCGCGGCCACGGGCACCTTGAGCGTCATCCTCTCCACTTCCCTTCCCAGGCAGCCCCACCAACGCCTCTAGCCGCCGCTCTTCCCGTCTGGTCCGTGGAAGTGGCTGGTTACTATGGTGAAGCTGGCGGCCAAATGCATCCTGGCAGGTGAGTGTGAAATTTACAGTCTCCAGAGTCCAGAGACCTCATAAGTTATCCAGAGCTTTTGTTCCCGTAAATTGTCTGTCTACCCTCTTTTCCTTTCTCTCTTCCAAAGGCGAGTTAATGCAGTTACCAACAGTAAATTCCATTAGGTGTGGAAGCAGTATCTTCCAGGCTACACTGGTAGCTCCAGCTGATTTCCCCCGCTCCCTGTCGGACTGTAAGACCATCTTCACCAGTCTGAGCTGTACTCAGGAGGCGCAGACTCCTTAAAAATCAGGTTAACCGCACCCTAAGTGCTCCAACCAAACCATGTGCCGTACCCCAAAATTAGGCACCCGTGGCTTTGGTAGTCTTATGGGATTTTTTCCCCTGCCCCTGCCCCTCTCATGACAGGGACAATAATGTAAAGTTGACCAGAGTTTGCAAAAAAGGTGCAAGTGTATTGCCTTTAAAACCCAAAGTTACTGCGCTTCCCTACGCTCAGGAGGACATAAATGTTGAATTCCCCCAAAGGCAGGAATCTTTGTTTTGTTGACTGATGGATCCCAAGCACCCGGAACAATATCTGGAACCTAGTAAGTCCTCAATAAATATTTGTAGAATGGATGAATATGTGGCATTCACCGGTGTGGTGCTCTTTGTACCAGTCT
This sequence comes from Rhinolophus hipposideros, assembly GCF_964194185.1. NCBI lineage: Eukaryota > Metazoa > Chordata > Mammalia > Chiroptera > Rhinolophidae > Rhinolophus > Rhinolophus hipposideros. The sequence continues at coordinate 9,886,969 of NC_138055.1, forward strand.
GCACATTTAGAAAAACATTTGCCTGGATTGTAGACCTGGACCCACAGAACACATATGTACTGAGTCCTTACTGCACGCCAGGCACATGTATTTCATTTCAGCCTCTCTCCATGGTAGGTTAGCACACCGGTAGGTGCTCTACTGTTGCCATCTTAACTGGGGCACTGAGAAGTGAAGTCTCGCCCAAGGCCTTGCCCTAGTGAAGGAAGGTCATAGGCAGGATTTCAACCCCTGGATCTGCCCAATTCCAAAACTCTTAACCTGTGTTACTCTTGGAACCTGTGACCTTTCCGGGGTTCCTTGACCAGCTCAGGAAAGAAGCAGTGAGAAATTATTAAGAGAATAAAGAGATTCTGACTGAAAGAGATGATACTTTTAATGACTTTTCTAATTTGGAAATAAAAGGGTCACAGGAAGATGACTGACAACAGTAACTCAAATCATACTAGAGCAAAAGAAATTAACGGTTCTCAGGAAGGGGTCTCTAGTTTCCAGAACTCCGGAGGAGGCCGTATTGTGCAACAAAAAGAATTCTGGCTGTTCCTCTCATTGGCTGTGTCATCTTGGACAAAGCACTTCTCTGAGCCTCAATTTCTTCCTACATAAGTTGGGACTGTTTTTGTTTTCTGACGTTTGATACATTTTTTAATGTGTTTCTCCCTCCAACTCTACTTTCTCTTTATTTCTTTTGTAATTCGGCTTCTGTCATGGAGCCAAGTGTACTGAGGACCCTCCATGTGCTGGCACTGTGGCAGACCCTCACCACAGGTCGTCTCACTGAATCCACACAATAACTCTGTGGGGTCAGTATTATTGTCATCGTCATTCACAGCTGGAACAACTGAGCCCAGAGAGGTTAAGACACTTGCCTTGGGTCACACAGCTGGATGTGGCCGAGCTGGGATCTAGACCCAGGTGATCTGATTTCCAGCGCTTTGTTCTTAGCCCCAAGCTAAACGGTCCTCAAGCCTCGATTCTAGACTCTTTGCCCTTCTTTACACCCATTCCCTCAGGTACTGTTTCACCTGATTTCAGCCACTGCCTGAGTTAGTGATTCCTGAACTCCAACCTACCTCTCCATCTGCAGCCTCAAGACTATTTCCTCTTGGAAGTTTCTAGGGACTAGAAGATAGTGAATCAGCCCCACCAGAACCACGCACCCAATTCTTGTTCTCCACACCACCCAACTTCACACACACCCCCGTCTGGTTTTATTTTTCCTTTCCCCTCACAGGTCTGCTGTTTAAATTGAGTTAATCTTTTCCTCTCACATAACTAGTCATTGAAGGACCCGATATTCAATTCAAGTGCTTATTCATTCGACAGATATTTATTGAGCACCTACTATGTGCGAGTCACCATGTGAGGTGCGGTGGGGATGCAAGCATGAATCAGGCCAGCACCTGTACTCAAGGAAGCGCTGAGATGTGCATAGTAACTTACAATGCAGCAAATATGAATTGAATGACCTTTGTGTGCCAGATACCAGAGAAATACCTGCTGATTGTTCTGGCTCAGATCAGGAAAGAAAACATTTGACGTTTATCTATATTTTATTTACTTACAAAATCACTTAACTATTACTTAATATACATGAGACACTCTACATATTAACTCTTTAAATCCTTATAACAATTCTATGAGATAGGTGCTGTTATCCCCATTTTGCAGATGGGGCAACTGAGGCTCAGAGAGATTACTGACCCAAGGTCACACAGCTCATAAGTGATGGAGCTGGAGTCTATGCCCTATGTCCTATGATTTACTGCCTCTCAATGTCAGTGGGGATGATAGAGCCTCACGAGAAGGTGGCTCTGACATCAGGTCTCAATGAAATGGCAATGACCCACATGACCACACAAGTAAAAACAAAGGAGGGAGAGACGACCTTTGGAGGTTGTACAGGAAGGATGCTATTTGAGCTTGGCCTGTCAGAGAATGGGCAGGATCTGGACTTGGGTCGGGAATACGTAGAAAGAGGTTATCTTCAAGGGATTCTCGGAGATCAAGAGAATAGGCATACAGATATCAAGTTATAATGTTGTACATCTGAAGCTTATATATGTTATTAACCAATGTTACATCGATAAAAAAGAAACATATATTTGTTATTACAGTTCCACACAGACCCATAAAAGAGAGAGAGAGAGAGAGAATGGGAGTGTAGAGCTGAGATTTTGTGCAAGGGAAAGCCGGAGAGCGAGTCGGAAGGTAGGGTCGGGGTTGGCAGTGGAGAGGGGTATGCAGTGGAAGGAACCCTTGACGGGCTTTGTGTGAGAACGTTACAGGATGAAAGAAAGCCCTACGTTGGGAGGTTCATCTGTTGATGTCGAACTGAATTGTGTTAGAACAGGGAGAAGATGAAAAGGAGAGAGGGCAGGTTGGAAAGCGTTTTCAGGCAAGACCCAGTCAAGAAAACAAAATGAATTTCAACAGAGAAATCTTCATATATGGAATTGGTTCAACAGGTATTAGAGACCTGAAAAAGCTAGAAGGAAACATTGGGATGACATGGAACTGGGAGATGAAAGTGGGGTTGCCTGAAGCTTGAAGAAGAACCCCCAAAGCAGGATCCAGACCTCTGAGGAAGGGGACGCTGCCCAGCTCGGTGATACCTCAGGAATTCAGTCACCAGCGTGGGAGGCCACCCCACGCCACAGATCGCTGGGACCCATTGCCCCCCCCCCCACCCCGCAGGGAGCTCAGGCTCGTGTTCAGGGCGAGACATGACCAAACCGATTCCAGGCCATCGTGAGGGTCTGTGCCTCGAGACCACTCGTGGTACAAGTGCTACAGAAGTCAGGGTCCAGGCAAAAGGCAGATTCCGCACTAGGTGCTTCCACAGTGAGGATTTAGATGTTACTTCAACGTGCTGGAGGCTGGAAAGACAAAGGGGGACAGTAGGGCCGCACAGAGAATAACCAGGAAGGAGCCTTGCCCCAGGGCTGGGGAACAGCGGAAGGGGCTGAGTCCCCAGGACCTCATTGCTCAGGAGGGCCCTGGGGAGCTGAGAGGCAGACCTCTGGGAAGGAGGCCCTGCTCACTGCTCCTGGTATCTGGGAGGGGCTGTAATAAGGCCAGTCTGGGAGTGCAAAGGAAACAAACCCAAAGTGGAGACAGCGCCTAATAGTGCTGCTGGGGTGGAGGCCATTGCTCGGCTGCTACGAAGAGAAACAAGCAGCAAATGGGAAGGAACAAGTCCCGTCTCCCCTTCCCGCCTTCCAGGCTTTTTCTAGAACTCGCATTGGCAGAGCCTGACAGGGAGCGCCTAGCAGAGGGGAAATGTGTTGGCAGAGTCCCAGCCCCAGCATACCATGCAGGGTCCGGATGGGTAGGTCAGGGGCTGCGACAGAAGCCCAGGTATGAGGTAACGAGGGCAATGTCAGCAGTGACCACCAAGGATACGTGGGCTGGAGACACTGCAAAGGAGATAAGGAAGGAAGAGAGTCAGCGGTGACTGTGGGGGAAGGCGGGACAGTGAGAACAAAGTGACATCGTGAACAGAACAAGTGTGATGCGGGCAGAACCTTTCAGGACCCAGGGGCCTGGTATGAGCCTGGCTGTAGACGCACTGACATTGAGTGAAGTCCTGTCATTGCAGGGAACCTCCACCGGTTGGTGGAGATAGAGACAGGCTGGGGAGAGAAATCCTGGCCCAAGAAGTGATAGGCAAGGTAAAGAGAGTAGATGGGAGCGGAGGGCCGAGGACAGACGCACAGGGGTGCCCACGTTTGGAGGCAGAGTGGCAGGAGAACCAGGCCAATGCATGGTCCCCAGGGCCACGGGGCCAGAGGTCTCAGGAAGGAGCGGACCGCCTCAGACTGACTCCTCCTTCAGAGCTGTCATGAAGCATGTGGACAGAGGAAAGGCCAGTGGACTTAGCGATTCTGAGGTCACGTGACCTTGCACCGCGCCTTTGCGGACGCCACCCTCCCTGCCGTCTCCCCCGGGCTCAGCCTCGCCCTGGGAAAGTCCATCCACTGATGAAACCACTCGTTCATCCTTTCCTTGATGCACCCTAAGACGCTTGGGTTCTCAGCTTGTGCTATTTGAATCTGCACTTGTCATTTTGTTACTGTGCAGATGTTTGTCAGCTCCTTCCCGTCCCTGTGCTCAGAGCCCTCCTCAGCTGACACCGGAGGTTTTCCCTAAGTGTGGGTGACTGACTGGCAATCGGAAGAAAGATTTTTTTATTTTTATTGAAATTCACCAGAACAAATCTGTGGGGAATTTCTCAAGCAGGATGAGCCAAATCCAACTGGATTCAGAAGCCAAATTGGAGTCAGGAGGGTGGATGCAGCCATACGCAAGAGGGAGAGTGATAGGCTCTCTGCTCTGAGACGGATGGGTACCCAGCGACAGTCTACCCTGTGGTTGCTCGCAGGGTCATGGAAGGCTGGGTGAGGAGGGTTGGTAGGGACAGTGTTAAAAGTGGTCAGAAGGGTCCCTGAGCTCTAGGAGTGGAGCCTGGCCAGGAGAATGTGATGTTGGAATCCTAGGGAAGTCACCCAGCTTCTCTGAGCCTCGGTCTCTTCATCTGTCAGATGAGGTTACTGATAGTCCCCATGTGGGGAAGGGAGGCTGGGGCGGGGAGGGAATGCATGAGATTGTATGAATGGCTTCAGGAGGAAGGCGCCCCACAGGTTGGTTCCCTGTAAGAAGTGGTGGCAAATAGAAAAGCAGGACCTGAATAGCTCACTCAAACCTGGAGAAATGAACATGAAATGAAATACCACGAGTAGTCAAATCATTGTCTCACAAGAGAAAATTACAGGTGGGAAAAGTCAAAACTGAAAAGTGAACAGAGCAGCAGGCTATCCAGAAGTCAAGTAAAGAGAAGCGTTGAAACCGACTTGTAAACTACAGAGTGAAAGCGAAGAGCTTGTACCAAAGGGTGCCAAGCAGGGTCGCAGCGGCTGTGGCGACCTTGCTACGGGTCAAGAGGGCGAGGAAGGGGCCGGCCGGTGGCGCAGGCGGTTAGAGCTCCGTGCTCCTAACTCCGAAGGCTGCCGGTTCGATTCCCACATGGGCCAGTGGGCTCTCAACAAAAAAAAAAAAAAAAAGAGGGCGAGGAAGCAGCAGACAGGTGTTCTCTCGGGGCTGGGTGATGGAGAATCTGTGGGAGGCTCTCTGGGCGGAGAAGTTCTTACAAATGAAAACAGCGTGGCATTAAAAGAAGCCAAGCAGCGCCATCGGTGGGAAGGTGGGAAGGGCACAGGACAATTGAGGTGGGCACGTAGAGCCGCCAGCACCCTTGGGGGCACAGGAGGAACTCCAGATTCCAGTCCCCCAGCCGTCTTGTGCGAGGTCCAGTTATCAGACTGAAACCGACCTCAACCTTTAGTTTCAAGGTACCCATTCAAGGGGCTGTCAAAAGGAAAGCCAGGAAATAAACCCAGTAGGTGCGAGACAGCGCGGAGAAAACTTGGCCCCTGGAAAGATGGATGTGCAGTGGTCACAAATGGGCACCCTGAGGTGGAGGGGCAAACGGATTTCAGGATGGCGAGTGTAGCACCTGACTTTTTGTTTCCTATAGATGCAGAAAACCCTCCCAACTCCCACCTCCCCTCCCACGCCACCCCTGTCCCCCAAAGAAAGGATGTAGGGTCCTGAGTATGGAAGCTCTGAACTCAAATTGGTTCCTTCCGTCAGCTGAGCCCATCAATAGTCTCTGACTGGTTGCACCTCTTTTACCTTCAAGACTTCAAAGTGTATTCCAGTTTGAAAGTGACAGGTTTTCCCTGGGGTATGGGGTATGTTTCAGTGGAAGAGTGTCAGTTCTATTTCCGGGGCTCCAAAACCCTGAAGCTCTGTTACCTTCTGGGTCAGTTCTCTTGGATGAGAGCATTAGCCTTGAAGAAATGTGACTCTGGCCATCAGGGGTTTTGAAGCTTGGTCCTCACGGACCCACTGCCCTGCCAATGACCTCAGAGCAAGTTCCCATGAGAATCAAGCACGTTTTCTCTGAAAACTCTTAGAAGTTTTTGGTTTCTAGACGAGCATTCTGGAGCGGGAGGGTGTTGAGTCACGAGGATGGAAGTGATTTTTTTTCTTCTCCTTTGGCCTCACAGGAGACCCTGCCGTGGGCAAGACCGCCCTGGCACAGATCTTCCGCAGCGATGGAGCCCATTTCCAGAAGAACTACACCCTGGTGAGATGTGGGCGTCTAGGCCTGGCCGAGGCGTGACAAGCAGTGATCAGAGAACCCTGAGGGACTGACTTCCCCACACACCTTACGAGGCCCTAAGATGGTCTGGCGAAGGGCTGCTCAAGTGGCGCCATGTGGAAATCGTTTTTCCATAAACCACAGGGTTTGGGACCGGAGTGGGCAGGGAGTTGGGTGAGATTAGTGGACCCTCAGCGATTTCTGTACGAAAAGTGAGTCCAGAACACAAACAGTTAAGCTGGGGAAATGCCTCCCAGGCAGTGGGTGCTGTAACAAGCCCCCCGGCTGATGCAAACATTCTTGGTTTTCCTCCGCAGACGACAGGGGTGGATTTGGTGGTGAAGACAGTGCCAGTCCCTGACACAGGAGACAGTGTGGTAAGTGACGGCCTCGGCCTGAGGGGGCCCAGTCCCCTCCAGCCGCGCCCAAGGTCTCCATACTCACCGTCACCCTCCCTATGAGAGCCGTAATGCAAGGACTTGAGGCCATTTGAGAACAGGATCGTGGAACACAGGAAGCCTTCTAGGGAGGGGCAGAAGAGGAAGTGAGGCAGACTGGAATATGGGCCTCGCCCTCACAGAACTCATCTGTGCAAGTTCTCAACCCGGGTCCCTCTACGGGAATCCACCACTCTCAAAATTGAATTGTGAGATGTTATGTTTGTAGGTGTTTTCCTTGAGAGAAGTTTCAGAAATTGCCAGATTCTTAAAGAGGTCCATGAGCTCCCGATGCAATGAGAAGGGATCAACACAAGTATACACATAGCCAACGTGCAACACAGGTTATGTCACTGACGTTCAGGCAGCGTGTGCCAGGGTCAGACGCCAGCCAGGGGATATCCAGTGCCCAGAGGGAGCTGGAGGGGGAAATTCCTAGGTGTCAGCATTGGGAGGGGCTGTCCCCTGGCGGGCTGAGGTTTGCACTGAGGCAGGAAGGGTCATCCCGCGTCCTCCATCACAATCATCCTTAGCCATGCAGGACGATGACAGACTGTCCCACTCTACACTCCTTCCCAGACCTACTCAGTGACCTCTTTAAAAAGAATGGTTTTCAGAGTTAAAAATCAATTTGGTTAACAAAGTGCAGAATGACCTTTTGGAAACCAGAGCACTTGTCAGCCTGTTTAGCATTCTGTTCCGCCAGGTGGAAAGGCAGCTTGTTCCTGGTATTTTTGCACTTGAGGTGAAGAGAGGTGAGATGGCACACAGAAAGTGCCGGTTGGTGTGGGGACAGTTGTGCAGCCTTGCCAAGATGCTTGAGGTCCTTCCTCTTCCTGTCATCTTCCTCGTGCCGTGGGGAAAAGGTGGAGCCTGTCTGCATGAATGTGTGTGCACATGTGTTCATGCCTGCACCTCGCCATGAAGTCAGGGCCACAGTGAGCTGACACTAACACTAAAACATGCCTTTCTGATTCCAGGAACTCTTCATTTTTGACTCTGCCGGCAAGGAGCTGTTTTCTGAAATGCTGGATAAACTGGCAAGTAGCGTGCGGTCTGTTTCCTAACCACCTCCTCCAACTCCTGCCAAAAGGTTTGCCCCTTACCATGTTCTCACAGAAATCTCACCGCACCACGTGCCTACTGTGTGCCCGGCGGGAGGGAAGATGTGCCTGGGCCAGGATCAGCCCACACCCTGGCTCCGGGCTCCCCCTCTCCAGCTCTAGCTCCATCCTAGGACGATCCGGGGTCCCTCACTAAGGCCCGGAGAAAGGAGGTGGCTCCCGCAGGCACACAGGGGAGGCAGTGTGGTTCTGTGAGAGTGCTACGGTCAGTCTGTGGGTGAGGAGGTGAGGCAGCAGCCGTGCAGTTCACACGCCTCCCGTCCTGGACGCCTCCGGGAGCCCTCGTAGCTGTGGGGTAGGGAGGTGAGCCCTCCAGAGCGACTCCAAGCTGACCTTCCAAGGACAACTGAAGGAAAAGGATTCTCCCTCACACCCTGGGAGGTTATGACGCCTCAGATACAAACCAGGCTGTCACTGTGCAGGGTGGGGGTCTCGAGACCAAGGCGTGGCTAAGAGTCACAGGCACCAGGATTGGCATCACGGCCTGAGCAGGGCTATCCTGTGGCCCCGGGCCAGGCAGCAGGGTGGCCCAGCACGCTGAGCAGCCGCTGAAGGTGACAGGCCCTGAGAGCATAGCCCTGGTTCTTCACTGGGACAGCGAAGCAGTCGCCGGGTCTGGTTTGGATGAGGGCTGCAGGAGAAGCAGAAAGCACCCTTTGCATTTTGAAAAGCCAGTCCTTGTTAGGAGACGCACGCAAACAAGCGTTCAGTGGCAGCTGAGAGAAAGGATACCCTTCTAGGCCTGCAAAGCAGAAAGGCCTACCAACTTGCAGAACAGTGAGCCCTCGGTAAGAATAAGTGGCAGAATGAATTCATGAGGCAAACGCATTTCTGGGGGGAGAAAAGCCGCAGTCCTGCCCTCATGTTGAAAGCATATCTGACCCGGGCAAGTCAGTCCCTCTACTCTCCAGCTACACAGTAGGGACATTCAGACCAGCCCTGCAAAGTTGGAAGTTTTCACGATGACGCTCAGAGCACCCAGCAGACAGCCTGGCGTGGATGTGAGCTCTCGCCCATGCCATGGTCCCAGCACCTGCCCCAACCAATGCGGAGCCCACCCTCCATTCCTTCCTTCGGGTGAACTGTTTCCTTCTGTGGGTGTGGCTGTTTTCTGAGTCACATCCCCTGTACAGTGTTTCATTTCCCTCCACTCAAGTCCCTGCCCTTGGAAGACTCAGTTTCCCTCCTAGCCTAGAAGTCACTTTCACTGTTACTGACATGTGCTCATCCTGTCCCTCTCGCTTAGTGGGAGAGTCCCAACGCCTTGTGCCTGGTCTATGATGTGACCAGTGAGCAGTCCTTCAACAACTGTAGCAAGTGGCTGGAGAAGGCTCGGGCACAGGTTCCAGGCTCCTCCCTCCCAGGTAGGAACTGCAGGCATCTGGGTTCACCAGCAGCACCTCTCTCCTTCAAGTTCAAGAGTACAAGGTCATTGCAGAGCTGGCTGTGGGAGCAAACAAAGGGGTGCCCTGGGTTTTGGGGTGTGATGGTCTGGCTTGTACACGGAAACCTCAGTGAGTCATCACACACCTCTGAATCTGTAAAATGGGCATGATGACATCCACCTGTCAGGGATGTGGGGAGACTCGCGGTAAGAAGGGGGGAGGTGCTGTAATGGAAATGTGAGTTTGCTGTTTCCAGGAAGCTAACCCCAGGGAAGAATTCCTCATTTTCTCTTGTAAGACACAAGTAAACATGCAGGTCCTGTTGTCACTTCTGAGAGCTTTAGATCGGTGTAGTTTTCATCCCTATGTGAGATCAACAAATTCTCCTCATTATAGACCAGGAAAAACGATCTCCAGAGACAGGCTCAAAAATTAGCTGCAGCTGATGCAGCTGGAGACGGAACAAAATTACCTCCAAATCCCTGACTCGGAGCCCAGTCCGTAGATTAGTATTAATGACCATTTTTAAAGTTTGCTCCATGCACTAGGAATTACGCAAATGCCCACATAAATTTGGCCCTTGCCTTCACGGCATTTGCAGCCTCAAGGAGACAAGGCAGACAGATAGACATGAAGTCTAGAAGGGCAGAGCAAAAGCTGAGTGTGAAAAGCAAAGCCCGCCCGCTCAGCTGACGCCCTCCGGGCTAACACCGGGGTCTATGCCTCTCAGAATCAGTGTGCTTGCTCTTTTCTCTCTCCAGCTGGCCTCCCAGACTGCCAGTTCTGTGCAGTGCTTTGCTTGTTTCTTTTGGGCAGGTGTGTTAGTGGGGAACAAGACAGACCTGGCTGGCAGACGAGTGGTGGAATCGGCTCAGGCCCAGGCGTGGGCGCTGGGACAAGGCCTGGAATGTTTGGAAACATCCGTGGTAAGTATTCTCCGCTTACTCCTTGCTACGTCTGGAGCGGGCTGCTGCTGGAAGTGGGTTTTCACATGACCTCAAGTGCATTGCGTCGTTATTCCGCCCTGTGCAGAGTCGAATTTGGAACTGATGTTTAAATCCTTGGCCCAAGATCTTTCCTCAGTGTAGCGAGAGTCACTCATGTGTTTCAGTGAAGCACGTCAGCCAGCCAGCTCACTAATTTCTCAATTATATTGTGTTCGATTACAGTGACCCTTGATATTTGCATAAGATATTACAGATTAGGTGTTGTTGGCACATTACTTCAGAGACCCTCACGCTCAGTCCCGTCACCCAGGAGCTGGCCCCACAATCCTCACTTCTATACTGTGGGTGAAGTGACTTGCCCAAGGTCACATGGTTAGTAGAGGGTTGGGCGAGGACTAGGGTTCGTAGTTTCTGATTCCCATCAGTGTTGCCTATCCCACCTTGCTGCATCCCCAGGGTGACTCTGGTGAGTGGCAGAACTACCTGTGGGAGCCCCAGTATGGTACTTACTTAACTTATGGGGGCCTCAGTTTCCTTGCCTATAAAGTGGGGATAATAAAACATATCCCTCACCGAGTAATAGATATGAAAGTCAGATGGTGAATATAAAAATACTTAGCACGAAGTCTGGTGCGTAGTGAACACTCAATAAATGGTAGCTTTTTTTAAAGTATAGATATTTCCTCCTAGTAATCTTACTTATATTGTTATTACTTACTAAATTCTTGCGTTCACAGATTGTACAAAGATAAATGTCACTCTTGCCTGTGGCCCAATTATCGCAAATTCTAAATTAATGAAGTTCAAATTAGCGTACTTTTACCGTATAGAGGGTTTCGCATCTTTCACGCAGCACACCTTCAAACAAAGCAGTAAGCCGTACTACCCACAGCAAACGATATTTTAGTGTTCCCTCTTCCACCATTCACATTTGTGACATTGCCTCCTCACCCCAATATCCCATATTCCACAGAACTCTTGATGGAACTCAAAAATTAACACCCAACACATTAGTCAGCAAAGACCACTGGGTTGCGTGTTTACACTCCGCTCGGTGTTCGTAGCTACACTATTGAAACAGGTGGGTATAAATTGTGCTTGCAGAGGCTGCAGTTAAGCATTTGGTATTAACTGTGCCAGTTAACTAGTCCCCCCTGAGTTCATGCTAACAGAAGCCGCACTGGCAGCTCGGTTAAGAAGCTGTAATTAAAAAGGAAATATAACCAAGTGCTGTTTGAGACTCAGCCAAGTCTTGACACCAAGCCCCTCTCCTCTTCTTACTGAACGCAGCAGCGATCGTCTTGCAGACCTAAAGGTGGTACCTACACGGTAGCTTGACGTTCTTTTTTTTGTTTTTAAGTCCATCCCCAGAAGTTACCTATCTTAAAACTGAAAGCTTGGACCCTTTGACCACCTTCACCCCTTCTCCATCCCCCACCCCCAGTCCCTGGCAACCACCAATCCGCTCTCTGTTTCTATGAGTTTGGTTTTTTTCAGTTCTACATATAAGTGAGATCATACAGTATGTGTCCCTCTAAGTATGATTTATTTCACTTAACATAATGCCCACAAGTTTCATCCATTTCATCCAAGTTGTCACAAATGGCAGGATGTTTTTCTTTTTTATGGGTAAATAATATTTCATCATGTATATATACACATTTCCTTTATCCATTCATCCATCAATGGACACTTAGGTTGTTTCCATGTCTTAGCTATCATAAATAATGCTGCAGTGAACATGGGCATGCAGATACCTTTTCAAGCTAGTGATCTCATTTCCTTTTGATATATACTCAGAGGTGGAATTGCTGGGTCATATGGTAATTCTATTTTTAATTTTTTGAGGAACCTCCACACTGTTTTCCAAAGTGGCTGCACCAATTTACATTCCCACCAACAGTGCACAAGGCTTCCGTTTTCTCAACATCCTTGCCCACACTGGTTATTTCTTGTCTTGTTGATAACAGCCATTCTAACAGGTGTGAAGTGATAGCTCATTGTCATTTTGCGCTGCATTTCCCTGATGATTGGTGATGTTGAACGCCATTTCATACACCTGTTGGCCACTTGAATATTTTCTTTGAAAAAATGTCTACTCAGGTCCTTTGCCCATTTTTATCAGATTATTTGTGGTTTTGCTATTGAGTTTTATGAGGTATATATTTTGGATACTGTATTTCCCCGAAAATAAGACCTAGCCAGACCATCAGCTCTAATGCATCTTTTGGAGCAAAAATTAATATAAGACCCGGTATTATATGATATGATATATTATACCTGCCATTATATTATATTATATTATATTATATTATATTGTATTATGTTATATTATATCATATTCTATTATGTTATGTTATGTTATGTGTTGTTATGTTATGTTATGTATCGGTCTTATATTAAAACAAGACCGGGTTGCTCCAAAAGACGCATTAGAGCTGATGGTCCAGCTAGGTTTTATTTTGAGGGAAACACGGTATTAACCCCATATCAGATTTGTGGTTTGCAAATATTTTCTCCCATTCCATAGGTTTCTTTTTTATTTTGTTGATCATTTCTTCTGCTGCACATAAACTTTTTAGATTGATATAGTCCTACTTTTTGATTTTTGCTCTTGTTGCTTGTGCTTTTGGTGTCATGTCCATAAAATCATTGCCAAGATCAATGTCAAGGAGCTTTTTCCCAATGTTTTCTTCTAGGAGTTTTATGGTTCCAGGTCTTAAGTTCAAGCCTTTAATCCATTTTGAGTTAATTTCTATGACTGGTATAAAATAGGGATTGAGTTTTATTCTTTTGCATGTGAGTATCCTGTTTTCCCAACACCCTTTATTGAAGAGACTATCTTCTGCCCATTAAGTATTCTTTGCTCTCTTGTCAAATATTAGTTGACCATGTATGCAGGGGTTTATTTCTGGGCTCTCAGTTCTGTTCCATTGGTGTCTGTTTCTATGCTGGTGCCATACTGTTTTGATTACTCCAGCTTTGTAATATGGTTTGAAATCAGTCAGTGTGATGCCTCCAACTTTGTTCTTCTTTCTCAGGATTGCTTTGGCTATTCGAGGTCTTGTGTGGTTCCTCTTTGACTTTGTAACACCCCTTGATAGGACATTTTCAGGCCAAAAAATTAAAAAGAATTTCTTTAAACAGAAGTTAAAATTTTTGAAAACGTTGCTCATCACTGTAAGAAGTTGGACAGTATTAAATACAAGTGAGTTCAAGAAAGGTCCACAAGGATGGCACCCTTGCAGGCAGATGAGGGCAAGGGCACTGAATGCTTGCTGAGCACCTACTGCATGCCATTATCTATGGTGCCCATTATCTATGACTCTTCTCTACCAGCCTTTCCAGGCAGCCACGCCTGTCCCCATTTTACATACGATGAAGAGACGCAGAAAGGCTGTGTAGCTCTCCCGGGTTGCCTAGCTCAGGAGTAGCAGAACCAGGACTAGAATGCAGGCCTGTCCAGCTTGAAAACCAGGGCCTTCTCGCAAGGGTTTTGGCCTCCCACAGAGCCCACTTTGGAACTCTCCGGAACAGCCTTCCAGGCCACATTGAGTGCTCATCTGAGCCTGCCTGAAGGACCCTTCATGGACGAAGCAAACCTACTCTATAGATTGCCAGCGAGATTAGTCATTTAACAAAAGGATTCCTGTCATTGGCAAGCTCTCCTAACGCATCTGGAAAACAATTCTGTTTGCATCTTCCATTTCAGGAGTGCTCCAAGGCTCACCTCCACTGAATTCCTTACTTCTTAAGTTGCGTTCTCCCAAGATCTTGCTTTCAAGAGCTTCAAATCCATTTAGAAATCACTGTGCTGTGCATGGGCTTTGCAGGCCTCGTTCTCTTTCCATTCAGTACTTAGCTGTACTTTCAACCGATCTAACATTTTACTCTTTGACATTGGCATTACCTAGGACATTATGCTCTGCACGACCACAGGAGTCTTGCAGGTATAACTGAGTTATTTCTCTCACGTCTGCCTGGAGAGTGACAGCTTCCCTGTCCTTCGCAGTCGCGAGTTCATTCGGCTACAAAAGGTCCTGAGCTCTCTCTTAGCACCGCCTCCTCTGTCTCTCCTCGTGGCCAGTTTATTTCCTCCACCTTATGTGCAGGGTTTTGCTTGGTAGAAAATCCAGGTAGCGTTCTCTACTGGAACTGGTTTCCTTTGCGTATTTCTGCCCTGGGTTGGCAGAGAAGAGACGCTGCTCTTCTCAAATTGGGGGATCTGAGTTCTGGGCTGTGCACGAAGCAGCTGGGCCATTGCACCCCCGGGGCCCCAGACTGCTGTCTGTAAAACACAGGCATTGGGCTTGATGACTTTGTAACATTCTTCGGTGTGGAAATTCTTCCATTTATTGGGGATGGTTCATTGCCTCTTATCAAGGCTGCACTCTTGCCAGCTGCCAAGGATTGCTTGAAAACGGGTTCTTGTGCATTCATAGCTTGAGCTACCGTCTTGAAAGTAGTGAGTTCTTCTTTATGCCAACTTCTTGCTTAAAAAAAAATTAAAAATATGTTCACACAGTGCAGCCACCATGGAAAACAGTACGTAGAAGGCTCAAAAACTTAAAAAATAGAACTACCTTATGACCCAGCAGTTCCACTTCTGCATTATTTATCTGAAGAAAACAAAAACACTAACTCAAAAAGATATCTGCAACCCCCAAGTTCATTTCAGCATTTACAATAGCCAAGACATGGAAACAACTTAAGTGTCCATCGATGGACGAATGGAGACAGAAATTGTGGTGTATATAAATGGAATATTATCCAGCGACAAAAAGAAGGAAATCCTGCCATTTGCAGATGGAGTTTGAGGGCATCAGGCTAAGTGAAGTAAGTCAGACAGAGAAAGCCAAATACCATATGATCTTTCTAATATGTGAAATCTTTCTAAAAACAAACAAAAAACAAACAAACAAAAACAAGCTCATAAGTAGAGAGAACCAATTGTTGGTTGCCAGAGGTGGGCGGTGGCATATGGGTGAATTGTTTTGTGTCGTTTTTCTTTAGTTGAATTAAAAAATTGTTTAATACGTGTGTGCACACAGAGAATGAGAGAAAGTCCTTTGGGCACCTTTAGTCACAAAAGTATTATTTCATTTGTTAAAATGCCCAGTCCTGAGTGACTGTCAAAATTCCTAACTTGATTTCCAGTCAGTGCCTTCCCCTGGCCTGCTGTGGGAAGCGGGGCCCGGCTGGCAGCTTCTGCGTTTCTGCACCTGTGCTTTCCCCCCAACTCAGCTCTCAGCCTGCGAGGGAGGGGCATGTGGTCTTTGTTGGGACCTGCTGTGACTGCTTTGGACCTGACAGCGTTCTCAGGTGATGCTTGCTGAGCATGTCACAGGTGCCCTCTCCCTGCCCCCATCAGTGGTGCTCTCTCACCTGCAGTTTCCATCTAACAGGTTATATACCTCCTCACCCCTCCTGTAGCCGCAGTTCTGGCTGGTTCCTGTCCATCTGCTCTTGTTGGGACCCATTACCCTCCTGGAGGCCGTCCCCGAAGTTCCTTTAAGACAGCTCAAGGCTGGCACTCTTGCTTGGCCCGCCTGCTGCTGGTCCCGGGAAGTGCAGCTGCAGCCTTAGTTTGACAGCAGAGGCAGAGCTGCCGTCCCCAGTGCAGCCCTCCTCTGGCTTGGCCATCAAAACCGCCAGCCCCCGCCTCACCTGGATTCTTCCCAGGCCTGGGTCCAGCCCTGTCCTAAGCCCCCAGGCCTCAGGCTTTCTCTTGGAACGTCCCACTGAGCTGCAGGGGAGGGAGCGGTGCCCCTCCTGGAGGGACATGCCACAGCACAAGCCCGACCTTGAGGTGAGGGTGGGCCCCTCCTGTCCGGCCCGCCCTCCAGTGGGAGGGTCCTTGCCGTCTGTTATTTTTCTTTGGCCTTTGAGGTCTCCATCAAAACTAAGCCAGAAAGAAGTCTCCTTTTAACATCCTGTCACACACACAGTGAGTGGCCAAAAGGACAGGCTCTAAAGAAACGGATCTAGGCCTAGACCCAGCTCCACCACGGCCAAGTGTGCGGCTTTGGGCAGCTTACCTTAATCTCACCATATCTCAGTGTCCTTCCCATGAAACAGGCATAATGATAGGAGCCTCCCCGAATGGTGTAGAGGTGAAATGACGCAACCGCGTCTAGCACCCGACACGAGGTACGAGTGGCTGGACGCTGGTTCTGCGGTGATGGCACACCTAACACAACGGACTTCTTGTCTCTACAGAAGGAGATGGAAAACTATGAAGCCCCCTTCCGCTGTGTGGCCAAGCAGTTCCACCAGCTGTACCAGGAGAAGGTGGAGGTTTTCCACACACTGGTGTGAGGCGCTGCCGGCATCTGGCAGTGGGCCTCGTCTCCTTGGAAGACGAGAGAAGATGGAATTGCCTGGGCCCTTCCAATATATCCTGACAGCTTTAAATAAAGTGAGGAGGAAACGTAGACGCAGCAGCTCCTTCTGTTCTTGGCCGGGGCAGCCCTGGTTCCATTTTGCACTTTGGCTGTTGGTTCCAGAGCAGCCCTGGGAGCCAGGCTGGGAACATTGGTGGCCCTGCCTCCTGGGGGGTGGGGGGACTGGCACTTGTCCGAGTGGATGGTCCCACCCCCCTGAAGGACCTTCCACTGAGAGTAAACGCCACCGTGTGATTTGAACTTGCTTACGAGTGGCTGCAGTTGAGATACTCAGCTTGGAGCTTGCCGCAGGGCTGAGGGGCCGATGGCCCACACCTGATTCTAACAGGTGCAGACTGCTGCCTGTTCGCAGTCCAGGTGCCAAAACTCCCTCTCAGGGGTCACTGTCACTGACAAAACAGTGCCCTCTGCCGGCCTCCCTTGGTGCCTCTTCTTAATAAGGGGCCAGCCCCTCCCCGCTGCCGGGAACCCTGAGCGTCCAGGGAGCCAAGAACCAGGCCACTTTCCTTTAATGACCCGACTCCCAGTGAGCGGGGCAGCAGTCATAAGTCTCTGCACCGAGCTTGACTGTTTTCCATCCTGTCTCTGCTGCCAGATTAATCTTCCTAAAACACCACTTTCATCGTTTCACTCCTCTGATTAAAGACCCACAGAGGTTCCCCCCTGCCTTCACAGAGGGCCAAGGGCCATGGGCTGACATCCAAGGCCGCCTCCGACTGTCACCCTCACCCAGAGGCCTTGGCTTCTTTCAGCCCCAGAGGGGGACCGTCCCTCAGTCCCCAGGGAGGCCTCGCACCTTGGAGTGAGGACCTCGTGCTGAGAGTGCCAGCTTTGGGGGTAGACAGACCTGGGTTTGTCCCAATGACAGTGATGATGATGGAAATGACTCTGGTTACTGTGTCTGACCTGCCATGTCTCTACATGAGCTAAGCACATTACGTGTATTAGCTCATTTAATCTACAACACAGTCTTATTCCCCTTTACAAATGAAGAGCCAGAGTCAGAGCTGTGACTTAGCCAAAGAATGGCACAGCCGGATCACGGACGCCAGAGCCCCGCCCACAGCCACCGCCCTCTTCTGCCTCCGGAGCTGGCCCTGGCCTGGAGCAGGCGGAGGTCCTTTCATCTGCAAAGGGTCGTGGTTAGGCTGCCCCTCAAGGTCATTGTGATGAGTGAAATGATGGGTGAAAGACATCAGGCACACGGTGTCACCTACGTCAGGCCCTTCCCATCCCTCTTCCCCTTCCGGTTACTTGTCAACATGAACTCACTGTAGCCACAGCCATCTTCCTACTGAGTCATTCTTTCAGAAGATCATACCAAGGGCCTGGAGCGTGCCGGGTGTTTTCCTACGCACTAGCAACACCACACTTCCAGCCTCATGTCACGTGTTCCAGAAGGGAAGACCTGCAGAAAACAACCAAGGATACATGGAGGGGAAACTGGGGGTTGCCCCGGAATTGGTTCCGGGGATCCACAGCTGTGGACAAAGAGACGCTAAGGAACCCACTTCCTACAGAGATTGCCAAGGCCGGGGCTGCCTTCGCTATAGCGTAACAGGATGGCAGAATCGGCGCTGCTATCAGGGGCCACCGCCGACCCGCGTTCCTTGCTCTTCCTTGTTTATATAAGAAAACTGAGTGGTCAAGAGGGAATGAGGGCAGACATGGTCCTGGCGCATGGGTACCGCTCCCTCTCCTGCCCCACCCCCAGAACCAAGCAAAGGAAGCCCCGCGAACCTCCTCCTGAGACGGAGGAGCTGCCAAGAAGAGGAGGCTGGCACCTCGCTCCCCAGCTGGATGCTTGCTGAGCTTAGGGACCTGCTGCCAACTGCAGGCACAGGGTGGTGAGGGTGTCCTTGGGGGAGCTTGGCACATCCCCTGGAGTCGGGGAGACTCACTGGGGAGGAGCCTGCACCACCAGCGGGGAGAGCAGGTGCCCCCTCAGTTGTGGTCCATATAAGGAACCGTGGAAAGGGCAGCACTGGGCTCTCCAGACGGGTCCTGGCAGAAAGAGCTGCTGGAAAGGTTAGGGGTTGTTCTGCTGGCAGGGCTGGGGGAATACGGCTGCCCCCTCCTGAGGAGATGCCAGCCACAGAGAAGGCTCAGCCCCCAAACAGCCAGGCACCCCATCTCAGGGGGAATGCAGCGGCGGGAACCAGACCAGGAGCAGGCCTTCAAGGAAAACAAGCACCCCACCGCCGACCCCTCTGCTCCAAGGCGCCCCAGAGAGAGAAGGAGACAAAGCCCTTGCTCCCTTCCCGCTTCTAGAGCGGAGCTTTGACCCAAGACTTGGAGTTTTGGACTGGCCTGGTCTGAGTTTTAACAATGCAGAGTGCCTGAAATACGTTCAGATCAGCCCGTTGTGAGGACCCAGCAGGGAGGGACTCAGCAGAGTGTGACGAAATGAAGCAATTAGGAAAAGTAAGATGGTTTAGGCTTGGAGCCCACGGAGTCGAGATTCCCCAATAAACTGGTTCTATAATGAAGGATGGAGGTCATTTCAGACCATGTTAAGTACTGTGCAGACAATAAAATGAAGCTGTGATAGCTGGTGATTGGTGAGGTAACTGGGTTAGGTGGGCAGGAAGAAGTCTGAGGAGAAGTGACATTGGAGCTAAGGTCTGACCACCACATGGCCATCTGGGGGAGGAGCCATTCAGCAGCAAGGACAGCAAGTGCAAAGGCCAGAGGTGCGAACAAGCTTGCAGAGTCCAGGAACGTCAGGCCAGTGAAGAGACTGTCTGGTGTGTTGCCAGAAAAAGCAGAAGGAGGTGAGGTCGACAGGGGCCGTACTGGAAGGAATTTGGAGTCTATAGCAAAGGCGACAGGAAGCCACCGGAGGATGGACATCATAGCTTTCTTATGCCCTCAGTGCCCTGCACGGTTTGGGGAATGTAGTAAGTGGATATTAATTATGTCACTTCCCTGGAAACCCCATCCTCAATGAGCAAACGTTTACAAATGCATGCCGTGTCTGATTTATTCAGTCAACATGTGCCAAACATCTACTAGTGTTGGTCCCCATGCTAGGAACTGGGGACTTATTGGTGAGTATATCAAAATTCCCTCCCCTCGGAGCTTACATTCTGGCAGAGAGAGAGAGGTTCAGCGAAACAGGGAAATGACTGACAGAGCTCAGTACTGCAGGGAGCGCTGCGGGTATGCCAGGGAGGGAGATGGGAAGGTGACACAGGGAGCTCAGGACAGATCTCCTTGAGAAGCCGACATTTAAGCAAGATTGGAGAGTGGGCAGAGCAACTGGCACCCCCTGGGCGTGGTTGGTTCACTGACCCCTCAGAGGTGGGCGTGACCACGATGGCCCATCTTCTACTTTCTTTCACTGGCGCCCAGCACTGGGACGCAAAAGATGGACACTGGCTTTGTATACGGACTTCAGGGGGTTACGGAGTTGGATGGGAATCAGGCCCTGTGCGAGAATCACCTACATTCCATAGAGGAGAAAGCTGAGCCACACTTGACTCCTACACCCCAGTGGAACCCCGAAAGCACCCCAGCCAGGGTCTCCCAACTGCCGCAGGAGGGCACGGGAGCAAATGACTTCTCTCACTGTCTCCTCTGGGATTGAGGAGGAAGTTTCTGTTCACTGCCCTCCACCGTTTCCCTCCCGCTGTGAGGAGTGGTTGCTCCCTGGCTCTCTGAAGCTGACCTTCTGCAGTCTCTTTGGCTGCCTGCTGACACCACTTGGGTTCACCCACCAGGAGGGCAGGGAAGCCAGGCGACTGGGGCGGGTGCGGGGGGGGGGGGGGGGGGGGGAACGACACAGCAGGCCAGTCACATCTGGAGTGGGTGTTCAAAAACGTAAACCGGTAGGTCCCCCAATTCAAACACGATACCTCTGTGACACGGAGGCACTTTCCTTTGTTGGGGTCCACTTTCAGATGTGGATGGTGTGGGAGGCAGCCCCTGGAGGGGTCTCCGTACCCAGTGGTCCATCATGACACTGTTTCTGCCGTGAGAGCCAGCCGTGGAGATGCCCGTGGCTGTGAAGGTGCATTGGTTAGACTGTCTTCTACCAGGAGACTCAGGGGCAGGAGGCAGCCTGCTTCAGTGTCTGTGATAAAATACATTCATCTTGGTGCTAAAATGTTGTGTTTTGAAGAAATGGAATATTGAAAACTAAAAATTTCCTGTCCAAAACTGGGGTGGCAATAAACAGATTCAATTGAGCCCAGGACAGAAACCCAAATCTGTCGGAGGTTTGCCCATTCTGAAGATGCAGAGGGAAGCCTTTGGTTTTGCACCTGTGGGCCCCATTCCTGTATCCATCTCTGTGCAAGGGCCCTGCTTATCCCAAAGATGACGGAGGCTCTACCCTTGAGCAGGTCAGGTCTAGTGGGCAGGGAGGGTTTCCAGGGACCTTGCGGCAAAGTACCTGATGCTACCCAGGAAAGGGCATTCCAGACAAAGGAAATAGCATGTGCAAAGGCCCTGAGGCATGAAGCTGGGGGCCCTCTTGGGGAATGAGGAGTGCAGTGTAGGGTGAGCAGCTAGTGGGTGCCCAGCAGGTGAGAGGTTGGAGAGAAGGACAAAGCAAAAGCATGGAGCTTTTTGTACACAGAGCAGAGGAGTTGGGCTTTTTCCATAAAGGAGTGGGAATCAATGAAGTTTTAACAGAAGTTATTCACCTGAATTTCTTCTTTAGAAAGATCAACCTGGAGGGAATTGGAGGATGGAGTGGGAGAGGAAGTGCCTGGAGGTAAAGAGGCCAGTTCTGCGGCTGATAGGCTGAGGAGGAGACAAGGTTTTATCCATCTCTAGCACATTAGCAAAACCTTGGGAAACCTTGCATTTTCAATCCAACTTAGAGTTGTCTTCCCCTCTTTTCCTTAGAACACCAATTGATCTTTTTAATGCATTATCCTTTACTTACTTTAGAGACAGAAAAAACAGAGGGTAACTTCTTTGGGTTACAAATTGTTAGTGATGTAGCCAGGATTGAGAAGTCGGACTTGTCAGTCCTCTGTGGATTTTATGATATTTATGTATATAATGCCCATCCACTCTTCCTCTCTGCCAGTAAACAGAGCAGATAAATATGAAGAGGATGGCAGCAGAGAGCTCATTTACACCCCAAAAAGGCAAGAAGACTGGGAAGGCTCATTAGGAGAAAATATCGACCGGGCAGTGTCTGAGTTTTACCTGTGATTTGAGGGAAAAGTGCATTTTTTTTTTTTTGCCAGAGCCATTATGTAACTGGTTGTAGGGGCAGAGAGGGGTGACCCCAGATTGAGCGTGGGGACAGAGACCCAGAGAGCAAAGACAATGTCAGTTCCTGGAGGGTAGGGACACATCTGATACTCAGCATAAGTCCTCTAAAAGCCAGGGTTTCGTGGAAAGAGCACTGGTTTTATTGACATCAGAAGAGTGGAATTAGAATTGCAGCTGTGCACCCACGAACGAGTCACCTACCCTCTCTGATCGTCAGTTTCCCCGTTTATCAAATGAGCATAACAGCATCAACCTTACCAATTACTGTGTGTGGATGCAGAGATGCAATACCTCCTTTTACCACGCGTGGTCTATAGTAATGACCAACACGTAGTAGGTATTTCCAAATGTTCTTCAGTCACCATAAAAATAATGTATGCTTATTCCAAAAAAAAAAAGTCGGAAATGGAAATTATTCAAATCCTACCACCCAGAAACAGCCACCAATCCCATTCTAGTAGATGTGCTTCCATCCTTTTCTTCTGCATATAAAATTCTATACGTATTTTTTTAAATAAAAATACAATGCCATATATGCTATTTGGAATTTTTCTCTTTTCACTTAATATCTTGTGGACATCATTTCAGGCTTCACACGACCACTTTGTTTTTTTTTCAAATCATGAAAAATTTTAAACATACCCCAAAATAGAGAGAACCACACAATGGACACTCATTTACCCGTCAGCCAGATTCAGAACTTGCAAGAGTTTGCCACCCTTGCTTCACCCTATCCCCGCTTCCGTTACTGTTACTGTTAAAATAGTTTAAACCAAATACCAACATGCTGTCATATGTCTCTAAACCAATCTCAAGGCCATTATCACACCTGATAAAACGAACAATAATTCCTTAGGAAATACACCCAGGAATTACATCTAACACCCAGCTGAGATTCAAATTTCCCCAATTAGCTCCAAAAGGTTCTTTCCCAACTGGCTTATCACATGATCATTTTTAATGACCCCCTGTGGAAGGACACCAGGTTTCTAAGTTGTCACTCAGGAAAAGCACTGATGGCCACATTCTTTTGGGCCTACATGTGGACCCCTGTCCAATTATTTCTACAGGACCAGTTCCTAGAAGGGAGCTTTCCAGGTCAAAGCCTATGCACATTTCAAAGCCTTTTAATAGCATTTGACATTGCCCTCCAGATAAACTGTACCAATTTACACTCCCACCAGCAGGGACTGGCACCCTGGACAGCCCTGGGTTGTTAATGAAAGGAAATTAAAGGGAGAGAAAGCAGGAGAGGAGAAAAAGAAAAAGGAAGAGAGACCTGGAGTGAGAGGGGGCACAGTGGCACCACACAGTTCTCGGTGCCCCCTGGCTGCCAGCGGGCGCCAGCCTGAGCGGAGCTTGGAGAGCCAAGGGTCCAAGCCCATCGGTGACTGCACCAAATTAAGTCTTAAAGCAACGATTCAGTGGAGACCGAGAACAAAGCTGGAGCGAAGACCCTTCGATCCATTCTAATTAGGAGCTGCCTTTCCACAGAAACCAGGAACAGGCTGCCACAGCTGAAGGCAAAATAAAAAAAAAAATGCTGCAGCCCAGTGTGTCCTAGGCTTGTCTGTTTTCCTAAAATCCCAATTAAGAGCTCCATGCATTGGGCTCACAATCCCCTGGGACCCTGTTCTGAAGGTTACAGAATTCACATCGGGGTGAGGGTGTCCACCACTCAATGTGAGGAGACAGTTCTGTTCTTGCACTTGCGAAGGGTGGGAGAAGAGACCCACCTGTGACACATGGTAAGCGTCTCCCTTGCTGCTTCTTTTTTGATTGATTGATGACTATACCTTAAAAACTGAAATTCATTTCAGGTTTGAGAAGAGCAGATAAAATTCAGATACTTTTGAGGCCTGGCTCTATACGCACAAACGGGGCGCCGGCTGGTCTGGCTCCCGCAGCCTGCAGCGCGTTGGGGTTCACTCCACAGGTGGACGTCGTGAGGGTTTGCTCGACATGGCTGCTCTCTCTCCAGTTTGCACCATGATATTCGCATGTTGAGCACAAGCCCTCGGAGACGTAATCCAAGGATCAAAGCTGTCCAGCCTTCAGCTGACGAAGCCACGCCCACCGTAAGCACTGACTATGGCAACATAAGGACTCGGTGAGTTCAAATGCCAAGTCTACAATTTCCTGAGGTGCTGTATCGTTTCCAAAATGATGTTTAAATGAAGAGCACGCAGGATCCAGGTCATGGTGGGTTCTTGCTGGTGTTACAGAAAGTTTCCGAGTAGAGATCAGAAAACAGTTTCATGAACCGTATATCGGCAGTTCACACATATCTCAATTTTCTTGTGTATGGCGACTCTTTGAAGTGGGCGTTTGGCTCCCACTTCACAAAAGAGGAATCTGAACCCTCCAAAGGTGACAGGTGACGTGACTCACCTGGCCAGTAGGAGTCAGGACTGGCACCTGAGTTCCCTCCAACTTAGGCCTCATTTCAGGACCTCTGGCTGCCTTCTCAGCATCTGTGAGCCTTTTTTGTTGCAGATTCCAGCAGGAGCTCCCGTGCCCAGGGGTGTTGGGGCTCAGGAGCCGAGTGCAGGGCCCAGCAGGAAGGCTGAGCCCCTGTGACGCTTCTTTGGGCATGGATCTCCCCAAGGCCCCTTCCAGCCTGTCCCCTCACAACCTGCACAACAAGCCAGGAGGCCAAGGTAACGTTCCTATTTCACAGCTGAGGACACAAAGGACCTGCGAGCTTCCTTCCGAGTGCAGCTTTCCAGGAACACGCACAGCTGCTTTCCGGGATCTGTGAATCTCAGGAAACATCTTGGGGAAGATTGGGTTCTTCCCAACAGCCTTCCTTCAGCACCTCCCTGGTCTAACAAGCAGGTGGCAACAGCTCGGAGAAGCAGAGCGTGGAGCTGCGTGCCTGCACACAGCCTTCCCGGCTCTGGAGCCAACAGCCTCGGGGGCGGATCTCCACTCAGCCCTTCCTCACTAAGTGACCCTGGGCAAGTCACTTCGCCTCTCTGGGCCCTGATAGCAGCTCCCTCGGATGGTGGCTGAGGATTCCCAATGTGGCAACACTCCCTGTGCTGGGACAGTCCGTGTTCCTGCCTCATGATTTTTGTTGCTAACTTGCCCCCATCCTGGATAATCCCAAGGGGTTGAGTCTACTGCCCCCCACTCCTCATTCAAAGCATCTCTGGGGCTGGGACGCGGGGGTCCCTGCACATGACCTCTGGGAAGTAGTCTGCCATGGCCCCAGATAACCTGGGGAGAGAGCTGACTGGGGGCCAGGAGACCGGGGTTCAATTCCATCTCTTCCCCTCACTGGAAGGGCCTTTGCTCCAGGACCTCTGTCATGACTAGTTGGACTAACAGTCCCTGAGAGTCCTGAGCTTCTAACTTCTTTGGTTCTCCAAGCACAGCAGGCAAGCAAGAAGGGTTTCATGAGCACATCCAGGCACAGAGACGTGTCTCAATCTGCCCCGACTTTCTGAGCACCAACCGTGTGCCAAACCCTATTGTAGGTGCAGGGGCTTCAGGGCTGAACAGGAAAGGTGACATCCTTCTGGCCTCCTGCAGCACATGGTCCAGTGGGGGAGAGAGACAATAAGCAAGGGAACAGACACATATATAACCAAGTGGTAAAAGCTGCTCGGAGGAAAAGACCAGAGTCCTCTGAACAAGTCTACAAAGGAGGCCTGTTTTAGACTGGAGGGGTCGGGGGGGGGGGGAAGGGGTCGGGGTGTCCAGCAAAAGCCTTTCTGTTGAGGTTGCTCAACATGAAGGTGTAGGAGTTGGACAGTGAAACAGAAGTTATATACCAGCCAGAGGGAGCAAAGGTCCTGAAACAGAGAGGAGCAGCAGCCCCAATCCCACAGCAGCTCTAAGCAGAGCCTCCTCTGTCCCCACTTTCCCTGGGTTTTCACATGGCGCTTCTCTCCCAAACACTGGAACGCCCGTCCTTGAGAGACTAGCAGATACCAACTATGAGCCTTGAGCTAGGGTGGGGCTTGAACTCTCCGTTTCACAGCATGGTCAGCCCTGGGGTCCCATGCAAGACTGACCCAGCACCAAGCCTACCCACGGGCTGCAAAATCAGAGCAACGGCCTGAGGTAGGCCTCCACTGACCCTCGGAGGTGACAGGGAACGACAGCTACGTGGGGCAGGGGAAGCTCCAAGACCCCCAGACTTTAGCTGGACAACGGGGTGGGAGGCACGTACATCTACCCAAACCTCTCGTCTCATGGATGGGACGATGCAGACACTGGAAGTCCCAGCCCACAGCCCTCGCAGCCCATACACCATGTGACCCTGTGTTCTCTCCCTCCCTCCCTGTGGCAGTGCAGGGCATGCCCACTTTAGGGCTGAGGAAGCTAAGGCCCATGGAGGGGAAACAACGTGCCCAGCAACACGGCGAGCAAAGAGGGGTGGCAACTGAGCTTCTAGCGAGCACCGCTGTGCAGGTAACCTACGTCCTTCACCAGTTTTCATCCTCACAACAACCTTTTGAGGTAGATTCTACCCACTTTACAGACATGGAAACTGAGGCTCAGAGAGGTGAAGCCAATTAGACAACTTTAGTCAAGGAGTAAAACCCACATAGAACCTGTGCTCTTTGGGTCACTAAAAAGCAGCCCCAGTGGGCAAGCAGGTACCCAGGAAGGACACAGGCTGGGCACATCCGAATACAGGCCTGCGGGGAAGCCGCTGTCCTGGAGGATGTGCAAGGATAACGCCTGTAATCAACACTGTGAACTTTGGGAGTTGGAGAAAGGACCCCGGGAAGGGTGGAGGTAGGGGTCATAAAGGGGCCAGGAGGGACAGGTAATAGCCCAAGGACATACTTCCTGGGGCCAGGCCCATGGTAGGCCCTGGCCAAATGTGAGCTCCCTTAACTGCCTCCTTCAGGGACCCCAAGGAGGTTCTGCTGCCGCCATAAGCCCCCCCGTGAGGGGCCCACTGTGCATTCAGGGGCTCCCTGAGGCATCTGCAGGGCAACCCACATCCTCGCCCTCTCCTGCCACCCTCCCATCCTCCAGTCCTGCCTCAGCTGCACCAGAGCCCCCATGTTCTGCACCAGGCACTACTGGACGCCTGCCTGGGCGATGTCACGTCACCCCTGCCATGCTGCATGGTGCCCCTGGCCAGCCGAGCTCACCGGCCCCTCGAGAACAGTGACAAGGGCAGTGGAGCCCAGCCCAGCAGAGGCAGAGGAGGAAAAGGTGGAGCTGACAGACCCTCCGGACTCCGTTCAGCCCACACTCACTTCCAAGACCATCTGCTCAGGCGGTCACGGGCCACGCAGGGCACTGGGGCAGAGACGGCCGGCACCTGGCCGGCTACGTGCTGGCCTCCAGGGCAGCCTGGTCAGGAGGCCTGGCTGGCCTTCCCGCTGCAGCTGCCAGCATGGCTGGGCAGCAGGGGTGCAGGGCTATAGACAGACCCTCCCTGACAGAGGTCCCAGGGATGGGGGACAAGAGAGGACCCTGTGACCTAAGAGGGGACGAGCAGAGGCACCAAGTGTGTGTCACCCCTTGGGAGATGAACAATGTGGCTGGGCAGGGCATGAAGCCCCTCTGATGCCCGGGTACTCCCTGGCATTCATGGTACCACTCAGAGCTCTAGAGACCAGTGAGTGAACTCAATGCCCCTGCCCTGGTAGGTTTCCAGGGCCCCCCAAATAACTGCCACACCCCCAATCATCCCTTTGCATCTGCTTGAGCCCCTCTAATCCAGGTTTGCCTAGGTCACTGATGATGATGACGCTGTCCCAACATTAATCACAACATGTCACCTGATCTGCATAAAGCCCTTCAAAAGCCTCCTGTGTCCCTAAGTTAATGACCCAAATCCTTGTCCTGGCCTGCACACACACCTCACCAGACTCATCTTGTCTCCTCTCTCTCTCTCTCTCTCTTTCTCTCTCTCTCTCTCTCTCTCTCTCTCTCTCTCTCTCTCTCTCTCTCTCTCACACACACACACACACACACAGACACCACTGTTGGTGCTTTAGTTTCAAAGACTTTCTTTCAGTTCCGTGTTTACGTAACTCCCCTGTGCCTCAGTTCACTCATCTATTAAATGGGATACTTAATAGCATCTTAGTGTTTGGTTACCCTGAGACAAATGTTCAGGAGCAAATCATTATTTTTAGGTGATCCCAGAAGCACAGTCGTGCTTGACAGAGAGGGAGAAAAGCCACTGGCGTGGGCATCGATAAGGGGTAGCCTGGTGGCAATGAGCCTCACATCGCCTTGGGGCCCCTGAAAGTTAGTATCAGGTGTGCCTCAGATTTGCACATCCTGGGGCGTGGACGCTGGGATATTTATCCTCCAGTTCCCATCAGTGGTTGGTGAAGGTAGACCGGGGAAGTGTGGACTCTCCGGCTTTCCAGCCTGCCCCTTGCAGGCCTGCAAAGCAACACCAGAAGTTGTCGGAATGTATGAGAACTGTCCTAGGGGACCTCCGGGGTGGGCTGAAGGAATATGGCAGGATATTAACGGCCTCTGCTATAGTATCTCTCATAGCATCATGCAAGTTAACTGACATAATACATGTAAAGTGCTTAATAGAGAGTCTGGCACATAGAAAGGACCTAGTGTGTCGAGCTGTAATAATAGGAAGAATGTTATTATCACTGTGCTTGAGACTGACGGCATGCTGTCTCGGACCTCAGGGCCTTTCCCCAGGCTGCTCCCCATGCCTGGTACACGGTACTCATTCCCTGCCACCTGATTAATATCTGCGCATGCTTAGGTCACAGCCCAACTGTCACCTCCTCAGGAAGCCTTCCCTGAATCACTGGATCAGATCATGTCTCCCTTCCATGGGCTCAGAGCACCTACCCTGTCCCTTTCTTTCAGAGCATGGAATTTCGTTGTCACTTTAAATCGATTTGCACCATTGTTTGTGATTCTCCGCTCATTGAGGGTCTCTCCCACTGGACTGCAAGATCCCTGAGGAATAGGCAGGATCTGTTTTGTTCACAAAGACGAGCCCAGAGTCTAGCATGGTGTTACCGCACAGAAGGTGCCTGAGAAGAAGCTGGCGGAGTCAAGAGAGAAATCTGGCAATGAGTGGGGAACAGGCACAGAATGAGCACAGTGATGTCAACACCAGATCAGAGGTCCTTACAAAGTGCTCCAGGAGCACACATGAAAGACCGATTCATTCCTTTCTTCAGGAACTATTTCTAGACTACCTATTCTGTGCTGAGCATGGGGCAGGCAGTGATAGACAAGACAGGCACAGTCTCAGCCCTCACACAGCTTCCTACCCCATGGGCATTGGTGCCGGGAGCATTGTGGAGAAGAGGCACAAAGTCAAGAAGGAAAGGTGTGGTGGGATAGGGCTGGGTGCCCACCAGACCTGCTTCACCTCCCTCTGAGCACCAGGAAGACTACATTTCCCAGCCTCCTTGCAGCGTGATGGGGTCACGTGACCAGCTGTCACCAGGAGAATGTGGGAGGAAGCCATGGACAGCACTTCCAGGCCTGACCCATAGAAACCTCCCTCACTGTCCTCCACACTCTCTCTTCACAGGCCTACAGAGCCTACAACAGGGTCCGCAAACACTTTCTGTGAAGGCCAGAGGGCAAATGTTTTCAGTTGTATGGGCCATACAGTGTCGGTTGCAGCTCCTCAATGCTGCCTGTCATTGTAGCACTAAACCAGCTAGACAATAAGTAACTGAATGGGTGTGGCTGTGTCCCAATAAAACATTATTTACAAAAACAGGTCATAGTCTGCCAACCTCTGTCCTAGCGGATGAGGGAGCCCCATGCCACTGTGTGGAGCACAACCCACCCATCTCACCCCAGCCAACTTTCATTCAACTGTGTTCTGAGTGAGAAATAAAGTCTGTGTGTTAAGCCACTGAGGTCGGGGTTGTTTTTATTACAGTGAGCATATGCTAACATGGAAGGCTTCACAGAGGAGGTGACATGCTTTCTGGGCCTTGACAGATAAGGAAGGCACTCTCCAGGGGGACCTTTCAGAGGAAGGGCATTCTCAGGGAAGACGGGACCCCTGTGAGGCAACCGGTTAAAGAGTGGAATGTTGTATGGGGGATATAGTAGGGCTTGGGCTGCAAAGGGACATGAAAAGAGGCCACACAGAGTGAGAAGTAGGAACTAGATGCATGAAGACGACAAAGGTGAGAGGGACAGAAAGAAACTGTGTAATTGGCTGCCAGGCTGTCCTCTACCACTGCGCACATCCTTCCATTTCTGTTCCTTGGTCCACTTGGTGCCCCTGCACGGAATGGCCTCCCTTCTCCCACCTGCTTAAACCCTAACTTCCCTGCAGGAGTTCCTGAAGCCCCCGCTTGCTCCACTGTGAACACAGGCAACGGGGCCTCTGGGCCAGAGTGCAAGGGTGGAGAGCACATAGTGCTGGGTGCAAACCCTGCCTCTGTCAAGAGGAGAAGCCAGAGAACAAACTGTTCAATATAAAGGAGCCCAGATGTGCTGGCTTTGAAAACTTTTCCCATTCCCAAGCTGACCACAGGACAAACAATTCTCAAAGGAAGAAATGACTTTCAGGCAAAGATCAAAGCCAGGGCCACCATCAGGAAAACGGTTTAAAGATGAATCCCAGGCCTTTTGTTAAGACCTCGGAAAGATCTCAAGTGCCTCAGAGACCCTCCTGACAGACAAAGGCCTTCTGCGGACCTTACCAGCGTATGCTGAAGACCCACCCTGTTCAACAGCCAAGCTTTGAAGACTCTGAAGGGCAGCCTCGCCAGGAGCCCAAGTTAACAGAGAGATTTGTGGGTGTAGCTTCAAAATGAATGAAATGGAATGAATCATAAGTGGACTCATAAGAAGCACACGAAACTTTTAAAGGAATTGTTTGGGCTATGCATGAAAGAGGCAGAGAGTACATCAAATAAAAAAAGAGCCCTTTGGACCCTCAACTCTCAATGGGCAGGAAGCAGGCTCAGAAAACTGTTCAGCTCCAAATACTGGTCATTTCTTGTGGAAATACCAGGGTGAGTCAGAGGAAAGAACCAAAACCCCAGAGAGCAGATTCAAGAACCATGAGAATGATTCTCAGGCAATAGGACTGAGTATAATCAAGAAACGGGCCACATGTGCCCAGGTGGAGCTCAGAACGGCTACGGACCAGTGACTGCAGAGCGAGCGCCTCCCACATCCACCCCTCTAGTGGGAGTGTCTACGCCGTTATCCTATGCCTGCCCCACCATCGTTTGCTGGATACTGGAGAGAGGGCAGGGAACTTGTGTCTTTAGCTCATAGATCTTCCTACTGAGAGGAGTGGTTCTCAAGGAGTTACACCCAAGGAACTCCACCTAAGGAGACATATCCCTACCTGCATCTGATTTGATGACAAGACCCTGGTCTTTGGGCTGATGCCACGAAGAGAAGTCTTGGAGGAGGAGAATGAACATATTTGGCTTGTGAAGGTGTGTATTCGTTTGCTGGGGCCACCATAACAAAGTCACAGAGCGAGTGGCTTGAACAAGAGAAATTTACTCTCACAGTTCTGGAGACTGGAAGTGCAAGATCAAGGTGTGGGCAGGGTTCTTTCCTTCTGAGAGCCACGAGGGAAGGGTCTTTTCCAGCCATGTCTTCTTATACATGGCTCTCTTCTTGCTGTGTGTCTTCACTTCTCTTTCCTCTGTGTATGTCTATGTCCAAATTTCCTGCTCTTATAAGGACACCTGTCAAGTCAGATTGGTGTCCACCAAAATGGCCTCATTTTAACTCAACCACCTCCTTAAAGACCCTATCTCCAAATACAGTCATATACTGGGGTATGGGGGTGAGGGCTTTCACAGAGGAATTTGTGGGGGTGGGGGGATACAATTCAGCATAACAGGGGGATGGGAATCATTTTGAATCATTCTGGCCAGAGGGCGAACTGGCCGATTTTATTTCTTCCCACAAGTCTTATCTGTCCCATCAAGAGGTGGGGTCTACATTCCTTTGCCTTAAACCTGGGGGTACTATAGTCAAAGACTGCCTTTGACTATAATATCAGATTGGTGCACGAGTAATTGCGGGTTTTGCACTTATTTTCAACCTTTTAAACTGCAATTACTTTTGTACCAACCTAATACTATTGCCAATAGAGTACCACGGAAGAGACACTAAGTGACTTCTGAAGATAAGTCATAAAAGCCTTCTTTAAGCCATAAAACAGCTTCTTAGGACCCAGTCACCCTGCTGTGAGGAAGTCCAAGCCACATGGAGAGACCACATGTAGGCATTTTGGCTGCCAGCTCCAGGTGTGGTCGTAGCCACCAGACATACGAGAGAAGAGGCCTCAAGCCCCAGCCACCACCGAACGGTGACCCCATGACACCCCAGGTGGGAGCTATGAGTGGAGCCCAGTGACCCCTATAACCATGAGCGATATTAGCAATAATAAATGATTGCCATTGTTTTACCCTCCATTAAATATGGGACAGTTTGCAATGCAGCAAAGATAGCTGATACACCTGGGGGTAAAAAAGAGAATAAGAGCAAAAGAAAAGGGAGGGGGTGAAGACAGGAGGAAGGAAAAAAGAAAAAAGAAGAAACTAGAATGGATGTGCCTTGCTCACTGAAGAGGCCTGGCACACAGAAGGGACTCAATCGATACTTGTTGATTAGTGAATAAGTGAAGGAAGGGGAGAAGGACTGTAAGTCTGGGTACACTCAGCTTTTTTAACGCACAATTTGAAGACAACATTCAGGATGGGCCCAGGAGAGACTACAAATTCCCAGATAGAACCCTCGGTTGCACCAGATCTTCCATATGAAGGTTAAAGACGAGAGAAACCAAGTCCACGGGTGTGACCCGATCTTCCAGCAGCAGGCCTCCCAGGACTGATGACGCCCCAGAAGGACAGGCCAATGTGAATTGTGGGAGACCCTGCAGAGGAGACAGGCTCCGTGGGCTGGATATGCCTGTCCTGGGGCGACAGCACCGGCCAGCGTTCTGAGGCCGGTCCAGTCGTTGCCCACAGCCCCCAGCTGCCCCCGGCCCTGCCCCAACGTGCTTTCTGTCTCGCCGACCAACCCTTCCTTCCCAACTCTGACCTTTAAGTTTCATATATTCTTGTTCTATTTCACGTTCTCTGTTTCCTACTTTCAACAATCTGCTTTTTGTTTCTTTTGTCCCATTCTCCGAGACCCTTTCATGAATTTTCTTCCAGAACTCTTTTTTTTTCTCCCTGTTCCCATCCACTTACTGTTCTTTCTAAGGCTTCCATATGTTCTTTTTAGAATTTTAGTCCCTCTCACCTTATAATCTCCCCTGAATCGCTTTTGCTAATGTTTCCTCTCGCCCCTGTTTTTGGTCTCTCTCCTTTTCCTGGCCCCTTTCTCCTTTGACTTTCTTGTCTCATCTACCCCACCCCTTCAGATTCGTGAGTATCTGCCTCACTGTCTCCTCACCACCTCCCTCCTGCATTTTCTCTTCCTCAAACTGGGTTGTAAATGCCTCTTCAGAGCAGAACGTGCTGTAAAGCCAAGGTTCCCGGCGGGCCAGCTTCTTCTGATCATTTTATTTTTACAACGTCCTTGGATGGATGGAGGTGTTTGTGCAGGGTGGGGTTGCGTGCTGGGTGGGAGGGGATCACGACAACGAATAGCACTTGCGATTAATATAGGTCAGTTGCAGAGCAGCGTCCCAGGGGTCCCAGGGAAAGGTGAACCTCATCTGGGGCCGGCTCTGCAGAGGTGGCCGTGGTGCCATCTCTGGGAAGCTGTGTGGAGGGGACCTGGCATGGTGGAAGGAGAAGATGGGCGGGCTGCTCTTCTGGAACCAAAGGACCCGGGTAAGAGGAGCTCCTTCTGCTCCTCCTTGGGGCCTGTGAGTGCAGGAGGGCTTTTTCCGGGCACTGCTTCAGAGAGGGTACTGCGACCGCACCCCGATGGCTGGTGAGTGGAGGAGGCAGCCTGATCTCACAGAACCCACAATGCCCAGCTCTGCTGTCGTGTTCTTGGGCTAACTGCTTAACTTCTCTGGTTCTCAGCATCCTGAAATATCACCCACAGAGGAAGCAAGGACATTTGTAAAATGGGGAAGAAACAGCATTTTTTAAATACCTTCACTTAGCTACACACTTCCATGCCTTATCACGTCTAATCTTCCAACCTGTGGGGTGGCCCCAGTTACTCCCATTTTACAAATGAAGAAATCAAGGCTTAAATGTCATGAGGTTAAATGAGACGAGAGATTTGAAAAGAGCTCTGGAACTACTACTGGTTAACAATTGCAGCTGGGGGCAGATTCCGTCTCCCGGCAATTTCCAGGCCAAGACAGAAACGAGCCGTTCCGGGCATCCTAGGGACCCACAGGGAACCTCTTCATTCCTTCAACTGAAAGTGCCAAGTGCCTTTTCTGTGCCAATGACTGTGCTGGCAAGGGGGACACAAGGGTGGGCAGAGCAGGCAAGGTGCTTATCTTCACAGATCTCACATTCTCAGAGGGAGACTGACATCAAAACAAGACAGAATCACACACACACGTAAGAACACAACGACAGGTTGTGCAGGGTAAAGGAAACATGGCTGCAAGAGAGAAAAACTAGGGAACCTAATTTAGGTAAAGAGGCAGAAAGGAGCCGTCTTGAGAAAGTGGAGTTTCTGCTGCGATCTGAGGAGGAGCAGGTGTTGCCCAAGTGAAGAGTGACAAGAACATGTTCCAGGCAGCAGGGTGAGCCTGTGCAAAGGCCCTGCGCCAGGAAAGAGCACAGTGTGATGAAGGAACTGAAAGGTGGCCAGTGGGTTGACAAGAGAGAGCTAAAGGCAGGGGCTGGGGCAGGGACAAGAGGTGGGCCCTGGGGAGACAGGCAGAGCCAGGTCATAGAGGGTACTAGGAATGTATGTGAACCCACATAAAGGTTTTCAGAAAGGAAGTGACATGGACTCATTTTTGTTTCTAAAAAATCCCCATGCAGAGAAGAGGTTGCAGAGGAAGGAACAGGAATAAACAGGAGTAAAACCCTAAGAAACATATAGGCAAAAGATGACAGCAGCTCAACCAAAGATACTCAGACTTTATAGTCCATAAAGCTCTCTCACTTGGCACTGGGAGATCAGCATGAGTGTTCCCATTTGACAGATGAGAAAACTGAGTTTTTAAGAGGTGAAAATGGCTTGTACAACATGACTCATCTAGTAAGTGCGGGACTCTGGATTGCAAGCCCAGGTATCCCCATTCCTACTCCACGCCTCTTTCCTTTCTGTCTTATGGTCCTAGGAGAGTTAAAATTGTGAGTCAAGTGAGAGTTCAAAAATAAGCTGTTGGACCTTTGAAATGTGCAATCTTTGGGTGTCCTCCTTGTTGTTGTGCTTTTATTAAATTGTTCAAATGTTAAGCTTAATCTATTAGATGAGGACGATGACCAGCCCTTCCTGCCAGGGCTATTGTGAGAATTAAATGATTGTCAACGTAAAGCACTTAGGAGAATGTCTAGCACACAGTAGGTGCTTAATCAATATCAGCTCTCCTTTCCTTAAAGAGGACAGAGGATGCAGCCTGTCGAGCTTCAAGAGCTAGTAACATACGCCCACTGTCATACCACTGACCCTGGGTGATGGATTTGACCATCAACCCTGCCGGGCAGCCAGCACAGGCTCTGAGTGCCAGCCACAAGGCTGACTCAGTTCTCTGGGTGAGTCCCCAAGCTCTGGTCACAGATTTATAGAGGAAGAGCCAGTGACACAGCTGCCCTCTGGCTGGCATATCCCTGCATAGTTCCCAGCAGCAAGCCTCCCATGGTTGATTCTCGATTCCATCTCCTTCCAACCACATGCCCAACTCCTGGGCTCAGCCAATTGACTGGTCACTCCTGGGCCCAAGAAATGTGAGAATGGGAGAACAGGGAGCCCTTCCCTGCCCAAGAAGGGCTTCCTGTCAGCATCACATGAGTCCAGGCTCTCATGGAGCCTCACAACTGTCTAAAGGTTATTCCTCTCTGGATGGACGGGGAAAGGGTGGGTGCTCAGAGAGGCAGAGACGTCCCCCAGTGGCAGGGATGGTAACGGATGGCTGGGTCAGGGACTCAGAGCCACCCGACTTGCCCTGTTCTCAGGAAGGGAAGACGGTGCTACCCAGAGCCCAAGTGACTTAGGTCTGAAGCGTCACTGTATTTAGTGTCATCAGGGCCGCTGCTGTCCCCAATAAGAGCAGGTTAGTGGCGGCGTGAGGAAGTGGTCCCAGCAGAGACAACTCTGAAGGCCTGGCTTGAAGGTGCCAGCCGCAGAGGGACATGTTGCCACAGGAGGGTTGGGGGTACTTCTCTGAAGAGAACAGAGAAGGGGGCATGTGTGTAGGCCAGCAGTGAAGGAGAAGGAGGTGTTCGGGACACAGAGCTTTGTTTCTGCCATATCTGTGCCTTTCATCTCAGGCTGCCTCGTATCCTATTGGAAAATCGAGTATAAATAAATGATCAAATAATAAGACATTGCTCATTCCCTGCCATATGGTGACCTTGAAGGGTCTTTAGAACAGTCTTTGTTCTCTCCCGGCTTATTTCAAACTTGCTCTACTGTCAGCAATAAACAAACACTGACAGGGCAACTGCCACGTGCCAGGCCCAGGGCCAGAGCCCAGCCTCCGCCCTCAAGGAGCTCCCAGTCAGATGGTGCAGTGGACATGCAGACGAGCCCAGTGAGACAATGCGACCCGTGCACTGAGAAACACACAAAGCGTGCAAAAGTCAGTCAGAGGAAGGAAGGAGTCTCTCCGGACTGAGGAGAGTGAGGGTATCAGGGAGGACCTCAGGGAAGAGACAACACCTAACCAGGGATTTGAATGACACCCAGGATCCCATCAAGCAGAAAGGCATAGCACGTGCAAAGGCCCTGAGGTATGACAGAGCAGGAGCCTACAAGGACATTGATATTGATGGAGCCTAAAGGCGAGAACAAGAGTAAAATGAGGTGAGACTGGCAGTGGCAGCAGGGGCCAGGTAGCAACCTGGATCACCTGCATAGTTTAACAATACCTTTTATAGTGGAATGAATGGATGCTCTCCTGTCCCCCATTTCAGGGAGCAAGTTGAGGATCAGAGAAAAATTATCCGGAATTCATTCACAGAGTGTCTGCTGTGGGCCAGGCAGTATTCCAGAAGCCTATGGCATGTGGGTACGCAAAACAGGGAAAAACCTTCACCCATGAAGAGCCCTCATGCAGGTGTCAGGGGTCAGACAATCAACGGCAATCCGAATTCTCCTTAAGTCAATTGTATAAGATGTCAGAAGGTGATAGTTGCTATGAAACAAAGAAAAAAGAGGATGGAGTACGGGGGATTGGGAGTTTGGGGTGTAGGGCATGGGTGATACGATCTTAGTGTGGTCAGGGAGGAAGAAGCAGAGACTCAAAGGGGGTGAGGGAGTGAGCTGTGGATATATCTGGGGCAAGCGAGAGCAGCCAGTGCAAAGGGCCTGAGGCAGGAGTGCCGCTGGTGTGCTGGGCAACAGCAAGGTGACCGGTGTGGCTGAGCAGAGAGGGCAGAGGAGAGCTGGGAGGTACGGGGCTGGTTAGGGAGGGCCCCGGAGGCCCCCTTAAACCTTTCACTTTTCCCCGGAGGGAAGTGGGGAGTTGCCACCCTGGCTCAGGCAGCAACATGACATGGTCTGACTTGTTTTAAAAGGATCATTCCGGCCGCTGCCTTGGGAATGGATGGAGGAGGAGCCGGGTAGGAGCAGGGAGACCAGTTAGAAGTTAATCATCCAAGCCAGAGAGGATGGTGGTTCAAAGCAGGCTGAAAGCGGATCCATTCTGAATACAGGATTTCCTGATGGATTAGATCGGGGTATGAGGTGGAGAGAGGAGCCAGCGATGACTCCCGGGCTTTGGGGCTGAGCACAGGAAGGATGGAGTCGCCGGCAATCAAGGTGGAGGAAGCTAAAGGAGAAGCAGGGTCTGGGTGGAGGAGGCCGAGGGTTTCGAGCTGGAAGTGTCTACCTGACACCCGAGTGGAGGTGAGGAGGCTGGTGGAGGTGCGAGTCTGGAGAGCACGAGAGGGCTCTGACCGGGGGTGGAAGTCCGTGTGCGGAGGGAATTTGTGAGGATGACACCGTTTGTCCCCTGGGATGCGGACTTGCCCCAGGGAGGAGGGGAAGTTCCCGTTAGTGTCTCAGACCCAGGATTATGTTTAGAAGGAGCAGGATCAAACCCATATGAAGTGTATGTGTTTCTGATGTAAAGCAAACGGCTGTCTCTGGAAGAATCAAATACTTCTGTGTTTGCCTGAAGTAAACCAGGAGAAACCAGCCACAGCCACTGCTGAAGGAGAGACACCCAATGGACCCCAAGCACTTTCCATGTCTCCCCAGCAACCTCCCTTGGCCTGTTTACGCGTCCGTAATATGGGCATAAGCTTCCCCATAAGAGTTCTGGGAAGAGTAACTGTGATGATGTATGTTGCTGTTGTTTTCAGGCTAGGGTTGTCTTTACTATCATAAAGGGCCTGGCACATAGTAGGTGCTCAGAGCGATGATTGTCACTCTTAAGAACAACACAGAGGATGACGCTGGGATGAGGAGAATGGTGAGGCTAGCCCTTCCGGCTGAGGCCCTGCCTGCCTGCCGGTGAGAGCCGGCAGAAGTGCAGGACAAGATGGTCAGCCCCAGGCTGGGGTCCCTGGCCCACAGTGCAGGCAGCAGCAGGGCTGGGTTCCCACAAACACCGCCCACCCACCAGCCCACTGAGCCCGCTGCCCACTGCCATGCTATAACATGGTCACTTCGTGCCAGCTGTGGTGAGCGGCCATCTGACGTGGCACAAGCATGTGCCTGGTAGGAACTGAACCAGGACCTGTCGGCTCAGGTTGCCTGAAGATCACCAACAGCCCTGAGGCCTGGAAGGACCAGGCATGGTCCCTGGACCCCAACCTGAATCAGCGCCAGAGAGAACAATCAGAATAATAGCAGTGGTCATTTGTTAAGTGCCTGACCCTGTCCTGAGCACTGTACATGCCATGTCTCATTGAGACACACAGAATAGAGGCGTTCCCATCAGGCAAAGAGCGGGACCTCCAACACCGTGCTTAGGGTAGTAGACAGGATTATTAGATCGCAAACAATGGAAACCAACTTCGCTGGAATAACATGGGCGACAGAGGGGATCAGTGGAAGGATATTGGCTAGTTCACTGAACTGAAGGACCAGCTGGAGAACGAGGGTCTCACAAGAAGCAGGACGGCCGGGGTTCCAGCATCAGGGAAGCCCGAGCCCCCAGTGCCGGAGTGACTGTGCTCCAGCTCTTCTCCTTTGTCTGCTACTCGGCGGGGGTGGGGGGATGGTATTGGTCACTGTATGTCTCTGTTCTAGACTAAAGGTTCATCCAATTAGCTAAGTTTGGATCAGGTGTCTAAGGGAGGGCAGGCCACCTGAATTGACGGTGCCCCCAAGACGGTACCCAATGGGGTAACTGCCTCAAAAAAATCAGGGTCTGTGACCAGACAACGAGGAATCGATTCTGGGTGACCCCAAACAACCAACACCCATCACTTCTGGACTTTGAAGACGGGCCGACCTAAATTCAAATCTAGGCTCTGCCACGTGCTGTCTGTGGTACGTCAGGCAAGCCATCTTACACCTGAGCCTGTAAAATGGGGATAACAGAACCTGCTATGAGGGTCGTGAGAAGCATCACCAGACATTTATAAAGCACCTGCCAGGGCCTGGCTCAGTCGGTGCCAGTAACAGGATGGGTGAGGTCTGGGCTTTCCCTACCCACCCTCCCTCTGAAGCGGTTGCAAACGTTCACTGCAGAGAATCCAGTGGCTTCATTTTCCAGAGCCATCTCAAGGAAGGTCTGATTCTTGGAGTCCTAGGAGTTCCTACAGCCCCAGGGGCAGGAGACGGCACCTACCAGTCAGAGGCGCAAAAGAGAAGTGCGGGGAGAAGCACAGAGTTCACGTCCAGCTGTCTGTCCACATGACCAGGAATGCCCGAAACCACCTCGCCTCCCCCCCACACACGCCGTCAGGCGCCAGTGAGCAAATCTGCCATGAACCTGCAATACGTCCTGTGCTACCAAGCCTGACGGCTGGGCCGAGAGGAGGATGCCCACTGCTTGGTGCAGCCAGGACCCATGGCTTCCCTCAGCATGAGTGGACATCATAGGGGGCGGCAAGAACTTAAGTCAACATCCTGGCCCACTCCCAAAATCAGGGGCCCTGGGAGTCAGAGCTGTGAGGTGAACCATCCCTTGCCCGTGAGCACTGAGAGAAGGGAGGGACGTTTAAGCCTGAGCTACATCTGACCAACACCTCCTCCCTGGAAAGCCTGCCCTCGGGAACCAGCCTCACAGAGGGAGCCAAGGGCTCCTGTGTGTTGGACAGAAATACGGGCAAAACCATGGGCCGGGGGCTGTAGCACACTCGCCATCTCTGACATGGGGCCGTCTGCAGAGGGGGCAGCAGGCCTGAGCCTCCAGGCGGGCACAGCCCACTCGCCGATGCAGTCACACGAGGAGGCAACGTTCTCTTGGACCCAACTCCAGAGGCACGTGTGCGTGCGCACGTGCAGGCACGGATGGACACATACGCACACGCAACCCCAGAGGGGTGCCCCAAGCTTCATGTGAGATTGACATTTTAAAATGAACAGGATTGAGTCTTAAGAACCAAAATGAAACTGTTCTGTTTAATAAGTGAAAGTGACTGGAAAATGATGGGATTGGCCTGTGGTGTTCTGAAGGAAACCAGCCACCCAGCAAGAAAGATAAAACTCAATAGAGAGGAGAGACCCAAGATGGCAGAGCAGATAAACACTGCGTTTGCTTCCTTCCAGGAACACCTTAAAATTACAACTAATCAGCCTGGAGAACCATCTGAAGTGTCGCGAAACAGAAGTCCTATGACTAAAAATATAAAGAAGAAGCCACGTCCAGACTGGTAGCAGGGGCGCAGACGCAGAACAGCCCCCAAACCTCTGTGTTGCGGTTGAGAATTAGGAAGCATATCTCAGCCATGGAGGTTCCCCCCAGAGGAGTGAGGGACCCCAGCTCCACACCAGGCTCTGCAGCCCAGAGTACTGGTGCCGAGAAGAGGAGCCCCCACATCTGGCTGTAAAAAACCGTGGGGATTCTGACCGTTTGGGTGTGAAGGAAGACTGTGGGAAACCCAGACTTCCTCTTAAATGGCCCCTGCACAGACTCACCTGCTTGCAGGCACTCACCTTGGGCTCCAGCAAAGGGATAGACTCCGGGGACCTCGGAGACGTCCCGGGGTGCAGACTGAGGTGTGTGGCTTCAGAGGGAGGACTGAAGGACAGTCAGCATTTTCCCAGCGAGGGATCCTTCTCCTGTGTAGCCGGGCAGGCAGCCGCCGTCTTTCCTATGTTGAGCCCGCCCCCTGCAGCCCAAATCTGAATGTGATTGGCCTGTTGAGCTCTGCTGCTCCACCCTGCTGACTCAGCTGGGATCCCACCCCGGTCATCTCTCCAACAGCCGGAGGCAATTTCTCCAGGAGTAGCCAGCC
Source organism: Rhinolophus hipposideros (assembly GCF_964194185.1). Lineage (NCBI taxonomy): Eukaryota > Metazoa > Chordata > Mammalia > Chiroptera > Rhinolophidae > Rhinolophus > Rhinolophus hipposideros. The sequence continues at coordinate 9,928,073 of NC_138055.1, forward strand.
CCTCCCGCATTGTATTCTTTGTTGGAAAACTATCGGAGTCCAGGGGCCCCAGGTCGGTGGCAACTGGCGTTGGTGCGCTCTGAGACTTTTGGTAAGTCACTCCAGGCTCAGCACTGACACTGCACCAGAGTCTACATTAACCTGGTGACCACAGCTCTCCCAATTCTAGTGGCTCCCTGAAACCCTACCTCACCCAACTTACTGCAGGAGGTTTTATCAGTGACTGAACCTTAAGGGAACTGGCAGGTGGCCGTAGGCCTCCGGGTGTCCTGACTTTTTGTGGAGTTACCGCAGGCCAGGTACTGATGGCAGCCGTCCTTGGTTTGCAGTGTGGCCTCTCCCACACACCTTCAGGCTTAGCACAGGCAGTGAACAACTACGGGTCGCTTTGCAGCTCCTACTAGGTAGCCCCCAGCCAGTCACAAGCAGTGGGTGACCTGGCCCTGCACCAGAGCTCCTCCCACAAGGCCCCAGAACCAACATACCTGGAGGTTGGCTTCAGACAACAGCAGAGCACTTCCCAATTAGCCCCACAAGTGGCACACTCAAAGAGTGGTCTCAACAGGCACCAGAGTCCACTGAGATGAATCGTACTCAGTGGGGTGAGCCCTCACACAGCAGCCCATAAGCTGTGGATGTGGCCAAACCCCACAGTCAGGTCAGCCTAAGGGTCAATTCCACCCAATGTTGTGCCCATAGCAATCAAGGCTCAACTATAACAGGAGGGCACAGACAACACACAAAAGGTGCCACTGGACCCCACAGGACACCTACGACATAAGGCCACCCGGCCAAGACTGGGAGACAGAGCAGATCTACCTAATACATAGAAACAAACACCGAGAGCACCCAAAATGAGGAAACAAAGAAATACATCTCAAATGAAAGAGAAGAAAACTCCAGAAAGAGAACTAAATGAAATGGAGACAAGCAACTTACCAGAGACAGAGTTCAAAACACTGGTTATACGGATGCTTAAGGAACTTAGTGAGAATGTCAACGAAGAGATAGCAAGCATGGAAAAGGACATAGAAACCTTAAAAAAGAACCAGTTAAAAGTGAAGGCTACAATAACTGAAATGAAGAATGCACTAGAAGGAATCACCAGCAGATTAGATGAAGCAGAAGATTTAATCAGCAATTTGGAAACACCCAGAAAACAACCTCTTGGAACAGCAAAACGTAAAAAATATCCCAAAAAATAAGGATAATTTAAGAGACCTTTGCGACAACATCAAGCGTAATAACATTCACATCATACAGATACCGGAAGAAGATAGAAAGCAAGAGACTGAGATCTGTTTGAAGAAATAATGACTGAAAATGTTCCTAACCTGGTGAGTGAAATAGACATACAAGCCCAGAAAGTGCAGAGAGTCCCAAACAGGATGAACCCGAACAGGCCCACGCCAAGACCCATTATAATTAACATGGCAAAGGTTAAAGACACAGAGAGAATCCTGTGCAGCCATATGTTCATTGCAGCACTGTTTACAATGGCCGAGACGTGACGGCAGCCTGGGTGTCTGCCGATGGAACAATGGATAAAGAGGACATGGTCCATATATACAATGGAATATTGCTCAGCCATGGGAGGGAATGGGTTCTTGCCATCTGCAGCAGCACGGATGGACCTGGAGGGTATTGTACCAAGTGGAGTGTGTCAGACAGAGAAAGACAGATGCAATGTGATTTCACTTCTATATGAAATCTAAGAATAAAATTAACAAACAAAACAGAAACAAACTCATAGATACAGAGAACATATTGATGGTTTCCAGATGGGAGGGGGTTGGGGGCATGGTGAAAAAAGGTGAAGGGATTAAGAAGCATAAATTGGTAGTTAGCAAATAGTCATGGGGATGTAAAGTAAAGCATAGGGAATGTAGTCAATGGTATGGTAATAACTATGTCTAGTGCTAGGCAGGTACTAGACTAGTCAGGGGGATCACTTCTTAAATTATATAAATGTCTAACCATATGCTGTACACCTGAAGTTAATATAAAATAATATTGAATGTCAACTGTAATTGATACATTTAAAAGGGGGGGGAAGGTGAAGGGGAATAAGTAGTCCAAATTTCCAGGTATAAAACAAATAAGTCATGGGGCTGTAATACCGTGTTTCCCCCAAAATAAGACCTTATTAGACGGAATATAGTCAATAATATTGTGATGGCATGGGACGGTGTCAGATGGTTCCTGGACTTACCATGGTTGTCACTACTTTAGGCATATAAATGTTGAATAACTGAAACTAATGTAATATTGTATGGTAGCTATGTTTTTAATAAAAAATCTTTTTTAAAAACTCAGTAGAGCACAGTGGGAGCAGTTATTAGAAAAAAATAAAATATCACCTTTTCCTGTTTCCTCTGCAAGCTGAGGCCTCTCCCCCAAACCAGCTTCATTAATTATGATTATTGCCCCCATTTCGGGCTGGGAGGCTTTCTTACCATCCTCCCAGAACTCAGGGGAAACCTCCATTAAATTGGGAAACTGATGTGTGAACCAAAAAACTGGTGAGTTGAAGGCTTTGTCACTGCAGCCGAGTTGCTTTCCTGTCACCAAATGTTGGCGAAGAAGCCCGCCAGCCTACAGGGCCTGCAGAAACTTCTATAAGCAACCAACGTACAGTAATGCTCTCCTCCTCACACTGTGTGGCTGTTCCCTCTCTATCCTCAGAAGTTTTCATTTCCTCCCAAATTAAGATGGAGTATGAGAAGGTTCTGGGGATTTGGAGGCCATAGATCCAGACTGTAGACTAGGTTCTGCCATCTACTAGCTGTGTGACCTGAGACAAATCACTGGCCCTCTCTGCTCCCTAACTCCTCGCCTGAACCGTGATCAGAGCACCCGGCTCAGAGTCTGTATGAAGAGCAGATGACAGAGACAGTAGGGGACCCACTAGACATGTGAGTTGTTACCTTTAGAAACATTTTCATGACTCCAGCTCCTTACCCCTCACAGAATTGGATCTGATGCTGTGGAATGGACTCTTCATTCATTCATTCAGGACCGGTGGAGGGAGGTGCGAGAGTTTATCCCCATCTTCTAAAGAAACAGGAAATTCTCTCCACTCTCCCCTAACAAGAGAAGCTTCATTTTGTGAGCCCCTATTTTGTGCCTGGCTCCTACTAGCTGACGGGGGCAGCGGGGTGTGGGGGGGAGGGTGATGACAAGTACTAGCCCCCCCCAGCCACTTCACGGGTGAGGCTCACCAGGCAGTGCTGGGATGTGAGCTCAGACCTGTCTACCCCAAGCCCAGAGCGAGCGCTCCGAGTGCTCCCTCCTTTCCCCATCTACTCCCAATGCTAACTAACCAGCTGAGGTCTCCACTGGAATGAACGTCCCCTCTCTGGGAGGGACGCTGCTGAAGGCCAGGACGTGCCACTCAGGCATTTCCTCCAATTACCACAGGATGAGTCTTCCCCATTCACCGATCTTCCTGTTGAGAATCAAAGCTTCTCTTTTTCCCTCCACCACCAGGCCTTGAGTTTCCAATTTCGCCATTAGCTCATGGAACAGTGGCAGTGTTCCCAAGCCTTTTTCAGGAAGACTCCATCTTCTGCAGGACTCAGAAGGAGAGCAAGGCGCCAGAGCCCAGAGGACAGGGGTAGAGTCAGTTGGGACCACCGCAGAGGCAGGGCTTTTGGCCCACATGTGACTCTCTCAGCCTCCACACCCTGGTCTCTAAGTTGAGGGTCGGCCTCCCTAACCGTTAGCAGACGGTTTGTGATGTATAAATTGTAACGTGCTGGAGGCTGGAGGTACAGGTACACGAGGGCTAGCCCTGTGAGGGGTAGTTACACATTGTGAAGACTCAGGGGCTTTGTAAGGTGTGAAACGCTGCATCCACGCTTCTGCAAACACCAGGGAACTACTGGGTTGCGCCTTTCACATTGTCAGGGGGCCCGCGTGTGGACAGCCACTGGGCCTGCAAGGGTGAGACACAGCAGTAATATAATGTTCCCTCTCTCGGGCCAAAGACACCAGGGGTCCCCAGTTTTAAGGGTTGTCATTACATGAGATGATTGCAATGACTGTGACTGCCATGTGCCCTAAATGCTAAATGCTACATCTGCTCTACCTCATACTGTCCCTGCCACAACTCTGCTCTGAGGGAGAGTCCATCGTCCGCTCCATTTGACAGATGAGCAAACTGAGACCTGGAGAGTGAGGAGACTACCGAGGTCCCACAGCTGGGGCGTGGTGATCCTGGGACTCTGGCGTGCCGGCTGGCTCCAAGAGGCCCTGTTCACCTCTAGCTGGGACGGGGCGGGGGGGAGGGGAGCGTGGTCAGCACTGCATCAGCCCCGGGGGAAGGGGGGCCAGGAAACGTGGCTTCTCTCTGCTTCCTGTCACCTCCACGCTTGGCCAAGTGGGGCAGGCCCAAGGCCTGAAGGACTGAGCCACACTGAGTCACACTGGACCCGGGGTTGAAAGCCACAATTCAGCGTCTGGAAGCAAGCAACCCTCACGCCATGCTCGGGCTAAAGAGGAAGCGAAGGTGGGACTCTGGATCTCAGGATAGCTGACACATTTAAAAATTATTTGTCTGACCATTTGAAAACCAAAGCCCACTTGTGTAAGTCATTGTCGGAAAGAGTGAGGCCCCCATTAGTTTGATGCCTCTGTGGTTTTTGACAAGCCCCACATGTTCTCCAAACCCGAGATGTCCGCAGGCCAGTCTGGAGGGTTCAAAAGCTCTGGGGCAGGAAGACCTGGACTCTTCTCTGGGACCTCCTACTAGCTGGGGTCTTTAGGTGAGTCTCGGCCCTCTCTGGGCCTCAGTTTCCTCATCTGTAAATGAGGTGGTGGGCTTACCTATCCTCCAAGGTGCCTTCCCACTCTGGCTTTCAGAGAGACCAGCGTGTCACATGCCCCAGGTCTGCAGAACTGATGGAGTGCAAGTCCACATAATTTTTAAAACATCTTTTTATTAAGTACCTACATTGTATCAGCTCTCATACATGCACAGCCTAAGATTATCTCAGTTCAGCCCGATAAAGAGAACGAGAATCATCCCCATTTTGCAGAGGGGGGAGTTGAGCTTTCAAGGTGTAAAGTTATTTGCCCTTTGTTTCACAGCTGGGATTCCCATTTCACAGACAAGGACACTGAGGCACAGACGGGCGACCACAGTCTCATGAAAGATAAACCCCCACCATCTGGCCACAGAGCCTGTGAGCTTCACCATGAGGCTAGGCTGCAGTCCCCACCTCGAGCCCCTCAGAAGATGCAGGGAAGAAGACAGCAAGATGCATGCAGGTCCCAGGTAGTATAACTAAGTATGAGAGAGGGTCGCTGTGGAGGCCGAGACGATCCCAAAGGGGCTCCCATTCCAGGCCAAGACAGCAAGAGGTTTCCTGGAGGGGTGGCATCATGGAGGCCAAACAGAATTAGCAAGGCAGAGGAAGAGGGACGAGGCCCCCCACGTCATGCATGTGGGGAACAGTATATGACCCAAGCGAAGGACATGAAGTTTGGAAAGCTGACTCTGCTTTCTCCAGGGTTGGGCTGGAGACCAGGAATGGGGCTGCAGTGACCGGCAAGGTGGGGAAAGCCCTGCAGCGGACAGTGGCAGCAGGACGGAGAGGAAGATGTGTGCTCAGGAGAACAAGAAAAGGAGGTGTCTGCATACAAAGGGGGTGTGGAAGGAAGCTCCATGCCCCGGGGCATAGAATTCTTTTATTAAAACTACTTCATGAACATCGATTTGTGACCCCTACCGCTTTTAGTGTCCTTACGGAGCCAGTAGAATAATCGAGGCAGACAGGAGGAACACGACTTACTTGAAATGAAATAATAATGAGTAATTTCCTGAGTCCTGGACCAAAGCGTAGTTTGAGGATGTGATGCCATCAGAGGCCTGAATGTGAGAACTCGAAAGGCCATTTTGGTTTCTGGGTTCCATGTTCTGAGAGACGGGGAAACAAAACCAGAAGGGCCAGTGCCTTGGCCAAAGTCATGGGGCAAAGCCCACCAGGTTACGCTCCTATTAAAAGTCCCTGTGATTTGCATTCCTAGGAGTCTACCCGAAGGCAAAACCCGGAGACCATCTTATGTGCTAAGGTGCTCTCCTCAGTATTATTTATAATCATGAAAAACAGGAACATCCTTAACGCCAAAAATAGGAAAATTAATCCCATTTTCCCCCAACCGCACGAACCCTGGATTTAAGATCCATTAAACTGCCCTCTGCTGTGGAAAACTCATTGCCATTTTAAGCCTCCATGCCTTTGCCTATGCTGTTCCCTCTGCCTAAAATTCCCTTCCTTCCATTGTCTGTCTGTAAGCTCGTAGCCTCTCTTCAACACACAGCTCGACATCACCCAGAAAGATGAAGCATTTCTCTTTAAATGCCCAGCCCCTCGCTCAGGCCGGGACACACAACCTGCTCACTCAATAATCTATTGAACCAAAGGAAGTAAGGACGAGCATGGAGGTCTCTTGGGCCTCTGTCTAGAGCTGTTTATTTCTTCTGGCTTTTTCACCTAACACCTAAAACCAAAAGACGAATTCTAATGTCTACACAGTATCGTTAGACATGGACTTTCGCCAACTCTATGGCCAAGATACCATCTTCTCAGAAGAGCTTCCCTGTCAGCCACTCCTTGGCTCTCCGGAGTCTTGTTACAGCCTTGACCCTTGTGGTCCAGCCCACCAGGAGGTGTAAGAGTCAAAGAATCAATCCAACCACCGAAATGCTCAAGATGACCCAAATTCCTTAACTGTGTTCCTCAAGCGTCATAAAGGGACACATAATCTGAATCAATATTTCTTAAAATCCACCTTTCCATTCCCATCTGCTTCTCTGTGTAGATCCCCCAACATCCTTTCCTCCCACACCCTGAAAAGTTCCTCCCGAGCCCCACATGGAGGGCTCCCTGTCCATTTCCTTCTCCCCCAAAGCTGCCCTAAAAAACTCGGTCAAGAATCAGCAAAACCTCACTAGCTGACAGTCTGAAAGGAGAAACCGGGAATTCTCATTCATGAATAAATTTGTGCTTTTTAATGGCTTCGTCTGACCCAAAGAATACATTTTATTTTATGGCATCTCCTTTCAGTCTATTTAATGTCTGCCTTCCTCCTCTTTTCTTCCAGCTTACAACCTCAGGGGTGAATCTACCTTGCGGTGAACCGAGTAACTGTCTGCCCCAACCTTGCTCGTCTATGATCGCACTCTCCAGGCACAAGTCAAAACGGCAGAAGGGCCTACTGGCCCCTGTGCACACATCCCCGTTTTCTCCAAATAAGGGTGCTTTTTGTGCAGGCTGCTACAAATGTGCCTGTATTGCCAGCCATTTTTCTCAAGGGAAGCATTGTCCTTAGCACGTTTTAGCTACAGAATTCACTGAACTTGACGTTGTCAGATACTTATTTAGAACAAATACAAACTAGCAAGGACTGTGTAAAATATTAAGCACACAAAACGTGAGCTGGATGCAGGCAATTAGCACCACGGGTGCATTGGGGATGCTGCTGGGACACTGGCGCTGTTTTACCACAAATTCCACTCATTGAGGTCATCAACGCCTGCTCCCCAGCCTGCCACGCACACTTTTCTGTCTACGCTCGTCTTCAGCACTCACTACCCACTTGCTGCCTCTGCGACCAGAGGCAGATCTAGCACTTTAGAAGCAGTATGGATGAATTGGAAAAGTGAATTACCCCTGGTTAGTGACTAATAACAAGATAATCACATTATAACCACCCCCCCAAAAAAGTGTGGAGGAGCTGCAGGAGATGTGGCAACAGCAGAAACATTGAATCAAGTTATGCAAAAAAGAAAAAGAAATCAAAAGCGGGTGACTTTGCAAGAAGGTGAAGAGCAGTTCATTTGGCTTCAGAATTAAATTATTCCTCTGTTAGAGATGAATTTCACACTGCGAAATGTAGGAAATGTATTCAGATGATCGTTGAGCTAATAAATCCAATAAATCGTTATGATCTTACGGAGCTACCGTAGTTCCTGCTTGTGAAACTGTAAATGCCTGACCACCGTCTGCAGTAAGACCTGCTCCCAGCACTTTGCCTCCCGCCCTCATCCTGGCCTGCTGCGCCCCAGCCCCACCGGCCTTCCTGTTTCTGTCTCAGAGTCTGTGCACTCGCCACTCCCTCTGCTGGAGCGCCTGCCGGAGATCGCCACGCAGACTCCCCACCCACATTCAGGTCTCAGTTCCTGGGAGGGGGCTGCTCGGTTCGCCCTTGCTGAAGGAGGACCCCACCCTCCATCCGTCCTCCTGCCACGACCAGTCTTTTTTTCTGTCCCACATCCTCGTCTGAGAGCAGGGCCGTGGAACCAGAGAGCTCGGCCACTTCCTCGCTGTGATCCTGGGCAATTGATCTCATCTGGGATGACATAGCCACCTCAGGAGTCTTACTATGGACTGAATTGTGTCGCCCCCCAATTCACATGTAGAAGTCCTAACGCCCAGTGTGATCGTAGCTGGAAGGGTGGCCTTTAGAAGGAGTTCTCATGATGGAATTAGAATTACTGCGCTTATAAGAAGATCTCTCTCCCTGTCTCTCTCTCCCTCTCTCGCTCGCTCTCCATTGTGAGAACACAGTGAGAAGGTGGCCGTCTGCAAGCCAGGAAGAGAGTCCTCACCGGGAATAAATGTGTCGGCACCTATATTTTGGACTCCCCAGCCTTCCGAACTGCACGAAATAAATTGTCGTTGAAGCCACCCAGTCTATAATATCGTGTTATGGCAGCCAGAGCTGACTGACTCAGGGCTATTTTAAGGATCTGACGGATTCATGGATGTAAGGCAATTAGACTAATGCCTGAAACATAACAAGCTCTGTATGCATTCTAAAAACATTTTTATTATGAAATATTTCAAATATAGACAAAAGTAGAGAGAACGGTATGATAAATCCCCATTAAACCATCACTGAGCTACCATAATTATCAATTCACAGCCAATCTTGTTTTGTCTATACTGCCACCCATTTCTCCCAGCCCTAGCTTATTTCGAAACAAATTCTACACTTCATATAACTTTACCTGTAAATGTTTCCATGTGTATCTCTAAAAGACAGAGGGACTCTTTAACCATAACCACAATATCATTATCACACCAAAAGATAATGAACACTATCCCATCGTCACACCCTTAAAATCAAACTTTTGACTTGTTCTTGCCTACTCCTCTATCCCCAGTAAGTGTTCAATAAACAGGTATTGAATAAATGAATGCCTTATCTCTTTGCTTCTACTAGGGTCTCAAATATCACAACCCCCTGAGGGTCTCAACATATCTGAGGCTTTCTCTATTCAGTTAGATGTGTCAGCTCTGTACACATTTTCAGGTTAATGACTTTGGGCTTTACTTTTTAGAGTCCTGGATGTGGAGGGACAGGGCCAACTGGGGAAGGAGAAGAGCAGCGACATCCCCTTAGAATGCGTGGCCCCATGTAAGTCACTGGGAACCAGTGGTGACTAAGACACCACTGAATAAAATAATGTTAAAGGTTGTGGCGAAGAACGAAGACACAGCAGTAACCAGATCCCATGGAAGAGAGGAATATTGGGTATTGGGAAAGAACTTGGCTTATTGGAGATCAGATATATTAAGGCTCCGGTAATCAAATCCAAATGGTGCTAGCGAGGAAGCGATACATAGATCAGTGGAACAGAACAAAGGGATCAGAACTCGATCAACGTCTTCATGAGAGTCCAGTATGTGGCAGCGATGGTATTCAGTTGGAGAACGAGTAATTGTTTTATTGATGAAACTTGCAAAACCAGCTATCTTCTGTAAGAAAGTTGAAACTTCATTTTACATTGTATTCATAAATAAACCCCAGATGGATTAAGGAGTTAACAGCCAAAAAATATTAAAATAATAAATATCTTGGAAAGATATTTGCAAAGAAAGAAAAATGCAAAAAATGACAAGGGCAGTCTCAGGACATTAAAAAAACAAGCAAGTCATATTTAAAGAGAGACAGTTTACTTCACAAAATTACTTTTATGGCACAGATATTCACAAAGTCAATATAAAAACAAGAAATTTGAGTATGAAACTATTTGTAACAGAGCTGTCCCATAAAAGGTGAATGTCTACAGCATACAAAGAGCTCTTGCAAACTGGTAAGAAGTGAATGAGGAGAACTGGAGTCGGAAAAAGGATTCGACTAAGCAAGATACGGAGCAAATCCAAATGGCCAACACACATACAGGAAGATGTACAAGCTCATTGGCTGTACGGAAACTTGAAATTAAAGTTAACTATGAGATTTTATTTCATCCCTATCAGACTGGCAAATAATAAAAATAAAAATAATTCTAACACCTATTGCTAGAGTGGATGTGGAGAAATCGTAGGCTCCTGAATTGTTGGAGAAAAATGTAATGTATTACAGCATTTTTGGAAAGCAATCTGGCAACATCGACTGAAATAAAAAAAAAATACATACACCCTTCAAGAGAACAATTCCACTCCTGGGGATCTACTCCATCCAAATAAATGATTCGGTTAGAAGGATGTATGTACAAGGATTTTTATTGCAGCATTGTTTATAGCAGGCGAGAGGGGGGCCAGGAAATAAAGTGCATGCCTGTCAATGAAGACCAGAGGAAGAACCTGATAGCAGTTCTCACTATGAAATATAATGCTGCCTTTAAAAGAAAGAATCAGAGCTACTGCAACTAACTTGGAGAGTGTCCCACGAGTATTGCTGTTTGAATGACAAAGCAAGATGCAGAAAGGGTACCTCACGTGATCCCATTTTGGAAACAATGGCCCAAGGGCCACATGGAATGCGTGTGTGGGTAAGTACAGGCGTGTGTTCATGTGTGAACATTATCTGCATGACTCTTTTGTTTACAATCATAGGGTCATGCAGAAATACACAGGTTGCTAACATGGGATGAAAGCGATAAGGAGAGCGACAGGTGTAGGGAGGAGGGAGGCAAGCAAAAGAGAAAGAGACCGACAAAGGGCTGGCATGTATGGCATTATCTCCATTATGCTCTTTTGCAGATTATCGGCACACGGACCTACATCGAAAGACAAAGGGAGGCGTGGGAGAATGGATGGCATGAAAGAGCCTGAGAAAGAAGGGGAGAGTGGCTGGCACTCAGTGCGTATGTGGGGTTTGGGAGGGGAAGTTGGGGGAGAGGATGAAACCAAGGATGAGCTTGGAGGAGATGGGCCAGGTTTCACAAACGGGGCTAGACCTCATTAAAGGGCGATGCTTCCGTCTCGCACCCATCCTGAGCACCCCGTCTGGACCCCACAGTCATAGGTGCTTGGTATAAATTAATCTGAAGGAATCATTATTGTTTTCCCATTTCCGAGGTGAAGAAATTGGGGGTTCGGGGGGGGGAAGCCCCTTCCCCAAGGTCCTTTGGACTCTAACCCATCTTCTCCGTCCAGACTCCAAGTGCTTTGCACCACCCTGCTCAGTCTGGCCTCCACAGCTAATATTAATATAACCCCCTTCGCAGCAGGGGACGGGCCCAGACATGAGCCCCGCGGGGCAGCCCCGTGCCCGCCTGCCCACCCGCCCGCAAGGAAGATGACAGGGCTCCGTAGAAACCTACTTGTCGCTGAGTCAAGCGGGAGGGGAGGACGCAGTTGACCAGCAGACTCTCCCCACTCTGGGGCCCTGGTGATGCACTGGCGGGACCTTTCAGACATGTGAAAACTGCGAATCTGCCCTTCGCTAGCTGTCTGCTTTGGCACGTTCACTCCACCCCGCCCCACCTGAGCCCTAGTTTCCCCCAAGGTTTCTGCAGCATGAAAGGAGAAAGGTGCCTGGCATGCAGTAAACAATCCATAAATAATATGAGGCTGTACAGTGTGAGCGCCTCAGGGCTGGAATCTTGCTCGATTATGTATTAGCTGTGCAACCTTGGGTAAATTGCTTGACCTCTCTGTGCCTCGAGTGCCCCATTTGTAAAATGGGAGCCAGGTTTGCCACAGGATTAAATGAGTTCATACGCTGTGACGTCTACCTGGCCATGTTCAGCAAAAGTCATGGGAACTGGGGGATCAACAGGAGTCCCCTGTCATTCATGAGAATGTGCTGCTATTATCACTCTTCCTCCTCTTCTCTCTGCTTCCACCCAGTCCCACCCCATTTGTCTGCAAACAAGGCCTGAGAGTCTGTTCTGTGCCTAACTCTGCCCAAGATGCAAAGGCCATGACCAGGACAAGCACGAGGGACAAGGACCCAGCCTCTCAGAACCCAGGGCTTCTCAGGAAAGACAACAAAAGAGCATTTGCAGTGCTAGGAGGGAGGAAGGTTGGGGGGAACCCAGCTAGGGCACCAAGCCCGGCCAGGTCAGGGGGTGGGATCCACCCCACCACCCACCCCGCCAGGCTCCACCTCCAGGGCCAGGCTCCACCCCCCAGGCCAGGCTCCACCCCCCTCTCTGGAAGGCCCCATGTCCCTCTGGGAGACGGGGTTCTGAATTCCCAGCAGGCCTTAGATTGGGTTGACGCGTTAGTGCACAGTGAGTTACTTGGCTCGGATAACAGACTGTCCACGATGTACAGGAGTCTCCACTGACACTGACAGGGACTTCCGGTACACGTGGGGTGTTGAAGAGGAAGGTGTTCTAGGGACAGAGGGATTTGACACCTGCGAAACCCATCAGGGTCAGGAGAGGGGTCATTATCCACCCACTTCAGTTGGTCCCTAATCAGACCTGGCCAAAGCAGGTGCTGGGCCGCATTCCTAGGTTCTCAGAACCTGCTGCCCTCCCCACGCCCCACCACAGAACACCCTTAGCCGTTTTGACCATTTCTGTCAGGGACTCCTAGAGAGCTGCTCCTACTCTTTTCCAAATGCTTATGTCTGGTTCCCCTTGCTTCATAATCCCCACAACCATACCCTTTTCCATTCACCCAAGAAACATTCACTGAGCACCTACAACCTTCCGGGCACTTTCTCGGCATTGGAGACACTGCAATGGATAAGTCCCATGTGGTCTGACATCCTGGGGGAGGCAGACGGGAGACGTGTGGGGAGAGGTGGCTGAGAACACACAAGAGAGCGACAAGTTGCAACAAGCACTGTGATGAAACAGAACCGTCCAATGTCAGATAGAGTGACATTGGAAATTGTGTGACCAGCAATGCCTTACTGGAGGTCATATTTCAGCTAAGACCTGAATGATGAGCTAGGGGACCAGCGTGCAGGGAGGAAAGCATTCCAGCAGGGGGAACAGTCAGTGCAAAGGACTTAAGGTACGTAGGAACAAACTACCCCCTTTACAGATGAGGAAACTGAGGCTCAGAGGAGTTAAATCGCAGTCTAAAGTCACACAGAGAGGCAGCAGCAGAGCTGGGGTTCAAATCCAGACCCATCTGACTCCATGGCCTGTTCTCTTCCCACTTCATTGCTTCTGCCTGGCAAGGGACACCAGGACAGTGATGTCAGTGGGTGGCCCATCATCCTGGGCACAGCAGCTTCCCTGGATTCACCCCAGCCTTCCTGTCTGTCCCCATCAGTCACACCCCCTCCTTGAGGTTCCCCATGCTGCTTCAGACCCCTTTACGTTTGCACGTGCTGTTCCTCTGCTTGCAATGCCCTGCCCTCTTCCTTGGCCAATTGTGACCTTTGAGGCTGACCTTGTCATCAGAGCAAAGCCTCCTGAAACCCTCCACGACAGAAATAAATGTCTCCTGGACTTTCACAGCACACGTCTTCATTTCATTCATTCATGTATTCACTCATTCATCAAATATGCATTGTGGACATACATGTGCCAAACATTACACAGCAATTCTAAAACATGGGGAGAAGTGCCACAAAAACAGGAGGGTGGGGGCACACAGTGGGGAATGCCAGACACCCCAGATCTTCCCTGGGCTGGGTCTCACTGCCCTGGATTGGCTGTCTACTGGCCAACCTCCCTGATTTGGGTATTTTAATTTCATCTGCAACCCTAACACCTCGGCACATTGCCTGGCACACAGCAGACAAGCATTTGGATTTTTATATCAAGAAAGTAATTCATTCTTATAGAGCACGTGCTATGTGCTAGGTACTGTTCTAAGTGCAGGAAATACAATGTGAACAAAGCAGACCAAAACCCCTGCCTTCCTGAGGCTTACATTCTACTGGGGCTAGAATGTCATTGAGGGAATGATTTACATCCCTCGCTTATTAATGAACATGCTGAGAAGAGCCAGAATGGGAACAGGGGGTGAAATGGTAGTAGAATATAGCAAAACTCGGTACGTGACCAAAGCAGAAACCAAATTTTCCTCCAGTCCCCACACCTCCGACACATTCCAACCTGCTTCTTCCTCAGAGTAGCCCATATATTGGTAATAGACACCAATATACAGCTATTACATCCCCAATACCCCCAAATACCTCTGCTTCTTGCCATCCCCATTGTCACACGCTGGTCCAGGCCACCATTGTCTCGTGCTTGGAGCCCAGCAACAGTTGCCTTACTGTCTCCCTGCCTCCAGGTTTGCTTCTCACGTTCCATATTCCACCAGTCTCCTCCAGGTTGCTCCTTTCCATGGCCTCCAGCTCTCAGCCTAAAACATTTCCCATCATTGTCTTTAGTTAGATGAGCCGTACTTAGCATTTCTTTTCCCTAAAACTGGCCAATCATCTTTCCCACGTGTGCACACTTCTGAACCTTCATACGTGCTGTTCCCTCTGCCTGAATGCCCTTCCTCTTCTCGGTTCCCCTCCACTCAGTCACCCCATCTTGGCCTAACTGACTCTTTCTCATTCCTGCATCTCAGCGTAAATGTCCTGTTCCCCGGAACGAAGTCCGCCTTGGCTGGGCTTACTCTCCCTGCTCCGTGGCCGCACAGCGTCCCTCACCTAACATTCCCCTCACCTCACTGTGAGGGGTATTCCTTATTTTTCCTCCTGCTTGTCTTCAGCTCCATGGAGGAAGGGACCTTGTCTGCCCTTCTCCTCATCCCCAGGATTTCACATGGTACCTGACACATAGTAGGTGCTCAATTTGTTGAACAAAATAATGAGCAAATGAATAATCTGTGGGACTTGGAGCAAGTAGAACTTGAAGCAGTACAAAACATTCAAATCTCTGCCATTCCACTTAACTTGATATATGACCTTGAGACTTGATATAGGACCCCTCTGAGCCTCTGTTTACTCACCTACAGGATAAGATAGTAATATACATTTGCAGGGTTCTTGGAAAGGTAAGCGTGAGAATCTGTGTGAAAATGCCTGGCGCCTAGAAGTTACTCCCTAAACACTTACCACATGTGTGGATGAGAAATAAACAGCCTTGGTGGAATACTCTTATTCAGAAAGCTCATATCTTGAGTCAAGGCACAGTGGGTTCTTACGCTGGACAGCTGGATTGGACTCCCAGCTCTGCCACTCACTAACTGGGCAACCTTAGGCCAGATACTTAAAAACCATTAGGTGGCTCAGTTTCCTCATCTGTCAAATGGGAATAATGATGGGATTCAGCTTAGATCAGTGCCTGGCACGTTAGCCGTTGTCATTGCTACTAACATATAACACTGACAACCACACAGGTAAGCCTCCTATCCGTGGTCCTCCCTGACAGATGAAGAAAGATTTCCAGAGAAGTTAAGTGACCGTGCAAGGTCAAGCAATGAGGACAGGTCAGCCTTGTGCTTCAAGGCCAGGTCTGCTGCTCCCAAATCCCATGTTATTTCCACTCCATCAAAGAAGGAGCTCAAAATAGGCCTGTGGCATTTCAGCTAATTTCCTCTAAGCCCTTACCATGTAACCAACCGCCGGCACACAAAGCTGCTCCCCTAAGAGCGTCCATTCAGCAGCTGCTAAATATGTGTGCCTGATGGGTCCTGACCATCTAACGGGGCTTGCACCAAGCCAGCTTGTCCCAGGTGGCTTTGCCTGGTCTGCAGAAGGGACCTAAAGAGTAGAGCTAGGTAGGCAAGGAGGGAGGAGGGTGGTATATGAGATGGAAGAATCTGGAGACCAATCTGGACGTAAATGGGGGAAGGAGAAATGAGAGGAAATCCACATTTATTGAGTGCCAGTCACTTCACCCATCTTAAACCATTTAATTTTCACTATAATCACTCAGCCATTTTTTATCAAGCATCTGCCATGTATCAAGCCCTGCACTAGGTCCCAAAGATATAATGATGAATAAGACACACCTACTGACTTCAAAGGGCTCAAAAAGTCAATGTGAGAGGTGACACGTGCATACTAAAGTGCTACAAATGGGACGGTAGAGGCCTGAGCAGGGTGGCAGCAATGAAAAGCAAGGAGTAGCTTGGAATAACTTCAGAAAAAAAATGGAGGCAGGTAGTAATGTGCCCATTTTACATATTGTGAAACTGACGCTCAAGGAAGTTGATTTGTTTAGAGTCATGCAGTTACCAAGTAGCAGAGTCAAGCTATGCCCTCAGGTCTGTTCTGTCTCCAGCAGTCCCTCTCTCTCCGTACTGGCAGCCTAAAAGCTTTTACCTTCCTCCCCAACTTCTTTTCCTTTTCTCAATGATTATCTGGCCAGAAAATTAATCAAATGCTGCTAAAACTGTGGCCATTGTCAGTGACTAAGATGTTAACAGCTTCTGTGGACAAAGAGAAGCTTCTGAGCCTCTGTTACTGATTTTGTTTGAGCAAAAGATTCAGGGGTTGGTGTGAAAGGGGTGGGGAGATGAGGAGGCCTCTATCCCCAGTCTGAAGGGACTTCTAAGACAGGTCAAAGGCAACCCAAATGACAAGAGGAAGTGAGGGCAAGCTTCTCAGAGGTGTGTGGCCACACCCCAGCTTCTCTCCACGGTCCCACAAAGGCCCACCCCATCTAAAAGGGCTCCCTGCTTGCCTCTCACTGTTTCCTCAAGGACAGGAGCCAAGAAAATCACCCACCTGAACCACCGGCTGAACTTGCAGTTTCCCTGCTGAGTGGGATCCACAGACCTGGCCCCCCTCTTCCTCATCCTCATCCTCACGAGACAAGAAACAAAACTGGACAAGCCCTCAGTCTGCACATGTAGCTCTTTCTCTACCTTAAAGGTACTTTAGCAGAGGTTGCTGATATCTTGGTTCTACTCTCCAGACACCAGGACCTTGTCCAGGTACCAGGAGCAGCACAACAATCACCCCTTAGGAGAAGGAAACAGAGAGTGAGAGAAGCAAGTTTTATGCAGGGTGAAGACACACGTCATTTTTCTACCCAAAAAGAATGTACTGGCCATGCTTGCGGACCAACTCTGAGCTAAGTGAAAGAAGTTAGGCAACACCAAAGAAAGTCTCATTTTTAATCCAGTCATCTTTTATACGCTGTTTGAAAATGACCCGATCACTGAGAAATTGTTGAGCAAACCATCTTAAGACAAACATGGAGGGAGAAGAAAGTATGGAATAATTGAGTTCTGAAATTGCAACATCCGTAACCCTCAACTGACCCATCAGACGCACAGCTCTCTCGAGGCTCCTCCCTCAAACAATTAAAGACAGTGCACCCCCCATCATGCCTCATGTTCTCTCACTCACTTAACTATGAAGCTGATCAGAGAAAAATGGAATCAGTAGCAGCAGGAATTCGATGTGCTTCTTTTTCCAGGGTTCACATTAAGGAAAAGTTGCACATGTAGAAACAAGAGGTGACGCTGTGATTAACTCAGAATAACGATTCTGCTGAGGAAGAGACGTGTTAGGATGTGTTTCAGTGTTCACAGCAGGGAGATTTCTATCTATTCCCATCCAGTTTATGAATGACATGGGAAACGTAAGAAGGATTCCCATTTCACCCACTTCCCGTGCAAACAAGTTTATCCTTCAGATGAAAATCATTCCCCAAGCCCCAGCCACCCATCACCCTTCTGCACCCTTTTCCATGCATAATTTTTCCAAAATGTCTGCTGGTAGGACCAAAATTTGGAATTTCACGGAAAACTACCGAGAGACACACACACAGGGCACACTGCTCACCGCCTCGCCGAAGAGACAAGAGATGAGACAGGAACCACCACCAGGAGAGAGGCAGCTAACTTGCCAATAAAATAAAACAAATCCCCCAACAGCAAAGGGAACACGACGGATTTCAACAAAAAAAACACACACACATAGAGACCGTGTTTGTAATTACCCATCCAGGTTTCTATTTTCACCACTTCCAGCCTGCTTGAAGTTTTGTGCCCCTCGGATTGTGAGGAGAGGGTTGTGTTTGAAGCTCTGGGCACGTAGAGATGGCATGAGAAGGAGGCTGAGCTGGAAGAAACACCAAAGGGGGGAGGGCAGGGGGAAGAGAGTGAGAGAGAAAGAGAGGGGGAGAGGGGGAGAGGAGCGACCTATCTGGCTGCGCCTTCCGCTAAGCTCCGGGAGCCCAGCAGAGCGCTCCTTCTCGGCTTCGGGAGAGGGGCGCAGAGCGGGGAGGCAGCCCCCGCGGCCTGAGCCCCGCCGCCGCCCGCGAGGGGAGGAGGCCCGTGGCTCGCTGGCGCCTCCTCCTGGCGGGCCGCCAGGAGCGAGCCCGGGCGCGCGCGGGGCCGGCGGCGCGGGGAGCTGTCCAGTTCAGCACCGCCCGGGAATGCAGTAGGTGGGAGCGCGTCCGCCGGGGCCGGGCGGCAGCGAGCGGAGCGGGGCGCGGGCGGGGGGGGGCCCAGCCTGCAGCGAGACGCCGGCTCCCTGGTTTCCAGGAGCGTTGCAGAGCGGGGGAGGGAAGCCCGCCGCGATTCTCCGGGAGACACCCCTGCCCTCCCCCACTTCGCCAACACTCTCCCCGCCACCCACAACAATACCCGCCGCCGCTGCTCGTCCTGCCGCCGCCGCCGCCGCCGGGGCAGCGCCATGGAAGGCGAGACCCCCGCACCTGTGCAGCTGACATCAAGGGCTCGCAGAATACTGAGAAGTCTGGTCTGAAACGAAGGCGCCCGAGACCCCCCAAGGAAGAGAACTGGCGAAGCAAAGGATTTTCATGGCGCAGGCCGCAGAGCCGGGAACGAAGACGGAAGGTGGCATCTCGGCTTTTACAGTCTCTAACTGTCTAGGTCCCGACCATGAGAGATGGTGTTGAGAATGCGGCTGTTCCCGGGTTCACTGTGGAAGCCATCTCCAAATTAGCTGTCACATATGGAAACTGGAGACCAGAATTTTAGGAAAAGAGATTAAGGCATCTCACTTGGGGGGGGTGGGGGGAGTCTTTTTATTTTTTTCCTTTTTTTAAACAAACAAAAAAAAATCACTGCAACTGGAACAGTTTCTGATCTCAAAAGGCAAGCCTCTCTTCCCGTGTGATCTTTATAATTTACACTCTTTTCCGTGAGCTTTCTTACCTCCCTTTTTTTATATCTCTCCATATTCTCTATTCACACATATATCCATTATATTAGTAGTGGAATTATTTTTTTGCTTTAGTAAATTGCACCCTCTCACACACACTCTCCCGAGAACCAGAAGTCGGTTGGGTGTTTATATAATGAAGAATTATGGGGCTGTTTGATCGAGGTGTTCAAATGCTTTTAACCACCGTTGGTGCTTTCGCTGCCTTCAGTCTGATGACCATAGCTGTGGGAACCGACTATTGGCTCTACTCCAGAGGGGTTTGCAAGACCAAAAGTGTCAGTGAGAATGAAACCAGCAAAAAGAACGAGGAAGTTATGACCCATTCTGGATTATGGAGAACCTGCTGCCTAGAAGGTATTTGATTTCCCATCTCCTCCCCCTCTCCACCCCACCCCTCCCCTTCTCGCTCCCCCTCCCCACCCTCCTCCAGATATGTCCCCATTACATTCCACCATTTTCTCACTTCACTCCATCCACCACAGATCAAGGTTGCTTGGGTTAGTTTCCGAGGAAAGGAAATCAATAAGCAAAAAACCATACTCAACTCTCAAGCCTCCACCACCCTCCTTCCCCTCTTCATTGGAATAATCTGTGATATGATGAAAACAACAAGAGATTGTCTTTAAGAGTCAAACGTGCTCTGTCTGCTTCAGAATCATTAGGATTTGCCATTTGATGTAACCTGGCCATCTATGATGGGGAAATAATTGTGTCTCTCAACACTGCTCCTCTCTTCATAATGAAGAATTCGAACATGTTCTTCCTAGCCCCCTTCTCCCTCCCCTTTACTCCCTAAAAGTCCCAGACAAAACATCATCTGCAAATCTTTAAAAAAAAAAAAATTCTGTTGTTTCTAAGAATCCTCATTTGGTAAATCCTAATTATTCCAGGATCTCAAGCTGAGTTGAAGAGCATTTCGTAATGTCTATGAGCCACACATATTGTTGGAGGTGACTGGCTGTGTGTATGTGTGTGTTTTAACATTTAGAAAGTCTAAAAATACATACGTCTCTCACAGGAAACAAGCCCAAGTTCTAATAGACAGCCATTCACTTGCAGGTTAGACTGGGAACCAACTGACTTCCACGCAGAGTGACATGTCTGTTATCCAGAAGCAAGTAGAGTCAGCACTGCAGCCAAGCCAGCTCAAGAATCAGACATTGTGCAGGGAGGCCGGGAGGGAGGCGAGGGCATGGAGAGGTTGAGGGGGGAACGGGGGCGCAGCGGGGTGGGGGTGTCAGCTGTTTGCCTTGATCTTGCAGGGTCATTGGGACACGTGTGCTGGTGCATGTGCTGTGGGCAAAGGGGCCCCCACAGGGTAAAGGCTGGGAGATCAGGGTACGGATGAAGGCATGTGCTTCTGAGACACACTTATTAGCACCGAATAAAACTCCTGCAGGTCATACAACCTGCGTTTCGCAACAGACTTGAATAGGAGGGCCTGTCTTCGAACGGTTACCTATATCTGTGTGTACAAGCTACAGCCACCCATAGGTGTGCACAGGAGATGCATGTTTCCATGTGGAGAGAAGGCTTATGCGCTTTGCTTCTGATCTGGACCAATACCGGAGGCCATTGGAGGCAGCGTCGGGAAGCAGGGACTGCAGGCTTGTTTGTTAAGCTCAACATGGGATGGTGATGCAGAGAGTTGAAGCCAGGAAATGGGGGAGAAAAGAGGGGAATGAACAGGAGAGGGAGAAACTGATGTGGCCCCAGGGTCTAACCCAAACTGAGCAAAAGCCACTCTTTGGGAACCGGTTGTGTCTGGGCAAGAATAACAATTCCGCGCCCCCTCCCAACATTCTTGGTGCAAACGGTTGAGTGATGGCTGAACATGTTTTGAATAGCTAAGTGACTTCATTGAGCGATGGTCTATTTGACGCATACTGCATTTGGTGCCCTTTCTCAATCCAAACCGCTGCCTCGAACATAGTCTGCAGAGCAGCTCTATGCTGAATGCTATATGCTCTTCCCCAGCCAGAGAATCAATATCAGGAAATTAATAGGGACTGTTTTAAACACACCCCCTCCTTTGAAAAATGAAGAGCCTTTCATGCAGCTAGTCATTAAGAGTGGAAAGACTTCCATTTAATTAAACATTTATGGCAGACTTTTATTCCAAAAGAGAAAAAAAAAGCAAAGTGAATGAGGGCTGCTTTAGGGAAATGATATAGTAGCAATTTGTTTTCCTTAGATTTTAGTTCGATGGATGGAGATACGCGGCCAAGAGAGTCAAGACAGGACATTCTTTTAGGAGAAATATACCCAAGGCCTGGTGACTTGGTATATGTATACTTTCTTATGAGAGTTTTGCAAATCCTTAATACTATGATCTTTTAAACATTTACTAATTCCCAGAAGACGAGGGGACTGGAGGAGCTTTGGCTCACTTGTGCATTAAAAGGCTTAAGTATTTTCATTAAAAGCCCATCTATTAGGGGTCCACATCCCCCAACATGCTGCTCACCCCTTTTAACTTTCTCTCCAAGACATACCCCCTCGCTCTCCCTGAATGCTCCCTAAAAAGATTCCAATTGCAATGCTTCCCAAGGCCTGTGTGATGCACAGAGGAACTGTGGGTTCGGCCCCTCTCCCCAGGCCTGGGGCCCTCACGCAGTGAGGGGAGGGCTGGGCCAGGCTCCCTTCAGGACCCGTTTTCAGTTTTCACTTGTAGCCAAGGCCCAGGCACATGGTGGGTGTCCAGGGTCCCCATTCAACCTGGCCTTGAATTTCCAAAGCCTCTCTCCATAGGGGGCTTTG
Source organism: Rhinolophus hipposideros (assembly GCF_964194185.1). Classification (NCBI taxonomy): domain Eukaryota; kingdom Metazoa; phylum Chordata; class Mammalia; order Chiroptera; family Rhinolophidae; genus Rhinolophus; species Rhinolophus hipposideros. The sequence goes on from NC_138055.1 coordinate 9,950,087, forward strand.
CAGGCACTGGACCCCCTTAGGAAGTTGGGCCTTGGCCACTTAAGAAATGATTGGAAGATTTTACTCCACCTATTTTCAAAGACTGTGCTGATTCCCAAAGATTGTAAGTCCACTTATTGCTGAAGGTTGGCCCTGACGGTTGTTGTGGGGGGGGGGTTCATGGTCTTCCTTTTTTGAGCTTTCAAAATAGGGTTGTTCTTCATGGAAATCTAGTTATCAGTGGTTCAGATTCCCGAACCCAGGTTTCTTTGTGAGAAACTGGACTTTCAAAAAATACCCCCCATCACCCCCTCACTGTGTTTCCTGCCCACCCCTGAGAAGTTGCTAGCAGATTTCAAGTCTCCTCCCCAAGACGCTGCTAATGACTCCGGAGGAAACGATTCGGTCTGCTTGTCGCTTCTGCTCTCTGGCTTTCACTGGGGCTTTTCGTCGCCTGAGATGATTTTGTTTTGTTGTTCACTTCTTGATGAAAATAAGGATCGCAAAGGATTTCCTTGCCTCTCTTGCTACTTTTGAAATGAATTGGCCTGCTGAGGAATGAGACAGGACAGGACCACCTGTTAGGGGTAGACACCGCGGGAGGGGGAGGGATTCAGAAGAAACGACAACTTCTATTTTTTGTCCCCTCTGCAGCGTAGCTAACTGCAGTGTCTCTGTGTGAACTTGAACCCCCTAGCAGGCTAGTGTCCTTAGTGGGATGGAAGGGGAAAGGGACAGTCTGCACATGATTTACAGGTACGTGGAGAGTGATAGGAGAAGTTCTTGAACTTTGCACGAAAGCCTCCTAACAGAGAGATGGATTGGCCCTTTCAGGGAAGAGTTCAATAAAATCCACAACAGGACACAAAAACCGCTTATTCCAGGCAAGTTGTCTGTGAGCCGTGCAGTGGCTTGCCACTCTGGATATTAACCTCTGTTGTCACCAAAAGGAATTGTTGTCTCCAGGGGCAGCAAGAAATTCACTCCTTGTGTTTATTCTCTCCTGCACCTTCGTCCCCTCTGTCCCAGCTCCATGTCTCCCCCGGAGGATTTTCAGCCCCCACCGAGGAGGAGGCCTGGTGGTTTCACCTGGTCTGTAGCACAAACGCACCCTCCTTTCTCTCTCCCTCGCTTGCCCCTTTCGTCGCTGGGAGGCAGAGCAGAAATCTTTCTCTCTGTTCAGACTGTTAAATTCCCTTTGCTGAATTTCTGAATTTCCCTCTTCCATCCACGGCTTCTCCTGCCTTCCCTTCCACATGCTGCTCCCTCACGGTGGCTCTGCTGCTCATTCTACTTCCCTGCTGTCTTTGAGCAAGAAGTGTTGTGATTTTCTGAATCTTCTTTTCCGAGTTCAAAACTGCATAACCTTTGCTAGCCCTGCGAGGTGGCGAGTGCTCCATGCTGGCTTCAGCTATAGCTCTCTTGTTCTGCAGAAGGAAGGTATATGTCTTGCATTTTCGGAGAGCTGTCTGCCTTCCCAGACGCTCTTGCTTCTAAGGGTGGATGAGCTGAATATGGAAGTTACCAATGGGCCTTCACACTGTGTACATATCGCTGCGTAATTCCCAAGATAATTTGACTCTCTTTAGGTGCTTTGCACAGAGTAGGTGCATAGAAAGATTTATCAGTAGATTGACTCAGAAGTTCTTAAAATTATTGAAATAATTCAAGCATCATAAGGACATGTGACCGTGACAATCAAGTGAGAGAGAAAGAGAGAGAGAGAAGGGGATGAGGAAATCAGGCTGATTTGTTTGTTCTTCCTGGAACTTCTTTTTTTTTTTTTTTTAAGAATAATAATGAGTCATGAATTCATTATTATAAAATGAGAGAATTCAAAAGGAGTCAGTCATTGGGGTTGCATAGCTCCTAATTTGCTAAAGAAAACTGGTCAGTACACTGAGCCTCTGCAGGGAAGGAAAAAATAACCAATTGATTTTCTTCCCCTTTCTGCTTTTAAAGCATATCAAAGGCCAGTTTGATCTTAATACTCACCGGAATAGATACTTTGGGCAGAGAGCAGGCATTCTGGACCCTCCCTATTTGGCTTCCCCAGAATCTTCTATTCTTTATCAGACTTCCTCCTCCCCACCACCCACATCCCAGGACCCTGAGAACACTCCCCAGGGTCTCGGTTTCTGCTCAGCAGTTTTCCACAGAATCAGACCCAGCACTCCGAGCCATTCTCACCTGGGAATGAAGAACGGGCTCTATCCGTCCCAGCCTGTTCGCACTGCCCTCCCCGCCCCTGCTGCCCATAACAGGTGATCAGAATGAGGCATACTGTGTGGCACCACACACCGAGGCACGTGGGCAGAGAGTGGCAGAGTCGGAACTTGAATCCGGGCCTTTAGTTTCCACCCTGTAAGCCTCCGGCGGGCTCTGTGCACGGCCCCCGGCCAACTGTGGCCTTGGACTTATATTCACAACTAGCATTGGACTCAATTCTGTCTGCATCCCATTGCGTGTCCCCCACGGAGCGCCAGCCTGAGCATGTCAGGAAGCCTGAGTTCTGACCAATCTGCCTCCCTGACATCCAGCTGCCCTGCACCTTGCAGGGTGACAGCTCTGTGCCCAATCCCCTCACTCCCATGAGGCAGAGGGAACGCAGCACTGAACTTCAGGCCAGACCCACCATGTGCCTCTTTGGTTTTGCCCTTTCGTTTTGGAAGTGTCCTCATTGTAAACGATCCATGCTTTTATGTTTGCAAGCGTTTTTCAGAAAATGGCAAATGTACGTGCCCTGTACCTCATGGAAGTTTTCAGATGAAGCTTTGTGATGTGTGGTGCAGTTGAAAGAATTTTGCAGCCACACAGACCCGGGCTCATCTCAAACCCTACAGCCTTATGAGCTGTGTGATTTGGGGCAAGTCATTTCACCTCCCCAAGCCTCAGTTTCCCTTTCTGTAAAAATGAAGTATAATAAATAGTCTTCTCACAGGGTGGTTGATGGTTTAGGAACTAAATGAATGGATGTCTGCCACCCCCTTTCCCCTGACGACCTTGTTGGAAACTGCAATCAACAACCCCGGCCCCCTTTCCCCCACACACATCCTCCTGACTCTGTTTTATTTTTTACAGAGCACTTATCACCTTCTAGCACACTACGGCATTTACTCATGATATTGTTGTCTGTCCCCACCACTAGACTGTCAGCCCCGTGAGGGCAGGGCTTTTTGTCTACTCTGCTCATTGCTATAACTACAGCCACCATGACAGTGCAAGATGTCAGTTCCCCTTGGTTGGTGAATGAACGAACGACCACTGCCTGCTACAGGATGGTGGTCCCGTCACATTGTCAAAGGACTGCTCTCCTCTTTAAATTGTACACAGTCATCAGTGGTGACAAAGGCATCGAGCTTTTGACATTCTGAAAAATAACGGAACTCAACACAGGAGGGAGGGAGAGAAAAGAAGGAGAGAGAGGGCGAGGGGCTCAACACACAAGGGACGATCATAAAGAAAGATAATCAAGAAAGAGAAAATGTTTAGAGAGAAAATAAATGCCTGAGAAGGAAGTGCTGGGGGGGTGAACATCTCTAAATAGATCCCGGCCATGTTTTTCTGTCTCTACATCATCCACAGCGTCTGTCATAGAAATCCTCGGGGAGAGCTTCCCATGAGTGTTCTCTTTCAGGTCAGTGGGGGAGGAGAGGATACATCCAGACTGATCATCCAAGAGCTTTTTCAATTTTTTCAAAATTCAATGGCTCCTTTTAGCCTTGTTAATGTAAGCGTTTTGGCCAAAAACCCATAATAGTCAAATGAAATAAATACTTTAAGTTTCCAAGTTAGTTTATGGGCACAGATCAAGCCATTTCTTCACTCATCTATTTTATTTGTTAAATCTTTGTTGAGTCCCTGCAAAGTGCCAGGTTCTGGGCCGGAGCTTGGGGTCATAATGACCCTTCCAGGTCACCACCTGCAGAGTCCTTAGAATCGACAGGGAGAGACAGACCCTATTTTCAGTAAATGCCCCAATGTATCAATAAATTACAACTATGATAAGTGCTCTCAAGGGGAGTTCCATGGGATTGTAAGTTTGTAATATTAAGATCGTACGTAATCAGAGAAGGCTCCCCTGGGGATCTGCATGCGAAGGGATGCCCGAAGGATGGGTAGGAGTTAACTGGGTGAAGAGAGCCAGAAAGAACATTGCAGGTTGGAGGGCAGCTGGTGCAGAGATCAGTGGGGAAGAGAATGAGACAAGTACGGGAAGAAGAAGGCCAGGGTGGCCGCGGAACCGAGGTGGAGGGGGGACATAGTGGGATGATGTTGGATGGTGTGGGAAGGGGGTGCGGAAGTAGTTAGGACCCAAAGGTGGGTCCTTATTAGTCTTGTTAAAGAGTTTAGCTCTTTGGCTTCTGGCCTCTTGCTTATCAGCTGTGTGACCTTGAGCTAGTTAACGGTACCTCTGCACCTCGTTTGCGCCATCTACTTAATGAAGGCGATAATGCCTGCCCCTAAGGTTGCTGTGAGGCTTATTCCCTTCTCTTCTTTGTCATGCTATTCCCACTTCCTCTCTAGCCTGATTAAGGTGCTCCCTTCGGCCTCAAAACTTCCCACGACAGCACAGAGAAGGGAGGAAACAGATTGATTCAACTCCAGTCAAAATTCAAAATATCCTCAGTGGAGTTGACGGTGCGTGCCCACCCCGTGCTAAACCCAGGGAGGCAGTCGTGAACAATCCCCTCCCGGCAGTCGCAGCAGGAAATCCTAAAGAACAGACCCCTCCCCAAACAGCTCCTCTTCGTACCAGACATTCGACATAGCCTGTTGCCACCTGTCCTTCTCATCCCCCCACCAAGTCAGAGAGACAACTGGCGTCTCTTACAATCAGTTAGGATCATCGGGGATTCGGGCTGGACTTTGAATGAGGCTCAGTTATAGCACCAGACTTTTTGAAAATAAGCGTGAGAGGAAAGAGGTGTTAACTGTTCCCCGATGCCCAGAAATGCGTATTGACCCTTGGAGGATTGTTGATGAGCTACTATGACCCAGCCAGCCTCCCAGCCCCTTCTCCCGGGTGGATAGAGGACTTTATTCTTCCAGTTCCATCTTCCCTCAGTTCGAGGACACCATCAATTACAAAACGAACTATCTACTAAAACAGCTTTTGGGGAAAGGGAAAGCAAATCTAATTTACACATCAATTGTAAAACACGCTCTAATTTCAGAAACGTTGAAACTTGCAATCCGAGTACATGCCTTAGAATCAAAGGAAGATGGGAAGCTGCCCTGCTGGCAGACAGAAATGCAGGCCCGGTGCTGACAGAGCCCAAGGGATTTCTTTAGCGGGCAGCTGGTACCTGTCTGGTGACTCAGGCGGCAGCAGACGACAGAAGAATGTGGTCTGACCAGCACCTTTCTTGACAAGGAAAGGGCAATAGTTGATTTTTGTTCAACAGCTGTTCCCTGAGTGCCTGCCAGGTACAGAGTCACGGGCACAATCTCACGCATGGGAGGAACCCTCAGCCTAGCAGAGAAGACACACCAGCGAACAGATGAGGATGACAGAACCACAGCGTGCGGGTTCTGGGAGCACAGAGACGGGGCAGGGAGCGGGTTCTGAGGTTGTGCACAGGAGTGAGCAAGCTACGGAGAGGAACAGTACTTCGGATAGAAGGAACAGCATGTGCCACAGAGCCGTGCCCTTGCAGTCCAGTGTGGCTGGAAGGCAGTAGCTAGGAGACGTGAGGCCGGCGGGGGCGAGACAGGACCCCAAGGGGACAGACGTGGCTGACAGAGCAGTGTGTGTCCGCTGGAAGAAAAGGTGGTAAACAGGGAGGCTCACAGCTGGCTTTGCCCTGAGATCACTGAAGCTGAGGTGCCAATGGGGGGCTCAGTCCGAGCGGGTGCGATTTACTGCGCAGAACAGGGGAGGATGTAGCCGCCAGACGACTGGTACAAAGTTAGCTGCAGTAAATGGAGAGTAAAGGGGAGAAGGGTGAGCCTATACCCGAGGCACAAGAGACACGCGGCAAGGTCCCCTGTGTTCGCGCTTCCCGGTAGGACAAGCCTCTGTTGAACACGTATTGTGTGCTCACCCCTGCGGTTCCCAAAGTACACTGTCTCGGCTCAAACATCACCTTCTCGCTGGGCCTTCTCGATGGCCCTACCTAATGTGGAACCCGGTCCTGTTATCCTGTTTTATTTCCTTCTTTAGCATTTCAACATTGACCTTTTTTCTTTTTAGCATGTGCTTGTTTACGACCTGTGTCCCCATGCAAGCTCCACGAGGGCAGGGACCGTGTCTGCCTTGGCACAGGAAGGGAGGATGGAGGCTGCATGTTGAATGGATGACTAAAAAAAAATTATTTTTTAAATGGTGACTGCTGTCAAGGAGCGCCCATCTAGGGAGGGAGATGGGCTTTTAAACAGAAACTCCAAGCGTCCTGGTACCTGTCTGGTGACTCAGGAAGCAGCAGACGACAGAAGAATGTGGTCTGATCAGCACCTTTCTTGACAAGGAGAAGGGCAGTGGCTGATGGGCCAGTCTTCTGTGCTAGGCTTGGCTGGGCCAACATTCTGAAATACCCTTGAGAACAGGCCGGGGGCTCCCTGGCACCCACACCCTCAGAGGCTCTCTGGGGTGCCTCCCAGGCCGCAGCTTTGCCAGAAAGCTCTGGGAAGCTTGATAAGCCTTGTCCCCCATGGGCAGCAGTCACCTTTCCTCTCCATCCAAATCCTTGTTACTTCTCCATCGCCTGGCCCAGGGGTACTGACTGAGCCGAGGGTCTGCCTCTGAGGAGCTGCTGCGCCCTTTCCTGATTGACACTAGATTTATTCACTCTTCCCTGAACTTCCCAGACCTTGAGTAGTCTTCTAATGAGAACGCCAAGGAAAAGGTACAAGATTCCAGGTGCTTCTCTGCTGTGACCTCATGGTGTGGGAGATAGGCTGCATGCAAGTACCCCAACGCCAGCTTCTCCTTTCCTTCTTCTTTTCCTTTCCCTTCCCTTCCATCTCTCTCTCTCTTTACTGGTGACCCCAAGACCTCTGTTGCTGACCCCAAGACTTCTCTCCCAATTTTGCCCCATTGCTCCCCTCTCTCACTTTCTCTGTGTAAAGGAACATTCATTCTTTTCTGTCACATTTTCCCTCCACCTGGATCTCTGTCTGCACATATTTTTATCCTTCTTGAATTTTCCCTAAAGTTGAGAACTTTCCTCCCCAATTTTCCTCTGACATATTTTGCAAAGAAGGCAACCCCGAAAAAGGACTATTTTGGCATCACTTCAATACTAAAATGAACTATAGTAGTAATGATAATAACTAATCATTCACTGAGGGCTTCCTTTGTGCTAAACACTTTTTAGATGCTTTCCAGAGGTTAGCTCTTATTTAATCTTCACAATTCTGGAGGTATGTGCCATGATCTCCATCTTATGAGGCTCAGAGAAGTTAAGTCACTTGCCCAAGGTCACACAGCAAGTGGCAGAACTGAGATTCCAATCGAAGTCTGTCAAACCCAAAAACTTGTGCACAGCCTTCTGTTATACTAATTATATTTACAATTTCCCTCCATTCTCACCAAATCCATCAATAAATTTCTTGGAGAAGTTGAAAGAAGGCTAAGCAGAAATTGCTACTTGTACTCCATGCGTGATGAAGTCTTCACAAGTTTGAAGCTTTACTTAGGAGATGCTCCTTACCCAGGGCAGGGTGGGGAGCAATGGAGGAGCTGCCAGGTTTTTCTCATTGCTTTGGAAACACGAGGATCCTGCAAATGCATGGAAAATCCCTCTCCTTGCAGTTCATGGAGAGGGAGGGGTGTGTGCACATACTCCGTCTCCCCTGCCCTCTGCCTAGAGGGTTTGTTCCAACCACATTCTACTCATCTCCAGGACTCGGCTAAGTTGTCACTTCCCCCAGCACCTCTGCCACCTCCCACCCTGCTCTTCTCTGGGTTATGCTCCCTGCCTTTTTCCTTCCACAGCAGCCACACATGCCCCCTACAGTATCTTCCATCTTCTCTGTTGCTCGTTTCCATCTCTGTCTCCACCTCTAGACCATGAGTTCCTTTCTCTATTTCTTCAACAAAATTTACTCAGTTACTGCTATGTGCCAGTTTCTGTCCTAGGCTCTGGGTTTATGAAGGTGAAAAGACACGGCTTATGCGCTAGTGGGGAAAACAGGGACACAGCAAGCATATGGGGCGGAGAGATTGTTCCAGGAAGAGGTGTGAGAGAGCGTGAGGCATTTAGGGGACCACACACGGTTTCTAGTATTGCTGGAGGACCAGGTGTGGGAGAGGAGGTAAGGGAAGGCATTTGTACTGCAGGATGAGATTGGACAGAGACCACTCCATGAAGGGATGGTTACACTTTGTACAGAGGCCAGAGAGAAGAATGTAGAGAAGGAAATGATATGATCAGATTTGCATTTTAAGAAGATGGCTCAGGAAGCCATGTGAAGTAGAGATGGAAGGGAGAGGAAGACAGAGAGGAGAGCCTACTAAACAGATGATGGCACAGCCCAACGAGTGATAAGGCAGCTGACCCAGGGCAGGGAACTGAACCAGAGGATCCACTTAAGTAAGTGGAACTGTCGCTTAAGTAAGGTATGACAGAGGGTGAACTTCAAGGAGACAGGGCAAACGGGAGGAATTTGCAGGAAGAGGATGGTACCTTTAATCATGGAAAGAGTGGATCCATACCTTTGTCCCCAGGGCCTCATCCAGTGCCTGGCAGGTACTAGATGCTCAGTCAGTGTTTGTTGAATGAATGAATGAATGAATGAAGCTTTGCATTTGAGATTATGATGCACATTTCATCGCAGATTTTTCCCAGCACCATCATAATGAAAGTGTGCATTGTGTTCTAGCCAGGCCTGGAGTTTGGGTCAGATTTAGTATCCTGGGTTCAAATCCCATCCTTATCACTTACCAGTTCTGTGACCTTGGACAAGGAATGTCACCCGAGTCGATTTTCTTGTATGGAAATGGGGAAAGTGTGTCTCCCTCAAGAGTTAGTTGTGAAGTTGCAGAGAGATGCTGCTTGCCAGAAGCTTAGCAAGGTGCCAGTGCAGAGCAAACATGCCGTAAGTGCAGGTGCTGTTACAACCAGCAGTGTGTTTATGATTGACGATACAACCAGCTGCAAATGGTCACCTGCACGAGTTGTGTTTGGCCCTCAAGTGTCCTACACGTTGAGAGCTGTCCTATAAACATCCCGACTGTGGCCTTTCCTTGAAAACAAATCAGATGTTGGTCACCCTGGGCCCCATTTGGGCTTGGTAGCCATCAGAAGGAGCTGGGGAGCAAAGGTCTCTTCAGGTGGCAGGGGCTCAGCTGTTCCCAAAGAGCCCACCATCCCGAGCGTCTTTTGTGGCTGCCTTCGTCTGGCTTCTGTAGGCATCTGGGTTTGCAAACACTCCTTGCTGCCAACAGCAAATTACAGGCGGTGTCTTTGTCTTCCAAGGGAAGGTAAGCAAAACACCCCCGGCCCAGGCAGGGTGTAGCAGCTAAGAGTGAATAAAGCCGTGAGTCTGTAAATAAATGTGCAAATACCCCCCCCCCATTCCCAAGCAGTGCTTGCTGATAAGATTCAGGTGCAAGGCTGGCTGCATCCACTCCCTTAACTGAGCATTTCTAGAATAAGTTGCTGCTTTTAAAGAGAGAGCCTCTCTCCCATTTGATGCCACCCTCACAGCTTCTCTTTCAGAGGCTGACATTTTCTGACCTTGACCCCAGTTCAGGAGGTTGCACCCTGTCATGCAGACCACGTGGGGTGCTTTATTCAATAACGAAATGGCAGGCGCCAGGGAAACAGTCCACGTTGTCACTGCTGGCTGAAGAGAGAGGGGCGGGGGTATTGCTGGAAAATGGGAGATTCTCTACTTTGAATTTTTACCTTGGAAGACTTAGAGAAGAAGCAAATTTCAGTTTTCTTGGTAGGAAAGAAATTGCCCAGCAATTGCTCAGAAAGGATGTGAACTTACAGTCATGCAGTTTGACCAGGAAGAATAGTTGGATCTGATCCAATCTGACAATTTTTGAGTGTTTGATGTGTCAGGTTCCAAGATAATTTGGGCACAGAAACAAGCCAGCTCGGGAGGGGTGGTGTGCCCTGATCCCCCAGCAGTACCACCCATCCTTTCTCAGCCTCTCTTGCCTAGTTTATTTTCTTTGTCACACTTCATGCTCTCTGGATTTGTCTGTCTGTCTACAGTGTTATAAGTTCTCTCCCCTCCAGAATATGAGCTCTGTGAGGCCAGAGTCCCTATCTGTCCTATTTACTGCCATAGGCCCAGGACTGAGATAAGCACTCGACACATGGTAGATACTCAGTAAATGTTTGTCGGATGACAAAAGACACGCTCATGCTCTGAAGGAGATCAAGGCCTAGAAGGAGAGACAGGCACAAACTGAGACCATGACCCATGAACTCAGGCACTGACGAAGGCATGTGTCAGGGCCAGACGAAAGAGCAACTCTATTTGGGAAGATCAGGAATGAGGGCCTAAGAAAGTGGCCTCTGCAGTGGGTTTTGGAGGATGAATAGGAGTTTGCCAAGTAGAAGAGAGGAGAAAGGCCCAAAACAGAGGAAGGAAACGGAATCACCTGAGGCTGCCCTCAAAGGAGGAGATCAAGGCGAGAGCAGAGCACGTCTCAGATGTTCATGTACACACTCATCACCTGGGGATCTTACGGAATGGCGGGCGCTGAGACCGTGTTTCTAGCTCTCAGGTGAGGCTCCTGCCACAGGGCGGGGGGGCCACACTTTGAGAAGCCAGGCTTTGGGGCATGGCCAGTGGGCTGTGGTAGATGCAGATCTAAGTCCCACATCCACCACCGGCAGACTGAGCCTGTTTCTTCGACTCGGAGATGAGGACGACGACCTTCCTCCCGGGCACTGAATAAGTTCAGAGTGCATGAATTTGGTAAAGCTATTCGTTCCGTCCTCAGCGCTTCATCTCAGTGTGTTTGGGCTAATATTGCTATTTATGGCTCAAGGTAGTGACTAGAGGTGTGGGAGGAAAGGGTGATTTTCCCTGAGAGCTAATGTTGTGTGAGGGTCTCCTGCATGTTGAGACCACACGTGTGTCACCTTCCTTAAGCCACGTAGCACTCTACAACGTACGTGTTATCCTGATGCTCAGGAAACACAGGCAGGACATTGGTTTTCTATGGCTGCTGGAACAAATCACCACAAACTCAATGGTTTAAAACAACACAACTTACTGTCTGATTGTTCTGTAGGTCAGAAGTCGGCAATGGTCTCATTGGGCGAAAGTCAAGGGGTTGGCAGGGCCGAGTTCCTCCTGGAGATTCTAGGGGAGAATCTGTTTCCTTGCCTTTGCCAGCTTCTAGCGACTGCCCACGTTCCTCGGCCAGTGGTCTCTTCCTCCATCTTCACAGCGAGCAGCATCAGACAGTCCTGCTCAGGCTGCAACCATCTGACACTGATTTCACTCTTCTGCCTCCTTCCTCCATATGTAAGGACCCTGGTGATGACATTGGCCACACCTGGATAATCCAGGCTACTCTCCCATCTCAGGGTCAGCTGATTAGCAGCCTTAATTCCATCTGCCATCTTAACTGCCCTTTGCCACACAATGTAACATATTTGCAGGTTACCGGCATTGGGATGTGGGCACCTCTGGCAGGCATGATCCTGCCTGGCACCGGAAGTGAGTGCTTTAACTCCCCTAAAGTCCCAACCTCACAATGGTTCACCTGGAAGGCATTTTAGAGCTTGTATCAGGAAGGATTCGATTTGTTTATAAGGAACAAAAAAGAAAATGAAAAGTGGCTTAAGTAAGACCAGAAGTTTATTCTCTTGCAAGCAAACCCATCTGGAGACATGAAGTACAGTGTGGTCTGGAGACTCCACACACTACTTTAGCAGCACAGGCCCCTCCCAGCTCCCTGCCCTGCCACCCCTATCGTATGGCCTTCCACCTCACGGTCCAGTGTGGCTGCGAGCGCTCCAGCCACTGCCTTCACATTCCAGGCACAAGGTGGGACAGCACAAAGAGACAAAGGCAAAGTGCACCTGTCACCTGGCTCTTAAGGAGGTTTTCTGAAAGATAGCACACATTTTTGCTTTCGTCTCCTTGGCCAGAACTTCATCAGGTGACCACATATTAGTCATAAGAAAATCTGAAAAGGACTCGTATAATCTTTACTCCGGGTGGCTGTGGGGACAGAGTCCCAGAGAGCAGTTTCCAGGCTCTCGGCCTCACATGGAAAGGTGTTGGCTCAGTTACTAGAAGGCCATCCGCTGTGGCTGGGTGGCCAGCAGCTGTTACCGGTTAGCCATTAGCCACTAATACAACTGCCGTGGCTATGCTAGGGGGTAGATTGATTGGTTGGTTGGTTGGTTGGTTGGTTGGTTGGTTGGTTGGTTGGTTGGCAGAGAAGTGGATGGCGATTGTGGGTCGTGTGGCTCCAGCTTCCTGTGTCTCCAACCCAGCCACCAGTGAGACTATAGCGGTATGACTCCCCTATTTATGGCTCCGTGGGTGTTCCTTTTTGGCCTCACATATCCTGTGTTCTTGTGCGGAGAGCGGGACCAGAGTCTCTGCATGACAGTGGCCACATGCCCATTGAAAACTTAAGAGGTTCTGTTGCTATCGGAAAAGGAAAGAGGGAAGGCAACTAGCGGTGTACTGCAGGGTCCTTGACTAACGTTGTTTCATTATAATATGATGAGAAAAAACACTCATTCTCAACAGGGGCCACTGTGTGTGGAGAGAACTCACTGAAACCCATAAGGTTACATGTTCTCCCGTGTCTGCGTGGGTCCTTCCACATCCCAAAGACGTGCACGTGAGGTGATTGGCATGTCTGCATTGTCTCAACCTGAATGAGTGTGAGTGGCCTGTGAGGGAAGGGTGTCCTGTCCAGGGTGGGTCCCGCCTTCCACCCTGAGCTGCTGGGAGAGGCTCCAGCCACCCCGCAACCCTGAAGTGGAAAGGCGGCTTAGAAAACAATTCTCTCACTTGCTTTTATTAATCTTTCTCAGGTGGACGTATAGCTCCCATTTAGTTCGATGTTTAATATTAGAAGTGTTTGGGGTCTTTAGAATTTTGGTGATGGTTTTGTGACCAGAGATATACAATAGTAACGTAACTCTTGTTTCTATCAGTTAGTCTGTGGTAAACTGGTTTCGTTATGCGCCATTTCACTTCAAGTTGCAGTTTCCCAGACCCCATCAACAACATGAAGTGAGGAATCAGGGAGCTCAGCTAGTCCAGACCCCCCATGCCCCCCTCCCCCCGCTTATGACTGAAGAACTTGAGACCAGAGAGGGAAGGGACTCGGCAGATACAATGGCGCCAGCTGGCAACAGTGCTGGACTAGAGCCCAGCGCCTGTGCCCCAGTCCAGCCCCTAGCACGGTGCCTGGCACGTAGTAGGAGTTCAGTAATGTTTGTGGAAATGAGAGGGCTTTGCTGTCCCCCCACACCAAGCATGTACCTCTGGACTGCACGCTCTGCCGCTGCCACTTTAGGGCGATGAAATCCCACCTTTGCACAGGGCCAACAGCTCTTCTGGGTCTCCCTGTGCCCTCCCTCCCAGCTTATATCTCTGCTGCTGCCCTGGGTGAGCTCCACGTTTCTCTATCACATGAAAGGGCAGTAGGATTTGGCGAAAGGGAACCCTTACGTAGCACTGAGAAACGGAGGTCTCTCTCCTTCAGATTTGTTCTATGACAGGGGGACATCTACTCAGAGATGGGGCTTCATATCTGCGGCAGGAAATGGTGTCTATTGTCAAGGAATTCAGTGTTCGTTTGGACACAGGGAAGGGCGGGTTGGGGGCTGAGCAAAGCCAGGAGTCACGTGGCAACTCTCGCCTTTTTCCCACGGACTGCAAAAACCAAAGAGCTCCGCCCTCAGCTGCCCCTGCTGGTTCAGACACGTGTGAAGATCTGTGTACTTTCGTGCACTTCTCGGTTTTCAAGTCTTTGTCTCCTCAACCAGACAGTGAGGCCCTTGAGACAGCATAGTGTCAGATTTGCCTCTCTGCCCTGCCACCTGGCACGGTGCCTGGCATACAGTGGACACTTGGTAAATAAATGGGGGATTGGCCAATTTGTCGGAATGAAATAGCTAAGGCATTGTCTGGCACATAGTAGGCTCTCAGCAAAACCTTTTCGTGAAAGAAGGAAGAAAAGATGGAAGGGCAGATGGAGGAAGGGAGGAATAAATTGAATTGAGTTGGCTCAGAGAATAGGCAGCAATCCCAGCCGGGTCCTGGAACAGAAGCTCTCCCCCAACAACCAAGTTCACAGGGAAACATGACAGCCTGGCCCGGAAAGTCTGTTTCAAAGGGCCTCCCCTCCAGCTAGGGAACACGGGACCTTTCTGGCTTCCCAATGGGCCTCAACGGCCACAGTACCCAGTACCCACTGCCAGGGTTACAAGGACGTGACCAGAGGTGGAATGGGTGGGGTGGCTGATGTAAGAGAAAGAGTAATACATGTCTAAGTCAGTGGCTTTTCAAGCCGCGGGAAGCAGGACACAGGGGACAAGGACAACAGGAGCCAGAAGCTCAGCATAAGGAGACTGGGGATGGGGGGAGGGGCGAGAGCACAGAAAGGATGGGCAGAGGCTGCCAGGAGAGAGGGAAGACGCCTGGGCAGGGTGGCCATCCCCTCTCGGAGCAGATGGAACACTGAAGCCAGAGAGTCCGTGACAGTTGGTCAGAGCAAAGAGAAGCGGCAGCACAACGTGGAGAGGGGCCTGCCTCCCCCCAGGCAGGGACAGACACTCCCCTCCCAGCCCTGGAAACAATGCGGAAGGAGAACTCGCAGAGACCCAGAGCACGCAGAGAACGACCAAGCAGGGAAGTAAATATTGCAGGCTGAGCAATGAAGCCACAAAGCCTGTAGCCAGGACTCAGGCTAAAATTACAGGCCCGACAATGGGACCCCACACCACAGCATCTGGGAGCACGGAGTTTCCCTGCAACCCCACCACTCCCTGGCCTAGTTTCTTCCCCGGGTTGACTGGCCATCCGGCAGGAAGAGCCCTGTGTGGGCATCAGACAGGCCTGGGTTCGTATTCCAGCTAGCTCTGCCGCATCACGCAGGGGCTTAATCTCATTGAACTGTCGTTTCTTGTCGCCACAGAAAACAGGAATAATAATGCTTACTAAGCAGTGTGTTATCAAAATTAAAATAATCTGTTTAAAGGATTTGTAACAGAGTGGAGGCGCAAAGATGGTTGATGTTTGCAATCGGTATTTCCCACCCTTCAGTCATTTGGGTGCCACCTTTATTATTTTTGCCAGATCCAGGTACCACCTATATTGTTATTATTAATACTCAAACTCATATCTTTACATTGATGCTGTTTTAACCTCATCCTAAGCAATAACCTCCAAGGAATCACTGGTTTAATACACTAGTGAAATTTTTAACACACATTACAAATTCTCAGCTGAAATCTGTATAAAAGGTCATCTCTAGACCAACCGACTTCATCTCAGACACTATAATGGTTCACCACTCACTTTGCAAAAGCACCATTCTGACTAATAAACCGTCCAGCAGGATCAAAAGAGATGGAGAGACTGGTGTCCCTCCATCCCCAATACCCGCCAGCTTTTTCTTTAGGTGATAAAGGGGAATGGAAAGTGAAGAGAAGGTCAGGCCTACCCACAGAAGTCACTCGAACTCCAAGCCTTTCTGCGGTATCAGGAGTGCTAGGCTCCTAGGAGTTACAATTTGGCCCATTCTTCCATCTAGAAAGGACGATGCTGGGGATCACAGCCCAGGGAGAGAGCAGTCCTGGGCCTCCCTCCCTTGCTGACACACTGGCTTGAGCTGGAGGATTTTCCCTTTGTTTTCCTGCAGGGTCTTCAAATGCCCCCTCTCAGGACCACCAAAATGAAGGAATTAGCTCTTCCCTCTGCATCTACCAGAGGTGAAGGTCTTTCTTTCTCCACCCTAGAATCTTTCAAACACAGAGGGATTCGCCCCTAGTATAAAGAGGTACTAGTTGGAAGAAGCTATGAGACGTCTCAATAACGATTGTCTCAATAATGATTGTGCTGAGGGGTAGGGGTGAGGGACGGAAAGCCAGCCTCGTAAGAATAGTAATAACTGTTTCCCATGACAGTAAGGACAACAAGGATTTGGGGACTATAGGAAGGGTTTGCAATAATGTGACACACAAGCCCAAGATTTGCAAGGGTTAGGAATCCAGGCGTTGGGTCAGAGAGAGTAACAGGGATTTGGTTCCCTATCTTTGGTCCTGACTCAGGCACTTGGTTTCATGGGCCTCACTCCCTTGTCTGTAAAGCAGACACTGAACTGGAACTGTTGAACTTCACGCAAAGCATTGACTATCCTGAACATCCAGCACTGTCTCCTTAGAGCCTACACCGCTGAGAAGAGACAGTTATTTCTTAAACAGTTGAACAAATCAACGCATTATTAAAGATATAAACTAATTTCTGGGCATGAATGTGGGAGCCTGGGAATAAATCACAGCTATGAACAGAGAGGCCAGGAGAGCAAAACAGGATACCTAAAGGTAGAGAGCGGCATGCTTCCTCTTTGGAGGGGCCTGAGCTGTCGTGAACTAGTTGGCTCTAAGAGCCCCCTTTGGGATGGCAGGCATGGGGGAAGTAAGCGATCTCGCAATGAAGCTGATGGGATTTTAATAGCCAGACAGATGGCCTGAGAAAAAAGGAAGATTTTTTTTTCAAATGAGAGAAAACACTTCCATAGCTTCCTTTCAATTAAAACAAAGTGAGAAAGAACCCTCCGTGTAGGGAAGATTTATCACCATTATTAGTATTGTCAGTTTGGAGGTCTTCTTTTTAATAATTGCGTGATTAAGCATCAATAATAAACCAGGGTAGTATTTTCAAACAAATTAGAGGGTGTAGCTGTCCACTGACTTTCAATGCAATTATTATTGTTTTGGCTTCATTTGAGTCCACAATTTAATAATGATCCCAAATAATTGTGGTGGTGTTTTTATTTATGTCATGAAACATTTATCACTTATTGGATTTTTTAATGGCCGTCCTTCTAACAAATGCAGATTCCATACAAGCCAACCACGAACAGCCAGCATTTCTCAAAATCTGTATCACAAAACCTGAGAAGAAGAGGAAATACAAAGCAAAGGAGATCTTCAAAAAGAAAGAGGATAGAGAGGGCAGGAAGAGAAAAAAACACTATCTATCGCACACCTTCCTGTGTGCCCGTCATTTTTATTGTATCCTCAGAACAACATGCAGTCTGTTTTGGGATAGCTGTGTTGCAGGTGAGGAAACTTGAGGAGCTGAGAGGATAAGTAAGTTGCCCGAGGTCATGCAGCTAACAGGTGCAGAGCGGGGAGTCAGGTTCAGGACTCCTTCTTCATTCCAGTGCGGGCACCATCTCCATCCGTGGAGATGGGCTGTCTCAGAGCACTCCTGCTGTGAATAAGGGTCAGCAAATTCCCACGGGAATTCTGCCTCCTGGCCTGCTACGTCACACTTGCCTACTTCAATGATCAGAGTTCCTACTGGCCGGCCATTGTAAATATAAGCTGATGAGAGCAGGAGAGTTGATCTCAAGAGCATGCAGTGCAGCTTCCTTTGGCTGCACCGGAAATGGACGTGGTAGAGAGAGGAGGAAGTCACACACAACAAGACCCACTGGGCCCACACCTGCCTTGGCTGCACACGCTGGGAGCAGCCACAGTACACCCTTCATTTTATTCCATTCCCACAGCATTTCCTATATGGCAGTGATCCCCATTGCACACCTGCAAAAACTAAGGTCAAAGGAAGTTAAATGATTTTTTTCAGGTTAGTCACTGGTGGAGTTGGAATTTAAACCCTAGTCCACCCAATGGACTCCAGACATTAATGGTCAATTTTACATCAGGGTCATAAATGTCGATAAAAGATAAAAGGAAGGAATGGAAGAGACCCAAAAAGAGACTGAGAATAAAAGTGGCTGCCCAAGGGGCTATGGATTTAATTCCTTTCCTGCCCCCACATTGACACTCAAGTTCAATAGGCATTCACTGGGTACCAACAGAGTGCACGTCACAAGGCCAAAGTGCCAGGTGCTGGCCAAGGGTTCTGATTTACTGCCTCCTTCCGTTTCAGAAACTTGTGACTCAGAATAAAGAGATGCACTCTTTTTCCCACAAAAAGATCAAATAATTTAGTTGCTCTTCACTATGACGTTTCCAAATAGGAAAGGTCTGGCCTCTCTCCTAGGGCGATTGGAAGCATTCTCTATATTCTAAGGTGCCAATTACCTTAAAGCTCTAAGCTCTAAACCCACTGGAAGTGAGGGTAGAGGGTGAAGAAAAAGAAAAAGGGAAGAGTCACAGAAACATAACCAAAAATAGAAAGAAAGTGATAGATAGGAAGGAAGGATGGATGGATGGATGGATGGATGGATGGATGGATGGATGGATGGATGGTAGATAGACAGATAGATAGATGATAGACATAGACGTAACAGAGATCAATAAAAATATCTTGAACTTCTGACTCATGAAAAAAACAGATAAAATAATAAAAAATGGAGAATATTTTTTCTATTTTTCATTCTTATTCTTTATAAAGGCTACATTATAAATAAAGAGGTTGACACGATGAGAAAAGATTTGAAGAGGTAAAGGTCAGGATCAGAGCTGGTCAGATGTCGTGGTGGTGGAGGTGACGGTGGCGGGAGTGGTCGTGATAATGAAGGTGACTGTGCCTGAGATGAAGCTGGCAGTGAGGATGGTGATGGTGAGGACGAGGGAGTGACGTGATGGTGGGCACGGTGATGACAACAGGGCCTGGAATCATAATGACTAACATTTGTGACATTCTTCACAGTATCCAAACCCTTTGAACTTGCATGACTTCATTTTTAGGAGAAAAACTCTGTTCACAACAATATGCTGAATTTTTCAAAACAACCACTATTTCTAATCCTAGCTCCCCCTTCCTCCCCGATTGTCACCCCAGCTCAGCCAAGTTCAGAGTCAAGGGAGGACTGCCGTGGGTTCTTTCTCCATCAAACGGAAGTGAGCAGTTAGACAGGGATGAATGGACACTTAAAGAAACTAGGGCAGTGCTACAAAAGCCTTCTCCAGTCTTCCCGCAGCCATCCGCCCCCACCCCAAGGTTACTCACCCAAATCTGTCCCCAAAATTGATAGTGCATAATGCCCTTGCCACCTGATAGCTGATTAGCAGCTTTTATAACATGCGTAAGTGATTGTGGTCTGCTTCCTAGTGGATAAATAAAAATCATTTGTGATAATGGAAACATATTTACTTTGTAATTAGGTAGCAGCCCAGAATGAGTCCTCCGCGGAGAGCACTCTCCTGGAACCTCGTAAGGAGACCAACTGACAGAGTGAGGGGGTGTTCGGTGGCTGGTGCATTTGCTCTTTTCCATGAACTTTTTTATCAAGGACTTTATCCCCTGACTGTCAGTCTGCCACACTTCACCCGAACTATCACACATCATTTTTTTTTAAGAAAATTCAAAATGCTGACAGATATGCGGCCAACAAAGTGATTTCTTTTCAAATAACCTAAGAACTGAATATCAGATCCAGGCACACGTAGCTGAGCAGTTTCCTCTGGCCACGCCAGGTGCTGCAGTAATTACCTGCTCCGAGTTATGCTCTGCACTTTAATGGGGAATGTCGGCTGTGTCGGAGAGCTCGACATCCCAGCAACGACACGACCTGCGTGTCCTTGGGAAGAAAGGTTGCAATGAGATCGAGGACCCCAGTAGGGTTTGAGGAATGCGAGAATCAGGTCAGATCCCTGTGAATGTACCTGGGAGGAGAACAGGTTGCTGTGCAGAAGTGAAGCTGTGTGTTCAGTATTTTTAGAGAAGGGGCTGGTGTCATGGCTGCAGGAAGGGAAGGGAACTTGTTCTGGCTCCGCTCCATGGGGTGGGGGAGGGGGAACAGGTGTGAATGACTAGCATGGAGGTGGAAATTAGGTCAGATCTGTAGTGTGAGGAGGTGGGGGGAATGTTATCGCATGTGCATGGGGAAGGATGGAGGTAAATTGGGTCACGTCTTTGTGGAAATGATGAGAGAATTGGGTCAGAACTGTGGGGGAGAAGGCTCCAGAATTGGGTCGAGTCTTTGGATAGAAGGGGGAATTGGGTCAAAAGTGAATGTGTATGGAAAGAGGGTAGTAGAAGGTGAGAGAGTGGGCTGATTCTCTTAAGATCAGAGGGGAAGGGGAATGAAGAAGCTGCTTTGATCTACAGGGGGGTGGGGCGTTAAAAACTGAGCTGAGCGACAGTCACTTCCTCCCAATCCCATTGACTTGCTGGCTCCCCTCATGTGGCTTTAAACAAATAAGGCTTTCCTTTTCCTACCCCAAATTGTGTGTCATAAATCTCCACCAGGACAGGATGTAATTCATTCTTCAGCACTTTGCAAGCCAACCCAAATTGGCATTTGGGGAGGTAACAACTCCATAAGTTGATGTGGCCTCATTTTACCCGGAACGTAAGCCTGGTGAGCAGCTGGTCTCCCTTTGGGTTGCAGCATATCAACCAATTCAACCCAATTCTCTCTCCTTTGCCAGCCACTGGCATCAGGGCATGACTGCCGCCTGACCTGGAGCCTCAAAACACATTTCGTACATAAAAGCTGAGTAATAAGTTCAAGTTAGCAGCCCCCAAACTGGCTTTGTTCAAATCCAGGCAATCATGAGGCTGTCAAGCCACAACAATACTCGGAATTGTATTTGGAAGGGATGTACTTTTATTAATTAACTGAGCTCCTATTGGCTACTTGGCTGAATACAACCATTCTCAAGGCAAACACAGAATGTGCAATTCACAACTCTGTCTGCGGCGACACTACCGAGAAAATGTATTCAATCCACAGAACTTGATTACGATTGGACAGAGCCGTGGGGTCAGCACATGCCAGTGTGTATTTCTCTGGTAATTTCAGCTTCATTTATGCCCATGTGGGTTAAGTAGGATTTCTGATGAAGCATACAGTATGCTCGTGACCTGCCATGTCCTCTTCGGACCTATGTTGAATTATGATGAGCCCGCTCAGACTGGGCCACATTGGTGAAATCTGCATTTTGGCTTCTTCTGAGAAGTCCGTTCTGTTCATTTGGATCACGGTGATTAATGGGATCAGCTTGTACTAGGTTCTGCATATGGACCACTCCGAGCCACCCAGAGGGAGACGCTTGTGTGGGCGGCACCATAGTGGGGAAACCATGTCATTCCCTGTGGACTGGAGGATGCTTAAGAAAGGAGAGACCAAAGCATCAATGTTTCCACTCTTAGGGTGATGTTTGGTGGAATTTTGGAATTACGGGACAGATACCTGACAGATATACTTTTAGATCAAAAGGACTGGTTTGTCTTGACTCTTGGAATCTTTGAATGTCGAAGGATTTGGCAGATTCTGAAAGCCTTCGCCAGGAAATGAAGAGAGAGAGGGATTTGAAAGAGAGTCATTCCCTCTGCAATTCAAATCAAACCTTATTTTCTTCTGCAGAGTTATTTTAAGTCATTCATTATGATTTTTCCTCTGAAGCGGAGGCTGTTTGATACTGTAAGATTGTTAGAACCAAAGAGAGTAAAGAGGACACTTAAGTATTATTCCTACTGCAATTTCAGATGAATTTGGTGCTGGCAAAAGATTTGTAAAATACACACCCGTGTGCATGCGCACGCACACACACACTGAAGTTACAAGAAACAGAAAGACAGACAAGTCTTCGACAGGCAGCTGAGGGAAATGAGGTCTCTGCCATTTTTCCAGGGCGCTCACTGAGGCTGGCCCAGCAGATGTTCCAAGGGAGAGGGGTAGAGGAAATGGTACCAGATTTGGAGGCAGAGAATCTGGGCTAGAGGCCGTGTGCATCTTCTACTTCTGAGCACTGTGACCTTCATCAAGGCTCTTCACTTTCCCAAGCCCCAACTTCCTCCTCGGTAGAACAGGGGAGCAGATAATGCCTAACATTTCGGTAGCAAGCCGCAGCTTACGAAGCACCTCACGTCAAGCCTATGAGAAACGGCGTATGACACTCTACGGCCTGGGCTTCACAGGGACCTGGGATCTGAGAATCGAATGACTTAAAATAGGAGAGAGTCAGCTGGTGACCTTAGCCTTCCTGAGCCTCACATTTCTCCTTTGTGAGATGAGTGGTGTTATTGTTTCCTTGAGATCCTGAACTGAGATCTATGCATGACACATAGTAGGTACACCAGAAATAACAGCAACCCGCTTTAGTTACAGGTGACAGATACTATTGTCCTAAAGAGCAGGCCATGGTCCCAATCAGAGAAGTATCTGCTGTTGCCAACAAGAGTCAAGTTTGGAGAGATTTCCAAGACATTAAAGAAAGGTCAAAGTGCAGACTGTGGGTACGAGGTCACAGCCACAGGGAGGGCAAGGTCAACTGTGTCTGTGAAAATTCCTGTGGGACGGTAACTATTCTGCATCTGGCCTTCCCACGAGGGTCGGGGTGGGACCCCACAGTGGGCCTTCGTATCCCACAGCCCAGGTGGCACTGGTAAGCATCCACCTCTTCCCAGCCACGTGGACACAAATCCACTTCACCGCTCTGTGCCTCCTAAACTTAGGGGCGGTGGCCACCTCGGGGGGCATTGTGAAGATTTGGCTCAATAGTGCAGATCAGCTCATGTACGTAAGAACAGTGCCTGCTACTATCGTCTTATTAGGTTTATGCAAAAGTCATTGTGGTTTTAAAGGTAAAAAATAATTGCAAAAACCACAATTGCTTTGGCACCAACCCAATGTTTTTGATAGCCACTGTTGTGACTGGTAGTAACGGAATATTAAAACAAGACTTTCTCTCCCTCCCTCTCTCCCTTTCTCAAATAACTCCCTGTGGAGAGTGAAGAGATGGGGCAGGATGTTACGATAAGAGAGGAACAGGTTGGAGGCAGGAGACAGGCCTGGCAGTGAGGGAGCTGTGAGCTGGGCAAGGCGACATCAGCACTTTAACATCCTCCGCAGGGCCCACGGGACATAATTCCTAGGACCACTATCCATACAACGAGGCTTGCCATCTTGGAAGTACTCCCAACTCTTTGAAAAAGGTCAACATAAAAACGTGGAGTGTGTGTGTCAAAAGATAGAATTCACTCCCACCTGCCTTTAGAAATCGATCAGAGCTAACCTGTTGCGTTTGAGAGGGGGAATGGGAGAAAGAACTAATATTGTTTGATCACTCATCTGATAAATTTCCTTACTTAATCCTCCCACCAAGCCTATGAATAAGAGTGAGAGCTTATTGCGCGCTTACTATATGCCAGGCACTGTTGTAAATGACTTATAGTATCTCATTTTAATCCTCACAACTCTGAGACCGTTATTATAATCAATGAGGAAACTGAGTCTCAAGGAGATTGAGTGAGTGACTTGCTCAAGGGCACACAGCCAGTTAGCAGAGGGTCAGGATCCAAGTCTGGCTCCGGAGTGCCACTTGGAGCCTCTCCGCCCCTCCCCCTGCAGCACAGCACGGTCCAGGACCAGAACTGCCTGTGTTCCATCCAGCTCTCTCATGGCTTGCACTAGGCCTTGGTTTCCTCATCTGCAAAATGGGGATGAAAAGGGTCCCTATCACAGGTGTGGTTTAAGGTCAAATGAGAATGAAATGAGTTTATCCTGAATGAAATGTGTCCATGCTGAGGAAGAGGTGAAGTAGTTTTCCC
The DNA here is from genome assembly GCF_964194185.1 of Rhinolophus hipposideros. Classification (NCBI taxonomy): domain Eukaryota; kingdom Metazoa; phylum Chordata; class Mammalia; order Chiroptera; family Rhinolophidae; genus Rhinolophus; species Rhinolophus hipposideros. The sequence continues at coordinate 9,973,706 of NC_138055.1, forward strand.
GTGGTCCATCGCGCCCCTGATAGTCGAGCCAAGATGGCATCCTGGTTGGAGCCCACCACATGGCACCACCAGCCAGGACCCACATCAGCCTGAAGGTGTCAGCCGTAGGCCGGGGACCCAACCAGGCAATCTCTCAGGGTGACTTGGACAACCATGGCACCACCAGGCCTCTTTCTTACTTGGTCATGAAGGAGGGATGGCCACCAGCTGCCCCAAGCCCCAGGGCCCATCAGCAATCAAGTGCCATTGCGAGAGAATCACATGCAGCTCCATTATCAGGTCTCCCTGTCCCCTCATGGATGGGCACTTGCCCCTCCTGATGCACGCGGCCACCTCCCCTGCTCTCCTGAGGGTTTTCACTTCCAGTAAGAGTAGTGAAATGACGAGTAAAGACGATCGATGTGAAAATTCCAGTGCTTTGTAAACTGTAAAGGGCGCTGCTCATGTGAGGGCTGGGTATGGAGGTGGGAACCCCTGCAGAGTCCAGAGCCCTTCTTCCCGACCTGCACCCCCTGACTCAGCTATTTCACAAAGGTGGGCAGAAGTCGCCAGCGCCCTGCGTTCTCCCAGCATGTGGGGCCCAAGCCTGCTCCTCCCTCTCTTCTCTTCTCCTGCCTCTCCATCTGCCTGCATTTCTCATGAAATTTCTTCCCCTGGAATGGCCCCTCTCTGGGGAAGCCTCTTCCACAGCATTTAAGAATTCATACAAGACATCAGTGTGTGTTCTGCAGGGTGTTTCAGGCAGGCTACTGCCCATGTGACTTCCACCACTAATTCTGACATTATTTGACTTCAGAGAATCCGACTTCTGGGCTTTTCTAGCTTCTCGTCGTCCCTGCTGCCACTTCAGATTGATTGATCCCCTTCCTTCCTTTCACTGGACCCCACTGTGTGCTTCTGTGGCTCATCCTTCTATTAACGTCCCGTGTGTGTCCATCCCTGTGCTTAGGGATCAAAGCACTCAGCAGGGCAGGTGCCATCCTTAGCCCACGAAGCCTGCCGTCCTCAGGTTGGCTGTTCAGACTTCAGCACGTACAAACCTGGTCAGAACACAGAGGCAGATTCTGGAGGTCTGGGGTGGGGCACTGCTGTGGAGAAGCCATGTCTGAAAGGAGTGAGTTCGGTGAAGTATGATGACAGTGATGACATGGGAAGTAAAGCGTTCGCTGGGAACATGAGGGAGGATGGAACACGTGAACTGAGAACCAAAAGGGAACTGAAACTGCTTCCACGTTCAAGGTCACCCCAACAAGCGGGGAGAATCTGACATCCTAAGACCCGGCTAATTAGAGTAGCTGCCGCTCCACCCAAGCCAGCCTGGTGGAAGACACCTTGTGCCTTATGGTTCCTCCATCTCCTCCAGGCCCCACCCCCCGCCTGCCCACCCACCTCCTAATCAGAAGGTAGCCCTGCCCTGGGCCCCTTCCTCGTGTCCCTCCCACTTTCCCCACAGGTGTAGTTTCGAGGTCTGTGTTCGCCTTCTCTCCCTTACCTGGGGTCTGAGGAAATGTTTTCATCCTTTCTGAGAAGTAGATCTGTTTCTTTCTTGCCCTCACTCCTCACCACCCTTCTTTATTGCCTTTTGTTGAGGTTACCACTGTCTCACTCGCTCCTAACCCCTCTCCCCATCCCTAGCCTCTTATCCCCAAGAATATAACCCTTTTCTCTCCTCTTCGGCTAGTGGAAATTTCTTTCCTGGGCAAGGGACTGGGAGAAACTGGAGTTCCCCCTTAATTGCAGAAGATCTGGGTCCCTGATGGGCCTAGAAAGGTGATGGAAGTTCCGCCATGGAGGATGAGGAGGCAGGGTCTCCATGCAGATGCTTGGAGCACGCAGCTCCAGCCAGGCCTGTGGCTTAGAGCACAGGGGCCTCCAGGTGTCCCAGGAAGCACCGTCAACCCTCACCCTTGGGGCAACAGGAAGGCTGGGAACACACACATGTTCAGGATATCCAAAAAGTTGTGTGTTGCCCATTCAGCGCTTTACAGAAGAGTGAGATCCTAACACACAGGTTCACCTTAAGACGCTGGGGTAGGGGTCAGTTTTGAGCCTCTCCCTGAAACGTGTCAGCTTGTAATCGCCCATCAGTCACAACCCTCATCAAGCAAATGCCAATTCCAAGCCATAGGCCTCAGGAAAGGGTATGAATTATTTAAGCCAATCAGCTGTCAATGAGCGGAACACTTGGAGGGTCAAATCCAAGGGGAACGCAGTGTGGTATTTTGCAGCCTGCTTGGAGTTTGTCAGATTAATTTCCACTTATTTATTTCTGACCTTATAGAAAATGTATTCCCACAAGGTCAAAACATCTCCCTGTTTCTCAATGATTTCAGAACTTCAGAAGCAGAGAGACATACACAGTAAAGCAAAGAATATAGACCTTGACCTGGCCATCAGTTCCATCTGCCCTTTTGGGCAAATGACTTCAATTCGCTGAGCCTGTTTCCCCCTCAGAGAAACAGGTATGAGGAGGCTTGCTCTGAGAGGGTGGTCTGGACACTAAACACATTGTAAGGAAAGCCTCGGACAAAAACTCAGTGCCTTGGCTGTGATGAGAATCATTCTTTTCATAAGAGCCCAGCAAGATTGTCAGGGTATAAAGATACAAATTTAAAAATAGATCCCTCCAAACAAGCCAACTAGTCAGAAGATGCTAAGCTCTGTCATCTCCATTTATATTTTATATTGAGTTTTATTGTTGATTGACAGCATAATGCGGTGTGTTAGGTCACAAGGTGGGATTGTGGAGCTTTGGCTTTCAAAGACGAACTGGCCCTCGTCTACTGGTTTTTTTCCTGAATTCTCTTTTCACCTTTGCCCTCCCACAACAACAGTCACTCAGGCTCTAGTCCAGCAGCCCAGTGCTGGTCACCGTAGCTGGTATACAGTAGGTGTTTAATAAGCATTTGCTGTCGTTTTTTTGAATGAAGTTTGTAAGGAGAATCTTATAGTGTGATCAGTGTTGTGTGGAAGCTGAGAGACAGAGAAAGAGACTTGATGGCTTCATTCAAATAGTTATAATCTAAATATGGAAAGGAAGCAATCACGCGAGCACACACACGCACACTCATGCACACACATACATGCACACTCGTGTGCTCATGCATACACAGACAACAACTGGACCGCCAAAGATTAAAGCAGGTGGTTTGGACTCCGCTTGCAACAGGCGTTCAGAGAGAACTTTCTGGAAGAGTCTAAGACCAAGAGTCATGCCTTAGAGGATTCATGAGGGATACAGACCGGAGGCCGGAGGGCATCTTGCGGGGAGGGGGCCGGGGGGGCGTGAGCCTGGATCACCCTGGAGCTCTGGCTTGTACCTCGGAAGCCACGTGCTCTGCCTGACCTGGACGAGGAGTGAGAGTGGGGAGTTGGGAGCAAGGGTTAGGAGGAAGACGGCAGCCGAGAGCCCAGCAGCAGTGGCAGTGGCCCCGAAACTGTGAGCCTCAGTCCCCTCCCCTGTAAACTGGGGTAATAGTGTCACCTGCCTCCTAGACGGTGCAAAGAACTGAGGACTCTGTGCCTAAAACGCTTAGCACAGCGCCTGGCACGGGGCAGGAGCTGGGCGTGCTTGCTGTTAGGTGGCTGCGGTTACCGTTATGCTTGTAGCTTTGAGAAGTAATGGCGTGGATGAACTGTTTTAGGAAGCCAAGTCTGGCAAAGCAGAAAACCAAGATAATTACCAGATATTTAGGCCAGCATAGCTCTGTAAGGCACACTTAACAACACCCAGTGACCTAATTTCTCGAAGAAGAGACACGAACCCTCACTTTATTCTCCCCCCCGTTCCAGAGGCAATATGATGGCAAAATGCAGCACTCCCTCCCAGCTCTCTGTCTCAAAGGGTTTTTAACCAAGGAAATAAACTACGTAGCCTTTCAAGGTTCTTAACATTTCCCCATCGCTAGGCGTGTGCTAACTGTATCATAACACCAGGTCACGAATGCCCCTTCTGGCCTGCACTTTCTCCTTTCTTAATGGCCAGATCCATTCAGCAGCCACTACTGAGACACGGAGCTAAGCACTGGGCAGGACCGAGGGTTCGGAAATGATAAGGCATAGGCCCGAACTGTCAAATGGGGGGAACCGTCACATGAACAGCTCAGAACAATGAAATCACGAGGGAACAGGGCCAAATGTAGAGGCACAGAAGAGGGAGTGATGAATTCCAGGGTGGGTAAGGGGTCAGAAAGTTCCATCCAAGGTGGGAGCTGAGTCTTGAAGCTGATTCCATCTTGCATATGGGCGGGGTGGGGGGTCCTGAAGAGGAAGAAGGACCAGCATGGCCCAGAGGGATGAAAGCAAGGTGCCGGCAGGGGCTGCTGGCCATTGGGTCCAGTGGGAATGCAGGCATGGACAGAGGGAGCCGTGATACAGAAAACTAGTCGAAGTAGCAAAGGCTGGATTGTAAAAGCCTCGAATGCCAGCTAGGAGGTCTGGCTTTCTTCTGAGGGCAACAGAGAACTTCCAGTCGTGGGTTTTACAAAGCGGGTGTGGTAGACGAGGGTTTAAAATAGTGATGAAATCCCGCGTTAATTGAGAATGTACTATGTGCTAGGCACGGGTTGAGTGCTTCACGCACATTGGCTCATTCGGTCTTCATGACAACCGTGAGTCTGGCTCTGAGTCAACCCTCACTTAAAAAGGAGAAAATGGTCATCCAGAATGGGCAGGTGATCTGCTCTGGGTCACGCAACATAGGAAGGGACATACCAGGCTTCGAACCTAGGCAGCTCGGCCCCAGGCCCCACACGCTGGTCACCAGGCTCGGCCATGGCCAGACAAATCACTGTACGTGAAGGTGGACATGGAAGGACAAGCCAGAGGCTTGGAAAAAAGCGAGGAGGTGTTTGAAATAAGACCAACAGGTCACTCTCTCTTGCCTTCACTACTCTGCTTCCTTCTAACAAGTCTCTTCCCATCGGCCTCTCTGCCCCATCCTGGTGATCTTCCAGTGGGACTTCCCATACTCAGCAGCTCCCTCCGGGCACCAATCTGGCCTTTCAGGGGGTGCTGGGCTCCCCACACCAGGCTTTCCCCTCATCGGAGCTGAGTCGTAAAATCAGGAATCGAATTCTTCTATGTCTGTTCTCTTTACATGTCAGCCTAAAACATATGCTTTTCTCTCTGGAAGTTCCTATCTGAATTTTGCTTTCTTGTTCTATAAACATTAGGAGATGATGCTGAGGAGAGAACTCCGTTTTATTACATCGCAGTCTAGCAGACATAATCGAATTAGGTGATGCCTTATTTCAGCACACTTCAGCTCATTCCTCCCTGGGTTGCACCACGCCTGTCAGCCCAGGTTTCTGAGCCAGCTCTGAGCAATGAGTAGAAAGAGAAGGGGCCCGAAATCTAGGATCAGGTCCCAGGTCCACAATCTGGTGTGCGGCCTTGGACAGGCTGAGTTCCCCGAGAGTGGGGGTGCAGGGGGTGCCCACCCCCTTTGTATTATAAGGTGGCGTTAGTGAGAAAACCTCTGTGACATCCTGGCTCCTGGAGGAACTCTCCCAACAAGAACACTGGAATGTGTAAGCTCTAGGGCAACAAGAACCTTGGTGGTCTACTGGACCCCCAGCATCAAGAACACTGCTTAGCACCGAGTGGGTATCCGATAAGTATTTTTGAATGAATGAATGAATGAATGAATGAATGAATGAATGTCAAAATATGCCTCTCCGTTTCTGTGTGTGTGTGTGTGTGTCTGACCCTGCAACTTTCTAGGCTCTTTAATCCTTACTATAAAACTTGTCAATTCTGTTGCACTCTCCTGAGCCTACCTTGCAATTCCTGACGCGCTAACTCAGTGGAATGAGGTCTGCATGATACCAAGTCACAGATTGTTTTGGCCACCCTCATGCAATGCCCTGCCATAAGGAAGGAGGAGTGGGAGAAGCCGTTAGCCAGGCAGTGGAGGGGAGAACTGCGATGAATGGAAATGAGGGTGCTACTTATTGGATGTGCTCCCTGATGAACTCAGGTGTGACCCCTTCGAGGCATGATGTGTGCCGGTCCCTGCAACCGACAGCCTGGTTCCTTCTGAGCCTCTTCAGGGCATCGGTGCCCTTGGTTAGAAGTGGGCCCATGTGACCGAGGCCTGTGTCCTGAATTTTCCTTGTCTGCCAGCCCCCTACAGATAGGAGCTGGGTTAGGGCTGCCTTGTTCTTGCCCAGGACACAGCGGGTCCCCATGACGTGGCTCTGATAGACTCTGCACTGTATCAGGCAGTCATCTGAGGCGCCCAGGGACTCTGAGGAATGCAAGCCACGCAAACTCTTTGGATGTCTGCTTCCCACAGCTTGCGAGAGAGGCCCCCTCATGATGCATTAATAAAGATCAAAGGTCTCTCTCGTCCCTGTGATCTTCGCCATGTCAAAGGGAAGGAGTCATGTTTCCATCTTCCTCTCTGTCATTTATTAATATTATAGGGTTTGCTCTAAAAAGAAAATCTCAGGATGCCTGCAGATGATGGGTATTCTGTGAGCTGTAACTTCCATGTCACTTCATTTCTTGCTATGGGTGTAGCAGTCATCAGAAATCTGATTTGCCTGATTTGGGGGGCAGGAGGCATTTCTCTTTCCTCTAAGTACCCTTGCCATTAACCAAAGACTGGACTCAGGGGCCCCAGAGTAGACAGTTCACAGAGAGCAGAGCTGTCTAAGATTTCACACACGAGGGGGAAAGGCAGCTACCTGTCAACTCCGTAATTTCTGAGCGCTTCCTCTGTGCCAGGCGCCAGAAGAGATTCAGGCAAGGGTCTGCTCTCACAGGGCTTACACTCCTCATGAGACTCTGTCCTAAACTAGGGAGGGGGATGGGAACCTGGGATGCTTGAGGGAGGTCTCCCTTTTTAAAATTATTGTTCTAGAAACACATTATGAGTGCTTAGGATTCATTCAACAACTACTGATTGAATTCATAAGTGGCATAAGGCCTGAGATACAGAGATAAATAAGCCAGGGTCCAGTAAAAGAGACAAGTAAAAAGGAATGCGTAACAAGGTGACCCATGGCGAACTAACCTGAGTTCAAATCCTGACTCTTCAACCTTGAATTGGACACAAGGGCACTAGAGAGCGTATTTGTAAAGGGCCTGACACACGTACCAGAGATAGGAATGCTGAGTAAACTGAATCCACTATCACTGTGCAGGGGTGCATGCCTAGGCTAAAGGGGCACCTACCTTTAGTGCCCAGGCAGCAAGGAAGGGTTCCTGGAAGAGGACACACCTCAGCTGAGCCTTGAAGGGCACACACGACTGAGTCAGGCAATGAGGAGGAGGCACATTCCAGGCAGAAGGAACACCAAGGCAGGGAGGTGTAGATTAGCCTGGAGTTTGCAGAAATGGGTGTCACACAACTCAGTCATGATTCCGACCTGCAGGTGCGTGGGTGATGAGAGCAGAGATGGGGGCAGGGACCACCTCAGGAAATGGGAGGAATGAGTGACCCTGGCAAGTTACTGACCGTTCTATGCCTCAGTTTTCCCACCTGTCAAGTGAAGATATAATAGTTGTAATTATGACACAAGGTGGCTTAGAATAGTGCCTGGTCAACAGGAAGTGGAAGCTGTTATTAATGCTCTCGTCTCACAAAGTCACCTGCAAGAGGGACACTGTTATCCCCATTTTCCAGGTAAAGAAACTGAGGCTCAGCACAGTTAAGGAACTTGCGAAAGTTCCCACAAGGAGTAAGGATGGAAACACTGTTCAAATCCAATCAGTTTGAGTCCCAAGCCCATTGGGCCATTTGGGCCCAGAGGTTTCATCCTGTGACCAGTTCTGGGCCAGGTCCCCTCACCTACCGGACCATCAGATTTGGTGTCCCTGTCATTTGCTGACATGCGGTAAAGCTAGTTCCAAAAACAACTCTGCCTTCCCCAGGGATGCCACAGCCCTCCCCAAAGGGGCACTCCTACTAAATGTCAGAGACTTCAGGATGACAGCGTCCCTGGTTAAGGGAGCTGCTCTTAGGAATAGAGCGGGTTTAAATTTCGCACCCCAGGCCCCCATGCTAAGCCCCTTAAACTCAAGACCCCACGGAATTGCCCTGACACCCCTCTGAGGAGATGCAATTACCAACGCCATCCGCAGACGAGGACACAGGCACGAGAAGAGCTGAGTGACCTGTCCCAGGTCCCTCTGCTCAGAAGGGGCAGAAGCGGGTGCCAATGCCACACTTTTCCCTCTTTATCATGTAATCTCCAGCTAGAGGCAACATGTTTCAGTCCAAACTGTGTTCTCAGGGACCTGACATTTGTGCTCACTGCCCTGCACTGAGGGACTGGGCAGAACCACACTGAGGCCAGTAGTGTGTCCAGCTGACACGGCGGCCCAGCTCCTCGTCCCACTGCTTGACTCTGGCCACTTAATCCAGGTCTGCTCTGGAAAAGCGCAGCTGGGAGGGCCTGAGCACAAAGGGGACTTCACGGTCATGGGCTTGTGGCCCAGGGCACACCGCCCTGTGCAGGCCCGAAGTAGGACCGTGCACTAATACTGTACAAACACCAGCATCACCGCCAGCAGAAACTGAACGCGCGCCACACGCCACACGCTGGGTTAATTGTATCTCATTTAATCCTCATCGCCATCTCACCCTGTGACCATCTCCATTTCCCAGATGAGGAAACTGAGGCACAAAGGGAGCAAGTAATTTACCCCAAGTCACACAGCTAGTAAGACACGGAAAAGAGGGCAGATGTGAAAAACTCTGGGTGAGGAGGATTACGATGCAGTGAGTATCTGGGTTATTCCCACTGGGCAACCTCACCTCCATGTTTATTTCACAAACCGTGCCACGCCACCCCTGGCGCCCCTTGTGGGTGAGAACTGGGGGAGCCAGCCCGTCCCGGGCTCTCGTGCATGGCCAGCCCGGCACGCACACTGCCCCCTCTCACCTGGGCAAGGTGGGGAGCCCAGGCTGGCAGAAGGAAGGAGGCCACTGAAAGTGGCAATGTCTTTGTTTGTGTGGAAACTCAGTGCCATGTGCTCAATTCTGCTGGAATCACGTTGGCAAGAATTCCAAGAGCAGCGTGGAGTTTCCTTGTGATTTTCCAAGACAGAAAGTGAGAATGGGCTGGAATAAAACCAGCAATCGAAAGCATCAGAAGGAAAACAATGTGGAAATGTGGCAGATGCCTGTGTGTGGCTGCGGCGGGGTGAGCGCGGCTCATGGAAGCCCGGGTTAGGGGGCTCTGTCTCCACGGGAGATTGTCCCTGGGAAAGGGTGGGGGGATTTCCTGTTGGATTCCAAAGGGAATTCGACAAATATTTGCTAAGCCGCCCCACTGTTGTGCCAGGGCCTGTGGAGGGCACTGGGCACCGGAGATGACTCAGGCACATCCCTGCTCTGCAAGAGCTCACAGACTAGAGAGGGACGGTGACACATTACGACCCACGACATCAGTAAGGCAGCACACACAGGTCTGTGCTCCGCTGATCTGGAAGGCGGAGCCTTCTGCAGGGACCAGCAGAGTAGTGAGGGAATGTCCCAGTCTGTTCCCCCAGAGAAGGCCGAGCAGTCAGACCAAGCTGGGAGGGACGGGGCCATTGGGCCACTGTCCTCCCTGCAGCTTCGGTGGCAGGGATCCAAGGCGAATGAGTCAGGCTCTTCTGGGGGACTGCTTACTCAGGCAGCCAGAGGCAAGAGGAGCTGTGAGGGCCTCCTCTCGGGCAGGCGGCAGGCTGGGGGAGGGGTTGCACGGGGAGCTGGGACGTTCCAGATGTTCCCTCTACCTGCCAGGTTCCAGTAGTTGGCACAGATGGAATTTGAATCCAGGTCTGTCTCATCTTGAAAGCAAAACCCACCCCAGTATACTAGAGTGCCACCTGTACCCCTGTGTCCCCTCACCCACCCACTCCTGCTGTCACCCCGTCCCCCAGAATCACCCCCAACTCCTGCTGCTTTGCTCTCTCCCAGTTGATCTACTGCCACTCAGTCTGATTCATAGGAAAGAACACGGGTTTTGGAGTCAGGAAGACACGGCACAGCCTTACTAGCTGAGTGACCGTAAGCAAGTGGCTTCACCTCCCTGAGCCTCAGTTTCCCCATTTATAAGATGGAGACAGGTTGGCCTCTAGGACGTGACGCATGTGAAACAGTTAACACAGGGCTTACAACAGAGCAGGTATCTGAACATGCGAACTCCCTTCCTCCGCTCCTTTTCTCCTTGATGGGAAACGCCATCAGGAGCTCCACTGTGGACCAGCTTCCACGCACACGTGGCCCCCACACCACTACCCACTCCCACATGGCTCCAACCCAGCCTCCTTTCTGGTTTGGGCTCAGAGCTGGTGCTGCCAGCCAGGACTTGGTCCTCAAAGGGATGGAGCCCGCCTTCCGGTTTGCCTTAATAATGCACTAGGAACCTCACAGCAGGACTGTCTACACTTCTGGGAAGTAGTGGGTACGTTCCACCCCCACTGTCTCTTAGACTTCCAAAGGCTGTAAGTTTCCTCCCCACTGTGTAAAGTGGTGTTTCCGCTTCTGACTGGAATGCCTCTTGCGAAGCCACGTGCCAGAGAGAAACGGGTGTACCCTTTGGAGAAACACCTAGACTCATGCTCCCTTCTGCTCGCTCCTCTGCAGCCTCGCAGGCCTTCACTCAGCCCCTGTGACACACAAACCCCTTCCCTCCCCAGCTGCTCCCCCAGTGCAGACGCAGCCCCCCACCTCGCCCTTTAAGTCTCTGTTGGAAGACACCAGCCTGAGGAAGTGCCCCCCACATTATTTCCCAAGCTCTTCACCCTAGTTATTTCCTTCTCGGAACTATCGCGATCTGTGCTTGTTTCGCTGGTTTGCCATTTTATTCACTGCCCACCTCGCCCTGTGGGTAGGAAACTCCAAGAAGGCAGGACACTCCTGCTTTGGTCACTGCAGGGCACCCAGTACTTGGGCAGGGCCTGGCACGCGGTGGGCATGGGTAAGAATGTGTTGAAGGAAGGAAGGAACAAAAGAGGAGATGAAAGAGGAGAGCTGGCTTACAGCTGAATCCCAGCCCAACACTTAGAAGCCATGAGCTAAGAAATTCTCTAGATTCTGAACTCCATTGTCCTCATCTGTGAAGTGGGAATCATGGTAACAATTGCAGGATGTGTTAAGGGGCTGTTACATGTGAAATGCCCAGTACGCAGTGACAGTTCCTTTCTGCTGCTCGTCCCTCCCCCACATCCCATACGGTCTCCAGCAGTCTGTCCAGGGCTGCCTGCCACTCCCTTGCCCATTTTGGCGAGGGCAGCACATTCCCTAATGTAAACGGAGGAATCTTCCCTGACCTTGGTGCTTGTCCTGGTTTGAGAGTCACCGTCCAGGGCCCATCTTCCTCCCAATGGAGATGAGAGTGTTTTCCCTTTATACCTGCCCAAACTCAAGTTCATGGGCCATGTTTTCATTCATTCGTGTGGCTTTGTGAGGTCTTTGTTCATATTTATTGCCCCTGTATTGGTTCCGTAAGGATTCCCCCGGACCTTGCTGGCAGCCCTCCCTACTACAAACCCGTATGTGCTGTAATATTCTGTTATAATACACTTAGATATGGCAACCCAGCGGGATGTGCTGGGCGGAACCCTAGAAAGGACAAGTCTATGGCTCAGCCCCCAAAACACAAAGTCCCTGCCAGCCCACGATCACTCAGCCTCTCTAAGGCCTGCCTTGGTGCTCAGAGCAGTTGGTACTCAGGGCCGTGGTACTCAGAGCAGTTGGTACTCAGGGCCTTGGTGCTCAGAGCAGTTGGTTCTCAGGGCCTTGGCGCTCAGAGCAGTTGGTTCTCATGGCCTTGGTGCTCAGAGCAGTTGGTACTCAGGGCCTTGGTGCTCAGAGCAGTTGGTTCTCAGGGCCTTGGTGCTCAGAGCAGTTGGTACTCAGGGCCTTGGTGCTCAGAGCAGTTGGTACTCAGGGCCTTGGCGCTCAGAGCAGTTGGTTCTCAGGGCCTTGGTGCTCAGAGCAGTTGGTTCTCAGGGCCTTGGTGCTCAGAGTAGTTGGTTCTCAGGGCCTTGGCGCTCAGAGCAGTTGGTTCTCAGGGCCTTGGTGCTCAGAGCAGTTGGTTCGCAGGGCCTTGGTGCTCAGAGCAGTTGGTTCTCAGGGCCTTGGTGCTCAGAGCAGTTGGTTCTCAGGGCCTTGGTGCTCAGAGCAGTTGGTACTCAGGGCCTTGGCGCTCAGAGCAGTTGGTTCTCAGGGCCTTGGTGCTCAGAGCAGTTGGTTCGCAGGGCCTTGGTGCTCAGAGCAGTTGGTTCTCAGGGCCTTGGTGCTCAGAGCAGTTGGTTCTCAGGGCCTTGGCGCTCAGAGCAGTTGGTTCTCAGGGCCTTGGCGCTCAGAGCAGTTGGTTCTCAGGGCCTTGGCGCTCAGAGCAGTTGGTTCTCAGGGCCTTGGTGCTCAGAGCAGTTGGTACTCAGGGCCTTGGTGCTCAGAGCAGTTGGTTCTCAGGGTCTTGGTGCTCAGAGCAGTTGGTACTCAGGGCCTTGGTGCTCAGAGCAGTTGGTTCTCAGGGCCTTGGTGCTCAGAGCAGTTGGTTCTCAGGGCCTTGGTGCTCAGAGCAGTTGGTACTCAGGGTCTTGGTGCTCAGAGCAGTTGGTATTCAGGGCCTTGGTGCTCAGAGCAGTTGGTACTCAGGGCCTTGGTGCTCAGAGCAGTTGGTACTCAGGGTCTTGGTGCTCAGAGCAGTTGGTACTCAGGGCCGTGGTACTCAGAGCAGTTGGTACTCAGGGCCTTGGTGCTCAGAGCAGTTGGTTCTCAGGGCCTTGGTGCTCAGAGCAGTTGGTACTCAGGGTCTTGGTGCTCAGAGCAGTTGGTACTCAGGGCCTTGGTGCTCAGAGCAGTTGGTATTCAGGGCCTTGGTGCTCAGAGTAGTTGGTACTCAGGACCTTGATGCTCAGAACAGTTAAAAGTGGACGAGGACTTGAGACTTGCTTTGTGCCCTCGGAGCTCCAGAACCTGCCATGCCAGGCAGGGGGGTGCCACAGTGGACAGAGCAAACAAAAGTCCTCACCCCAGGAAGGGCCCACGTTCTACTAAAGTTAGACAGGTAATAAATAAATAAGTAAATAAGCAAAGTGTGGGTCAGATGGAGGTAAGTGCTACGGAGAAGTCTTCAACAGGGGAGGGGGCCAGGAAGGGACAGGCAGAGGAGCGGCAGTGTGACCTGGGGAGGCCGGGGAAGGAAGGCCGTAGAGGGAAGACCTGAAAGGAAGTGAGGGAAAGAGCCACAAGGACATCTGGGGCAGAGCCTGGCGGCAGGAGAAACAGGAATGTGCCCCATGCATGTGGCCAGGGGCCCTGGAGCTAGGGGAGCTCAGGAAGGCAGCAGGCGCCCATGGAGAGGGCTTTCCTCGGCTTTTGCTCTGAGTGTGATGGAAGCCAATGGAGGGCTTGAAGTGGAGGAGGGTCAGGATCTGGTGGGAGGTGGGGAACAGAACACAGGGTCCAGAGTGGAAGAAGGGAGAGCAATCAGCAAGCCATGACAACAGTCCCAGTGGGGGACAAAGTGGCTGGGCCTGCAGTGAGTGGAGGAGGGGATGAGAATGGTTGGATTCGGGCTGTGTGTTGAAGGGAAGGCCAGCTGGATTTGCTTGGACTGAAAGTGGGTGACAAGGAAAAGAAAGGAGTCAAGGACGAGTCTAAGTTTGGGGGCCAGCGTAGTATCGTCTGCAAACTCTCCATTGCATAGTCTTTCCGTTCCCTGAATCATTTATAAGAAAGAAAACTAGGGGCCGGCCCAGTGGCTCAGGCAGTTAGAGCTCCGTGCTCCTAACTCCAAAGACTGCCAGTTCGATTCCCACATTGGCCAGTGGGCTCTCAACCACAAGGTTGCTGGTTCAATTCCTCGAGTCCCGCAAGGGATGGTGGGCAGCATCCCCTGCAACTAAGATTGAACACGGCACCTTGAGCTGAGCTGCCTCCCGAATGACTCAGTTGGTTGGAGCGTGTCCTCTCAACCACAAGGTTGCCGGTTCGACTCCTGCAAGGGATGGTGGGCTGCGCCCCCTGCAACTAGAAAATGGCAACTGGACCTGGAGCTGAGCTGCGCCCTCCATAACTAAGACTGAAAGGACAACAACTTGACTTGGAAAAAAAAAAAAAGTCCTGGAAGTACACACTGTTCCCCAATAAAGTCCTGTACCCATTCCCCAATAAAAAAATCTTTAAAAGAAAAAAGAAAAAGAAAGATAACTACAAGGGCCCAACACCATTTCCTGGGAACATTCATTCCTTAACTTAAATCAGCTCCCAGAAGTAATAGAGTCTATTTATTAGAACTCTCCATCTTATACTGCCTAAGTGTCTTTAGTAGCCCTTGGTGTGAAACTGTTAAAGAGATTTGAAAGACTTAAGTAAATTGCACCCTCATTCATTTGTTCAACAAAACATTTACTGAGCACCTAGTATGTGCCAGCAACAGTGGTCTTCGCTATGGGCTGAATCTATAAAGACCAATAAAACATAGTTGGTCCCTATTCTCCAGAGCCTATGGCCAAGGAAGGGAGACAAACAGATAAACTGACAAACTGCCATACAGGGGGGTGAGTACTGGAATAGAACCACAAACAGACGGGTTTGGGGACGTCAAGAAGCTAGCTGCTTGTTGGAGGAGTAAAGAAAGGCTCACTGGATCCAGGCTTTAATGACTTAACCAATACCTCAGGTCGAAGAGCTGATATTTTCCTTATAGGAACAATTTTTCTGTAAGTCCAGTAGCCTAAACTTGTGTGACCCTAACAAATACTAGAGCTCCAAATGGCTCAGCTCTGCAAAGAGTCACATATGAAGAAGCTGCTCACAGAGTAATTAAAAAGGAGTTCCACTCCAGTCGCTGTTCATGATCCCTAAAGAACATTAGAGAGAACTCAACTCATAACCCACAGACACATCTCTCACTTCTAGAGCCTCCTACGCCAACGCTAAAATCCTCCAGGGCCAGAGAATTCTGTTCTGTTCTCGCCCCTCCCCGATCCCAGCCACCTTTCGTCAGGATGAATTGGGTTTCCTCGCTAATCCTGTCCCCTTTCTGTCTGCCTCTCTGCTGCTCGCAACACTTTTCCTGGTTCTGCACGAAGGTGCAGACACTGGACAGGAGGCAAAAGCTAAGCTGGGATGAACTGCAGGAGAATGTCCCAGGTGTGGTGTAAGAAATGCGAGCTCCTGCTCTGGGGAACTAGATTGCCGACATGGAGAAAAAAACTCAAGCCTCTGAAGTGCTAAGAGATCCTTCTGCAGTCCTTGTGGATGAAGGTCACTCTGACACCATAGCACGTCTGAATTACACCGGAACAGTTTTGTAAGGCTCAAGTTAAGACAGCACTTCTTAATGGATTCATATATCTGGTTTTGGGCTTTTGATTTTTGAAGATCATGGCTTTTTCCACAGTATCTCCAAATATAGATAGATGATAGGTGATTAGATAGATAGATAGATAGATAGATAGATAGATAGATAGATAGATAGATAGACAGACAGATAGACAGATAGATAGATAGATGTTAGATAGATAGATAGATAGATAGATAGATAGATAGATAGATAGATAGATAGACAGATAGACAGATAGAGATAGATGGATGTTAGATAGATAGATAGATAGATAGATAGATAGATAGATAGATAGATAGATAGATAGATAGATAGATAGACAGATAGACAGATAGATAGACAGAGATAGAGAGAGAGAGAGAGAGAGAGAGACAGACAGACAGACAGACAGACAGATAGACAGATAGAGATAGAGAGAGCGATAGAGATATAACAATGAGCAGTGTCATAATGGGCTTTTTATAAGAATGGGTTTTAAAACTACAGGAAAAAGGGGGAACATGTGGAAGAAAGCGTGCTCAAATTCACTTACTAGTACAAGATTGAAGAAGGAATAAAAAGTGTTTCTCAAAGAGAAAGGTTAACTCTCCACTGAAAATGTAGGAAACATCATTTATATGAGGCAGGTATGAGTTTGATCGACAGCTGCTGCAGGTAAAAAAACGCTGTATTACTTTGTTGTAAAACAAATTTAACTCTAAAAGTACTCCCCAACACACTCACACACACTGTTCTCGGAGTAGCCAAGAAATGAATACACACGTGACGTCTATCACGGTTTTGAGAGCTCTCTTTCCCTGCCCAGGATCACATGAGGATCCTTGGAGCCTTATACTAACCATTAGGAATCTCTAAGGGCCTGTAGCCTTCAGGCCGCCCTGGTCCTGCAGGGGGCAGCTCCATTGCCTCCACAAGCGTGGACACTAGGCTGGGAGCCTCATGCCAGGGTCCCCCAGGGAGCCCAAAGACTTTAGAGTCTGCAGACACCTCTGGCCTCTCCAGGTGGGCTCTCCTTGACCTCTCGCAACCCTTGGAGCCTTTCTCATTTTAGATAATCCAGCTCTGGTGTCTCCGCAAGCCAAGGAGAACGCCATAGCTTCCAGTGCACACAGAAGCCAGGCAGGTAGCCTAATGGAGGAAGCATTCCAGGTGGGACCGTGGGCAATTGCAACACACCAAGGCAGCCCAGGTCAGCTCCAGCCAACTGACGCACTGCAGGCCCAAGGTTGCCGGACCTTTCAATTTTTCAAAAGAAGCCAAATATTTAAATTTTATGTGAAACCTCCCAATTTTTCAATGTTAGCAACTCATCCAAATTAAAAACAAACAAAAAAAATCATGTGAGCCAACTGTGCTTGCCAAACAAAGAATCTCTGTACACAGCCCAGGCCTTCCAGCGTGGGGCCACATTGCATCTTGGCCCTATAGCCCAATGCCATGACTATGCCCCCAAAGGCTTGTCTGCGTCCTTGCAATGTGGTGTGAAAACTAACTACCCAGTGAGGACCCAACCTAAATTAATTATTCAGCAGGGTATCCTGCCCCATATTCACTCAACAGCAACATTACTTAGCACCCTATAGCCTTTCTGGCAGCAGGCAGGACGATGAGATACAAAGATCTGAGAGTATGGTCCCCTCACTTCTGACCTTATAGCCCTGTGGGCAAAAAGAGACATCCATCAGAAAGCACTGATTACTGTCCAGTCGCTGGTGTGATAAGTTTTCCAGAGAAGAGGCACATGGAGGCCATGAACAAATAATGGGGAGACTTAGTTCAGAGGTTTGGGAAAAGGGCTGAGGGCTGAGGGGGAGCGAGAGTTCGAGGGAGTGAAGGGTGTCCTGGAGGCAAGGAACAGATGGGTTTGCACATAAGAAACTAAAACATGCTTGCAGGGTCCCAAGAAGACCAGGGAGGCTGCACTGCAGAAAGGGAGGGCAGGATGGGGCAGAAGAGGTGGGCAGGCCAGCTCAGGCGGGCCTTGGGTCATGTTCAGGACCTTGACCCTCATCCTGGGCTCTATGGAAGGGGTTGGGGACACATAGGGATGCTGGAGATCAGTCGGAAGTGCCTTACAAGGAGGCATCCAGGAAACTTGGCCAACAGTGGTGCAGAGAAAATGGAGAGGTGTGGACAGATTCAAAATAATTTTAAGAAACGAAATAGATGGAACTTGAATCGGGGGGGGGGGCCAGAGAAGTTGATAAGTGTCAGGGATGACACCCAGATATTTGGAGGACTCATTTATTCACAAATACTTCTTGAGTGTCTACAATATACCGGGCTCTGTTCTAGGCACTGGCGTTACAGTGATGGACAGAAAGATGAATGAGCTCTCATGGAGCTCACTTTCTAACAGGGAGAGACATGCACGTATCAAAATAAGTCAAATATATGCTATCTACATAATCTACATCTAGGACCAGCTACATAATTGGTGGGACCAAGAGCAAACATGAACGTGCAGAGTCCCTTGTCAAAAAAATATATTAAGAATTCAAGACAGCAACACAGAGCATTAAACCAAGCTCCTTCTAGGGCAGGGTCTGTGTGACTGCACAGATTGTACACCCGTGAAGCCAGCCCTCAATACTGCATAGAAACAAGCGCTAAGGAGAAAATTAAATCAAGGAAGCGGGCTAGCATGGTTATGGGCAAAAGAAGTTGTAATTCTATATAGAGTGGATAGGGAAGGCCTTCGTGAGAAGGTAGGGCTTAAAAAATACCTGAAGGAGATAAGGGATCAAATAACACCTAGGAAATAATAGATATCTAAGGAAAGGTGTCCTCAGTAGAGGAAACAGCCAGTGCAAAGGCCCTGAGGCAGGCGTGTGCCTGCTGTTGAGGAACAGCAAGACCTGTGTGGCTGGAAGGAAGCAAGCAAAGCAGAAAGGAGTAGATGATGAGACGAAAGGGGTATTGGGGTGAATGGGGCGGCGGATCACATGGGGCCTTAACAGGCTTTGACTCTGAGTAAGGCGGGTGCCAATAGAGGGTTTAACCTGACCTACTCGTATGTTTTCACATCATGACTCCAGATGCTGAGTTGAGAATTTAACGAAGGGAGATGGGAGGCAATGGGGGAGAGGAGAGACACAGAATGACAAGTTAGGAGGTTCTTTTGATGGTCCAGGCAGGAGATGATGATGGCTTGGACCAGGGTGGTCATAGAAGTTGTGAGAAGTGGCCCTATTTGGGGCACATTCGGAAAGGAGAGCTGACAAGATGTGCTGGCTGACTGGAAACAGGGTGTGAATTAGAAAGGCATCAAGGGTGACTCTGAGTGTTGACCCCTGAGCAAGATGGAGTTTCCTGCGAGGCAGAGGCTGGGGGAGGAACAGAGCAGGGGCGGAAGGAGATCAGGAGCTCAGCTGAAGACATGTCAAGTTTGAGACGTCGAAGTGAAGATGTCGAGTGGGGAAGGCGGCAAGGTGGGTTCAGCATGAAAATGAGCAAGGCAAGAACCAACTCTCATAGGGCTGCATAGGTCACGGAAGGGAGCCTGAGTATTTTTCTGGTAAAAAGGGAAATCATAGAAGCGATTCAAATATGATCTAATTAACTTTCAGAAGATTATGCTGACCACCGAGGGAAGAATGGAGGGGTCGGGAGGGGAGAAGACCCACAGGGAAACATTTGCAGGGAGGATGGTGGTGAAGATCAGGATGATGGAGTTGGAGAACAGGCTCCAATTTGGGACAAGACTTGCCAATGGATGGGATATGACTGGTATAAAAGAGAGAAGAAAGAAGCAGAGAGGATTCCCAGAGTTCTGTCTTAAGGAAATGGAGGCTTTGTGACGGGGTGGGGAGAGGCATTTACTGAGGTGGCAAAACGGAAAATTAAAACTTTAATTGGTTTAGGAAATGTTGTTGGATAAGGGCAGGGAAATGCTAATGGATGTTGACCCAGGGGTCATGGAAATGAAAAGGTGAAGTGGGAGGTGGGTAAAGGGTAGACAGTTAGAGATAAAGAGAAGCACATGTTCCCAGTGTGGACTTGTTTGGGGCACTCTGAGTAAGGTTGTGCTGGAATATGCGATACCAACAGTGAATGACAAGACGTACAGAAATGCCAGCAGGGAGGGTCATTTATTTCATGTTACCAAGAGCGATGAGTTTCTAGAACATTCCACATCACTGAATTCTGGGTTACTCATTTATTTCATTTTACAGTTGTATGGTATTTGATCTGGAAATCCTGTGCTCTTTTGACATTTTTCCTTTGCATTGCATTATGGGCCTCTTGGACCCTTGCCATGACTTGATGGAATCATTTCATAAAGGGCTGAACTTCCACTGGGGGAAAATTGCGTCATTCCCCAGGTTGACACCGAGGACTTGCTGAGTGTAGAGCTGAGCAATATTGTTTGCTGGCTGATGCAGACCCTCTCCGGATTTGGAAAATGGATTGAGCATATAGATGTCTCCTCTGGCTCCTGATTTGTTAGACAAAGATTTTATCCCAGAGTTATTCATTCATTTATTCAACAAAATTTTTCAAATTTGTTCCAGGGGAGGCTAAGCTCTGGGGATCAAGTGGGGAGCAAACAACAGACCCAGTTCCTGCTGTCATGGAGCTTAGACACGCACCCCACATGCACACTTACAAACAGTGCCAAGTGTTTGAAGCGCAGTTAAGAGAGTGTGTAACCCGAGGTTTAGCCGGGGGGGATGCTGGGCTTTAAGGGGTGACATGGTAATTAGGTGAAAGGTGAGGAAGAAAGGAGTGTTCCAGGCAGCGGTAACAGCATGTGCAAAGGTCCTGAGGCAAGAGAGCAAATTGAGATGATTAGGGACCAGGAAGGAAGACAGAGCAAAGAAAGTGAAGCTAGACTTGTGGGAGGTGAAACCAAGGCAGATGTTTATTTTTGTCCTTAAAGCAATGGGAGCCACTGACAGGTCTTAAGAAAGGAAGAATTGATGTGGTAAGATTTGCATTCTAAATTACCCCTTTGGCTACAGTGCAGACGAAGAGATAAGAATGAGCAAGAGTGATTGAGGGCAGACCTGTGAGGAGACCGCTGCAGCTGTCCAAATGAGAGACGATGGTGGCCTGGAACAGGATGGGGAGTGGAGCGGGAGAAAAGTGGAAGGATTTGATAGGTAAATCAATAGGACTGCACGTAATTAAGTAAGAGACAGCATCCCTAAGAATTTAAAATGAAGATACGCTAGCATCATTCGATTTATTGATCACTTGTAATATAGTTAATCCACCAGGATCAAACACCGTCCAGAATTGTTGTGAGCTGACAGCGACTGGACGGTCTGAATAAACGGTATCCCTGCCTGCCCTGTGATCAGACCACCACACACACCCAAGGCTGCAAGAAGGTATAAAATAAGGGTCCTCAGCCTCATAACGTAAGATCCAGCTCAATCATTCATTCTTTCCTTTATTGATTACTATGTGAGAACTGTCCTAACATACAAGCTACGGGAGCCCAGAGGAGGACATCAACGTCTGCAGCTGGGAAGCGTGGGGCCTGGGGAAGTAAAAGGTAGGGAGAGCCGATGGAGAATCCCGAACTGAATATAACAGCACAACACTAGAAAATCTAGGAGGTGTGTGATGTGACTGGAGCTCAGAATGCCGTTGGAGGAGTAAGAAAATGACCATTATTTCAGGATGGGTGTTACATTTTATTCATAGAAAAGAGGCAATTGTTTGCTCTCGTTTGCAAACTAAAATCGACTTCTTAGGTTTTATGAGATTTTTTTCAAAAACAAATATGACTGATTTCAATCACCCCAATAAATTTTTTAAAAAAGAAAAATATTCAATCACCCCAATAAATTTTTTAAAAAAGAAAAATATGACTGATTTCAAATCAATTTTGGTGAGGCCGTAATGAAACCTGGCTGAGGAGCAGCTAATAGCAGCAAATGTGGCTTTCTTATCTGATTCAGATTTCATCGCCACTTGAACAGCTTGCAGCCAAGGTCCTGTGTTCTTCCTCTGTGTCGTGCTAAATTTTAATTGAAGTGAACTTGGTTTTTCTTTTCAGTATGCCAGGGTTGATGTCATGATCTTAAACTTGAGTTAGAAAACAGATACATTGAAGAGAAGTGTGTAAACTTCATCTAATAGTGGTGATTCATACCTGTAAAACAGGTATTTCCTTATAAAAAGAGGAAAATCGAGAAGAAAAAAGAAATGCATATATAACCAGGGGAAGAAATTTCTGAGATATGAGCTTGCTATTGGTCATTTCACACAATTTTTTTACTATAAAATCAAGCCAAGCCAAGATTTTTGATAGCTTTTTAGGTGGAGGAGCCCAACACATGGTTTTAATTTTGGGGATTTATGTTTATTCCTAACTTCCTTTGTTTCTACTTCAAAATTTTATTTCATGTTGCTCAAACTTTAGCATAAATTAATGGGAGGAGGGTTCTATGGAAGAAAACTGACTCCATGAAGGAAATTTTATATAGGAGTAGAAATATGTATTTGAGTTTTTAAAGTTTAGATACACACAGTTGTTTCTTATAATGTTTCTTTTCACATTTGTTTCACTGTGGAAATAAGAGTTGAAGGACGGGGGGGAAAAGAAGAAATGCTTTATGTACGTTTATCATATGACATTCCTATAGCTCTGGAGATACAATGTCTCCATAAAGTGATTTAACATCTATAAATGCCAATTTGGCCATCAAGAAAAACAAATATTCTCCTTCTTTCCCTGTCCAATAAGTAAACTTTGAAAACAATGACAGGCGCGTGTAAAAATAATACAGCAACTTGCATGTCTAGCATAACTTTCACTGGAGGATTTCTCAGTGCTTTGCAAACAGTAATTAAGGAGGGCCCCTAACATCCCGTGTGGGAACCAGGAGACGTGGGTACGCGCTGAGTAACCTCCAACACTGTCTTGCTCTCGCCTCTGGGGTGAGTGGACAGCTATTGTTTAAAAACTGTATAGCATACAGAATTCCACATTTTAGAAAATGATCGGACTCAGTATTCCAAGATGCAACAGAAACTTGGATTTGGTGCAGGCCTTGTGTCTTGTTGTGTAAATGTGAGAGGGAGGGAGGGATGGCAGCGAGAGACCGCTTTCTGTGTCAGCTGCCATCACTGCATCCCCGGAGGCTAGAGCCACCCCATGGCATGATGTGCCTCTGCCAGATTCATCATTCCAGAGATGACCCCATTACCAAGCAATTTTGCCTTAAGGAATGGAACTAACTTTCTTGACAAACACATATATAGGACTTACTGTTTGCCGGGTATTGTTTTAAGCATTTAGTAACTTGTAACTTATTTGATCCTCACAGTAACTCTTTTGGGGGGTCAGTATTATGATTATTATTATTATTATTATTATTATTATTACTACCACTACTTTATAGGTGAGGAAGCTGAAGGCATAGAAGGTTTAAGAAATTTGCCCCAGGTCTCTCAGTTAGTGAGCAGCCTAGTTTCAGAGTCCGTGCTGTATCCCTTACCCTATGCTACGTTTTCAGGGTTGGCATCACCTGTCAATAAACTTGAACTCTTACAAATTGGCATATTTTCTCAACTTGGTCATGCAGGTTGTCTCCTTTTGCAAGGAGCGTTTTGTTTCGTTTTCATTCTTGTGGTTACCAGGAGTAGTGGCTCAGAGGTAAGAAGACAATCTGAAAAGAAGAAAACTAAGCGCCTCTTGCTTCAGCACCTTGGAGAGCGCCTTCCACCCGCTTCTCCTGGCACGACACCCGCTCTCGGAGCCCTAACGAGGTTCCATGACAACGGGCCGAGCCTGGGGACAGGCAAGAGCCACGCTAAAGGCAATTTTTTTTACTCCTTACTCTTACTAAGGTCATACTTTTACGACAACAGAAAAATGGGTGTAAATTGTCAGGTGAGTTTTACACAGGTCATCTTAGGTCATCTCTGCTTTTCCCATTCTCGGGCTATTGGGATGTTTTGGACCTAAAAGCTGATGAGTGTCATATTTAATATCCAATTTCCTCATTGCATAGATATGTGCCTCTCTTTTTTTTTTTCCTCCCAGATCCCTGGTAATTAGGCTTTTGCCCAAGGACCATGGGTGTACTTTTTCAGTTTGCCCTGCGGGAGAGGCAGTGAGGTTTATGATTAAGAGCATGGGCTTTGAAGTCAGACGGCCTGAGAATTCCTCTCAGCTCTGCCACTTCCCAGATGTGACCTTGGGCAAGGTACTTAACTTTTTTTTAAGTCCATTTTTCCGTCTGTAAAATGGGGCTAATAGTGATCACAAGATAATCATAAGATTTTTCTAAGGCTTAGGTAAGGTAATATGATTCAATAACTGATTTGGTTATGAGAAGACATAGGGAGAGTAGTAAGGTCCCTGTCGGAGACTCTTGTCACTGATATACTCTCCCTCTGCCTTTGGCTATCAGGGATCGTTGCGCCAAAGGTCCCACGGAGCTCTGTCAACTCCGTAGGACCCTATGATCAGCTCACTGGTTATTTCTTTGCTTCTCCGGTGCTCACCTTCCCTTCTTATTGACATATTCTTTGAGCCTGATTCTTTTTGTGATGTTACTGTCTGTGTCATTTCCGGTCACTGTATAACATGCCTAGATACCTGGGGATTGTTAGAATAGAAGCTCCAAGTGAACAGAGAGTTTTGCTGGTTTTGTGGGTTGCAATACCCCCAAAAGACTGGGCCCGTCCAAGGCAATGGCATCTTCCCGTAACGGATGCTCAGAATAATCCCTTCACTGGGATTGACTACGTCACTAACCCAATCGCTTTGCACTGGTGCTGCGTTAGCTGGCTGCTACAACTTCACGAATTACCCATGATTCCACCAGCCCTTGCCAGGCAGACGAGCTGCAGAAGTTTCAGTGATGACACTGGTCTGTCTTTCCCCTCTTCCCTCTTGTCAAAGAACAGAAAACGAGGAAGCCGCCGGGTAGGAGGCTGGTTAGGAAAATTCTTGTTTATCAAGATAACTAATCTCGACATCTCACGTGGTGCAGGCCCCTTCCCTAAAAAGCTAATGGGTTTTTTCCAATTGTATAGAAAAAACAGTAGTAAAGTTAGTTGCGGCACGAACAGGCCCTTGTGACTCAGAGACCCAGTGTGTGGGTGAAGCTGCGCCATGTCTGCGACGGGGAGATTCCCCGGAAGGGCCGGATCCTGGGACACAGCCACAGGCTTCAGCACTGCTGCTACTTGTGACAGATTATCAGGCAATAGGAATGCCCTGCGGGGCGGGGGCGGGTGGGAGGCTCATCGAATCCCCATCCAGATCACAGCAGCTAACACAGCCTCCAAACCCTCACTGGCTACATTCAATTCCAATTCAACGTATGTTTCTTGAGTGCTTACTATGTGCCACAGCCAGGGAACTGCTGGATGCAGCAGATTTCCAGGTATTTGGTTTTAAGAAAACACTTCTTTCAGTCACTTGGTTGGCCTTGGTCTTAAGGTTCTCACACCCTCCCAAGTCGGAATCAGCTTTCCTTCTGATTTTTGGAAGGAATCCAGTCTACCCTCTTCTCTCTCTCAGCGGGGAGCACACACACAGCAATTCCAACCAGGCAGGGAACACTTTTCTTTCTCTCCCTTCAGGAAATCTTCCAGCTCTGGTCTTGTTATAAGAATCTTGCATTTGAAGTCTCCCTGGGAATAAACACATGTTTCTGATAACTCTAAAGATGAAACCAAGGACATACAAATTCAGTTTTGAGACATATACTGTAAATGCCTGGCATTTTCCACGGCACTGTTGGCCCGTGGTGGAGGCATGGCAGCCCTCAGGTTGACAGCCATTTGCTGCAGTGTGCCAGGCAGTCCTGAAGTTAGTTGTTCAATAGACAGACACCATCAAATACCACATCTGACTCGTGTTCATATTACCAGAATGAAAAGGGTAATGCAATTCAATCGCCTGGAGAATCGTCGTACACAGACACAAGCAGAGCTGGCCAGAGGCAAACTGCTTAGCAAGTGAAGTTTGTCTACAGAGCCCCTGGCTTCCTTTGCCCGCCCAGCTCCCTCTTCCCTTTTACAGGAATCCCGTGTGAATTTCAATCAACATGCTGCCCCTCCCAAGGGTATTTGCTTTTTAAATGTTCTTTCTAGTTTGATAACGAGGGGATTAAAAACGCACATTTATCAAACACCTACAATGGACCAGGCACATCTTCACAAATGTTCATCTTTGTTGCGTACCGTACATTTGTTCATTCAAAAAATATTTATTGACTATCTACACGGAGCCAGGCACTGGCTGGGTACTAGAGAGCCAGCAGAGATCAGTCAGATCCTGCCGTCCTAGGCTCTACAGCCTAATGGGAAGAAAGAAGCAATAAACTAACAAATGCTTAAACATCTGTCAGGCAGCGATAAGTGCTATGCAGGGGGAAAAAGAAAAAAAAGCAGGGCAAGGGGATAGGGAGTAACAGAAAGGGAGTGCTGTATAAGAGAGGGTGGCCACGGAAAGCTTCTCAGAGGAAGTGACAGCTGAACAGAATGGACGGGCTGTGTTGGTATCTGAGGGAACAGCCAGTGCAAAGGCCCTGAGACTGCTCAGTGGTCCAAGAAGGAGGCCAGTGGGAGAGTGCAGAGTGAATAAGGGGAGAAACAGTGGAGAGAGGAACAGAGAGGAAGTGGGCCAGATGTGCTTATCGGTTAGGATGCGGAATTTACTCTGAGGGCTGTCAGAAGCCGCTGGAGGGTGTAAGGAGAGGGCACCCTGCGCTGACCTGGGTTTCAGAAGCTTGCTCTGGCTGTTGGTGGAAATGGAGTGTGGAAACAAAGAGGCCCATTGGAGTCAAATGCAATAAGCAAGGCAAGGAATGAAGGTGGCCTGGAAAAGGAGTGCACCAGGGGAGGTGACACTGAACAGTCTGATGTGGGGGTTACTGTCCCCAATTTGCAGGTGAGGAAACAGAGGTAACTACCTAAGGTCAGCGGGTTAGTAAGCAGCCAAACCAAGAGCTACATACAAGCTGCCCACCTGCAGAGGCCTGGCTCTCTCTACTCTGCCACAAGCTTCTCTGTTACCACGCAGTGAAAGGTACTGCTGCTTGGTGAAGGAATTTTACTCCTCAGAGGGCAGGAAGAAAAGGATTTGGAGAGCCTGGAGATTTTTCTGAGCCCTTGTAGTCTCACTCCAGCCCTTGCTTTGAAAACGTTCCACCAAGAATTAATAATAGTCAACACTTTTCAAGCTATTCCTAGGGACTCAGCAATCTTCTTAGTGTTTCTCACTCGTTATCGCAACTATTCCTCACAACTACCATGAAGGAACTCCAATTATCATTCCCATTTTACAGATGAGGAACTGAAACTTAGCTGCATTAACTGGTCCAAGGTTACAGAACTGGAATGTGAACTCTGGCAGTCTGGTTCCCAGGGCCCCGACTCTTGAACCTTATACTATTCCTTCCTTGAAGAGATGTTTCCTTTTCAGTACTTTTGTGCTGAAATTTGGGTTTGGAGCCTGAAATGAACAATACTGATATGTATTGAAACTGACTCCCATTGACATGAACTTGGGGGACACTGGAGAGTGGCCAGGCAGGGGCTGAACGGCCCCTCCTCAAGGGCGCTGCCAGGGGCTGCCTGGCCAGGACAGAAGCCAGACGAGATGGCCTCAGGGTCCCCATCCATCTCCAAGTTGTTGACAAGTCTCTCCCTGTGATCACTGGCTTGTCCATCGTGAGGCACAAGTCTCCAGATGTGGGGAGAGCAGAGTTGAGTAGTCATTAATAAAACGGTGCCTGCCAACTCCCAATTGTATTTGATGGATGACAGAGATGTTTCCAATCCTTCCTTCTTCCTAGTTTTAAGAGGAAAGGGGGAACTAGAGGTACAGGTAGGACAAGGATGGGCTCAGGGATAAGAGCAGGGGTGCAGTGCATAGGGTGGGCACAGATTCCCAAAACACAGGCTGAACTATTCTGGGAAGAAGAGCGTGCCATGTGCCCTTCAGGGACAGAGAAATGGGGGAACGCTGGTTCTCGAAATACCGTAAGCCCAGATCTTCCCAGAAGTCCCTCTCTGCTCTCATCCAAAGAGCCCTCCCCTCTCTACCCACCCTGCTTCAAAGGCACTTGCTAATTTACAAGATCTTCCCGAACCTCCCGCTCTTAGGCAGAATTCACTTAACTCCCCTTTATGCCCCACTCATATAGTAATAAAAATAAACAACAATGATAACAACAACACACATCTTCTCTGTATTGAGCTTTGCTTTTACATACTGTATCTTGTTCAATTTAGCACCAAAACAGCCCTATAAGACGCATATGGTTATTTCCATTTTACAGAGGAGGCACCCAGAGCTCAGAGAAGTGCAGTGACTTGCCCAAAGTCACACAGTTGGGTAACTGGAGGATCGGTGATTCAAACCTGAAGCAACCCAGCTCAGAAATGCAGACCTTTGCCCCTACATGTCCCCACATCATCCCACCTCCCACTCAGTTACTGGAGGGTGGCACTTTTTTTTTCATTCATTGTTGCACCCCCAGCACCCAGTTGGTACTTAGTAAATATTGATGGAGATGACACACGGACGAATAAATGAATGAAAATGGAGTTATAATGAACTGGCTTCTATAAATATGCTCACATGCACTCACGTGGTCAGAGCTGATAGCAGCTGTTTTTTGGGAATTGTTTATTCATTTGACAAATTTTTTTAAAGTACTTATTGGAAATCCACTGCGTGCTGGGCAGTGTGTTGGATTCTGGGGAGAGTGTGTTGGATTGCAGGGAACAGAACTGTGCTGGTCCCTAAAAATTTAGGAGCTCGTAGAATGGTGGGGCGGGGGGAGACCAAGCAAACAACCAGCAAGATCACAAAGGAACAGCTATTTGCAAATTATTAAAGAGTGATGAGGGGAGAGAGTGCAGGATACTAAGGAGAGTAGGAAATACGTGTATTTAAGGTTGATTAGAAGTCATTCAGGAAAAAAAGGGGGAGAAAGTGTTTCAGGCAGAAGGAATGGCATATGTGAAGGCCCCAAGGCAGGACGAGAGCTTACAGCCTTCCAGAAAGTACAGGAAGACGAGTGTGGACAGAGCCAAGAGTGGGGGAGATGGAAGGAGAGAGAGCAAAAGACACAAGCAGGGCCTCACGGGCCTCGTTAAATATTTTGGATTCTAGCCTAATGGCGATGGGAACCCTGTGAGGGGTGTGAAGCAAGGAAATGCCATCCTTACATCTGCTGTGTGGGCAAAGGGAAGCAGAGAAGGAAGCAGAGAGACTGGTTAGAAGGCTCCTGTCACGCAGATAAGAGCCTCTCAGGCCAGGGGCGGTGAAGAGAAACGGATGGAACTGAGATTGTTTCTAGGAGCAGGATACTGAGCACAGAAGACAGTGTTGCTGTAACTCGGCCATGTCCACAAGTGGACTCACAATGTACGAAAGGAAACAGACGAGAGTCTAACCCACAATCCATCATTTATGACCATGTGTCTTTAGGCAGCTCTTCAAGTCTACTGGAGCCTCAGTTTCCTCACCTGGAAAATGAGGATGAGAGAACCAGCTTCCCGGGAATGTTATCATTGAATTAGACAATGCGTGTGACACTGTGGCGCACAGTGACCTTCCCCTGACAAGGCGACATCCCTTTGCCACCTCCAGACACCACAAGTCTCACTGGTGGACTGTCCTCCTGATCACTGGGCTCTATGCCCCAGTAAACATTTTCTTAAAAAACAATTCATCCCCATCTACTTCAGGCTAAAAAGAAAATGCAGAATGGCCTCACAATAGCCTGCCAACCTCATGCCACTACGACTTGTCACAGACCACAGTCTCTCATGGCTTTCACAGTAACTCAATGCCCAGTCCCTGGGCACCTTCAGGCACAAAGCTTCTTCCGTGGGTCCCTATTGTTTTCCTGAGGAACCCAGGACACAAGTCAATTTCTTGGCCCTCATGAGAGCTTTTCAACACCTGACAGTAGCTATTGAGCATGTGCTAAGTACAGCCTTAAGGCCACCCAGGCTGCCTCCCAAGGCTGTGGTCCTGGCCAGCAGGGAGGGGCAACGTGGGCTCTCAGCATCAGCGCCTCCGGGCAGCGGATGATGCCGCCTTCAGTGCCGGCCCAATTATGATGTTAACGCCTGGACATTAATCCCTGGGTCCTTGCCAGCCCAGATCTGCTCTGCTCTCTGGTTTAATAACACAAGTCCTCTGGGGGATCCAGGAAGGGGCTTGGGAAAGCCACACTTCTTTCAACTGCTCAGAGTCAAAGCCCGACATCTCCTCTGCATTGCATTCAAGGACTGAAGATTTCCAAGTATTTCAGCAGCATGAATGCCAGCTCCAGTCACCACAGGCCAGTCAGCAAGGGTTGTTATTACAACTGAGACCCAGAAAATTAAATGTCTTACTCAAGGAAATAAAACACATTCGCGGGAGCTCCCTGAATACAAATTTGCTTCCCTGATACCCAGCTCTTTGAAATGTGTCAAATGAACGGTAAGCTCCATAACAGTAGAGGGCAGAGCACAGTGTCTGGCACAGAGTAAATTTTTTTGACATGAGTGACTAGCCCTGATTGAAAGTCAGCATCAGAACTAAGCTCTCTGGTTTGACACTTGGTGGTATAAAGGTAGACTACCCACTCTGCATTAGCAATGACAAATGTTTTGGGTTTTGTTTTTTGTTTTTTTTAATACCTGGCTCCCTACCCTCCAGAATGCCCCTGAGCCACCTTTTCCTTTGTCCAGTCTATGTGTAAGCCCCGGAAGTAGGTCCCAAAGGAACCTACCAGATGCAGGACCACGCTGGGGTTCCTTGGGGCGATTGAGTCTCAGATCTGGGCCACATGTGGGAACCATGTGGCGAACCAGGTGGGAACCTGGCAATGGTACGTTTAGAACGGGAGGGAGGGTTTGGAACGTGTATTGTGAGCAGAGAGAAGAGCCGTGCAATGTCCTGTGGCTGGATTGCAGAGAAGGAGGCAGAAAAGAATAGAATGAGATGAGGTGGAGAGACAGAAACAAGGTTCAGACAGTGAGGTACTCAGTGGCCACGTTGAGAACTTTGGTCTTTATGCTCAAAGCAGTGGGAAGTCATTGAAGAGTTCTGGGAAATGCATGAGTGACGTGATCAGATGTGATCTTAGACTGGAGAGGAGCCGAGGTGCCATGCAGGAAGGCCCGGCGGGAAGCTAAGCCTCAGTCCAGGTGAAAGAAGATGGCCGCTTACAGCAAGGAGGGAGCAGCAGAGAGGAAGAGAAGGGGGTGGATTTTAAAAGAGATTGAGGACCTAATGGATTGGGCACGGGGATGAGAGAGAGATGGATATCAAGGGAGATTCCCAGAATCCTGACTCACAACTGGAGCTGGTGAGGCAGGAGATGCTGGAAGAGGGACGTGTTGGAGGGATAAGGAAGGGGTGTGAATCATAAGTGCAGGTTGGGAACTCTGAGTTTGAGATGTCTTTGAGACACCCAAATGGAGACAGTTGGAGATATGGGAGTAGAGTTTGGAGAAGTCAAGGCCCGAGACATAAATGTAGGAGTCACTGATGTCCAGGGGCAATTCAAGCTGTGGACATTGAGGGAATTTCCTAGGGACAGATTAGCCAAAGAGATGTGCCATACTTACGTAAGAATTCTCCTGATATTAGACGTTCCAGTTGTTGCTGACCTTCTGACATTATCAATGTTCCACTAATAAATATCTTGGTCCAAATTTATAGCTTGACCCATATTCTAGGTTAATTTTCTAAATACCCTACCTTTCTAACATGGTTAGCAATGACTAACTGCTAAGAGGATGAAGAGATCATGTGTCCAAAATAAAATAGAAATGCTTTTTTGATTGACCGTTGTTCGTGGTGGCCTGTGTAACTGCTGTCTTCCGATAGCTGGTGATTTGCTGTCTTCCCTAACTGGCCCGACCAAAGGAACCTTCTCCCTCTGAACTCTAATGGCTAATCCCAGAGACACTCACTCTATCTTGTCCAGAGGCTAGATAGTTTAGGGTCTGTGTACTCATAAAGGATAATTGTCTTCCCCATTATAAGTACCTGGAACTTGAGAGCTGGGACCATGTTTTATAAGCCTGGATATTCCCTCAGGGCCTAGCAAAACCCTACACAGGGTCGACGTGTAATGACTACTGTAGATAAACTAACCGGGCAAGAGGATGGTAAGAACTATACCTATTAAACCCCTGCCATATAGTAAGACCTGTTCTGGGAGCTTTCAACGCAACACATATCTTTCAACCCTCCAAAAAAAAAAAATGTTTTATCCCCATTTTACCAAGATATTAGGGTAACAGTATCTGATATAACAACTAAACCCCCAAATCCCAGAGGCTTAACACACAGAAGTTTGGTTCTCACTCACATTTGTTTCTCACTCACTGGAAGTTCGAAATAGGCAACTCTATTGCAGCCACTGGCTCAAAAGACATATGCCTTTTGATCTCGTGGCTCCACCATCTTCAGCACACAATTTCTGAAGATACCAGTCTCCTCCATCTCAAACTAGAAGGGGAAGATCATGACGGACGGCCCACAAAAGGGTCTTAGGGCTACGCTCAGAAGTGGCATATATCATGTCCATCGCATTCCACTGGCCAGAACGCGGTCATATTATCATACCTAACTGCGAGGTGGGCTGGGAAATGCAGTCTGGCTGAGTGCTAGACGACAGGGAAAACAGGTCTGTGTGAGTCACAGATGTCTCTGCCAGGTGACAGCAGACACCAAAGCCCAGAGATGTTAAGTCACTTTCCTGATGATATTCCGGCTATACACAGCAGAGCTAGAATTGACACCCCAGTCTGCGCAACCCCAAAGTCCATCCTTTCTCCACCATACCCTACCGATCAACAGCAGTCACTGGGGTGCCGTCCTTCCGGGGCCGCTGACATGCATCTGTTTGAATTGCCTTGGCAACTGTTCAATTTCACAATACCCCAAGTTCAAACTGCAGTGCTAGTGACAGATTCACCCTCAAACCAAGGTTCAGATGTTTTTCGCAGACACATTTCTTCTAAACATGTGCCCGGTGTCCTCCTTCAACAAGGCAATCAGCTGGCTGACATGCCCTCACGTCAGGTAGGCACATATTCCTGTTCTAAAGTCTCTGCCTTATAAACGTGACATATTCAGATGCTATGGCTTTTATCGCGAGTCAATTAAAGCTTTTAAAATGTCAGAATATTTTTGTTTCATTTGACATTCTCACCATAGGTCAAACTGCCTCCCAAACAGACATGTCTAGATGGCAAACCGTATCGCTCCGGACAGCTTTTTAGGAAGTCGAGGACGTCCAGGAGCGTGGTGATCTGAATTCTGTTTGGATCTGTTCCCATGTAAGCAATTTACAGAGCGCTATGCTATGGATCCGGGGCTTGCAAAACTGAGAGGAATCTGGGGAGGTCATTGGCTCTACCTCCGTCTTTGCAAGCATAAACCACGGAATCTCAAAGTTGGAAAAAATAATGATATTAGTAGTAACA
The DNA here is from genome assembly GCF_964194185.1 of Rhinolophus hipposideros. Taxonomy (NCBI): domain Eukaryota; kingdom Metazoa; phylum Chordata; class Mammalia; order Chiroptera; family Rhinolophidae; genus Rhinolophus; species Rhinolophus hipposideros. Next base: position 10,006,426 of record NC_138055.1, read on the forward strand.
ATAGCAGTAAGCCTCGATGAATGCGTTCATCAAAATACATGCAGAGACTGGGGGCTCACTTTTTGCCACACACTGTCATGAAAGCTGGAGATCAAATGGTGCATAAAATTAGATCCCTGACCTCATGGGGCTGACATTCTACAGGGAGAAAGAGCTAATGCGCAGATAAATATACAATGTGTTGAGTGGTGCGAGTGCTCTGAGGACAGATTCAGAGCAGAGGACGCAGACAGATGAGGTGTCAGGTTCTAGGTTATCAGGGTGCTGGGGAGGGTTGCTCAGAAATGGTGACATTTGAACAAAGACCTGAAAGAAGTGAGGCAGTGAGCCTCTAGACAGAGGGAACAGTAAGTGAAGGGGCTTGAACGGACAGTATGCTTGGCATTTTCCAGAAACAGCAAGGAGATCAGTTGAGCTGGGGGAGAGTGGTAGGAGGGGTGGCAGAGAAGTTTGGGCAGGGGGACAGATTCGGGTAGAGGCTTGTAGCCCATGATAAGGATATTGGGCTTTTCACTTGGACTGAGCAAAGGAGCCTTGAAGGGTGAGGATAGCTAGAGAAGGGAGGAAGGAGGTTTGGGGATCGAGTGCTGGGGCATTCGGGGGTCGGGCAGACGTGGCAGAGCCAGCAAAGAGACTGAGAAGCTGAAGCCGGAGAGGTAGGAAGAGAAGCAAGCGAGGGATGCCTGAAGGCAAGCGAAGAGGGATTGACCAGATCGAGCACCACTGATTGGTCAAGCAAGATGAGGACAGAGAACTAACCATGAGATCTGACAAGAAGGGGTCACTGATAACCATATTACAAGCAGAGGATGATAGAGATGAACGCCTCTCTCTCTTTTTCTGTCTCTCTCTGTCTCTCTGTCTCTATCTCTCTCTCCCCCTTCCTCTCTCCCCCTCCTCGCTCTTTATATGTGTTTCCCAACTTAACAGGACCACCTTGGCGGGGTTGGGGGCGGCAGTTGTTTTCTCCGTTTTACAAATGAGACTCAGGGAGATAACGCAGCTCCTAAGTGTGAAAGCTGGACTTGGCCTTCCTCTGTGCCAGAGCCCAAAGCTCCCATCTTCTTTCCTCTGGGCTGGGCTGTGTCTCTTAGAGGTCGTCCGGGGCAACAAACACAAAATGAGTTTCCACTTTTAAAAAATCTCAGAAAATAGGTCATTCAGCTTCTCTTCGAACAGTGCCTGAGTCATTCTAATGATGCCTATCTCTTTTAGATTCTTAATTAAAGAGGTTCCGTAACCCATCCCCATATACAGAGTGTGTTACTCAAGGAAGTTCTTCCCTTTATTACCCCACTTCCTTCTTCATTAAAAAAAAAAAGTCTTATTTGAGTAGGAAAACAATCTTATTAATAACAACTCTCAGAAGACTGTAAGCATTAGATTTGTTTGTTTGCTTGCTTTTCTCCATCTCAGACCCTAGCATGGGCTCCAAGCCTAGATAGAAAGCCCATGTGCCTGCTGGAAATCTCCACCCGGATGTCCCACTGGCCCTTGTCTCTGTTTACATGCATTGAGCTGCAAGTAGGAGAAAATTCAATCCAACTGGCTTCGCAATATGGAAATGGGTGTTCACGTAACTGAGCAGCTCCAGCCTGTTTGCTGGGCTCCTCATCATCCTCGGGGTGGTAGCGAGACAGCTACAGTGACTTAGGGTGACACATCCTCAAAAGACAACACCCAGATGCCCAGAAAGTGCCATTTCCATGTGCTCTCGGGTCAAAGCAAGGAAGCTGCTTTCTCAGAAGCCCCCAGAAAACCACTCCTCCTGTCACATTGGCCCAAATTGGTCACAAGACCTTTCTCATACTCATCATTGGCCAGGAGTGGGTTACCTAACTAGACGAGAGGACCATCTCTGGAGCAGGGGATGGGTCAGCTTCCCCTGAAGAACATGGACAGCATGGAGAAAGAGGGAGGGAGGCAAAAAGGAACAAATCAGTGTTCAGCAAGGAAGGAAGAAGAGCCAGAAGGGTACTAGGGAAGCCACACACTGTGCCACCACACTGGAGGCCATCACTGACCTTCTCTCCTCCTCAGTCCTCGCTATGCTCTATACTGCATTTTAGTGAATGGAACCCAGAAAATAGGAATTCACCCTCTCCCTCATCTCACATTTGTAATGAGTCACTATGTCCTGCACCTTCTACCCACTAAATAGCCCACACATCTGCCCACTGCTGTCCGTTCCACCTTCAGGTTATAACCAACTCTGTCTGGACAATAACAACAGCATCCGAATTGGCCCTGCTTCCTGCCACGTCCTTGCACACAAACAACACTGGACGCTCCTCTCTCAGAAGATGGAACCTGACAGTGTTGCCCCCTTTGCAAAGGCCTGCGTTGGGCACCTGAGGCTTCCACGTGTGTCTGGCTCTCTCAAGGGGCCAACAAGATGCTTCAAGACTTCTGCCTACCCCCTCCTGCCACCTGTCACCCCTTCCCATAAACGTGGGTTTATCCCATATGGAACCATCCATAGGACCCTAATGCTTGCGATCCCCCACTTCAAACAAAATAAAACTAAACTCCTCTTCCTCACCTCTATCAATGGCCACCATCTACCTACTTCTCAGGCAAAGTATCCTAGGAGTTATCCTCGTTCCTCTTTCTTTCTACTCTCACATCTAATCCTTCCATGGATAATGTTGACTCTACCTCCAGAACAGAATCCCCAACCATCATCCTCCATCCACGACCACAACTATCACCTCAACCCAGGCCACCCGGCTTCCCACCAGGTCTAGCACAATGGCCGGCCAACTGGTCTACCTACCACTCCTGCCCCTTACAAACAATTCTTAGAGCCCTCCCCAGGACCCACAGGCATACGGATCTGGCCCCTGCTCACCCCTCTGACCTCCCACTGCCTCCCACTGTCCCCCACTCACTGCCCTGCCTTCTGACCCTGGAAGACACCAAGCTTAGTCCCATCTAAAAGCCTCTCTGCTTGCTGTTCCCGCCACCTGGAATGTTCTTCCCCAGGCCTCTGCATTGCCGACTCAGGGCACCACATGGACGGTCCTCTCTCTCAGATGACCTCCCTGGCACCTTCATGCCCACCACAGCCTCAGAGCACATTATGCCATCTCATACTCTCTGTAACACATCACTATTTGAAAGCCGGTGCTTTGTTGGTTTGTTTCCTTACTTGTTCCTTGTCTGTTCCCCTAGAACAGAAGCTCTCTGTAGGCAGGGACATGGTCTATCTTGTTCTCTCAGTCCTTGGGACAGTGCCTGGAACACAGTAGGAATTCAGTATATGTGTTGTATGAAGTAATGAACAAATGACTGTTTTACCTGTCTGGCTTATATGCTTCTCATCACCTGGCTCCCTTTATCTGCCTAATGCTTTTGTGTTCTTCCAACTCAGCTCTGTCAATCATCAGTGCACACACACACACACACACACACACAGTTGCCTCTCCTTTATCTCACACAATAACCACCAGCATTTACCTTTATCACTGTATGTAACGTCCTGCATTACAGCTATGGGCCTCGCACCCTGACCAGGCTCCTCGGGGATGGGTCTTGGTCCTTCCACAGTGCATCTCCATCACCCAGCTCACTGCCTGCCCAGAGAAGGCAGGCGGTGACTACATATTGAATAAAGGAAGGAATGTATTCTTCCCGGATCATAGGGCTTTCGTTGTTCTTTAAGAGATAAAATTGGACCTGCATTACCCATTTTTCTCAATCAGCCTCCAAGTTTGAGATTTGGGGGGCATCCTAAATACCCTCCCCATGTCCCATTAAGCCTTCGCTCTTGCTTAACCAGCTAACAATTCTCTGAATTATTTGGGGACTGGAGCCTCCCTCAACATTGTATTTCTGACTGGTTGCTATTCGTTTCAACAGTTGTCACATTTTTTTATTTATACCAAGGTCTCTCTCTGGGGTTTAGTTTACTGGATCCTCTCAATCTAACACCTAGAAAGAAGAGAAAATGATTTACCTGTAAATCTCTTTTATTGAAGATGCACCATAAAACAGACCTTCTTTCACCTCTCCAGTCTCCCCTGAGATTTAAGAATTCTCGGGTTTTATTGTTGTCTTTCCCACAGAGCAGTAGGAGGCTGGAAAGGCTTATTAGCTCCACCCAAGAGGGACCACTGGGCTCGCACTCTCCTGCCCGTGAACCCACACAGTGGGAGCTTTCAAGGGAGTTCTTGACAGTTTCATACCCGTAACACCCACCAAGCTAAGGACATTGACTATATGAACCACAGCCATCGAGCTGAAATTACAGGCCATTTCCTCCTACCTATCTCTTCTGTTTGATTTCTGGCAGATGTCCATGGGTAAAAAAAAAACCACCCGTTTCCACTGGGAAAGCAAAGCCCTAACCATAAATGAGGACTTCTGGGGCTCCTTCAGAGACAAACTTTCTCTTGCTCATTTTAACCGGTGTTTCTCCTTCTAAGAGATGGTGCCAAGTTGAGGCATTTGCAGGAAATGAGTATTTCAGGAATTCAAAGGAGCATTCCCTCAGCCAGCCAGGCACTCCCACCCCACCCATCCAGGCTACAATGTTGATGAAGGTCAATGGGAAATCGCCTAATACTCTGCTTCACTTTGTCTCTGCATACATTAGTTCATCACGGTGTATTTCAAAAACATCTCATCCCCAAAGATCTATCTTTTTTTAAAAATAGCATATATTATTTTTTGACTGTATAAGCAAAACATGCTCATTATAAAAAGTTTAGTAAATACAGAAAAATATAAAGAAGACAAAGTAATACACCCAGAAAAAAGCATTTTAGGAGAAATACTGGAAGTTCTTTGTCTTTTTTTCCTGTGTAGATATATATCTTAATCAAGACTCAGATCACACTGGATACACAATTTTATATTCTTTTTTGTCTAAACATCATATTAAATTTTCCCCCATATTCCCAATCTTTGAAAACATGACTTTGAAGGAGATAATCATACAGAGGGGGCCCAAAAAATGTATACACATTTTAAGAAAGGAAAAAACTGTACTAAAATTGTAATACAATGAATGCCGCCAGCATTCATTTGATTAATGACATCTTTTGAACGAATGTCATACTACACATTGCTACCGTAATTCAATTCAACTTCGAAAAGTAATACATAGAGAACATCTCTTAAAATATGTACATTTTTTGGCACCCCCAGTATTTTGCTAGCTTTAACATCCATCTTAGATCAAATAAACCCAAAGAAGTCATCAGCTACCCAGCTACCCCAAAGTGACAAGTGAGTCCAAAAATGAGAGTTATTCATGTCAATTGCTTCCTGGTGGTCTCCATGGCAACTCACCAACAGGCCAGACCAAGGTGAATTTGAGGTAGCAAACCTGAGAAGGTAGAGCTCAGAGACTAGCCAGGGGTTACCATTAACTCTAGATTGTGGGATTATGGGCTGTTTTCACTTCCTTTACTATCCCTTTCTGTACAGACTAAATTTGTTGCCACGGGCATGCCTTGCTTTTAAAATTGGAAATAAACCATAATGCTATTTTCATTTGGAAGCAAACAACACCTAATTACATATTTACCTTGGTTCTCTCATCCCCATTCTCTCTGTATGTACACACACAAACACACACACACACACCCCCATACACACGTGCGCATGCACACACATACACACACACACACACACACACTCAGCAGTCCCATTCCCACCTCCCATTTTTCCAGGTGCCCAGCCTCCACCCCTGGTCCTGGGCAGGCAGAGTGGGAGTAGGGGGTTTTACCTGATTCCTGAGTCTCTTCATGTCTGGCTCCAATCCACCCATCTCAAAGCCGGTGCCAGGAAGCAGCCTTGCTCAGCAGAAAGGAGACCAATTTTGATGGAAACAGGCTTCTGATATCAGAAGGGCTCTGTCACTTCCTAAATGCATGACCCTGGCCAAGTCACTTAACCTCTCTGAACCTCAGTTTCATCTGTAAAGCGAGGCTAAGGACACCAGCTTGCAGGATTATACCATGATTAAATGAAATAATCTGTAACAAAAGCTGGCACCAAACAAATGCCTTCACCATATGCTCACTGAGCATCTTTGCGGCCTAAGTTCTACTCTAAAGCTATCTGTCCTTTCTCTGGCCACGGCTGAGGCCAAGAACTCCTCAGCTAGAGCTACAGTCTCTTATAATCAACCAGGACTTTTCTGCTTGAATAAAGGGATATCTTTTAACTTTGGAGCCAGGAACCCTCACTGAGGGCTGAGAATCTGGTTTCAAAACCAAAACAATGAGGAGACGAGAACCAAAATATTACTCAACTCTTAGAAAGCTCTCTTCCTGGTGAGCTGAGGTTCTCAGGTTGCCTTTGCAGTGAAATGCACAAAAATCTTCCGTCAATATTGTCTTCGTTGATAAAGAAGGAAACAGACCCACAAAACCCTGATAATTTCTATTCTCTTATCCCACATTTCACCCAATTAAAAAATAAGAAGAAAGGGGAGGTGCAGAAGGAGGAAGGAAGAAGAGGATAAAAATGGGAAAGAGTGATATAGATTAGATTATTTGAAAAGAAAGAAACAATAGGCAAGACTGAAGTAGGTCGACGCTGTCATCCTTTGCCAGAGGAGCAAGCTCGGGCCAAGCATTGAAGTGATTCGTTCAGAGGCTAAAACAAGTCAGGATCAGAAACAGGATTAGAATTTGGAGCTCTTAGTTGGTCTGCAACTGACACTAATTTTAAAGACGTCAATGCAAATTTATAACCAGGTTTTCAGGCAGCTAGCTCATTCTGCTAAATTTTTCATGTCTGTGTCTTTAAATTCCAAAACAGCATTGCCTGTGACTGAATAGCAATTGTTTTCTTTTTTGCTTTTTGCTTTTTTTTTTCTTTTCTCCAAGAAAATGACTAGAGGTAGAAAAACCCATATAGTCAAATTACTTTCAGAAGGTTTTACTAAAAATTATTCTTTTACACTGTAGTTAAAGATAAACACCGATTTCTCCAAAGCTGTGCTATTTTATCAAATCAGACAAAGCATAATACAGTTTCTTTTTAAGGACTCAGATTAGCTACTATCATTGGTGATTATCTAAATGTAATATGTTACAGTTTGCAGAATAGAGCAGCCTACTAGATATTTTGAAGCATTGTTCATTCCTTCTACTATATTTACTCAGCACAGAGTTTGTGAGAGGTGCTGTCTAGACCCCAGGGACACCAACCAAGGCAAATGAGGGGTACCAGCGCCCTTCTCTTCAGCAAGGGGGTGGGGAGGTACACAAGCAATTTGAAGGCAGAATGTGATCTCCAAATTGTACAGCCAAGAAGGATCGTCTCATCCAACCCTCATTTAAAATTAGCCACAGAGAATGGATGGATGGATGGATAGGTAGATGGATGGAAATGAGGCACAGAGGAGGGGAAGGGACTTGCCCAAGGTCACACAGCAAGTTACTGGGATAGCCAGAATGAGTTTTCAGACTCCATACCCAGTGTTCTTTCCTCTGTATAAAGAATAGATTTTAGCGTAAGTTTTAACATGTTCTGCAGTCCTACAGTTCTGCAGGGATTGTGCAAAGGTTAGTGGAGCTGCAGAGATCCCTTTTTAACACATTTTAGGACCCTCGCCTCAAAAAATATTAGATCCAGAGGGGCTCTGTGGTTCATAATCAAGAGGACACATCACCCCAGAGCTACCAAATCAGAGTCTAGGGGTCAGTGTCTTCACCGCTTCTTAGTACCTTGAAAACACCAATCAGACCTTCCCAGGACACTAGGAGCAGGGTCAGCAGGATGGAGAGATGACCGGGAATCAGAGGAAAGAGGAGGAAAGAAACACAGGGAAACAGTTTAGGGTGGTGGGCACTGGCATGGGTTTGGGAGGCAGACGGGCCTGGGTTCAAATCCTGGCTGTGACCCTCAAGCTGGGTGACTTTGAGTGAGCAGACTGGCCTACCTGGGCCTGTTTCCTCATCTGTAAAAGGGAAACTTTGTCTCCCTACCTCAAAGGCTTGCTACAGGGGTTCAGGGAGCTCAGAGGATGATGGGTGGTACCCGGAATGCAGTCAGTGCTACATAAAGGAGAGCTGTTGCTCCCACCACCAGGGTGGGCTGAGAAGGTGCCAAAAAACCTCTGCCTGCTTCCCAGCTTCACCTCGGGCCATCCTCACTGCCTCCCACACCGAAGCCCAGCATTCAAAGGTGCTGCATAGTTTGGGAACGATCCAGGAGGTGTCTAGAATTCCAAATCATAAATTCCAGGGATCCTAGTCCTCAGACACCTAAAGCTCAAGGGAAGGGAGCCTCCCACTCTGGTGACTGCCAAGGCTTTAAGAACTGGCATGTCTTTGTGACGACGTGTCATCAGGAGTCGCCAGGCAGAAGCAGCCTAGCCCTTCGAGAGCACTGAGGCCAACCCCATCCTGGAGGTCCAGAGAGGTCAGGCAACTTGCTCAGGGTCAGAGTGTTCATGGGGCCAACCCGGTAGAGCATCAGTCTCTTCCTCCCGACAGCAGAGGTAATAACTGGGATTGGCGAGGACTCGGTGAAACTTTGCCGTAGCGCGCTCAGCACCATGTTTGGCCCACACATGTCTCAATGAATGACACTAACAGCAATTCAAATTATTACTCCATCATCATCATCGATATTATCGTTACCGTCAGCTTTCAAGTAATTCCCCAGACTCTCAGTCCGGCTCCCATTCAATGGCTTGACCCTCATTCTCTCAGGCTCAGTCTTTCTGTGTTAACAGTGAACAAAGTCATTGACAAACTCTGGGCCAGGCACTGCTGTTCTAACTCCACTTGACACTCGCAGTGAACATTATAAGGTAGGTAGTCCCATGACCCCATTTCACAGATAGGGAAACTGAGCACAAGACTATTAAGTCATATACCTGAGATTACACACCAGGAAGGGGCAGAGCTGCGATTTTTACTCAGGTCGTATGGCCCCAGCATAGGAATGCATATTCTTAACACTTCAAACCTCCCAAGTTACGCATTTGTTGCTTCCCAAATTCTGAAGATGAGTGAGAAAGATGTCTTACTTTGTCTTTTAAGTGATTTAGTGTCAGAGCAGGGCGGCATATAGCAGGGGCCTAAAAATTGTTCATTCTTCCCCCTGGAGTTCCAGAACTGAATTTCTGTTTTCACTGGGCATTATTTGGCCCTCCGCCACACCCATGGGTGGTTTGTGTCTACACACATTGCTGGACTCGCTTGTCCTGTTCTAAGATTTAGAGCAATGGCTCTCAGAGCGCATCCCCAGTCCGTCAGGGGGACTTATTAGAAAGAGAGAGTCTCTGGCTTCACCCCAAACTCAATCAGAAACTCTGAGGCTGGAGGCCAGCTGTCTGTGTTTCAACAAGCCCTCCAGGACATTCTAGGGGCACACTGATAATTGCAAACTACTGATGTAGTGATTTGTGTCACACCTGGTCTGTGCCCAGTGCATAGTGGGAACTCAGGAAATGTCGGTTGAGCCAACTGGCAGGGTCTGAATCCTGCTCCTCCACCAACCAGCTAAGCAACCTTGCACAAGTTACCTAAACTCTCTGTGTTTCCGTTTTCTCATCTGTAAACAGAGAGTGACAGCAGTGCCTGCTTCATCATCACGTTTAGGGGGTTAAGTGAGATCAAAGATCTAAAGCATCAAGTAGGATGAGCAGCAGATAGCAAGTACTCGGTAAATGTCACCTGCTGTTTAACGGTTGTTGTCACTGGCAAATACGTGAACCAACGTGCATACTTAACTTGATGGGAAACAGTGTGGCTTGCCTTGCAAACATTCAAGTTTGTCTTAAATGGCTGAGGTTCCAGTGGTCTTTTTAATTCAGCTCCATTCAAGAAGTAGTTACTGAGTATCTATTATTTGCCAGTGCCTTTTCGATTCTGCGACGCCAGGATGAATAAGACACTGTCCCCTGAGACAAATGCAACTGCACTGCAGGGAGAGGAGAGCAGGCATGTGTCACAGTGCCCGTGGGTGCAGGGGGTAAAAAGGGAAGGCTCCCGGAGTGTGTGTGTGGAAGTGCACACACACACACACACACACACAGACTACTTAATCTTTGATTTTTTAAAATAAATGCACCTATGGGCATTAGGAATGGAATTTGTTCTGTTCTCCTGACTTCTCTTTTATCAGGTTCAAGAATGAGCTCAGTATCTACACGATATTATTATTAGTCACTCATCCAGGCAAGAAGCTTAATCCACAAACTAGAGTCATCTTTGCCCTCAAACTGCTCCTATCACATAAGACATAAGATTCTTAAAGACAAAAACGTGTGACTGGAAGGGACAGGCTTGGCTGAAGTGGGAAGTCCAGGAGTAGGCTTGGTGAATTCAGGCAGCTCTCACTGTGGGCTTCCGGAAATGGGGGAGGCTTCCCAGAGGAGGTGTAACCCAAGTAGGCCTTCTTGAAGGAAAAAGACTTGAATCGTAAATATTTCTTCCTGTGGAGCTCCTACTGGCCTCTGGCCAGATGTAAGCGAGAAGCTAGTGAACACTGCACATGTGACCTTTTATGCCTCTTGGACTCAATGATGCAAGACCCCACGCCTCCTGAGAGCTCCTTAACAAACCCAGTAGGTGGCCACACACTACCACCAGCACCATTCTACAGATGAACAGAAAGAGGCACAGAGAGGTAAATAACCTACCCAAGGTCACAGAGCCAGTAATTGGTCTCGCTGGCATGGAAATCTGGGGAGCTTCCGTCTTAAGTTTATGCTCGTACACATTCCACCACATCATAGAACAGATGAACTGGCAGAAGGGACCAGAGGAGATTTTCTAGGTGGTGACTGTTTATTTGAAGGAAACGGGGAGAAAACCATGTGGAGGACCACTCGCAGGATCCTTTTTCTCCGAGTGCATCTGGGTGGTTACGTTTCTCCCCCCACACTGAGAGCTTCACTCTGGAGTGAGGGTTTTGCTATCACTTCGTCGAGAGTCATTCAATTACCTCCCAGAGGACCAGCTGCCTTAAGTTCTCATGCCAGTAAGGAAACACTTCTCTGAGCCTCTTGCCCTCTGCAAACAGATTGGGGAGCTTTGTGCTGAGAGGTGAGTGGCCAATGACTTGTCTTCGCTGGTGTGCTCTGGGCGAAGTCACAGAAGGCGGCAGGATTCCCAGAGCGGGACTGTCCTAGCCCGACAGTCCAGCACCGTGAGTGTGGCCACACACTTACATGTGTTTTCTGGTTGATGATCACCGTTTTAAATCCACTTACGCATAACCGGCTTCCACAGATCTGTAGAGACCCCTAGGAACGTGCCTTTGTGTTTATACAAAGCAATGACCCCAAGTGACAGCACTGAACTTTTAACAGGTTGACAAACGTATCCAGCTGCCACGAGAGTGGCAGGTGTGTCCAACTTTTTTTTTTTTTTTTTTGGTCTCTCCAACTTTCAAGTGACCGTGATCAGCCCTGGGTTTGAAATCTTTCGCATTAGAAAGACTCAACTTCCGTCTGGCGGTCTGCGGCGATGGAGTCAGACTCACAGAATGTCACTTTCACTTCGTAGACGCATTGATACATTGAGACTTTGATTTGACACCATAAACAGAATATCATTGGGCAGGAAATTTACTGCCTTCATTTTGTCACAGACCAAAGAGAAGAACAGAAGCAAACATGGATGTCAGGCTCCTGTGAACTGAGGTCAGATGACATGGTGGCAGTCTTCATGTATCTGAGGGTCTTGAGATAATTCACAGTGAAAATACGCGTGGACAAACAGAGTAATCCCCCGGCACATACCTACTGGCCAAGGCACAATGAACTCCAGAGCGAGGCTCCAGCCGAAAAACAGCCGCCACAGGGAATGAAGGCTGATCATTTGAATTCGATTAGGATGGCAACTCGGTATTTCCTTGGTGATTTTGTTTATATTTTACAATCATAGAAGAGCTACATGCTCTGATTCTGTGAGCATAAGAAATCTGTACATGGTGACACGTCTTTGCCTTTTAAACATCAGAGTTCTTTTTAATCTGTCATCCTGCAGGGCTGTATTGAATTACCTACTTTCAATATACCCCCTCACTTCCCAAGTTGGAGAAACTCTAGAATCCAGGGCCCGACAGAACTTACTTTAAATCCTGGCTCTGCCACATCGCCACTGCACGACCTTGGGTAATCTCTTCTGAACCTTTCTGGGCCTCAGTTTCCTCATCTGAATGGGAATAATAACGTTGGCCTCACAAACTGGCTGTGAGAATGTTCAAAGAACTTTTGTGGAAAGTGCCGGCCATGTAGTAGGTACTCACTAGAAGTCAATTTCTTGCCCTTTTCTCTATGTTTTGTCCCCATGTGCATACGTTCGGTCGTTTCCCTCGTTCTTTCACAAGGGGAGGATAGGCAGGGATAGCAGCCACACCCACTGTCGGGGACAACTCTCGCTTAATCGTGTCTGGTTGGTTGGAACCAGGGGCAGGCAAAGCCTGGTGGGCATCGGGTAGGCAGAGAGGTGGAAGGGGACCGAGCACAGATAGCTGCCACCTGTCTCCCCAGGAAGGGGAGAGCCAGTCCCTCGTGGGAGAGCAGTGAGCAGACCTGGCAGCAAATTGGGGCAGCCTCTGCAACCTGGGATGTAACAGAAGAGCAGCTGCCTCCAAGGGGCCCCTGCAGGCACACTTGGCTGCTTTCCTCTGGGTTCCACCCAGGTTCCAGCCCAGCTGAAGATATAGCCATATGGCAGCAGGATCCTCTTTGGGAAGAAAGGGGAGGTCGGTCCTTCCAAGACCCAAGGGAGCAAAGTTACAGAGGAGAGGCTGGCAGTGTCCCAGACCCAGAGTCTTGGAACCATCCAAAAGCCTCCAGGTATTACCAGCACACAACTCAGAATTCACTACCTGCCCCTGCCCCTCTGCCCTCAACCTCCACTGAGGGTGGCGTTTAGAAGCAGAGACAGTCATTCAGCATATATTTATTGACCAGCCACTATGGCCAGATAGACATGCTTATACTCTCGGCAAGCGCTGAAACGTGTAGGGCTTCTTAGTCTTAGTTTGATGGCTAACAGAGTGACCAGACCCCAGAATGTGGCAGAGGTCAATTATCTCAACTAATCTTCTCAGAAATCACCAAAAGCAGGATCTATTATCCCATTCTACAGGTGAGTAAACAGCTCGGAGACGTTACAAAGAGCACTGATGGAGACAGAAGTCCATCCTTAGATGGATTCCCAAGCCCACATGCATCCCACCACACCCTGTTGCCTTTTGAATTTAAGAGGAGAAACGAGATTGATGTTTTATTGAACACCTACTAGGTGCCAGGCGTAGGGATGTTCATAGATTTCGCCCTTTTATCTTCATAAGAAGCCTATGAGGTAGATATGCTTACACCCCCTTTCTGAATGAGGAAACAAACTCAAATGGATTGGGTAAGTGGCTCAACATGAACTGGCTGCTAAGTGACAAAGCCAACGTTCGTACCGGGTCTGTCTGCTTCTAAAAGTCCACGCACATCCCCTCCCTCGGGTCTCACCCCCGAGCAACTGTCCAGACTACAGCCTTTTCAACATGACTAGACATAATCATTCTACCTACCCTCAGCTCACTTACACCGAGTACCTACGTTGCTTTCAGCCCTATGCTGGGCTCCGTAATAAATTTTTTAAATAATTTCTGCTCCTAGTCCCCAAGGAACATGCATCCAGATAGGTAGATTAGACATGAAACATGAAGACTACTAAATATACCAGGGCTCTAAAAGAATGGACGGTAGGGAATATCTGCCCACTTCCTCACTGTCTGCCTCGCTAGTCCTTTAGTCACCCTTCTGGCCTCTGCTCAACACGGATTCCGCAGGGAGGACGTCACTGATCACGCAGGCTGGGGTATGTCCTCCTTACGTCTCCAGCATCCTCAGAACTTCTCCTCCCAACGCCCTCCACATGCACCATATTTGGTCAATGTCCGTGGGCCCCACTAGCCTGTGCGTGTCTTGATGGTCCCTGATTCATTCACTCTCTCCCCAGGGCCTAGCATCCCAATGCCTCACACAACGCCACACGCAAAGTAGAAACTCTATAAATCGTGATGCAATCAATGAATAAATGAGTCAGGAACGATGTCACAAAGGACGAGGGATGGTAGCTGTGCCTTGAAGAAAATGGGAGACTCACAAAGGTCATGAAAGGGGAGATGACAGTCCAAGCAGGGAGTCCTTATGAGCCAAACAAGCGGGACAAAACAGAGCTGTGCCAATTGGACATCCACATGGGGACAAATGGATCTTAACCCCTACTTCATACCACACAGAAAAAAATCAATTCTTGATGGACTGTACATCTAAATGAGAAAGGGGAAAAACACAAAGCTTTGTCCAGACCGCTACCAGCAACACGAGGTGGGATCAAACAATATGGTAAATGTTTAAATTTTTAAAAAATGTGTTAGAGTAAAAGACACATTGCCATTAATCCCCCTCAAAAGACTCCCTCTCACTTCGAACACACTTATCCCATCATTCTTGCCACTTTCTGAAGCAGTTCTGGAAGTCCTGTTTTGTGAGTGATTTTAGTTGCACTGTGGTGGCTGCCTCGATGTCCTGAATCATTTTGACTTTGGGGAAGAGCCAGAAGTCGCATGGTTGCCAGATCAGGTGAATAAGGTGGATGAGGACACACCGTCATGTTTTTATTTGACAGAAATTGCAGTACCAGAAGCGATGTGTGACACAGAGCCTTTCTGTTGTGATCAAATAATATGGTGAGTACTGCTGCCGAGTGCCATCCAACGGAAAGACAGGGATATTCAATACGGGAAGTAGCATGTTAAACCTTAGTAATAGTGTGTGACTAATTTCAACTTGTTCGATGTAGTCAATCGGGTGTGAGCTACGGTTGAGAGAAGGTGTGTTTTAAAGTGTGCCATAAATCATCCTCCATCATGACAATCCTCCGTGTCACACATCGCTACTGGTACAGCCATTTCTATCAAATAAAAACATTACAGTGTGTCCTCATCCACCTTATTCACCGGATCTGGCACCATGAGACTTCTGGCTCTTCCCCAAAGTCAAAATGATTCAGGACATCGAGGCAGCCATGACAGCACAATTAAAAACACTCACAAAAGAGGACTTCCACAACTGCTTCAGAAAGTGGCAGGAACGATGGGATAAGTGTGTTCAAAGTGAGGGGGCGTATTTTGAGAGGGATTAATGGCAATGTGTCTTTTACTACAATAAATTTTTTTAAGATTCACCGTATTTTTTGATCACACCTCATTGTACTATGTAATCTTCAGGGACTTTCACTCTCATTGGGAACACAGAGCGGCATGAACAACCGGAGACAATAAACTCCAGTGACTCATAAGGCTGTACTCTATATGGTGCAGCTCTACCAGGATAAAGCTCAATAGTGAAAGATATTATGTAATATAACTCTTACCTACAATGCAACAGCATGAAAAATACATCAGAACTTCAAGGATGGAATTCTAATAAGGGAGAATTTCAATAAAAATTCAATATTAAAATGACTCAACGATAATAACTAGCATTTAGAATTTTCAATATGCCAGGGACTTCTCTAAGCACTTAACCAAATTAACTCCTTCACAGCAACTCTATGAGGCATATCCTTCTCTTATCTCCGTATCACAGATGAGGAAACCAAGGCAACAAGAGGTTAAGGAACTCAAGGACATTGTCATTCAGGGAATACCAGATTTGGAGTCTTTGGGGCAAATGACTTTATGTTTCTGAGCCCTGGGTTTAAAAAAATGGGAAATAAAAGTTCTACCCTATCCACCGCCCTGGTAGTAGAAAGAAAGAAATGGGGGGTGAACATAAATACACTCTCTTACCTTTAAATGCAGTAGGCCAGAAAGCTTTTTTTATTTAACTGATACCTATTGTGACATTATTTCTTTAGAAAGCAGAAGGCTAAAGCAGAGCACGCAGAGATTTATTAACATAACCCACAAGTATTTATGGAGTACCTGCTTTGTGCCAGGCACAGTTTTAAACACAGAGGCTGCAATAGTGAATAGAGCAAAGCTCTGCTGTGGATCTTCCTTTCTAATGAGGGAGAAGACGAGTAAACACAAACGCAAATCAAAACACAATCGGACATCTGCTAGTGAGGAAACAAGAAAAATAAATCCAGCTAAGGGAACAGAGGATGACAGTCAGATGACTTGTGATCAGAGACCTGAATGAAAGGAGAGGTGCAGTGTGTGAATGAAGGGCAAGGGCACTTCCGGCAGGGAGCCCTGAAGGGGAAGCCTTCTCGGTGTGTGTAAGGACAGGCTAGGAAGCTAGTGTGGCTAGAGCAGAGTAAATGGGAGAGAGGGAGAGCGGAGCGGAGCAGTCATTACAGACGAAACCCGCTGGGGCCCTGTCGGCGTGGTAACTACGGGATACACGAAAGGTATACAGTGGATAGCAGTTCACGCGGTTTGCTCACTGGTCTTCTCTATGTGGGACTCCAGCCAATCACCACAAACTTTGTGCTCACACTTTCCCTCCTAACCAATCCGATGGGGCCTTCCTTATATGCTGCAGTGGGCATGTGGCTGGGAACGTATTCATTCAATTCATTCCTTCCCTGGACATTCACCGAACACCTGGTGTTAAGCCAAGGCCCTTGCCGGGTCTGGGGGGGGACACTGCAAATAACACACAGAGCCAGCCCCTGCTCCAATGGCCAGAATCCTCTAGTGAGCGAGACAGAAAGCCACAGCGCCTGGTGACCACGGCCCTTGCTGCCAGTCTGTAACTGCTCAGGAGATGAGGGAATGCATGAGAGAAGCTGGGTAAGAACTCTGTTCTGCCCCAGGCTCCCAAGCTCACCACCTCCTGTGCAGTAGGTCCAGGCCGTATGTCAGAACTGCCAATTCACATCACAGCCAGTAGTGGGCAAATTAATCACCGCAAACCACAGCAAATCCCCACCCTCATTTGAGTCAATAGTTGCAATTTCTTTCCTCCACAAGCCTTTCACCAGCTACACTAAGCCAGAAAAATGGCTGTGGTGTTACAGTTCCCAGCACGCTGCCCACTACTCTCTGGCACGGGCTGAGATGGCGCACGGACACATCTGGAGATGCGAGAAGGTGGGCAGGTTACCTTGTACCTAAGGACAGGACAGCACACACAGCAGCTCTTCAAGAGGCTTACACTCCAGTGAAGGAAACAGGCCAATGGGCCGCCTCAACGGGGTGAGGGAAGTGTTGCAAACTGGGGGAGCGTGGAGTGCGGTGGGAAACAGAAGAGGGGCCAGCGCACTCTTTGGGGTGATGTGGGAGATGGAGCTAACGAACGTCAAGGAAGCCTTCCTAGAGAAAATTACGCATAAACGGAGAGCTGAAGCTCCAATGGGAGGCAGCCAGGGGGGAACAGGGAATTGGGGGAGGAAGTGCAGGCCGGAAGCACATGACAAAATGAGACAGAGGAGCCAGCATGGTGGATTGTGGGATTTAGGGCAGCTCAGGATGGCTGGACTGTGCCTTCTCAAGAGCATGAGGCTGGGAAGCGAGGCAGCAACATGGGATGGATCCTGCAGACCTTGAGAAAGAGTTTGGATCCTCTCCTGCAGAGATGGGAGACAACAAGGGTCTTTCAGCAGAGAAGAGACAACACAGGTTTCACCTTTTGTGAATCACAGTGGCTGCAGGTGGACAGTATATTTAAAGTGGTAAGAGGGAAACAGGAAAGCCATTCGGAGGTTGGATGGTGTTTTAGGAACTCATGGAAATTCGGTGGTAGTCTGGACTAAGGCGTCAGTAGCTCAAGACATGTTAAACACGGGTGAGACATGAGTGGGGATGGAGAGGAAAAAATCAAGGCTAACACCCAGGTTTGCAGCTTGGGGAAGTGGCTGGAGGAAGGCATGGTTTATTAAGAGAGGGCCTCTGGGAAGATGTGGGCAAATAGACAATAAATTCAGATTGAGCTTCAGGTATCTGTGGGATATTCAGGATGGGGTGTACAAAGACAGGTCTGGGTTAGAGATAAAGACTCATGGATCATCAGTATGTGGAAGAAAATTAAAGCTATAAGATTCTCGGAGGCATTTATAATAGAGTGAAAAGAGAAGAGGGCCAAGGGGAGAACCCCCAGGACAGCAAATTTACAGGGCAATACGAGGAGGAGGGGCTTTTAAAGGAGTCTTAAAATGAGCCAGAAGGAAACCAGGCCGCAGGGATGTGGGAGGGGTCCCAGGCACCGAGGGAAGAGGGCAAGCACATTAGTAGACGAGAGTGCTCTGCTGGGTCACACAATGCCGACAGGCCACAGCAGAGGCCAGCAGATGTAGTAGGAACATGTGCAAAAATGCCTCCCCCGCTAGCACTCAAGGGAAAAAAAGGTGTTGGAAACCTTTGTACCCTACTTTTTCATTACCCTCTGCTCTACATAAACATACAGGTGTGAAATCCAAGATTCATTTACTGCAGTGTTTCCCAAAGGATAATCCAAAGGCTGTAGCCCCGTGAGCTGAATCACAGACACACACACACACACACACACACACACACACACACACGTCTGTAGTAAAATGAATTGTTGGAAAGGTCGTGCACTATATTTCCACATTAGAGTTTCACAATGCAATTAGCCCACTAAAGGCTCTGAAAAGCCCTACAGTAAGGAAACCCGTTTAACCTCATTCAACGCAGCATTTTCTCCAACTTATTTGGCAATGGACCCCCCATGATGGTGTACCCCTACTAGTACCTCTCCAGCTGGCATCAGCAAAACACACTGTGGAAATCACAGTATTAATGGAAATGGGATGTTTAACTGATGAAATGTCTGCAGCTGGCTAACCACTGGTAAAAGGCACCCTCTCCCGAGCTCAGGACAAAAGACTTCCTTGGTCTGGGTTCCCTCATTTATTAGTTGATTTAAAATGTAGTGGGTGCCTAGCAAGTGGTGGCATAGAATGGAGGGTGGCAGACATGGTACATTTGGGAAAAGAGAATCAAGGAGACCTGGCTGGGGGTGGTGGGGACAGTGTTTGGACGTGTGTTTTATGCCCCTGAGGGAGGATATGTCTGGTCAAATAACCGGGCCGATACTGGCCAGTTGGGAGGAATCAGAGAAGATGAAACATCATGAAATGGGCCTTCTCTCCACCAAGCAATTAGGAGGTTTGGGGACTAAGAACAGTATGGAAAATGTTGGGTGATAAGGGTACTGAAGAATACTGGTGAGGACATTCTCAAAGTGGTTGCAGTTGTACCATTTACGAAGCGCCTCTGACGTGCCAGGCACTTTACGCAACAATAATATGGTAACAGCTAAATTTTATCGAATCCCTGCTATGCCCCCAATTCTCTCCTAAGTCTATTAGCTTATTTGTCCTTCCAACATCCCAGCAGCCAGTTATGATCTCATTCACCAGCTAAGGAAACTGAGACACTGAGAGGCGACATTTTCTTGCTTATGGTTATTAAGTGGGGGCACTGGGATTCGAACCTAGAGAGTCTGTCTGCTCCAGATATAATACTCTTCAACTCTCCATTCTACCCCCTTTAAAAATGTCCCACTGATACTTGAACTTGGATTGCTGAAGTCTGAATCTAAAGTGCTAACCATTACGCCCTGGAACCACCCACATTTTTCATGTTCTTGGATCTTCAGAACAGCAGTCTGACATGGGTGTTACTAACCCCATGTGCACTAGAGGCTCAGAGTATTAACAGCTCATAACAAGCAGCTCTCAGGCTCTTAAATTCAGGGGCATCTGACATGCTTCTAGTTCTATAACCTCGTGCCCCTCAGACTGCTGTTGTTTTTACAGACTGGAATTGGGGCAACAGCACCTTTCACACCTGCTGAGGCCGAGACCCTGACCAGGCAGAGTGGGCGCTGGCCATGGTGCTGGAGTAGCACCCCGCAGACCCCAGTGTCAGGCTCCAACCCTCTGTTGCTGGGATGGAGGGGTAGGAGGGCAGGGAGATGCCAGGGGAGGGGCCAGAGAGGCCGGAGGAGCAGGGAGTAGGGGGACTTAGGGGGACTTGGACAGCAATCATTTCACCAACCCATGTTTGACAACTGCTGCAGCTGTACCAGCACACACCTGTGAACATCAGCCCGGTTTCCAGCAGCCCTGACTTTCCACGCCCCTGAGGGCCGTGCCACGTGGGCTTAAAGGCAGTTCTGCCGCCCAAGACTGGCCTCCTCTGAGCAGTTCTCACTTGACCTGGGCTCTTGGCCTTGAGCCTCGGATACGGTTCACTTGCACCGTTTTACAGTCACATGCTGAAGCCCCAGTTTGAGAAAATGCAGGTTTCCAAGCACAGAGTGGGCTGGGACCCTCCATCACCTCTACCAGAGCTGCCCAGCGCAGTGCCCGTGAGTCAGAATGTGCAGGCCTCGAGGCTGGGACGTGCCATCCCTGCCCAGGCAGCCCCTCCCCTGGAGACACACACACACTCACATACAAGACCCTAATAGCTCCTAATTGAAGGGCCTGCAAAGCCCTCTGTGCATTGTGGATCTAATTAAGTTCTGACATCATATTAAATTGAATCCTTTTATTAAACATTTATCTTCAGATTCCAGAGTGTCACAACACAACATTGTTTTAAGTGACAGAAATGCAAACAGTGTTTGCCTTCCCAAAAGTAACCAAAGCGCTGCTCTTAGCAGCCAACCGTGGGCAAGGCTCTGGCGGGGCAGATCTTTCCAGCGCCCACTGTTGCTCAGTGGGTGGCAGGGCCTCGTGGGCCCCTAAGAGCTTGCCTCCATCTCTTCCATGCACACCTGTGACACCTGTGATACAACCAACTCCACCTCCCTCTTGGTCTTTGTCCTCTCTGAGCTGTCTGGATTGGTTGCACCTTCTCTCAATAATTTTCCTCATCCCTCAAGAATCCGGTTCCTCCCGAGGATTGTGATGGAGAGGCAGAAGGCAGCCTGGCTGTCTTGTCTGCTCCTCTCGGAGTGCAGGCTGCTTTTGGGGGGCAGGGCTCACTGTGTCCATTTCTCCATCCTCCCCCCACCTCCCTCAGACTATGAAGGCTGCCCAGCAAAGATTCTGACTCTTTCGTCTGCTTCCCTAGTAGAATGCCTAGCACAGAGAAGGCTGCCAATGTGTTTTAATCAGTTAACTAGTCAATAATTAAAGACCAAATCTTGCCCTCAGCTTTATGGTTTTGAGAACTCTGCACTTTCCCTAAAGGCGGGACTGATTCCTGCCAATTAGATTCATGGGAGACCCATTTTCCATTTCTACAAAAGGTTTCTGAGGGAGGAATCTCTTTCCTGGGGAGAGGGGCAATTCTGAGGAAACCACAAGCTCTGATGGGTGTCTTCCCACACAGATGACCAGTCCAGATCATTTTAAACACCTGGAAATACTAAGACTTTCATTCTGATCATTCTTTTTGCCAGCTGTGACAAGGCCTGCCACTCTTGTGATAGCAATGACAATAATAATAATAATAGATAATATTTACTGAGAGCTCACGTCATGCTCTGTTATAAGAGCTTTATACACATATAAGAGTTTTACACAATTATTTAAACCTCCCAAGAACCTGGAAAATAGGTAATATTATTATCCCATTTTACAGTAAGGAAACTGAGGCCCAGAGCGGTTAAGCAATTTGCCCAAGGCTATACCCAGGTATTCTGATAGCATCAATCCTGAGTTTCTGTTAAAAAGAGTAGCTAATATTTATCAAGCTCTATGAGCCTCTTGTGCCTCATCTGTAGAATGGGCCATTAACAGAACCCACCAAAGCAGTAGATGTGACAAGTAAATCAGGTGTGACGGAGAGTATTGGCACAGAGAGGATTTCTAATAAATATTAGAGTCTCCCACATTCTCTGAGAGAGAGAATGGAAAGTATACAGTTCAACCCTTGTCCTCGATGCACGTGGAATGTTATTCGGAAAATGACACATAAGCTGGTGAAATTTGAAATAATAGGACAAGACAGCAATACAAGAGCTGTCAGGAGGCAATCTGTGGTTAATTGCCAGATGAATGATCTTGGAGGTAAAAGCAGGGTTGAAAGGAGGGAGAGGCTGCTCTGAGCTGTAGGGATCAGGGAGGGCTCCTTCAATCCTGACTTCTAAGGGATGAAAGGTCCCTCAGCATCACCGAGTCCACTTCCCAATATGACAGAAACTCCCTCTTCAGCATCTTTCAAAGGCAGCTGGTCACCGTCTGCACGAAACCTTCCCGTGACAGGGAGCTCAGTACCTTCGGAGGCAGCTTGGAAAACCACAATGCTCGCTCAGGTACTGACCTGACATCTCAGTCTCCCCTTCAGAGGGCCAGGCAGGGGGCGAGGAGCTCCCCACACCTGTGCAACCCTGAGAGTGAGTGCCTCCTTGCCCTCGGATGCTAGGTGTCTCCCCTCATTTGGCCCTGCCTGTAGATTCCCACCCGTGGCTCCGAGCCCTCCCTCTACAGTAAAATGGGCATCGTTTTAGGAGGAAAAGAGGGGAGAGATTGATTTGGCTAAGAGGGAAAGTATAAGCAAAAGTGACGCATGGGCAACGGGCAAATGCTTTTTGGGGACCAGAGCAGCTGGGAGAGAAGAGTCAGAGCAAATAAGGTAAGAAGCTCTGGGCATAAGCAAACATAGCTGCAAATATCTAGTTCTTGAGACATCTGCTCTTTGTGCTGCAGGCAACGAGAGTCTTGAAGATTTCTGAGCAAGGGAATGTGTTTGGCTTGGAAACAAGAGTGTGGTTAGATGGGTCCTTGTCGCATGAAACGTTTCCATCCTGTGGGTCCGTGGTGTAGGTGGCATTTGACCACTTTGGCCTGGATTTCTGCCCTGAAATGGAATGTGCTTAAGCAGATGAAAATGAACCAAAGGGGGTTGGGGAAAATCAGTGGGGAGAAAATTAAGATGGGTTTTGCAAAGCCAGAAAAGGTTGCTGGCATTTTCTCATTCCATAGTGGAATCTGGACACCATATTGGAGACCTTAACGACATGCTAGCAGGAAGGAGTGTCCCTCGGGTGACAATGTCTGTGGGACACATCTTAGCAGGCAGGCCCCGTGATCTTTGTGCGTGAGTAGCAGAAGAGAAGCTATCTCTGTAGACATGTTTATTTCCCTAGCATTTATTACGTGTTGGGTATGTGCACTATCTTGCTCATTTTTACAACAACGTTACTCCCATTTTACAAATGAGAAGATCAAAGTGTAGAGAGGGAAAGCGACCTGCCCCGGGTCCCACACTAGTAAGTGTCAGAGCAGCAATTTATCCAGGATGTGGAAAGTATATATATGGAGGGAGAGTTGTGTGTCTGGCCCAGTCTCATTAACGAAAGGATGGCTGCGCTAATCAGCCTGCACCTCTGCACAGGGTTTTACAATTTACCAAGTGGGTTTATTACCTCTCATTTCATCTATTCAATTATACCATCAGGGAAGCAGGGCTGGCCCATTTCCCCATTTTACAGATAAATGATCTCAACTGACTTCATATCCATCCACTTCTCTCCACCCTCACTGTCCCCAACCTGCCATGCCACCTCCATCTCTCACCTGGACGACTCCTGTCACCATGGGCCAGGCAAGAGACCCTGGTGGCTCTGACTGGGCTTCCAGCCTTGCCCTTGCCATCCACTCCTCACTCGGCCACCAGGGCCATTGTCCTAAAGCACAAGTCCGGTCACGTTTACCTCCTGCTTAAAAGCCCTCGGTGGCTCCACACGACTCCTAAGTTCATACTGTGAATGGCTTATTAGGCCCTGAATAATCTGAGTGTGGCCAGTGTCTCTCCCGACTGGTTATGCGCACGCGCACACACTCACACACACACACGCATACGCACATACACGCACATGCACATACACGCACACGCACATGCACATATACACACGCACATGCACATATACACACGCACATCCACACCGACCATCTGTCCTGCAGACAGACCCACACTCTCAGCCTCAGGACCCCATCCTCCCTCCCTGGTGGACCCTGGCTCGTCTCCCTAGCACCTCCCTGCCCTCCCTTCACCTGCCAATTTCTCCTTATCCTTCGTGGCTCATCTGAGATGGGGCTTCTGGGAAGGCGTTCTGGCCAACCCCCGCCACCCAGACTGAGCCATGCACCCTCCCGCCAGCCCTCCGGTATCCTGTGCTCTGCAGTCATCCCAGAGCATAGGGGACACGCAGACCACCCTGCCGAGGTCACATCCCAGCTCCTTTGCTCACACTACCAGCGAGTCCTTAGATGCATTCCTTCCCCTCTCTATGCCTCCATTTCCATCCCTTTAAGGGGAGAAAACAATTAAAGGGTTATGAGGCTTGAACTAAAGTGCCTAGCCCAATGCCTGGCTCGTGGCAGCCTCCAGGAGCCAGCCGTCGCTCTCCTTGCCCTTGCCGTTGTTTTCATTCCGGGTCACACAATTGAATTATTTGTCCAGGTGTCTCCTAGACTCATAGTTCCTAGTGACGGGAACCCTGCAGCATTGATCTATTCTCTACAGCAGGGCCTAGTTCAACCACATACCCAGTAGGCACTCAGTAACGGGTAGAGGACTAGCTGAAACATTGAATGAGTCGAAAAGTGAACGACTTGCTCAGGATCACATGGTTAATAAATGGCAGAAAGAGGGCTCCGAGGGAGCTGTCTCACTAAGTGGCACAGCCATCTTTCCATTCTACCACAAGGCTTCTCAAGATGAATGTAGAGCTGTTGGTAGATGACAGTATTTATTCATTATCTGTCTACTCCTGGGGCTCTGGGGTTGACAGAATCATTTGAACAGTCCTGTTTCATAGGATCTGAGCACATCAGGTTCCTGTACTCCCTGGGCATGTCTCCACCAGGGAGCTTTCTTAACACATCAGAGTGTGATCGCCCTTCTCTGGCTAGTCTGTGAGCTGCTTGAGGGCAGGATCTGTGTGGGACTGACCTATCTGCCCCCCTCAGCACGGCGCCTAGCAACGGGACACAGCACCTGCCACTTATCAAGCCCCTACCAGGTGCCGAGAACCATGCCAATCCCTCTCAATGCAGTACTTCATGCAATTCTCAAAACCCTATTATGGACCTTACAGTCTCCTCATTTTACAGATAAGAAGACAGAGGTTCAGAGAAGTTGCGTGGTATACCTGGGAAATGAACCCAGACGGCCTGCCTCCAGACTCTGAGGCTAACCACTACCCTTCGCTGCCTCTCTAGTAATAGGAGTTGAATTCATTAAACTGTATTTTGAGAAGGTTACTTCATGGTATAGGACAACTACCAAACCTCCAGGTCTACTTCATGGATTGTTTTCGGATGGCTTATTACCTGTGCCGCGGGCCCTTAACCTCAGCAGGAACAGGCTTTCAGTCACACTGTGGTGCGTAAAAAAGATTGTTTACTTCTCTCCCATTGCACAAGTCCGGAGATAAGATGTCCAGTGTTGGTAGGATCCCTTGGTGGCATGGCCCAGATGCCTTTAGCTTATTCTACTATCATGCAGCTCTTTGTTCTCAAAGTTGTGTCATGGTCCAAGGTGACAACCAGTGCTCCATACTCCATGTGCCAAAAGGAAAGGGCTGAGAAAGGCACATCCCAGGAAGGGCATTTCTCAGAAGTTGCTACCACCACTTCCACTTACATCCCATTGGTCAGAACTTAGTCACATGGCCACCTCTAGCTGCAAGAGAGGCTAGGAACTAAAGTCTCTATTCTGGGAAGCGGTATATCCAGGCAAAACATGGGAAGATGGAGAGAACAAGATACTAGAAAACAGCCAACAGGCTCTGCCATAGCAAGGTATAGAGAATAACAATAAAATGAGCACAATAAAATAACAATAAAATGAGCTCACCATCAGGTTAAGAAATGGAGAATTTCCAGGCCATGAAAGCCATCATGTATCCTCCTTGCCACCACCTTTGCCCTCCTCCATGGCAGGTCAAACACCATCTTGAATTCTGTGTTTACTATCATCACTTTCCACGACTATAGTTTCATCACATACATGTGCATTCCTAAGCAATCTATAGTCTATTTGTACAAGTTTTTAACTTTGTGAAAATGGAATCATACCATATGGATTTTCCTGTGGCTTTGTTTTTATGTTCAGTATTACGTTTGTGGAGCTCACCTGTGCTGCCACGTGTAGCTGTCGTCCACTCACATTCCCTGCTGTATACTACTCTGCTGTGTTAACGTACTCCAAGGTACCACCACGCTTCTGACAATAGAAATGTGGCTTATTCCCGGTGTTGGGCTGTTGCCAGCAGTGCTATTGCAAACATTCTATACCCATCTCCTTGTGTATGCGTGTAATTGTTCCTCAAAGGCACACTTCTAAGAGAAATGGCTGGGGTGTAGGGCTTACACATATTTTGGTGCTGTCAAACAGACTTTTAATAAGAGAGGTACAAAATATCCTGGTGTCTTGGGGGTTTTAATAGTAGATATAGTGTTCATCTGCTTAGGAGAATGGGATGTGTAGTATATTCCCTACACACACACACACGCACGCACATGTACACACAGACTCATTCATTTGTTCAACAAACATTAATTAGCCATCATCATTAATTTTAAGACACACCATCAATGTAATAATGATTTTTCAGGAGAAAAGAGTAAAGGAACCCATCAATTATAAGACACATCCCAATTTCAAAAACACTGAAATGTGCATGTGTGTGTCTTAGAACCAAGGGAAACACTATATATTCAGGGAACTCTCTAGAAGAACTTCTACCCTAAGGACCTTAGACTTGCAGCTATTTGTTCCCAAGCAATGATGCCGCCACATGGAATATGATCAAAGCAGATACAAAGTGCAGCCGAGAATGTGCTCCACAGGCACCCTGCAGGGCAGCACTGTCCGGGCATGCTGGGAAATGCAGAGTCTCAGGCCCCACCCATCCCCCACTGAGTCAGAATCTGGCACAACATGACCCCCAGGGGACTCTTGTACGCTTTAAAATCTAGAAGCACCACATGGAGCCATGGGAGGGAAAGAGTGAATCCAGCTGAGCACAATCAAGAAAGGCCTCCAGAAAGAGGTGTCATTTGAAGAAGAAACAGAAGGAAGAAGTACATTCATGCAGTGCCTGCTCTGGGTCAGGAACCGTACTAGGGGCCTTCACTTTTGTCACCTTTTTGGGTCCTCAGAATCCCCCCCACAGAGCAGGGATAAATATCCCTTTTTCACAGCTAAGGAAACTGAGGCACAGAGAGGTCACATAATTTGTTCACAGCCACACAGCTAATAGCTAGCAGGGCCATGCTTAGATGCTGGAACGTTCTGATCCTGGGATCCAGTCTCTTGCCCACAGCACCTGGGAGGAACTAAAGAGGTAGCTGTGAAGAGAAGGACGACGAGCAAGAGGACAGGGTCCTACTGGACGTTGTGGGAGCAGGTGCTCATTTGGGGGTCAGGACTTCTGGGAGGGGAGTGGTCCGGGCAAATGAAAGGGCAGGCAGACTCGGGACAGGAAGGCTGACAGCCACAGCAGACTTCTCCCTCCATTCCGACCGCGCCCAGTGACAGCACAGGACCTAGCTCACAGCACGCGTCCTAAACCATCGGATGAATGAATGAATGAATGAATGCACGAACAAATGAACAAACGCGCAAGTGAGCGGACAACACAGGCTCCAGCACTGACTGGTAGCAACGCTGTGCTGGGGGCTGGGGTTCCAGGAGAACCCCAGGCATCACCCCCCTGTCCGAGGTCTCCTGAATCCCTGCCGTCGGGGAAGGGCACTGCCGGCAAAGCAAGGAGCCTGGAGCAGAAAGGGTTTAAAACACAGAGAGAGCCGCTCACACCAAACCCTTCATTTGCTTCACTTAAAAAATGACTTGGCCAGCCTCCTCCCGGTGCCTCAGCCCTGCCATCCGTGCGCCCTCGGGCTCCTGTGCCGCTCTCACAGCTCCTCGTGAGCATGTGGAAAATAAAACAGCGTCTGTGCAGCCCTAATGACCAGGTTTATGAAGAGCTTATTGTATCTCAAAGACCTGAGACAGCAGTTGGCGTTGTGAGATATCAATGTGCTTTTTACAAAGCTGATGAAACCTCCTTTTAAACTACTTAGTACCTACGAGCTGAAATTTCTAGTCAGAGACAATGAATTCCTGGAGGCAGAGCTGTGGCAGCCTTAGGCACAGCCGTTGGCCTTTCTGTCTTGACTTGGCCTGAAGTCACTCAGCCCTGGGGTTGGCACGGCGCGGCTGCCCTTTGGGGTGGGGGGCTCAGCAGAGATTTTTTTTTGGTTGGTGGGCCCCTTGGTGGAACAATCACTTATAGTTCATGGTGGGCGAGTCTCCCCTCCACTTTCTCCTCATCCTCCCAAAGCTCAAAGCCAATGCCTATGGGGGGAGTGCGTGGTGAGACACCTGTGGGGTCTGCCCCCTGCCCCCCTCCAGCCATCTCCTGCCCTCACTCTCACCCATACCACCCTCTAAACGGGACAACGTTTTTGGTAATCTCCAGTCCCACGAGGATGTCATGTCTTTGCAACAGCCGACCCCTCACGCGGATGACCCTTCTTCCCGTGGGGTGTCGGCTCTCTGGGCGGGAAGGGCACCTTGAGTGGCACTATTTGCCAATTGCTGTGGAACAAATACTCCTGCTGTGGCTGATTTCAGCTACTCGTGTGCATTAGGAAGAGACACCAGCAGTCGCTGCCGTGAGCCACGCGAGGCAGCCCCAGCACTCCACGGCCTCCAGGCTTCGTCCGAACCCAGCTCTGCCTGGGAGACTTTCTCTGACCGCCCGGGACCATTTGTTCCCCTGTGTGCCCAGCCCGTCCCTGACTTTGCTCTTCCTAGAATCCCTTCTCACCCTCCACTGCTCCCTCCTCACCCCCCAACACACTCACACACACACACACACACACACACACACGCACCCCACAGCTCAGCCGCCACCTCCTCAGGAGGCCGATGTGAATACCCGCACACCCACACGCCCAGACATGCACCTACTAAGTGCGCCAGACACGCTCCACTCTGTCACAACACATAGCCTGCTATACATCACAGCGTTGTGTTCTGTCACCCACCATAGACGGCAAGTTCTGTGGGGACACAAAGTACGTGTTCTCCTCTGTGTCTCCCGCAGGTTGCACAGGCGGCACAGCATACAGTCGGTGTTACACAAATGGGAGCTGAACGACTCTGTTCCCACAGGCCTCGTACATCCCTCCAATATACACATAGTGGGTCAGACATTACACTCTGTGCTTTCTGGCTCCCCCCACCCAGACTGTGAGCCCCTGGAAGGCGGCAGCAGGGTAGATTTCCCTCCACCACCCAGGGCCAGGCACTTAGTCAGCCCTCATCTCTACCTTGGGGAGAGAGCCTGCCTAAGAACGAAGCCAATTGAGAGGAAAGCCGACGCCGGATTATTGAGCACCTGGATCCATCTTTGCCTGAAGCCATAAGAACCCCAGTCTTGATGACCACCAACCAGAAAGAAATAGAGCAGAACTCTAGAATGGCATCAGGACAACCAGAGCACACGATTCTTCGCTGACTGTACTGAGGTCTGCTGCCCCAGATGTTCCACCAAATTTAAATGCCCCCGGAGGTGATCGACTGCTTCTGGTGCCACCTCCCGGTCCCGAGCCTCCTCAGCGCAGCGCAGAGACTGAGTCCGCGGCCGCAGAACTCCAAGTGCCCTGGGATCCCGCACACATCCGGCCTTCACGACTGCATCGCCACCATGAGCTTCGGAGACTGTCGGGGCCAATCCCTGACAGTCACAGCCTGGGACCCAATTTACCTTGGCCATCGCTCAGTACTGATCATTTGCCCCTCAGCGCTCTGATCACCCCCTAAACTGACACAATCTCCAACTCGCCCAACCCTTGCCCTGGGCTCTCTGGAATTTTGTCCTGATGTCAGCAAAATCCCCCCTATTCTCAACTTCTCTTGTTGTTCAGAGGGAACGTCGGCTCTCCCCTGCAATCCCTCACATGGGGGTGTTTCATTCCCCACACCCCTGGGCCTGGAGGTGGTAGGCCCCTCCCTGCTGCTCACTGCTGTGTCCCCACCATGGCTCAGCCTCTCCACTTAATTCCCTGCCTGTCTGAAAGTCACCAGCCTTCTCTCCCTGAGTCCTCAGGCCGCCATTCCCTCCGAGCACCCCCCCTCCCACCAGTTAGCCTTCTCCCAGGCTACTCCTGTAGGCAGGTGCTCTTGGAGATTTCACCGTCACACAGACAGTCCTCTGGCACATGGCCTCGCCCCTGCCTCAGCCAGGAGATACGAGTCCTGTCCAGCTGGCTGTTAAATACTGAAATCCTGCCGCACCCATCAGCCCTGTGACGTGGGAAGAAGAGGGCTGGGCAGGGGTGGCTCCTGGGTCATGACAGGCAGAGAAGGGGGTGCTGGGACTGAGACTCTGACTCCTCCCCAAGGAACAATAGGGTGAGCTCTGGGCCTCAGGCCCTCCGGCTCCCTGAGGCCCGGCCCAGACAGTCTGGCTCCGCGGGAAACGTGCAAGGGCCCAAGCACAGAACCTTCCTGAGTAGCCGGGCCAGGCTGTGCTCACAGCCCTGCCCATGAGAGCACCATCTCTGAGGTTTTCACTGCCTCCTCACCACCACCACCCCGAGCACCATCAATCCCCACCTCCTGGGTGCCTGAGGAGGGAGGGCTACTTTCGTGGAGAAGTCCTCCAAAAGACCAATGTCAGAAAGCTTAGGAGAAAATTCTGGACTCACGGAGACGGAGTGACTCTTCCTCTAGCAGAGAAGGGCTGGAAGCATCTGGCGTGGTTCTCTGTGTCAAACTGTGATCCAGAAGGGCCGTCATTCAGCTTGTAAGGGCCTCATCGTCGAAAGCGCACACCAAGAACTTCTAAAAACCAACCAATAATTTGGGCCTATTAGAATAATTTGATGAATCATTTTCATTTCAACTTTTAACTTAGTAAGCAGTTTCATAATATATACTTGATATATATAGAAAATAAAAGTGAATGTTTAGCTTTGTCTTATATACAGAGAGTGCCCAAAAAAATGTAGACACATTTTAAGAAAGGAAAAAACTGTTTTAAAATTGTAGTACTCAGTATACACCGATAACAAAAGATGAATACGAGTCACGTGCATACATGCTTTTGGCAGCCCCGGTATTAATCGGCGTGAGCTTTCCAGTTGCCGATACTTTGAATGTCATCCCTACCTCCTTGCAGCCTGAGCCCCCCAGCGCATAGGCTTACCCTTGACCCTGACATTACCAAATAACCACACTCCACGACCGCAGTCTTTTGCATCCACTCTCTGACTCCCATGCCCCACCCTTCCAGCTCATTCCTGTGAGCACCTGACTTCAACAATTCTCTGACTCCAACCCTGGGCTTCCAATGCATTCACGTACCACCTTTCCACCGCCCACTTCACCCAGCTGACAGTGGGGCCATCTGCATTATCACTCCCTTCCCACCCTCCCTCCTGGCGCTCATCTCACAGACCCCATCCTCGGTCGAGGCCACCTTCCAGCTAGGTAAACTGCAGCCACACCCTGCGTGGTTGGGCGGCCAGAGAAAACCACATTTCAAGAGGATCCTTGAAGCCGCCGACACACATACACCACGTCTTGAGCCTGGTCCATCCTCTCCCCACTCTCGTGGAGAAAAATCTGACTCCCTTACTCCTTCAAATCTCCAACCCTGCCTCCCCTTCCTCATTCTCAGTTGATGATCCTGCCTCCCATTTCATCAAGGAAACAGAAGCAACCAGAAGAGAAGTGTCACAAGCTCCCGCCATGTCTACTCAGCCCTGCCCCTCCACCCCTCATGTCTCCTTCCCTCCTGGTGCAGTGGAAGCCCCATCCGCCCCACCGAAGGCCACCCTCAGATTTGTGTACTGGATCTCCTCCCCTCTCACAGTGCAACTGCCTTGCTCCCTCCTCTCTCTGGGTCATCAATTCTTCCCTGTCTACTGGAACATTCCCACCAGCAAAGCTCATGACTTCCATCTCCCCCCACCCAGAACAGCCGGCACAGTAGTAGACACCCACAAGCACAGTGCAGGGAGGCAGAGGGAGGAGACAACAAAGGGTGTGCTGGGGGCTCAGACAGCCAGGCCAGCATGTGCAAAGATCCTGTGGTAGGTAGGAAGGAGCATGCAGGCAGGAGGCCGAGATGGCAAGTGCACAGAGAGGCTGGGTGGGAGGTGAGACCAGGCAGAGGTGAGGGTCAGGCCCTGTTAAAGGTGCTGAGCTTTGCCCTCCAAGCACTGGGAAGCTGTTGAGTGTTCTAAGCTGGAGGCGGCTTGACCAGATTTGCATTTTTCAAAGATCACTATGATAATTCTATAGACAAGGATAAGAAAGGGTATAAGATGACCCGTGGGAGCTCCTGCGGTCCTCCAGGGAAGCAAGGATGGGGCCCTGGTGGGGGGAGATGCTCTCAATGGAGAGAAATCGATGCGTTGGAGAGATACTGAGGCGCTAATACAGCAGGACGTCATGACGGACGGAAGCTGCAGTGAGGAGGAGATGTGGGCAAAGATGTCTGGGGAGTGGTGCCCCGGGGAGTGGTGGAGAGGCATTCGCTGAGCTAGGTGGTGTGTCCAGAAGACCAGGCTTGAGGGCAAGATCACGAGTAGGTTTGGACCTGCTGAATGTACGGTGAAACATCCACCAGGCATGTTGAATACCCAAGTCTGGACCTCACAGGAGAGTCTGGGCAGCTGACTATTTCACACAGCCTCTCTGTGCCACACACCGTGCTAGGAACCAACAGTCAGTCCAAGGATGGCTGAGACGAAGGCTTGTACGGAGGGGCAGCCAGGCTGCAAGGGTGCAAGGCCCCTAGAAGGGCAGTGTGGTGACGCCACCTGCGAGCCCGGGTTGGGGTTGAGCACGGGCCCCGATCTGTGAGGAGCCCTGGGGCACATGGGGACCACTCTCCACACCTCACTTCCTGCAGGATTCCTCATAAAGATGCCTGGCACCAAGTTGGCGCTGATGGAATATTTGTTCGATTGAACTGAGAGAAAATGAAAGTGCTTTGCAAAGTGGTTGTCAAACATACTGATTTGTAACTTGAACAACAGGGAGGGTATTATATCCTCTTAGCAGCCGGTATGAAGGCCCTTCTCAGGAGAGAGGGGTGTGTGGTTGGAAAGGGGATAAGCTACTAGGGGAAGGTTTGAGGCCTCCTCTTACTGGACCAAGATGCATGAGGGCAGAGGGGAGATGTGCTCGGGATGACAGGGAAGCAGGAAGACAACCAGGTGGGGGTGATGCGCAAGAAGAGGGATTGCCCGGAACACCCACAGAAGAGACCTGCCCCATGGGAACATTTTGGTGCAACGCTGGGCTCTTGGGACCCCACAGAGCATCCGTGGAGTTACCAGAAGTCCCAGTATGCTCTGGGGAATCAGCTTGCAGAAATCAAGAGAGGTGAATTTGGTACAGAGACAGTGAGTGGGGACGGGGCGGGGGGGTCAACCATCTTCTCTGCAACGTAGCATATAACAATCGCTTAGAAACACCTCAAATACTTATCTTTATGTAAGTACACTTGTATCTTACACATGTAGGTGTATGTAATATATCTACATGATAATGCCTTACAATTCCTGAGTTTTATCTGGAGTACATACTAAAACCTACTTTATGGGACACGGAGGCTCAGGACGCTATAGGAAAATAAATGGCTAACACGTATTGAGGACTGTATTAATTAGGTTACGTTAGCTACTGTCACAGAAAATTCCCACTGTCACTGGTGGAATAGAGTCAAAGTCCACTTCTCTCACAGCAATGCCCCCGAGCATGCCCATCCATGTGCCAGGTACTGTTCTGAGCACTTTCTACGTGTCAACTCATTGAACCCCCGTGACATTCGGCAAAGGCAGAATCCCCGTGCTGGACACTGTCAGAGGAGGAAACTGAGGCATCTCAGCGAGGCTGAGCTGGACACAAGAGGTCCGGCTCTCAAACCTGCCTCTCACCCCCTGCGCCGTATCTCCCAGCACAGCTCCAATTATTCATTCACTCAGAGACAGTGAGCCAACATTTGTCGTACCTGTGCTGGCGCTGGGGACACGATGGTGACACAGACAAAAGTCCCTGCTATCCTGCAGTGGACATGATTGTAAATTCTCTTCTGCACATCTGTCTTTATGAAGATTGCATTGCATGGTTCACTCATTCACTGGCCGTTGGTGAGGGCCGGCTGTGGCCCTGGGCTGGGGTATTCACTGAAGCATCTCTCACCTTCTCCCCAGGCAAGTATTTAGAGTCAAAAGCCCCGAGTCCATCATTTCCTAGGCGCAAGTGCTTCGTCAGTCATTTACCTCCCTGGAGCGTCAGTATCTTCATCTGAAAAATGGGGATGATAATATCCCCTTACAAACCTGTGGTAGAGGCAACATGGGTCCTAGTTCAAAAGCCTGGCAGAGGGCCCAGGCCCCAGTGGGGGCTCACCCCCCAGAGCTGTTGGGGGCTGGGTGCGGTGAATTCCATGCCACTGCAGATGGGAAGGTGCTTTGCAAGCTCAACTCAAGTGCTGTACGAATGTCAGCATCAGTCTGCGGTCTGCCTTCTTTGGAAAGTCATCTGCTTTCTCTCATGTAAAACGGGAGGTGACTCCCAGCCAAGCGGGGGCACAGAGGCAGATGCTCCCACACGGTTCATTGGCCTCCTCAGTCCCCAAATCAAACCTCCACCACCCGCCAAGCTTCAGCTAATCCTCAGAAGCCTTGGTGCTGGGACAGAAGGCCGGTTTTGAAGTCTTAGGCCTTAGATCCTCTCCGCAATACCACGCAATACCACGCAGCGGGCTGGGGGGTGGGCGGTTCATTCACCAAGGGGATGTCCAAACAGACAAAGCGATACCTTCCTTCAGGGGCAAGGGAGAGGGCTGTGCCAGCTTCAGAACAGTGAGAAGTCAGGAAGACACCAGTGAGCCCTGAGCCCCTGGGAACAATGATGTCTCATGTGGCCTTTCTCCCCTGTTTTCCAGGAAACTTCAAAGGTCTCTGCAAGCAAATCGATCACTTCCCAGAGGATGCAGATTACGAAGCTGACACAGCAGAATATTTCCTCCGTGAGTGCATGCAATTTTTTATCTCCTTCCTCGTACTGGGTCCTGCCCTCCAACTTTCAGAGCACCAAGAACCAGGGCTATCTAGAGATCCCTGTCTCAGCAGAAGGCAGGAAAATGCTGAGTCTCCCTCCATGACTCCTGTCCAGAGGCCAAACCTTCATACGTGCTCTTCTCTCTGCCTGCAACACCTTTCCCTCCCTTCTTTGTCTGGCAAACTCCTACTCATCCTCCAGGTCTCAGCTGAAACATCACCTCCTCCAGGAAGTCCTCCATGCCCCCGAACAGATTCCCAGAGCACAGCACCTTTATTATGCTGTGGGGTCCTTGTCCATTTAAGCAACCATCTCCATCACAGTCCCACCAACGCTGCCAGGCCAGGGACTCTTCCTAGCTTGTTCACCATTATAATCAGCCCAGTGACCTGCACATAATATGCACACAGTAAATATTTCCTGAATAACTGAATGAAGAAACTTGTCAGGCAGTGCCAGATTAGAACGTCTACTGAAACAATACATGAGATATTTTCCTTCTCCCACAAGTCAAGTCAAAGGTAAATCCTGATGTAATAGCTGCAATCTTAAATCCACCTGAGACATATTATCAAGAGAAAGCATTTTGAGTCCCAAAGAAAATTTCTCAAGAATCGGCAAAAACTAACAAGTTGAAATGTTCCCTGAGGAAAGCATTTCCGAGAGAAGAGCCGAGGGTCCTTGACACCCGGGACGGCAAAGTCGCCCCGTGCAGAAGTGGTCCTCTGGCTGGCTCTTCCTAAGGAGGTCTGCTCTCCTCCCGGGAGCACCCCCACTTCTGCCCCGCCCCTCCCCCACAGCAGAATGGTCAGCATTCTCCTCTCAGATCACTTTTACGGAAAATGTAGGAGGTATTTATTGTATGGATCACCCCCACCTCTTTCAATAATTACCCCTCACATCAAACCCCATTTCAAGTCAGCCTGGAATCTGGGTTTCATTGAAAAGCCCATGGAACATGAAGTCAGCCAGGCAGCTGGGAAGAGAAAGGAAGGGAACACGATGCAATTTATAGATTTCTTTTTAAAGGGGGGAAAAATATCTTACAGTGCTCATCATTTCCTTTTTTGAATTCCTGCAAGGCGCTGCTCTTAATGGAATTCCTAAAGGGCTGTTTGGTTCCCTGATACCATGTCTGGGGCTCTCGAAGGAGCTTGGCAGTGACATAAAGGCAGATCGAGCACCTTCTGTATCGAGACCCTCTGCTTAGAGCTGAGGAGGTCCAGGTGAATGAATGAGACGCAGGGAGACCACATGGCACTCAGCCCAGTGGGGAGGACACTCAGAGAAACAGCTGGTCGTGGGACACAGCCCGGCAGAGATGCGGCCTGCATGGCGAGCAGTGGGGGAGCCAAGCTGAGCCCCATGCCCAGCGCCACGCCGTTGGAGCACAGTGAGGGTGTCATCATTTCTCAGCTACATGCCAGCGCCAGGCACAAGAACTGTCTCATCCTTTACTGTGCTTAGAAGAGCTCCTGGGATATAGTAGATGCTCAATCGATGCTGTTTGTTAAACACAGGAGGAATACAGGACTCTTCAGTGGCGATTCCTACCCACTCTAGGCCTCCACTCCCTCGTTCTTAGAGAGAAGAGCTGAGAGTGTCAGGTTCACGTTGGTGTCCCTGACAGAAGACTAGAACGAAGATTACGGAAGCAGGGCAGGATCCGAGGGGCTGATCTGAGTTGACTTAATCCAACAATTATTTTGAGCATCTAGAATAGGAGTCAGCACATTTCTGTAAAGAGACGGATAGTAAAAGTTTTCGGCCTTGAGGCCATACAGTCTCTATCCCGACTGCCCAGCTCTGACCTTGTAGCGCAAAAGCAGCATAGACAGTATGGAAGCAAATGAGTGTGACTGTGCTCCAAAGAAACTTATTTACAAAAACAGGCAGCAGGCCACATTTGGCATAGTTTGCTGACCCGATATGCTAATCTCGGGCTAGACAATAAAAGCAATTTTTTTAAGCTGGAAGGTGTGAGTTACTACCATTCTCTATTAAGCTTCAACCTGG
The DNA here is from genome assembly GCF_964194185.1 of Rhinolophus hipposideros. Classification (NCBI taxonomy): domain Eukaryota; kingdom Metazoa; phylum Chordata; class Mammalia; order Chiroptera; family Rhinolophidae; genus Rhinolophus; species Rhinolophus hipposideros. The sequence goes on from NC_138055.1 coordinate 10,043,395, forward strand.
TCAGCTAGAGAAGCTAGAAGACAAGGATCATTCTTCTGGAAGGACCCTCTGCCCCAGTTAGGTGGGCGGGGCTTGCAGGTGGGCAGAACTAGGGCCCAGACGATTGGCCAGAGCTGCAGGGAAGTGGGTGGAGCCTGTGTCCCCTCCCAGTTCAGGTCTATTAAATGTACCTGCTTGGTGCTGCTGCCGCAGGGGAGGCTGTCCCTGAGGCTGGCTGTCTGAAGAGAGAGACCTTTGAACAGAAGGAGTGTGCCATGACACAGGCACGATAGAAGGAAGTGTGAGGTACAAGGGAGCCTGGTCCCTAACCCAGACTGGAGGAGGTCATTCGAGAAGGTGGCCCCCCCACCTTCTCTAGAAGGTGGCACCAAAGCTGAGACTTGGACTCTAGAAACATTCATTCATTCGTTCGTTCACTTACTTATGAGACGCTCACTAAGCACTCGCTATGTGCAACGTACTGTTGTCGGTATGGGGGATCCAAAGAAAGTTGGGGCCCTTGTGAAGGTTACATCCCAGTGGAGGAAACAAGCAACAAGCAAGCACACAAACATTCCCTGGATAGTTTCAGACTGCTGTGAAGAGGTGAAGAGTGGAGAGGGTGGGCGCGAGCAGAGGGCGGGGAGGGGTGTTCCCTAGACAGGCGGTCAGGACAGCTTCTCTAAAGGAAGAAAGGGAATTAGGGGAAGCAGGGACCTGATGGGAATGGCGAGAGCGAAGACCTTATGAAGGCAGGAACAGGCTGTATGTTTGCGGATCAGATCCCAGTGCATGAATGGAGGGCGTCCTCCAGCATGAGGCTGGAGAGACGGCAGAGGAGGCTGGAGAGACAGCAGAGGAGCCTGTCCTGCTGGGAAGAAAGCAGAACTCATTCCAAGTGTGATGGGAACCGTGAGCAGGGACACTGATTTGGAAGGTCAATTCTGGCTGCTGTAGGGGAGGCGGGGGATCCTAAAAGGATAACTGAAGGCAGGGAGGCGGTGGGGCTGCTGCAGTCGTCCCAGGGAGAGGCGATGGTGGCGGGATCGGGTGTACCTATGCGAGTGAGGGTGACATGCTGCTGTCTTGGAGGCAGAGCTGACAGGGGTGGCCAGGTGACTGGGCAGTGAGGCAGTGGGACAGGAGACTGCTGGGTTCCCAGGGATGGTGAGGAGGGGCAGGGTCTCAGGGATGGGGGGTCCAGGAAGGTAGAAAGGGGTTCAGCAAGGAGACACCAGAACCCTGTGTGCCCGGCCCAAGCATCTCTGGCTCTGACTGTTCACACTCAGTCTGCCTCAGACTCGGGAGGGGGGACGGCTGGTGGGGCCGGGGGGCTCCAGAAAGACCACGGTCAGGGAGAACAGTCCACCAGACTCTGCTCGCCATAAGGGTAGGGTCTATTCTGAACCAACTCTGACTCCCCAGTGCCCAGCACAGAGCCTGGCACAAGGCCACACACTTCTGGGATGGACAGAGGCCTGAACGTGTGTAAGGGTTCACACAGGCCTTGCCAGGCAGGGCCACGGCTGCCGAGGAACCCTCGGAGTGTCTTCTCCTTGGGTCTTTGGGGCCCTTAGTACTCAGGAGGCAGGAAGAGATCTGAGCTGCCCAGGGAGTGTGGGTCCTTTCTGGCATCCAGCAGACCTGAGTTCACGTGACAGCTCAGCGCCCGATCTGCCTCGTGCCTTCGCCTCTTAGAACCGAGTCTCCCCCTCTGTAAGAATGAAGATCGCTTACCAAATAGTAGCATTGTGAGAACAAAGGAGGTATAGTTAGTTAGTCAAAGGTCTGAAACACCCACTTTTCCTTGCTCCTGCCCCAGGCCTCCCCTCTTCCTCCACTTTTGTTCAGGGTGCCAGAAAAACGTATATAAATGAACACTTTGGTCAGCATTGCTCAAGCAGTAGTTCACCATAATCAGAAGTATCTGGACGCTGATGGGAACCACTCTGAGCACCTCTTGTAACTGCAGAAGTCAAACGTGACTTGTATTCATCTTTTGTTATCGGTATATATTGAGTATTATAATTTTAATACAGTTTTTTCTTTTCTTAAAATGCATATACATTTTTTGGCTATATATATATGGGGATTATATATATGGAGATTATATATATATATATATATATATATATATATATATATATATATATATGTATATCTTCCCACCCACCCCCACCCCGGGTAATTCACATGCATCTATTTATTCCTTCAACACATATTTATAGGGCCTGTACTATGTGCCAAGCAGTGTTCTAGGGGCTGAAGATTGAAGCGTGAACCAAACAGACCAAATCTGTGCTCTAATGAAAGGACTAACGGTTTAGAGCCCAGGGAGATGAGGAGGCCCCAGGAAAGGAGGCTGCGGAGGGAAGGCAGTGCGTGGCCTGGCTGACTGCTGCCATCCTTGATACAGCAGCTAGACTGAGGATCTAGAACAGGGAGAAGGAGAGAGAATGCCCGATGGGCTTGGATGCGCAGAAGCGCAGAGCTCACCTCCTGGGTGACAAAGAAGGTGGGGCTCACTTGCTCTCAAGCCAGTAGGCCAAGCTTCCAGCCCGTCCAGCACCTCTTAGAGGGCCTGGCAGAAGGCAGGCGCCCAGTTAACATCTGATGGGAGGGAGGGAGGGAGGGAGGGATGGATGGATGGATGACGGATGGATGGATACATGCTCTTACTCCCCAATCCCTAGGAATATTTAAGGATTTCCACAGCTTCTCCTGAACGAGTCCAGGAGCTCCCTAGGGACAGGGATGAGCAGCTCTAATAGGCCCTGGTCGTCACCCTGGATCTCCCCACATGTGGGCCCGTGAAGCTGGGCTAGAGTGGCCCTCACCCTCAGGCTTACCCAGGAACCACTGACGACCGGAACTGTATTTCCCACCGGCTCTGTGGGGCCGTCGGATGTATCTGCTGCCTCCCTGTCCTTACTGCTCCTTACCAAAGCTTGAGGAGCGTGGTAAAGAACAAAGGCGGTGGTGACGCTGGGGTGACTTCAGGGGACTATCAGTGTACCTGCCTGTCTGTCTTTCTGTACGAGGGCAAGTCCGTGCTGTGTTCGGTGTCTTTCAGCGCCTGCGTATCCATATCTCTGAGTGTCTGTCTGAATGTATACTCGCCCGTGTGTTTGCACATGTCTGCTTGTGTGCATGTGGGTCTCTGTGTGCGCGGGGGGGGGGGGGGGGGGGGGGTGATGTCCAGGAGATGGGAGCTGGTATTTCCCAGGTATCCCAACGTACTTTAGAGCAGGGGAAGGAAATCAGACGAAAGCCGTTCCCTTCCACAGTCATGTATCAAGCACTTACAGTGTGCTAGACCCCAAAATCCACAGAACTGCAGCCATCAGTAGCCCCGGGCTGCAGGGGGAGGTGGGGCTTCCCCACTCACTCCACAGTCAGAGCGTGAGGCTGGGGGTGACGGGCCCAGGGTCAGCTACTGCCCTGCCCTGACACACTCCATCAGGGGCGAGGGGAGGGCTGGTACCCAGAGGTCACACGTGCACATGCACACACACAGGTGCATGTGTGTTCACACACACACACACACACACACACACACACACACACACACACACCAGAGCAGCAGTGACACGGCCTTAGCATGTCAATCACTCTTTTCCAGAGCCAGATGTAAACAAAAGTGGAAGGAGGGAGGGCCCTGGGTAGGGCCTGTCCCCCACTCCCCCACCGCCACCATGAGACACGTGGACTAGGAGTTGACACCTTCCCGGAGAGTCACTGGCCACCCAAACAGGAGGAACGTTCCCAGGGCAGCTACAGACCAGGAATGGACACCTGGAAGGGAGGGGAGGTGGAAAGCAGCCAAGGCAGGGAGGACCAGCATGAGGGTTATTCGGGGGTCAATTTACTGAACTTGGGCACCATAGGAGGCAGGAGAACGTAACAGCAGGCTTTCGCACACACTGCCTGGATTCAAATCCAGCTCTGCCGCTCCCTGGGCCTCGGATTCCTCGCCCTGGGGACAATGGTCATTGGTACCTTCCCAGGGTTGTAATGAGGCTGAAGTGAGTCAGTATTAGGCTGCGCGTAGTCAGCACTTGGTTGGCATTAGCCATTGTTGCTGCGTATGTCACACAGCGAAAAACGCAAAGGAGAGAGACTTAGCAGGGAAGGCAGAGAGGGCTTCGGTTTTCAGTAGGCTGGTCAGGAAGGTCCTTCCTGGGTAGGAGACCTGGGACGTTTCACAAAACAGTGCTTGCCCTGCGCGCACACTGCACATGCCGACAGTTTCTATTCTGTCCTGGCTCGTTTGTTTACCTGCCGGTTGCAGCCACGATGACCTAGTCATGAGTCACAAGCTGCACTTAACAAACACCAGCCGAGGTCAGCACAGGCCCAGGAGACACAGCAACACCGTACACTGCTATGGGGAGAACTGACATTTCCCGGGCTTCTCGGGTACCGGCACTGTTCTGATTGCTTCACATGTGCTCACTAGTGACTCCCCATCACAGCCCTGTGAGCTGGGGTCTGACCATCTCCCTGCGGCAGAGGAGGCAACTGAGGCAGGGAGGATGGGCAACACGGCGGGTGGGACACACTTAGGCCATCTCTCTCCTGAGCTCCTGCAGCTGATCACCAACCCCAGAGACAACAGGAACTGGGAAAGCATCCGGCACATGCACAAATGGCACTCTGAAAGGCAGCTCACTGGGCTTCCAAGTTCCTTTCATGTGTCATTATATATAGCCAACATGCGCTGGACACCTGACCATGTCTGTGTCAGGTCTGACGCCTTATATATTATCTTCATCCATCTTCACAACAACCCTAAAAGGCAGGTACTGTTGGTGTCCCCATTACACAGATGAGAAAGGTAAGGTGGGAGGGCCAGGATGGGACAGTCTGCTTCTGCAGCCTATGCTCCCAGCCACCACTCTGGACTTCTCTCCCTTCTCCTCATCCATCATCTTCTCTTCCCTCTTCTTCTCTCTGAGGTCTTTCTCTCTTCTCCAACAACTCACTCTCTCTCTCCCTCCCTCCTTTGCCCCCCTCTGCCACTCTCCTCTCTTCTTTTTCTCTTTCCTTCTCTCTCTCTCTCTCTCTCTCTCTCTCTCTCTCTCTTCCTTCTCTCTCCTCTCTCCCCACACACTCTTGCACACTCTCCCACACACGTGTGCTTCCACATGCAATTGTTGCAGCCCATCCCCTTTCACGGTGGCCGGTTGCCCTATCCCACACAGCGTGGAAGGAGGCGAGAGGAAGCGATGCCCGAGAGCTTGGAAGCCCCTCCCACCCCAGCACATCGGTGATTCTATCCTGTTAGAATGGATCAAATCCCAAATGGGATAACAGGCATAAAGAGCTTAACACCAGGCCCAGCAAATCGCCCTTCTGTACCTGATTATGACGAATATTTGGATTAAAGGCCACCACTGGCATAGGAAATACGGATGACGGCGGCCTGGCCTGGCTGAATGGGCCCTGGGAGGTCTTGGGGGACACAGGACCATCAGAGACGGACGGGACTGAGAGATCTTCTAGTCCAGCCCCAGCAGAGAGCAGACCTGGGCTCAGAGAAGAGAAAGCACACACTCGGGTGCCATGGAAAGCGAGGCAGAGTGGGTACTGGGCCTGGGTCTGTCAGCCGCCCACCATCCCCACCCCCACGGGAACACCCCCTGAAAGCAGAAGAGTGCACTGCTTAGGCACACAGAGCCTAGAGTCAGGCTACATGGGTTCACAAACCCAGCTCCTCCATTTCCTCGCTGGTGACCTTAGACAAATGGCTTCACTTCTCTGTGCCTCAGCTTCAACCTGTGTATGACAGGAGTCATGAAAGTACTTACTTCATAGGGTTGTAGTAGGAACTAACGAGTACTAATCTGCGCAGTGCTTAGACTAATCCCGGCACACACCAAGCACTCAGTGAACATCAGCCTGTCACACAAGGATGTGAGTTTATTGAAGATCTGGGAGAGAGGTCATATTTGTTAAGCACCCACTCTGTCTCAGATCTTGAGTGGGTACTTAACATAAACGTTATATAATTTAATCCCCAGAATAGCCCATTCAGGGTGTGTTTTTTAGCTCCAATTTACAGATGAGAAAACTGAAGTTCAGAGAGGTGAAGTAGCTTGCCTAATGTCACCCAGCTTGTGAGCCAGAATGGGGATTTTGGAGTTAGTTCAAATCCTGGCTTTTTCACTTACTATCTGTGTGACCTTGGGCAACAGTCTCTGAGCCTCAGTTTCCCCACCCTATAAAGTGAAAAGAACAGTAGTCATATCCAGCTTACAGGAATGTTGTAAGGCCCTGCTGCTGAAAGGGCAGTCTGAGCACAGGCATCACGGGTACCATGGGGGGAGCTTGACAGAAATGCAGATTCTCAGGCCCCACCCTGGACCAACCTACTGAATTGGAATGCACATTTTAACGAGATCCTCATAATAAGGTTTGTATGTGCACGAAAGTTTGAGAAGTGCTATTGTAAGGATTAAATAGTATAAAATCTGTATTGTTTCTGATGCTGGAAGGAATACAGTAAAAGATAGCAATTTTTTAAAAGTTCTGATTTTCCTCCCCCTTCCGTCCAGACAACAACTTCCCCATGAATTGTCCTGACTTCCCACTGAGGCTGGTGTGGTCTTATTATTAAAATCTATCACAAGAAGCAGAAAATATCTGATTTATTCGATGAGCAGATACCTACTGACCTATGAATAAGCATATGAAACTGCACAATACCTACTAATACTCACAGAGCTCTTCCTATGAGCTCGGCTCTGTTCTAATTGTTTTAAACCTCATACCAACCCCATGAAACCACAGGCCTTGACTGTAAGGAGATTACAAATACCTAAAGCAGGTGTTGGCAAACTTTTTCTGTAAAGGGACAGATGAGAATTCAGGTAGCTCTGATGTGCATGTCTGGGCATGCCAGTGTGTGTGTGTGTGTGTGTGTGTGTGTGTGTGTGTGTGTGTGTGGCCTGGGGGGGGTCAGCCTGGGGACACAGCGCCTTACCTTAGAAATGACTGGCAGGGAGAGAACATCCACGCAGGTCTAGAGAGAAGGCAGGCCTGTGCCTGCCTACAGAGGAGAAGGTGATAAGAATGTCAAGTAACCCAGGTGTCTCCAACCAATGCCTCATCCTTTCACCCCAGCTTGCATTTGCCCCACGTATATTCACCTGGATACTGTCATTTATCAAATATTTGCCACATGCACTCAGAGACATAGCTAAATACACGATCAGAATCAATCTACTTAATCCTTACAACAGTCTTTGGAGGCAAGCACCATTACCATTCCCATTTTACAGATGAGGAAATTGAAGCACAGGGAGATGAGATCATTTACCCAGACTTACATAGCTAATAAATGCTAAAGCCAGATTCACATCCAGTGGGTCTCTAACCACTATAACACACTGCCTCTCAATGTGCCCCAAGTACCCCAAAGATCAGAGGAAGAAGCTGAAAACTTTGCCTAAGGAAGTCACTGAAGGTTTCACAGACAAGGGGACTTTGAGTTGGGGTTTTGAGGGATGAATAGAAGTTTGCAGAGTAAAATAGAGCAGGAAAAACATTGTAGTGAAAAAGCTCAGAATGTCATAGGCACAAGCGTGCAATAACATGACGTGGGAAGATGGCTGTGGCTGGTCAAGAGGGAACACAAGCGTTGAGGCTGGAGATGGACAGAGGGCCCTGTGGGCCTCCCAAGGCCCTGGATTTGGTCCTTTAGGCTGAGATGAGTCCCTGAAGGACTGTGAGCTGGGCAGTGGCTCACTGTCTCTCCCTCCTCCCTAGTGTTGCTAAGCAACCTCAACGCTGGTCCTATGTCCATAAAACCCCCACTCCTGGGTGCTACCCTTTTCCCTCCCTCCTGCATCCTGCATCTCACAGTCCTGTTCTCTCTCTCTCCCTGACCCGTCATGTTCTGCAGGGGCCGTGAGGGCCTCGAGCATCTTCCCGATCCTGAGTGTGATTCTGCTTTTCATGGGTGGACTCTGCATCGCAGCCAGCGAGTTCTACAAGACTCGACACAACATCATCCTGAGTGCCGGCATCTTCTTTGTGTCTGCAGGTAATGGCCACAGCGCTGTGCCGACCAGAGCCCAGCCTGCCAGTGGGGACAAGGCCGAGGTTCGGGTGCCCAGGGGCTGGGAGGACCTGGCAGAGAGAGGAGGGGAGGGAGGGAAAGAATCTCCAGGCCTTGGGACAGGACGTACTGCAGGGAAGGCTGCAGGGAGGCCTGGGGCTCCCACATGAGCCCCCCGGAGTCCTCCAGAAACATCCCAGACCCTGTTCCTTAGCTTAATGGCCCATCCTCCTCCCACCTTGTAGAAAACAGCCCAAATCCCAGGTCCCTCTCAGGGTACTGGGCCTATCCTCACTGCTCTCAGGTGAAAGCAGGCAGGTACCCAAAACCACATTTCTCAGCCCAGTTATATGACAAGTCCCACTTGCTTCCAATGCTAGGAAAAGAACATGGGCTGTAGCGTGGGCCATTTAATAAGAATGACTGATGTGTAAGTAGCACTTGCCACGTCCCAGACTCTAACAGTTTTCACGTGTATTAACTCATTTAAGCCTTTCCGTGGTCGTACAGGAGCAAGTCCTATCATTATCCTATTGCAGAGGTCTGGAAACTCTAAGGTTACCTTGCCGGAAAGGCTTTGAATCTGGGCAATCTGGCTCCAGGAGCCAGTCCGAACCCCCTGCTACCCCAGCTTCAAATCCCTGTCCAGCCTTGAGCAGCGTGATCCATTGGGATCTCAGTGACCCATTTCTTCCTCAATTGCAAACCCCTTGAAAAGCACTCAGCAGTGAAGGCAGGTGGTACATGCTCAATAAACAATATCTATTATTATTATTATTACTCAGTACGTTGTAGAATGCCTCTCTCTTCTCTCCCCTCTTCCATATCTGTTTCCATTAGCTCTTCCCTTTGTGGTTCTCTTCAAATGGGTGATAAAACATTAAGGTGATGCTTGCCAACTTCCCTCTGCACCCACTGGACCAGGGACGTCCCCTCCAACTGCCCCTGCCCTTTCACCCCGCCCAGTGCCCGACCTCCTGCTTGGGAACTAACGCCCGTCTCTCTGATTCTGCCCCCGCGCCCGCCCTGTGCCCCGCAGGTCTGAGTAACATCATTGGTATCATAGTGTATATATCTGCCAATGCCGGAGACCCCTCCAAGAGCGACTCCAAAAAGAATAGTTACTCGTACGGCTGGTCCTTCTACTTCGGGGCCCTGTCCTTCATCATTGCCGAGATGGTCGGGGTGCTGGCCGTGCACATGTTTATCGACCGGCACAAACAGCTGCGGGCCACGGCCCGCGCCACGGACTACCTCCAGGCCTCCGCCATCACCCGCATCCCCAGCTACCGCTACCGCTACCAGCGCCGCAGCCGCTCCAGCTCCCGCTCCACTGAGCCCTCACACTCCAGGGACGCCTCCCCCGTGGGCCTCAAGGGCTTCAACACCCTGCCGTCCACGGAGATCTCCATGTACACGCTCAGCAGGGACCCCCTGAAGGCCGCCACCACGCCCACCGCCACCTACAACTCCGACAGGGACAACAGCTTTCTCCAAGTTCACAACTGTGTGCAGAAGGAGAACAAAGACTCTCTCCACTCCAACACAGCCAACCGCCGGACCACCCCCGTGTGACGCTGTGGGGGCCTCGCCAGCGCCGCCTGCCGGCTCCCAGGCAGCGCCCGGAGTGGGGGTGCGGCCCGCGCGCGGGGTGGGCCGGGGGGTGGGGGGCGGGTGGGGAAAACCAAATCATCCACCGGGGAGAATCCTTCCAAAAGCAAAAAAAAAAAAAAAAAAAAAAAGAAAAAGAAAAAAAAAAAAAGAAAAACATAAGTAAATTAAAAAAAAAAAAAAAGAACAAAATATAAGAGGAACAAAGAAGCCAAACAACAGGAAATGTGAAAAAAAATAAACGAGGGAAGGAAAAACAAACTTTAAAAAAAGCAAGAGAGGATAAAAAATTAAAAATAGAAAATAAATCTAAAAGAAAATGCATGATTTCCCATGTACCATTATTTTAACATTTAATAAAAACCAATTTAAATGACAAAATAAAAGGGAACCAAGATAACATTAAAGCAAAAAAATGAGAAGGAGCCGAAAGGAAGAGGGATGTTCTTTGCATTGACTGATCAGGGGTTTATGTTACTTGCTTTTGTTTTGAACTCGGGAGAGTTACTTTTCTGTTCCCTGTCACCCCAAGCGGGCTCTGCCTCCCTGGCTGAGTGGGGGGTGGAGACTCAGGGCCCAGGGCCAGGTGAGCCTTGGTCACTGCCAGGTCCCTGGAGCCTCTGATGGGTGCCCCAGGAACGCTGGGCAAGCTCCTGGCTTGCGAGCCGGCTCCACCCAGTATCGATGGGGCTACTGTAGGCCTCCAGGTGACCCAAGAGTTCTTGGTCCCTCCCGTCCGAAAGGTGCCTGGAGGGGGTGCACTTGGGGCTCCTCGAGCCCCCAGGTTCCCAGTCCTTAATGGTCCTTAACCCACTGTGATGACTTCCTAGGCCTTGAGGGAAAGGAAGGAGAGGGGATGGCTGCCGGTGGCTTGCCGAGATGCCCAGAAACCCCGGAATCCTCAGGGTGAGCTTCTTGGGGACGCCACCCCAAGCTCCTGTCCTTGGGGGCAGGAGATCCCACCCCCCGGGGGATATAAAGCAGCTCTCCCTCCTCACCCCTCACCTCAGGGTCACCCAATGACCCTGGGGCGATGGTGGACCCCCAGACTCTTAGGCCCCCAACCCCCTGGGAAGGGGGCTCACTGACCCTTTGGGGGTCCTTGGACTCGCTGAAGCCCCCTTGGGGCTCAGCAGGTCCAACAATGACATTGCAAAAAGGTTTCTTTTTACAAAAGAAAAAGGAAAAACAAGTGGTGATTTTTTTTTTAATAAAAAAACCACAGACTATAAATAAATGTAAATATATAATAAGCGGATTTACTTGCAAGAAAATCAGATAGTATTTTTCTTTTAATTCTTTTCCAGCTTTAAACTGTGAAAACAAAAAATGGGGTGGGGTGGGGAACTTAAAATTTAGCAGGGAACTTGTAAAGAGAAAACAGAACACAAATATACAAATCCACTAAAAAAAAAAAAACAAACTGTTGTGAGAGATTAGAGCTGGGCTTAAAGCAGGAGGAAGAGAAGAAAAGGCCCTAGGGAGCTGCAGGGAGTTTCTGTGACGAAAGATCTCTTCCTTATACCTGGAAGGTGCTGCTACCGTGGAAGAGAGTCAGGGTGGAGAATCCAGTCTTCACATAGGAAATCGCACACCCCACTCTCTCTCTCTCTCTCACACTCTCACACACACACACACACACACACACACACACAGCACTACAATCACTCACAGGGATACACGTGCCATCTAAGCCCTTCTACCCCCATACACAGCCAGAGGCAGGGTTCATAAAAGCCGGACTCATGCCCTCCGAAGCCATGGACAATTACAGCTCCATATCGGCCTTTCTGCTCACGCGTTCCCTCCCTCCACACACACGCACACCATGCTTGCATGCATGGAAAGAGCACCAGTCTAGAATCCAGCTTTGAGTTCTGGAATCCCTTACTGTGTGGCCTCTGTGGGCCTCAGTTTCTCCCTGTGTAAGCATGTGGATTGACCCCGATGAGCTCCAAAGGCCCATTCTTATTCTTGGCGTCTATGACTTTTAAGATCTGCCACCTGCCCAGACGAAGATGCCAGGGATGACCAAAATAGCTGCCATCCAGCCCCCAGACATTGAGAGCATTCCCAGATCACCACCAGTCAGCGTTCAGACACACACACACCCCATATGCCTCCTCACTGTGCTCCCAACCCCCCGCCCCTACATCCAATGTCAAAGCAAAAATTATACACGTGAGCAAACATAGCCTGCCATTCAGACAGAGAGGGAAAAGGCACCCAAGGTCCCCAAAGCCACTCTTCATTTTGTGTCCCCTTTCTTTAATGCCATACCCAGGTACAGAGAGGGAAGGTGGCTTCCTTGAGAGAAGATATCAGCCGCCAGGTTTCCCCGGCTGTTTTGGGGGGAGATCAGAGAACAAGAGGCCCCTCCGAAGGCCGGAAGGAAGGCCGTTAAGGCCGAGGGGATGGAGAGGAGAGCTTTACAAAGTTTGGTCCCAGCGTGAGGGCCAGCCTCAAAAGTTCAACTTACACCCCCAAACTAACGTCTGGGACATCCATGTCGCTCCCCTTTCTCCTCAGAGGGACAAGGGCCAGTTCAGACTGAGAGACCCAACAGCTTTCCTTCTGAAGCTTGAATTTTAGCCCAGCCTGCCAGCCACTCCATTGAAGTGGGCCCCCCCACCCCCTGTGCCCTGCCTCCATCAGCACGTCTTGGTTTGCTGCCTTTTGATACTGGCCTGGCCTGAAGTTTCTTCATTGGAGCTCTGGGGAGTAGGGGAAGTGGTCAGCAAAGCTTTGGGGATTTGCGCACTCCCAGCTGCCCTTCCCATCTTTTGTCTGGAAAAGGGAAGCTCTGTACTCAGCTCAGCAGCAGCTGGAACCCTAAAGTCAGCATGAGCCACAAGGTGGAACATCTGTGCGGGCCCAGAAATTCCCAGGAGGCCATAGGGTGGAAGGGGGGCCCAGTGCCAGGGGTAGTGGAAACCTTTCTCAGTCTGGGCAAAAAGCACCATCTCTCCCTCCCCGACTCCAACCCCGCTGGTCACCCCACTAGATTCCAAACCTGAGAGAAGGGGGAGGCCCCAAGAAAATAGCGAACAAGTAGGTGCTATCTGAAGAGGAGAACTGACCCCAATTCTCTGAGTTCTGACAGAGTGTTTGGAATGGCAATCAGCGCTTCTTTCCAGGCCGTGGGGCCTGGGGCCGGGGCCTCTTGAAGAAGCCCATCTGGGCGTGGGCGAAACCAAGCGTGGCTGAGAAAGGGCTGGGGGCCCGGAGGGAAGGAGCCGGGATGAGGGCGGCAGGGGCACTGCTTGCCAGGGTGGATGATTGCTCATGTCCAGCTCAAACCAGTTCAAGAAACCAAACTCCATTTTATTTTCTTGGTGGGTCCTTTTTTTTTTTTTTCAGACTGTTAACAGAAAAAAATTTTAAAAAGCAGAAAACTAAAAAAAGAAAAAAAAAGAAAAAATCCTGGTACATGAAATAAAGATTTTTTTTATAGCTTGGTCCTCACTTCAGTGGATTTCTTTAATTGCTTTCCCAACTCCTGGCATCCCATTTTAAACAAACTCAAAGCCACAAAGTCTCAGAATTGGGGGAGGGGAGGCTTAGAAGCCATACTTTAGAGCAGCCCCACTCCTCAGGTCGTGAGTCCTCTCATAAACATTCCTGATACTTGCACACCTCCAGGGACAGGGGGCTCACCCCCTCCATAGGCAGCCCCAGCCCAGGCTGGGCAGTGCTCATTGTGAAAGTCTCCTCTACCATGAATTTTAATCCATTCTTCCTTTGAAGCAGCAACACTGAATGGGTCCCTTCCCTTTTCAGCACAATAGTCCCTTAGATATTTGAAGACCATGAGAATGATGGCCTTGAGGTTTCTGTCTTAGAATAAACCAGCCCTACTCAAAACCCCAATGACACGCCAGGGTTTCAAGTTAGCCCATGAAAGTGCACAGCCTGGAATGGACTCCCTGGTCAGGGGTGTTCCTTGGGAGGGGCCGTGGACAGGGAAACAAATGGGGATGGTCCTGGAAAGGGCCCTGGGACTCTTGACTTGAAGAAATGGGAAAGGCAAGATGGGATGTATTCTAGTCTGCCTGGGCTACTATAATGAAATACCACAGACTGGGGGGCTTACACAGCAGACATTTATCTCACAGTTCTGGAACCTGGGAAGTCCAAAATCAAGGTGCCGGCTGATTCGGTTTCCGGTGACAACCCTCTGCCTGGCTTACAGATAGGCACCTGCTGTCTGGGTCCTCACAATGCAGAGAGAAAGAGTCCTGGTCTTTCTTTCTCTTCTTACAAGGACATTAATCCCATCATGGGCGCCCCACCCTCATGACCTCATTTAACTCAATTACGTCCCAAAGATCCCACCTCCAAATACCATCACATTGGGGGTTAGGACTTTAACATATATACTGGGGGGAGGGCACAAACATTCTGCCCCTAACAGGACGCTAACAGGAAGATCTGACCCTTGACAGTGAAGAAAGGCCCCATTTGAAGGCAACTAAAGAGCTAGCCCCTCATTGTCCGGCGCAGGTCAGGTCAAACTGCTAGGGTCAGCTATTTGAAGGAGGGCTGTACGTGCCTCCCAAAATGCATTTAAAATGCATTTCATTTAGTCCATTTGAACTTTAGAAAACTGTCATACTGCCTAGAATGGGAGGAAGGAAGGCACTTCAAAATCAAATCAAGATTTCAAAAGCAAACAGTAAAGTACTCCTCTGTTGGTAAACTGTAAAATGCTTCTTCTCTTATGCCCACCTTCCCATCACCACCCTTACTGAATTTATTACTGTTGACTCAGAAGGTCAGTATGAACTCACAACCGATGCCACAACAAACAGGAAAAAGGACAGCGGACCAGTGCTTGTTTGAAATGAAAACATGATGACACATTGCTCTAAAAGAAGCGAAAGCTTCATTGTGTCCTTCTGACATCTGTCATCACAGACAAAAAGAAGCATGGAAGCGCCGTTCATTACAGCGGCTGGGATTCACTGGCCGAGGCGTTTTAGTATTTTCATTGGGAGAGCCACAAGAGGGATCTATGGGGAGCATGCAGGCCCCTTAGAAACGCACCGATCCATGAGTGACCTATGGGGATAAGGGAGAAACCCAAAAGTCACGCCCCGGTCCTGACACAGACAGGGCTTCTTCTTGAGCTCCATGAAGGGCGGTGGGGTCTCTGGGAGGGAAGACTGTGCAACATTCAGGGGAGGAAGCTCTGTCATGCGCAGCTCTCCTTGGGGCTCAAGAGAAAGGAGACGCATGCAGAGACCTGAGCCACACAGACCTACGAGGCAGCCCTGCTTCCTGGGACCCCAGAAAACTCCGCTCTAGAACTGGCCAACAATCAGAACTCTGCTCAGTGCAGGCCGAGTTCCCAGGGGCCACACAAGCGCTCTTCCTCCTGCCTCACCCCTAACATTTACAGGTCCCTGGGCAAGAATACAAGTAGAGGCCCACAGACCATAAATTGAAATATTTCACACTAAAAATCAAACTACTGAACTTTACAATAATGCTCTACCCTTCTGTTCTGACAGATAAATCTTCATGATGACCTGAGAGTAGGTTTGAGTTTAGAATTCTTAACTGCCTCTGAATTCTGCACGGCACACGGCAGCCTGGGCCACGCCCACCCCGGCCCTTGACCTTGGCTCCCAGCCCACAGCCCAGCCCTTCTTTCCTCCCACATCCAGATTCACTCCGCATGTGCTGGGTCTCTCCCACAAACCGGGTGCCCATCCAGGTTCCAGCCAGCCGCTGGAAATAGCCACTCCTTGGCCACTCTTGGGCCAGTCCAATCTCAAGACAGAGGTAGTCAGCCCTGGAATCTGGCTCAGGACCCTTTGGGCAGAGATTCTCAAGTAGCAGGCATCAGAGAGAGGTCTAGAAGAGGGATGCGGCCTCCCCCCAGGGGGAGGGGTGTGGTCAGAGGCAGGGGCCCCTCTTGTACATGTGCACAGCACGACAGCCTCTCTCTGGCTTTTCACTCCAGAGTTCAACACCCACGGGCTCCGACTTCCACAGGGTCAGGTAAGGGGCCGTAGAGCTCAGAAGACCTACACCTTCACGGGAAAAAGACATGACTGGAGTCCAGAGAGGACAAGCAATGTGTCCAGACTTGCACAGTGAATTGGCCTCCCGCAGGCTCCAGGCCCCAGCAGCCGACCCCTCACTGTCCCCAGCCACCCCTTCTGATGGAGGTTTTTGTTTTGTTCTGTTTTGTTTTTTCTCTGATGGAGGTTTGAAGCATTCCTCCTTCTGCCTCCTCCATTCAGGTTCCAGACGTAGAGGTGCCCGCTTGCAGCAGTACTGCCTCACCAAACCCCGAAGCCCCGAGAGCGTCTGTGGCGTGTGAGGGAAGGTGGCTGTCTCAGCGAGTGTCCCGACCTGCCTAACAAGGGGCATCAGTTTGGACTGGCTTCCAAGCTGATGGCTGAGAAAGCTGGCTGGTAGCCAACGGCCACCTGCTTGCCTGGGGCCCAGGCTCTGGAAAGAAACGTCTCTGGGACAGCTTGCACACTTCCCCCAGGCCCTGCCCGCCCTCCCCACCACGGCTGTCACAAACACAAACCTGGCAGTGTGCGGGGCCACCCCCCACGGGCTCACAAAGCCACTGTGTGCATCTCTTCTCAACTGCGAGCTCAGTGAGGCCGCGCTGGCACCATGAAATGGGCCACGCTGGGAGAGTTTATGCCACAGAGATGGGCGTAGGCTGCCGGTCAGGGGTTCTTCCTTCATGAAGAATGGCAGACATTTACCAGCATACGACGGCACACTTCTGCAGGTGTGTGCATGTACGTTCCTCTATGCACACCTACTAGCCACATCCATAGGTCCCCAGCACGCGGTGCGTGGAGGCCCACGGCCATATCCTTCCAGGCACACATATGCGCGCACACACGTACACACACACACCCCTGGAATCAGGTCCACTCATCCACAGATTCGTGCAGTCTGTCAGCACTGAATAACCACGCCCCGTCTACCAGGCCTGATCCTGTCCCAAGTGTGCAGACATGATAAGGACGTGGACTTTCCTGCAGGAAGCTCTCGGCAGAGACAGGGCCCGGGCCAGGGAAACAGGGGGCTGCTGGGAAAGATGCTAAAGCCGCACAGAGGCGGGGGGAGGAGGTGGTGTCAGCAAGGTTGTGTGCACGCCCGCCGCACACATTTCTCTACATACCTGACCTACGTGCACAAGTAAGCACAGAGGCGTGAACACTATGTCGCTTCTGTGTGGACACGTCCCATATGTGCGTGTGTGTGCATACATGTGTGCACCTATGTGTCCCAACACGTCGGTCAGAACAAAGGAACATAAAACTAGGGCAGACGGCCCGTTTTTGTCATCAGGCGTACCCAGCCCTGAAGCAATGAGCCCAGACCCCCCCCCCCCCCCCCCCCCCCCCCCGTCATTACCTCTCTGTCTCTCCTTTTCAGTCTCCCTCCTCCCTCTCTCTCTTGCTCTGGCTCCCTTCCCCACTCTCTCCCTTGTTTTCTCGCCCTTCTCCCTCTCCCACCAAGCTACCGGTCTCGGTCTCACTTCACCCACACTGCTGTGCAAAGGATTCCCGGGGGAATAAGAAGGCAATGGTGAGACCAACCCAGGCACCTCTCTCATCTGCTAGTGCTCGAGGCGGAGAGAGAAAGAGGGCCACGGATGGGCTCTCTGAGACAACCGGCTGCCATCAGAGGGAGCAGCCGGCTTGGCTCGAGGGGGAGAAGGAGAGTATCCCTTCCCACTCCATTCAAGGCAGGAAGTCTGGGATAAGCCATTCAACATCTTACGGGGGAAATCAGACATAGGGAAGTGAAGCACAGCCACCAAGGCTTGGGGTGAGCCCGGGGAGGGGCAGGGGAGGGGGTGAGCCATACCACTGGTTCTTTATGGCACCCCCTCACTCGATGGCTCCCTGGGGCCCTCACAGTAAACCCTACAATGTCGCCCATCGTTGGAGCCCTGGTTGTCTGTCCCACTGCAGCAAACCGGGATTTATTGAGAGCCTACAATATGCCGGCACTGCCAAATCATATATTATCACAGCCCGATAAGCAAGACGTATTCCTCCCTTTACAGATATGGAAACTGAGGCTCGGAGAGGCAGGAAGGTATGGGGGTAAGAGCGTGGGCTCTGGACTGCCAGGGTTCGATCCCGGCTCTGGGGGTGCTTCCTAGCAGCACAACCTTGGGCAAGGGCCAATGCCTCCGTTTCCTCACCTGTAAAAGAGGGATAATAACAAGAGCACGTACCTGGTCAGGCTGCCATGTGGAGTAAATGAAGTAAAAGCATCGGAACCGTACCTGATACAGAGGAACAGGAACATAGCACTTTCTGTGAAAGCGAACAGTCCAGAAATGTGCCGGGGCGCCAGACACGCTTAGGGTGTGCACAGCGGCATCCAGGGTCCTCATTCGCACCCACTGTCCTCTGTCCTGCCTCCATCATCCGCAGACACGGGGTCACAGGTGCACTAATGGAGGCGGCCCAGAGGGCAAGGAGACGGGAGGGGCCCAGGGCGCATGGGGTACAAAGGCACCCCATGCAAGGGGGTGCAGCAGGGGCTTCACAGTCCTGAGGGTGAGAGCCCTGGAGAGCAGAGGCCTGGGCTGTATCCACCTCCTTCCGGTGCCGCCCAGCCTACCGCAGGCAGGTGCAGGACCACTCTGACGCCATTCATTCGTTCGTTCGCGCCCCGTGCTCAGTGATGGGCGTAGCGCAATCAAACCAGACGTGGCATCTGAGTTCAGTCTCCTATAACGTGTTTCAGAGTGGGAGAGGGAAAATTAGCAAGTGAAGAATCAAATCATTATACAATCACAAATTGTCATTAGTGCTATGAAGTAAACGTATTGGGGCGATGATTTTGAAAAAAATAACAGACCTCTCCTTTGGGGAACTAAAACTTAGAGGCTTAAAACAACAAGCACCATCTTTCTGTCCCGCACGATTCCCTGGGCTCAGCGGGGCGGTTCTTCTGCTACATGCGTTGACGATGGAGGCTGCAGCCATCCGGGGACTTGACTGGGCTGCAGTCAATGCTGACTGTCCTCTGGGGGCTCGGCCGGGGCTGGCGACCCCCGTGGCCTCTGGGTGCATCTTGGGCCTCTAACAGCATGGCAGCTGGGTTCCAAGTGGCCCAAACTGGAAGCTGCCAGTCAACTGAAGGCTGAGCCTCGGGAGTGTCAGCGAGTCACCTCTGCCATATTCTGTTGGTCAAAGCAAGTCCCAAGGCCACTTCCAGGGGGAGGAGAAATCAAGGCCACCTCCTGATGGGAGTAGCAGCATGCATGTGAGAAGTGAGGCAATGCCGGGGGCCGTCTGTGAAGCCCTGCTACCACAACCCCCTTAGACAAAGCAGTAGGGGCAGCCCCTCTGTGATGTTAACTTTCAGCTAAAATTTGAAGAATAAGGAGAGTGAGCCCAACAGAAACAAGAAATGGAAGGGAAGGGAAAGTTCTAGGCATGTGCAAAGCCCCTTTTCCTGAGTCAGGAAAGAATTCATCCTGTAAGATCTAAAAGATGACCCAAATGGCTATCCCTGGTGAGCAAGGGACACGTGACACAGGATAAGGTGAAAGAGGTGGGCAGAGGTCCGTCGTCACAAGGCAGCCCTTTGGATTTGATTCTAAGTGCAAGGAGAACCTCTCACCCAGACATGATGGGGAAAATCACCCCTGAGCTTTCCATGCAAAATTCACCAAGCCAGAGCCAGGGCTAGACACTGTGGGGAAACAGATAGAAGTTAGGCAAGTCTCTTTCCTGAAGCTCATAGTTTTATTTGATTTACCTGTGATTTGCTATCTGCCATTTTCTATGTAATTAACCTCTATTTGTGCAGCTCCTTCTATGAGTGGAACATCTTACAGTAAAGGACACATAAATAAAAAGCATATTAAAAGTAGAAAACCGAGGCCATGGAAAGGAGAAGGAAGAAATATGACAAAAAGTGCAAGCTACCTGGCAAGCAAAGCAAAAAGGGAAACATAAATTATGTAGCTTTCATTGTCAAAGCTAATACTTCAGTTGCTGCAGAAAAGAAAACTTTTTCTTGATCTTACGCTCTGTTCAGAAGAGATAAAACATACATGAAACAATAATTAACAACTCAAAGCTAAAAGTAGAGAAGGCGGGGGAAGGGGGGGCGGGGGGGGGGCAGCCAATGGCTCAGTTGGTTAGAGCGCGAGCTCTCAACAAGGTTGCCAGTTCAATTCCCGCATGGGATGGTGGGCTGCGCCCCCTGCAACTAAAGATTGAAAACGGCGACTGGACTTGGAGCTGAGCTGCGTCCTCCACAACTAGATTGAAGGACAATGACTTGGAGCTGATGGGCCCTGGAGAACACACTGTCCCCCAACATTCCCCCAATAAAATTTAAAAAAATAAAAATAAAAAAATAGAGAGAGAAGGCCAGAAGGGCGCCCCACACAGAAACGAGACGCAAGTTGCAGGATCCTTGCATCCAGACCACTCACAGCCTTGAGAGGAAGCAGAAAAGGGCAGGCGGGAGAGAATGGGCAGTAAAATTAGATAGGCCTGTGTCTGAAGCCCAGTTTCACCCTTCACCAGCTGTGTAACACAAGCAACAGATAGCCCTCCTGAGCCTTCACTTCCTCATCTGCAAAATGGGTTCAGTAGGATTAGGGCTGGGCTGGTGTGAGGAGACACGGAATGGGAAAGCTCCTAGCACGGTGCCTGGGGGTAGCTGGGGCTCAATGAAGAGTAAGAATAATCACAGCAGAATCTACTGAGCTTTCCCTTGGTGCCAGCCATTGATTTCAGCACTTTACATTTTAATGCTAACAGCAACATTAGGAGATCGATGTGATTATTACACAAAGGGAGCAATGAGGCTCAGAGAGATTGAGATATGGTGTGCTCAAGGTCACAAGCAAGAATATGGCAGAGCTGGGGCAGCGTTCTCGGCATTCTGTTGGCTCCAGAGCTCACGTCTTCGACCCACATAAACCCACTTCTCCAGTGTTCTTGTCCCCTTCTCTTTATTTTCATCCCCCAATGCACACCCACTCAAGTCTGCTAGAGTGCTCACAGCGGAAGGGGAGCTCCTCCCTCCACGGAGCCAAAATTCCTGTCCCACTGGTCCCCTTGCTCTCACCTCTTGCCCACACTTTGCCTCTCTCCTATCTTAGCTCCTGTAGAGTTTGCAAAAACCACACTAAACTTTCTTCCATAATACAGCCCTTTGGAGTCAATGCTTCTGCTGAAGGGACTGGCAAAGGGCTCACAGAGTGCGGGCAGAACTGGCCAGGCAGGACGAAGGGGATTCTTCCCAGGGGTCCTCGACAACAGAGACGGAACTCAATTGTCACTTGCTTGGCACAAGGCAAAGCCCAGCGATCTCATGAACTGAATTGAATTGAACTGAGCTGAGTGGAACTGAGTTGGACGGAACTGACGTGCGAGGTTGACTAGACGGAGGGTGGGAGGATGGATGGATGGATGACTGGATGGATAGACAGATGGATAGTTGGTTGGAAAAAATGGGAAAATGAGTGGATTTTTAGATGCTAAGATGATGGATGGATGGGGGTAGATTTGGTGACCATAGCTGGTAGGAAAATCTGGTAACAAAGTACAGAGGTAGGAATGTCCAAGTTGTGTTTGGGAAACACTGAATATATCAGTGTGACTGAGGCAGAGGGTTCACACCAGGGAGAAAAAGGAAAAAAGGAACCAGCCACATTGCCCCTTCTAAAGGGACAGATGGAAGTGCTGGGGAGGGTGCTATACGAGTTGCGTGCTTGGTGGCTGCTGGGAAGGGAGGAGTTAACAGTAGGATGGCTCCTCGGCCAGCTGTGACCAGGGTGACACTGACAGATTACAGCATGTCCTCCGCACTAATAACACTGCGGCGTCCTCCTGCTGCCGCTCCCCAGCCAGCGCCAGCTCCAGGAGATCAATACCAAGGGGCACACAGTGAAAAGCCTCAGCCAATTCGCTCCAAGGCCTGGGCGCGTGGAGGCACAGAACCGCAGGGCAGAAGAGACCTCTGAGATCAGGTCATTCCCTTGGCCCGGGATGGCGTCCCATTCACCTTGGCATTCCCTGTTCCATCACAGGGCCAGGCAAGGACAACCCTCTCCAAGTGTGCTGAGTGAATGAATGAACCTCCTGGCCGGTCAGGGCAACCTCACAAAAATATCCCAATGGCACATCCCTCAGCCTCTGCTTGCGTGCCCCCGGCAATCAGAGGCTCTCCACCTCCGCCAAGCAAACAGAGCCTTCCTTTACTGGACAGATGTGACAATGAAAATGGTCTTCCCATCGTGCTACGTGAAACAAGTCAGAGAGAGAAAGACAAATACTGTCTGGTTTCACTCATATGTGAAATCTAAAAAAACAAAAACAAAAACAAAAGCAGATTCAGAGAAATAGAGATCAAACTGATGGCTGCCAGCGGGGAGGGGGTGGAGAGCCGGGTGATAAAGGTGACAGGGAATATACTCAGTAAGACTGTGGTAAGTTTGCCGGGGACAGTGACCACTAGACTTAGTGTGCTGATAACATTATACGGTACATGAATGTCAAGGCATTCTATTGTATACCTGAGATTAATACAGTACTCACCAAATACACGTAAATTTTAAAAAATGTTTTAGTCATCTTCCCTATTTTGAGTTAATCTCCCCTCCCCTTTATTTGTCCACGAGCTTCTATTTTCCAATGTCTTCCTCTTTCCTAGCCACCTGTCTCCCCCGCGCCAAACCATCCTCTAATCCAGTCCTCAGCTGCACTCGTATGACTGAGGACGGCCAAGGGATTCACCTCCACTGAGCAGCTGCCCTGGGTGAGGTTGTCAGAGATCTCCCACGGTCTCACGTAGCCTGACCGTCCTGAGAGGCGCGTGCTGCTGTCCCCACCTCACAGCCGGGGACCGTGAGGCTCAGGGCGGTCCCTCAGACACACAGCGGCAGAGCTGGGGCCCGAGTCCATGTCTCTGGGCTCCCACTGTGCCATTGCAGCCCCCGGCACACAGCATGGCTATTTCCTACGCCATGTCCTTGAACCCAGACGAGTCTGGAAGGGACGTCACTGGCCCTGCAATTCTCAACCCCTAGGGGAGGTGGAGGGACGAGCTCAAGGTGACCAGAGCCAAGGGGCTGCCCGGGTCGGAGGCCCTTCCTCCGGAACCGGCTGCTTCCCTCCATCTCCCCAACCCGGGAGCGTGGCCTTCAAACAGCGTTTCTCAGGAAAGGGAACCAGGGCTCCCTGGAGAAATGGCTGCTTCTAGGACTTGGGAAGGGAAAGTACAAGGTGAGTGTGGAACACTGTGTTCTTCCCGAAAGCCAGAAGTTAGCAAAGCCTACGAGCTAGGTCACCAGGCTCAGGCCACCCGAAGGGGCTCCCGGGGGCTGGGGAGGAGGCCGCCTGAGCATGAGAAAGGCGGGGAGGATGCCGGAGCCCCCACTCATTATCCTGGAACTGGATTCGAAAACGGGGAGGTAACGTCAAACAAAGTAACATACACTGCCTGTTATTATGTGTATTACACATAGAGGAGGTATAACAGGTAATAGTATGTCTATGTACAGGCAGCCCACCTTGCCCAGGAGACCTCTGACACGGTGGACCCTTGTTCAGATGCGGCCTGGAAACCTCCGGAGAAGGACCCCGGGCCCCCAGCCCACTCCAGCCTAGGCCTCTCGCAAACCTTCCACCCCCACCACCCTGCCTTTCGCTCCACAGTGAAGAACACCTGGGGCCAGGAACTTCTGTGAAGCTTCCTGGCACTAAGGCTGGAGAGACATGACCTGCCCACAATGCCCCACTAAGGCCACATCTCCCAGACGCCCCGTCGGCCCAGTGCCAGCAGCTCGGTTCCTGTACGCAGCCTGATGGCCTGGAACTGCTCCAGGGGCCCGCAGGAGGCCTCCGTCAGGGACTGGCCAGCCCCACGGCCGCCTCTCCCTCTCAGTGCACCACCAGCCCCGCCAGACGCCTGCCGTCGTGGCAAACCCGCCGCAGCCTCTCTCCCCTCCGCACCCCACTCCGTCTCTCTCCAGGCCCTACTGGTCCTCAGGCCCTCTTCTCCATCCGGCCACCACAGTAGTCCAGCCCGACACCATCACACACACACACACACACACGCACACACACGTCAGGATTCAGTCCACTGCAGACTGTCACTGAAGCCCACACTTGTGATTCACATGCACTTGTCATTTCATACCTTTTGTGCTCGAGTCTGGATCGAAGACCTTTCGAAGAAAACACAAGAAACTAGTAAGAGCGGGCACCTCTGAGGGGGAAGGGCCAGAAGCAGGGATATAAGCAAGAGCAACTTCACTGGACACGTTTTGAATTTTGTATCATAAGCATGAAAAAAATCTATATAAAATGTATGAATCTATTCTTGTAAAGGTGACCATTCAAACGCAAAAAAAAAAAAGAAAAAGCCCAAAGAAGTCCCATCACCACCTTACTAGTTCTACGACTTGGACAACTTACTTAAGCCTCCAAGCCTCAGTTTACCCAGCTGTAAGACGAGGGTGATATAGTCCCTGCCTTGTAAGCTAGGTAAGAAGCCAAAACTCAGGAAGCACTTAGCACCACGCACTGCACATCGTCAGGGCTCAGTGAACGTGAGTGGCTGGGCTTCTCTCCACATTCTCCTTGACGGCAGGAACTTGTGTTCACCTTTGGGTCCCAGAGCTCAGCTCTGCTGCTGGCATGCTGACCAAAAGTCTTGAAATTCCCTGAAGACTGGGACACAATTCCTGGTCCTCAGGACAGCTTTCAAGGCCCCTCTCTGACGGCCCCGCTGTCTTTCTGCAGGACTTCTGACCCATCCACAAAGCACGAGGACCTGTGACAGCTCGTTTCTGTGCGCACACCGCTGCCCCTGACTCGCCTTTCCTCTGCCTTCACACTGCTTTCTTTGCCTGGTCATCTGCAAACTTGTCTCATCCTTTAAGAGCAAAGGTTCCTTCCTCTGTGTAACCTATCTCCCTACCCCTGGTAGACTCAGTCTCACACACACACACACACACACACACACACACACACACACTCACACACACTCCACCCCAGCACTTAGTACAGACCTCTGAGCAAGCAAGCCTGATATTGTTGTCTATTTACCCTCTGTCTCCCCCACTGCTCTGAAAGCTCCAGGAGGACAGGGGCTGTGTTTTTCATCTCGGCAATCCTGGCATTTGGTATGTAGCAGGTACTTAGGAAATATTTGTTAAATGAATAAATGAATGAATGAACAAATGAATCATTCCAGACCACTCAGCCACCTGCAGCCCTCAGGAGCCAAATCCCGGTGAGTCACTCCTGCCCTGCCCATGCCTCATGGTGAAAGCAGTGACCTGCCTTTGCAGGCTTTCCACCAGCTCCAACCCAGAGGCTGCATCTCTCAGCCTGAGTGCACCCGGAGAGCCTTCCAGGCTGGCCTGGAAGCTGCAGCTGGCGTGCCGCTCGGCACTGCAGCTTCGGGGAAGGCTGAGTGGCCTGCAGGGAGCCCCCCTGCCTCTCTTCTCCCTACTGCAGAGGTCTGCTGAAGCCCTCAACCAGGCACTGTGCTAGGAGTGTGGCCGGGAAGACAAATAAGACAATCTCTGCCCTCACAGACAAAGAATGGCATGGAGGAGACAGATGTCTGGTCTACCCCATCCAATCCACCACCTACGACTCGCTGAGGGCCTACCATGTGCCACTCTGTTCTGTGTCTTTACATAAGTCCTGTCACTTCTCTGTGGCCCAGTTTCCTCCTCAGACAGGGGTGGAAAGACCCACCTCATCTAATATATCAGGATTGTTTGGCAAATGAAACCAGAAAACCGATGTGAATTACTCAATTACTCAATTATGGAAACCTGTACCAATGTTATTGCTGTTGCCGTTACTTATATCTCTTAATATAGCAATAATGAATAACTGAAGGCCTCTCCTCAACAGCCACACTGACTTGCACGTAGTAGGTGTAGAACTGATGTTTGATGCATTGAAATACCATCCCGGGGACGGTCACGCCTTTTCATGCCTTGGGGAACAGCGCCATCCTGTGGCTAGGACTCAGAACACATGGCCCTTTGGTAAACAGGAACCAGGCCCGGTGGGGGTGCTGAAAATCCCCTAGAGGTCGTTTTAGGACAAATGCAGCGAAAGTCAGTCTGACACCACAGGACAAGGAGAAATTTCTTTGCCCCCATGGGTGGTACCAGCTCAGAGTATAAACAGGTGCAATGAGGGTTTGACGCAGCGCCCCAGATTATTTCTCTATAAAGGGGTCTCTGGGAGACCAAAGGGCAGCCCCACGTGGTACTCAGGTGGTCTGGCCTGACCCCCCGGGACACAGCCGCTCCTCCTTCCTCTAAGAGGACTTGAACTTCGCTCTGCCACTCACAAGCTATGTGACCTTGAGCAGACCGCTGCCTTCTCTGGGATCGAGTTTTCTCATCTGAGCAAGGAGGTCATAATCCCCGCACTGGCCACCTCAAAGAATTGTAGTGAAGGTCAAACGGGATACGAAAAGCACAACTAGTTCAGAAATGGTAAAATGCTGTACAAACATGACGGATGGTGGTTGTTAGTACAGTATTTCCAATAGTAATCACTGGCATTTACTGAGCCTCCCACTGTGCTAAACCATCTACTACATAATAGCATGTAATTCCCGCAAACTATATAAAATAGGGACTGTATTTCCAAGAAGCCCATTCTGCAGAGGGCGGCCGGGTGGCTCAGTTGGTTGGAGCGCGAGCCTGAACAACCGGGTGGCCAGTTCGATTCCCACGTGGGCCAGTGAGCTGCACCCTCCACAACTAGATTGAAGACAACAAGCCTGCTGGGGGGTGACTGGATGGCTCAGTTGGTTAGAGCGCAAGCTCTTGATAACAAGGTTGCCAGTTCGATTCCCGCACGGGATGGTGGGCTGTGCCCCCTGCAACTAAGATTAAAAATGGCGACTGGACTTGGAGCTGAGCTGCTCGCTCCACAACTAGATTGACACACAACGACTTGGAGCTGATGGGCCCTGGAGAAACACACTGTTCCCCAATATTCCCCAATAAAAAAATTTTTTAAAGCCCATTTTGCAGATGAGAACATTGAGGTTTAAAGAATTTTGAAATTTTGCCCCAAAGACACAGTCAATAAGGAGGAAAGCCAAGATTTGAACACAGGACAGTGGGACCCCCGAATGGGGGTAATTGACCACAGTGTTATATCATCTCGATAGTTCCAGTGAACTGAATAGTTCCACTGAATAGGATTTAAAGTTTGTCCCTGATACACAGTGATAGGTGTCTTGAAGAAAACAAAAAAATTATTGACATTTCTCCTCATTTTCCTAGGAAATTCTGCTTCCTTCCCATCTCTGTCTCAGTATCTCCTTTGACCTTGGAGCCCCCTGGAGGAGGGAAACCCTTGGGCTCTGCACCCAGTGTCTCAACCACAGCCAAGGTCAGAAAATCCCAAAACATTCCCTTCCTGGGTCCAAGCCTGGAAAAGTGCCATGCATGCTCCCACAGCGAGTGGCAGAGACAGATGGGGGGACAGATCCCCTTCAGGGTCTCTGTCAAACAGATGATGCCAATATCTGGCATCAACAATCGTAATGACCCTCACGTGTCTACAGTCTTTTGGGCTTCTGCGTGTCCCCCTATCCATTTTCTCGTTATTTGGCCCTCAAAACATTCCTCTGAGGTCAGAATCCTTAGCCCTACACTACAGATGAGGAAACTGAGTTTCAAAAATATGAAACAACTTATCCAAGGTCACGAGCAAGTAAGTTCAAGTTCAAGATTCCAGAGTACAAATCCTCCTGACTCCTGAGGCCCACACCTATTTCTGGTTGACAGTCCTGGTTCTGGCCCTAGTTGTGCCATCAGCTGGCTGTGTGAGCTCAGTCAAGCCCCTGAGCCTTGGTTGCTTTCTGTCAAGAGATCCCTGCCAGCTCTGACTCTGTGTCCTCTAGTCCTGCACTTGAGCCATAAAGACAAGGGTGTTTGGAAGCATCCGCAGGTTTATAGCAACGCAGCTGTGACTTTGCCTCCCTTGGGAAGCTTGTCCTGACCGCCCAAGGCTGAGTTATTATCCCTCGTGTGCTCCCACAGCACTCACAACATTGCATTGTAATTTATCTGCAATTTCCCAGAGGGCCTGACTGCAAACATACATGACTGTGAAGGTCAGATGTGATGCAATTGGGAGTAGTGGGGACTGTGGCAAAGTACAGAGCCCCTGGCCTAGGGGGCAGCCCCTGTTCAGCTCCAGCTTCTTATCAGCAAGCAACAAAACCAGTGCAGTGTGGCTAGATCTTAACGGAAGCCAAAAATCTGGATTTTTATGTGAAATCTGCTTTTGAAATGTAAATGTGATATATATTTCATTTAGTACTTTGTAGGTATTGCAGCCCTTGGATTAACCACACCTCCTTTCCCACTAACCTTCAGGCTACTTGAGAACATGACTGGGTCTCTCTCTGTACCCTGAGTGGCCAGCTCAGGGTCTGAATCCTCATATGTGATCAGCAACTGCTTCTGAAATGTTGCAAGATCTCGTCCCAGTCGAGGCCCCCACAGGCTTCTGGTGACCATGCTACTCTGATGGGCATGGATTAAGGGTGTATTGCTTTAAGCACTTTACATATTACCTGACTTAATTCTCACTACATCCATAAGATGATCTCGTCCATTTTACAGCTGAGGGAGCCCACGCTCAGACAGTCGCACGACCTGTCCGAGGGGTGACCTAGGATTCACAGATGTCTCCACGGATGTCTGCCTCCACGGATGTCTGCTTGCCCTGCCATGGTGCCATACTGCCCCATGAAACCTCCCTGAAATATCTATCACCTGCAGTCTCTTGGCCCCAACAAGGCTCTCCAGGCACCTGCCAGGCATGGTTTCCAGTCCTAAGGACACTGGAGCCAGGACACATGGCACAGAGAAGAGAAAAACACATGTGCTGAGGAAAGTGGACCAGTCAATGACTCCACAGCCAGAGCAAGCCAAAATCAGTGTTTACCTTTGTCCTCAGGACACCAAACCCCAGCTTCCCACAGAATAAATTAAATAGCGCAGAAAGAAAACGCCAAGGAGAGGCCTGGCTACTGCTCATCCCATTGAAAAGTCGAGCGCTCTCTAAACTAGCTCAATGGTTCCGAAGGAAATGGGAGTCTATTTTGTCTCCTGTCACCAGGGCTGCAAATCCTGATATATCTGAGGCCACAGAGAGAAGCGGATGGCTCAGCACTTGGAGAGATGCCCGCAGGAGGCAGGAAGTGGGGTGGATGATTCAACAGGTACCTCTCTATTCTGAGAACGGATCCTGTGATGGGTGAGTGTACATCCAGCTGAGATAAAAAAAATAAATTTGAATGCCGACCATGGGGACTGTACAGCAAGGCTCCCTTTCTTCCGTGGGACTTGAAGCATCCTTTGGGGCTTTAATCCTTCCAGGTTTTCTATTTTTAAAAATGTACTGGGGCGACAAGGCTCGGGAGCTCTGGGGAGGGGGGGGCTGGTGACTCAACCCCTTCCCTTCCCACCAGCACACTTCCAACCGGACGATAAAGCACTGTGGTCCCACGGGGTCTGCCGGAGGCAGAAAAGACTCACCCTCAGTCTTTCTCATCTGTAAAATGGGGGTAGTGAGCTTCACATTGCCAAGACAGAAAAGTTTGGTACAGACCCACAATTCCTTACCTGAAACCTTGAGGCTGAGTGTGTTTGGTAACTTTGAAGCCTTTGGGTTTCACAAGGTTTTACGGTGGGCCTACCATAAAGGATATATTACCGTGTTTCCCCCAAAATAAGACCGGGTCTTACATTAAGTTGTGCTCCAAAAGATGCATGAGGGCTTATGTTCAGGGGCTGTCATCCTAAAAAATCGTGCTAGGGCTAATTTTCTGGTTAGGTCTTCTTTTCGGGGAAATACAATATGCCCAGACAGCTCTGGGCAGTACTCCATAAACCCTTTATTTTTTCCACAGCAAAACGTATAAACAGTCATACTGAGGGGGATAAAATAAAGACTCCAAGTAACCTCATGTTCAGATCACATCAGGTTTACCATCAAGTGCTTGCCCCAAGCTCATGAGAAAGTTTTCAGTTTTCAGAGCCTTTTGGGATCTTGGAATTGTGGGGAAGTGCCAGCTTTGGTTCCAGGCTGGGTTTCCATTCCAATTGCACCTTTACCAGCCGGCTGACCTTGAGAAAGACATTCCTCCTTTCTGTGCCTCAGTTTTCTCATCTATAAAATGGGGTGATAACCCCTAGTGGTTCTCAGGAGGCACATGAGGAGATACAGGTTGCTGCACTGGTAGGGGGGCTGGCCACACTGACAGGTGCCCAGGAGGAGAGACCTTGGGGGGTCCATCACAGTTCAAGGGATACCTGCACACAAGGCAGGGGCACATTCCCTTTAACCAAGCCTATTAGGCTGATGCACAAACAGAAGATCCATCTATCAACAGAGAGCACAAGACAAACGCCAGCAGGACGGGGCTTTCTTCTCAGCCTCACCAGCACATACTTCCCTGCAGTAAAAGCTCTGAGAACATGCTGCTTGGGGAGAGGTAGTCAGGACAAGGGACAGCATTAGCCTGGAAAAGCATTTCTCAGCAGAGGCAGCTTCAGGAGACAGCCTTGCCCAGGCAATGGGGCTGAAGCTCCGGCCGGTGCAGCCAAGAACACGCTCCCTGGACAATGCCAGCCTCTGACTCTGTGACTGGCCCCTTCCTCTATTTCCATTCCTTCTGATCAGGTTTCCCTTGGTCATATTCCAGGCTTCCTCCCAATTAGACTTCCTCAGAAACTCTGTCTGGCATTCAATTGCCCTAAACCCTGGGTCACACATTCTCAGACAACCAACAGGAGGACCCCTAGAAAAAGCCAGCTGACATCTGTGGCAGATTTGGTGTCCCACGATGGCCACACCACATCTCCCCCTCCACATGCTCTTCTAGAGCCTTGGGCCTTGACCCCGAGCAAGGCCGTGACCTATTGGTGACCAACAGAAGGGGCGGGGTGATGCTGTGTACCTTCTGAGGCCAGCTCGTAGAACGCCATGCAGCTTCCCGCTTCTTAGCCACAACACACGCCCTGGAAGTCTTCAGCTCCCATGGAAGCGTTTGCACAGAGGTTGCCATGTTGTGAGGAAGCCCAGTCTCCAGGAGACGGGCCCTAAGACGAAATGCAGAGAAAAAGGTATAGCCAGCCCCCAGCTGCTCCAGCTCCAGCCACATGGAACTACAATGGCATCGAGATGCCAGGCCAGAACCACCCAGCCAAGCCCCTTCCCAAATCCCTGACTCACAGGAACCAAGAGATAATACAAGAATTGTTGTTGTTTTCAGCTGCCACATTTTGGGAGGGATCCGGGGCATAGCAATAGACAGAACGTGAGCCTGCTTCTCCCCACCGGCCTCGATGGGAGGGTTGATGCCCCTCTGGGGGAACTCAGACAGAATCAGAGACGATTGTTTATGGAAAGCACTAGCCCAGTGTGTGGACGTAGTCAACACTCAATACATGCCCCTTCCCTTCCTAAGGCACTGGAGGTTCCTGTTAGACGACTCATTTGTCTTGTGTGGGACGGGCAGACAGGACCAGACAGCACAGAAGCCTGACTAGAGAACAGCGATACGGTGCCGCTCACTTTCAGACACAACAGGAAGGGCTGTGTGTGGGGCATGGCAGGCACCTATGGGTCTCCCTTTTCTGATTTAGAAAATGCTTTTGCCGTCACTCCCTCAGCTAGACTAGAAGCCCTGTGGAGACAAGAATCTTACTATCAGTCATTAGACACACAGGGTCCTGCAGCAAAGGGTGGCTCTGGGTAATGCAAGTAGAATGAGTGATCTCACACCGATTGTGACCCCTTTATTAGTGGGCTTAGTCAATAAATACTTGTTGGGCACCTACTCTGTCAGGCACTGTTCTGGCGTCCCCCTCAGGCACTCTGTGTGATGAAAGAGACATTCATGGATCAAATAAGGGCACGAACAATCATTTAATTACCGGTCCTGAGTGCCAGGGAGCAGAAGCACAGGGAGCCTGGCGCAGGCGGGAGGGAAGGCGTACCCTAGACGTGGCGTTAGACCAAGAACCAAAAACTAGTCCAAGAACACAGGTACCTTCCAGCCCAGAAAACAGCTTGTTGGGAGACCCTGAGGAGAAAGGAATGGCAACATCCAGGAAAAAATGTCAGAAAGAATGTTGGCAAGTCAGCTAAAGAAAGACGCCCAGGCCAACAGCTCACAAGTAGCTTGTCAGCCTGGTTGCAGAGCGTCTGAGAGGACGGGGGGGTTGGAGAGGGTTAAGGAGAGCGACGTTGTTTGTATGAAGGGGAGACATGCAGGAGATTGAAAAGGGCCCGAAAACGGATGGTAGAAACCAAGCAAGAAACAGACACGTCCTGGAGGAGAGAGAAGAGTGAATCTGGAGGTGGCCATTTCGTTAGAACTGACAAACTGGAAGGCATGGGGAAATGGGGACCGAGTGGGACTTGGGGTGACACCAAGAAATAAACAAAGGAACTGGAAATGTTTACCAAAAGGAGGTCCATGAAGGGCAAAGTAGCAACATGAGAGGGGTGAGCTCCCCAGCACTAGGCACATGCAAGCAGAGGGGACAGCAACCAGCCAGCCAGTGACAAGGAAATGCCTGCCTGGAGGGAAGCTTGGCCCAGATGAATGACTACGGGGATCCTCCCAGTCTCCACATCCAAGGGCTGTCCTTCCCTCCTCAGAAGGTCATGTGGGAACGGAACGCTCCACTTCCCTTCCCGCTACACTCTTCCCCCGCCATCCGCCCGACCTGCTCCCCTTGTCCTCGTCTCTGCACAAATGTCACGTCCTCACAGTTGCCTTCCTGAACCCCCACCTTGGCAGCGCTGCGCCCCAAATCGCTCCCTAACACACAGCCCTGTGGCAGCATCTTCACCCACTTCTCACATCTCTGCACACTTGCCCGATGTCTACCTCCCCCCACTTAAAAAGCGCTCTCCTTGAGAGCAAGACCTTCACCCATTTTGCTCTCTGCTGCCTCTTCCACACCGAGCTCCAGACCGGGCACACAGAAGGTGCTCCATAAATGTTTGTTGAATGAGTAAAGAAACAACATCCAGGCTCTGCCTCTCACTAGCTGCCTGACCTTGTGCTAGTGAGGTCACCTCTCTCAGCCTCGTTTTACCATAAAGTTGGTATTAAAATACTGTAGTCATGAGGCTCAACCGATAGTAAGGACCTCGTCACTTATAACCTGCTGTGCTAATGTTTGTTAACCGTGACTCGCAATAAGGAAAAGTTAGTCATCTGATTGCCCAAAACAGTGTTTGTGCCTCTCCGGACTGGAAAAACACTGTGAAAGCTCCACTGCCTTTTGAGAAAACGGCACCTGCCCTCAAACCTACACTTTGCTGGCAAGAAAGTTTTTTATTTTACAGTCTCTGAAAACAGAATGTGAAGGCCCTCGATTTTTTAACTATTTCCTGGGCACACTCTGTAGGCCAGGCTCTGTGCTGGGCCGTAAAGCTTCAGGAATGCAGCCCCATGCTGGAGGAACCCAGAGTCTGGGAGAGGAGCGGTGGGGGACACTGGTAACAGAACCAGAGGTGTGGTAAGTGCAGCGGTGGGGGGCTCTGCTAGGAGAAACCTGTCCTCAGAGGTCACTCATGCATCCAACAAACATTTCCCAAGCACGACTATGTGGTGAGCCCCATTCTCGGTTCTGGGGATACAACAGTGAAAGAGACACGTGAGACCCCACCTCGCACGAGGCTTACAGTCTAATGAGAGGACAATAAATAAGTAAACAAACAAGATCATTTTAATGGAGATAAGTGTTAGTCACCCAGTAAAACACGAATAGGATATGCAGAAGAAACAGGAGCCAGGCTGCTTCCTGAGTTTGAAACCCCGGCTTTACAATGCACTTTGCAACCTACAACACCTCTCTGTGCCTCCATATCTTCATCTGTAAAATGGGGAGAATAGGACCTACCTCCCAGGGCTGTGGTGAGAATTAAATGAGTGAATGTAAGTTCTTGGAATCGTACCAGGCACACGGTGAGTGAGAGAGTGAATGAGGACAGGGCAAGGCTGCTCAGAGGGGTGGTCAGGAAACGCCTTTTGGTTGAGGACACAGGCTCATGAAGATCTAGGGGAGATGCATTCCAGGCAGCAGAGAACAGCAGGTGAAAAGGTCTCAAGACAGGGATGAGCCTGGGTCTGACCCAGAAAGAGGAAGCTGCCGGTGGGAAGCTGCCATTTAGAAACTTGCAGGCCATGGAACAGAATGGGCTTTTATCCTCAGGATCAAAGTAAGCCACTGAAAGATTTTAGGCGTGGGAGGAAGGGAGGGCGAGCATGCTGATTTCATGTACAGGACTCGTTCCAGCTTTCCGTCGCGTGGAGAATGGACAGTGAGATAGGCAGAAAGAGGCAGCAGGGGTGTCAGCTGGGAGGAGGCATGGAGGCAGCTCTCACCCAAACCCATGGACTGACTATTGAGAATGAGACAGGACACTTCAAATCCTCCTCCATCTGGGCTGGGCAGGGACATCTGGGCCAAAATATGGGAAAGACGATTAAACTGTGACATGAGAGAAAGACTGCAGAAGAAGGCCAGTGGGCCCACAGCAAAAAAAGATAAAAGACAAAAGGTATTTACTAACAATTGTCACCCCAATAAACTTTAATTAAAAAAAAAAAAACACGAAAAAAGGCAAAAAGCACGATCCAAGCAATTTAGCAAAATTACATCTCCTCTTATATTTTAGCATCTATTACAATTTACTATTGATATTGACTCACACTAACATTAATTGAGGGCTTATTTACGTGCCCAGGGTAATATGCTAAACTCATTTTCTCATTTAATTCTCACAAAATCCCTATCCATTCATGCAACACTTCAACAAATGTCTATTGCCAGGCACTGTTGTGGGCAAGCCCGACAAAGCCTCTACCCGGGTGGAGCTTACACGGCAGAGGCAGAGGCAGAGCCTAAAGCAGGAAACAAAATATTTCCGAGCGTGGGGAGAACTATGGCGAAAACAAAGCAGAGGAAGAGGGTGCGAGGGACGGAGAGAGGAGCCACTGCTCTAGGAAGGGGGGTCAGAGACGATCTCGTTGAGGAGGTGACTCCTGAGTGGAGACGACAGATGATGAGACCAAGCCCGCCGTAGGTAAATCTGGAGAAAAGTACGCCAGGCAGGAGGAACGCTGAGTGCAGAAGCCCTGCCTCGAGGGAAATAAGGTGGGAGTATTTGAAGCACGAAAAGAAGACCGCGGTCGCTAGAGCGGAGGAAGAATAGAAAGGCGGGATGTAAAGTTGGAAGGTGGCTACGGCCAGGCCGGCCCCAGGAGACATTCTTGTTTCACGCCGAGCACAGCACGGGAAGCTGCAGGAGGGTGTGGACAGGTGGCTCTGACCGCCATGTGCAAGGAGGAGCTCCCTAGAGGGGACGGACAGACGCTGGCGGTGGTGGGGAAGACGGGCGGCACGCGACGTGTTTTGGAAGCAGCACAGAGAGGGCTTAGCGGAGGCCCGAATGTGGCGGAGAGGGAAGAGGAGCCGGCGAGGACAACGGCAAGGGCGCGCACGGAGCAGCACTGACGGGCCCGTTAACGAGAAGTTAGGAAAACTGGAAGACGGGCACATTGGGAGAGACTCTGTGGACCCAGGTGCTGCTTCTCACATCTTCGTTTTACGGGTCAGTTCACCGCTGCGGAGAGACGGAGTGACCAAGTGCGCCCGACGGGGAAGCTGAATTACCATTTTCACGCACGCGTTTCACGCTCACGGCGCCCCCGTGGTGTTACCGCCAATGCACAGGGAGCCGAGCAACGTGCGGCCCCAGGGCGTGGCGGCTGCACAGCTCGCGCGGCAGAGCCAGCAGCGGGTGTCGGGTCTCACCGCACACGGCTTTCCAATCAAGGGACAGGCCGGGGGGCCGAGGAGGAAGCCTAGGGGGCGGGAGAGGGTCTGAGGTTGGAATGAAACCGCGCCCTCGGGGCCGGCACCCCCGGTGGGACTCCGGGCAAACCCGCGGCTGGGAGCCGGGCACGGACAGCATGGCGGCCAGGACAGGAAGGAGGCTCCCCGCTTCACACACGCACACACACGGCTGCTAATGACAGCGCAGGCCCCGCGACCCCCGCCCAGCCAGGCCTGAGTAACACCCTGTGCACGGGAGCCCCGGCATCTGCATTTTTCAAGTTAGGGCTCCAGCAACCTCCGCCAGACAAACAAGTTTGGGAACTGCGAAAGGACGGCTGGAACCCCGGCAGCCACCCCTACACTAGCAGGCTCAGCGCCGCGGGCCACTCTACACCTGCAGACCTGTTTCCCAAACTGTAAAAGTCGTGGGCGGGGCGGGGGAGAAAACTAAAACTCTGCCTGGGACGCTCGACGTCCCCCTGCGGTGTTATGGGATACAGAGGGGCCGAGGCGTCCCGTGAAGCATTGTGGGACACAGAGGGACTGTCAACCAGTCACCGCCTCCAGCTTGGACTGCACGCCCGCCACGTTTCAATAAACCTGAACGCCCTCTCGGAGCGTCGCCGGACGCCCCGTGACGTAACTGTAAACACCCCTCTTACATCTTGGCGCCGGGAAGGCCAATGAGGCCACCTCGCAAGGAGCAGTGACAGATTTCCGGGGGTGCCTTCGCTTTACGGCTCGCGCTGTGTCGCCGAACCCAAAGGAAGCTGGAGAGCCTTTTACGACAGCGCAGGTCGTGTTTACGGCGCCGGTCGCTGCGCGCGCATCTTCTCTCCTTTCCCGGTTCCTCCGGGTGCCGCTGGTAGTGAGCTCTCGGGCTTGGACTATCTTTCGCCATCCGGGCCGGCTGAGGCCGTTGCAGGTGAGAGGCGCGTTCCGTAGCGTTCGGGAACCTCCGGAGCCGGCTCGGGCGGGGAAGGCCCCCGGAAGAGACCCCCGGTATGTCCCCCGCCTGCCCCCTGTTCCTGCGCTGGGCGGCGCAGGACTCCGCCTCCGGCATCCCAGGCCCCGCACACCGGGACGCGGGGCACGGCCCTGTGGCTGAGGCGCCTGGCCCCACACGCCGCGTAGCGGTCACGGGCTGGACGGATTTGGTAACGTCCGTGGACTCAGTGGGGTCTCGGGGTCGTGTCGAGTTTCTGAGCGAAGCGCCGGGGGTGCCACGCTGAGCGGGCTCGGCTGTGCCCTGAGCGGTGACAGCCCAGGGTTCCGTCCCTCCGTGTGAAACGGAAGGCTGGCGTGGAGCAGCGCTGGTCCCCGGCTGGAAACCGCGCGCGGGGCCGGGGGCGCGGCCGGCGGGGGCGCAGCGAGCACGCGGCCTGCGGTCCCCGGTCCCCGAGGAGCGGCCCCCGCCCCGCCCCGCCCCGCCCCCGGCGCTCGCCGCGGCCTCCTGCTCCCGTTCTGCGCCCGCCTTCCCGACGTGGGTCGGAACCGGGCGGCCTCCCCGGGAAAGTGCCTGCCGGGCCTTGGGCCTCTTGCCTTCTTGAGCTCTGCACACAAGTCGTGTGTTGGTGTTTTTTTAATGTATTTCCAAACATCTATTAAATATAGTCTGAAACCCCAGGTCTGAGGCCGCTGTGCGGCGAGAACGGAGCGGGACGGGTGCTGCGCGGACGGCGGGCGGCCCGGAAGCCAACCGGTTCTGACACGATGCGCAGCCCCGTCCCTTGGCTCGGCCGCGCTCACGTGTTTACCTCCAAGGTGCTGCTTGGGGACCCGTGGGTGACGTGCCCCGCACGGCGCCCGACACTCAGGGGGAGCCGGTAAACACTTACTGGACGGGGACTGGTTTGAGACCGCCGCCCTCCTCGGTCCTCTTCCTGGAGTGGAAGTGAAGGTCGGACTCGGAGGGTGCAGCTCCCGGGTTCATTCGCTTGTTGTCACCCAACTCCTGCTGCTGTCGCCCCTGGAGGAAGCCTTAGTCTCCCCTTCGTGGGACAAAGAGGAGAATGTACTCAATTCAGTGGCCAGTGCTCTTTGATTGCTCTACCCCTGTCGTGCGGGGTCCCTGGTCCCGCTCCCCGCACAAGAACGCAGGACACTGCGCGGCCAAACAGGAGCACCCACGGAGCCCTGGGTAGGGGAGTCACACCACTGTTATTCTCGCTGGCGGCTGGGCGGGAGACACGGGAATAGGAGCCACGCCATCTGCAATCTGCCGCCCGCTTCTCTGCCAACCAACCAACCAACCAACCAACGTGGCCAAGGCAGTTATATCAGTGGCTACGTGGCTGACTGCTTACCGCTGACGGCCGTCTGCTACCCGAGCCCGCACCCCGCCACGTGAGGCTGACAGCCTGCACACCGCTCTCTGGGGCTCTGTCCCTACACCACCCTCCAGAAGTATTTGTGTAATGAGTTTTGCTCTGGGAACTCACCTTCTGAGCATTTTTAGAGGCTTGCAATGGATGGTGGGTGCGTGAGGTTTTGACAGGAACTGTCAGGTGTCTGTCAAGCATCCGTTGGGAGTCCTTGGTT
Organism: Rhinolophus hipposideros; assembly: GCF_964194185.1. Classification (NCBI taxonomy): domain Eukaryota; kingdom Metazoa; phylum Chordata; class Mammalia; order Chiroptera; family Rhinolophidae; genus Rhinolophus; species Rhinolophus hipposideros. The sequence goes on from NC_138055.1 coordinate 10,081,479, forward strand.
TTCACTCTCCTGAGAGGAGCTACAGCTTTAGGCAGAGTGGACTCCGGAGCCAGACTGCCACGGTTCAAATTTTTCATCAGCTAGCATTGCAACTTTGGGCAATTTCTTAACTTCTCTGTGCCTCGATTTTCTTATCTAAAAAATGGGGGTAATACTGGCCCCTACCTCAGATTGTTGGGGGATTTAGTGAATTTCTGCACGTAAGCACAATGGACAGTGCCTGGTACTGAAAATACTTATGAACATTCGATCTGTGGCCACTTTGTTGGCTGAAGGTTTCTGGTGACCTCTTCAGCTTCCGGCAGGCCTTTTCCTTGGCTCTGTGTCCGCTTGTTCTGCATAAGGATTTGCGTTGGCGACAGGAAATTGGAAGAACAAGAAAAGAAAGTTGAATTTCAGGATATACTCACAGGCTTATTTTTCTCAGACTCCATGTAAATGTATTTTTGCAAGTCTGAATAGCAATTGTGTGGCATTTTACAATGAAAGCATTTCTGTGTGTGTTAACTAATAAGACTTTTCACAGTGATCCTCTGATATAAACAAAATAAGGACCTTACTTATTTTACAGATGAAAAGGCTGAGGCTTAGGGAAGTTAAATATTATATGCCATGGTGAAGGTGTTTCTGAGAACCAGAACTTGGTTATTACACTTGAAAAAAAGTTATATTTTATCCAATCTGTGAGACACCACCAAGTTTAACCAAGCATGATTATTCTATTGTAACACTAAGAAAGAAAAACTGTCAGTTATGACACCCAACCAAGCAGAAGGTGCAAACTCATTTCAAGGATGTTACAGTGGGAAAAAATGAAATATGGTAACTCAGTTTTGTTAGCAGCCTTCTGAGTTAAAAGTATTCGCAAGAAGGGAGTAACTAACAGAGTTCCGTTTTGTGTGTGTGTGTTTTTTTAATTTTATCATTTACGTCTTAGCTTACCTCAAATAGAAGACTTCTTTTACTTGGAGGCCTTTCTTCATGCAGCTACTTATTTATATTTTTTTAAGGTTTAGAAGATGGCAAAGTTCATGACACCCGTGATCCAGGACAACCCCTCTGGCTGGGGTCCCTGTGCAGTCCCCGAGCAGTTTCGGGATATGCCCTACCAGCCATTCAGCAAAGGAGATCGACTAGGAAAGGTATTTGCCTATCAGCAGGAGTTTAGACCTTTTAAGCTGTGGCTGCTACTCTCGGCGAGTTCGTTTCAATTTTATCCTCCCAGAAGCATGATTCCTGTGTTCCTTATAGGGACACCAGCTGAGAAAGGTTGTCACCTCTGGCTACTTCCAGTAGTCACAGGCAGCTGGGTACTTACAAAGGCTTTGTGAGCCAGTCCTTCTGCTACTTGCCCACAGTGTCCTCACTTTTGGGGGTTTCTGGGTCAACAGAAAATTGCCTCATTGACCTGTGCACTATCTTCCCTTGTTGCCCTTACTAGGTTGCAGACTGGACAGGCGCCACGTACCAAGATAAGAGGTACACGAGTAAGTGTTCCCCGACTGACTACCCGATCAGGGCCATGGGAAAACCATTCCTTTTTCTGGTAACCTCCATCGGAAAGTTCTAGAATGGGAACATGCTGCTGATAATAACACCCAGTGTTTAGGAGCATGTTCTAGATTCTGGACACCGACCACATTTTTTTGGAAGTAGCCCCAAAAGTGAGATTGTTCTTTAAAGATGTTGGACCTATTATAGTGGGAGTTTTCCCCTACTTTGGGGAGCCACGAGCCCTTTTGCAAATCTGTTGAGCATATTCCCATTTTGCAGTTCATTGCTTGGGGTTTACTGAACCTGTGTCGCCAGGGGAGTCCAGTTTCAGAATTCTTGGTTTTAAGATCCTGCGGCAGTAAATTGGTTTTTTAACTCCTGTTCTTACAGAATAAGGCAGAGAGTGGAATGGGCTTATCTTGAGTTCCTCAGACTCTGTCTTGACTTCGAATGTTCTTTAGGGCAGAGTTTGTCAAACTTGAATGTGCATATGAGTCACCTGGGAATCCTGTAAAATGACTCGGCGGCGCTGGGGTGAGGCCGTGAGTCTGCGCGTCTGAGATGCACCAGCCGCTGCCGAGGGGCCGGAGGCCGCGCTTAAATAGCAAGGCTTTAGTGTGTCTTTGTAAAGTCTGTGGGTCGTGGTCGTCACACTGTCACCTTTGTCCCCAGATAAATACTCCTCTCAGTTTGGTGGTGGAAGTCAGTATGCGTATTTCCACGAGGAGGATGAGACTAGTTTCCAGCTGGTGGATACAGCGCGCACACAGAAGACGGCCTACCAGCGGAATCGGATGCGGTTTGCACAGGTAGGACTGTTACAGCCTGGGGCTGTCTGTCACCTGCTGCTGAAAGTGTAACCCTGTGAGTGCTGGGGGGAGGAGTCCATGTTATATTAGGTCTCGTAGCAAACCCCAAGTAGCTGTTCAGTGACGAATCGTTCCGAAGTAAACTTTACTAGGACCACGGATGCGTTTAAATGGTTTAGCTTTCTGTTGACCAGTAGCTAGGATACCACGGCCCTGTGCTCAGAATGATCTTTGTGCTGGATGAAAAGGTGCATCTGTGCCTGTTGCTTGTCTTAATTGCTGGGTTGCAGGCTTTATTAAGCAGATGGTCCAGTCGGACCACAGCTTATTACATGAAGAGGCAAATTCAGCAACTCTAATAAAAGCCAATAAACCTACTTCAATAAAAAATATGTGTGTGAATGCCAGTCCAAGCTAATTCCAAGTACTTACTCAGCTAAACCCCCAGACTGTTGATTAGAGTGAAAACAGAGTAAAATGTGCAACTCGGATTTCACCTCCTGAACTTGGGCTGATGGCTTCCCATTAAGTACTGTCCATTGTGAGTCACACCTCCAATATTTTAACATGGGTGTTTTTTCATATTTCCCAGCGAAACCTCCGTAGAGACAAAGATCGACGGAACATGTTACAATTCAACCTGCAGACCCTGCCTAAGAGCGCCAAGCAGAAAGAGAGGTGAGATTCCCATCCTGCCCAAACAAGGTATTCTTCCAAGACTGACCGTACTCTGAGATCACTAGGCCAAAATGGGAGAATGGTTATCTCCCCCACCAGTGCAAAAAAAAAAACACACAACAAAAATACCTTCCTAAAGCTGGGTAAGCCACTGTTTCAACCCTGACATTCTCCAAGGGCCAATTTCAGTTTGTGGCAATATTAAGTCCCTGTTTTTCTTAAAAACCTGCACTGAAAGCACAATTTTCCTGTCTTCCCAGAGAACGCATACGCCTGCAGAAAAAATTCCAGAAACAATTTGGAGTGAGGCAGAAATGGGACCAAAAATCACAGGTAGTGTATCCATACCAGAATTCTCTCTAGGAATTTGATTTTGCTTATTTATTCGGTCTTGGAACAGCTTGAGATGTATTAATAATTCACATACTATGCGATTCACCCGTTCAAAGTGTACAGTTCAGTGGTTTTTCGTACATTCACAGAATTGTACAACCATTCCCATGATGGAATCACACAATACGTGGCCTGTAAGGTGCATCCGCGTTGTAACATGTATCGGGTCTTCATTTGTTTCTATCGCCCTATTCCATCGTGTGGATGGACCCTATTTTGTTTATCCGTTCATCAGCTGGTGGGCATTTGGGTTGTGTCCACTATGAGGAATAATGCTGCTGGTACCATTCCTGTACAGGTGTTTGTGTGGGCATTGTGGGAATAGACGCGTGTGAGCACGAGTTCAGTTACAGTTGTCCAGGTTACACATTGCTGGAGAGGATGCTAGCTGCGTCAAGAACAAATAGCTAAATACTCTGAGAGAAAGCTAAAGGAGCTGCTACAACTTCTTGATGAAATACAAATACATGAAGAGCTGGTGTTCCCTGGGTGGCGTCCTTACCTAGGAGTGGCATTCCCATTTGGTTTTGAATTCTTGATCCCTTCAGTTGTCTTCTAGATTGTACGCTCTGGGATTCGGATTCTGTGTTCTAAAACAGCCAACACAGAGTAAATGTTCCAGACGTTTATTCAGTAAAAGCCCTTCACGCTGTTAACCTGCCTTTTGCTTATGTCTTGCACTGGCTGTGATGTCTTTTCCCTCCAATGGTTTTCTACTACAGAAACCCCGAGACTCTTCGGTTGAAGTTCGTAGTGACTGGGAAGTGAAAGAGGAAATGGACTTTCCCCAGTTAATGAAGATGCGTTACCTGGAAGTATCAGAGCCACAGGACATGTAAGTGGCGTCACCATTGCATACGATTGACAGATGAGCTTAAAAACAATCGCTGCGGGGGGGGGGGGGGGCGGGGGGGAACAGAAAGAAGTTTAGTGGTACTCAACTTCAGATCTCTTTCAACTTCCTGGCATTGCGAGCAAAAGAAAAATAAAATTAAGTTATATAGCTCTTTTTGGCAGAAAGAGAAAAGGAACAAAGGAAAACCAGATTTCTTTCGGTTTCCTGGAATGCTGATCAAAAGAGAAATTAAGTGATACAGCTCCTTTGGCAGGAGCAGAGCTTTTCCTGACATCCAGAGAGCCCTTACCTCAGAGGCCACGTGCGTGGGAACGGCTCAGTGGGGGGCTGGAGCGCCAGTCTTCTGTCTGTCACCCCTCATCTCCCCATCTTTAAGTGGGGGTGGGGCGGAATCAGTGGTGTTCACAGTGTCCTGTGGGGCCACGTCGGGAGCTAAGGAGACGGGTCCTGAGTGAGCACTGAGTTGTCTCCTGCTCTCACTGTCAGACAGTTTCCATCTCGTACATATTAGACCGGGATGAGACGTAGGTGCCGAGGTGTAAGAAAGCGGTGACCCTCTTCCCTTTGCTTTGCATGGCTTGGCTCCTGCAGCGAGTGCTGTGGGGCCCTGGAGTACTACGACAAAGCCTTCGACCGCATCACCACGAGGAGCGAGAAGCCGCTGCGCAGCATCAAGCGCATCTTCCACACGGTCACCACCACCGACGACCCTGTGATCCGAAAGGTGCGCGCTCCCCGCCACCTGAAGGCGCCTGGGAGCCCTCTAGATACAGTCTGCTGAGTCAGAGGGGGATGGGGTGGGTGAACATACAGCCACTCTGCTGGCTGGCCCGTGAGTGCCGGATGCGAATCCTGGCGCTATGCACGTCCTAGCTTCACCTCTCTGGGGCCTTTGCTTTCTCCCTGTGAAGTGGGGTGAACGCACTTACTTACCACGTGCGCCTGGGGTGAGGGTGAAAGGAAGCCTTGTCAGTGCTTGCCTGGAACACGGCGAGTGCTCAGTGAGCTGTGGACACACACGTCCCAGGGTGGAGGCTGCCAGCAGCAGCTCGCTGGCTATACGCACGCGTGTTCTGTGTGGGTGTGGGTGTAACAGCTCTCCCCTCCGCGCGAGTGGGCAACTGGTTCTAAGCACGTCCTCACCTTTTTCCTCTCTTTTGTCCTCTTCACAGCTGGCAAAAACACAGGGGAATGTGTTTGCCACTGACGCCATTCTGGCCACACTGATGAGCTGCACCCGCTCCGTGTATTCCTGGGACATTGTCGTACAGAGAGTCGGGTCCAAGCTCTTCTTTGACAAGAGGGACAACTCTGACTTTGGTAAGAAGCCTGTCTGGGAACAACACAAAGGCGTTGAGTGTTTGTTGGGTCAGAGAAGCTCCCTGGTCCTGGAGGATGAGTAGAAGGTGGTCTGTCTCCCCCCGGGCATGTGGGAACCCCTCCCCGCCTCCTCAGACGGTCACTCAGTCCCTCCCTGGGGCATCAGCTTTCTGAGTCCTCACAGCGCACCGAAATTATGCTTCCAGATGTTACTCATTTGAGTAATACTTTCCTGACCTCTGCCATCTCTCCATAACATCTGTAGTATTTACTTAAGTGTTTTTCTTTAAGCTGGTGGGGTGTGTTTTTTTTACCTCAGTGTATTTGTAAAGGAAAGAATACATATGCACATATCTTACACCATTCGTGTATGTATGTACACACCTGCCATGACTGAAAACCAGGTCACGCGGTAATAACAGCAGTGACACAAAACAGTACAACCATATCGCGTGCCTCAAGCCTTCTCTTTGTTTAAGAGCTAATAAAATCAAACATTCTGTGGAGGAATCCAAAAAGATTGGAAAGGGATAGCTTTTCACGCCGTGATTGAATTTCATGGTAGCACCGAGGGTCATCCAGGAGCACTGCACAGACCCTCCCCTGCACGTCCCACGCGTGGGAGGCCTGTGTTGGTAGACGGCAGTTCTCTGAAGGGGAGGCCTTTGTCACGTGGACCACGTCTCCCCACGGAGCCGTGCACGTCATCGGTGGTTCTTTGTTTCGTGGGTGGGTGACAGGCTGTTTCTTTTGCAGACCTCCTGACGGTGAGTGAGACGGCCAACGAGCCCCCTCAAGACGAGGGTAACTCCTTCAACTCGCCCCGCAACCTGGCCATGGAAGCAACTTACATCAACCACAACTTCTCCCAGCAGTGCCTGAGGATGGTGAGCACTGGCGCTCGTCGGACTCCCTCAACAGCCGCTTTCACTGAGCCCTGCGGCGTGGGCTCTGGGCTTGTGGGATTGGGCGGGGTACATGGGGTCCCTCCCGGTCGCCCAGGGGTTCCGAGCTTGGGCTTTGAGGTCACACTGCCTGACTCTGAAGCCTAGACCCAGCGCTTCATAGCTCTGGTGTCGGGCGTGCTGCCTGTCTATAAAATTAGAACGCTGACAGTGCTTGTCTCGCATGGACGCACTGTGAAGATCCCTTGGATTACTTGACAAATGCACCGTATAGGTACAAAGCTTCCTAGCCCTAGGAAGCTTCATCATGGAGGAGGAAACACAATAAACCCTAAACACATACGGTGTGTGCTGTGGAGAACAGTGAAGCAGGAGGGGTGTGATTGCTAATGAAATGGGATAATGGAACAGTGGACACGTGGAAGCTGTCAGTAAACGCTGTTCCATCCATTGTGATTCACGGGTGCTCGCTTGTGCTCAGAGGGAGCATATAGGCAGACACCACACCGTGAGCTCAGAGCCCTCTCGAGGCTTCCAGGGACCCAGCCTGGCTGTAACTACAGAGGTGCATGGTCTGGCTACTTGGCTTGGCAACAAGTTGGTGCTGTCGCCTAACACTTGTGTCATTTTTGCAGGGGAAAGAAAGATACAACTTCCCCAACCCAAACCCGTTTGTGGAGGACGACATGGATAAGAATGAAATCGCCTCCGTCGCATACCGGTAAGTCACCTCCGGTGGGGTGCACGGACCCGACCCTGTATGGGGGAAATCATCTGAAATTCAGGATCTCAGTGACCAAAGGAGTCCCTTCTTCATTGCAGTTACCGCAGGTGGAAGCTTGGGGATGACATTGACCTGATTGTCCGCTGTGAGCATGACGGCGTCATGACCGGAGCCAATGGGGAAGTGTCCTTCATCAACATCAAGACCCTCAACGAGTGGGATTCCCGGGTGAGGCACCTGCGTCGCCCTGGTGGGGCCCCACGTGTTGTCACCGCTCGCACTGGGGAGCCTCTTGCTGTTCCCCTCGCATGACTGAGAGCTGCCGAGAGTTTTCTTGTCCTCTGAAGTTTCCCCCACTTTGTTCCTCAATGAGAAAGACCATGTGTGAGGGTAACTACCTGCTTCCAGGACTTTCTCCCTCTGTTCTGTTCCGACCTCCTGTCGGCCTCTGCTGTCTGTGCGCATGTGATTTTGATCTCCTTATTATTGGGGCTGGCAGGTTTCCTGTAAGACTGGCAGCTCCTTTTTTTGACCTGTTCTTTCACTTAAGTACAGCCACTGCCTTCTTTTCTATCTTCTGATTCTGTTGCCAGCTCTTTCACTTACTGAACTCGGGGATTCTAAGATTAGCTCAGATTTGGCTCTTCAGGAAGCACCTCGAACGAAACGTGCTGCCTTTGTTTTTCCTTTTTCTGCTCTCACATGCTGGTGCACTATGACTGTTGGGCTGTTACCCTTTCTGGAGCTGCCCAGGCTTATGTGCCTGAATTCGAAGTGGGCGGCAGTGTTCCCGGGTGCCACTGTGCAGTCAAGGGTCCTCGAGGGGAGGGACAGCTCCTGGATTGAATGGGTGTCCTGTGCGGTGGCGTACAGAGGGCCATGTGCTATCCTCATTACAGCCAAGGGATTGGCCTTGAACACCGCTGATGAGCGTTCCTAGGTTCCTTAGCCCCAGCCCTGCCGAAGCAGCACTGGGAGGCTGGCTGTGGTCTTCGCTCTGGCCCCGTGGCCTTCACCACCATGACCCCCCTGTGGCATGTGGCACCCTTGTATCGATGTGGCTTTGCCCTCAGTCACTACCTACATTACTCCGTCTCGCACATTTCTCGACTCCCTTCACGTGTTTTTTGCTGGTTCCTCTCCTTTTTGACCCTTAGGGAGCATTCCCTTAGGGTCAGCCCCTCCATAGCTCTTTTTGCTATAATTATCTCTTCACACAGTTATCTTTTGTTCCATAACAAATTAACAACCTTAGAGGCTTAAAATGACGTCCATTAGTCATAGTTTGGTAGGTCAGAAATCCAGCATCACGTGGCTTGGTCCTCTGCTCAGGGTAGCAGAAAGTTGAAATCAAGGTGTCAGCAGAGCTGAACACATCTAGAGGTTCTGGAAGAAAATCCACTTCCAAGCTCATTCTAGTTGGCAGAATTCAGTTCCTTCCAGTTGTAGGGCTTTTGCCAGCTATCCGCTGGGGCCTCTCGGTTCCTAGAGACCACCCACATTCCTTCTCCATCTTCAAACCAGCAACAGCAAGTCTTTCTCATGCGCCTAATCTCTTGACTTCTGTCTGATCGCTACACCCAGATTTAAGAGCCCTGTGGTTAGGGGAGGCCCACCCAAATGGTCTCCCTAGCTTAAGGACCTTAACTAATTACAGCTGCAGAATCTCTCGACATATAGTCATGGTGGTGATATTTCATCCTAGTCACAGGTACCACCCACGCTCCAAGGTGGGATTCTGCAACGGCAAGGGTCATTGGGGTCATCCTAGAATTCTGCCTGCCCCAAGCCTCACCCTTGAACTTTAAAACATGTTTCCTCGCATCTCCTCTGACTCCCCGTTCCATTGTGTTCCTGCTAAAACACCTTGCCCTTCCTGTGTCCTCATTCCTATCATTACCTGTGTCTTGCCTGTCTATCAGCTTTGTCTTTGTCCTGCTCACTTAGGCTCAGAGCCTCAAACCCCTCCAACTCCTGCACGCTTCTCTCTTGCTGCCACGTACGGGCTGTCTTCTCCCCCAGTGCTGGATCTCACTGGCCTCACCCTAGTTTAGGACCCCATTCCGTATACCTCTTACTTTGTATTGTCTCCTAACTTCCCCCTCCTTACCACCCCATTCAGTGTATCTGTGCCGCTTAACTGTCCAAACCACTGCTTCCGTCCGTCATGCAGCGTGGTTGTAGAAGACTTCCTGTGCCACAGCAAACTCACAAGGGGACTGCAGAATGTTTGTAATTTTAGAGGAAAGAGACATCTGTCAGAATACTAGTCCTAAGTAGCTTGATACCGTGTTTCCCCGAAAACAAGACTGGGTCTTATATTAAGTTTTGCTCCAAAAGACGCATTAGGGCTTATGTTCAGGGGATGTCGTCCTGAAAAATCATGCTAGGGCTTATTTTCGGGTTAGGTCTTCTTTTTGGGGAAACGCGGTAAAAGGGACTCTTCAGTGTTTCTTTGGGCTATTATTGCTATGAACCAAGAAGGTTTGGAAAGCTCTACCATGAGACTTTCAACCAGTCACTTCACTCTGAGGCCAAGTTCACTATCTGTAAAATAGGCGGCTGGAGAAGATGATCTCTGGGGTCTCGTCCTGCTTTGTCTGCTCACACGTGTACATACAACGCCGACTCTGACCTCACGCTCTGCGGGCCCCCACCCCCACCCAGGACTAATCCAGCCTGTCTGTCTCCCCTGCCTCTCAGGTCACTCCACCTCCAGCCTCTGCCAGGGTTCTGCACTTGGTTAGCTGCAGCTCTTCCTCTGTGCAACCCTTCCTTACCACAAAACACACAGCACACACCCACCTCTGCCATTGACACGGCACTGTTTCTAACTGGTATGTGTGTACGTCCTCGTCTGGCTGAGCTCTTCTGAAGAGAGGACGTGCCTGCTGTGTGGCAGGCTGGGCAAGGCCGGGGCCTTGTCTTTGGCTCTTAACTGAGAAGTCTTACCTCGGATTTACCTGCGGCCTCACCCACCTCCTCGTCAAGCCCAGCAGGGAGCTCCTTTTCTGCCCAAAGAGGTACCAGAGCCTTCAGCGAAGCCTGCCTTCACTCCCGTAACCGGTGCTTTCCTTCCGCAGCACTGTAACGGCGTTGACTGGCGTCAGAAGCTGGACTCCCAGCGAGGGGCCGTCATCGCCACCGAGCTGAAGAACAACAGCTACAAGTTGGCGCGGTGGACCTGCTGTGCTTTGCTGGCTGGATCCGAGTACCTGAAGCTTGGGTGAGATTCCTGTCCAGGAGTTGTGAACTCATCTTCCGGGAGGAGGGCTCTGCGGGTAGGGAGACGGGCTCGCCGTTTCCCTTTCCCTCGGGAAGAGCATGTGGCAGGGTCCCCTGTGCCCTGGTGTTTGCCCCGGGCGTTGCTGTGTCTCCGGGCCGGCCTGCCCCCACCACTAACACCGCCTCCCCACTAGTTACGTGTCCCGGTACCATGTGAAAGACTCGTCGCGCCACGTCATCCTGGGCACGCAGCAGTTCAAGCCCAATGAGTTTGCCAGCCAGATCAACCTGAGCGTGGAGAACGCCTGGGGTATCCTACGCTGCGTCATCGACATCTGCATGAAGCTGGAGGAGGGCAAGTACCTCATCCTCAAGGACCCCAACAAGCAGGTCATCCGCGTCTATAGCCTGCCCGACGGCACCTTCAGCTCCGACGAGGACGACGAGGAGGAGGAGGAAGAGGAGGAGGAGGAAGAAGGTTCGTGGCGAGCCTCTTTCGAGGGGGGAGCGAGCTCTACGGCCGTCGTGCTCTTGAACCTTGATGTAAAACGAGCATTCCCGGAGGCTTGACTTAATTTGGGGAAGCATTCACTCAGCTCCAGGAGCCGCTTCAAGGGCTTTGGGTCACGTGCAGGGGATGGGAGGAGAGTGGTCTCTTAGAGGCGAGGGTGAGAAAGATGATGACGTCCCTGATGTCAGCCAGTGGGCTGGAGGAGACAGCTGCCCGGCTTAGTTACCCCGGCTGCAGCTGTCTTTCCTGCTTCCACGGCTAGTGACTGAAGGCGGACTCTTAGCCCTGTGAGAGGAGGTGTTGCAAACCATAGCAGTTCACCAGTTTGACGTGGCTCATTTTTCTAACATTTTATATCTTTCAGAGGAAGAAACTTAAGGAGCTGGAGTTTGTAAAGCCACCAAGCCTAGGAGGGCCTTGGATGCCTGGTGGAATCTTTGTCTGATACTTGGGAATAAAGTATAAGTCTCTCCAGTCTCACTCTCATTGCGTGCCTGCATTACGATTCACGGCCCTTCGTCCTTCTCCAAGTAGCCCTTGGGAGAGGGAGGGTGACATACAGAAGTTTCTGTCTGGAGGTCATAACCTGGGTTCCATCATTTGTTCTTGAGCATTATTAGTCTTACATTCCTGTTGGAGGGTAAATGCCCTAGATTTTTCTGTCCTGGGAACCCGGTGGAATTATCCTTTCCTGGAGGTCCCCATGAGAAGTCCATTTCCACAAGCATGAGTGCCTGCTGGCTGTGCGCCATAACCAGCTGCTGCCCTTAGAGACACAAATCACTAGGAAAAGGTGAAGCAGGCACAGTCTTTGGAACTTGAGGTGGGTGGCAGCTCCCAGAGGAGACGGCGTCAGAAGATTTTGACACGTTCCACTGAGTGGTGATCATATGGTTTGTGAATTGTTTCCAAGCTTAGCATGGGCTGGTGACAGTCTCACGTCATAAACATCAGCTACAGATGTTTAGGATATGTAAAGTTGTTTTTATAAGGGAATAGTGTTCTGTTCTTGACACCCTGAAGTAATTACGCTGCCAGGTACACTAAGCTTTCTAGAAATAGCTCATCTGAGCCTGACACAGAACTTACGATACTGCTGGAAGTCATACCATTGTACAGATAAGGAAATAGGCTCAGCTTTTGAGTCACATTCCTAAAGTTACTATTTTAATCAAAATAATTGAGCCTCAAAAACTAAGCAAAAATGTATTGAACTTTGTTAGAGTTACTAGGAAGATAAAGCATAAAGGTGCTCCTTAGGGCGTTTTCAATGTAAGTGAAATGTTAAAAAGTGGGCGTTAAAGTGGTGTGACGTGCTAAGGGGTTTCAAAATTAGGCCGCTGCTTACCAAGCTGCCTCTTGAACACTCATGATGCACTCCAGTGGGATTTGCTGTGACTGATGGGCAGGTAGAAGTACGTTTCACGCTCACTCAAAACTGCACAACGGCTTCCACATATTTCTTTGAGCTGTGCCCTTTCACCTTCCCTGCGTGGGACCACCACGTTGACTGCTGAAAACAATCCTTACTCACAACCCTGCCATAGCATCCTGCTCCCTACCGTCCAGGCTGTCTCAGCTCAAGGCCCTGCCACAGCCAACAGTCCTAATTTCCTGCTACCCACCAAAAGACCAGCAACAACTTTAAGGACTTAAATAATTGACCAGCCCCCATTCTCAAATCTTCACAGCCACCAAGTAGACCTCGCTACTTTACTTTCAGTTAGAATTTTCCCTGGCCTGTCTGCGTTCAATGTTCAACAAATGCTCACTGAGGGCCTCCTGCATGCCCACGATCCTGGAGAAAGCACTGAGGTCACCAGAGTGAAAAAGACTGTGCTCTAGTGGAGCTTTTCTCTGATGCTCATACAGGCTGTGAAAATTACTGGTAAGTGGCATTGCTTAGTGGGTCTTTTGGCAGGGAGGTCACAGCTACTATTTTTAGTGGAAAGCTCCAGCCATGCAAAGCTGGAAGACTACAGAGTTCTTTCCATACTAGGCATGGCTACCTGCCCATGAGAACTCAGCCCCATCTCACTGGACTGCTTAATGCCCCTTGAAGGTTCCTGACCTTCCCTCAAATGCACTGTGTTCTGCCCATGTAAATCTTAAGAAAAATTAGGACATTTTAACCATAATCGACGGGCCTGTGGGAGGAGCTAGGGTTGATGGTAGGAGTTCCTGCCGTGGTAACGAGAACAAGAACATGACAGGAAGACCTCTATGGTGGTAACTGCCCCTCCCCAGAGCTTCTTCCCTTCTGTCAGTTGCCCCTCCATCTTGGTCTGGTTCAGAAGCTCGCCATATTTGCATACACTGAATCATAATCCTTTTTCCTCAGTACTTTTGATGACGTAATACCTACTTGATGGTTTCCAAGTCGACGATCACATTCCACCTCTGGAAAACCAGCTACGATCACCCAGTACACTTCAATGGCGGGTCAGATTCATCCTCCTGCCATTCTCTATGTTCCCTCTGCTTCAGCCACCCAGTTACTGTGCGTTAGCGGGTTTGTGTTTAAGTACCTTTAACACTAGGCCACTTTGTTTACAACATTTCCAAGCTTGTAAAACATGATGCATGAATAAAAAATGTTTTGGGGGCCGGCCCGGTGGCTCAGGTGGTTAGAGCTCCATGCTCCTAACTCCGAAGGCTGCTGGTTCGATTCCCACATGGGCCAATGGGCTCTCAACCACAAAGTTGCCAGTTCAACTCCTCGAGTCCCACAAGGGATGGTGGGCAACGCCCCCTGCAACTAGGATTGAACACGGCACCTTGAGCTGAGCTGCCGCTGAGCTCCCAGATGGCTCAGTTGGTTGGAGTGCGTCCTCTCAACCACAAGGTTGCTGGTTCGACTCCCACAAGGGATGGTGGGCTGTGCCCCCTGCAACTAGAAAACGGCAACTAGAAAACGGCAACTGGACCTGGAGCTGAGCTGCGCCCTCCACAACTAAGACTGAAAGGACAACAACTTGACTTGGAAAAACAAGGCCTGGAAGTACACACTGTTCCCCAATAAAGTCCTGTTCCCCTTCCCCAATTAAAAAAAAAAAATTAGGTTGTCTTTTAAAAAAAAAAAAAAAAAAACGTTTTGGAAGGAGTCCATAATTTGAAATAAAGGGGGGCAGGGGTGGTTCCAGGCTCCACGTCTTAACTGTGTGATCTTGAATCACCCCTAAACCTCCATTTGGCCAGTAACTACAGAATGCTGGAAACAGAATCGGGGCCTACCCCACCCGTTGGTGGAAGATCAAGTCAGTCATGAATGTTTCTTGTAAACAGTAGACTGAATTATTGTAGTGTCCAGGTGAGAACTTTCAAACCTCCAAATAATTTTTATAAAATTTTGAGCCAAACCAAGCATATGCCTTGAAGCAAGATCTCAACAGATTGAGAAAAATGCTTCTCAGAAGGATGGTTTGCAGTTTCTTTTATGCATTTGGAATTAAGGAGGGAATGTAAGGAAAACTACAAGAGGGTGGGAGAAAGCGAGGCAGGATCCGGTTACAGGATAATTAAGGTTCATGTGCTCTCAGCCCTTCCGCTTAAGGGGGTCTGAACACAGGCATATAAAGATGTGTTGAGCATAGAAACACTGGACAGTGCTTGCTTTAAGGCAAAGATAAACCTTTTTACTAAAGTTATGTGCCTGGGGCATGACTACTGACCAGGACCTGCCCGGTTAGTAATTTATTAGGTTGGTGCAAAAGTAATGGAGGTTTAAAAGGTTAAAAATTGCAAAAACCGCCATTTTTGCACCAATGTAATATGATCAGAGCACCGTGAGATACACTACTTTCTATAGAACCCCTTTTTTTGTCCATAGTAGCAAATACTTGTTAATTGATTTTTCTGTCCTAGCTTCACCAACCTGGCTTTCAGTCGCCAAAACCTGGGCAGCCGACTATTCTTGGACTACAGTCACGGTGCAGTATAAACGCTGTGAATTTTTCCAAAACAATCAGCTCCCCTGTGTCACGACTGGAAAAGCACAGCTTGAAAACAACAGCCCCCAGCCGGTGCCGGATCAGTTCTGCAGCCCCGCCACTCCCAGCACCGCACGCTGGCCGCCGGCGGGGAGCAGCACGTGAAGGGCTCTCCTGCGCGGCCTAGACACCGAGGCCGCCGGACCGCCCCGGCGCGCTGCGCGATGCGCACGTGACCCCGCGCTCTGCCATTGGCCGGGCGGGAGGGCAGGGGCGGGGCGGCCGACCGGGCGCGAGCCAGCTGGGCCCGTCCGGCCCGATTCTCTGCGTGCTGCCTTTGGAGCCGCTGCGAGGTGCGCGCTCTGGGTGGAGGGGTGGGCGGGGAGGCCGAAGCCGCGGGCGTGGGCACCACGCACGCGCTGTGCGCGCCAGCGGGAGGGCGGCCTCGCGCCCGCGTGGCAGCAGGTGTGTTCGGCATCTCTGTCGCGTGACGGAAGAGACTTAGGCACCTGGCTGGGGGCGGAGTCCGTTCAGACCACACCTCCTTCAGGTTCGAGGGCTGGGACTGGGCGGGGCAAAGAGACCTGCCCCTCGAGGTCTAGCCTGGGGAGGGTCCAGAAGGGTTGTTGGACTTCTTTCAAATTTGGGAGGAAATGGGGTAACACCCACCCTCTTACTACCATGGCATTAAGAGGGCTGCTGCCCCTGGGAACCGAAGCCCTGAAGGAGATGGGGGTTGGGGGTTCCCCGAGGGAGCTCCAGATCTATCTTGAAGCAATGGAGTCATAGCAAATGAGCTCAGAGGTGTTTGGATACTGGTCCTGGCTCCACCCCACATCTCAGCCCGCGCTCCGGCAGGCCTCTGCCTCGTTCCCCCTGGCCTCAGGCCATTCGTGGTCCCAGGCCTCACTCAGCTGGTCTGCCGCAGGATGGGCCTCTCCGTGGCTCGGCTGTGGGGCTCCCCGAGGCTGCTCCTAACCGTTGCCCTGTACCTGGCTCTCACCCTGCACCCCGTTCAGGCCTCGACACCCCCACACCGGGACTACTGCGTCCTGGGTGCCGGGCCCGCAGGCCTGCAAATGGCCTACTTCCTGCAGAGGGCAGGGAGGGACTACACAGTATTCGAACGCGCCCCGGGGCCAGGCAGCTTCTTCACACGCTACCCCCGGCACCGCAAGCTCATAAGCATCAACAAGCGGTACACCGGCAGGGCCAACTCCGAGTTCAACCTCCGCCACGACTGGAACTCTTTGCTCAGTCACGACCCCCGGCTGCTCTTCAGACACTACTCCCCTGCCTACTTCCCCGATGCCAGCGACATGGTCCGCTACCTAGGGGACTTCGCAGCCAGGCTGGGGCTCCACGTGCTGTACAACACAACCATTGCCCACGTCACGCTGAACAAGGATCGGCAGGCCTGGAATGGCCATTACTTCATCCTGACTGACCAAAAGGGCCAGGCATACCAGTGCAGGTAAGGAACCGGGTCCCAGAACTCAGCCTCTGAAGTTGTTGGGCTCGGGGCTTTCCTGGAAGAACTGACACCCCTTTGTTGGCCGGTGGATGTGGGAGGAATGGGAAAAATCTGCCACCTCCTGTTCCCACTGAAATTCGTGCCAGGAGGTTCAGCTCAGCCATCATTTCCCACAGTGCCCTAAAAAAAAAATTGTGATCAACTATGTTTGGAAAATACTAACCAGTTCTTTCTTCCAGGATTTTTCGGTCTTTAATATCTTCATATTCACTGTGACACTCCCAACATTGGGTGTTCAGTATTGCCTAAGCTTCGGTACCCACAAAACCCTTTTGTAAAACACCTCCTGGAACTAGTGTTCCCTAAAACACATCCTGGGAAATGCTGGGTCGCATATTAGACGAGCTCAGTGGGATTTAGAACTGAACGAGACTAGGAGACTCTACAGCTAGTCCTACCAGCATTCAGTTTTGGTTGCGAGAAAGCTTAACATCATGTGGACATCTCAAATTCAGTCAAACACTATATTGCACTTGTTTCATCCTCATCAGGACCCTGTGGGGGAGGTTCCCTGATCCCTATGTTCCAGATGAAGAACTGCGGCTCAGAGAAGTTGAGTAACTGGTGCTATGTCACACAGCACTTAAGTGGCGTGGCTGCAATTTGAGCTCCTATCTTCCTGATCTCAAAGCCCGTGTTCTTTCCGCTGCACCTGACTGCCTCTCACTTCCTGGCCATTAGCCTCCACCTGGTTCCCAACAAGTGCTCAATCAGGGTTCATTTTGTCATGTCATTTGCCAGAGGCCTGGCTTTACTCCTTGCTTGTTACAGCCCAGGGAAATAAGGTTTGGGCCAATGTGGACCCTTGCCTTTTGACAGCTGTGCTACAGCGTAGAGGAGTCAGAAAACACGGAGCAATGGGGGCTGCATATGTGCCGTGTACAGGCCATCGATTTCTAAAATCACCCTGCGATCAAAGCGTTCTTCTGCATGCTGGCAGGATCCAGCTCCCGGTGCCCACTGCGGGACTGCAGTCCCCCCACCAGGATAAAGAGCAGGGCTTTAGAATCCCGCTGATCTGTGGCCAGATTCTGGCTCTGTTTTAGGAGCTTTGGAAGCCATGGGCCCCGCAAGGCCTGCCTCCTCACCTGTAAAACGCACCAAATAACACCAATCAGAGCAGTAAGATGACGCATAAGGCGCGTAGTACAGGACGGAGTAGGGAATTACTGCTCAGTAGATGTCTCCATCTGTCAGGCAAGTCAGAAAGGGGAAAGTGGAACAGCAAGTCTCATTTTCATCACTGACGGTGATACTTGTTCTGACTGCTTTGTTCCAAATGGGGTGAATTGCTCGACTTCTCAATGGTGCCACCTTCTCCTGTCAGAGTCAGAGTATCAGAGTATCTAGTATCTGGTATAATAATCCCAGCGAGGGGTAAGGGAAACTGTCCGCTGGAGTGAGCTCAGTGAAGGGCAGGGTACAATGGGATAGGTCCATAAACAGAATGAATGAATGTCCTGTTTTCTCTCAGGAGGCAGCAGCCTGGGTGAGGCTGGCGAGCCAGGTGACAGGTCCAAAGAGTGATTTTAACTTAATGTCTTACAGCTACAAGACTAAGCCATCTTCCCTCTGTCCTCCACCTGCAGCGTCCTTCTTGTTGCCACTGGTTTGTCAGTCCCCAACCTGGTCGACTTCCCTGGCTCCGAATATGTGGAGGGTTATGAGTCCGTGTCCATAGACCCCAAGGACTTTGTGGGGCAGAATGTGCTGATCCTGGGCCGTGGGAACTCGGCCTTTGAGACGGCAGAGAACATCTTAGGTGTCACCAACTTTATCCACATGCTGAGCCGCTCCCGGGTCCGGCTCTCCTGGGCCACCCACTACGTAGGAGACCTCAGGTATGCCACGCAGCTGCTGCTCGTGTATTCTGTCCTCAGGCCACCCTAAAGCCGTTCGGGACCCCATCTGGTCTGCCCACCCCTTCCTCCACCCCTAGGGTATCTCCTGTACCCTAGCCAGACTTTCTCTCTCCTGGCATGTCCCTTGGGCCCCAGGGCCATCAACAATGGCCTGCTGGACACCTACCAGCTGAAGTCCCTGGACGGGTTGCTGGAATCCGACCTGACAGATCTGGCTATCGTGAAGGACCGCGAGGGCAAGTTCCACATCACCCTAAAGTTCTACTGGGAAGAAGGCAACCAGCGTGCCGACGCCATCACCCTCCCCCAGGATGACAGTGACAACTTTGCCATGCGTGTGGCCTACGACCGGGTCATCCGCTGCCTGGGCTGGAACTTCGACTTCTCCATTTTCAACAAGTGAGTGCAAACAGAAGGGAGCTGCGATCTCCTAGCAAACCCCTCTGCCACCTTCCTGGGGGAGCAGCGCCCTGCCCAGCAGCTCCAGGGCTCTTAGGACCCCACCCTCAGCACGGGTGTGGGTGCTGCCTGGTTTCCCGCCCAGGCATGAGCTCTCTGTCCAGGGCGCTCCCTCGGGCCCTCGCTCCTGGAGCCCCAGCCGCGCATCGTCGTCTGTGTTGTAACCCTCCACCCGAGAGATGGGAAAGCAACTCAGCTTCTGCACGAGGTGAATCTGCTGACCGGGGGTGTGGTGGCTCAGAGCACAGGTGGTGGGGTCGATCGGAGGTCCCTTCTTACCAAACCTGTGAGCTCTGGGAAAGTTACTTAACCTCGCTCAAATGGGTGTCTCCATCGCTCAAATGGGCGGACCGCAGTTTCTTTCTCTAGGGCTCTAGTGAGGATGAATATAGGGAAATACTTGGCATACAGCATCTGCTCGGTAAAATGGTAGCTGCTAAAATTACTTAATGCTAAAACTGTATTTTGAAGAACTGCTTTGCGGAGCCTCATCTTTAGACATTGCTGCCTTAGTACCCTGGCAAGGCTTAGTATCAAAGAATCCATCCAGTGTCTCACTTTCCTTCTGGCGAAGGCACAGGCAGACAAGGAGAACCTAGACAGCCTGCGCCAGACCCTCCTGTCCCATCCGGTCACACAGCGCCCAGTCTCAACCCAGAGCCCAGCCTCGAGTCAGGCTTGCATCCTGGCCCTGACCCGCCACATCTTTCCTCCAAGCCTCAGTTACTCCATCTGTTAAATGGAGACGATTATACCCACCTCCTGCAGTCATGATGTGGTTTAAATACAGTAAGGAATATAAAGCACTTAACTCACTGCCAGGCCTATAATTAGTGTTTCATACACAGCAGATTTTTAGTAATAACCTTTCTACTCACAGGTCCCTCAAACTGTCTTCAGTGGGTGAGTTCAGCAAGAAGTACCCACTGGTCAGAGGTAGCTACGAGTCCAAAGGAAACCGGGGTCTCTTTGTCCTGGGTACCGCCAGCCACTCTGTGGATTACCGGAAGTCTGCTGGGGGCTTCATCCATGGATTCCGATACACAGGTGAGCCCAGACAGAACCATCCCCGGGGCTGGAAACACACTCCTGATTTCCAGCAGCCTTAAAGAGACTGCTCATCAGAAGTCGATTGTCATAAATTCTCTGCCTGGGCCAGATGGCAACAGGTTTTCATGGTCTGAGGATACGTCTAGAAAAGCACCAGGTAAAGTATAACAGCATGTACATCTGGGATGGCAGGTTACATGCCTACACCCTGTATGGGTGAGGTACCATGTATTAGCGAGAACATGGAGCTTGAAGGCAAACCTAGGTTCCTGCCCAGCAGGGTGGCCTCAGAGGTGAGGCTTCGTAACCTCTCTAAGCCCATGGGACACCCTGTCATCAGAGATTTGAACGAGGGCAACTCCCCACCCTCAGGGGGCTGTTGTCAGGACTAAATAAAGCCACACCTGAGAACCATGCAGCTGTGAAGCCGCACACGCACAGACTTTTGGGCACCAACAGATTTCAATAAAAATTGTACTTGGCTGATCTTAGCTTTTTTTCAGAAGTGTAGGTACAAACGTTCTTCACTCCGGGGAGGCTGTTGGGTGGGTGCTTTATTGCACGGCGGGTGTTACACGGGCCAGTTAATT
This sequence comes from Rhinolophus hipposideros, assembly GCF_964194185.1. Lineage (NCBI taxonomy): Eukaryota > Metazoa > Chordata > Mammalia > Chiroptera > Rhinolophidae > Rhinolophus > Rhinolophus hipposideros. The sequence continues at coordinate 10,101,818 of NC_138055.1, forward strand.
TTGCCAAAAACACCATGAGGGTCCTGCATCCTGACATTTCTGTATTTAATTTGATACCTTGCACTGCCTTCCTGCTGGTTTTTGCATTTCACTATCCTTCCAGTTTAGCTGAGACAGATAATCATGTTTTGCTGTTGTTTCCAGATGATATATTTTATACCCCATGCGTGTTGTCAGAGAAGGAAACCAGGGAGAGAGTGTTAGCGGTCTATAAAGCAGAATATCTGCGAATTGAATACACATATGCACACAGAATGAGAAGACTGTCTCTTCAGCGTGTCTCCCCAATAAGAAACCCTCATCATCGTTCCCATGCATGTCACCCTCCCTGAACCCACTCTCCTAGTAGTCACTGCCCCATCTCTCTTGCTTCCTTCTGTCCCCTGCTCTTTCCCCAGCTGACATACTTAATCCTTACAACAACCCCACAAGACAGATCCCGTTATTTCAATTCCATTTTGCACATAAGGAAATTGGGACACAGAGAAGTTCAGTAATTTTCCCAAAGTCACCCAGCCAGTGGGTGGCACTTGCCTGACTAACACAGCTAACCACTAAGCTTCAGGCAAGTGGAAACCAGTCCTGAGTGTACAGGCCACCGATTGCTGTGCCCACTACTACTAGCTCAGGACCCGACTCAGAAGAAGGGTGGCGTGACTGTACACAGCACACCCTGCCTGGACATGGCTCCGTGCAGCGGAGAAACAGGGCCCAAGAGAGACGAGTAGGAAACAGTAAGGCAGAGTAAAACAACAGCAGCTCCGAGATTGGCGGCACAGACTGTAACCGGGGAAGGTCGGACACCCTGGAAGCCCTGCCCATCCCCCTCCTGTATCTCCCTGCACTCCATCCCTGCCCCGCTTTCCTGACTCGGGGCCTCTTCGTCTCTTCTGACTGCTGTTCCTGCCACTGGTCTTTCTGGCTTCCCATCCAGCCAGCATAGTACCTGTCAAAACAACATTTCTTAAAAAAAAAAAAAAAAAAATCTTATCCTTCCTTCCTGTGCTTACAAATCTTGAGTGGCTCCCTATCTCCAAAGGGGGATTGCCAGCTCCTGGCATGGCATTCAGAGCTTTGCGCAGGCTGACACCAGCTCAGCTTTCCAGCCTGATTCCCTCACCTGCTTTTCAACATGTGCCAGATTCTTCTCAAGATATTATTTCTTCACATATGTGCTCCTTCTGTCAGGGCACTGTCCCCAAGTTTCTCTAGCTGTGTAATTCCTCAGTCTTTTGCAAAACTCAGTTTAACCATTGTTTCCTCCAGAGAGCCAGATGTCTCATGAGGCTGCAGTCTTCCTGTGACTGTCGGCCCACTGAGTCCCCTGTCATGGGTTGTCTGTGGCCTTGGCCTGTTATTGGACTTGGGTGTTGTGTTGATTCATTTTGGAACAGGTGGCACCTGTGTACAGTGCCCCAATTTCACAACTGCATACAGCAGCCCCAGGTATATAGAAAACGTCTCCCTGTTGTTTTATTAGACAGCAGTTGCTTTTCTATCCTTACATATACATATACACAAAGCATCTCAAAATAGAACTTAGTGACAGATTGGATTCAGGCTGTGAAGGAAAGGAAGCAATCAAAGGCTTTCCGTTTGCGAGTCTCGGACAGAAATAGGGACTGAGGTGGGGAGAGGTCTCAGAGGCAGGTTCTGGTTCCAGTTCTGGTTTGGACGTACCACATGTGGAGTGATAGCTGTGGGACTTCCATATGCAGGTGGCCTAAGGCAGGACTGGGCAAATGGTGGCCTGGGGACCAAATCCAGCCACACCCCTTCATGTAGCGATCCCTATGGCTGCCTTCGCACCAGAGGCAGAATTGAGCAGTGCAACAGACTGCAAAGCCGAAAATGCTTCCCATCGGGCCCTTTGCAGAACATGTGCTGACCCGGCTCTAAAGACTTCTTGGTGCCATGCACAGTGTCTTGCGTTTGTAGAAGTGATGGGACCTTATGTCCTTCCTGACGGTAAAGATAAACTCTTAAGTGCGGCATGCCGTTCCTCCCTCGGGCCATTTCAGTGCGTGCTGTTCACCGGCTGCTGGAGCACCGCCACCACGGCGTCGCCTGGCCCTCCACCGAGCACCCCATAACACAGCTGACCAGCTCCATCCTCCGGCGCGTGAACGAGGCTTCTGGGCTCTACCAGATGTTCAGCGTGCTGGCCGATGTCGTCCTGGTGAAGGAGTGAGTAGCCCACCCCCACCACACTCCCTCCGCCTGCCGCATCATGTATACCGTCACAGCTCTTCTCTTCCTATTCCAGGTGTGGACTAGCCCAGTGGTTCCTTCCTAAGATGAAGCCTGAGGAGGGACGGGGTGGGTTAAGGGGTGGATTTATTCTGCAGGGGAGGTCAGTGAAATCAGCACAAGCTCTGTGGACAGACAGATCTGGGTGTGAATCCTGGCTGTGCCTCTTTCTACCTGTGTGACCTTGGGCAAGTTAGACTCTGATCCTGTTGTCTCTCATCTGCAAAATGGGGATGACACCTACCTCGCAGGACTATAGGAAGCAGTAAAGGTAACTCGTAGAAAGCACTGGGCACCAAGATGAGCAGTACACTGCCACATGAGAGCACCACCGCAGTGATTTAAGAGTTCCCTGGGGCCAGCACCAAGGTGGCTCCTTGTCAGTCAAGTGATACGGGGACACTTCCTGAGCAGGATACAGTGCGGAAGGGCTGGAGAGGGAGGGTCTCAAAGGGCAGGTGGCAGGAGAGGAGCGGAGGAAGCACCCTCAGAGGGAAGAGCCTGGTCCAACCAGGGGTGCAGCAGCACGCCGAGTTCGGGGGCTGCAGCAGAATGCCAAGTTCAGCAGCACTCAGCGCACAAACCTCCCATCATTCTTAATTCCTCTCTTTCACACCCATTCAACACATTCAAACTAGCTGTAAATCCTGTCCGCTCTACCTTCAAATGATGTCTGGAACCTAACCGCCTCTCACCAGCTCCACACTGCACCTTGGTCAGGACCCCCAGCATCTCTCAGCTGCACTGGGATAGCAGTGCTCTGCTCTTAACACAGTGGAGGGTGCTCCTTGTAAAACACAAGTCACACGAAGTCATCTCTGCTCAATACTCTCCAGGGGCCAGTGGCTTCCCTTCAGTCCAGATGAAACCAGAAGTTCCCGTCATGACACACACAAGCCCTCCTTGCCTTCCCCCGCCCACGGACCTCCCGGGCTCTCCTGCCCTCTCCCCTTCGACTGCACTCCAGCACCCTGGCCTTCCTCCTGTCCCTTGAACACACCAAGGCCTTCGCCCTGTCCCAGGGCTTTCCCATTCCCCCCGCTCAGCCTGGATTCCCCTTTCCCCCAGCAGCCATTTCAGGAATCCATCCCACGTGTAGGTGTCAGGGCTCAGCTATAAGCAGTGTTAAAGTAAGGTGTGCAGGGCTCATCAGCGTCTGCAGCTGGTTGATTATTGCTTCTCAGAAGGAGAGAGACGCACGTACACACACGTCCCTGGCCACTGTCCTCTCGCCTCTGCCACAGCACTGAGGGTCCTGCCCTCCCACTTTGTGTCACCCTCAGGAACGCCACAGCATTTGAGTACCTGGAGGAGTTCCCCACGCAGGTGCTGGCCCAGCTGGAGAGCATCACGGGAAGGCAGGCCAGGCACGGGCTCTTTGTCATCAACATGGAGTATGGTAGAAATTTCTCTGGACCCGACAAGGACGTCTTCTTCTATGACCGGTCTGTGGGGCACACGGAAGACGCCTGGCAGTCTAACTTCCTCCACCCTGTCATCTACTACTACAGGCACCTCCCCACCGGTAAGCGGGCCGCTGCTTTCCCCTAAGCATGGGCTTTCTGGAGGTGGGCACTCCTCAGACTTCACTGTGTGTCAAGTTGTCACACAACACTCCCAGCTGACAGAGGAAGACTACTGGGGACTCTGTGGGAAAGAACTGGAACTGGTTAGCGCTGGAGTATAGCGGCAGAATACAAAAAAGTTGGGCAGTATGCCCAAGTCTGTCCTTTCCTTGCTGTGTAACCTTGGACCATTTCTTACCTCTCTGAGCCTCAGTTTCCTCATCTGTAAAATGGGGATAAAATAGTACCTTCTTTGTAGAACGGTGTAAGGGTAAAAGAGATAGCATATGTAGAATGCCAGCATGGTACCTGGCACAGAGTAGGTACTGAGAGATGAACCCCCGGGGAACACGACTCCTGCTTCAGAACTTGGAGGGCTGTCACTTGGAAGAGGATCTGAAAAAAGGCAGAGGTGGTATCAATAGGTAGAAGTGCTGGGAATGCAGGTTTTTGTCAATGTACGGAGCAACTAATAGTCAAAGCTGTCCCACAATGGGGTGGGTTGTGTCCTAGACTTGAATCTCCCAATACAGGAATGGCTGGGTCATGGCTTGAGGCCATCTGACAGGGACACCACAGAAGGGAGTCCACATCAGGGGGTACGTGGACTAGATGAGTTCGAAGGCCACTTTGCATGCAGGGCCTGAGTCTCCGCAGAAAGACCAGTTTTGAAGCAGCCACAACAGACCGCAGTCCATGTGGGTCCTAGACAAACACCAACTGCAAGTGATTACTCTTAGTTCTGCCCTCTGATACCACAAGGAGCCTGTCTGGTCTTGTCCCGCTTCTTCAGGCTAAGCTGCCAAACATTTGGAGATGGCTGTTGAACAAGCCGACCACGAGCAGCACAAAGGCGTATCAGGAAAGCCAAATATGAGTGAGGGAGGGAGGCACTGGGGACGCGTGGGAACTACGCCGTCGACGGCTCGGGGATGGGAAGCCCCGCGCTGGGCTCTGACGCCGCCCCCACCTCGTCCCACAGAGCAGGATGTGAGGTTCCGCCCTGCCGACTGGCCGCTGCCTCGGCCCATGGCCATCCACCACATCCTGGAAGACTTCTTGACAGACTGGACCGCCCCAGTGGGCCACATTCTACCTCTGAGGCGCTTCCTGGAGAATTGTTTGGACACCGATTTGCGAAGCTTCTATGCAGGTAACTTAAGTTCCTAGAGAGACAAAGGGACCGAGCTAGAAGTTGAAAAGAGACCAGACAGATCCATGCCCTGTACAGTTGCAGGACGTACATCTAGAAACCCAAACCCAAGACCTCTGTTCCCCACAACATGGTGGACGAGCTGTTCACAGAAACCCCTCCTGGTACAGCACACCTGAAAATATGAATCAAATGTCTTTTTTATTTATTTTTCCCCCCTTTTTCCACTTCCCCCCACACTCCGGTTCAAGCCGTTGTTTCTCAGTCTAGTTGTGTATGTCACAGCTCCCTGGCCTATGCTGGTGTTATGAGCCTTGTGCTCCCCCCCGGCTGAGGCAGTCGGTTGCCAGCCGTCCATCGGCCGCGCACGGCCACTCTCGCTGGCCGCTGGCCGCTCATGGCAGCACATGGTAGCCCGCAGCAGCGCATAACAGCCCATGGCCACTCACCGACCTCCAGCTGCTCACGGCAGCCCAGCTCCGGGGAGAGCTGTTGTTAACAATCTTGGCTGTAGAGGGCACAGCTCACTGGCCCACGTGGGAATTGAACCGGTGACCTCGGCGTTAGGAACACAGTGCTCCAACTGCCTGAGCCACCCGGCCAGCCCCAAATGTCTTTTTTAAAGAACTAGCGGAAAAATAAGGGACGTTCCCAGAGGCCAGATACTAAGAAAAGCATAAACCCAAGCTGGACATGAGTTATCTGCTGGACAGCAGTAGCCTAGAGCCTGAGTAACTGAGCAGCACTTGCAGATGGGAAAGGTGAGGCTGGAGCAGGATGACAGGTCTGTTTAGAGACCTTCAAATAAGCTTGGATCTCAGTGAATAAACAAGGAGGCAAAAAACACTCCCAAGAGGGAGGTGCTGGAGACGCAGGCTTTTTGGCTCTGGGTAGAGTGGGGGGAATCTCCCCTGAGAATTTCCAACCACTAGGTCTCACACATGTGACTTTGGGGCCAAACTTCACACTATCGTTGTGGTGTAGAAATCACAGAAGTAAATGCAAGTCTTCTGTGATGAAACACACTTTAAAAAAATTCCCACAGATAAAGGAACATGAACTCCCAAGCAAAACTCACTTAACGTAAGGACACAAACCACCATGAGGGAGTGTCAGCAGAAACAGCAACTGTAGGATCAAACCAAAGAGACTGCAGGAATCAGAATGGTCAGCTAGAGGATATAAAGTCTGTGTAAGGTATGTAAAGAAAAAAGAGATTATTGAAAATACAACTGGGCAGTTTTGAGAAAGAGCCACATAAAACTTGGAAATGAAAAAATAAATTTGTAATCAGAAACTCAACATGAAGTAGCACATTAGACAGAGATGAAGAGAGAATTGGTGAACTGGAAGACAGCTCTGGCAGCCGAACCCAGACAGGCACTTGGGAGGAGAAGTCTAATGATCCAGAGGGAGAACTCATTGAAACAGGTCAAATTTTTGTGTTTTTCTTAAATGCTTGAATGCCCAGGATAGCCATTCTCCTGTTCAGCAAACATCTGTTGAACAGCAATTGTATATCAGGCACTATTCATATCAATCAGGTCAGAGAGACAGTCAGTCCCCTGGCCTACAGGTCAGAGAGGAAGTGTCCTTGTTTCATCCCCAGCTGACATCCTCAGTCCACTTCAAAGTAAAAATATGTATGTTAAGGGAGGAGGCTTAAAACAATAGTTTTAAATAATAGTCTAAATATTTGTAGATGCTCAGAGGTAATTCTTAGAGCAGAATACTAGCATTCTGCCAACTATCAACCTTGACCATACATTTGCATGTGGAATTACATGTTACAGCTTTAGAGACCTCAGCTACAAAATCCCTGCCTGTTTCTCAAGGTCTCGGGAGTACACAAGATACTATGGCCTGTTAGGGAGCATATTCCCACCCTGAGTTATGGCCCCTCCCAAAGCATTGTCACAGGCCCTCTAGCCTCCTAAATACTGCTTAACAGGACAAGCCACTATGGGTCACTGCCTTGAACTTGGAAGAATCCTACCAGCAAAGGGCCAGCTGGCAGACAGTGGGCTTTCCCTCTGTCCCGTTAGCTGATGTGCAGCTGCTACTTCTGGCCCCAGATTCTGCTGGGCTTCTCTGCCCCCGACCCCTGCAGAGGGGTGATGTATGCCATCTGAAGGTGGCCAAAAGGCCACCTTGCTGCCCCTCTATAACCCTCCCCCACATGTGCTGCCTCCCTGCTTGGAGAGGATTGTCATGGCCTGTTCTGCCAGGGGCCCTCTGTGCTATGAGTCAGAAGTAAAGTAAGAAATAATATTCGTGCAGCACCTTACAGCCTGTTCACCCACGTAAGGGCACAACATCCTTTGCGATATGCCCTTTTTTTTTTTTGAGATAAAAGACTCAAGCCAGTTTTCTGACATTCACTCCATCTTCCCATCCTGTCTCTAAAGCCCTCAGAAAACTGAGCCCTTAGCTGTTTCACCTTTCCTATTTTTTAAATCCCAGTTATGTAATACTTGGCTAAAAGGCTTTTTTCCCACTTCCATTCTCATTCTCCAGAAGGAACTACTTCTATCTCTTCTGGATGTTTCTTCCTATTTCTAAATAATAAATGTCCACACGATTTCCTGATTGGTCAGATTTGACTTACGTATCACCTGTGCTGTGACACAGAATGAGGATAAATCACAGATGCGGACGGATGGACCAGTGTTGTCTTTATAAACCCCACAGTGCCAAGAACAGGGCTCACACACAGCGTCTGCAACTCCAGTACTGCTGAGGGAATAAATCTTTGCAGGCAACTCTGAGCTCGAAATGGGACTGACCACCGGGTTCCCCGGCCAGGGCCAGCTTCCCGCGCCGAAGGCTGAGCGCCCACCCTGGGCTGGCTCCATGCAGAGTATTCTGCTGGCCCGGTCTCAGGGGGCTGAGTCATTTCTGTGGTTTGCCTTCATTTCAGAGCCTTGTTTTCCCATCTTCCCAAAAGTCAAGGCCGACTATACTTGGAATGTCTGGGGGTGGGAGGATGAGTTCCATGACTACTCAGGTCAGACATGAGATACCCAGAAAAGTTGGCTCCCAGGCTCAGGGCTGGAGGGTACTGGGGAGGCCCCAGGGCAGCGGCAGCTGCTCCTCCTGCACTTCTCTCCACACCTCTCAGCCTGACTCATTCATCTCCTTTTGCTCTTGTGTAGAGTCCTGTTTCCTGTTTGCCCTAACCCGCCAGAAGCTGCCACCCTTTTGCCAGCAGGGGTACCTGAGAATGCAGGGGCTGGTGGGAACTGAGAGCCTCCGGCAGCACAGAGTGCAGAGTGGGGCCCTGCAGGACCACGCTGCTGCGGACAGGCACAGGGAGGACAGCAGCCAGTGGCCCAGCTACCACGCGCCCGTCGGTCACCCCCAGGCTCCAGGGCCTCTGGTCCAGCCTCTCCACAACAACAAGGAGGAGCTGTGATGGCCAGGCTCCTCCCACCCAGACCCCCGTCAGCCCTCCTCTTCTCCAAGCCCGGGCTCCCACCCATGTGTGATTGCCAAAGACCACTCAGGTCATTGCAGTGTCCACACCAAAGCCACGCAGGGCACATAAGGGCTGAAGGGTCGCCATGCCGTGGGCTCCCCTCCTGTCCATAGGTGCCCGGGAGGCAGTGTCCAGAGAGGGGCATCCTCGCCAGGTGGGAGCCGCCTTCCACAGCCAGGCCTGTCTGCAAACGACCTGTCACCAAGCGCGGGCCTCAGTTCGGTCCCCATCAAATGACCAGTGGTTCCTTTTCCTTCTGGCTACTCTTCAGATGGGCCCAAATCCCGCCCATCCTCACCTTCATTAACAGTTTATGGCAGGCTCTTTAAAACAAAAGCTCTGATATCCTGAACCGTATAGGGCAGGTAGGACTATTATTACCCCTGATGAAAAAGACACCAGCTCAGAGAGGTTAGGTGACTCCCAGGAGCCCCTGTCTGGTTAGCTCTAAAGCCTATTCCACCACACCACACTGCATCTCTCTGCCCCCATCTCTGTTTTCAGAAAGGGAATGGGGGGCTGGTTTGATCGCATAGGCCCAGGGGCTGTCATCAGGCAGAGATAGCCATCTTATCCAAGTAGCTTTCTCCCTGAGCAGCAGAGCTTGAATCCTTTCTCCCCAAGGCCGAACTCCCTGACTTATCTTCAATCTCTGTTCTCTCTTTCATCCTGCCCTCTGGCATACTGAACAGCAGTCACATTTTGTAAAACTGTCACCACGCTGTCTTCAGTGGGGACTTTTTGAGGTGATTCACCCTGCTGTTTGAACAGAGCCCACCAGAACCCCGCTCAGCTTGTGCAGACATTTTATAAATGCATTTGTATGATAACGATGATGAATTCAGTTTCCGGTTCCCTTAGCTGTCCAGCTCTTTGTTGTCCTCCCTTCCTCACCAGGAATCTGTTCCCTGCTCTACTCTCCCACCGTCCTATTTCTGAGTGTGCCATGGGAAAGCTTTTGTACATAAAATAATCATGGTGAGTTTTCAAGGGCCGGATCATGGATGATTACCTCCTCACTGGTTCTTACTAGCCCTTCATGTAGCCACTCAGAATTCGAGGGACTCGGGCTTTCTGGCAACACAGCCCTTTTCTGGGAACATTCCCCTGGCAGGTCCGCACCTGGCCCCCTACCTGTCCCTCCAGTCGTTTGCAGAATTGGAACAATGAAGCTCTGGCGCCTTAGCCTGTGGGGAGGAGGTGTTTGCCCCAGGACAGGACTTGGCAGAGTTTGCACTGCAGCTGAGACTTCTAAACTAAGAGTCTCTCCCTAGTCCCAGGGCCTGTGTTCACCTATCTCATACAGATTATAGGTAAACCAAAATTAGGTCCTGCAGCCCATCCTTCCTTTTCCAAAACCTTTTAATTAGGACTGTCTCCGTAATATCAAATCCTGTTACCCATCTCGCCTACCCAATTACGGAAGGGTGGCTGAGCCCCTTGTGCCAATAAAAACTCGAGGTGCTGTAACAAATAGTTTACTGATGCCTCAATATGTGGCATCTGCTGCTTTTCCCATCATCTGCCAAACTGTTAATTCCATCGTGATATCAGCCAGCCTTGTTTGTGTTTAATAAGACAGTTCCATTCTTGCTCAGCTGATGAGAGATGTCTGAGCAATGTCCCTGTAATAATTAGCTTCAAACAGAGAAATCCTTTTTTCCTCTGAAGACCATCCTGCATTTGCTGGGGGTCCTGTCCAGATCTTACCTCCGAGCAGATCTCATTGCTTCCAGCTGGACAAACTTCCTCTTCTAGCCAAGGCCTGACTTCATTCATCCCTTCTTTTTTTCAATATTACAAAGTTGCTAGCGCAAAATAGACAGACTGGTGAAAGATGAGGCCAGAAATAGACCCTATTCTAAGTAAGGAGGTGATTTTAAAGAGAAATGAATAGAAAACATTGTGGAAAACATTGTGCAGGACCATGCAATAAAAATATGTTGGAAAAGAAAATAAATCTCAGTTTAGACCCTATTTCCTACTATACTTCAAAACTAATTTCAGATGAATTTTTAAAAGCCCTATAGAAACTGGAGAAGAAGCAGGGGATACTGTAATAAATGAAAGGCCTTTCCAAGCATAGAAGCAACAGAGTAATTCCACAGAGGAAAAGGTGTAACATTTCCAGGTACACCCATCTAGCCTGCACCTAATTAATGTGACTATTTTAAAGAAAATGGTAAAAATTCAAAGGCAATCCACCTGATTATGCAATCAATAAACATGAAAATGTGTTTAAAAAATTATTGGCAAAACAGCATGGGCAAAAATAATTATGGCAGAATTTAACACCCATAAAAATAAATATGTAAAGAACTGATTGAAATAAAAGAAAATGGAAGAAGATTTAACTGTGGGGTACATTTACCCCATGGAATATTGTACAGCTCTCAAAAACTCCAAAAAGTGGTTAAAGATTGTGTAATACAAATACATGTGTAATAAAGTTAAGTGAAAAAAAGCAGGATATGAAATTGTAGTTGCAACTACTTTTACTTATAAAAATAGAAAACCTCATACGGGGAAACTACGGAAAGGAGTTTACGAGGCTTCTTTTTTATTTTGCTTTTCCTCTTTTGTCCAATTTTGTGATTATACTCTATAGAGAAATAAATACATTTATTTTTTAAATATCATCTCTGCTTTTGGAGTTTAAAATTGCTGAGGGCAAAAAAAAAAAAAAAAATTGCTGAGGGCGCGTGGAGCTCGGGACCCACCCAGAGGACACGCTCTGTCTCCGTGGTCCAGGTGATGTCCCCGGTGTCACCGCTTCTCTCCAGTCGGGAAGATACTACGTATACCAAGTGTCGGAGGAGGATATGTGCTCAGTCTAGAGAAGTGAATTTTAAGTGGGGTGTGCTTCTCTCCTCGGCTCTTTGGACTGACTGACCCAGAACACCAGCAGAGATCTCTGGAGGAAACTTGTCTCCCACAAAAAAGAAGACAGATTAAAATCCTCATTTTGTGGAGGTTTCCTGGGTGTCATTTCTAATCCATTGCAGAGCCCCAAATTCCTTTCACCTGAAAAAATTGGGGTATACCTAAAATCTGCCTGGAAATTGACTCACCAAGAAGTATTTGTCTGCTAAGCTAATCATAACATCTAATGATTTATTGAGTAGCTACTACATGCCCAGAACTGTGCTGTGGTGGTGTTAAAGGTACGTCCACAAGTTCTTTGATACTTCTCCCCCAAAGAGGTGGAGTTAGTCCTCTCCTGCTGGGTGTGGGCTGGACTTAGTGATTCACTTCTAGCCAAGGAATACTGCAGGAATGACAGGATATCATTTTTAAGATTAAGGTATAAAAAGACTGTGGCATTCATCCACCAAGAGATTGTGCTTCTCTCTCTCTCTCTCTCTCTCTCTCTCTCTCTCTCTCTCTCTCTCTCTTTCTCCCTCGCTCTTCCCCTTCTTCCCTCCCTCCCTCTGGAGTCCCTCATGGGGGAGACTGTCATGTCAGAAGGATATCCAGTATGGAGAGGCCCACGTGGCAAGGAACTAAGATCTGCCAACAGCCGTGTGAGTGAGCCTGGAAGTGGATCCCACTCTAGTCTTCGGATGACTGCAGCTCTGGCCACCACTTTGAATACAGCTTCATGAAAGACCCTGAGCCAGACCCACTCAGCTAAGAAGCCACCTGATTCCTCATCCAGAAAAACTTCAAGATAATGTTTGTTGTTTTAAGCTGCTAAATTCGGGGGGGGGGAGGTATTTGTTACACAGCAATAGATAACACATAGCTTGCTGTTACACAGCAATAGATAATAACATGCACTAAATAGATAACAAATAGCTTGCTGTTACATAGCAATAGACAACTAATAACATGCACTAAATAGCTTACTTACATTAATTTAATTCACACTACAACACTGAGAGGTAGATATTACTATCCCCATTTTACGGATGAGGAACCTGAGGCTGAGAAGGATTACACAGCAAGTGAATGGTGTGGTGCTTCAAAAATCCACCTCCTTCGAGCCATCCTCTAAATATTAAATCATTAAAGCAACTATCTCCTTATCACCATCCCTGAATTCCCTTCAATGTGGACATTGGGAGACAAGAAATTAAGAGACCAAATAATTCTGAAACCTACAAAAGCATGGGGTTCCCACGGGAGGGCAGAGTAGTGTTGAAATGCTGATCACACAAAGGTACCCTGGAAAAGAGTACTAACCCACTGCTTCAAACCAGACGTCCTGTGATCCAGGCAGGGTGGGATGACTCCAGATGGGAGAAGGAAAGCTCAGCAGTCTGAAGCAGCGGCCCTCATCAGACTTCAGGGTCCTCAGCTCTCTGACCAATCACAGCATCATCCCCAAAAGCCAAACTGGATTCTTCCCTAGAAAAGAAAACATAAGCTGCATCATCTCACTGCAGATGCTTATTTTTTAAGTATGGTAAAAATGCTGCCTGGGGAATGGTTTTTGTCAGACTGCAGGCTTTAAAAAAGCATTTAATTCAATCTGGCATCCCAGACGGAATGTAAATCTGCTACAAAATGAAGTTGGTGGGCAAATATATGAGATGCTTTAGCCCAAGTATTTAATCCAAGTACATCACATGACCATTCCATCAAGCCTGAAATAAAAAATAGTGTGCGACAGATGTATTTAAGCAGGAAAGAAAGGACCAACAGAATGTCTCCCTCCGTTCTCAGTTCTGCATAAATAAGACTGATTTGCCTGCTCTTCTACAGAAAGCCTCAAGCTTAGTGAGAACTGCAGAATCTTTCAAAAGTGTGTCACCTGCTTCTTCATTCTCTTTGCGAGTTACCATCTCAGACCAGTCTCTCAAGTCATTCCAAATCATTATAATTTAATTAGATGCAGAAAAGTCCCATCAACAGGAAAAAAATGACAATGCATATCTCAGCATGTTCACAGTGTGTTACAATCTATCATTGTAGTTTAGAAATAAAGCAGCTACAAAAATGTACAAGCTGAGCCCCTTAACACCAGCCATGTTTAAGTTTTAAATAAGTCAGTCTATCCAGAAAAGAAGAGGTGCCCAAAAGCCTCTACTGTGAAGCACTGTGGTATATTAAAGATGGACAAAACTTTATTACAGCTCCTCTCAAAATGTGAGGTCTGTGTCCCCTCCCCTTGAATTAGGGTGGTGTCTGGGACTTTTTTGACCAAACGAACATGGGGGGAGTGATGCTATGCCAGGTTTTGGGCGCAAACTCTAGGAGACTGGCAACTTCCACCACCTCTCCGGGAACCCAGCCACCAGGTGTGAGGAAGCCCTGGGGAAAGGCCCATGTGACAGCCAGCACCAACTTGTAGTGATGTGGGTACACTGTCTTGGAAATGAATTGTCTAGCCCCAGTAGACCCACCGCACGTACAGCAGAAATCAGCTGTCACTGCCAAGGCCCACCCAAATGCCATATTTATGAGCAAAATGATCATTGTTGTAGGCCACTAAGTTTTGGCCTAAATTTGGGGTGGTTTGTTACACAGCAGTAGGTAAGAGGGATAAGTACCAGGGGCAGAATATAAAGGTGGCGAATGAAGGTTAACTTGTAAGAACAGGCATAATACCTGCATTACAAAGATAACTGCAGAACATACCCATCGAGGCACTCTAAGTAAAATATAGCTATGGTATTGCACTATTTGGTGTACCTACACGGAGGGATCAACTAAAAGAAAAGGTAAAGAAGCATGAGCAAGTTAAATAAAGGAAGAGAGTGCCTGAAGGCTCAGTTAGCACTCATTATGTGGTTGCCTGAAATTAACTGGTAGAAACTCCAGAGCCGATGTCTGTCTGTCTGTCTTTCCTTCAGGAAAACTACAAGTAGCCTGCTATCACATGCATGTGCAAGTCAGCAAGACAAACAGTCACCGCACTGAGATGAAACACTCTGCACTTGAAAGGGATTTACACCTATGCAAAACTAAACTAACTCAGCCCAACTTTCACTGATCAAAGGACCCTCCTCCAGGATCAAAGACTTCTCAGTTTTGCCAGACATCAGTTGATCAAGAAGTTATGTAGCAATTGGAAATATTATTGATTTGAATAAAAGAGCCCTTATTACATGCATGTTTATGATTGGCGTGCCTACCTTTGGAGGACCCACTCAACTTCCACCCAGTTCTATGGAGGCCACCCATATGCCAGCAACAGACATATGCAGGCCAACCAATCAGTGACTGGGTAAGATTTGGACACTGACCCAAACAGGGCCAATCAGAGTCTTGATATATGGACCTGGGGAGGGCGAGGGACTTTCCTCTTTCTATTTTTTGGTTTTTTACTTTTTTTTTAACTTTTTTTTTTTATTAGTTTTAGATGTACAAAACAATGACTTTCCTCTTTTTAGATCCTAAACCCAAAGCTTGTCTTCTTGTGACTGGCAGTAGCTGTCTTGCCTACTGCATGGAGAATGAAACCAACATGCTGAGGAAAACAATACAAGGAATGGAAAGCCCCACAGATCTCAGCAATGCTATTTGGGCCCTGATCCCATCACGCCTAAGCTAGCTGCACCCTTGAACATGCCAGTCATATGATCTGATAGGACCTTGTTCATGAGCTGGTTTGAGTTTGTTCCTGACACTTACCACAAAAGTGTCCTGACTTATACTAGCCTGACGGAGGGACATTCTTGGGGACAGGGTTAAGGGGCTTCCATTCACAGACCACTAAAACTGAGGCCACCTCTCACTTCATTTTTTTTTCCCTCTCATTCAACAAACATCTGCCAACTCCCTACTATGTTCGGGCACAGGGCTAGGTCCTACATCATTGGATGATGGAGCTTCATAATAGATTAAAAGGAACAATAGCTTGTCTGTGCTGGGCATCTGGAGGCTAAAATGGAGAATATGAGAATAAGAATCCTTTCCTCATGGAGTTTACAGTCCAACAGAGAAAACAGACATTAGACAATCAATAAGTGCTCAGGATAAAGAAAGTAGAGGGTGCTGTGGGATCACATAAATGTTATATCCTGGTCTACTCCCCTCTATTCCCATCTCTGATATTGCAATTTATTACAATATCTATTTGGTCTCCACCTGTTTCTTTGTCCCCCGTCCCACGATGGGCCCTCACCCTCATGACCTCATCTAAACGTAATTACCTCTCAAAGGTCCCACCTCCAAAAACCATCACATTGGGGACTGGGGCTTCAGTATATGAATTTGGGGAGGATGCAGACATTCAGCCCTCAACAGGCCTATAAATCTGTAACGAATTCTGCCCTACAGACAGTAGGCCATCAATAAACCTTCATGGTGGGTGAGAACAATTAAACTAAGCCCTGGACTCTAGACTAGAAGCAAAATGATCTCCTTAAAAGCTGATCACTGATTCCTTTGAGGATACTCTGAGTCATCTTTACAGACAGGTAACAGGTTCCTTGAAAGAAGCTGTTTTATGTCAAGTAGGTAGGCCTTTAACTCCCCAAAGGAGATGCTCCTTCCTACCTTACCACCCCTAGACTTGGGCTCAGAATTCCAAGTGCCAACAGAGAGGGTGGCTTCAATGTGGATCCCATTGGGAAGCCTGAAGAAAGCTATACACAAAGAAAACTATTTTTCCAACATAAAAACAGTTCACTGCGTTTGAAGAAAGAAACAACTCTGTGCTCTAAGAGTTGTGAGTTTCCGGAAACATAAAGCAGAGGCAACCAAGATCGTGTGCACGTAAGTGAATGGGAGAAAAATAAAAATAAGGGACACGCAGCCTGTTCCCAACACCTGCTTCTTGTGGCACTGAGCTGGGGAGTTACCAGCTCACAGCACCCCCGAGTGCATCCTCCATATGGTGGGGTCTGAGGCTAGTCAGTAAATATTGAAAACCTCCATTCACAGTAATGGCAAGCATTTCTAAGCACTTATGCTTCCACTTCTGATAATGGTGGTGTCCTCTACAAACCAAAGGCTCTCACAGATAACAACTCTGGATAAGGTATGTACATTTAAAAAATTACCTGAAGAGCAACCAAAGTAGGCAGAAACTAGAGGAAGAGTTGACCCACTGAAGAAGGAAATGGCATTAGGTGAGTTTTCCATTTCTTAAAGCTTTTCACCTGAGGAAAGACCCCAGCTAGCACCACACAGGGCAGCTAAAATCCCACTGCAAACCGACAATCTTGCTGGCTTGAAGAAACAAAGGAAAGAGTTGAGGGATATCACAGAGGTGAAAGTGAGGGTGGAGAAATCCTCAAAAAGAGAGCCACGGAGGAGCCCCAAATTCTGAATACACATTGCACGAACCTCTGACTGACCCTTGAAATATCCATGCATAGGGTGGACTACACGCAGCTCAGCTAAGGCTGAATAAATGAACTGTGGTTCGGTGGCTGCTCGCCACAAAGGAGACAGAGCTTGGAGCTGGAATTTAGCCAAGTCAACTGTCCACTAAAAATACTAAATCAACACTCTTTGGAAGAAAATACAGAATCCAGAGTATCTACAATGTATCCATCACAATGCCCAGGAAACAATCCAAAATTATTAGACATATATTTTTTTATTAGTTTCAGGTGCACAAGACAAAGTAATACTTAGACGTTTATCATTTATATCCCTCACACTGTGTGGACCCTCCCACCCCCATCCTCTAACCCTCAGACATCGCACACAGCCATTACATTTCCACTGTCTCTATTCCTAATGCTGTACTCCGCTTCTTGTAAGTATATACATACATATACATACATATATATAATTATAGTTGGCATTCATTATTGTTCAGCTTCAGGTGTGCAGTGCAGTGATCAGGCATCTATATCTTCCCTGAGGTGGTCTCCCAAATGGGACACGTGTCCATCGGATACCCTACAAAATCTTTACATAGACATATATTTTTTAATTAAAAAAAAATAAAAACAGGAGCATATGACTGTTTCATACTCGAGAGAAGAAGTAATTAATGAAAACTGACATGGAGTTGACCAAAATGCTGCTTATAGCAAACATTTTAAAGCAGCGATTATATATATGCTCAAGGACATAAAGGAAAATATGCTCATACTGAGTAAATAAACAGATAATCTCAATAGAGAAATAGAAACTTTAAAAAGAAATAAATGAAAATTCTAGAACTAAAAAAGGCAATATCTGAAATGAAAAGCTCACTAGATGGGTTTAACAGCATATTGGAGATGACAGAAGAAGGTGTCAACGCATTTAAAGATATAGAAGTAAAAATTATTTGACCTGAAGAACACAGAATAAAAGTACTGGGAAAGCAAAGAGGCTAAGTGAGGCCGGCCCAGTGGCTCAGGCGGTTGGAGCTCCGTGCTCCTAACTCCGAAGGCTGCCGGTTCGATTCCCACATGGGCCAGTGGGCTCTCAACCACAAGGTTGCCAGTTCAACTCCTCGAGTCCCGCAAGGGATGGTGGGCTCTGCTCTCTGCAACTAAGATTGAACACAGCACCTTGAGCTGAGCTGCCGCTGAGCTCCCAGATGGCTCAGTTGGTTGGAGTGCGTCCTCTCAACCAGAAGGTTGCCGGTTCGAGTCCCACAAGGGACGGTGGGCTGTGCCCCCTGCAACTAGCAACGACAACTAGACCTGGAGCTGAGCTGCGCCCTCCACAGCTAAGACTGAAAGGAAAACAACTTGAAGCTGAACAGTATCCTCCACAACTAAGATTGAAAGGACAACTTGACTTGGAAAAAAAAAAGAAGTCCTGGAAGTACACACTGTTCCCCAATAAAAGTCCCGTGGGAAAAAAATAAAAAGAGGCTGTGATCCGTGAGACAACGTGAAAAGCTCTAATATATGTATAATTGGAGTTCCAGAAAGAGAGAAAAGAGCTGATGGAACAAAAAAATATATTTTGAGAAACTAATGTCCTGAATTTTCCCAGAATTGGTGAAAAATATAGATTCCAGAATCTCAGTGAATCCCACTCAAGGTAAACACAAAGAGAACCACACATAGCACAAAATATAAAATGCTGAAAGTTAAAGAAAAAAAAGCTTGAAAGCAACTTGAGAAAAAAAACACATTATAGACATGGAAGAACAAAACAAATCATTGTTGACATCTCCTTGGAAGCAATGGAAGCCAGAAAACAGTGAAATGACGTCTTTAATGCGCTAATAGGAAAGGGGGAAAAAACTGTCAACCCAGAATTCCACATCCAATGAAAATAATCTTCAAGAATCAAGGCAAATAAAGACATTTTTAGATAAACTAAAATGAAGAGAACTGATTTCCAGCAGTCCCGAACTACAAGAAATGCCAAAGTTATTTAGGTTGAAAGGAAAAGATATCAGATGAAAACTTGTATCCCTTCAAGAACTGAAGAGATCCAAAAGGGCAAATATGTGGGTAAATATTAAAGACTGCATTTCCTCTTAATTTCTTAAAAAAGTACATATATATACATATACATATGTGTATATATATGTGTGTGTATAATAATAATAACTGAAAGCAAAATTATCAACATTATATTATAGGGTTTTTAGCCTGCACATGTAGCACATATGACAACACAGCATAAAAGATAGAAAGGGGTGGAACTTATGCAAGGCTCTCTCATTATTTTATGTGTACAATGTAACCTCTAAATTGACTGTGGAAAACTAAGGATATATATTGTAATCCCCAGAGTAGCCACTAAAATAGTAATACAAATAGGTATAACTAAAGAGCCAATAGATAAATTAAAATTGAGTTCTAAAAATATATATTCCATTAACCCAAAAGAAATCTGGAATGGAAAAACAGAAGAATAAAAGACATACAGAACAAACAGAAGACAAATAGTAGACCTAAATCAAAACATATCGATAATTATGTTAACTGTGAACAAACACTCCAATATAAAGGCAGAGATTGTCAAAATATATAAAAAAGCAAGACCTAACTATATGCTGTCTATGAGAAATGCACTTACATATAAAGCTCCAGATAGGCTGACAGTAAAAGGATTGAAAAAGATATATCAAACAGTAATCATAAGAAGGTTACAATGGTTCTATAAATAGCAGATAAAGTAAACTTCAAGACAAAGCATTGCCAGAATTAGAGAGACATTTCATAATGGTGAAATGACCAATACATCAGGAAGACATAATCATAAATGTGTAGGAGCCTAATAACAAAGCTTCAAAAGAGATGAAGCAAAAATTGACGGACTTAAAAGGAGAAATAGATAAATTCACAATCATACTTGGTTTTAATATCGCTCTCTCATTTTGCTGACTGTGAGGATAAAATGAGTTGAAATAGGAAAAATGCTAGAACGGCATGCGCAACTGATAGATCAGCTAGACAGAAAAATCAGTAAAGACACAGAGAATCTAAACAACATTCTATCAACTACCTTGATCTAATTGACATTTATGGAACAAGTCACCCGGCAACTGTAGAATTGTGCTTTCCAAGTGCAGAGATAGGCCACAGGCTGGGCCATAAAGCAAGCCTCAATGGCTTTCACGGTTGAAATCTATTGAGCCATTTATTTTCATGATCCCATCTAATCCTTCACAATAACCCTAAGATTCTGGTACATACTATTACAGTATTAGTCCAATTTTATACATAAGGAAGCAAAGGCTCAGGCAACTAAGTCACTTTTATTCACTGCACCTCACTACTTTTGCCAGTGATGCTTTCACAAACTAAAGACAAATATACATGCCCTCACACCTAGCGCCACCAAATCTTTGCAGGTCAAGAAGTGTGGTGAGATCTGGCTGTGAGCCTGCCCTCATCTCTCACTAGCTGTGTGCCCTTGATAAGTCATATGACCTCTGGAAGACTTGATTTGCTCATCTGTAAACAGTATCTGAGGTACCTACTGCCAGCCCCATTTTACAGATGAGGAAACCAAGTCTTAGATGGGTTACATCATATTGCATGGAAGTGACACAGCCAGGATTCAAATCCAGGTCCATCTGACTCCAAAACCCTCATGCCCACCAAGCTGAGCTCCAGATCTAACGCCCGCATACCTGAGACCGGCCTTGCCAGCACAGGTCTGATTTGCACCCCCACGCAAAGCCTGTAATAAGAACGAATATTTACATTCAAGGGTACCTAACGTTAAAGACACAGTAGAGCTGAGTTGTTAAGCACACACTTTCTGGGGCCCGTCTACCTGGGTTTGAGTGCCAGCTCCACCACTGGCTTGATTCACCGTCTAGGCTAAGTTATGCGTCCTCTCAGGACCTCAGTTTCTCTCATTTGTCAAATGTGACTAATAACAGCATTTTGCTGACTGTGAGGATAAAATGAGTTGAAATAGGAAAAATGCTAGAACGGTTGTGCGGCATGCAGTAAGGACCACAGATGGCTGGCCATTATTTCATTATTTTGCAAGTTCCTAAGCTTTTTGTAGAATAAGCGTTGTGAGAGCCTCCTACAGATGAGGAACAACACAGAAGGGTTGTTGAAGGGCTCTCAGGGGGGCAGGGGCCGAGCCCGGATGGGGAGGAGGAGCAGTTGGTGAAGAGGAAGGGTCCTTCCCTGCCTCCCTTCCTGGCCCGCACAGCTGCAGGCTTCACCCTGCTCAGCAGAATCTGAGCCACCAGACCTGACCGGACAGAGACACGGGAGCAGCCTCACGCCAATGGCAAGCAGCACCCGGAATGAGCTCTGGTGCCTCAGCCCGCATGTGCCTACTGAGGGCAATGGCCTCACACTGGGGTGGGCAAGTGTGGGCAAGAGCATATGCCCGCCTACATCACAGCCATGACACTGCAGCTCTCCCAGCCCAGGACAGAATTAAGGGTTATGCCAGTCTATGCCTGAGGGTTATGCTGCTGTTCCAGTGTCAGGTCTCTATTTTCAGAAAGGGGTGAGGGGGTTTCGTATAATTGCTGGAAACTCAACAGAACGTGAATCACAACAGAACCTGAAACCTGCTTCTAGAATTTGCAAAACATAAGTCCTAGTTTCAATTGTTCTCAAACAACGATAAAAACAAATTACCATCAAGATGGAAACTGAAAACAGATACTTCTACGAGCAACACCTCCTGGAGAAGAACTCATTATCAGCTTAGACTATGGCCCATTGCCTCTGTCTGCATTGTTTCCTTTCTTTCTTTTTGTTTTTAAGGTGCCTCCCTCCAGCCATGAAATCCTCGGACACACGGGCACAGAGAAGCACCTTTCCCGCAGCCCTGAGCCCCGCGATCGGCCCTGCAGGCCTGAGGGAGCCGGGCCCCAGGGCTGTACCCAGCTTGCCGAGCCTGCCACGGAGGAGGCTGGAAGACCCACAGTGCCACCACGTGGGTGCCTCTGCTCAAGGCCACTGCTGAACAGCAGTACCTGCCACCAACTGCAATTCCCTATGTCGCCCTCCGATGGCCTCGATTGGCTGGCTGGTCCCTGGGACTTAGCAGGAAACAGGCAGCAGTCTAGTCAAATCAGATCCTCATTCGGGGCAGCAGAGCACCTTTAAGCTTCCACCTCCGACTATCTGGGTGACCCTGGACAAGGTATTGCTCCTGTGTGCCTCGGTTTCCCCATGTGTAAGTTGGGGGCTGGAACAGTACCAACCTCATAGGGTTGTAGGATTAAATGAGTTAATACATGTAGGGTACTTAGAACAGTGTCAGGTGCTTGGAATTTTTCAGTCTCTCAGTAGCTTTCAAACCCTTTGACCACCATCCACAGTTAAGAAATACATTCTATATCACAACCTAGGACATAACAGATACGTAACACGAACAAAACAATACTTATAAGATGCACCATACGCCGATGTTTTCAATTCTGTTTGTCTTTTTAAATCTGATCATAACCCACTAAACCGATTTCATAACCCACTGATGGCTCACATCTCACAGTCTGAAAAACACTGCAATAAATATCAGTAAGAGGTCGCAACAGAAGCTTTACCCTTAGCTCAGGCTGCCAGTCCTGGCTTCCTTCCTTCCGCCTCCCACCTGTGCCCTGAACCTGCCTTGTGACTTGGCAGACGAGCCACCCTTAGCTCAAGAGCCCCTTTGTATCCCGTGAGTGCTGCCTTCTCCATGTGTCTCCCAGACTCTCTGCAGGAAGGAAGGAGCTTCATTCATCATTCATCAGGCACTGACAATGGGCCAGGCCCTGTCCTCCCTCCTTCCCACAGCCTCACAGTCCTATGAGGAAGGCATCTTCCCATTTCTCAGATGAGAAACCTAAGGCTGACAGAGGTAAAGTGTCTATGGAACAAGAATAAATAGGACTGGTTCTCCTTTGGATTCAGAATGTGAATTAAGCAAGGAAACTGGCCTTCCAGAAAATGCTATGGAAATGCTGAATAGGGTTGATCGATGGCTCTGAAAGTACTGGAGACACAGAAAAACAGAAATGAAAATGGACAGGGTGGAAGTGCCCTGCCAGATGGCATCTGACATGAGGAGGAACAGCTGCACCAAGGGATGTTGGCCTCAGGAAAGCCGGGACTACTGAGGGGCATCACCACTGTTGGCTCCTTTCCTACATGGGGACAGAGGCAAAAGCAAGAGGTCAGACTGGGTGAAGAAGGCCATGCCTGCCCACACCCTCACCTAGTCTCCTGCCGCTGATGGACAGTGACTCTATTAAGTGTAAGGCTGACGTGGCTGCTGGTGGCCAAGGGATATGGACCAATCCCAAGTATTTCCTCCCTGCGACCCAGAAGTTCCCTGAACAGCTGTGGCTGTGGACCCGCCCACCAGAGGAGTGAGGGAGTGAACCTGCCATTCGGACACATCATAGCACGATGCAGTCAAGATGAAATGGGAAAAAACAAACAAACGTGGCCATTGTTTTGGAGGCAAAATGAGGCTATGCAATGTGGTGGGGAAAATGGAATTTAGGGTGGAAAGATTTGATGTGGGTCCCTGCTCTCAGTTCATGGAAAAATCACTGAGTACCGACTATGGTGCGCCAAGCCCCGAGGTAAGCAATGGAGAGGCAGACAGACCCCCAGAAGCCACTGTGGAAGCTCAGAGGAAGGCACCTACTCCCACTCAAGGAGGCTCAGGGAAGGGGCTCCAGAGATGATGCCTAATCTGCATTGATCTGGTAGCATTTTCTCAGGTAGAGGGAAAAATCTTCCAGTCATAGAGTAGCAACTACAAAGTACAGGGATGGGAGAAACATTTACACAAACTCTGGAACTGTGACTCCCACTGGCTGGAGTGTAGACGGAAATGGAGGTGTGAGACGGACTGCCTAGTTACCTACTTCATGACCTTGGATGAGTCACGTAACCTCTGACTATAAACCACTCCCTTAGATATCCAGATGTTCAGCTTAAGAAGCATCTGCTGAGGGGCGGGCCAGTGGCTCAGGTGGTTGGAGCTCCGTGCTCCTGACTCCGAAGGCTGCCGGTTCGATTCCCACATGGGCCAGTGGGCTCTCAACCACAAGGTTGCCAGTTCGATTCCTCGAATCCTGCAAGGGATGGTGGGCAGTGCCCCCTGCAACTAAAGATTGAACACGGCACCTTGAGCTGAGCTGCCGCTGAGCTCCCGGATGGCTCAGTTGGTTGGAGTGCGTCCTCTCAACCACAAGGTTGCCAGTTTGACTCCCGCAAGGGATGGTGGGCTGCGCCCCCCTACAACTAGCAACGGCAACGACCTGGAGCTGAGCTGCGCCCTCCACAACTAAGACTGAAAGGACAACAACTTGAAGCTGAACCGCACCCTCCACAACTAAGATTGAAAGGACAACTTAACTTGGAAAAAAGTCCTGGAAGTACACACTGTTCCCCAATAAAGTCCTGTTCCCCTTAAAAAAAAAAAAAAAAAAAAAAAAAAAAAAGAAGCATCTGCTGAACGTCCTCTGTGATCGGGCACTGTCCCATGTTGGTACTGGACACAGAGTCATCCAAAAGCTCCAAATCCCTACTTTCAGGAAGCATGTGCTCTAGTAAAGAGACACTGTGATGTGTTCTGTAAGAGTTATGAACACAGCACTAGAGGGAAGGAAGCAATTGGTGCTGCTCAAAGGTGATGAGTAGTGTACCAAATCCACCACGTGGAGAGAGAAAAGAAGCATTTCATATGAAGCAAAGGCAGGCAGGACGAAAAAGACTTTTGTATTCATAGAAGCGTGAGAGCCCCTGAGGGTTGTCACGTAAGGTACAGGGTGCAGGGGAGACAAGAGGTAGCTGTGACACGTCGGGGACACACAGGTGCTGAGACCCCTGTGTCCACGGACAGTGACGACGGGTGTTGTGGGGAAGGAGCAAACTTTCTTCCACCTCCAGGCTCTTTCGGCTGGTCTGATAATAAAATGGATGAGGGTTTTTCAACCGGTCTAATAACCCAATAGACAAGAGACAGATTAGCAACAGAAAATAACCAAACTGAACACGTAAATATGTATGGGAACCCCAGACACACACACACGCACAAGAGGTTCAGAGACAGAAAGGGAACCCATATGGGTACAGCAGGCCCCCTGAGCTAGGGATGAAATAAGACGTGTTGGGGGCTTAGCGTCACTGCAAAACGATTAAGAGCAGATGGTTAGTAAATAGCAGTTTGCCCTGTCGTACAGGTGGGTCAGAAAGAGGCTATTGCTCATAATCTCTCTTATTATGGGCAAGGCGCCCTAATTCGAGTTCTGCAGGTAGTTAACGGGAGGGGCACAAGTTCCCCTTGGGCCTGCAGCTAACACGGCCCTTAGCCCCACGTGACCCACACGCCACAGGCTGCATCTCGGGGGACTCGCTGAGCCCTCAGGGTGCGGCCCAGGCCCAGGCCCACGCCGGGTCCCAGGTCACCTCACTGCACTGGCTTCAAAGGCAGACCCTCCAAGTACGACCACCGCCGGGCGCCTTGCGGCAACCAGTGCCCCCAGCAAGTCCCACGGTCAGGGACAAGCCCGACCCTCACGTCGCATCCTGGGACCCTGAAGTCCCCAGGGGCTGGCTGCCTTGCTCCAAACCACGAGGTCACACAGTTGTGCGTTACAGACAAGGGCCAAAGAGCGGCCTCTGGACTCCCAGCCCGCGTCTTGTCCATTAATGCGCACTGCACCTTTTAGGAGCTTAGCTTCCTCGGGGGTAAAATGAAAGAACCTTCCAGCACCCCGAGAAGTTTTTGGAAGACAATGAATGAGGCACAGGGGTAGCCGCGCTGGCTGAGCTTAAAGCGGCCTGAATTTGCAAACTCCAGAACTACACCTCTCTTACCCGCCATCCCCATCCTATTTCTTCCCCTTGTACCTCCCTCCAGTTCCCGCTTCCTTTCACCTCCTCTTCCGGACCCTCGCATAGGGCCCGCCCACTTCTTCCGGCCCCTCCCCCGAGAGCAACCGCCTTTTCCGGTCCCTCCCCAAAAGCCCGCCCCGTATTTTCCGGTCTCTCCCTACTAGAGTCCCTCTCTTCCGGTCCCTAACTGAGGTTCCGCCCCTTTAGGTGTTCCTTCCTCCGCCATCCCCATTGGCGGAAAATCCGAGCTGCCCCTTCAGGTTGCCTGGCCGGAAGTGACGATCAAAGGCCCTCCTCCAAGGAAGTGACGACTGGAGTGCCCTTGACAGGCGGGGTGGGCCGGGCTGTGCGTCTCTCCGTTCGTGCTGCGGGGAGGTAGGAAGCCCGGGGACGCGGGTGGCTCGAGGTGGTGCCCCGGCTGAAGCACGCTGCGGGCGCATTCCTGTGGCGTCCGGTGGCGGAGTGGGCGGAGGCCCCGGGCGGGAGGACCTGCCCTCCGGGGAGCCGGGGTCCCTGGCGACGTCCGCTTTCCCCAGTTCCCTCCACACGCGCGTTCCTCTTCTGGTTCTCCCCCAGACTCCTGTTTCTGTGCCTTTTAGTTCCTCCTGGAATTGTTGTGGTTCCTCTTTCCTGATCCTTTGACCAGCCCCCGTTTTCCTTAAGTCCCCATTAAAACACTTTTTTAAAAAGTAATCGATAGAGTAAGGATTTTGCAGACAGCCTTGGGTCCCAGTTTTGTAGTTGGGCTCCTTTGGGAGTGTCACAACTGCGCTGAGCCTCGATTCCTTATCTGTACTACGGGCAGTCCTCTAGAAACGTTCTCGAAGTGGATCTGGGAGGACAGTAACGTATGTAAGGCTCTTGGCCCTTAGCAGGTGCTCCGTAAAGAAGGGTGTCCCCCTTCCCTTCTGTTGTAGTCCCACCAATATCTGATTTCGTTTTGGTTGTCAACCCCGTTTGGTCCTGGTTTGCAATTCCTTCCCTTTGCTTCTCGTTCTTTGCTCACCTCTGCTGCAAAAATGTTGTATATTATTTCTTGGCATTTTTCTTCCAGCCCCCAGGACTCCCAGATACCTGTCTTTTTCTGGTGTTTTGACCTCCTGTTGTCTTCAACAGCTCTTCCTGCCTCTTCCCCTGCCATATGGCTCAGCGACTTCTCCTAAGGAGGTTCCTGGCCTCTGTCGTCTCCAGGAAGGCCCCTCACGGTTGGTGGGAACCCCTCACCTCCAGGGCGCTGCAGACCCCACGATGCAGTCCTGCTAGCCTGGCGGTCACACCCAGCCAAGCACGTTCAATATTCAGCACCAGAGTCTGTCCGACAACCTTCAACATCCAGGATGGACCTGACTTTCAAGACCGAGTTGTCAACAGTGAGACACCAGTGGTTGTGGATTTCCATGCACAGTGAGTCCTGGGAGTCAAGAGAAGACTGGGGTGTCACTTGTTCAGATATTTCTGAGTGCCTGCTATGTCTCAAGGACCATGGTTGGTGCTTCTCATACGTACCCACTACAGACACTGGGAGACCCAATCCCTGCTCTCTAAAATTGAGTGTAGTCTGATAGGAAACAGACTAGTAAACAGTCTTCAAAGTTCGCTGTGGTTAGTGCTGGGACTCGCTTGTGTTGTGTATCTCACTGCCTGAATGGCTCAGAATCATCTTCAGCTAGGACCAAAGCATGAAACATACGAGTCCAGCAGCATTCGACTTTTGGCATGTGTCAGTCCCTGGCCCTGCAGAGAACATTGATTTGATTTTAACATCTTCACCACCAAAACTGGGAAGGGGTGGCCTAAAGAGACCAGTGCCACTGCAGTGGTGCCCGAGGTGTGGGGGATGGGCGGGAGTTTCTTTTCAGTGCTGTGAGAGTTTGTGTTCGGGATATTGAAATGCCTACGGCCTACTGATTTTTAGCCTGGCCTTCATTTCCAGGCCTTCGGGGCCTGGTTAGGCTATTAGAAAACTGGACAAGCCCCCTCCGAATGAGACATTCTGAAAGGAGCCCGTGTAGCATCAGTTACAGATTGGGAGGCTTGCTGGGCAAATTTCTGACAGATTCTTTCTGTTCTTTCTCTGACTCACCATGTCGCCTTGGGAAGGCCATCTGATGTCCTTGTCCCTCCCTTTCTTCACTTGTAATAGGAGATAAGGTCTCGCAGCCTGGGTTTTTTTGGTGTTGTAAGTTCATGAATTGAAATCTCTGTTCAATGGAAAGGGTTTTGAAGGCTAAGAATAAAATAGGAGTCATCAGCCAAAACTCCATGTTCTGCCATCGCGGTACAGTGAGCACTCCAGGGTTTCCAAAATGAACGATAAGTGGGGTGATGCTTCATTTTCTTCTCCAACAAGGAGGCAAGGTGTGAGTTTGTTTATTCAGTGCCGGGCACTGTCCTGAGTGCCACATACCTAGGGATGACAGCCTGTTCTCAAAGAAACATCACCTAGACGGGAACACCTGTGTTTAGCGCAGCAATAGCCATTGACACAGGGCCGGGGCTAAAAGAAGACACTTAGAACTCAACCTTGGGTTCTAGTCCCAGCTGTGCTTCTTACTAGCTCTGTAACCTTGCACAAGTTTCTTAACTTGTGTGGGCCTCGGTTTCTTAGATGTTTTCTTGTCCTTCTCATGGTTGAGGGCTCTATGAAGTGAAAGCTGAGAAGGTCCTGGCATATTAGACACTCCCTAACCCCTGGTTTCTCCTCCTTCTAGTTCTAAGTCAATGAGGTGTGTGAAGTAATTATTCAGCTGACAAAGCATGTTTATCCACATGGTCCTACTTAGTGGATTTCTCATTACAGCTTTGAGAGGTATAGTCTCTCTTTTTCAAGTGGGGAAACTGGGGCCCTAGAATGGTCAGCTGGTGCGTCAGGAGCCTCTCTTTGCACCCAAACCTTTTTGCTTCAAATCCCATATTCTTCTGCATGACAGTGTGTTTCTTGTAGATGTACTGAAATAAGTGAAAGAACCTTTATCAGAGTCTTGGGATCAGGCCTGTGTCTTAGAAGTTAGGGACCTATGAGAATTCTCCAGTTGCAGAGTCTGCTGACATTACCATTTGGGATGTCAACATCACAGGTTAATATTCAAACACTGTAAACAGAGGTAATAAGGACAAAAGGTCCTTCAGTAAGATATATGTCAAGAGAAGGTTCTGGGGGGACCGTAGGTTGGTTGGTGAGCACGTTTGTGATGGGATGCTTCCTTTCTCCCCTTCCGAGGTGGTGTGGCCCCTGCAAGATCCTGGGGCCAAGGTTAGAGAAGGTGGTGGCCAAGCAGCACGGAAAGGTGGTGATGGCCAAGGTGGATATTGACGACCACACAGACCTCGCCATAGAGTATGAGGTATGGATTGGCGGGGGATTGCCGCAGGGCAGCTCGTGTGGGGCATGCTTGGGGCCGCAGGATAGCTGGGACAGGGGATGTCTTGGGGACCACCAGGTAGCCAGGAAGGGGAGGTGTCTTGGATTTTCTAGCTCTCAGTTCAGAGCACTTTGCAGAGGTGACTCCATTGATCTCTGAGCCACTTGTCTCTCGTCACCACCTTCATGAGGTGGGATGTATGACCCACCTGTATTTCGGGACATTGGTGATTCCTTCCTTTAGGAATCTATCCAGCCACATGTGCAGTCAGCAGTCATTTGTGAGCCCTCCAGTGTGCCAGGCATTCCAAACTGTGGTACAGATCAGTGGAGCTCGTTGTCCCCAAGCAGCTCTGAGTCTAGTGGGAGAACAGTTGTCAGATCATTTCAGCGTAGGGTGAGAAGTGCTGAGCAGAGATGCACAAAGGAAGGGACTGATTGTTACTGGGGGGGAGGAGAGGGGACAGGGAGGCATCACATTAGAGGGACCCTCTGAGCGGAGCCCTGAAGGTGCATGGAGAAGGAGGGGCCTAGGGCGCAGCGTGCACCAGGACGTGGGAAGGTGCCTTCATTCAACAGATACTTATTCAGAGTCCCTTACATGCCAGGTGCTGTACTTGGTGCTGAAGATGTGGCAGTGAACAAAACTGTCAAAACCCCTGCCTTCATGGAGCTCACGTTCCAGCATTTTAGATTGGGGTTGGCAGGCTTGTTCTCTAAAGGACCAGGTGGTACATAGTTGAGGCTTTGTAGGACATTGGTCTCTGTTGCAAAGAGTCAACTATCATTGTAGCATGACGGCAGCCACAGACAGTATATAAACAAATGGGCGTGGTTGTGTGCCAATAAAACTTTATTTATAAAAACAGGCAATGGGTTGGGTTTGGTCTAGGACTGTAGTTCCCTGACCTCTGTTTTCGATCATAAGTGCTATGGGGAAAAATAAATCAGAAAGAAGCGGTGGGAGTGCTGAGCTGAGACTGGGGAGGGATTTGTTTTTAAAAGGATGGGCTAGGAAAGGCTTCGATGAGAAGCTGACATCTGCACTAGGACTGAAGGGAGTAAAGGGTGAAGCACGCAGCTCTGGAAGAGTGAGCCGGGCAAAGCTGACATCAAATGCAAAGGCCCTAAAGGCAGGGTCTCACAGGTTTGCTCACGGAAGAGCAGGGCCTGTGTGCCTGAGCAAAGCATGCTGGGGGAAGAGGAACAGGAAATGCATGGGAAGTGAGGACATTCTCTGGGCCTTGAGAAAGGGGAGAGGTCCCTTATGGCTGGATGGCCGGAGTGAAGGGTGGAGCCAGGAGTGAAAGGATAGGCAGCTGAGAAAGTCGTCTGCACCCGTCGTGGAAGGCACTTGCATAGCCATGCTGAGGAAAGCGTTACAGAGCCATGGTCGCACCTGGGGGCCGGTGGGCCAAATCCAGCTCTGTGACAGGTTTGGTAGGGTCCTTGAAGTGCTTTTATAAAATACCAAGCCGGATGCTGATATTTAAAACTCAGAATATTTCATGGGAAAATCCCGATTTCTGGTTCTCTTGAAGAAATACGGATCTCGCCAGAGTGAACCTTCATCCCCCCCCTTCTTCGGGTAACAAGAGACTGAAAGAGGAGGCCTCTTTCTTTCCCAGAATTTGGAAGTCCAGGATCAACTCTTACTAGACCAGCCTGTCCTTGTGGCAGGCAATGGGTGGGAGCAGGGGTGAGAATCAGCTGGCTACCCTTCGGGCTGGGGCTGGAGGGTTCACCCGAAGGCAAACCAGGCTGCCATACCAGAGGCAAAGGAAGTAAATGCCAAGCAGGCAAAGCTGGTTGGGGCTGTTATCAAAGTAAGACCGTCCATGGCACTGGGGAACCAAGGCTGGCTGCCTCCAGGAGCTTAGCTGTTTTTTTCAAAGCTCTCCTACTGATCACTCAGTCAAAGGGGCACTTGTCTGACCATTTAGATGTCCCTAGCTTTCCTTACTCCCCTAGAATCCCCCAGCAGCTGCGAGAAGGAGGGTGTGACCTTCTGATTGCGCTTGGGGCTGGAGCTCCTTGGCGTCCGCAGGGCGATGGGCAGGCGTACAATGTCTTGGGCTCTCTCCTGGCACTGCCCACACCACAGCGCCAGCCTCAGCCAGTGGAACTTCAGCAAACACAGCCTGAGCGCCAACTGTGGGCCAGGAACTGTAGTAACGGTACAGATGCAGAGAACAATCATCCAGTTCCTGCCAGCTGGTCCCACGGGGGGTGAGAATTCCCATGACCACCCCATTCCACTGAGCCTGTTGGTATAGAGCTGAATGCCAAAGTCCTCTGCTTAAGCCTGGAAAGTGTGGGGGGGGGGCCCTCTTATAGGATCTTCTCTCTCCTCCCCCCTCTGCCCACTGTCCAGATAGCATGTGGGTCACACAGAAAGACCTCAAGGCTGCTGGGCCCAGTCACCTGATCCCCACTTCCTTGTTTGTCAGGCCCTGGGCGGATGTCATTACAGGCTTGGGATGCCTCCTCACCCCTCCCCGAGCCCTTTCCTTCCTTTCTTCTTTCCTTCCTTCTTTCCTTCCTTCTTTCCTTCCTTCTTTCCTTCCTTCCTTCCTTCCTTCCTTCCTTCCTTCCT
This sequence comes from Rhinolophus hipposideros, assembly GCF_964194185.1. Classification (NCBI taxonomy): domain Eukaryota; kingdom Metazoa; phylum Chordata; class Mammalia; order Chiroptera; family Rhinolophidae; genus Rhinolophus; species Rhinolophus hipposideros. The sequence continues at coordinate 10,133,338 of NC_138055.1, forward strand.
TCCTTCCTCCTTCCTTCCTTCCTTCCTGCACACCTGGTCTCTGGAAGAAAGCCAGAGAAAGGAGTTTCAGCTAAGAAATCCATAGTATCTCCGGGGACAGCTTCTCCCGAGGCCTGAAAGTGCTTTTCCAAATGTTGGATAACTTGTTGGAGAAACTGCTTTAAATTATATTTAGGGAATCGGGGCGTCCCCCCAGCTCTTTTGATAGCCCCTCTATGTCCAGCACAGCCTCAGGGTGGCTCTCCCTCCTCCCAAATGCCTCTTCCCTCACACCACACTGCTTATGCTTCAGTCAGCTGCCTACCCTAGAATTTCACTGTCTCCCAAAGGGAAGGGAAAGGAAAGGCACTCGGGGTATTGGGGTTCCGCTGTCTGTAGCCACCGCTCTCCCCGAGTCTTCACTGCCCTGGCTTGTGAGGCGCTCTCTGCTCTCCCAGCTCCTCAGGTCCTGCTGAGTGGCTGGGCTTTCCCGGATCCTTCAGACCTTGCCAGCCAGGAGCAAAATTGTGGGTGTGGGTGTGGACCCTTGAGCCTGTATGCTTTCCTCTAGAGCTTCTGCTTCTCACCTCACACTTGGAGTTTTAGCCTTTTGTTTCCTCATCTTACAGAGCATGCCCTTTAAAAACATTAGAAAAACAGCCAAGTAACTATAAAGGGGAAAAACGTTACCTGCAATCTTACCATCCAAACACAGCTACTGTCAACATTTGGGGTACCTGGTTTGGGTTCTTTGTTTGAATTCTTTTTAATGGTCCACATAACCTCCTAGTTCATTGAATAATAATATGTCATAGCTGGCATGTACTATACTTCCTCATCACCATATCCCCCTGTTTTGAAAGTCTTCTAAATCTGTGCTTCTCAAACATGAGTACGACCTGGGATGTTGAAAAGCAGATTCTGATTCAGTAGGTTCAGGAAGGGTCCAAGATTCTGTATTGCGAACAAGCTTCCAGGTGATACCACTGCTGGGAGTCTAGGAGCAAACATCCAGCAACGAAAGTTATAAAGCTGGGGGGCTGGCCTTCCCAGGGCCACAGTGTTCTCATAAAGGCCTCCTCACCTACCATCGCAGCACAGGGAACCCGTCAGAGAGAGCGTTCACTCTTGGCGATGCGCATCTCGTGGGTGTGGGCAAATGTGTAATGATGTGTACCCCCCGTTCCAGGATCAGACGGAATAGCTTCACTGCCCTAACATCCCCCGTGCTCCACCTTTACCTCCCACCTCCCTGGCACGAGTGACCTCCCCTGGCAACCACTGACCTTTTTACTGTCGCCATAGTATTGCCTCTTCCAGAATGGCATATAGTTGGAGTTGATGTTTCCAATAATAGTTTTTCCAAGAACCTTCCTGTATCCAAAAGCTTTACAAAACATTTGGTGTTCCTCTTTGGAAACCCGACGTCCTTTGAATGCTTCTCTGCATGCTGGGACCCAGTATTTATCTCCACTTCCTTTCTAATGGGCCGAGGTACAGTGCAGCTTGATCACTACTTCACAGAGAACAAAGTCAAGCGTCTCGTTTCAGATGCCAGCTCTACCACTTAGTCACTCAGGTTTGGGGCCTCAGGCTTCTCGTCTCGAAAATGACCCCAACTTGAGGCAAGAATTTATGAGATAGCATGCAGAAGTGGTTAGTATCGTCCCTGACACTTAAAAAGCACCCAGTGTGTGGCACCTGGGGTGATAGTGCTCTTTCCTTTTGCATTAGTCGTGCAATTAGCTGGGGACAAGGTCTCCAGGCCCCTATAGCACCTAGCACGGGGCCTGTCCCTGGGCAAATCCTTAACAGTTCACAAATGGAGGAAATTGGGGTGAGATGGGAGAAGACATGGCAGGGACATCGTGCTCAGTGGCAGTGCAGGGCTTGGGCTGCAGATTACTGAGAAGAGACCACACACACACACCCGCCCTGAGTTCTCAGGGGCTTCCCGCCAAGCATGGGAGGCTCCAGGCGGCTTCATGGCGCACGAGGAGAGGCAGCACATCTTTTCATCTTTTCTCCAGCTCCTCAGTTCCCTGAGGGATGCTGCATTCTGGCGTCACCACTGCCCCTCTTACACTTAGATCACTGTTCCAGAAGAATGTGCTAAGGACCTGTGCACTTCCATTTAAGGCAGTGTTTATAGGCACCACCCCCTCCTGATGGGTGAGCCAAACTCAGGATCAGCAAAGCCACATCCTCCTCCTTGGGGGTGACAGAAGTCCATTCACAGCCCAGGTACCCCTGCAGCGTTCCAGAAAATCCAGTGTCAGGCAAACCCACGGCTGTGTGTGTGTGCAGGCGGCGGGGGTTCAAACTTCAGAGAACACCCTGGATCAGTAATGACTAGACCTTGGTTGTCAGGAAAACGGTCGCGGCGTGTCTGCTGTACGCCCGACTGCGGCGTGGTCTGTGAGTTTACCCGAGTAGGATTGTAGCGGGACTCACGTGGAGTCCTTCAGAAAAACTGAAGCCACCCCAAGCCACCTCGGAGGGTGTAGAGTCCTGCGTAGAGGACACGTAAAAACAGTTAGGCCGCTTCTCACACAGCGACATATGGCTTCTATCTCCGTTAAGAAACAGGACAGGATGGGACCCAGTAAGGGCAAAGCTCACCAGTTGAGTGCTTGAGCCGCGTGCCTCAGTGCAGTGGCCAGATTTGAGGCCGCTCCTGCACAGAGCACTAGAGGGCGCAGGAGCACAGCACCGGCGCCGTGACCTCGCCCGCCAACCACGTGCCTGGGCCTCCGGTGCCTCCTGGAACGAGCCGCCGGCCCCGCCCAAGTCCGGAGACAGCGCGAGCCTCATGCCGCCGCCTGCCAGTCTACAATGACAAGGACAGGAACCAGTGATGTGTGGTCTACCCACACATACCTCTGGGAAGTGCGTCAGCTGCCACCCAGATCAGTCCCAGGACAGAGCTTGACAGGGGCCTGAGGACTAGCAGAGGACGGGGACAGCTGTCGTACCTGCCGCATGTGTCCCCAGAGCCCATTAGGAGAGGGGTGCCAGCCCTGGCACACGAGGCCTGTGGGCGATGGCGCACCAGCCTGGTCCCCAGTTCTCTCTCTGTAACTGACGTGTACAGTGGGGACATTGCAAATCTTAAGTCCGGTTCCCAAATGACTCAAGGGCAGGACAGCTCTCAGGATGTGTGACTACCTGGTATGTTTGTGTAAATCACTGTTGTTACTTTGTAGTTAACTTGTGTGTAAGAAAGCCTGTGTTTATCTTGTTCTGTTTATATTTGTTTTCAAATGGCCACAAATGCCAGGCAGGGCGCCCAGGGACCAGAAAAAGCTCAATGCCAGTGCGCCGTGGGCCTTGTTTACATACCATGTAATCTATACAGGTCCCCTGAGGGAGCTTGAGAAAATGCTTCATAGGCCAAGAATGCAGCTCCCAAGCCCGGTAATAAACAAACATGGGACCCTGCACGGCCGAGCCCCACACACACACTGTCCAGTAGGGTCCGACCCTGGTAACCATGGCACTGAGTAATGTGGCGCGTGCAGCCCTGTGGGAGACTTCTCCGACCTGCCCTCTGCAGCCACCATTTGCTGACTGCTCACTGTGTATCAGGCCCCATGCCAGGTTCTAACACTGTTGATGGCCCTGCCAGGTGCAGGGCACTGTGCTGAGTTTGTTCACGTGGTTTTGTTCAGCCCCCGTACCCTTTGATGTAAGTACTGTTAGTATCTGATTTGCTGACGTCACTGAGACCTAAGTTATAAAGTGACTCTCTCAGAGAGGCCCAAGATGGTGTCAGCCGGCTCCAGAGCCCAAGCTCCTAACCAATCAGCTTTATGTGTGAACCTTTCGTCTTTATGCTAAACTCTCAAGGTAGACACTACCGTCCCCATTTTATGCAAGAGGGCATCAAGGCCCCAGAGGTAGCATGACGGGGCCAAGGAATGAATGGCAAAGCCAGGATGCAGACTTCCCATCTCCTGGTCTCCCCCGTGTCAGGTTGCCCCTCGGGAAAGTTCTCTTAGCCCCTCAGCTCCGCCCCGCCCCTAGCCCTGGCCTGCAGCTGCATGGGTTATTTTAATCTCTCCTGTCATTGCAGCCAAACCACTGGGCCAATGAGTCAGTCATGCGGTTGGGGGAGGAAGGGTATTGCTGGGAGCCCACATGGAAAAGTTTCTCCAGTGGGTGGACCTCCCAGCCCTGCAGTACCCCTGCACCAAGGCAAGGGGCCCCACCCACGCTTTGCACAGTGACTGTCCTGCATAAGCCACCAGCCTTCCCCACAAAGCCTTGGGAATGGCGATCGAAGAGTTCATCCCTGAATGACTTGACGTCTCTTGTCCCGTCCGTCTAGGTGTCGGCTGTGCCCACTGTCCTAGCCATCAAGAACGGGGATGTGGTGGACAAGTTTGTGGGCATCAAGGACGAGGACCAGCTGGAGGCCTTCCTGAAGAAGCTGATTGGCTGACAAGCAGGGAAGATCCCTGACTGCCCTGGGCCACTGGGGCCCAGTGGTCCCAAGAGGGGCCCCGATAGAACTCACAGTCCTGTGTCGGCCCTTCCCGCCTCCTCCCTTCTCTCTGGCCCCTGAGGACCGGGCCTCCAAACACGAGCCTCGAGTGCTTCTAACCCAGCTGACTGCCAGGGTGGCCGCCAGAGTGGTGCTGCTGCTGGTCTGGGGACAGCTGTCCTCCCACCCACTCTTTTTGTCTGCTCCCTCAGGGCTGTCGCAGTTCTCCCAAGATGCTTGGAGAGAGCCCCTGGGCAGCCACGGCGTTAACTGTTCTGGCAGCAACAGCTTGCTGCTCGGCTCTCTGGCCCCTCTCCATCCCAACTCTGGTGCCGGCTCATCTGGAGCCGGCTCCTGCGTTTTTCTTTCCTGCTGTTGTTTTGTAAAAAGAAAAACAAGGAAAAAAGAAACTTAAACAAGTGAGAGTAATATATAATTCTCTCATTTTTTTGTAGGTCTGTAATAAAGGACTTTATGTGATCCTTTCTACCTCCTGCTGTGAAGAACAGACCCTGGGCCCCCGTGCTAAATTACCCTACAGTCCCTAGCCCCCTTCTTTCCTCTCAGGCACAAAAGCAGTGGATTTGCATGGGGGGGGGGAGTCCTGCAGACTGACTCTGGGAGTCTCCAGACACCACCCTCCCTCACCATTAGCTGGCCTTTGGTTCTCTGAGCAGAAGGCTTCACTGGGAACAAACCAAACCAATAAAAGGAGGGTTTGCACTGTTGACAGCTTCCATTCTGTCTGGGCTCTGGGAGCCCTCGTGACCTCTTCGCAGGCTGGGCTGCTCCCCGTTTCCTCTGATACTCTACCACCTGCTTGCTTTTAACCCTTCCCGTTACACTTGTCAGCACTGGCCACTCTTCTGGGGACACCTTCCCATGCAAGTAAAATGAAAGGGTGTTCGTTGTCCCCATTACGCAGATGAGGACACTGAGGCTCACAGGGCACTGAGCCAGGGATTCTACCCAGACATGGTTTCTCGGAAGCCTGGGCTCTTACAGCTGGCCCCCTTGATCCTTCTGGGGTCCTCTGCTAACTGGCGCATGGCCACTCCCACGGGAAGCCTGACCCCTGAAGGAGCCAGCCTGCCATCCTTCCTGTGGATGCCACAGGAGCTCCCCAGCCTTGGGGCCAGGCTCTCTGCTCCTTCTCATTCCCAGCCCCCCTTGGCCCATGGAGGAGGGGCCAGGCAGATCAGCAGGCCTGCCAGCCGTCTCCCTCCTGGGGTTGAGCTGCCCTTTGGCTGCGTTGCCCAGCTGAGGTGCCAGCTTCCTGGGAGCCGTGGGCATTCAACAGCAGGGGTATCCTGGCACCCTTCTCCTTAGCCCTGGGGTGCTATGTTCATTGCTGTGTGCATTGTTCTCAGTGGCTCGCCTGTTCCTGTTGGAACTGCCTGAGTTACTCTGGGGTCTTTGAGGGGCGCAACCACTCACCACTCAAGCGCTGCCTTGGGAAGGCTGCTGACTGAAGCAGGAGAGCAGAGTTGCCTCAGAAATGGGGCCTGTGGCCTCTGAAAGACCACAGGCCCAGGGTCTGTCAAAGGCAGATGGAGGGGAAATAAACCAGCACTGGCATTAGTGAGGAAAGGCCATGAGCCGTGCGTCAGACGAATGACAGCAGAGTAGCCGGTCTCAGAGCACTTCCTGGGTGCCAGGCGTTGTTCCAAGCACCTCACCCACCAGCCGTCCACTAGGTGAGCGTCATCATCGTGGTTCTCTTTTACCCGTGAGACCCCCTCTGAGAGGTTAAGGGCCTTGTCCAAGATCCTGAAGCCCACAGGTACTGGGGCTGGGGTTCAAGGCCAGGCAGGCTAGCCCCGCTCCTAAGCCTCCCTCGTCATCTTGTAAAATGGAGTGTATGCTCTTAATCCCACAGCAAGCTGACAAGGCAGGTCGTGTCAGCTCATTTTACAGAAGAGGCACTGATGCCGAGCTTTCAGAGACACCCAGAGAGGAAGGGGTGGGGCCAGAATTCAGAGCCAGGCACCCTGACTTTGGAACCGGGGCCCTTCCCACTATACCCCACTGCCACTCCTTAAAAGGCACCCTTTGCCAAGCAGTTTTCATACACATTACCTCATTTAATTCCTCTCTTGTGAGGCAAGTATTATTTCCATATTACAGGTGAGGAAACTGGTTCAGAGAAATTGACTTGCCCAAGGTCACGTCTAAAAAGTGAAGATGCCAGATTTGAACATAGGTGGGGGTCTGGCCTTTGTCCTAGGCAGGTGTGGAGAAGGGCCCGCAAAGGCCTCAGGGCCAGAGGCAGGGCCTCTGCACTGCCCCCAGCTCCCTCTCCTTAAAAGGTGTGCTGTGGTCGGAGGGGAGCTGGTGTCTGTGCCCTCCCAGGTTGGCAGTCACTGCCCAGGAGGCTGCTCCTGGCATGCATGCGTCACTGTGGGTACAGAATCCTCAGGGTAATCCTGTTTGACTAATTCCACGGCGCTGACCTCACTGGGACTCTGCTGGTTCTGCGTCGTCGGCCCCCCTGCTGCCCTCCTGCCTGTGGGAAAGGGACTTGGCAATGCAGCCTCAGGGCCTGGCATCCCGCTGTGGGGCAGGCGGCCAGCCCCAGCCCCACTAAAGCAAAGACACCTGCTGAAAGCTGGGGGTAGGCGGCACGGCCACAGGTACCCCCTCACCCTCAAGATGTCCTGGCATGTGATTTGTGAACATTTATTCTCCTGATATCAAGTTGATGCAGTTGGCGTTGAGGCAGGAGTAGCGGAGGGAAGCTTGGGGCAGCTGTGCTGGCTCCCTGACTGTCATTTCTAACACCCCGGCCAGGCCAGAGTTCTCACCACTTCACAGATGAGCAGACTGAGCACAGCGGGGTGGCAATGGAATGGCTGAGAAGCCACTTCAAAGAGAATCGCTCATCATCGAAGAGTATTAGCAGTTCTTAGAAGCATTTGGATGAATGAATGGTGGTCACTAACATGGGTTCCTTCTACACATACAGAATACAGGAGGGAAGCTGACCGTGTCAAAAAGCTTATGCTCTCAGACTGCAGAGCCAGAGGCTGCAGGTCACTCCCCAACTAATGTCAGAGACTGAAGGGACCTCAGGTATCTTCCATTCTCCCCCAAAAGGGCACGGGGAGGGGTGCCGTGTCCAGGTCACAGTGTGTCTGTGACAGGGACTTGAAGCCAAGTGCCCTGACTTCAGCCAGCCCTAAAGTGAAAATGAGTCATGGCCTTTTCTTCCCTCGGCTTCAGGAGAGGTGAGTGAGTAGGGTAGTCTCAGGGGCCAGGACCTGTCCAGTCAAGGGCATGTTGACAGTGCTGCAGCCAGTGCCCTTCCCAGCAGTCCCTGCCCAGTGCAGAGGGCCTGAGTCCAGCTCAGTCCCAACCCCAGCCACGTGGGGAAAGCCTTTCCGGGAAGGGAAGGTAGTTCTGGCCAGGCTGCCGGAAATCCCTAATGTGTGGGCTCTGGGCTGGGAGGGTCCAGGGAACAATGTTGGGATAAGGACACTGTGAAACAAGCAAGGGTTCCAGGCATGCTGCCACAATTCCTCTCTGCTGCCTCGAACAGCTGCAGGCGTGACCCTGAGCCCTGGACCCCAGGACTGGCTTCCACGGCTCCATTGGAAATGTGGGCCACTGGTTGTTCCCAGAAACCTCGCCTCTCTGTCTGCCTCCTGACAGCCTTTTGGAAGCTGGGAGCCACCACTGGGCCCTTCATAGTGGTGTAAGTAGGGCAGGAAGAATCAGATCTGGGTTCAAGTCCTGACTTTGCCACCCACCAGTGTGTGGCCTTGAGCAAGTTGCCTTACCATTCTGAGGCTCAGTTCTCACATCAGTAAAATGGGGACAGCGATGGCTCGCACTTGCTGAGTGCGTGTTACATGTGTCATCTCCCTGAGTCTTCACAACAACCCCAAGCGGCAGAGATTGTCATTATCCCCATTTTACAGATGAGGAAACTGAGGCCCAGGACGTTGTAGTAAGTCGGCATTAACATATTTTGGAGCTCAGATTGGAACTCAGTTGTGTTTGATTCCATAGTCACTGTTCTTACCCATGAGCCACACAGCTTTCCCTTGGGCACAAGGTTTTTCACCAGTTTGAGCTTCAATGGCACCATCTGCAAACTGGGGCTGATCCCAATCGCTAATTAATGAGCTCATGATGAGGATGAAATGCGAAGGATATAGAAGCCTTTTGGTACCCAGTGGGAGCTCAAGGAGTGGCCATTACTTTGCTTCCCCCCTTCCCTAAGCTTCCCCCTACTCTAAGCAACATCTTAAACAGGAAACACCAGGCTTCCCGAGATAAGGACCAAAACACCCACCATATAAGGGGCCCATCATTGAACCAGGCTGAAGGCCTTAGATTTGGCTCTGTGTCCTGGCCCTGCCACCACACCCTTCTGATGTAGAGCTAGTTCAGTGGTGCCTGTGAACTCAGGCAGCCCCAGGGAATCAGAGGTGGTGACCTCACCCTTGGAAAATGCCCACGGGAATTCACCGAGTCAGGTCCTCTGTTCTCCATGTGTCCCGCCATGTCCGCCATCACTTGAGCTCCCAACTCTAAGCCAGCTCGCCACACACAGCTGCTGATGGGGGCGCTTCTTGGGAACTAGGCCACCCCTGTTATACAACTGCTAATTATTCATTGGGGGCCAGCGGGTTCGCCACCTTCGGCCAGCGTACTGGGTGACCATAGACAAGTAGCTGTCTCTTTGGTGGGCTGCCTTCCTTGGCCTCCCAGCAGGGACACAGTCCAGCACCCATTCCTTTGAGCCCCACACTGCCTGATGTTTCACCCACATGTAACCCTCCCAACACCCACTGGAGGGAACCATCGTTCCCATTTCACTTATGAGGAAATGGAGGCCCGAGAGGTGGTGTGACACGCCCAAGATACACACACTGGGAAATGGGCTCTAGGGGGCCTGACCCAATCCTTCATCCCTCCCCTTTTGCTACATTGCTACCCCCAGGACAGTCAAAGGATCCCTCTTCTCATGCCAAGAGTGGGGACTTTAGGGCCCTCTCTTTTATCTGCTTCCCCCACCCTGATCCCTGGCAGGAAGCAGGAGATTCCCTCTGCTCAATATCTACTCCTAAGGCTGAAATATTCTCTCCAGTCCCAACATGGCAATCTCACATCCTAACCTCAGCCAGCTGGTGAGTGAGTGCCTCTCTGGGGCTGTCTGGTGCTAGGAATTAGGAATTCAAAGCAGAGGACATAGCCCTCATCCTCAAGGGACTCACAGTAAACACACTTGATACAATCTAAAGCATAAATGCCACAGTCAAAACAAATAACATTTACCATCATAAAGGTAAAGCACACAATGATTGGAAGTTCTCAAGAGGAGCAAATCTGCAAGGACTGTCGGTAAACCATGGGAGAAGGTGACATTCAAGAAGGGTTTTGTCTTGGGGATGGAGGGAGGACAAAAAGTGTAAAGGAATTCAAACACAAGGATGATGGAAGGAGATTAGACTTTGGGGGAGAGCACACAATAGAACATACAGATGTCATATTATGAAGTTGTACACCTGAAGTTTGTATAATGTTATTAACTAATGTTACCCCAATGAATTTATTTTGTTATTTTAAATAATTTTTAATTTTCAATTACAGTTGACGTACAATATTATGTTAGTTTCAGGTGTACAACATAGTGATTAGACATACGTATAACTTACGCAGAGATCACCCCAATAAATCTAGTACCCATCGGACACCATATATAGTTATTACAATATTATTGACTATATTCCTTATGCGATACTTTACATCCACATGATCATTTTGGAACTATCAATTTGTACTCCTTAATCCCTTCCCCTTTTTCACCCACCCCCATGTTACCCCAGTAAATTTAATAAAAAATAAATAAATGTGAATGAGAGAAATTAAAGGAAAAATAAAGAAGAGTTTTGTCTTGAATCACTGAATAGAAGCTAGCCCAAGAGGTCAGCAGTGGGAAGAGCATTCCAGGCAGAGAGAACAGTATGTGCAAAGACACAGAGATACATGCTATCTGCAAGAAGGGAGGGTGGGAGACAGGGGGCTGAGTGGTGCCACACGGAGGGGGATGGAGGCAGGTTTTGAACGGGGCCTTGGAGTTACACAGACCTGGTTCTAATCCAGGCCCTCCCCCTTACTAGCCAAGACTCAGTTTTCTTCATCTCTGAAATGGGAGGCTAGGACCCTCCTCATGGTTGAGAGATTGACATGAGATAATTAATGTGACGTCAGAGTACAGAGATGTTATGTGCTAAGCATTCTACTAAAAGTTTCCAGGCATGTGCATTAGTTTGCTGGGGCTGCCATAATAAAGTACCACAGATAGGGTGGATTAAACAACAGATATTTATTTCTCACAGTTCTGGAGGCTAGAAGTCCAAGATCAAGGTGCCAGCAGGTTTAGTTTCTCCTGAGGCCTCTCTCCTTGGCTTGCAGGTGGCCACCTCCTCACGGTGTCCTCACAGGGTCTTTCTACATATCCCTCATGGCTCTTTGTCCAAATTTCCTTTTTTTTATAGGGACATCAGTCATATTGGATTAGGGCCCATCCGAATGGTCTAATTTTAACCTTATCACCTCTGTCAAGGCCCTGTCTCCAAATACCATCACATTCTGAGGTACTAAGAGTTAGGGCTTCAACATATGAATTTTGGCAGGGGCGGGGGGTGGGGGGGATACAACTCAGCCCATGAGAGCCTGTGACATAGTTTAATAATAATGGCTAACAGTCAGAAGCTTCAGGCACTGTTCTAAACACTCCGTATATTAAATCCTTCAATGCTCAATGACCCTAGGAGATGGAGCCTATTATCAGCTCCAGTTTATGGACGAGGAAATCGAGGCACAGAGGGCCTTAGTCTGGGCCTCAGATCCTGCAGCAGGGAAGGGGCGGAGCCAGGGTGTAAACCTGACAGTCTGCCTCCAGGGTACCCGCTCTTCTCCTTCCCTTATTGCCTTATCACTACCCCATAGAAACAGCTCCCTGCATTTCCACAGCCACCCTTTATTCCATCTGAGACCGGGGAAGTCACTCAGCTATGGTCCCACCCTTAACCTTTCCCCTATTGTCCAATATTTAGGATTTTTCAGTTAATATTTTTGTCCATTACGAATGAGGTTGGAATGGACAGGTTTGGACATAGAGCTCATTATTTCCTTTTTTGGATTTTATAGATTGAAATTCCCAGGGCAAAGGGTGCATTTTATTGTCAGAGAGATCCTGGAAGGAGTGTCCCCAGGCATGAAACTGGAGCCGGTTCCCTCTGAGCACCAGCACCTTCCACCTGCAAGTTTACTTTGGGGGAGGGGAGGCTGAGCAGCCAGAATGTCATCAGACCTGGCCCACCTCCAGCCACCTCTGCCTTAGAAAGTTCCAGGCCCTAAATGCGGGCATTTCTGAGGCCCTGAGCTCAAAGGAACCGTTCACATAGGATCTGGTTATGGTGATAGGTCTGGGGTGGGACCTAGGAATGTGCATTTTAAGGCCCTACTGCCTCGGATGCAGGGGATCCTGAACTATACTTTGAGAAAACACAGCTCCTAAGACCACAACGCTCTCCAAGTCCATCCTATAGCAGCTCTTCATTGAACACCCTTCCATTTCCCTAAACAGAGGGCCAAACACAAAGGAATCTGCAAGGTGAATGAATGAATGAATGAATGAATGAATGAATGAATGAATGAATGAAGTGTACAAGTATAACCTTACCAAGAAGTTGTTCTGTACCAGGCCCTGTACTTACCTGATCTGGTATGAACCTTTTTCCCACTGCCCATTATAAGGCCCCACCAAGGAGGCCTGGCTGGGCCCCAGTACCTCTGCCACCTCCCATGTGACTTTGAGCATCATTGTGTCCGAGCCATCGTGTGTCCTCCCGCCCTGTGAAATTGACATATTTGCTGTTCCCATATTATTTCCCATATTAGTCATTCCATATTACGGGGTCCCTATGATGCTGAGATAAGGGAGGGGAGCTGCCAAGTCTGGAGAAGAAGAGGGAAATGGAAACCCAGAGAAGGTAGGGAACTTGGTTGGGGTCAACCAGCAAGCAAGAGAAGAGAATCCAGAGGTGGCTCAGGCCCCCACTGCCTGTCTTGAGGTTGTTCTTGATTGAAGCTGGCAGGAAGTTGAGGGGAAGAGAGTATTCTGAAGGAGGGGTGTGGGACAGGAACTATTTCCCCTCTGCTCCCTTCCCCCTGCAAGGACCCTGAACCCAGGAAAGGCCCCCCCCTTCCATGCCTGCACTTGATTGCCCAGGTGAGCACCCCACGCGGCCTGGGAATGACTTTACAGTGGCCAGAGGTGAGAGACCGGCTGCCCAGTGGGCCTGGTATTTGCTCAGCACTTGGCCCTGACCATCAGCCACAGCCAGTCCAACTCCAGGGCTGCAGCAATCAGGCCACAGAGTGGGAGTCGCCTCCTCAGCAAAGGGAAGGACGCAAGCTCTGCTGAGCCAGGCCCAAGCCCTCCCTGTCCCAGCACTGGCCCCATGGGCTCCAGGAACAGGCAGAAAAGCTGGCTTCCTTGGAGGATGAGGCAGGCAGAGTGAGAGCTAAATCTGCTCGGGCTGGGGCGGCCTGGGAAGATGAGGCTGTTTGTGCACGTGAGGCCTGGGCCGGGATGCTTGGCCTCTGATGTCTCCTCTCCAGAGGCTGCATTTCCCAGAACTCTGCTCTCCCCATGTCATGAACCTCAGGGAAGGAAGGCCCTCAGAGACCAGCTTCCACTGCCAGGTTTACAGAGAAAAGCAGGCCCAAGGAGGGGAGGGGCTAGGGGCGGGGCGGGGCGGTGAGCCCGCAGCCAGCTGGGGCGTGGCTACATCAGGAGGCGGTTCTTGAGAACTCCGCTGAGACATTGTTCTTGTCCACTGAAAAATAATATTGACTGGTGTTTCGTCTCCAAAAAGGATTTATTCAGAAAAAAAGAAAGAGTTGCAACCCAGCGTAGGCAGACATGGCAAGCCATATGCATACTCTGGTCTGTGTGCCAAGATGGAGGGGTATTTATAGAAGGGAAAAGGAAGTTAATGGAAGGGGAAGTTAGAACCTTAGAGCTTTATTATAAGCATATAGAGTTCTTCCTGTAGGGTTCTCACGATTACGTAGAGTTCGAGAATTTCCATAAACCCTAGCTCCTCCCATAGACCCTCCTGACTGATTATGGGTTTGTTTGTTTGGTTTTTTGGTGTAGAAATAGCTTTGATTTTTTAAATTTTGATTATGTTTGCTTAAAGTTCCAGTTCGCCTTTATCACTCCCTTTTCTCACCTGGTGTCCACACGTTTGTCTCCCTGACCAAACCTAGAGCCCTACAGGACAGAGCTGGACTTCTTCTCCAGGGACAGGAGTGGCCCATGAGTCTGTGTCAAAGTGACCTGAACTCCTAGCTGTGTCCTTCTGATGCTCCTGTCCCTCCTCCCCCTGCCCCCCATGTGCTGTGAGTCTGACTTTTGAAGAGTAAGACAGTGACTTTTCAGCTACCCAGACCCTCTGGGCTGGAGAGCATTGTCTTTTCTCTGAAAAGCTGGGGGCAATGGCACCAGCCCAGAGGAGGATGGAGAGTGGGGATCCTCAGGGACTAAGAACTTCATCTAAGGTCACCAACCATCCTGGTTTGACTGAAAGTTAAAGAGGTTCCCAGGACATGGGACTTTGAGCGCTAAAAGGGAGACAAGTCTTGACTCTTCCACTCTCTGTCTAACTATGTGTAAGTCACTTCCATGCCTCACGGGTTTCTCTGGAAAATGGGGTTGATATCTATCCTATGTCCTTCTGGGTTGCCATGAAGCTCCCAGGAGACTGTGAAAGGAAAGATAGTGTGCCACATCTCAGCGGACGTGAGAGAGGTGTATTTTCTCACTGTTAGTGGTAGGAATGCTGGTGAAGGAACCTCTCCTCCTTCCTTTCCCTTCCCTCCAATGCCTGAAATTCATTCATTCACCAACACTAATCAGCACCTACTATGTGCCAGGCACCAGATTTGCACATGCAGAGAAGGAAGAGCCCAGCCTTCAGGGAACTCAGAGTGCATGGAATCGTAATTAGAGTACATCATATGCTGAATTTGACCAACAACAAATTTTCATGAGTAGCTACTGTGTGCCAAGCACTGTCTGGAACATGGACATGAACTCATTGGACCCTCATAATAACACAGTGAGGTAGGGATTATTTTATTCCCATTTTGCAGATGAAGACATTGAGGCTTGGAAAAGTTAAATAATCAGTAGAAAAGTCAGGGAGAGGAACTAAGGTATATCCTTTTGGTGGATGAGCATATGCCTGAGTATGTGCAAGGGGAGGGCTTTGCAGGAGGAAGCAGCAGGTGCAAAGGTTGGGAAGCATGAAGCCTCCAGGGAACTGCAAGTTCACAGAGGTCTGTGTACTAAACTGAGGGTTGACACTTATCCTGTAGGTGACTGGGGGACTGTGAAGGGCTTTAAGAAGTGGGGTGGAGGTTGAAGAAGAGTAATTGGACAGAGGAGGGTTTTAAAAGAATCTGGGTTGTGAGGAGAGCTTGGAGAGAGAAGACTGGAGGCCAAGTGACCCGTGGGCAGACTCACGCTGGGCACTTCCTCTTTAAAGTCGTGTCCTACAAGAAAGGGTTGGGTCAACCAAACACTTCCCAGGGATCAATAGCTAATGTTTCTACAGGCCCTGCGCTGACTGACCCTGAGGTCACAGACACTCCTTAGAACCAGTTAGAAAAAGGGCCCACGAAGGCTCACCACCTGACCACAAGGCTCGGTCACTGAGTGCTCCAAGGTGCAGTCACTAAAGGTTCCCTCCCCCAGCTATCTAGCTTGGACCTGGGGCTGCGGTGGGGTGAAGGAAGAAACCCACCAAGTCACAAGTTGAATCAGTCAAGTTCAGCTTCTGTAGGGCGGGCTCTGGTGCGGGTCTCAGGCTGCAGGGAGCCTCGGGGAACTTGGGGGCAACACTGGGGAGGCCGGATCCTCGCTGAGAATTCTCCCCCAGAGGTTCTGTCTGGCCTCCGGGCGGGGCCCGCAGGGGGCGGGACACCTCTCCCACGCCCCGCCCACACTGGGCCCCGCCCCTTCCGCACGGCGCCTGCCCATATTAGGTGAGCGCCGCGCCGCGTGCGGTGGAGGAGCGCGTGTCGTCACCTGCGCCCTCTAGCCAGGGGCGTCCTTCCAAGGCCGTGGCCCCCGTCGCCTTCCTATCCAAAAGCGCCGAGCTCCCCCACCATCTCTCTGGGGTGTGGGCTCGGTTCAGGGCGCACGACCCCAGACCACTACCCAGGCCGGGTCTCGCGTACCTGCGCCCCGTCCCATCCCTCTGCCCAGGAGCCCTGGACCCGCGGCGCGAGCAGACGGGGTTGTTGGGCCAGACAATGAGGAGGGGAGGAGCGCTGGGGTACCCGAAAGGGAACGGGTGGGGTGGAAAATCAGCCTCCCTCCCGGACGTCCCAGCCCACCCGGTGCCTGCTAAATGCCTGGCATGGAACTCAACTTTTAAAAAAGTGAATTGCCTGCGCCAACTTGCAAGGTATGCTGTAGTGAGAGCCAACGCTCTAGCCCCACACGACCTGAATTCGAATCTAGCTGGGTTGCTTACTGGCTTTGAGAACTGTGGGCAAGCTATGGGGTTTTGATGTGCCTCCTTATCCATCTGTAAAATGGGGATGCTGGTGGCTGATTCGTCAGCGTTGTGAGCGTGAAATGTGTTAATACAAGTGAGCACTTTTCAGAAGTTTTCCGTTGAGTTGATTGCTTTGATAAATAGTTGATCCCTGAAGACTTGCGTCCCCAAGGGTCAGAGGTGAGACGCAAACCCCTGTGTCTGTGACCCAGTTCAGCTTTAGTCCCGGGTCTTGTGTGCCAGGATTAGGGAGGCGACATAGGTGGTTTTCAAAAACAGCGAGGTACTTATTGTCACGTTCGTTCGAGTAAATCCTGATTAGGGTCTAGGAGAATGTGTTGTACTAGAATATACTAGAACACCTTAGCAATGTCCCTTTTTAGCAAAGGAAAGACAGGCCTCATGCAGGAGACGTGGGCAGGAGATAGGAGCTAGGTAAGTTTAATAACTTGACTTTGTTTTTGATGACTTTTGAGTTTCCATGGAGTTTAGGCTTACTATTTATGGCACTTGGCTTTTCATCCATGGTTGTGACAGAACATTCACTTAATGTCTGAGTGTGAAAATGTTCAGACATACAGATGCATGAATAACAACAGTACAATGACCCTTCATGTATCCACCTAATGTTCACTTTTAAAAGATAGACGAAATGTGTTAAAAGGTGAGCTTTAAAAAGAACAGCACCGGGAAGACAAAGACAAACCTCCCCGCGTGCTCACAGAACCTGAGGTTTGCCTGGACCGCCCGGGGCTGCGCTGGGCGGAGGAGTGAAGGCCGGGCCCCGCCTTCCCACCTGTGGCGGGAGGACCGCCTTCTGAGCCGCTATCGCCCCCACAGCCTGGCTGGGCCCCAGGAGCGCACACCTGCACTAAGCACGTTCCTCCGCGCCAGGGCTCCCCACTCCGCTGCCTCTAGACTCAAGTCTCCTCGCCTGGGTTACTTCTGCGTTCGGTTTCTCCGCTGCCCACCTGCGCCCCAGACACCCATCCGGCCAGAGGAATTTTCTAAACCGTGAATCTTACCTCCTGTCTCTTTCCCATTTAAACCCTTCCGTAGTTCTCCAGTACCGGCAGGAAAAAGACCCAGCCCTTGGCTGGACATACGTGCCATTCGGGGTCTGGGGCCCGCAGACTCTCAGTCTCCTTTCCTACCACTCCCTCCCTACACCTCCCTCTGGGCCAACCTGAACCATTTGCAGTTTCCTGACTATTCATTCAGCAAATATTTAATGCGTTAGGATGCCTTCTTACCAGAAGTGGTGCTCAGCGGTGCTGAGCAGCGCTGCAGGCGTGGTCTTTGGCCTCTCTCCTGGAGTTTCCTGTCTAGTGGGGGAGTTAAATAAGTTAAGTGTTAAAAAAAAAAAAAGCATATGTTATAAAGGACTAACATTTTGCCTTTTGCCTGGAAGGACCCCTTCCCACCCTACCTGCTTTAGTCCTTTGCCTGCTGGTTCTTAGACACTGGTACAGAGTCGTCAGCTCCATGGGGACCCTTTGCATAGGCATTGAAGCTCTTACCACACTGGGGGTTGACTTCCATAGTACCTGCCTGTCTCTCACATTGGACCATTCCAAGGAAAGTCAACTTACTCTGTCTGGTCAAGTGTCCCAGTAGCTTGTGGGGTACATGGCGCCTAGTAGGTGCACAGCGACTGTTGAATGACTTTTTTTTTCTTTTCTTTTTAACGAGGGCGCAGCTCACAGTGGCCCATGTGGGGATTGAACTAGCAACCTTGGTGTTATCAGCACCTGCTCCAACCAACTGAGCCAACCTGCCACCCTGTTGGACGACGATTAAAGCGGCAAGCTTTTGCATCATGACCGGCACCCCCAAAGCAATTCAACCTTCAATCAATCATTCATTCACTCATTTTAAATGAACAATTTCATTCATCCGTTAACTCAAGAGTGTGCCAACCTCCTCTGATAGGGACCAGCTGACTTACAGAGGGTGAGTGCTGTGCTGTGGTAGGTGAAGGGGTCATCCTGCCCGGCCCCCTGGGGGACTAGGCAGTGTCATTTGAACAGGGCTCCTTGGCTGACAGTAGGATTGGGCAGTAGCCTGAGAGAAGGGAATTTGAAGGGGGCAAAGAGGTGTGAATGTGTGCGGTGCTGGGGTGGGGTGGGGCAAGGGGCTGGGGCGGGTAGGTTGGGTCTGTTGGGAAGGACCTTGTATGCCAGCTCACTTTCCCCTGCTGGTGAACCAAGGGTTAGGTGCGAAGGCAGTGGCTTTTCCAGGTTTTTTGACTGACCAGGAGTAAGATCTGTATTGCATCACAACCTGGCACAACACATAAAATTGGAACGAGTTTCATGAGACAATTTACTATTACTACCCAAGACACACTCTAATTGTTTCCTCTTCTACTTTGTTATTATTATTAAATTCTGAGTGTGACTTTCTAATTTCAAGCTCCACCAGTGGGTCACAACCTGCAAGTTTGAAACACGTAGATTCAAGAGTCCCTCTAGTCCCAAACTAGAGGGCTGTACGGTTCCAAATTCATAGAGAATTTTAACTGTCAGGATCCTGTAGAAACAGCCCTTCCCTCCGTAGCCACTCTAACTTGTAAAGCAGCCGGAGAGGGTGAGGCAAGTCCACTAGTCTCCCCCCAATCTGGGTGCCCAGCCCCCATCGTCAGGACCCCATGGCTGCAGGGTGCTTCCAGGTGGAGCTCCCAGGGAGGTCTGAGATCCAAACAATAGGGGAGAACAACTTCGGGACATTTCTCCCTTCCCCATTCTCCCTTGCTCTTGAGAAGTCTCCGTTTGGCATTCAGTTTCCTTGCCAGGCTGGCTGTGGCTGTCACCAGCCCTGGAGTGGAGTGGGGTAGGATAGGGAGAAGAGGGGTGACTGAGGCCTCAGCTGTGTTCTGGCCCCTGTGTCATCAGGTGGGGCCAGGTTCTCTTGCCTGTGCCAACCACCTTGCCCACAGGCTGGCTGGCACTCTGGCTTAGCAAAGGGTGAATATAGGGGTCAGAGCCCCTCACCCCATCCTCTGACCAAATTCCTCTTCCATCTGGGATCTCTGTGGCCTCTGGAGATGGCTGGGAGACCTGGGATAGGGTTCTCAGAACACTGGAGCCAGCAGGAACCTTGGAAATGAAGGCCAACCCCCTCATTTTATCAATGTGGAAACTGAGGCCCAGAGAGAGAAGGGAACTCACCCAAGATTACACAGGAGTTAGTCTCAGAGTGAGTCCTGGAGACTCAGTCTCCTGGCTCAAAATCCAGTGGGCTTTTTTTTCATTGTTCCATGTTGGGAGTTGTGGAAACCGGGAGAGGGCTAGGGAAGGGGCTTGGAGGAGTGTCCTCTCTGGGAGAAGCTGGCTGGCTTGTGCGTTTGCCAGGACCCTAGCCTGAGAGACCTGTGTCCTGGCTGTCACCCTGCTGCAGACACTGCACTGTCTGCCCAGCAAAATGAAGAGGTGGGACCAGGTGAATCTGGAGCCCAGCTAGCTCTGAGCCTGAGCGGCCCTCTCCTGTGCCCACGCCAAGATAAGAGAAACCCCTCTCTTTCTCCTCTGTCCTGAGCCTGAGCACTGGGAGGAGTGACAGGCAGAGGATGAAGCCTGTGGGAACCTGTTTTCTCCCTGGAACTTGTTGCTTCCCCGGAGGCCTCAGAATTAGAGTGTGGCTTCTTGTCCTTTCTTTCTGGAGACACTGGATATGGTCTGACATCCAGACCAGGCTGAGGGGCCCTCCGCTCCCCCAGAGTCTTCTTGGCTTTTTGGGAGCACGTGTCTTCCGTTTGCTTTCCTTTTCCACATGGGTGTCTCCTCTCTCATGGGCCCCAATCTCTTGGGGCAGAGTTTGAGGCCCTGTATCTTTTTTTTTTTTTTTTTTTTAAGATTTTATTGGGAAAGAGGATCAGGACTTTATTGGGGAACAGTGTGTACTTCTAGGACTTTTTTCCAAGTCAAGTTGTTGTCCTTTCAGTCTTAGTTGTGGAGGGCTCAGCTCAGCTCCAGGTCCAGTTGCTGTTGTTAGTTGCAGGGGGCGCAGCCCACCATCCCTTGTGGGAGTTGAACGGGCAACTTTGTGGTTGAGAGCCCCCTGGCCCATGTGGGAATCGAGCCGGCAGCCTTCGAGTTAGGAGCATGGAGCTCTAACCGCCCGAGCCACCGGGCCGGGCCCTGGACCCTGTATCTTCAATCAGGGAATCTTAGAGCGGGAAGGGATGTGGGCCTCTCCCCTGGGGAGGTCGCATGAGTCTAGGTGAAGATGTGGGGCTTCCGTTGCAAAGCACGGAGTTCAAGCCTCAGCCTCCTGCTGGCCTGCTGGGTGGCCTTGAGGATAGCTTGTTTAACTTCTCGGTCTCAGAGCTTCTCGGTCTTGGGTGCACTGAGGACAGTTGTCACCACTTGGAAGATTAAATGAGGTAAAGTTGTTAGCGCGGGGATGGCACCCAGCAGGCACTCCCAAAGATGTGCTGCGTGGGCCTAGTAACCTAGTGTCAGTTTGCATGGTGCAAACACCCTGGATAGGAGCCAAGCCCTGAGCTGTGCTTCAGCTCCACTATCCCCCACAGGGACCCTGTGCTTCAGCTCCACTATCCCCCACAGAGAGCCTGTGAGGGAAACTGCTCATCGCCTCCTCTCACAGACACTGAGGCTCAGAGAGCAAAGGGACATGCCTAGGTCCTACAGCCAGAAGGGAAGGAATCCAATGCATGACTCACTGGCCGCGGGGCTCTTGCTTAAACAGCAGACATTTACTCCTCATAGTTCTGGAGGCTGGAGGTCCCAGATGAGGGCGCCAGCATGGTCGGCTTCTGGTGAGAGCCCTCTTCCGGGTTTACAGATGGCTGTCTCCTCGCTGTGTCCTCATGAAGTGGGGGGAGAGAGAAGGCTTAGCTCTCCCCTTCTTTTCTGAAGGGCACTAATTCTATCATGGGGTACACCTCCCAATGACTAGCCCATTAGGGCTTCAACACAGGAATTTGGGGATACAAACATTCAATCCATAGCACCCTCTATCCCCAGGTCTCCGACTAAAGAGATTTTCCAAAGTTGAACAGCTCCAGCTGTCTCCTGGCTCCTCCTTCTAGAGGGACTATATACTATTGATTGGGGTTTTTTGGTTTCAAGCTGTGGAAACTGACTGAATAATTAAGCAAAAAAAAATGACGGGGGACGTAATTATTGGAACACAACTGGCAGAGCTGCTGGAATGCAGGAAGAGCCAGATGGTTGGACTTCCCTGACATGCTTCTGTCTACTGTGGTCTCTGTGCCTTTGGCTGTTGATCCTGAAAGAAATGATTTTTAAGGTCAGGAGGGTCTGAGCTCTGCCTCAGGAGTCGCAGGGACCTGAGTTCCAGCCCTAGCTCCACCCCTTCCTCTGCCTTGGCCAAGTTTGTGACCACCTCTCCAGGATGTGGTCATCAGATGTTCTCTCCCTGAGTGTCTCTCATCAAGGTTCAGATTCTGTGAAATAGAGCCGATAGCCTGGTTTGAGTCACAGGCCTGCCCCTGGAGAGGAGGGACAGGACCTTGTAATTGGCAGTCCCTACAAAACCAAATGGATCCCCAAGGGAAGGGACTGCTATGATCAGAACAAGGGGGTGAGATGCTGGGGAGGCAAATCAGAAGCTCTCCACCCTCAGATTCTACTCTCTGGCCCTAGTCCTGGCCTCTCTGAAAATAAGTCTCTCCTTCCCTGCTTTTCCTCTCTCCTTCTTCTTTCCCTCCCTTCCTACCTCCCTTCTTCCCTCCTTCCCTCAAACATTTGTTGACTGCTTGCTCTGTTTCAGGCACACTGCTAGGCCCTGGGAATAAAAAGATGAGTCAGACCCAGGGCCAGCCCTGGGAAACTCATCTAATCCAGATCAGCATCTATAACTGTTCAGTTATGACCTGGCCAAGGCAGGCATTGCCAATCACTCACAGCACACTTCCCTGGGAGCCTGGACTCAGCCTTAAGATTCTGCTCTACACAGAGCTCCAGGCAGCCTATCTCATCAGTTGGCATTGGTCTAATATAGAGAAACTCTTTGCTGTGCCTAGCCAAAAACAATCCTCTTTCCCATAACAATTCTGACATCAACAGCAGGATTCCCCTATGCTCACCCTCAGGGTCATTGTTTCTCCTTGAGGAAAATGGCCTTGGTGCCTTCATCTCCTGAACTTGGTGGGCTGTTGAGTCAACCTCATGGTTAGACATCTGAGCACAGTTCCCGCAGACAGAAAGACTACATCTGAGTCCTATCCGTACCACTGCATCCTTCTGAGCTTTGGGTTTGGGATGAGATTTCTATGGTTCCTGTTACACGTTACCACACACTCAGTGGCTTAAAATAAGACTGGTTTATTATCTTATAATTCTGGAGGTCAGAAGTCCAAAATGACTTATAGGGCTATAATCGAGGCGTCATCAGGGTGGTGTTCTTTCTGGAGGTTCCTGGTGAGAATCCGTTTCCTGGCCTTTTCTGCCCACATTCCTTAGCTGATAGCCCCACCCACCCTCTTCGAAGCACATCACTCCAACCTCTGCTTCCATCATCATATCTCATTTCTGACTGCCTGCTGTGGTTTCAATGTTTGTGTTCCCTTCCAAATTCATAGGTTGAAATCCTATTCCCCAAAGATGAAGGCAGTAGGAGGTAGGGCCTTTGGGAGGTACGTAAGTCACAAGGGAGGAGCCCTCATGAATGAGATTAGTGCTTTATCAAAGAGGCTCCAGGAGATCCCTGCCCCTTCTGCCTTGTGAGGACTCAGCAAGAAGGTATTGCCTGTGAACCAGGAGAGGGACCCTTACTAGAAGGTAACCATGGTTACCTTTTTTTTAAAAAAAAAGATTTCATTGGGGAAGGGGTACAGGACTTTATTGGGGAACCGTGTGTACTTCCAGGACTTTTTCCAAGTCAAGTTGTTGTCCTTTCAGTCTTAGTTGTGGAGGGTGCAGCTCAGCTCCAGGTCCAGTTGCCATTGTTAGTTGCAGGGGCCGCTGCCCACCATCCCTTGCGGGACTCGAGGAATTGAACCGGCAACCTTGTGGTTGAGAGCCCACTGGCCCATGTGGGAATCGAACCTGCGGCCTTCAGAGTTAGGAGCATGGAGCTCCTAACCGGGCTGGCCCCCCATAGTTACTTTTATCACAGTGCCGGTGTCTTGATCTTGAACTTAGCCTCCACAACTGTGAGAAATAAATTTCTGTTGTTTATGAGCCACCCGGCCTATAGCACTTTGTTGCAGGGGTCTGCACAGACTAAGATACTCACCCTCCGCCTCCCTCTTACTAGGACCTTTCTGATTACATCAGGACCACCTGGATAACCCACAACAACCTCCCCATCTCGAGATCCTTCTCAAGATCATACCTCACCTTTTTGCCAGGTGAGGTAACGTCCATAGATTCTAGGGGTTGGAACAGGGACACACCTTTGAGGGCCATTATTCTTTCTGCCACAAGTTCCTTACCCATAAAATGGGGGTATTGATAACCTGCCTCGTAGGCTTGTGGGGAAGATCATGGGAGATGGTTCGTGTGAAGCCCTAAGAGAGTGCGTGGCACATAAGGAAGCACTTGCCATCATGCATTTAGTGGGAGGCTTCCGCATTCATGGGAGTGGTTACTGGGGAGAGGTCAGAGCCCTGACCCCTGACCCATGACCCTGTATGCCACCTCTTCCTTCTGGGCACCCTCTGTCCAACCCTGGTGACAGGGGAGCAAAATCACTGCAAAATATCAGGTTTGTATTTGGCATTTTCTATAGGCTCTGCATTGTCCCCCTCAGATCTCTCAGCTCTTATAGACTCCCCTGATTTGTATAGAGAAGTGGTCCCAGCAGAAGCAGCATCAGAACCACCGGGAACTTATCAGAACACTTAGTCTCTTCCCAGACTAACTAAAGCAGAAACTCTGGGGTGGGGCCTTAAGGTTTTAAGGAGCCCTACCGGGGATTCTAATACTCCCTCCGTGGAGGGAGCATTTTCTCAAGCACCCCACCTACAAGACAGGTATAGTAGTAGAACCCCCATGGCCTAGGTGAGGTTGTAAGTCTCAGGGAGGTGAGTGGCTCCGCTAAGGCCGTGCAAGTAGGAAGTGGTAGAGCCTGGGTTGGAATGCGAGCAGAGTCCGTGCTCTTTCCACTTCACCCTGTGCCTCCCCCTTGGGTACCTACCTGTAAAAGTGCCACCTGGACACAGGGCCCAGGTGATCAGGGGAAGCTCTCCTCAGCCACTCCCACGGCATAGCCCTGCCCAGGGACCCTTCCCTTCTCCGTCGTCGTGTGTCATTTTGAGCAGCGCCCTGTATTCAGATCCAGTCTCAGGGTCTGATAACTAATTTACACTCAAGTATAAATGGCTGATAATGGCTTCAGGTGTTGCCTGCTCTTTAAGGGGATTTTTGTGGTAACTATAAGAAAGGGAGCTCGTGGTAGGGTTTCAGGCGCCTTGGCAGGAATGTCAGGAGGAAACATTTGTATGTTTTGACAGGAGGGCTGTGGACTTCCCAGTACAGGCAGAATGGCCTCATGGAAATAGCACAGGGCATTGCTTGACTGGGTTGTCACTGCCTAGAGACCTTGGGCAAGTCACTTCATTTCCCTAAGCCTTCATTTGCTTACCTATAAAAGGGCTTGATTCCTACATCAGAGGATTGGAAGGATTACATGAGATAGACTTTATCAGGTGGTCCCTTCCTCCCCAAATTGCCATGGCAGTCTGCTGAGCCCAACCAGGCAGACTCACCCCAGGTTACAAATTAGATAGGTCCTTTCCTGGGGCAGCATCTTGTGCCACTTGCCAAAGGACTGCCCAGGGTCAGAGTGCCTGGCAGTCCCTGCTTCTGGAAGTCTTCCCTGATGCGAGCCTGAACTCGAGCCATATGGGAAGCAGTGGGAGCACTGTGTAGAAAGCCAGGGGCCCGGGGTCTAGTCCTGGCTTTGCCACTGATTCACTGTGTGACCTGGACAATTCTCTGTTCCTCTCTGAACCTGAAGCTTCACCTGAAAAATGAGGGTGAGATATAAAGATGTATAAGAGCCTTCCCACACTAGCTTGGCAACCATCCCCTGGACCCCTTTAGCAGCCCTGGCCCCCTGGCTATTGTAATGAAGCACATCCTGCTGGAGTTGTTCCCACAGCCTTCTGTGAGACCTGCTGTTTTCTCCTCTGCATGACTAAGTTCTTCCAGGGAAGGCCCCAACGTTTGTGACTCCTTGTTTTGTCTTCAGCCCTGCACTTAGCACTGAACTCTACACATCATTGTACTCAGTAAAGACCTGCAGATTAATTCCCAAAGAACCTGGCTTTGCTCAGGAGAGCACTTTTCTTTTGAGGTACCACCTCTTCCAGGAAGCCTTCCCAGATGCCACCTCCCTACAGACCCATACACAGAATTACTCTCCCACCTACCCCCACACTTCTCCCCTTGCTCTAGTAATTCTTCCCTTAAGATTTGTCAGGAGGTTTTCATTGTTTCTAGAACAATGCCTGGCACAACCAATAAGTACGGGTTGAATTCACTTGAATTACAGTCTAAGGGGGGGTGGAAGAGAGAGAGGGAGAGAGAGAGAGAGAGAGAGAGAGAGAGGGAATGAACCAGAGTCTTTGCAGAGATGGGGGCCACAGCTAGAAGGGGCTCTTCCCCAGGAAGGCTTGCAGATGGCAAACAGCTGTGGGGGGGGTGTGTGTGTGACGGTGACTCATCCCTCTCCTGCTGGCTGGGGGATGCTGCAGACAGGCTGAGACAGGAGTCAAAGGCCTAAAGGAATTTTGATAAGGATAACACAAGCCCTGGAGTATTTCTAGAATGCAGGAGGTTAAGGGTGCGGGAGCTGGGTCAGGGCAAAACTGCCTGATTGTGTTACTTATTTATTTTTTTTGCCTGGATAAAATATTCACATGGTACAAAATTCAAAAAGTACAAAGGGGGTACAGTGAAGTCTCCCACCCTCCTGCTTCTGCCACCCAGGCCACTCCCCAGAAGCAGCCTGCGTTTCCAGTTGCTTCTGCATGTATCCTCCCTGTTTTCTTTTCTCCTTTTAATACAGGGAAGCATATTACCTACACTTCATTCACTTTGCTTTTTCCCTTAACACAGATCTTTGTGAGCATTTTATCTTAACATATAAAGAGCTTCCTCAGGTCTTTTTCTGAGGCTGCATTTAGGGTTGCCAGACAAAATACAGGACATCCAGTTAAATGTGAATTATTTGAACTTCAGAAATAGAATAACTTTTCAGTATAAGTTTGTCCCATTCAATATTTGGGACGTACTTATACTAAAACAATAAATCTATTCGTTATTTGTCTGAAATTCAAATTTAACCGGGCATCCTGTAATTTTATTTGCTCAGTCTGACCCTCTCACTACATTACATAGGACTCCTTATAATTAAGTGTTTGGAGGCTTCGGGAATTGGGTGCCTGGACCTGGTGGGCATCCGCTCCCCGGCCTTATTCTGAATTGGACCCTGCTGGTCCCAGGCTTTGGGCCCAGTGCTAGATTTCCGTCTCTGGGCCTCTTACCCAGATAGAAATGAAAGGCTCTTAGAGTCATTGAGTCCACTTCCCTCATTTGAGTCTCCAAGAAGGGAATAACTCACTCAAGATCACACAGCAAGTCACGGCTAGGCCTTGGATCTCCTGTCTCCCAGCCACTTTTTTTTTCCTTCTCATGATGCTCAGTATGATATACTCACGGAGGTCAATAGTGACGGTGCTAAACCTACGTTTTTGGAACATGCACAGGCACTCAGGAAGCCAGAAGCAAAAAGCTCCAAGTTCTGTGGGCAGAGGCTGGCTCGCAGAACACCTGGGAGCCCTGCTCCTCCGGGAGGGGGGTATTTAGTCAATGCTGGCTCTGACCCCAGAAGGCCCAGCTAATGGGAATAATAATAACATATTAATAATAATAAAAGCAGCTACCACTGTGCTTGTACTGCACTGCTGCGTACACAGCTTGTCCCCTTTGACATTCACCAGGGCCCTGCACGGTCAGTCTGATCAGCCTCATTTCCCCCCGCTGGACACTGAGGCTCCTAAAAGGTAAATAATTTCATTTGCCGAGAGCCCCCAACCATGAAGTGGCAGTGCTGGGATTTTTACCCAGATCTGTTTTACTCCAAGGGGCTTAAACCCCTTCTTTCCACTGGGATTCTGAACATGTATCGATATATTTGGGGCATTTTTCAAGTAAGAAAACTGAGTCCTTGTGACAAGCCCTCTGCCTAACAGCGCTTTCATTTTACAATGGTCCAAAGCAGGAGCAAACTTCCAGTCCCTGTGGCCCCCGGAATGAAGGCCAAACCCTCAGTGGTCCCTCACTTGACCTTTGATACTCATGGTGACTCTGCTCCACCTGTTTCTCCCAGCTCATGGCCTGCTGTTCTGACCGTCTCCCCACCAGGCCACCCCCTTTCCTTGCCTCCGTACTTCCACGCTTTGGGTTAAGTGGAAAAAGTCAGGTAGAAGAACTAGGTCCAAATATTGGTTTGGTCAGTTACCTGCTGTGTGACCTCAGGCAAGTCACTTCACCTCTCTGAGTCTTCTTTTCCTCAGCTGTAAAGTTAAAAAAAGTATGCCTCAATCTCAGCCTAGCACCTGCCCTCCACATTGTAGACTGATTAGTATGTACTGTTGGAAGGAAGGAGGGAGGGAAGGAACGAAGGAATTTATTTGTGCCCCCACTGTGTGCCAGACCCTGTGAGACACTGGGAACACTGTGGTGAACAGGCAGATACAGTCACTGCTTTCCTGGAGATATTTCTCGAAGGGCTGCGGATGTGGTTAATTACAGCAAGAGGTTAAGTAACTGGGGCTTTGTAACTAACTGTGGGCAGGAATTCTCCTGAGCCATGGACTTCCTCCAGGAATGAGGGTAGGAAATTACCCTAATATGACAGAAAAGGAAAGGAGAGTTGCCCCCCCCCCTTCACTCCGCTTTCAGTGCTTGGAGCCTGAATTTGAACCTGTGGTCTGCTTTCTCATCCATCCTGGTTCTCTCTGTACTCCCTAGCACTTGGCAGTTGGAGAAAGCTCGTGAAAGAGCGACTGGGAGCCCTGAGAGAAGGCAGGTGAAAGGACAGTCCTTTATAGGCCCTCGCCCACGCCCACGCACTGAGGCCCGGCCCAGCCCAGCTGGCCCCCAGTGTTGGCAGTGCCCCGCCCTCAGGTGTGCCCCTTGGCGGGGAGTAGCTGGCTGGGCCTCTCTCCCGCCACCATCTGTGAGCTGAATGACTGAGCAAACTTACTCCAGTCTGTCTAGTCCAGCCTGAGCTCTCCGCCCCACCAGTTTCTCAAATACCCAAGTGGCTAATTGTAAAAGGAGCTGGTGGGAGCAAGGACGGGGGGGGGGGGGAAGGCAGGTCAGGGAACTGAACCAGAGGCCCACTCCACAGTTCCTTCAGGTTTTCATTGTTTTCTTAAGAAATTGTGTGAATTTTGCATTCCACTCCCTAGCAGATCTGTTTGTTTTAATCTAACACATTCCCTCCCCTCCTGCCATAAAGTGTTGGAATAAACCTGACTTCAGAGAGCAAACTATTTCTAGCCATGGCTCCCCTCACACCCTAGCACAACTCTTGTCCCCACAGACCTCAAGGGACAGTCCCCAGGACGAAAGGTCTCACAAGGCATCCTCCTCCCACTACACAAGCCTGTCTTTCCTTCCTCTCTTCTAAGATCTTACTTCCACCATGTGTCACCAAAGTCCTTTGAACCTCGACTACCATTATGTCACTCGTTTTGGTGTATCACAATCCTTGTGGGTGGCTGCCGAGCCACTGGACAGTGGCTTGCCTTGAGGGCAGGGCTGCAGGGTACTCACTTAGTGCCTGCAGCTGTCAGCACTGGCCTACCCTACACAGGCAGGTGAGCCAAGCTGGCAGAAATGAGAGTGAGTGAATGAGGTAGGATAATGGCAGGGAGGGGTGCTGTGCGTAGGCAGAGTAATGGCCTCCCAACATGTCCACTTCCTAATCCCTGAAACCCGTGAATACATTCCATATATGGCAAAAGGAACTTTGCAGGTGTGATTACATTAAGGATTTGAAAATGAGTGCAGCCTGCCCTTTTCTGATGGCCTTCCTTGTAGATTTCAGACTCAGGGAGCCAGCCCCCACAATTGCTTAAGCCAATTTCCTACAATCAGCCAAGCCATCAGTCATTCAATATATTTATACTCATATGTATCTTCCTTGTTCTGTTTCTCTCCTGGAAACCTGAATGACCAGTAGACAAGGGAAATTGGCCTCCGGGTGTGTATTTGGGAGAGCACTCAGACTGGGGTTGTGGAAGGCAGAGGAGAGACAGCCCAGGAATAAACTAGAAGGTCTGATGCCCCTGAGCTGGGGCCTTTGTCGGCCTAGGTCTCCAAGGAGGCTGGTCCACTGACCTTGGCTTTGGGGGGTGGGAGGGGTGCAGGTGGAGTGCAGGCCCTGCTGGCAGCTCAGCAAACACAGGAGTTGGGGGTGCAAGGCAGCTCAGCTGGGGGGGCGGGTAGAGGAGTGGTAAATCCTGGAGCACTAACCACAGGGTGAGGGCTCTGGGGGACAGAGAGGGCCTAGACATCCTGGAAAAGCTGGGCTAGGCCCTGAGGACACAGCAGAATATAAGGCACAGCCCCTGCCCTCATGGGGCTCACTGTCCCCTTCCCGGGTTGCCTGGTAAGTGCAGTGCATGGCACATAATAAATAGTTACTGAATGAATTATCAGAGACTAGGCCCAGCCAATGGGGTCCTAAAATGAGGTGTCTGACAAATAAGGTCTGGGAAGAGAGACGAGGATTGGCTTAGCTCTGGGAATAGGGAGCTGGGATGAGAAGGGTCCTGGGCTGGGAGGTGAGGTGCCTGGAGGGGGAGGAGCAGCTGCCCACACCTCTCCCAGCATCGGGGGAGAGAGTTCACTTCCTGCCTCCGCCCCATCCTTCCATCCATCCACCCCAGGATAACTATCCTTTTTAAGGACAGGCCCCTCCTCCCTCCCAGAGTAATCAGAGCTAGGATCTCTGCCCTCAGGCCCCAGACCTCCATTTCCCCTCAGACCGCTCCAGGGCTGTGGTTTTAGCAAACAATCTGGATCCTCCAGAGCTGGAAGAGGAGGCCTGGGCCCCTCCTTCTTAGTGGTGGTAAGAAATGCTCTGCATTCCTGAGTCAGGAGGCCAGGGCCATTCTTCTCGCTCAGCACTGGGCAGCCCCAGAGGAGCAAAATTAAGTCTGAACCCAGATACCCTGCCCAGGTTCCCCGCCTCCTTCAGTGGGCAGCCAGTGCCCACCGGAGGTGCTGGCAAAAAGCTCAGGTCCTGGGGGCTGGTGGGCTAAGGCCTGAGCCCTGCAAGCCCCAAGGCAGGAAGCCCCAGGGAGTCCTAGAACGTTAGAGAGTGAGTTCCTGGGACTTCCCACCCTGGAGGCTGGGATGCTGTCTGCAGAGCTGCCCAGAGGACTGCCTTGCCAGCTTCCTGTGAGTCTCCTCAAGATGGCCAGCCTAGCCTGGCACAGAGGAGGCTCTCCATCTGAATTTGTTGAGTGGATGAGTGAGGGCAGGTTAGGGAAGTAAGACATGGGGCATCAGCGAAGGAGGGCGCTGTGAGGGGCTGTACCTGGGCTGCGACCTCGGTGCTGTGAAGTGAGCAGTGAGCGTGGAGAGGGCCCTGGGTGCCAGTGCTGCCGGAAGCCGACTACTGCATGGTCTGCATTTATTCACAGCCCTGCAATTACACTGTCATCACATATCCACACCACAGGTGAGGCCTGAAGCCAGGGAAGGTAGGCAGCTGGTCCAAGGGCACTCAGCAGATAAGTGCAGGGCCAGGAGTGGGACGTCACAGGCCCCTCCCACCCCTTTTAAGCCACAGCAGGAAGCCTCAGGGGAGGGAGGAGGAGAAGTAAGGGCCTGGAAAGGGGAGTGAACGAGGCCTGCTTAAAGGAAACAAGCTCTGCCTCCCAAAGCTGTGGGGCATGGGGTGGGGGACAGGAAGACATGAGGCTGGACAGGTCAGGAAGGGCTTCGGCCACAGTGACGAGTTTCCCCTTTCACAGGTCATGTTCGCTGCGCTTCCAGGTAGGGTGTCCTTTGGAGAAACGGTTCACTTGTAATAGATACATTGAAAAACCACAGGAGTAATCAACCTACCTCTAATGCCCTGCTGGCAGGAAGGTTTCAGGATGACACGCCTGGGGTGAGTGGGTGCTCAGGCCTGCCCCAGGATTACTAAATTTACCCCTGAAGTGGGTGGGAGGGGACAGGTGGAGTTGCTGCAGACCCAGTCCTGCCCCAGACCCCGAACCCCACTCTGCAGACGTGTCACCCAGGCTCTCTGAGCCTCGATAACAATACCGCTGTACGCCTAGAGTGTTGCTGGGTCCCTGGGACCGTGAACTGTTCATACAGTGCTCGCTAGAGGATTACACCTCGGTGCCTCATCCTGGAGACGCGCTGGCTGCCCCATCCTGCAGTGGCTCCTGGGAAAATGATGAAGACAGCCTCCTACATCTGGATGGCCTTTTACAACCTGCAAAATGCACTTGGATTTAAGCCTGTTTGAGCCTCACACAAACCCAGAGGCTGGCAGGCTTTATTATCCTGTCTCACGACAAAGAAACCAAGGCATTGAGTAAAGAAGCCACTAGCTCATCATTGCTTGATCACTGGGGGTGCAACCAAGAACTCCAGACTTGGCCTTTAGAGTCCTGTTCAGTGCTCTATTTAGCTCTCTCTCAAAAGAATACATTTGCAAGCATCCGTGCCATTTGTCTTGCTGATTTATCCCTGAATCCTGGTCAGAATCCTGATAATAATGACAACAGCTGCTTTTATGGACTTCACCGGGCACCTGCTTAAAGCTTTGCAAACATTATAGGCCTCACAATAGACAATACTATGCATGAAATAGTGACTGTCGTTATTCCACTTTACAGATGAGGCTCACTTACTCCAGGACACACATCTAGGAAGCAGTAGAGCTGGACATGAAGCCTAAAACCAGGCGCCCACACTGGGTTCTAATCATCAGCCAAGAGGCCATTCCTCTCATCCCCCTCACCCTCTCTCCCCGGTCTCCTCCCTGCATTTGGGTATGTCTTCTCAACAGATTATACGTTCCTCTGGAGGTAGAGCCTATATCTTAATCCTCTGCGCATCCCTCCAGAGAATTCAACATTTTGCTTTGCACATAGTAAGATCTTCACAAATTGGTTAAATGAATGAAATAACTTCTCACTCTTCTGCAGTATCTTGAGGGTTTGAGAAGATTATGGTGACGTGGGAAGAGTGTGGGTTGTGAGGTCAGACAGACCTGGATTGGAATTTCAGCTCCACGACTTAATGTTGGTATAATCTTTACCTCGATGTCCTCATCTGTAAAATGGGTTAACACTACCCTCCCAGGATTTGGGGGAAGGTGAAAATGAGTTAGGGCCTGTAAAAACTTCCCCCTTAGCAAGATGTGGTAGGCAGAATAATGGCCCCCCAAAGATGGTCATGTCCCAATCCCTGACACCTGTGAATAGTTAGGTCTCTGGCAAAGAGGGATTGAAGTTGCAGATGGGATTAAGGTTGTTTATTACTTTATAGGGAGATTAGCATGGTGACTATAGTTAACAATACTGTATCATATATTGGAAAGTGACAGAGAGAAGATCTTAAAAGTTCTCATCACAAGAAAAAACTGTAACTGTGAGCTGATGGGTGTTAACTAGATTTATGGGCCTCATTTTGCAATATGCATAAATCATGTTACTTACCTGAAACTAATACAATATTGTGTGTCAATTATATCTCAATTAAAATAATAGGGAGATTATACTGGATTACTTGGGTGGGCCCAATGTGATCACAAGGATCCTTAAATGGGGAAGAGGGAGGCAGAAGAAAAGTCAGAGGGAGATGTGACAAAGGAATGGTCAGAGAGGGACAACGCTGCCACCTTTGAAAATGGAGGAAGGGGCCAGAACCCAATGAATGTGGGCTGCCTCTAGAAGCTGGAAAAGGGCAAAGAAATGGATTTCCCCAGAGCCTCTGAAAGCAGCCCTAACACCCTGACTTTAACCCAGTGAAACCTGTGTTGAACTTCAGGACTGTAAGATAATAAATGTGTATGGTTTAAGTCAAGTTCATGCTCATTTGTTACAGCAGCACTAGCCCAGTAAATGTTAGTTTCCTATCTCTAGCTCCTTTAATCCCCATCTCTCTACAATCACGATAATAAGCAGGGCTTTTACACCTACTTCATATCTGAGGAAACAGGCTGGGAGAGGTGATGTGACTTGTCCAAGGTCGTGTACACAGCAACGTGGAAATGGAATTGGATAGCAGACCTCTGACTCTGATAGCAGACCTCTGACTCTGACCCCTGAACGCTTTCTAACATACCATGTCATTTGTCCTGATGGTCATCCAGTGGATGTAAAACTATATTGAGTTCAAAAAAAAAAAAAAAGATAAAGAAAAATGAAGAGCAAATTCATGGGGATGTTTATCCTCCCAGACATCCCGGAAGCCCCTGCCTCTGCAGAGACCTCTCTTGCCTCCCAAGCTTCAGTTCTTGCTGCACAACACCCATCCCCTTGCCGCCCCCAGCTCCTTGCCCTTATATGTCCTTCTGTCTTCCAGGAAAGGGGTTCTGGCCTTTGATGCCCCACCCCTTGGACTTGGTCTAGTGCCAAGACCCATGAGGTGCTCAGTGAAAGTGGGGTTCTCCTCCCCTGCTCACCTGGCCGCAGCCCAGCCCCTCATTCTCTACGCTCCTGGTAAAGGCTGTCCTTAGAGCCCCTCAAAAGTGAGACATGCTATCCTGAGTCCCCAGGGAGCCTGCACATCCTGCCTGAGTGGACAGGGTGGGAGGAAAGCTGCATCTCCCATGTCCAGCTGATGGGGTCAGAGGGGAAACTGCACTTCCTGCTGGGCCCCTGGGGAGCCTTGTCTCTCAGGCCACTGGGTCTCTGTGTGGGAGCTCCAAGGAGAGGGAGGAGGGAAAGAGGGAGGTGGAGAAGAGAGGAAGGCGGGCAGGGAGAAGAGGAAGGACAGGGCAAAGGGGAAGGGAGACGGAGACAGAGACAGAGACGGGAAAACAGAGCCAGAGGTGACAGAAGAGTACAGAGGATCAGCTTCATAGAGGAAGAGGCAAGAGTCAGAAAAACAGGAGAAGAAAGACACGGACAAAGTAGTAAGAGTGTGCAAGAAAGAGGGAGAGACACAGAGACAAAGACACAGAACGAGGTGAGGCCCAGAGAAAACACTGGAGTCTCCCGAACCTTGCAGATTTTCTTGTAGGTTTTCTACGTGTTTGTGCTGTGAGGCTTGTAGGCCTGGGGTCACCACCACGTCAAACGACCAATAAATATTGTCATCATGGCCATTGATGACTTGGTTGGTATCAGCCAGGCCTAGTGCTAGAGCCTGGAGGAAGCTGGCTGGGCCCAGCTAGGGAGCGTGGTCAGCTCCCCCTGGGAACTTGACTTGTGACAGACTCTTAGGAAAGCCCCTGCTCTCCCTTCTCCAATCACATCCAGAATTTTTAAGAGTCTTAATATATGCCTCTGGGACAGGGAAATTTCTCATGGAGGCATGCAAGACTTTAAATAACCAGGCTTTATCATGGAAAAAGCCTGGGCTTTGATAGCAGGCCAACCTGAATTCAAATCCAACTCCAATATCTATTTGCTGGGTAACCTCAGGCAAATGCCCTCCCCTCTCTGAGCTCTGTAGCTCCGAAATGTGAGTGAGCTTCGCAATATAGCTGTTGTTCTTATCCCTATCACTTTACACTCACCTGGAAGGAGCTCTCAGGAGTTTGATACCAGAAGTGACAACTCGTCCTATAATCTTCTTAATAGCATTTAATTCGGTGTTTCTCAAAGTGTGATCCCAGGACCTGCAGCTAGAAACCGTAGCAATACTGGGAACTTGTTAGAAATACAAATTCTTGGGCCCACCTCCGACCTACTCAATCAGAAACCTTGGGCGTGGGTCCCAGCTATCTGTGTGTAACAAGCCCTCCAGGGAGTTCTGATGCTTGCTCAAGTCTGAGAACCACTGTTCTAGTAAATTCCTTGCCTAGTTTCTAGATAGCACGGATTCCACTGTTTGCACCTGAGTCTCCCAACTGCACCACTACCTCTAAAGCTCTGGGGAATTACTAGGACAGCCTATTTGAAAGTTCCTGACACATTCCAGTGCTCGGCGCAGGGTTGTGACCTTTCTTGCATTTTAGCCACCTCCTTACAACACTGCATTTTGACTCTGGACATATTGTTTGGTTTGGTTTGGTTTGGTTGCTTACTGTGTGCTTGTCACGAGCGGAAGATCTTTAAAAAGGCTTGAGATCTTGTTGGAGTGTTACAGCTCACTCTCAGAAAGCTGAAGAACAACAGGAGAGGATGAAATGAAATGCTAAGTGGGGAGAGTGCTGTAGCAGAGAGAAGCGTTCAGGGCAGACTTCTTTGAGGAGGGAGGTTATTGAGTTATATCTAGAGAGATGAGTATATGAATCACGACTTTCTCTTTTGCAAGTGATGGAAATCTGACTCAAGTGGCTTAAAGAAACAATGGAATTCACTGACTCACATCAGCAGAATGTCCCAGAGATCACTTGGTTCAGGCAAGGCTCCATCCAGGTGCTCGAGTGAACAATATCATGAGGGTATGTCTCCATCCATATCTCAATTCTATTTTCCTACTTTTTGGCCCCTCTTCGAAGTGTGTCCCCTCTGTACAGTGGAACAAATAGCCCACAGAACTACAGTATTGTATTCCATCAGTTTAGCAAACTCAGAAAAAGCCCAGTGTTAACTCTGCTACACCAGTTTGGGCCACATCCTTCTCCCTGAATCTGTTGCTGATGGCCAGATGAAGGGAAAATTCTGATTGGCTGACTCCAGGGTCACGGGGCAATCCCTGGAGCCAGAGGGTGGAGTCAGCCCCATAAGAAAGAATTGGACCAACAGTGGGAGGGAAGGGGTTCCCCACATGGAAACTGGGTTGTGTTACCTGAGGGAGAAAATGAGATGCTGGGAAGGCAAAAGCAACATGTGCCTACTCCAAAGAAGACTGACCAGCTAGCTGGTAAATAGGGATGAGGGTATTTCAGGAGGAAGGATGGATGTATTAGTCATCTACTGCTGCGTAACAAATTGCCACAAACTCAGAGGCTTACACAACAAATATTTGTGATCTCACTGTTTCTGCGGGTCAGGAATATGGGCAGGGCTTAGTTCCATCTTCTTCTCAGGGTCTCACAAGGTGACAGAGTGTTGGCTGGGGCTGCAGTCTCATCTGAGGCCAGACTGGGGAAGGACCCACTTCCAAGCTCATGCAGTTGTTGGCAGAACTCAGTTCATTGCTATTGTCAGACTGAGGGCATCAGCTTCTTGCTGGTTGTCAGCAGGAGGCCTCCCTCAGTTCCTTGCCACATGGGCTCCCCAGCATGGCTGCCTGCTTCATCGACACCAGCAATGGAGACAGACCCTCCTCACAAGAAGAATGTCACAAGTTCTGTGAGGGAGTCATATACACATATTCATGTGCATCCCTATCACCTTTGCCACATTTGGCTGGTTAGAAGCAAATCATGGCCCTCCCCACACCCAAGGGGAGGCGATTACACAAAGGTGTAACCACCGGCACGTGGGATCACAGGGCCGCCCTGGAGTTCGGCCACCACAGCCTGAGTAGTGACCTGGAGCTGAGATTCAAGTTAGATGGGCAGAGGATACTCAGGAGTACGTACATGGACTTTGAAAAGAGGTTGTTCCCCTCTTATGCTCTAAGCTCTTAAAGTTCAGAAATCTCACCTTATTATTTATGATTTTCCTCAGTGCCCAGCCCAGCTCCTGGCACATAGTAGGCCCTTAGCGATACTTTGTTGGGTTGAATTGTTGAGCTAGACAACAGATCCAAACTTTCATTCATTTGTTCACGCATTCATTCATTCAGCAAGCTTTGACTGAACCCCTCCCATGTGTCAGGCCCTGTGCCAGATGCTGGGACACAGTGGAGACTAGGAGAGGGCTTTGCTTTCATTGAAATGAGAACTCGCAGCTGAACAGTATGACTGTTTATGTTGTGGTTTATGAAGCCCTTTCGCATATCCCGTCCTGTGATCCTGGTATGTGGTGAAGAGACAGAAGTTCAGAAGGATAAAGACAGTGTGAGGCCACTCTACAATGGGCAGCTGGACTCCCTTCCGAGCCCTGTCTCCTAGGACCGCACTGCTCAGCATGCACTGGACTCTAACCTCAGGACACTGCCTGGGGCTCCTTCATCTGACTCAGGGAAGTGCCCTGGGCTAGTCCCCAGTGGGGCTTGGGCGTCCTCATTGAAGAAGTGGCTTGGGGTCATGGGAGCTGGGGAAAGGGCCTGATGTGTGTCCTTTGCCTCCACCACAGGCCTGATAGGAAAGTGACCACAATCCTTTTTGGGTTACTTTCTTGGTCAAAAGAGGAACATGGTTTTGAGTGAAGAGAAAAGATACAGAGAGAACTGCCACTGTGTGACTTGGTCAGCACAGAGGATGGGGACAGCAAATTGTCATCTCAGGGTCCCATCTCTTGGTGTCTTGGTTCATGAGGTTCGCTCTCCAGTTGTGTCTTTCTATTTACTCCCTTTTCAAAATCTACTTATCACTCAAGGTCCATGTGCAGGCCCTCCCCTCCACGAAGGTCAGCTGTTATTGCTTTGCATTTTGGGATTCTAACTTGATTGGAAGGAGAAGTAGATCCTGAGATAGGGATCTGAATACAAGTCGTTTATTTGGATTGTGTTTCCAGGCAGTTTAGGTAAGGGAGTGGGAAAGTGAGACAGGGAGGGAAGGCAATGGAGAAAGCTGTGTTATCAAGCCAATTTCCACTGCAGGAAACGGCAGACCTCTGGGAGCCAGGGTAGAACATGCATGCCCAGTCATCCCGCCCAAGGGGTGAGGGCACTGGGCTATTTAATTACAAATTCCCCTCAGAGGGTATTCATTTCTCAGCACTTCCAGCCCCTGAGCTCATGTACTCTAGCAAAAGCTCAGCCCCTGAGCTCTAGCAAAATGTTACAGATGCTGGCAGAAGTCCCCTGGGGTTCACAATATTGGGGTACTAACAGTGTCTGTGTCAGTGTAAGATTTTTTTTGGAAGAAAGCTTTCACTTTTAAACATAAAACTTTGAAAACCAGTGCCATAAGCCAAAACACCCATTTCACAGGTGGGCTGATAGAGTCCTAGAGATGCCAGGGGATTTGCCTCAGGCAAGTGAAACCATTGAAGTGTTGTTAGCTGGGTACAATGCTGCCCAGCTAAAGACTGCCTTTCTCAGACTCCCTTGCAGCTACATATGGTCATGTGACTAAGTAAGGCCAATAGATGTAAGTGAAAATGATGAGTATATCTCATGAGTGGTGACCTGTATAATTATTTATTACTGAGTAACAAATTTCCCCCAAACATGGCAACTTAAAACAACAATAGATATTACCTCACACAGTTCTAGTGGGTCTGAAATTTAGGAATGGCTTAGCTGCGTGGTTCTGGCTTGAGTCTCTCACGAGGCCATAGTCCGGATGTCAGCTGGGCTGCAGTCACCTGCAGGCTCGACCGGGGCTGGAGGACCCTCTTCCAAGGTGGCTCCCTCCCATGGTGGGCAAGTGTATGCTGGCTGTTGGCGGGAGGCCTCCATTCCTCCCCATGGGGACCTCTCCACAGGGCCACTTGAGTGTCCTCACGACATGGCAGCTGGCTTCCTCCAGAGCCACTGACCCAAGAGAGCAAGGTGGAAGCTACAATGTCTTTTATGACATAGCCTCGGAAGTCATATTCACTGTCATGCTGTCTTTTCCAAAATATCCTATTGGTTGCACAGATTTGCCCTGCTTGGTATGGAAGGCGACAAAACAAAGGCATGAACACCAGGAGGCAGGGATCCTGGGGGCCATCTTAGAGGCTGGCTACCATATGCCCTTAATAGGAAAGGAGTGTGCCAGGCCCTTCTCTCTTTCTCTCTTCCCTCTGTCTGGAATGATAAACAAATTGCCATTTTGTGGCTTGAGGGCATGTGAATAAAGGCAACCCCCTAGGGATGGCTGAACAACAGAATAGAGGGAGCCTGGGTGCCCTGCACTGGGGAGGGGCCGTGCCAGCCCTGGACCACGTCCTAGGAATGGTACATGAGAAAGAAACTCTTCTGTGTCTTATTGTAACAGCGATGTTGTCCACACGTTACAGCAGCCTTGTCCTCTAAACAATACCGTCCCTTTGCAGTGAGTTTTATGCCCCCACCCCGGCAGCTTGACCTCTGGGAGGTTAGGTGAGGGGAACATAGTGCTTAGATTTCATCAGCTTCTGCTCCTGACCCTCCCATCACTCAGACAAGAAAAGTCAATACTCTCAAGTGTTGGTGAAAGTGAAGGGGGATGGGAGGCCCCACGCACCGTTGTGGATATGTGACTTGGCAGAGCCATTCTGGAAAGCAGCCAGGCATTATTTGGCAAAATTAAATATGGGCACGCCTTGTGACCCAGAAATCCCACTCCTGGGTAATCATCTCGGAGAAACTCTCATAAAAATCCCTGAGAGAACTTAGACAGGGATGTTCAGTCCGCAGTGCTGGTGACAAAGCTAACAGGCGGGTGCTAGGGAGCTGCACGAAACAGCAACTAAGACGAACAACCACGAGGACAGGTAGACCTCCACGTAGTAAACAGAGCGAGGTTTAATCTTCGAAAATTAAAACACATGTAAGAAATCCTTAAAAGAAAATGGACAAGATTCATACATGTTTAGGGAGGTGAATGGGAGTGGGGATCAAAGAAGAAGGAAAACATAAAATACTAAGTAAGAAACTACCAAAGATGGATTGACATACCCTGAAAGTATGTCAACTCGACTATGTAGCTGGAGGTTTTTCGAAGCAAAATAAAAACATGTAACTATACTCACAAACAAATAACTAAGCCTAGCGGAGATAATCTGACGGTCACATCCCAGGCTGCTCTGCTCTGTGTTCATAATACTCCCTTCTGGCGTTGGCCCCATGGCCTCAAACCAACCTTCTACGTGTGGACTCTGTTACCTTCCAATGAGTTCTTTCCCAGAAGTCTCCCCAGACACATGCAGATAGGCCCATGTTGGATGCCCCAGAACCTCCAGGCTTACCTGAATCACAGGTGAACATTGCTTACGTCTCAAGAGGAGAGTCCGGCTGCATTTAGATCATGGGCCCATTCATTCCCCTATTTTGTAATCATTTGTTAAGCGCCAGCTTGCTGTCAGGCACGGGGAGCATAAAGAGAAATGACAATGATAAAAGCACTTCTATCTTGCGTGTAGTGTGGCATGCTCTATTCTAGTGCTTTCTATCAACCCATTTAAATGCGTTAAACTCGCAGAGACTTATGGCATTGGCTAATTGATCATGGTGTCCCTAGAAAACAAATGGGTGGGCAGTCTACTAAATTCTTACTTGATCTGTGTAAGTGGAAGAACTCTAGGACAATAATCAATTCCAAGACTTGAACCAGTTTACAGAACCAGACACCTTGAATGAAGCGGGGGTCTGGTCCCCCTGGAGGAGGGACTCCGCTACACTGCCAAAAAGTTATGCTCTTAATCTTCCAGCCTTCCTCAAAGGGACTTCCGGCCATTTATATGGGTGACTGTGCATTATAGAAAGGGAAATAGTCATACATTTCTGGCTCTGAACTGATACTACTAATTCCAGGAGATCCAAAATGGTCACTACGGTTCACTATGGTCCACCAGTCAGAGTGAAGGCTTATGGAAGTCAGGTGATCAATGGAGTTTTAGCTCAGGTCTGTCTCACACTTGGCCATGTGGGGTCCCTGCAACCATCCTGTGGTTACTTCCCCAGTTTCAGAATGCACAATTGGAATAGACCTACATAGCGACTGGAGAGGCCTCATAAGGCAGGTACTGTTAAGATCATCCCCATTTTACAGAGAGGGATACTGAGGCATAAGAGAGTAATTAACGTACCCAAGGTCACACAGCTGGGAAACCAGCATTCAGAGCTTAGCAGTTTGGCTCCAAAGTCCACGTGCTTAACCATTACACTATACTACCCTTAAGTGCTTGCAATTTAGTATGGAGGGGAGACAAGCAAGTACACAGATAATTGCAATGTTTGTAGAATCCCGATGATAGAGATAAACATAGGGGTATGGGAGTCTGGGTGTGGGGTGGGGTCAGCAAAGGATTGCCAGCAGAGGTGGTGTCTAAATGGATGAGTTGGAGTTACTGAGACTAAGGTGGGCGGGGTGCAAAGGCACTCCAGGTGGGCAGAGGGGCCCCCCAGAGGAGAGGGGCAGAGGCAGGAACAGTGAGTGGGCATGGGGCCACATAAATGGCTCTGGCTGTGTGAGGTCGGGTGTGATTGATCATGAACTCCGGGACTGCAAGGTGCCAGGGCGCATCAGAAGGGGCCCAACCCAACCTGCTCAGGCCCAAGAAGCTTATTCTTACCCTTGTCGTTTGTGACATTCCAGAGCATCCCCAACATGTGGTTTCTGTCCACCAGTCCTTGCGGTTAGTGTTTAGCAATGCACTTTCATCTCAGAGTAAACACTGTTTGGGTTTTATTTTTGCTCCCTCTTTATTTATCTCCCTGGGCATCTCCCTGACCCCCATCGGAGGCCCGGAAAGGAAGGCAAAGGCTTTTCTGCAAATCTTGAAGAGTGGGTGGCCTTTCGTTAAGGCCTGGTCATGTGGGCTGAAGCAGCAGTCCTTGGAGGCAACATTTCTCTGGTCCCTTACAAATCAGTGACAGCTTGGGGAGTGAGGGAACACACTGCCCAGCGGCTTCATGGAAAAAGAGATGGATGTGTGTGGGGTGCCTGTTGTGGGCCAGGCCCTTGCACTTATGTTCTTTCTCTTAATCCTTACTTCCACCCGTAAGATAGGAGGTAGTTTACCCATTTGTAGTTTACCCATTTCTTGGATGAAGAAAATCTGGTACAGAGAGGTAAATGAACTGGCCCAAAGTCACACAGCAGCACTTGGAGGGGATGGGTTCAAGCCCCCCTGCTGGCTGGCTGTGACACTTATCTTTTCTACCAGCGTACCCTATGGCTTGAAACATGGACAGTCCAGTGTCTTTAGGTTGGTGGAACTTAGGGAAAGAGACTGAGACTTAGAAAAGAAAGAATCATTATTTTCCTTCTCTCATCCAGTCTCACTCCAGAGTAACCAGTATGAAAATAATAGCT
The DNA here is from genome assembly GCF_964194185.1 of Rhinolophus hipposideros. Lineage (NCBI taxonomy): Eukaryota > Metazoa > Chordata > Mammalia > Chiroptera > Rhinolophidae > Rhinolophus > Rhinolophus hipposideros. The sequence goes on from NC_138055.1 coordinate 10,175,539, forward strand.
AACTTTATTGAGTGCTTACTTTGTTCTAAGCACTTTATTGGTATGAAGTCATTTATTTATCTGTTGTTGTTGCTGTTGGCATTCTTATACTTTTTTTTTTGTATGAGTCATTTCTACCTCACCACAATTCTGTTGAGCTAGGTGCTATTATTATCCTTATTGTGTAAGTGAAGAAACAGGTATGGGATGAAGCTATGAGGACCCGGGTCCCTTCGCTCTGCTTTCCTCTGTTCAGGGCTTATTTTCAGGCAGGCTCTCCCCACATGATAGCAAAGACAGCCAGCTGCTCGAGGCTCACATCAAACCAGTTAGCAACCTCAGTGGAAAAAGAGCTTCTTTCTCTAAATAGTTCCAGCAAACATCCTGGCCTGGCGACCTTCCTCCTTTCGGATTTGATTTCAAGACCTTCTCAGAACACATCCTGGGATTCTGATTGGTTAGGTCTGAGTCATGTGCCCACTCCAGACTTGGGAAGTGGGTCAGCCCCTCTTGGACTGAGGATGGAGGACTCGTGGCTCACCAAAGCAGAATTGAGGTGCTTTGGTGAAGCACCTCACCAAAAGCGAGGGCAGGTAGAAGCCACAGGTGACAACTATAGTGTTAAGAGCCCTGGCCAGAAAGCCTAGATTCTGGTTTAAGTTCTGTCATTCACTCCCTGTGTGGTTTGGGAAAGTCATTATTCCTTTCTGAGTGTCAACTTCCTCATCTGTAAAAGGGGGTTTGACTTCGTCTGTGGGTCCCCAACCTGGCTGCTCCTGGTGAGCTTTTCAAAATGTAGATTTCCTGGTCCCTTAGACTGTTCTGATTCAGTAGGTCTGGGGTACAACCAAGGAGTTCGTGTTTTTGACAACTTCAGGGAATTCTGATGTGTTTTTGCTTGTGCAACTCACTGGATAAGATGACCCTGAGGTCCCTCCCATTCTAATGTCCTCTGATTCTAGAGTCAGTGAATATTAGCCGAAAGGCTGAGCAGAGAGATTCTGACAGGCGCCGCAATGCTCACCAAATATTCCATTCACTCCCCAGCACCCTTTCGCTTGGGCGAGGCCCATGATTATTTCTGGCCACCAAGATGTGTGAAAGTGACATGTGTCACTTTCAGGGTGAGGCAGTTAAAAGCCCATGCCCATCCGTCTCTCTCTTGCCTGCCTTGACATTAGTGTAGCAGAACCTGACCTGCTGGGTCACTGCCCCATGCAGCAAAGATGTGACTGTGGGCATAGGAGAGAAAGTGGGCTTGGGCCTTGATGTTTTTCTTCCCTCCTTTCTCCAGCTGAATGGGAGCCTCTTGAATAGAGTGGTTCAGTTCAGACTGTGAGCCCAGGGGAGGAAGAGCAGGTAGGCCGGCCAAGGCCGGAGGCATCCAAGCATGTGGGAGAAGTCTGGGTGTGAGTGGGTTGCATGGCTCAGGGCTAGTTCATACCCATGTAAGGCACTGTGCTGAGTGGAGAGCTATTGCTCCTAAATGAGGAATTCATCCTTGATCAAGGTTGGAGGGCAACTCCAGTGGGGAGGTGTGAGTCACCCAGAGTCTCACATACCTCTGATGCTGAGGGAAATCCATCCTGAGGGCTTTCCAAATCGAGGTCATTCCCTTCCATGGAACATGACTTCAGAGTGGCTTTGGGAATGTTTACAGCAATGGATGGTCACTCCTTTCAGAGGTGACCCCTGGTTGGGGTTTAGAAAATTTCCCTGTTGATCTTAGAGAAAAACCATGCCTTTCCATGATAAATTCTGATATGTGTGGACACCGAGTTATGCTTTGCATTTGGGCTTCTCACCCCCAACAAGGCCTCTACCCATGAGATTAAATATTAGTTTTAAATTTTAATTTACTATGTTTTGATTTTGATTGACTATATTTACTTAATTTATTATATTTCCCTTTTCCATTTAAATTTTATTTATTAAAAAAACACATTCCCATTATACAAGTCAAAAGATACAGAAAGATGTACAGTGAGAAGCACGTCTTATTCTACTCGTCTCCCAGTTCCTGAATCAGAAACTAGGGAAATTTAAAGAAAAACTTGCCGGTAATAGGATTGACTATTAAAATTTGTTGTGTGCTAGACATATAGTAGGTACTTTCCATATACCATCTTAGTAATGTCTTCAGTGGTAGTATATAAAGGTAGTATATTACAGGCGAGGAAACTGACACTTTGACAGGAGAAATAACTTTTCCAAGGTCACACAGAGAATAAAAGGCAGAGCCAGGGCCAACATTATGCTTTTACCAGTGTGCTGGCAGCCTTGCAATGTCACTAATTAACACTGGTGTAATATTTTTCTATTTATAAACTGTGTCACAAGACATTTAAGGCATATGAGACTCCTGTGAGGCAGGCAGGGAAGACATTATTGTATCCGGAAAACAGATGATGACACAGAAGTTCCAAGGATTCGCATGGTTCTAGCCATCAAATGTATCTTGGCCCTGTGCCAAGTAAGTGCCTTATAAAACTTAACTCATTTAATCCTAGCAACAGCCCGTGGAATTTTCTATGAGTTAAAGAAAGTGAGTCAGAGAGATAAAGGTGACTTGCCTAACGTCATACCTCAAGTAACTGGGAAAATCAGGATTTGAATCCTGGTCTATTTAGCTTCAAAGTAATGCTCTTTTAATTATCAGGCACGATGGCTTGCAGAGATGGAAATCCCTTGCGTTTTCCATTTGACTAGGCCCATCAACCCTCCCATCGGAGCAGGGAGACTACGTAGTAGTGTGATTACTCCCATTTTCCAGCTGAGGAAACTGAGGCTTAGAAAGTTGACACGGATTGCCCAAAGTCACACAGCTAACAAATGGTAGAGGCAGGATTTGAGCCTGTGTCTGAATCTTTGTGGGTCTTTCCCCAACACTCAGTAGGCAGACCTTTGATCTGCTCCTTCTGATGAAGCCGTGTCCTGCTTTGTCAGCTGGTCCATGTCTGCAGATACCATGTTTCCCCAAAAATAAGACCTAGGCGGACAATCAGCTCTAATGCGTCTTTTGGAGCAAAAATTAATATAAGACCCGGTCTTATTTTACTATAAGACCCGGTCTTATTTTACTATAAGACCGGATATTGTACAACATATAAGACTAGGTCTCATATTAATTTTTTGCTCCAAAAGATGCATTAGAGCTAATTGTGCGGCTAGGTCTTATTTTCTGGGAAACAGGGTAGTGATTTCAGCAGCCTAAGTGAGCACCCGGAAGAAATGACTGTGGAGGGAGGGAGAGGATCAGCCCCAAGGTTAGGCAAATGACCTCCAGCAATCCTTCAAGCCTCAGTTTCTGAAATTCAGTGCCATCAGCATTCCTTTAATGCCAGTCCCAGTTTCTCCAGCTCCCGCAGCTTCCCAGTTCTTTTTGCCCAAGGCAGAAATTCTACCGACTTCTCCGAGCTCAGTCAGAATGGGAACCTGGCTGACCTGTTGCACCTCCGCAATCATTGGTTGTTGTAGGGGGCGTAGAATTGAATAAATTTGCATAATGTGCTCGATTGGCTCATGCCACAGAAGCGGGCGGGCTCAATCAAATCCACCTGTTAGTGAGTGGAGCGCGCAGGATTTCCCAGGACTTCCCGGTAGAGGCCTGAGGAAGGGCCCACAATCAGCAGTGAATGAGGCCGCCCTCCTCAGGGGTCAGAGGCATGAGCTGCTTACACCCCCCTCACTGCTGCTCCACAAGGAAGGTGTCGCTGTAACTGTGAATCTGCTGGAGCAAAACACAAAACACGGTAACACTGGTCACTTACTGGGACGGGCACATTTCCTGGGCGTGGGGTGGGTGGGGTGGGTGGGGTGGGGTAGGGAAGGCAGGAGTGGGAGGGAAATTTTCATCATAAAACCTTTTATGCCCAAATTGTGAAACTTGGGCGCCTATTAAAACATAAATTTAAAATATACATTAGTTTTAATTTTTAATTTTACATATATGTTTTAAATTAATAGGTTCCTATGTAGATGTATATATGTGTGTATTCCACATATGTGTGTGTAGATAAATAGACATAGCTATATAGATGGATAGATCTTCTAAGAACACTGTCAGAAACTTACAAACTCTAAACTCGTCTGCCTGGCATTCAGAGCCCTCTACAACCTGCCTTGGCCTTCTGCCCACCTGCCCATCAACCTGAACCCAAAGCTACAGTCCCACAGATTGGTCTCTGTGCCCAACCCACCTTTCTGCCCCTGCAAGGTTGCCCTTGCCTTTCCCTCCACACAGATGCTCTCTCTCCTTACACCTCCGTCTTTGAAGTTCCACCCAGCCTTCAGGGATCACTCGGAGGCTGTCTCCCCGACCCAGTCAGAATTGATCTCTGCCTCCTCTGATCTTCCCGTTTGCACTCATCTGAATGCCCGCGTCAGAATGTCCACTAACACAGCTTCTGCTAGTCCCCATTGGTTCACCAGCACCACACCCTTGGCCCAATGTCACTTATTAATTCAACAAATATTTGCTGAGCACCTACTCTATGCCAGCTACTGGTCTAGGCGCTGGGGATAGAGCAGGGAACCAACATTATAAGTTCCCGTGTTCCTGGAGTTTACATTTTAGGAAAGACAAAGAGTACGTGGATAAACCAGCACAATGTATAATTTGTTAAACGGTGACAAACTCATGAAGAAAACTAAAGCAGGGGAAAGGGACTACTCTAGAGAGGGATGCTGCTTCTCATCTGTATTAGGAGGTGAGGGATGGTTGTGTGGAGGTGGTATTTTAGGAGCAACTTGAATGACGTAAGGAGGGCACCATGCAATATCTGGCATACGCCAGCCAGATTGAGGGAGAAGGCATAGTCATGTGTCCATTTGGTGCCTAGCAAGTGGATGTTGAATTGAATGGGACAATGCAGGCGGGGAGAGAAGATGGTTAGTGGTCAGAAGAGAGTGAGGGCAGCTTCTTATGTTCTCCAGGAGTGGTGAAGCTGGCCTCTACCTAGGCGACTGAGTTCTAACCAGTAGCAAACTTTAGAAGCCATACCCAACAAGTTCGGCTTGTTTTCTGAGGTAGCTCAGAAAACAGAACCTGATTCTGGGTTCAGTCTTCGTTTGGGCTCTTGTCTGTGTGACCTCAGGAGCCATTTCATCTCCCAGTTTCTATAATCCCATATCAACAAGCAATGCACCCCACACCAGCGGGGTGCCCCACAATTCAGCTCAATGCTGCCACTCTCCACCTGGAGAGAAGGGCTCAGGGTTAAGGCTCAGTACTCTAAGACTACCCCACCCCAGGCAAAACTCCAGGTGGTCCCTTGTGCTTCTGACTCATCAGCTACAGATCGGAGGGTCCTATGAGCCCCTCCTTGGGTTCGATGAATTTGCTAGAGCTGCTCCCAGAACTCAGGAAACCCACTTATTTACTAGATCACTGGTTTATTATAAAAGGACATAACTCAGGAGCAGCCAAATGGAAGAGATACACAGGGCAAGGCATGGGGAAAGGGTCCAGAGCTTGCATGCCCTCTCTGAGCCCACCACCCTCACTGAATCTCCAGGTGTTTGTTCACTGACCTGGAAGCTCTCTGAGCCCCATTCTTTTGGGTTTTTATGAAAGCTTCACTACAAAGCCATGCTTGACTAAATAATTGGCCATTAGTGATTGATTCAACCTCCAGCTCTTCTCACCTCCCCAGAGGTCTAAGGGTGGGACTAAAAGTTCCTACCCTCCGGGAGGCCGGTTAGCTCAGTTGGTTAGAGCGCGGTGCTCTTAACAACAAGGTTGCCGGTTCGATCCCCACATGGGCCACTGTGAGCTGCGCCCTCCACAACTAGATTGAAACAACTACTTGGAGCTGATGGGTCCTGGAAAAACACACTTAGTAAATAAAAGTTTAAAAAAAAAAAAAAGTTCCTACCCTCTAGTCACACAGTTGGCTCCACCAGCAAGCAGTCCCCATCCTTAGGTTGGGGTCCAAAAGTCACAGTATTTAACATAACAAAAGATACCTTTGATGTTCTCATCTCTTAGGAAATTCCAAGGGTTTTAGGAGCTGTGAGCAGGGAACTTTGGATGAAGAGCAAATATATATGGGAAATATATTCTAGATATCTGAATGACTATATATATATTTCTTATAAATCACAGCCACTCTGGAGGGGGATGTCGACTATGGGGAGGCTATACATGGGGGAGGGCAGAGGATAAACGGGAAATCTCTGTATCTTCCCCTCAGTTTTTCTGTGAACTTAATACTGCTCTAAATAATAAAGTCTTAGTCAAAAACAACCACCAACAAAGCAGTAGAAGAGTTTCTAAGAAGGGGGTCTTAGAGACAGATGTCCTGAGCTCGAAGCTGGCTCTGTGATATTGGACAAGTTACTAACCTCTCTGGACTTCAGTGGCCTCCTTTGTAACATGGGAAATCTAAAGAGACCTACCTCCTAGGGCTATAGTGAGGATTACAGGAATGAATACAAGAAACTGTTCTCAGAAAATGCCTGGCACAACGTAAGTGCTATATAAATGTCAACTGCCATTGTCCTCCTAAGGCTGTGGGAAACCATGGATGGAAAGACTGTGAGCAGAGGAGAAATTTCCAGACCCCCTGGAAACCACCTTAAGTCTGGACATGGGCACCCCTGGCACTCACGCTTCCAGCAGCTTGTTACCTTTGCCCCCTGTGGACAAGGAGGCACCCTGCTATGAGCCTACATCCCCTGTTTGCTGGCACCTCCTTACCTTGCCCAATAGCACTTTGTAGTTTTGTCACCACTTCCTTTGGTTAAATGACTTCTAGGTGAAGGGGCTTCTTTTGGGCAAGAGCAGTGCTTCCTCAATCGCTCTTCTCTGCTTGCCAGGCTCTTTGTCCCTCTGTCTGATACCTCAGCATTGCTCTGAAGCGTCATCTCTGATCTCCAGAACCTTGCAAGTCACTCTCTCTCCACATGGGTCAAGAAAACCATGTACACACCTAGGCCTCTCACATTTGTAATTCAGTCTGACGCACATTTTATCAGATAAGCCTAATCAAACCGATCTTGCATGAAAACACCGAGGGGCCCAGAATGGTCCGATATCTAGCTGAAGATCACACAGCCCAGAAGTGGCAGAGTTAAGACCCCAGTTTAGCCTTCTTTCTATGTAACAACAAAACACCATAACATCCATTTCATCTCATTTCATTCTCACCAGTGCTTCTCCAACTATTGTGCATATAAATCCCCTGAACATGCTGTTAAGATGCAGATTGTGATTCTGCAGGTCAAGGGCAGGGCCTGCGATTTCTAACAAGCTCCCAGGTGATGCTGAAGTAGCTGGGCTCAACGGATTACAGTTTGAATGTCCAGGATCCTGTCCCTGTCCTTAAGGTAGGAATCATCACCCTCATTTTTTCTGGTGAGTACATGGAAGCTCCAGGCAGTTAAGAGACTGCTCAGGACCACCAGCTAGTCGGTGAGGGCACTGAGATTCAAACTCAGATGTTTGGGTGTGAGAGCCAGGTGCCTGCCTTTACATCCCAGCTGCTTGGCACTGGGAAGGGGGGGAGGTCTACGGTGCATTTGCTCCAAATTCCTGAAATCCTGTGATGTCATCCTGACTCCATCACTACGCACTGGGCTGCCAAGATGGCTTCCCCCTCTTGGAATGGATATCACACCACATGGCCTGACCTCCCAGCAAGAGATACAGTATGATCATAAAGTCCTTTGCCACACAGAAGTAATACGAGACCAAACATTAAAAATGCACCCTTGAAGGGAAGAGAGGCCAAGAAACACTCCCACACCAAGTCAAACATGCCAAGCATGGCTGCGGGTGCCGTGCTGGGCAGGCTGAGAGGAGTCCATGCCCCCTGTCACAGCGTGGGTGTGGGACAAGCGCACTGGCTGGTGGTTCTCACCTTCAAATACCTGTTTCCGGGGAACTGGGAAAGGCAAAAGCCATTCCATTTTTTTTTTTTAAATTTTTGTTCTTTCTACAACAGCTTTGTTGATATATAATTCACGTACCATAAAATATACCCTTTTAAAGTATACAGTTGAGTGGTTTTTAGTATGGTTACAGAGTTGTGCAACTGTCACCACTATCTAATTCCAGAACATTTTCATCATCCCAAAAAGAAATCCCATACCCATTAGCCATCACTGCCCATCCCCTCCTTCCCTCAGTCCCTGGCAACCACTAATCTACTTTCTGTCTCCATAGATTTGCCTATTCTGGACATTTCATATCAGTGGAATCATACACTATTGGCCTTTTGTGACTGGCTACTTTCATGTTGTAACATGCATCAGAACTTCATTCCTTTTTATTGTTAAATAACATCCCATTGCATGAACGTGCCACGTTTTGTGTATTCATTCAGCAGTTCATGGACATTTCAGTTGTTTCCATTTGGGGGGGCTGTTATAAATAATGCTACTGTGGACGTTCACGTACATTCATGTAAAAGTTTTTGTGTGGACATGTTTTCATTTGGTGTAAACCTAGAAGTGGAATGTCTAGGTCAGATGGTAACTACATTTAGTACCTGGAGGAACTGCCACACTGTTTTCCAAAGTGACTGTACCTTTTGACCACCCCACCAACAATGTATGAAGATTCCAATTTCTCCAATACTATTTGTATTGCATTTCAATACTATTTTGTATTTATTCATTTCCTTTTAAAGCATCTCAGTGGAAACCAAGCCTTCCACCTGAACAATGCATAGTGGAATAAAGACACAGCGGCTGTGGTGTAGTGAAGCAAGCCTGCCCTTGGAAAAGAGCAGGCTTGGCCTCGAGGGCTGGTCCTCCCACTAAGCTGTGTGTTTTGCTAGTTACTCAACGTCTCTGAGCTGGTTTTCTCTCTTGAGATCTGAAGTGGGATTTAATAGCAGAGATCACAGGCAAATAAAGTTTGAGAAGCTGTGAGCAATTTTGTCTTTTTTTCTTTTTCTTTTTAGTCATCCACTCCCAATTCTACACCTGATTCTTAATTCATACTTGCCCTAAGAAGGCCCCACTGGTGGTAAAAAGCAGCATATTAGGAGACAAGTAGGTCTCTAGATTTAAATCCCGGTTGTCTCTTATTGTCTATGAGGGCTTGGGCTTATAAATATTACCTTTCTGAGTCTCCAATTCTCCTTCTACAAAAAGGAGATTAGACACCATATTGCAGGGCTGTCGTCAGGATAAAATGTCTTCTGGAAGCACACAGTAGCTAGTAGGCATTACTATTAAAACACAGGCCAATCCATTCATTCTTCCAATACTGACCAACTGCCTGTGAAGTGTCAGTTCCTGTGATACGAAGATAATTAAGACCCTTCACATCCGCAGCTCCCAGGTTTTGGGGAGCAGACATATAAACATGTAATTGTGTCACAGTGGATCAGCGCTATGAAAGAGGTGTGTTTATTTAAAGTTCTCTGTGGTTGAAGAGGAAGGGGTGTGGCAAACTGAAGGAAGTGGTCCTGGGAAGGTCTGAGTGGCCCCAGGGTAGGTGGGAGAGGTCCCCTTTCTGCAAGGTGGACAGCAAGGTCAAGGATTCCTGCAACAGGGTCTTGTCTCAGCTGTACCCTCACCCGCCCACCTCCAGGACCCAGAAATGGCCTGTCTGCACTGAGGCTGGAAGGAGGGCAGACCTTTGGCTTATAAATCCAGATCAGATAAAGGCTTAGCACCCTCCCTGAGCACATTCTTAAACCTGTGTATGCAAGTCCTGGTGGCCATAGGGTACTGTGGATGCCATAAAAAGTGAATTTATGAGGGGAAAAGAGACATCTGACATAAATTGGATTGGAGAGGGAGGCAGAATGGTGCAGAGAAAAGTGCTTCAAGTTATGACTGCCACTTAATAGCCTATGATCTCTGGCAAATCACAACTGTTCACCCTACCCTCCATTTCCTCGTCTGCAAAATGGGGGAAAAAAACACACCACAACACTCCTCAAACAGCAAATGTCAACATTAAGCGAGATGGCATGACAATGCTGTTACAAAAGCTAAATGCTATGTTTCTGCATGAAGATGGGTTATTGTCATCTGATGAATGGATAAAGAAAATGTGGTATATCCAGGCAATGGAATATCATTCAGCCGTAGAAAGGGGTAAAGTACTGACATGTGCTACCACATAAATGAATCTTTAAAACCCATCCTGAGCAAAAGAAGCCAGACACAAGAGACCACATATTGTATGATTCCATTGGTATGCAATGTCCAGAAAAGGCAAATCTGTAGAAAGAGACAGTAGATAGCGGTTGCCTAGACTTGGGGAAGGAATTTGGGAAGAAATGAGGAGTGACTACTAAGGGCTATGGTTTTCTTTGGAGTGATGAAAATGTTCTGGAATTAGATAGTGTTGATGGTTGCCTAACTCTGTGAATATGCAGAAAACCACTGACTTGTATACTTAAAATGGGTGAATTACATCTCAATAAATCCCTTAAAGACAAAAACAAAAACCAGAAGCATGGTTATTTCTTCTCCAGCACCCACCTGTGGTAAGACACCATGGGACAAAAACAAATGAATAATTGTATTGACTAGCATGGGTGTAGTGCTTTCACATACATTATTTTCATTTTTATTAGCTTATTTATTTGTTCATTCACTCTACAAACATTTAACAATGCCAGGTCGTGGGGACGCAAGCACAAACAAAGCACTGATCTGTCTCTGGGAAGTTCCTGATTCCTTGTCTAGAGGCAGGCAAGCTGACAGCATAAGGGTGCTATGACAGAAGCTGGCCCAGGTGCTGTGGAACACGGAGGAGGGCATCGTACCAGGGGGGTGGATGTGAGAGGCCTCCTGAAGGAGCTCTCACACTCAAAGTCTTGAGAGGCGGAGGTGGGGTGGGGGTGGGGGGTAGTGTGGATCTTTGAGTGCTGGCATGGAGGGAGACCAAGGTGGGCTCTAGACAGAAAAATGTAAATTGGGCACAGAGCCATTGCACCAGATTCGTGAGTGTTTGTTGAGTGCGTCCTAAGAGAGAGGCCTTGAGTGCCATTCTCGGGAAGGAAAAGGCATGGTCCTTGGGCTCAGAAATCTTTTGCTGAATGAATAACGAATTTCTACAATTTGGGTGCTCGGGACCCACTGTCTGAGATATTGATTTAATGTAAATCTCTCCCACGAATCTAATGTTGTTGGAGTGGAAATTGGTCATCAGGACCACAGAACACCTATTAAGCCCAGGGATTGTGACACTGAGATGATTTGAACCGCCTGGGGGGCTTGTTAACGCACAGATTTGAGTTCAGCGGGTCTGGGCCGGGACCCTGAATTTCTAACCAGTTCCTAGCTGAGGCTGAGGTGGCCATGCTGCTGGTCCCAGGACAGCACTTTCTGCATCAAGCCCTTCCTTGCCCCTTCCTACCCTTCTTGCCCCCTTGACTCTTCCCACCCGGACACTGAGTGTGTCTTCTCCCCTCTGGGCCTTGTACCCCATTTTCCTGCCTGGAGTAAGCTTTTCCTGCCCATCCACCTACATGCCTCCCTTCTGCCCCATAGAGCACCCTAGGCTGCTTAGGTCTTTGCAGCACCCACCAGGCTGTCCTGCCAGTACCTGTGTGGGCAGCATCAGGGCAGAGATTAGCACTGGCACAAGGCCTGCAAATAATAAGCCCGTAGATTTTGGGGGACTGAGAAATAAGCCTCCTAGAGGAGATACGAGGAAGACGCATCATCGTCATCATGATATCCAATGCTTTCTGGCACATTCTGTTGTCGGTGCTTGACGTATATGAAGTCATTTTATCCTCACAACATCCTGATTGCGCAAGGACTATCATCACCCCCATTTTACAAATGAGGACACCGAGGCACAGGCAGGTTCAGTAAGCGGCAGAGTCTGGATTCTGACCCAGGCAACACAAGGCAGACCCCATGACAGAAGGGGAGAAGTGCTGTCAGAGAGATGCCAATGGGCCATAGGTCGGGTGGAGGGAGAAGTCACTTTCTAGTGGGGGATCAGGTCCTCAGGGTGGGGAAGGGTCCAGTGGGCAGAACTGTCTGAGCAGGTATGAAAGCTGTGTTGTGACAGTGGCCAGTGCGGAGAATGGGCAGGCTGAGAGCACAGTGAGCTGCCGCTGTGGCGGGCCAGGGAGAGTCAGGGCTTAGCAGGAGATTGAGGACAATCGCACGGGGCCCAGGAAACCAGGCTAGGAGTTTGGGATTCACACGTGAGGCACTGGGAAGGTTCTTGGGCACAAGAAAGTCAGAATGTACCCTTGGGTCTTTGAGGGCCAGGGACAAATTTACTGAGACAGTGTAGAAGAGTGAGAGGTTTTGGTTTTTGTGCAGCTAGCGTATCTGGGTTCAAATCCCAGCCTCACCATCTACTGTGTTTCGCCGAAAGTAAGACCTAATTGGAAAATCAGCCCTAGCATGATTTTTCAGGATGACATCCCCTGAACATAAGCCCTCATGCGTCTTTTGGAGCACAACTTAATATAAGACCCAGTCTTATTTTCGGGGAAACACGGGATTAGGCAAATGACCTTGATCAAGTTACATAACATTCTGTGCTTCAGTTTTCTCCTCTGTAAAATAAGGAGAGAAACGTGATAACAACGGGGTGGTTGAGAGTTATGAAAGCAATGATAATTCCAATGTTGTTATTAGCACCTGAGAGAACTAGTATGGTCTTGGGTAAATTACATCAGGCCTCTGAATCTCAGTTTCCTCATCTGTGAAATGAAGGAGAATAATAGTACCCACATCAAAGGACTGAGATAAGCATGTAATAGGACAATGCGTGTGCCAGGTGCTTAGCACCATGCCTGGCACCTAACGAGAGCTCAGTAAGTCTGTGCTGAGCTGATGTTCATAGCTGGCCTTCAGGAAGATCCATCTCCAGACGTAGAAAATACCAGAGGAAGCAGGATGAGACAGTGGGGGAGGGCTCTGCTGGGAAGCTAAGGTCATGGTCTGCAGGGGAGGAGGTACCAGAGTTGGGGGGAGCAGTGAGGGAAAGGAAGGCAGGGTGAGATGGTGGTGAGAAGACCAGAGGCTGCCAGAGCTAGGGAAGAGGGAGGACAAGGGAGGCCTCTGGGTTTGAGTCTGGTTGGCATGGAGAGGCTGGAAACCTGAGCAGACCTGGAAGTCAGGCGTGCAGACAGGTTTGGCAAGAATGGGGATGGTGGGAGTTCATCGTTAGACGCTGAACAATAGGAAAACACACCGAGAATCTTCGGAGAAAGAACTATAGGTGATTTCGATGTTTTTCTTTATGCTTTTTCTTATATTTTCTAACTTAAAAAATGAGTATTACTTTATATCTACATTTCACTTTGTAGCCTATGTTTTCATATTTAAATTTGATTTATTTAAATAGATAATATATTCATATGAGTCTACGTTTAAGAGATATAAAGGTTTTGTTTTGTTTTGTTTTTAGTGAAAATGCTCCCTCTTCTACCCGTTTCCTAGCCATTCAGTTTTTCTAAGAAAAACCACTGTTACTCACTTCTTGTGTATCCTTTCAAAGATATTCTATGTCTAGTCTAGGATGGATTATCTTAGCATAAAAATTATGCAGCGTAAGAAAAAAGAATGAAAATCATATGCAACAAAAGAAAAAAATAGGCAAACTGGATTACATGAAAATTAAAAACTTTGTGCATCAGAATATACTATCAAAACAGTAAAAAGGCAGCTCACGGAATGGGAGAAAATGCTTTGTAAGTCATATATCTGATAAGAGATTAATATCCAGAATATACAGAGAACTCTTAATATTCAACAACAAAAAAACAAACAACTCAATTCTTTTTTTTTCTTTTTCTTTTTTCTTCTTTCAAATAACTCAATTCAAAACTGGGCAAAGGACTTGAATAGACATTTCTCCAAAGAAGATATACAAATGACTAATAAGCATATGAAAAGATGCTCAACAATTAGTAATCATTAGGGAAATGCAAGTCAAAACCACAATGAGATACCCCTTCACACCAATTAGCATGTCTACTATCAAAAAAACAAAACAAAACCCAGAAAACAAAGATTGGTGAGGAAAGATGTGAAGAAATTGGAACCCTTGTGCACTGTTGGTGGCAATGTAAAATGGTGCAGCCACTGTGGAAAACGGTATGGAAGTTCCTCAAAAAATTAAAAATAGAACAAACATAACCCAGGAATTCCACCTCTGGGTATATAACCAAAATAATTGAAAGCAGGGTCTGGAAGAGATATTTGTACACTCATGTTCATAGCACTATTCATAATAGCTAAAACGTGAAAGCAACATAAGTATCCATCAAAAGATGAATGGATTAGCAAAGTGTGGTGTATCTTACAATGGCACATTACTCAGCATTTAAAAAGAAGCAGATTCTGACACATGCTACAACATGGATGAACCTTGAGGATAATATGCTAAGTGAAGTAAGCCAGTCACAAAAAGACAAATACTGTCTGATTTCACTTATGTGAGGAACCTGGGGAGTAGTCAAGTGCATAGAAACAGAAAGTAAAATGGTGGTTTTCCAGGGGCTGGGTTGGGGTGGGGTTGGGGGAGTAGGAAGTTAGTGTGCGATGGGTATACAGTTTCAGTTTTGCAAGATAAAAAGTTTTAGTGCTGATGGTTGCACAAGATTGTCAATGTACTTAATGCCACTGATCTGGACACTTAAAAATGGTTCATGACGGTAAATTTTATGTTATGTGTGTATCGTACCACAATTAAAAAATAAAAGACTCCCTGTCAGGGTGAGGCTGGGTTGGAGATAAGGATTCAGAAGTCACTCCCATGGATGTTGCAGTTGAAAGTGGGGGATTGGATTAGAAGCGCAAGAAAGAGGATACAGACCGAGAAGGGAGGAGAAGAGAGCTGAGAAGTGTGGGTGCCATAGTGTGGTTAGCACCTAGGCTCTGAAGTCTGCAGGCATGGGCTGCAATCTGGCTGTGCCACTTCCAAGCTGTATGAACTTGGCAAGTCACCTAACTTCTCTGTGCCTTAGCTTCCTCATCTGTAAAATGGGGGATAATATTCATATCTAACCTCACAGTGGCATTGTGAGGCTTAAATGAGATAATGCTTACACAAAAACACAGTGCTGGCCACCTGGAAAAACACTCAATAAATGCGAGCCTCGGGGAAAGGTAATATTTAAAGTATTTAACAACAGGTATAACACATACACTAACCAACTGGAAGAAACAATTTCTTTAGAATCCTGTGCATTCCAGGTGTATGCCCACCCTGGCCACCGGGCTGGGGAGCAATCATCAGAGGGAGAACAAGGAAGGTGGCTGGTCTCTCTGGGGGGTTTTGGGAGAGCCTGTGTTGGGGGGAAGGGTGTTGAGCAGTTTCAATACAACCTGGGAACACAAGGCCTGAGTGAGGCATTTAGCTTGCTGACCTGGAGAACAGCAGTGACATGGAGAGTTAGAGGCCGGAGGTGAGTGAGAACAAGGCCTGATGCAGATTGCTCACTCTCTGGAGAAATCTAGTGATGAGGAGGAGAGAATATGAAAAATATCCGCCATTAGAGTATCATATAGAATAGTTTCACTGCCCTAAAAAGCCTCTGTACTCTGCCTATTCATCCCTCCTTCTCTCCCTCCAACCGCTGTAATCACTGATTTTTTTTTTTTTTTTACTGTCTCCATGGTTTTGCCGTTTCCAGAATGTCATACAGTTGGAAACATATGGAATGTTGCCTTTTCAGACTGGCTTCTTTCACTTAGTCATATGCAGTTAAATTTCCTCCATATCTTTTCATGGCTTGATAGTTCATTTCCTTTTTGCACTGAATAATATTCCATTGTCTGGATGTCCCACAGTTTATTTATCCATTCACGCACTGAAGGACATCTTGGTTGCTTCCAAGTTTTGGCAATTATGACTAAAGCTGCTATTAATATCCCTGTGCAGGTTTTGTATGGACATAAGTTTTCAATTCCTTTGGGGAAATACCAAGGAGCACAATATCTGTCACTAGAGATTGATTTTGCCTGTTCTAGAACATCACATAAAATGGAATCATATAGTATTTACCTTTCCTTTTTTTTTTGTATCTAAACTCACACTCAACAGTATGTCTGAGATTCATCCATTAAAAAAAAAATAACAGCTTTATTGGATGTAAGTAATATACCATAAAGTGACTTTTTAAAGTATACATACAATTCAGTGTGTTTTGTTTGTTGTTTTAGTATATTCACAGAGTTGTGTAATCATCCCTATGATCTAATTTCAGAACATTTTCATTGTCTCAAAAATACCCCTGTACCCATTAGCAGTAACGTCCCATTCTTTCCTCTCCCTAGCCTCTCGCAACCACTAATCTATTTTCTGTCTCTATAGATTGGCCTATTCTGGACATTTCTTTTGTTTTTTTTTAAGGAGGGCACAGCTCACAGTGGCCCATGCTGGGATCGAACTGGCATCCTTGGTGTTATCAGCACCATGCTCTAACCAACTGGGCTAACCGGCCACCCCTGGACATTTCATATATTAATACATGAAATGATACAACATGAGGGCTTTTGTGACTGGCTCCTTTTACTTAGCATAATGTTATTAAAAGGTCATTCATGTTGCCTCGTGTATTGGTACTTCATTCTGTTTATTTGCTGAATAGTATTCCGTTGTATGGATATGCCACATTTTGTTTATCCATTCAGCAGTTCAAGGTAATTTGACCCATCCTGTTTTTCACACGTAATACTAGTTTGTTCTTTTTATTTCTGTGTGATAGTCAGTTGAATGAACATACTCAATTTATCCATTTTACTCTTCATAGATTTTTCTCCTCCTAGTTTTCGGCCATGTTAAGATGCTATGAACATTTTGGTATATGCCTTTGTTGGCCTAAGCACTCATTTCTGTTGGGTATAGACTCAAGAGAAGAATTGCTGTGTGTGTGGGGGGGGAGGTGGGTGTTAGCTCAGTTGGTTAGAGTGCTATACTCTTAACACCAAGGTTGTCGGTTGATCCCTACATGGGCCACTGTGAGTTGCACCCTCCACAACTAGATTGAAACAACTACTTGACTTGGAGCTGACGGGTCCTGGAAAAACACAAATAAATAAAAGTTAAAAAAAAAGTAGAATTGCTGGATCATAGGGAATTACACGTATATTCAACTTTAGTAGTTACACGGATTAATACTTTCCCAAAGTGGTTGTAGAAAGCAATTTATGAAAGTTCCAGTAGCTCCCCATTCTTAACAACACATAGTATCTTAATTTTAGTCATTCTGGTTGGGGACAGTGCTATCTCATTGTGGTTTTAATTTGCATTCTTTAATAACTACTGATATTTAGCACTTTTTTCTTTTGCTTACTGGCTAATTAGATATTCTATTTTATACAGTGCTCATTGAAATCTTTGTTCATTAAAACAATTGGATTGTCTTTTTGTTAACATAGATGATCTTGATAAATTCTAGATATGCGTCCTTTGTTATATCTATGTATTATAAGGATTTTTCCCAGTCTGTGGTTTGATTTTTTCACTTGGTTAAATGTGCCTTTTGATGAGCAGAGTTCTTAATTTTCATGAAGTTCAACTTAACAATCATCTCTTATGGTTTACACTTTTGGGGGCTTGTTTAAGAATTTTTTGTCTACTTCAAGGTCATGAAAATATTCTCCTATGCTTTCTTCTAGAAGTTTTATTGTTCACTTTTCACATTTATATCTCTGATCCATCGTAAACTATTTCTGTCAGTGGTATGAAGGTAGAGGTCAAGATTCATGTTTCCACATGTGGTTGTGCAGTTTACCTAGCATCATTCATTAAAAAGACCATCTTTTCCATACTTATTTGCAGGGGCACCTTTATAATAAATCAGGTGACTGTATAATTTTATTTTAAATATGGTTATATAAAAATTTGAAGGAAATAACAAACTGTTAATAATTTTTATATTGTGGTGGTAAGGTTTGAGTGATTTTTATTTTCTTTCTCTTTAGTATTTTCTATATCTAAAATATAATATATTTTAACACTCAGACAAAATAGATGAAATATTTTTTAAACTATTACAAGAATAGACACCATGAAGGGTGCAGGTTCTCGGCAGATGGGGGAATGGTGAGGCTGGACAGCAAGTAGGAGGGCTTTCTTAGTTATGGATGCATCTAGGCTAGAGAATGGCAAGGAAAGAATTCAGGGCCTGGGCAACAGAGGACTTCCATCTTCTTAGTGACCTCATTTCCCTGGAAGAGCGTGGTGCTAGGAGGCTGGGGCTCCTGAAGAAAATGGAAATGATGTTATCCATAACACTCTGTTGAGTACCAACAACAACAACAACAACAATAACAACAAGCTAATGCTCTGTCATAGTGTACACTGCTTTCAGGTCCAAGTCTCTGGGTTCTTCCCGACAGTCCTGAGGGCTGGGCAAGGCCCAGTGATTACGCCCATTTTGAAGGTGAGGAAACAGGTGCTCTCTGAGTCCTGCTGAAGCCTTCACTCAGGACCATTCTATGCCCAGCCTTCTGTGTGTTCTAGATCCCTGGAGGGTCAGGGAAGACATTTTGGAAGAGGTGACATCGAAGTGAGTGTTTTTCTTCCATTTTTGGAAAAATTGTGTAAGAGATATATGATAGAAATACAGATAAGCAAAAGAAAAAATCAGTCACAATTCTTCTGCCCTATTTATACTGTTATAAAGCCTTTTCAACTTCTCGCGCGCTCTCTCTCAGACACACACAGAGTACACAAAAATAAATTAAATCCTGCTACAATAGCATTCTAAAATTTGCGTTTCCTCAGTATAGTTTAAATCAGTAAATGCAAATCTGCATTAAAATTTTAATGACTTTCTGGGCATTTTTCAACATATGGATGTATCAAAATTTAATCAATCTCATATTGTACACTTATAATATTTAATGACTATCAACAATGTTGAAAAGAACTTTTAAACCCATATCTGTGCACTTTTCCAATTTTTTAATGATGGATTCTAAAAGAAAATTGATTAATTTACTTTCCCATCTGTATCTCTAAACCTTGCCAACAGTGGGCATTTTTATTCTTTTCTTTTAAGTTGACAGGTGAAAAATGGCATCCTATGTTGTTTTGTTTGCATTTCTGATGACAGTTTTTCTTTTTTCATAGTTATTGGCAATTTAAATTTCTTCTTTTTGAATTGCCTGTTCCCTTTTTTTTTTTTCCGGCCATTTTTATTTTGGAGTATTTGGGCTTTTTCTTATGGACTGAGAAGAGCTTTTTATATATTGTTGGTAGTAATTCTTTGGAGCAAAATCTTTTTCCAGTTTTCTTTTGCCTTTAGATCATAAACGTTTTCTGAAGTTTATTTGGAAGAGTTTAGTCGCGATAGGAAGGAGAGTCCAAAAGGAAAGAGTAATGAGAGATTTGCCCTCTTAGATATAAAATAGATATAAAATGTATTAGAAAGCTACTGTCATCGAAGTATTGTGGAACTGGCTCAGGAACACACAGAAAGATCAATGGATACAACTCAGAAACAGATCCAAGCGCATGCTGTAAGAGTTGGATAGGTGATGAAGGTGGTACCTGAAATCAGTGGAGAAACTGGTGTGTGAACAACTGGCTGTTGCAAATATTGTATTAGATTTCCTCCTCACTCCAAAATAAAAATAAATTCCAGGTGAATTAAAAGATAAATGTACAAATTCTCTTAAAAATTAAAAAAATTTAACTTTGTAATGGGCAGTAATAACAAAAAAAGTACTCTTCGACTACCTAAAAAACAAAAAAAAGCCCAAGAAAACGTTTTGTAACAAATACCTAAAAGGAAGTGTGCGAGTAAATCACGTGAAGGTAAACAGAGGCTTGGAGGTGCTTTCCAGGCCGAGGGAACCCGTCTGAGCAAAGGTTTGGAGGCTGAAAGACAGCAGTGTGCCCACACTATAGAATCGAACTGCAGGGTTTCCACAACAGATCCCGGGCTGAGTCCTTGTCCGCCCCACAGGCCATAATAATTATGTAAAATAGCACTTTTCCCATATATGGTACTTAATTTCTGTTCTGGTAGGATGACATGGGACAGGGAAAACAGCTCGCTGGGCGGGGTGTGAGAATCCCGGACCTTTCCAGTCCACTCCCGCCAGGCCTCGACCCCGCCCAGGCAATGCACCAAAAAAAAAAAAAAAAAAAAAAAAAATCCTTGCGAGCCTCCTCCTCCTGATTGGATTTCCACCGAATCAATTGTCCTCTTGGAACCTGGCTGTCCGTTGGACACGCCCTAGGAGGCGGGGCTCCCGCCTAGGAAGCGAGGAGGAAGGTGGAGAGTGTGGAGGTGTGGGCGGATGGCGGATGATGAATTCCCCATCTATCTGGACCCGTAGGCTCCGCCCATCCATTTTTACAGGCGAACACATCTGTCCATCAAAAGTGGGAACGGGCTGGAGTGGGTGAGACAGCTCGGGGGCGGGGTCGTCCTTCAGGCTCCGCGCCGGAGCCGGAGCCAGAGCCTGAGCCGGGCGATAAATGGGCGGGCGGCTGAGAGGGCGGGGCGGGAAGGCGGCGAGGAGCCGAGCTGGGTGCGGTGAGGCGCGCAGATCACCGCGGTTCCTGGGCAGGGCACGGAAGGCTGAGCCAGGCTGACCTGCTGCAGCTCCCGCCTCGCGCGCTCGCCCCACCCCGCCGTCGCCAGAGCGCTCGAGCAAGCCCTCTCGGGAGAAGCAGCGCCTGTTCCCCGGGGCAGATCCAGGTTCAGGTGAGCAAGCCCCACCGGCCGGTCCCTCCCCGGGGCAGGCAGGCGGGCGGCGGCGGCGACTGGACTCGCGGCGTGTGGGGCGCAACGACCGGCGTGCGGTGCTCGGCCTCCGCGCGGCCGGGATACCGCATCCTCCCCGGAGGGGCGCCGGGACCCTGCGTGACTCTCGGGGAAAGCGCGTCTGCAAGCGAGGCCTTGGGGGCCGAGGGAGGCTTCGGGGCCGGCGTTCCCCGGAAACCCGCGTGTCCGCCACCCCCGCCCGCCGCGCGCCTCCGGCGGGCACCGGCAGCCTCGACCTCCCCCCGCCGCCCGGGCGCGCGCCCCGCCCTCGCCTCGCCCAGTTCCCAACTTGGGCAAACTTTTTAACCCCTTCCGGGGAGCCGCGGTCCCTGCGACCCGCACGGGTGGGGGCAAGGTGGGGCGCTCGGGGCTCGGCTGCTCTGCACGTTTGCAGGCCTCGTCGGACGGAGGTAACGGGCGGGCGGGGACCGTTTGGCAGCTGTCAGGGCGTCCGCCGGAGTCCGACTCGGACCGTCTGCTGCAGACGCTGCCTCGGCTGTTTCCGCCCTCCGCCCCGACTTCCTCGTTCGCGGGGCTGCGCGCGCTCGGGCGCCAGGGGCCGACGGCGGTGCGGCGGGGCGCGGGCGGGGGCGCGGGCGGGGGGCACGGGGGGGGCGCGGCGGGGACCCGGCCGCACGCGCCGCCCCGCTCTCCCGCGGCCCCTCCGCCGGGGACTGTGACTCCTGCCCCGGAGCCCACGGCCCGCAGCGATCGGCCGGGGCCAGGCGCGCACCTGACTCCTCCGCACCTGGGGCGTCCGGCCCGGCGGGGCGCAGGGAGCTGGGTGCTGCTCCCCGAGGACGACGCCCGGGCTGTGGCATCGTGGCTCGTGGGCCGATCCGGGGTGTTCCGCACCCCCCGCACTGCCCTGCGCGGGGGCGCTCCCGCCGGGCTGTCCCGGGGCCGCCCCTCCCCCCGCGAGCCCCGCGGGTTCAGGTCGGCCCGGACCGGGAAAAGGGTGCCGGCCTGGAGGTGGCGCCGGGGGGAGCGCCGGGGTGGGCGCCGGGGCTGCTGTCTGCGGCCCCACCCAGCCGAGTGAGGAGGAAGGTTCCCGGGAAGTCCCGGGTCTGGAGACGCGCGCTTCCCCCTCGGGGCGCTCGAGAGGCCTGGGTTTTACAGGGGTTCGGGGGAACTTGGGTCACTGGAAGGAGAGGGGGCCTTAGGGCCTTCCCGCAGTGCTGTGGCCCTTTCCCACCCACTGTCACCTGGTGGCTGACTTCCTTTTCGGGAAGGAGGGAGGCTGCTTTCAGGCCTGTTGAGACAATCGCCTGATTAATATTAGTCAGTTCATATACCAGGCTGCTGGGGTGAGAGGTGGGTACACAGATGTGTAACTGAGCAAATATTTAACTGGCTTCTCCGTGCCGGGTCTCTGCCAGGTGGTGGGGGTGTGAGGTTGAGTAAGACCTGGCCCCTGCCCTTGGACACTTAGGAGACGGCTGAGACAAATCTGTGCATGACTGTCCTGTGAGGTGAAGATGAGGGAGACCCCAGAAAGGTACTGTGAGTCGTTGGGATCTGGAGAAAGGAGCCAGCCCATCCTGAGGCTCGAGAGTTTACATTCCTCAAGGGGAAATAGTGGCCCAATGACTGAAATACAAAGGCAGCCTGTGATGAGTGTCCCCAGCATGCCATAGACAAAGGACTCGAGGAATTCCGGAGAGGGGCCACGTCTGTCTGGGGCCAGGAGGGAAGCCGCTTCGAGGAAGGGGCACATTGCAGGTTTGGCAAACTCAGGGCAAGCACTGGGTCTTGGAAAGTGAGGACTCAGTTAGTGGATAATGGAGGGGTAATTAAAAGCATCAAGAGATTGCTCGATGTAATTTGAGAGCCGCTGTGCCCCCCAGATGTCTGCGGGGTGACACCAAAGAGCTCTACTCTTCACTGTCAGCAAGTCCTGGCAGTGCTTATGGGCAGATCCAGGTGCCCCGACTGGCAGCCTGTGCTTGGGGAGGGGCAGCCTGAGGGGTGTATTCTGTGGGGCTGCGTGTCGGAAGGAAGGGCGCATGACGGGAGAGGAAAGAGAGGGTCAGGGCCCCGGCTTTCTGTTCTATATTTTTAAACTTTTTAACCTAAGGGGTTGGAGATGGGACAACCTCCCTCTTGCAGGATGAAGGTCGCATGTTAATCACAGCCTGCCTTTCGCTTCTTGTTGCTCCAGAAAAAACAAAACAAGGATCTGTTAGCTTTTTAGAAGGAGAAAAGCACATTCAAAAAATGCAGCATTGTTGTGTAGCCTGGTCGGGTATTGCTAGAAACCAGGCGAGCTGTGCTTTCTTCACTTCCTCTTGTAGCTAATCCTTCAGTAAAGTGCTTAAGACAGCCCTTACCAGCTTGACATCTTTATTTCAAACGGAGAGGAGGGGTTGGCTGTTGTTTTCCTCAGAGGCGGGCCCTATCCTGCTCTTGGAGGGGGAGACAGAGAAACCCAAAGCAAAGGGGGGAGAAAAACCCTTGCTTTAACAGCTTTCTCCCAAGCATCATGTTCCAGAAATATTTAGAATAACAAAATCTGTGTGTCGTCTTAATTAAACAAACATCCTAATTTGCCGAGCATAAAACAGCATCTCTGCCCGCAGGGGCAGGAAGTGCAATTTCTCTTTGTGCAGCCCCGGAGTCTCTGCCTCCCGGCCTTAACCCTTGATGAGCCTTAACCCTTGGTGCCCTGAGCCCCTGGGTTCAAGTCCTCTGGTGACAGCAGAATGGAACCCTGGCTGCCCCTGGGAAGCAGTGCTCCTGTGACTTACAGAATTCCGCTCTGAGAGCTGGGAAGAGTGGGGTCTTGAGCTTTGGAACTGGCAGAGTTCCGATCCTGACCCCACCACTTTCTAGCTTTACGAGCCTTTAGGCAAGTCACAGAACCTTCCCGAGCCTCAGGGTCCTCTGTGTCCTCCTATTCCTTACCCGTAATATGGGAATCGTGACACCTACCATTTAGGGTTAGATGCGAGAACAAAAAGAAATAAGGTATGTAAAGGGCCCGATAGAGCGTGGCTAGTAAGTTTTTAAGAAAATATATAAATGTTCAGCCTTAACTCCGTGGGTTGTCAGGGGGAGGAAACAGTCGAGGAGGGGTAGATGGTTTTCTTGGCTCAGTGATCTTTCTGCTTCTGAAAAGGTGTGCTTGGGTGTGTGCAGAAGCCCAAGTCGTAACACAAGTGGTTCTGGGGCCCATCTGCCGATACTTTTGGATTCACTTGGTGATGAGCTTATGCTGAGCAGACTTGGTCCAGGGCCCTGGCCTGGGCAGAGGGTGTGCAAAGCAACTGCGGTTTTAGTTCTAAAACATGGTTTCCCATGATCTAGGACACGGCCAAAGGGTGGCGTGGAAAGGTCATTGTAGTTGAGTGTCTGGAGACCTGACTTCCAGCTCTGGCTGGGGGAACATTTGATTTTGGTAGCAAGTGCCATTATCGCCTATGAAGACATCACAACAGTGTATGTGCTCACTAGTGATGCCCAAGAGCACGAGGGAACTGAAAAATTGGTTGTAACAACTGTCTTTTTGAAGGTAGTTTGACAGTAGCTGTCAAAGCGTAGTCCTTCTGTCTGAATTCTAGGAATGCATCCCACAGGTAAATGTGCAAAAGCTGTGAGGATATTGTTTGCAGCATTGGCGTAGACAAAGACAGGAAACAAGCTCACTGTCTATCAAAAGGGTCCAATAAATCATGGCGCCCCTGTACAGTGAGAATCCTTACAGCCCTTAAAAAAAGAAGGCTGCTCTAGATGCAGTGATAAGGCATGCTTTCCAGGATATGTTGTAAGTGGAAAAAACTAGACACTGTAAAGTAGTATAGCTGGTGTTCCCTTTGTGTGAAATATGCTATGTCACCTGAGCTCTGCACGGAAAGATGCCGAGACCCTGGGAGTAGTGGTTGTCTCTAGAAAGGGCCCAGGAAGCAGGAGTGGAGCCCGGGGTATGTGTGTCTGTGAGCATTTCTTTTCACTAAGTGCCTTTTTATACGTATTTCCCTAAAATAATCAAAAACTTAAAATTTTCGTATTTTTATTACTTATCTGGCCAATCTCGTAGGTCTCAACTTTCAAATGCATTGCTCTAGATTCCAAGTTTCATATTGAGTGCCTACTGTATGCAAGGAAGGAGGAAAGGTTTTAAAAATGGACTGACTTGCTATTGTGGTTGGAACATTTTTGGGTACTGTTTTTTCCTCCATGATGTCATATCACCAGAGTAACCCCTTAAACAAATGTCTACTCTGATCTACTCCCTCATATGCTGGAAAATGGTAGATGATTGCTTTTTCTTTGCTGTATGAGAAAAGGAAACCTGCAGTGTGTCTGGAAAGTATTTTGGGATAACCTTTTGCCAGGTTTCCCACAATTCCCCTGGCTCCAGATCACCCGAGGTCTTTTCCTGGGGAGCCCACCCTGATCAGAAGTCGACACCAGGCCTTTATTCTCTTGGGTCCTCTAAACTTGGGGTCACTGCAACCACTAGTGTGCCCCTTCCCACTTTGTTCCCAGTTATCCGTCAGCCATCTGGCCTGTGGTTTTTGTGTATTAATAACAGTGGAAAAGCCCAAATTCCTGAGAAAATGTGATCAGAAAGGTATTTTGAATTGGGGGGGGCTTCCATTCTCTTAGGGAAGGCGGTCTAGTCTTGGTTGATGTGGGTGCTGGAGAAGCTGCCGGCTCTGCTGACTGCTGAGTGGGTTCTTTTCCGTGGCGAAGGCAGCGGAAGACCCCTTTAGGGTCTTGGGCAGGCCTGTGTCCCTGCCAGGCTGCCTCTGGGCCTCCTGGAGGAATGGCATGAGTCACACATGCGTATACAAAATGAGCCTGGGTCTAAAATGGGCCTACTACCACATGGGTTTGAAGGCTGGAGGCTGGCCTATACCCCCCCACTTCGTGCTTTGATGGTACCAAATATTTGGGAAGCAGGAGGGGAGCTGCCCTCTTGTGTCTGATGCATTTCTCTTTAAAAAGTAACTTAGGCAGGCCTCTGTTGGAATTTCTCAGGCCCCCATTCTGCTGACTAGTTTCTTAAGCCTGGGGTGATTCAGCACCCAGAATGGGGCACAGCACACTGAGCCCAGAAAAGGCTCGTGGCTGGCCTTTGGCTGAGGACAAGCCCTTCTGGGGAGCTTCTCCCCAGCCTGAGCCTCCGGGTCTCGCAGTGGCGCCTTCTGTAGCTGCCTCCTTCCCCAGCTCTGTTGGCTCCTCCACCGGGAACCTTCCCCCTGAGGCTGGAGGGAGCTTTACAGGCCCTTCCGGAAGTTGCCCCTGAAGGGTGTGGCTTCCTGCCTGGGCAGGTTGGGCCTCGGCCTGTGGGGAAGCTGAAGGTGGAGCTGATTTCCCCCCACCTTCGTCTTTGCCTTGGTGCTTCTCAGGGGTCCTGGTCCTTCGGGTCCTACAGTACTGCCCGGAGGACTAAGGGAGGCCCTCCGTCACTTCCAAGGGCATTTACATTTTGGGAACTTGTGTCTTAGATTTCTTTTCCTTTCATTTTAACTCTAATTCTAAGTGATTTTTCTAAAAGAAAAAATTTTCTAAAAGAAAAATCAACAGGACAGTAAAACCCTCCCTACTGAATTTGCTTAGAATTAGGGAATGCCTGAGTTGGAAAGGATCTTAAGGATAGTGTAATTTTTCTCCCCCAATTAGAGGAGTGGTTGCCCATGCTCATCTGTTAGTTGGTAGAAGAAAGCTTTTGGCCCCTGGTTTCACTCAACCCTCCTGCCTTTCTTTCAAAATCATGTGGCCTTATTTAAAAGTGTTTTTGAACTGTTATCATCCCTTTTATATACTGTTTAGCCAAGCAAGACATACTCAACTCCTTTAATCTTTCCTCAAGAGTCTATTCTTCCACACCCTTAATCTTTTTCTTTTTTTTTTTTTTTTTTGGTGGTGGGGCACTAGGGTTAAGAAATGGGGTGGGAGGTGTTTCGGGTTTCTCTGAACTCTTTCCAGTTGGATAGGGCCATTCAGGCTGAAAGTTCCCACAGCTCAAAAATCAATATTTCACATGGGGTAGAGCCAGGCACAGGGTGGGCCTTTCAGAGAGCGACCCTGGCTTTCCACTGTCCAGTAGCCAGTCCTGATTGCTAGTAATTTTAAGTCATTTAATGCCGCGAATGATTGATTGTTGTATTTTCAGTACAAAACTCATAGTAGAGGGAACGAAACAAGGGCTTTGGGGCCCGGGGGATCTGGGACCAGACTCTCGCCTTTTCTCCTACTAGTTGTTTCTCTGGAACCTGTTTCCTCATCTGCACATGGAGATGGCTGCTTTCTTAGACTTGTCATAATTCACATATAAATATATGCAAATTGTTCCAGTTCTTTTTTTCTCCCCTTCCTCCTTTTTTCATGTTATCACCAACATCATCAGATGGTAGGAAATTTGTGTTCGGATTTTAAGGATTTTAAATTTCCCTAATAAGCCTGTCTCTTGATAACAAGATGTGGGGACGGAAATGATTGAGGAACCTGCTAGAAGATTTCCTGGGCTTGGATGCTGAGCTTTTCAAGGCCTGCAACCTTTGCATCTTTCCTACCACACGGTGCCATTCAACTTGTTCCGTCTGAGCTGGTTTAGCCTTTGACAAAAGGCTGTCCCCAAGCAGGAGAGAGAGGCACCTTTACTTAGAGTTGTCTGTGTTCAAAAGCTGCCGCATTTCCTGTTTTACAATAAGTCACTGGGCTGGACAAGGCAGCTTCCTGTCTGATAAACATAAAGACAAGCATTTGGAATAGTTGGGGTGACTTAATCTAACTGGTCTGGAAGGGGGAGAGGATTGTAGAAGCTAATGGACTGTGAGAACCTGGAGGTCAGAGGCAGCGTCTTTTTTCCTCTCTGGCTCCCAGGTTCTCGCCTGGTCCTTGTTGAACGAGTGGTGTTTAGGTCTCATTGGCGCCATTGCCCGTAAGCCTGGGGACTGGGAGGTCCCGGCAGCCAAAGCTTTGGAGTGACGTTTAGTTAACGATCTCTCCCTTTTATAAAGCGTGGATGCAAGGTACTTGTCTGGGAATCTCAGGGTGAGAAAGGTGGTGGCAGGGAACCATTTTCAAGTTTCTGCCTATTTTGTAATATTTAAGAGCCACCCCATTGCTCATGAGAGTGTTGATCCCAAAGTTCTTTGCCAGGTCAATAACAAAGACTCCTGGGGTCCTGCTGTGTTGTCTGCACGGTGCCACGAGGAGGACAGGAGGACGAGAGCCAGCCCTTGTCCTCAGGAGCCTTCCCCTCTAAGAGGGACACTGGGAGAGGGACTTGCCCCAAGAAGCAGGCCCGTGCTGCCCTGAGCGACTGGGGATTGCTGAGCACTGTGAGCGACCTTTCTGGAGGCTAGACCTGCCTGGGCGGCAGAGGAGGGAAGGTGGGCAAGGAAGGAGGAGGCTCAATGGAAGGGCGCTGGCCTGGGAATTGGGATGCCTGGCGGGAAGTCCGCCGTGATAATAATAAAAACACGTCAACTTTTGAGCATTTGCTAAGTACCAGGCCCTGTGCTAGCGCTTTTGCAGGAATTATTTCCTGTCTTACCTCATTCTCATGAGGTAGGAAGTTATCGCCATGTTCCAGATAAGGAGCCTGAGCAGGGATTCAAACTGCAGTGTGACCTTGTAGAGGCCCTTCACTCCCGGGCTTGATAGTGAGGGGTTGGACCGGTCCCCGAGCCCCTCCTCTCACCAGTGGCCGAGCATTAATGAAAGGAGAGAGCTCGGAGCCATGGCAGAATGGGGCCTCCTGTTCCACAGTGCAGGGCTGCTCACAGCCAGGTGGCCAGTTCCTTAGTGTTGCCTTGGCTACGGACCTCACGTCTAACCACTGGCCGTTTCTCCAATGTGTGGGGTTGGTCCTAAGGCAGGGCAGGTTAAAAGACCATGGCCGGGCAGTGTCAGTCTTGGCAGCTCTGCCTGCCTGGGCTCTGGTGGCTGGCCCCGGGCTGGTCTTCACTGGGGAGCCAACGAGCCACCTTGACCAGGGGCTCTTCTTGACCTCAGCCCACTTGCATCCAGCAAACTTGAATTCCTTCCTTGCTTCCTTCTTCATTTGTCCGTCTGTCCACCGTCATTCAATAACTACTCCTCAGAGCTTATTCTAGGCACTGGGCTGGGTGCTGGGAATATGGAGATGAAGGAAGCAGGGGCCCTTGTTTCCAGGAGCTGATGGTATCCTGCCATCTACAGAGTGCGGGGGGCCCAGGAGGGTCTGAGAAGGCTTCCTGGAGGAGGCGGTATCTGAGCTGATACAAAAGCAGGGATGTGGCACAGCACGTATGGGGAGATGGGCTGGGACCTTTTTCAGTCACTCAGACTCTGGTGGTGCTTTGTTCTGGGGTGATTCAGGTCGCCGAGGCCCTCTGAGTCATGGGCTGGTAAAAGATATCTTCTTCTCCTGTGCCCAACCCCTATTGACAGCCTCATATATAGCCCAAATGACCCATTAAGGCCTGTGCCATTTCCTGGGAAATGTGGGAGTGTAGGATTCCACTCCCAGGATTTTAACCCCTGAGTGGCTGCTGGGGATCCTGCCTGTGCCCTCTGGGTATGTGATCAGCAGGCTGTTCCCAGCTGAAGGACTTGGGGTGAGAGTTTTCTTGAGCGTTGAGAGAGATAATTGTTACTGGAATGGTTCTCTTTTTAAAGGAAAAAAAGGGGGGGGCATTGTTTATAGCACCAATAGTATTAATAACAAAGCTTGCAAGAAGCAAATTCACCCCTCACCCTCTCTACAGTTGGCGTCTTTCAGGGCTTCCTATCCATATCCATACATACATACATATGGTACAAAACTGAGCAGAACAGGTACTCTTTCAGTGCTAGAATACGTTTCCTATGTTACAACAGTCTCCACAGTTACTGTTTTAATGGCCATGGTACAGAGGAGAAGAACCATTACTTACATTGCCAGAAAGTTCCCTGGATTTTATTGACTCTTTTGGAAATTCATTTATTTAGAAAATATGTCCTGAGCATCTGGTCTAGGGCAGAAACTGCTAGGTGGTTCGGATGTAGATGAATGAGACATCATAGGCCCTGCCTTCAAGATGCTCAGGGTCTAGACCCAGGGAAGAACACGCCTTCACTCTGGTATTGTGGTTTGTGATGGAAGCGAGCCCAGGAGAAAGTGGCAGCTCCATGCCCAATCTGGAAAACAGGTAAAACCACTTTGTCATTCGGCTGAGAAGGCTTAGGAATGTGGGCCTGGGAGATCTTACTGGGCTAATTGGAAGGTCTACCATCACCTGCCCGCTTCCCAGTCGTTCCTGCAGGAGGCCTGGGCCGGAAAATGCCCTGGGAGGAAGTGAGGGACAGAGGCTCCCAGGGCCTGGTCAGCGGGGCGCTGGGGCGATGGGAACCATGGGTAGGAGGCAGCTGAGGGTGGAGGCAGCAGGTGGGTGAGGTGGGGTCTCGGAAGAGTCCAAAAGCCACTGCCGGCTGCTGGGCCTCCGCTGCGGCTCATTGTAGCAACACGTTGCAACAGTATAGTTTTGTTGCAAAGAGGATGTTTCAGAATCCTAGTGGCTGCTTTGGGCATAGATATTTAGTAGAGTAAGTGTTATTTGCGGGTTGGTTGGGCAGCCCACCACGGGAGAAGATGGCTGGTCAGGAGCTTAGGCACCCAAATGCAGTGTCTTTGCTCTCTTGTTTTCTTTCATTCCTGAGAAATGGCTTCCTTGCCCATGTCCTTTCCTCGTTCCCACCCCCCCACTGTCCTGTCCCCCCAGCCTCAGCTCCTGGCTCCAGGGAGCGGCACCTGAATTCTGCTGTCTTCCTAGAGAGTAGCAGAGGTCAGTTCTGAAAGGAGCCCACCTCACCCACTGAAGGAATGAGAGGGCCAGCGGTGGACCCCAGAGCTGATCACTGGGACACTTCCATGGTGTTTGTGTTTTGTCAACCTCGAGTCTGCTCTCCAGCCTGCAGTAGGGATTTGGTTCAGTCCCACCCAGGCCTCTCCGGTTTGAGGTTTGGGAGAGCGCTGTCACTCAATGCCCCCCATTCAGTACACACTCAGAGCACCAAAAGCAAACCCTAAACCTTAACCTAAGCTTGTTTTTATGTATTGACTTAAAATCAGTAATAAGACTAAAACAAGCTAGGGATGTCAGCAGTGGATAGGTTAGAATGTTCCCTGGTAGCTGAGGTGAGGTCCTTTGTGTATCTTTTTAATTTGTCTCCTGTCACCTTGTTTACATTACTGTTGACTGGTGATTACAGGCTAGAGATTATCTTGGATTTTATACTATTTTTAATTATTTGCTGCTATAATATTGGAGGGTAGAGAGCTGGGTATCAGGAATAGAGAATTAGATAAAACAGAAGGAGGCAGCGGGCGTGTGGGAAGAGAGTGGGTGACTTTAGGAGCAGCAGCTGGGTTTAAATTCCATTTCACACAGTTTATTCATTAAATATGTATCAAGTGCTGGGAGACAGGATTGAGTAAAACCCAAAGCCTCTGCAGTGAACATTCTAGTGGGGAGAAGCAGACAGCAGTCAGAGAAGCAGGCTCACCGTAGCAGGTCCGGGTGGTGGTCGGTGCTGAGGGTGACAGAGTCCCACAGGCATCGCACTGAGGGCCCCAGACCCAGCAGCGTCCACATCAGAAACGTACTGAGCCACAGTCTGGAAGCGGAAGTCCAAGGTCAAGGTGCCGGTGGGGTGGTTTCCTCGGAGGATTCTGGCCTTGGCTTGCAGAGGGCTGGCTCTTGCTGCCTCTTTTCAGGGTCTTTCCTTTGTGCATGAGCCTCTGTGCTCCCCACCTTGTGTATCCAAATTTCCTCCTCTGATAAGGACAGTAGTTGGATGAGGGCCCATCTGAATGGTCTCATTTTAACTTAATTAAAAACGCTGTCCAAATATAGTCACATTCTGAGGTCCTGGGGTTTAAGGCATCAACATAGGAATTGAGGGGGTGGGGGACAACACAGTTCAGCCCAGAACAGGGGAGAAGGGGGGGGGTTTCAGTGGAGGACTCTCTAAATCCAGGGATAGTCACTTGGTTCCTCCAGGTGGGAGGGATGAGCTCGCCAGTATTTTGTTCTACTTTACCAGTTTATTTAACTGCTTTGAGCCCCAGTTTCCTCAGCTGTAAAATATGGTTAATGAAACCTGTCTCTTGGTGTCCTTTGGGGATCTAAGCCTTTCATGAACTCAGTTCATGGCAGACCCCCAATAAGTCAGTCCCATACCTTCTCCTTCTGCCCCCCTCCTGCTCCTGGCTCACCAGAGCTCCTTTTCCTTCTATCCCTCTTTCATCCTCTCTGCTCCTGAGCTCCACTTCTGATCAGGGTGCTTTAATAACTGGCTTCCTGGGATGGCTGTTCCCAACTCCCGAATGGCTCTGCTTTCCTCACAGGAGTGATGGCACCCCCACCCAGTTCGTGTGGGGCCATGCATTTTGGGGATGGCCTCTCCCCTTTGAGGAGCCCCAAACACTGTTTTTACACCGGCAAGAAGTAAGATGTGGAGAAAACTGGTGCAGGAGTATACACGTAAAATACCCGTTGCTGGCCAGAGTGTGGGATGGCTGCAGGGAAAGCTTCCCTTGGACCGGTGACACTTTACACTTCCCTGTGCTGGTCTCGCTTCCCTTATTAGCTCTTTTGCCACTAATAGGCTTAGGCTTAGGCCTTGCACTTACTGTGTGCTTGAGCAATGGGTGAGTGTATTCATACCCAAGTGTGGCTCACATAGACCCTCACATAGACAACATCAGCTCCGTCACTTAGCTCCATGTGGCTTCTGAGGCTTAAATGCCATGGCGTGTGTAAGCCTGGTACCTATGTAAATAGGCAGCAGGCGCTGGGGTCAGACCCTCTGTCCTAATCCTGAATCTCCCACTTACCAGGTCTTCGACTTTGGGTACCTAACTTTTCTGCATCCTGTCTGTTTTCCTTGGGTGCAGAATGAGGAAAACGAGAACTACCACAGAGGGTTTTGGAGCTCAGTAAAGTTGAGCTTTATTGTTTGTATGTTTTATTTGTACAAAGTGCCAGGCTGTTTATTATAAATATATCTATTTTTTAAAAAAACTATTTTAATCTTGTTTTTTTCTATCACTATGAAGTTTGAAGTCACACTCAGGTTACTGCAATTAAACTTTCCCAGTCCCATGAGGGTGGCGGCATTCATGTTCCCATTTTATAGCTGGGAAAATTGAGGCTCAAGGAACCTGAGTGCCCCAGATAGCAAGTGAAAGATCTCAGATCTTCTCCCCGCTCCTCTAATTTTCAGGCCAATTAATTGCCGTGCCTGTCTTCTCATCCACTTCACCCATCCTATGGATAATGTTTGTGAAGTTGGGAGTTTTGTAGACTTCCATGCTTTTGTACAAAGTTTCAAAGCAGTGGTTGCAGAGGCCCGGTGCCCCACTGGCTCATGGTTTCAAGTATAAAGTACAGCCCTCCCGGTTCCATCCGAGACAAGTCAGTGGAGAGAGGTGGAGGTGGGTGGCCAGGTGTGCCTGGTACCTGCAGGGGACTTGAGCTCTTCTCCCTCAGCTTTCTAAGGCCTCCTTCTCCTAGCCCACCAGCATGCTGTTCTCAGCCTGCCTTCTGCCCAGTGCTGGCCAGGCCTGCCACCCACCGTTTCCTGCGATTGCCAGGGTGAGGAGGAGGTGGCTGTGTCCTGCCAAGTACTCATGAAAAATGCCTCATTATGGGATTAATGACTTGCCACTGAGCACTGGAATTCACTAGTCCCCGTCAGCTCTGAGACTTCTCACCTCCGACTGTCTCACCTCCTTCCTCCACACCTACCTGGCGTGCTGACGTCCTTGCCCGCTGTAAAGCTCCTGTCAGGGAGGAAGGACTCGAGTGCCCTCCCAGGTTCAGCATCCTTCCCTGCCACTTACTAGCCGCGTGCCTCGAGCCTTGAGGACACTCTGGGGATACTGGGCCTGGGGCACTGCCAGGTTGTAAAGCCTGTGTGTGCAGCCCTTCGTGGTATCCCACACGCAGGCAGACCAGTGTGTTAGAGAGGCTGAAACAGGATGGCCTCCTCTTCCTGTGAAACAAGTCCCTGCTTTAATTATCCTTAGGTTGAAATCCTGGAGTGCCCCCTCCCCCCACCCCACCCCCCTCTGGCTTTCAGACAAGAATCTGAAGAATGTGATACTCCTTTGTGGACCTGAGCAAAGATCAGGGGGCTGGGGCCGGACTCCAGCTCGTCAGGCCTTTACCAGGCTGCCTTTGTTCTCCTGGACCTGGGACATTCCGAATTGGTCGTGGTCAGGTCAGGAGACACTGACACAACAGGGCGTTCAGTGCTGGCCCCTGGGTGGGATCTGCAGGGACAGCTGGGAAGGGCGGGGGAGAAATACTCCTCCCCGACCCCCAACATTGCTGTCTTAGAGAAATCAGGTTAAAAACGGTTTGCAAGGGAAGCACCGCTGCGTCGCAGAAGGGCTTGCTATCAGCCAGGAGGACCGCGTCTACTGCTTTGGTTCTGGTGCCGGAAAACCGGGGGCCACCTTTGGCTCCTTCCCGTTCCTGACCGATGGCTGAGTGCTGTCTGTCTGTCCTCTGCCTTTGCTGCCTCCCTGCATGTGCTCTGAGGCAAGTCCAGGAGCAGACCCTGGGGCTGTAGTGAAACCTCGGGTACAGACCCCACGGCCACTCCCTGTGTGCCCTGGGGCGAGTCACTCAAACATTCTGCGCTTGGGCTTCCTCAGCTGCAAAATGGGGTACTACCAGTAGAACCCACCTCACAGGCTTGTTGTGTGGGTTAGTGAGCTCTCAGGTGAAATCACAGAACTAAGCATTAGTAGCTGTTATTTGTCCACACAGTGCTGCGGGCTTGTGATTCCCAGGTGACAGACGGAGAAAGGGAGGTTCAGAACATTTAAATAACGTTCCCAGATTCCCTCAACCTGTGCGTGGACACTCCAGTGCTCACATCCAGTCAGCCTGAGTGGATCTCGCATGCTCTGGGGGGGTGTGTGTGCACAGTCTGGGGGGTGGGTCACTCCCTGGGCAGGGTGGGGTGGCCCTAATCTGGCAGCTCCCTAGGGCAGGGGCTGCTGCTTCTTCCTTCTGTCATGTGCACCTTCAGCCTGGGCCCCTTTGGAACCGGGCTGTAGCTCTGGCAAAAGAGGGATCCCTGGCGGGTGGTAAAGTAAGCAGCAGCTAGCTTCCTGGTGAAGGACGCGTGAGGTCACCCGTGTGGCCAGGCTCCCTGCTCAAGGACAGCGGGGTTGGCCTGCCTTTCAGACCAGGGGCCACCACACAGCCTGCTCTAGGAAACTGCAATGTCATATTCTCTAAAGTGTGAAATAAGTGGTTTTCTTTCTTCTTTAAAATATTTATTTCTGGAACTGGGTGAAGGGTATTTGGGAGGCGCAGTAGAGCCAGGCGCTCCGGCCTCAATAAGTGGGTTTTATCTTTACTCCATGGCTTGTATTGGGGTCATTTTCCCCAGGGAAGCTGAAGGCTCTGGGATGGTGCTTGGCCACCCTGGCTTCTCTAGAGTTGGCTCTGCCCTACAGCCTGTGTGCCCAGCGCTGGCATTGGGAGAACAGGCCTGAGGGATGATAACGGAGGGAGGAGAGTTTTGGATGTCTTGTCCCTGCCGTCCAGGGTGGTCCAGAGCCTGCGGAATGGCCTCCTGTCCCCCCCCCACCCCCCCGCAGCCCGACTCCTCTGCTGCCCACACACACTCACTGTTGAGTTGTCCTGACTGCAGCCTTGCTCCCCTAGACGTCTTGTGAGATCCTGCTTCACCCTCTGGAGGGTAATGGAGGAAGAGACTCCTTTGTCTTTGTTCACGTGGAGAGGAGGCCACTTTTTTGCTTTTGAGCTTGTAACCAGGGCCTCCTAAAGAGCCCATGGGCTGAACTTGGGGGTCTCTGTGAGCCCCCCTCAGATGGTATGCAAAGGGTTCAAAGCCTTCAGAGGGTTCCTTGATGGCTAAAACTGATGAGAAACACTGATCTAGAGAGATGAGGACTTTGGGTTTCCTGTTTGTGGAGCGAGTACATGTGCATGTAGGTGTGTGTAAACAGACACGTGATCAGCAGGGTGTTATGGAGGCATGAGGGTCTGTTCATTACAGCGTTAGCACGTGCTGCCCGACCGGTAAATACGTGCAGAGCACTTTCCCCAGTCTCACCTCTGTAGCTTACTGGTTTTCCTCTCCCATCTGATATTTCTTTTTTTTCTTTTTCTCCCCTTCTTCCACCTTCCCTCCCACCCCCCATCCGGTTAAAGCCGTTTTCTCAGTCTAGTGTCGGACACAGCTCCCTGGCCCATGCTGGTGTTACGAGCCTTGCGCTCCCCCCGGCTGAGGCAGTCAGTCGGCTGCTGCTCACAGCAGCTCACGGCCTCTCACGCTGGCTGCCGGCTGCTCATCGCAGCACAGAGTAGCCCACGGCAGCTCACACCAACCCTCCAGCTGCTCACAGCAGCCCAGCTCCAGGGAGCTACAATCTTAGCTGTAGAGGGCACAGCCCACTGGCCCATGTGGGAATCAAACCAGCGACCACAGCGCTCCAACCGCCTGAGCCACCGGGCTGCGCACCCCCACCATTTTTTTTTTAAGGAGGGCGCACCTCACAATAGCCCATATGGGGATTGAACCGGCAACCTTGTGTTATTGGCACCACGCTCTAACCCGCTGAGCTAACCGGCCACCCCTATGGGATATTTCTTGTATTAAACCTTTAATACATCTCTGCTGGGTGTCTCTTCAGTGTGCGGCTGGGGCTGGAACTGGGGCTGGTGCCTGGAGAATGGTGACATTTTTGACCATAGGAGATTTGATCTGTTCTCGGCTCTTCTTTCTTTCCTTGTGATCTCTACCTGTATTCCAGGTGCTCCAAGGAAGTTTTCTCCGCCCCCACATCCCCCACATCCGGGCAGGTTGCACCATCCCCTCCACCTCCCAGCCTCTTAGTCTCTCTTTGTTAAGGAGGAAGGTAGGGAGCTGGGACAGGGTCCATGGCTTCACTGAGGTGGTCGGGATCAAATGATGGGAGCAGTGGGAGAGGAACATGCTCCCCACAGACCTTCCTTTGGCTTTGGCTTTGACCTGCTGCTTTGCCTAACCTGTTGTGTCATCTTGGAGGAGTTGCTGGACCAGTCTGAGCCCCATCTGCCCAGTGAAGGTTGAGTCAGATTGGTGTTTGTCAGCCTATCAATCGAGACTCATTGGGGGGTCATAAAATTACCTGAGTGGGTGGCAACCAGCATTTTTAGAAATGAAATAAAATAGACTCGAATGGAAAATAGACTATCATTTTGTGAATTTCATTTTGCTGGACATGTTTGTATATATTTGTGATTCAGTTTTTAAATTAATTATCATTATTATTTTTTACTGCGGTTTGAGATGAATAGAACATGTTGGCAACTCCAGCATGAGACGCTCTGGCAGGTTGGCTCAGCTCAGACTGGTGGTTCCCGTCTGCCGATCTGAGCTGAGCTGGGTCTCAGCCACTCCCGCTGAGCCTGTAAATGGAGCCCCTTGCAAATCAAAGTCTTTAAAAAGTTCTTGACAAAATTCTGGGAAATGAGCTACATTCCTGGGGTGGAATAAATCATGTTGAGTTAGGCTAGGCAGGATGTGACTTCAAACCCCCCAAAGTGGGCTGTGTGAGGGCAGCGCTTGGGACTGACTCATTATGAGCTCAGTGGCGACACAGACTTCTTGAGAGAAGAGGCAAAGATTGTGGGGGCGGGGGGCTGGCAGGCCCAGGGCACCACCAAGCACCACTCCTCGTTAGCTCATTTCGATCCTCACAATAGTTCTGAGTTGAGCAGTGCTCCGACCACATTGCAGAGATGGGGCCGGCTCTCGTCTGCTGCTCACAGCTGTCCTAGGGGTGGGGGGCTGGTAGCACCTCCGTTTTACAAATGGAGAAACCGAGCCCCGGGGGCCAAGTCAACTTGGCAAAGTTTGTTCTGTTAGTTAAGTGATGGGTCTGGAATTCCACAGCCAGTCTGGCTGCCTCCTGACTCAGGTTCTTTCTAAGATGCTGTCTGTAAAAGTCATGAATAAGTTATTACCATTTGGGAGGTCTCCTTTCAGTGATGAAGCTCATTAGCAGAGCAACTTAAATGGCCTCCTGATCAATTCAGGAAGATTGCTGTTGACCCCTGGCCAGTGGCATGTCTTTTAGAGACAAAATGAAGATTAGTGAACCTCGGATTTAGCGGGCAGGGTGGGTGAGAGGCGGGAGGGCAGTGGTGTGGTACCGGAGGGCTGCAAAGAGCCTCGGTCCACTCCAGGCCTTTGCTGCTCACGGAAAGCGGAAATGAACCCCAGGAGTCACGTATGTTGGGAGAATAAGATGTGGGATTATTGGGTTTTACGTTAGGTGCTTGGAGAATGGGTGGCAGAGAGCCTATTGATTCCATCCCTGGAGTTTGGACCTTGTGGGAGACTGGAACCTTCCCCGTTGTTTCAGTTCATCAGACATAATTCAGCCACCTACATGTTGGGCAGTGGGCACCCAGCAGTGACTGGGACCCATCGTGGCCTTGGAGCTCCCAGGACGGTGGGACCAGGGTCAAGTGGCTGTGAGCAGCTACACTCTTCTGTTTTGTTTTGTTTTTGTATTATTTAAATATCACTCAGAGAATAATGAGCTGCTGAAGGCCTCATAGGTTCTGGGCTGAGTAGTTTTCAGAAATTGTCTGTAGTTTCTGATGTCGCGTTGGGTTTCTCAGCCGTCACCATGTGGACTCAGGAAGCCAGCACTTTCCCAGCGAGACAGCGGCCGTATAATTAAGTCTTTGCAGTGAGGTTATTTTTCTGCGTTGGGTTTCAGCAAACTGTGCTCGCATGCTTGAGGAAAGGAAAACCGTGCTCTCAGCAGGACCAACGGGAAAGAATAACTTCGCTGCGGAACCTGAAGGGTTCAAGTTGCCCCTCGTGCGTGTGTGGGAAGCTCTAGTGGGAAGCTCTAGCGTGCTCCGGAGATGCTATCTGCGGGAGGGCAGGCTCGGGTGTGCTCAGCGAACATTCCTAACGGGCAGGCAGCCAAACAATTGTCAGCCTTGTCAAACCTGGGGGCGAGTCTGAGGGCAGAATCTGTGCCTCACTGTTCGGGAGGGGATATTGATTGCCCCCTGAAATGACTTGCTTCTCTTGGCTGTAGTTCCTGGGCCACTGAGTGGAAGCTCATTACCCGGTAGGTGAAGCACAGGTGTGATCTCACTATGCAAATATTGAACCACTTAAGCGCCAAGTCAAGGTCCAGTGAAGATGACTTAGCCATGATTTAGCCTCTGAGTCACAGGCCCAGCGGGTGGCTGCGTGGTCTCTTCCCATTGAGTGAAAGCTGCTTAACCTGGTGCCCACGTGCCTGCCTGCCTCGCTCTCTTTCCCTCGACATTAGATTAGAGGGGTTTCCTTTGGAATGATGATCTCTTGGGTAGCCAGGTTCCCGGATGACCCGGTGTGAGCTGTAAACCCACGCATTGGAGGAGCTCACTCAACAAGCGTGATGAGGCCCCTCCCTCCGCAGTAACCAGGGCTCGGCCATC
Organism: Rhinolophus hipposideros; assembly: GCF_964194185.1. Classification (NCBI taxonomy): domain Eukaryota; kingdom Metazoa; phylum Chordata; class Mammalia; order Chiroptera; family Rhinolophidae; genus Rhinolophus; species Rhinolophus hipposideros. Next base: position 10,214,639 of record NC_138055.1, read on the forward strand.
AGTCAGCACCTAAGAAGGGAGGCAGCCCCTGCCTTCAAGTAGCTCTAGGGCAAAGCTGGGGCAGGCAGAGAAGCAGTGGTTCTGAAACAGGGCAGACTGTGTTGTAGGCAGCCTGGGGCAAGGAGGGACCGAGGTGGATAATATACTAGGGTGTCAGGAAGGGCCGCCTGTGCCGGCCAGCAGCAAAGACTCTTTTCCCTCATGTAAAATCACTGGGTTTGGGAGTGGCCGTACTCAGCGAGCCATGGCTAGAATGCAGGGTGTCTGGGAGGCATTGCGGGAAGGACTTGGTTGGCTTCTGAAGGCCACGGGGATCTTTCTCTTCACGTGGGAAGGGCTGTCATTCTGAAGGGGGCTGTCTTCAAGCTCTAACTGCTCTCTGCCCTGAATGATGAGTTGATTCATTCATTCATTCTGAAATAGCTTCTGTGCCCCACGCCGTGTGTCTGTGGCCCTCAGGACGGGGTGGTATCTCAGTGGAGGAGAGAGACCCAGTCGGGCACTTTGGTTTGGGGGTTGCAGGAGATCTGTTGGAGGAGTGTTCCTGGGAGAGTCGCTGGGGCACTTGTCACTCGGGCGGACATGACACGGTGGGCCAGTGGCTCCCAGTATTCTCCCTGAGCCAGGCTGTTTGGGGTAGTAGATCAGAGGGTAAATCTGTGCTTCGTTTGTCCCTCTCGGGGCATTTAATCGTTTTGTCTCTAGCCTCCTTGTAGAGTTCTCTTTCGTCCTCGCTTAGGTTGGCTAGTTCTGGTCCTTTCCAACTGCTGACCTCACCCCCTGAGGGCAGGGAGGGTGATCCTTCTGAAATACAAATCGGATGATGTCACCCTGCCCACCTCCCACCTCCGGTGCTGGCCTCCCCTCGTCCCTAGAATAAAACCCAGTTCTTCCACATGGTGATAGATCGGGGTACGCTGCTGTGTTTATCCCCTCCAGTGTCATCTCCAGCGCCCCGCCCCATTCCTTATACACATAGCTGGAGGGGAATCTATGCCCCAAATTCTGGTGTCCGTTTTGAAGGTCTGGGTTCTTTGGGTGCAGGGTAAAGTCAGAATGACCACAGGCCTCCCCTTCTGTAGTCAGGCAACAACGTTTCTCAGTGTTCCCTCGGGCCTTCTCTTCGGAGTCCTGGGCAGCCCCTCCATGGGCCTCTGAGGAGGGAAGGGCAAAGCGGGTGGGTTCTGGGGCTCTGGTGCTAAATTCCTCTCTGGTCCTGCTCTGGTCTGGTTTCCTTATCTGCGAAGCATCAGCACGGGCTGCGGTTGGAATACTGCTAAGGGAAACAAGTCCCAGCTTCTTCTGTAAGCAAACAGCATTCCTGAGGTCGGGAGGGAGGGGCGCTCTGCCTCCTCCCAGTCCTCTGCAGTGTCTGGGCTCTGGGGGACCCTCCCCCTTCCTAGTCCTCAGAGAGCCAGCACCTCGGGGTGGGGGCGCATATAAACTTGGCCCTAATGCAGAGTGGCTGACTCTGTAGATAAGTGTCCTCTCATAGCCTGGCCTTTATACTGGGAGGCTCCTGTGTGGCCATTACCTTGTTGGAGCCTGATAGCAGCATCTGTGTGCCACGCAGGTGGTGTCTGCAGGTCACACAGCTGGTCAGTGCTGAGCCAGACTCAAATCCAGCTCTTCTTCCACTGACCTCGTGCACGTCCCAGGTGAGTGTCGAGACCTGCGTTTCCCAGGTCAGTGTCGAGAAATAGTCTCCTGCCCAATATTCCTGGGCACTAAGCCTTATTGGACAAAGCAAAGTGGGTTTCCTTACCGCAGGCTTCAGGACCTTTCATGTGCATTGTGACTCTGTGGGATGGCCGTGGGTGGCAGCGTGTCCAACTTGCCTTGGCCTTGAAGCCCTTTTCCCTCATGCAGAATCACTGTTTAGTAGTCACCCTACTGTACCATGTTCGCTGTGGACTGACGTCACTTGGAGAAAGAGTCACCAAACTTCTGGAAGCTTTTCATGGGCCCCGGGTGTCATTCTAGGGAGGATTAGGACTAATGAATTCAGGAGGACAAGAGAGATGAGTGGGGAGGGGAATTCCTGGTAAGTGTTGGATTCTTTGCTGGGAACATTCTAGAGCTAGGAGACTGAGGTGCTAACAGCTTCAAGGGCACAGGAATTGTGAGCGGGAGATTCAGACCCAGGTACGTTTGACTCCAAATTCATACCCATTCCATTCCATCATGGGGCATTCTGAACATTTATCTTGGGATTTGAAGGATCAGTGCCCCCCACGACAATGATTTTTCTAAGCTCTGTCCCTGCTGAGTTGGTACCAAAGATTGGTGCCTGCAACACATGCTTGGTGTTTGCAGACCGAGGGCTCCAGGAGAGGCAGGAAGGGCAGCCTGAGCCTTTACATGGATTCCAACAAGGGCAGAGGCCCTGGCAGTCCTCGCCAGCTGAGCTCTTGTCTGGCGTGTCAGGTGGCAGGGGACTCCACCTGGGTTAATCAGGGCACACTCGAAGGTTCCAGAAAACTGAGTTGGTTTATTCAACCTTATGAAAAGCTTCTTGGGGACCCATAAATTATCTTTACTCCTATTTCTCTTTGTGGATTGAAAGCCCCAGTATGCTGTTATTCCCTTCTTGTTTTGGGGGATGTAAAAATGAGTTCATAAATGGCCTGGGTTCTGTCACACATTAGATAGTTGTGACCTGTGGCTGCTTTCGCCTTCAGCTTTGTGCACTTCAGCTTTCCAACTCTCTGGCCTTCTTGGCACAGCCCAAGATGTCCTGGCATCTTACAGACCATCGCTCTGCCTTCCTCATCTTTGCCTTGTTCCTCACGTCTTCATTCAGGAGACATTAAGGAGCCCTGCTCTGGGTCGGGTATTGTGCGAGCCATTGGCATTCAGGATGGATGAGACCCCGGCCTGGTCTTCAGATCAAACTACACATGATGACCAGGGAGGGCCTCCCAGAGGAGAGAGCATTTGAGCTGAGATTTGAGATAAGGTTCCTGGCCAAGAGGACACAAGGCTTCTTCCAAGGCCTGGAGGCATGAGCAGAGCAGGATGTGAACAGGAATCATTATGTGGCAGAGAAGAAGGGCAAAGGGGAGAGGAAGGGCTGGGAGCCCGGGAGGAGATTAATGGGCCTACTCATAAAAGGGCCTACTCATGCCAGGGTGGTTCGAGATTATTCTGGAGAAGACGTCGTCACGGAACTGTTTTGAACTGGTGATAATACCAATAAAATAGGAAATAGCATGAATAGAAATGGAGCTGCCAAGTCATCCTGAAGGCACCTCACGGTGGATTTGAAGCAGGTGAAAGGAAGCCTTAGGAGAAGGGCAGTAAGGAGGCAGCTGTGCCGTCTAGAAAGGGGGGCACGCGGGCCTGGACTGGAGGGCGCACAGTGATGGGGTTGGCAGAGTGCTTGCTGGACGAGCAGGGAGCCGGGTATAGGGACTGTCTTGGGTGACCAGGTAGACCGTCTGTCTCAGCGATCAGGACCCAGAAGAACGTGAACGCTGGGGGAGGGGAGAAGAGGGGAGCAGGGGTCAGTGTGATGGTGCTCATGGTGCTCCAGGTGGAGATGACGTCTGCTTCACCCTCAGCGGCCTGGGGAGAGTTCTGGAGGGAAACACTCATCTGGGTAGAATCCCTGGGGCGAATTCTGATTTCCCAAAGTAACTCAATACGTAGCGTTGATGGCCTTCCCAGGTGATGACGGGGGAGCTGGCACAGCACGGGGGCAAGGCCCCCCGCACCCCAGGGTGGCTGCTGCCTGCCTGTCTCCCATTAATTGCCTGGACCTCCGGATGCAGGTGAACTTGGCTGAGCTGCTGTGGTGGAGGCTCTGCAGGAGGGTTATGCCCTGCCTCGGGGGGGGGGGGGGCACATCTGCCTCTTTTGCCTGATTCTTTTCTGGAAAGTTGGGCATTTAAGAATCTTTCGGGCCGGCCCCGGTGGCTCAGGCGGTTAGAGCTCCATGCTCCTAACTCCGAAGGCTGCCGGCTCGGTTCCCACATGGGCCAGTGGGCTCTCAACCACAAGGTTGCTGGTTCAATTCCTCGAGTCCCGGAAGGGATGGTGGGCAGCGCCCCCTACAACTAAGATTGAACATGGCACCTTGAGCTGAGCTGCCTCCCGGATGGCTCAGTTGGTTGGAGCGCATCCTCTCAACCACAAGGTTGCCAGTTCAACTCCCACAAGGGATGGTGGGCTGCGCCCCCCTGGAACTAGCAACGGCAACTGGACCTAGAGCTGAGCTGCGCCCTCCACAACTAAGACTGAAAGGACAACAACTTGACTTGGAAAAAAGTCCTGGAAGTACACACTGTTCCCCAATAAAGTCCTGTTCCCCTTCCCCAATAAAATCTTAAAAAAAAGAAAAAAAGAATCTTTTGAGTACAATCCAGTAGAGGGTTCTGGGCAGACCATTAAAATACAGTGTGTTACAAGGGACAGTCTCTCCTTAGCGTCTGTACCACCTGTGACTGTCATTGTTTGGGCTCTAGGAATCATTTTGCTTTGAGGACATCTTTGTTTTAAAGAGATTTGACTTGTGCGCTTCAGAGTTGGGAGAGTATTTATGAAGCAGAGGTCTGAGCTCTGTACAACATTTGCTCTTACCATGTTTCCCTGAAAATAAGACCTAGCCGGACCATCAGCTCTAATGCGTCTTTTGGAGCAAACATTAATATAAGACCCAGTATTACTGTAAGACCCGGTCTTATAGTAAAATAAGATCGGGTCTTATATATAATATAACATAATATAACATAATATAATACAATGTAATATAGTATAATAAACATAGTATAATATAATACTGGGTCTTATATTAATTTTTGCTCCAAAAGACGCATTAGAGCTGATGGTCTGGCTAGGTCTTATTTTCAGCGAAACATGGTAGTAACCCCTTCAATTAGTGCTTCTCTACCTTTGGCAATGTCTGCAGACATCTGTGGTGGTGACGCCCAGGGACAGGGTGCTTACGGAGTCCAGCCGGAGGGGCCCCTCAGTTTCCTGCAATGCACTGGCCAGCCCTCCACAATCCACAACAAAGACTGACTTGGCTCCAAACACTGATGGAGTTGAGGTTGAGACACTGTCTTATCTGATCACATCATTTTATGGTTGGTGAAAAACTACACCAGCTTCTCCCTTGGCCGGGAATACTTTCTACCATCTCTTCCCCTCCCCGTCAATATTCTACCCATCGTCTAGGACCCAGTTAAATGTGTTCTCCTCCATGACACTCTCCCTTGAGCTTCCAAGTTTCCCATGAATGACCCCTTCCTCTGCATTGCTGCAGCACGTGTTTGTTCTGCTTTCCTGCAGAGTCTGGTGTAGAGCTGGCTGTTTGCACGGTCTTCCCCCTGCCGTGAATGTTCCATAAAGACAAGTGTTCTGTCTCCTTGTTACATACTGTTGATGAGTGTATGTTGAATTAAACAGCCTTGCGAGGTAGGGAAGGTGGCATATTACCTGCATTTAAGGTTGAGCCAGAGAAGTGGCATGTGCACAAGCTAGTATTTACTCTTAAGCCAAATGGGAAATCTATCTAATGGTCTCCTGCCCTTCTTGGTGTTGGGTGCAGCAGTGAACAGGAAAGAAAACCAAGGAGTTTGCTTGTGTCCACTCTGCACTCTACAGTAAAGCCCCAGATTGGCAGTTCAGTGGTATGTGTCATCCCAGGACATTGTAAACTCCTTGGGTTCTTTATACCTTTGTCACGGTTTTTTTTGCATATAGATCCTCAGTATGATGTGGTTCATTAAATAAGTAAATCTACTGGGTTTGAAAATGTCTTTATTATTTCAGCAGCTGCTCTCATAATGGAATCCGGGCACCTTGGTAGTTTCATTTAACTCCAACGCAGTGCCTGTAAGGAGAAAGAGAAGGGTCATGTTCACCTGTATTCTCTGGGATGCGGGGATGAAAAAATGATCAGAAGCCTGCGTCCTACATCAGGGATCAAGCTGGAGCAGGATTCCAGGGGCTGGGTGGATTTAAGGTGGAAGTGTGAAGAGTCCCTTGTACAAACCCGTAGCATAAGGAAATGGGCTTTGCAGCTTTGCGTTGGCAAGTGAATGTGTGTTTTACTGGTTTGCTAAACCAGAGGGTTCTCAGTTCTTTTTCTCCCCACAGTCCCAGATCTCTCCCAGGGAAGGCAGTTTAAGTGGAAACTGAGCAAGGCTCTGGAGCCGAATGGGTCTGAGTTTGAACCTGGGTTTTGAGACCGGTCTGAGCCTCATTTCCCTTACCTGTAAAGTGAATGCGATGCTCTGTACTTTGTGAGATGATTGCGGCTTGAGTGAGATAACGGAATGCTTGTCAGCAGGCTCTCAGTTCTTGGTAGTGTTAAGATGAGTTGGGCCGAGTTGGAAGTTCCAAGCCTAGAACTTGGCCCCTGGAAGGCGTTACATGTCCTAGTTGTCTAGGAATGGGACCGCTCATAGTCTTTGGACCAGTGGCTTGTCCAGTAGAATCAATTCTGTCTACAAGGGGCTGGCAGTTTCTCTGCAGGCAAGCACACAGCTACTAAGTAAGAAGAGAACCGGAGTGGGGGAGGGAGGGAAGGAGAGAGGGGGTTCTATGGGAAAACAGGAAGGAGTAAAAGGTCCAAATGGATGTTTGGGGGGAGGGGGAGAGACAAATAATCTAGGAATTACATTTTGGGTTGAAAGCAGAGGTTTTTGGTTAACCTATTTACTGTCAGTAGTTTCATCATTTCCTGAGAGTCCTAATTTAGCCTCTGGTTGTGTCCTCCCGATTATGGCCTAAAAAGGCAACTGCTTGGGTTTCTTGGAGTTGGACTGGCACCCGCAGGAAGCCGCATGGGAAGGGCCAGCTCAGCCTGATCTGGTCTCCAATGGGCGCTGCCTTCTTTCTCCTTAACTCCTTGCTGGCTGGAGTCCTGCAGATTCCCAGGGCTTCCCGAGGGTCCCTCCTCCGAGCCACTGAGCTTTTCAGTGAACAAGTTTCTTGGTGTTGGTGTGGTTGCTACCATGCGGTACCCTGCTTAAGTGGTGGTGCACACCAGTCAACCCAAATTTTGGAAAACATTTCGATGACATGGGTCAGGGCCATAAAAATGCTGGATGGTTTTTGCTCTAGTAACTCCGCTTCTGGGAGTTTATCTCAAGGTGGTCCACTAAATGAGAGGGGAAAAAACTACTAACTAGGGTTTTGTTTTAAATCACTTTGGATTATCATGCAGCTATTAAAAATGGCCAACAACCAGGTCTGGGAGCTAGGAGTCCTAGGTTTGAGGTGTTGTATCCTTAGCTGTGTGACTGAATGGAGTCACGGAGTCCCTCTTACAGCCTCTGCACCGTCACCTGGAACATGTAACAAGCAAACTACGGCCCTATGTGGAAATGGCCGTAAGAAGTGGGGAAAATACAAAATGTGGAACTCCGCGCGTTGCCTCTGATGGTTAAAAATCCCGTGTTTCTATGAGCCAGGACTAGAAAGGACCATTAAAAAGCGACAGAGAGAGAGAGAGAGAGAGAGAGAGAGAGAGAGAGAGAGAGAGAGAGAGAACTGAGTATTGGAGAGAGAGAGGGTCAGGAATTTAGGAGGATATTTTTCTTTCGTTTTGAAGTCCTTTATACTTGTATTACATGCAGTTTTTAAAAAAACTGTAAAGAGGCTATTTAGCAGGAGAAGGGGCTGTGTGCCGACTGCTGCATTTAGTAGACTGCCTCCCTAGTATCTTGCTCCAGTGCCCCGATTTCATTCCTCACAGTGCCTGGGTGGCTGCTTACTCCACCTGCATCCTGAGAGCTGAGTGGTAACCTGGCTGCATCCCTGGCTTCCCCACCGGCCAGCCCCTGGGGCCTGGCAGCCTCCTAACTTGACTCAAGTGGAAACGGGAGCTCAGCTGCAGGCCAGTGGCCTTGACTGGCTGATGCTGTCCGGGTGGGCAGGGCTTTAAGGGCATCCCCACTGATTATCGTGACCTCTGCCGTGACCTCTGCCGGCCCCCCCATCAGTCCCGCTCGTGGATTGATCTTGCTTCTGCTACTCCTCATGTCACTTCAGCAGACTTGCTGAAACCAGACAGTATTGTCCTTCGCGTGGCCCAGCGGGCCCTGCGGTGTTTAGTGAAAAGTTCTGCTCAGAGAGAGGCGCTGAGGTGAGCGGGGACTCCTCAAGCCCACTGTCCATGGGGCCCTTGGCGCCCCTGGAGGTAGAGGGGTGCAGCCTTCGGTGCTAGTCCAGCTCTGTGGGGATGCAGTGTGTCCCCCTCCCTTATAGGAAGTATGGCTTGGCCCCTCGGCCTCTGAGAGCTGCCCCTTCCCTCCCACTGAGGCCTGAGGGTAGGTAGGGCAGAAGGAACGGGAGCTGAGGGGGGTGGGGAGGTTCCGGGCAGCCGCTGCCGTGTTTGTGGCCTTCCCGCAGACCCACCTGTGAAAAGGCTGGGCGGTTTACCTGGATTTCCAGGGTAGGCCGAGCACCGGGGCCTGCAGCCTGGAGGAAGCCCGGGTGCTGCCGTGATGTCGGACCACCAGGTGGGTTCTTTGCTGTGGATTCCACCAGGTTGGTGTTGCTGGGAAATGGAGTTTGACGAGGGCCAGCCATTCAGCCTTCCCTGACAGGCTGCTGGCCAGGAGAGGAGCAGCCCTCAGGCCGGAGGAGGGAGAATGTGAGCTTGAGTGTGCTCTGCTTTTTGACGGGCCACATGGTCCACACTGGGAGGCTTGTCTCAGCCTCCCCGCGTGCCTGATAGGGCTCAGTAAGTATTTGTTGGGTGCTGTGGGTGCCTCCCCTGCACTCCCCGTGTCCCACTCAACTGACCCACTTTCGGCCCAGCTCCAACGCCAGCCTGCCTGCTTTTGTGAGATCCCAGACATAAGTGTCCTGGGCCGAGCCCAGGCCTGGGGGATTAGGCTTAGGATCCTGCAGCAGGACTGGCTGGGAGACAGGGCCAACGACCTGCCATCTCCGAGCTTGTGTCCTCATGATAGGCTGGAGGTGATAAAAGCTCTTTTCCAGGGCGATTGACGGTTCAGTGAGGTAGGGAATAGAACGAGCCTGATGTTGGTAGGTAGGTGCTTCGTACTGTCCGTTTCCCTCTTTCTCTTGGAGGGATCCCGTGAAGGGCATGTGATGTCCTCAGGTGCCTTCACGGGGCTGGGGGAGTGGGGCTCTTACCAGCAGCAGACGTAGGATTTTGGGGGGCAGGGTTCAAGTGAATCCTTTTTGTATGTGGATGGGACATTGTCTAGTCCTTTATGGGTTTGAGGTCTGCAGACAGATTGAGAACCAGCAGCCTGTGAGACCCTGCGCTCTGCAAGGTCTGGAGCAGGGAAGTGACATGAGGCGGACACTGGTTTGGGGAGCCCGGGCGCTAAGACTGGAGAGGTCGACTGGCAGTGGTCAGATGGATGGCAGACAGGCAGGGGACAACTGGTATTACTCCGGCAAAGAGGTGTCTTTGATTTGCTTGCATGGCCTGGCCAGTGCGGAAGCAAGGACAGCGGACATAAGCTGGTGGTGCCCTGGTGCTGCCACCTGCCTGGACACCAGACCCCAGGCCCTAATCCCCACGGAAGACAAGGGCTGGCTGGGTGGCTTACAGCTGTCCTGTTCATGCCTTGTTTGCTGCTGCCGAAGTCTGGGCCCTGCCTTCTCTTGGGGGGTGGTCCTCGCAGGTGGACGGTGCCTCTGTTGCTCTTAGAGGGGCTGCCAGGTTTGCTCGTGCTGGGAATGTAAACCAAGCCACCAGCTGAGGGGGCTGGGGAGGCTGCCAGGCTCTCTCCTTGGACTTGCCTTTCCTCCTGTGGCGGGAGCAAGCAGATTTCCTGGAAAACAGCCTCTCCTGGAGTGAGTCCAGGGGAGCCCCTCAGCCTTGATCTGGAAACCATTTAAGGAGCCCAGATAAGAAGGCCTGGGCAGCCCAGACTTTTCCTTTTGTTCTCTCCCTCCCAAGCCTCCAGCTGCCTTGGCGTCCAAGGCCCTCTTGGAATCTGGAAGCATGAAAACCTGTGTAACTCTGGGTTTGGATGTGGGGTCCTCCTGGCTTCCTGGGCCTGGGCGTGTGTGTGGGGGACCTTCATCTGACAAAGGAAAAGCCTGCTTGTGTTGAGTTAGGCAGTGAGCTTCTGGGCTGTGCCTCTGGTGGCCATGGCTGGCTATGTCCTAGACCAGGGTTTCTTAGTCCTGCTTTTGGTTCACTCAGAGCAGCTCTCCTGGGAGCTGATCCGAACCTCAGGCTTTGAGCAGGAATAAATTCTGTGGTTACACCATGGAAAGGCCACAGGACCAGGAGTCCGGAGTTTCCCCTGGGTGACTCGACAAGCTTTTTATTCCTCATCCGTAAAATGGGATGATAACACATGCCTTTACCCACCTTACAGTTACAGGCTTGTCTTGACGAGGATCTTTCGAGATAGCGAAATATGTGTGAAAGCATTTCCTGAACGCCAAAACCACACAGGTGTAAGGGATTATTATTTCATCATCTTTATTTTGCGATTGAGTTTTCAAAAAAAGCAAACACACTTGTGCTTAAGTTTTGGCCCACACATTGAGGGTTGTATTTTCACATTAGTGCCAGAAGGGAAGCACTCTTAGTCTCCATGAGGCTTCCTAGAGCCTGACTTCTTTTCTTCTCGCATTATTTCTTTGCGTTGTATTATCAAGATGGAATTAAAATCTGTTGGCAACATATGGGTGTTTTATTTTCTTCTCTTGGTTGACTCTGAAACAAGAAAAAGTTTTTTAAACTGGAAACTTCCATGTGTGGTTGTAGTCACTTGCCTTTTTTTTGACTAATTAGAAACCTGTTTTGGTTGGAAGTTCTCTCTCTCTTTTTTTTTTTTTAAAGATTTTTATTGGGGAAGGGGAACAGGACTTTATTGGGGAACAGTGTGTACTTCCAGGACTTTTTCCAAGTCAAGTTGTTGTCCTTTCAATCTTAGTTGTGGAGGGCGCAGCTCAGCTCCAGGTCCAGTTGCTGTTGTTGTAGGGGGCGCAGCCCACCATCCCTTGCGGGACTCGAGGAGTCGAACCAGCAACCTTGTGGTTGAGAGCCCACTGGCCCATGTGGGAATCGAACCGGCAGCCTTTTGTACTAGGAGCACAGAGCTCCAACCGCCTGAGCCACCGGGCCGGCCCAGAAGTTCTCCTAAATTGTGTGGTCACTTTTCCTGTCTTAGCGGGCACAGGATAGTGATGAATTACCCCTATCTTTGAGACTCTTAACGCTCATCATTTGGCATAATAGTTGTTTATAGATTTGTTTGATTGTGTATTGATCCTAAGATACACGTAACCATTAATTTCTTACAGCATTCCTGACACCAATTTGTTTTCTCAGGGATGGACATTTTTCTCCCAAAAGTAGTAGAAGCAAGAACATTCTGGCAAATTGTACAGCCTGGTTATATAGTTTCCCTGCACTGGAATGCTATGCCGTTTGCACAGATAAGAGGTGAATGTTAACATTCTTGTGTGGCTAATGGAGTGAGTTGTATCTAATGTCCTTTTTTCTCTCTTAGGTCCTGGCTGTAAGTCACCATGGCGCAGCAAGCTGCTGATAAGTATCTCTATGTGGATAAAAACTTCATCAATAACCCGCTGGCCCAGGCCGACTGGGCTGCGAAGAAGCTGGTATGGGTGCCTTCCGACAAGAGCGGCTTTGAGCCCGCCAGCCTCAAGGAAGAGGTGGGTGAGGAGGCCATCGTGGAGCTGGTGGAGAACGGGAAGAAGGTGAAGGTGAACAAGGACGACATCCAGAAGATGAACCCGCCCAAGTTCTCCAAGGTGGAGGACATGGCCGAGCTCACGTGCCTCAATGAAGCCTCGGTACTGCACAACCTCAAGGAGCGTTACTACTCAGGCCTCATCTACGTAAGTGGGGCTCAGGGGCTCAGGACTCGGGCGGGAGGTTCCGGCCGCCCCACCCGCCTCACATCCTGGGTGCTATCCCTAAGGAACGCTGGGTTTCAGGAATGCTGGGGCGGCGTCCTGGAACTGGAGCATCTGAACATCCTGATGGAATGCTCTCATCGCCTGACTTGTATTTCTTCTCTACATAGCCAGAAACAACCAGAAGCCCGTGTTTGACCAGGTGTAGGGAGAACATGACATGTGTGAGGTGCTGTCACCCCTGGCCTTGGTCCTCAGTCTTGGTGGAGATAAGAAGAGTCAGGCCAGTGTGGTCAGTTCCTTGTCAAAGAGGGGAATGCCGTGACCTGGTTCCCCATCTTCTTCCTCCTGCACTACCCCGTGCCCTCCTCAACCCCCCTCGTCCCCAAACCTGTGGGTGTGGCTTACCTCCTTGGAGATGTGCTTTGAGTAGAGGTAACCACCAAGAGGGAGACTTGAAACGCCAGCCCATCCAACACTTTAGGCTGGTTCCACGCCAGGCTTAGAGTGCGGAGAACAGCACGTGCAAAGGCCCAGAGCATGCAGAAGATAAGGAGCAGACTTTTCTCTTCCCTCTAGCTAGTGGGGCTGGATTTTCAGGAGGACGGCTCATCACTATTATGGAAATGTCAAGAGATGAGCATTTTCCCATCCCCTTCGTAATAGGCTCCAAGCTCTTATGGCCCTAATGTCACAAAGTTCCTTCTAATGTCTCTCCCAACTTCTTCTGTTCAGTGTAAAGATGTTTCCTTCTGGTTTTGTTCTCAGTGAGGAAGAAATATATCTGGTTCTTATTATTTCTAAAACAGCTCGTTATTTAACTATTCTGTTGTGTTCACCCTGGACTCCTTGGTCTTGGAGCTGAATAAAACAGGCCTCACCATTTTTTTTTTTTTGACCCAGAGGAAGAAAACATCTCGAGATCATTATAACCCTCGCATTTTATAGGTGGGAAGACGAAGTCTTGGCCCAAGGAGTTTGCTCATGATCCTATATGTCTGTCCTAAAGGGAGACGCTGGGCTCATCCTATTACGGGGTTGGCGAGCGGCTCCCAGAGAGTCAACCGTTTTATTTTCTGTACAATTTCAGGGGTGATTTCAGCACACGTTTCCCCAGGGTGCTTCCCTTACCCCACTGGACTGGTACTTCTGAGTGCCCGGTAACATGCCGAAGCCCTCTGTTGAGCCATGGGCCGTTTTGGATCGCCTGGCAGTCCTGGCCGGGCCAGACTGTGTTATCTTGCTGACTAATGAACTGGTCTGTGATAGTGAGGTCCTCATTTCCTGCCATTGCTCACCACCCTTTGGGGATGAGCTTGATAAGTCAAGGGCCTATCAACAAGGAGATAACAGAACTGTGTACCTTGAAAAGTCCTTCTGTAGAGACCGGCTTAGCCCAACCTTCTAATAGGGCCGGTGGGAAGCATGGAGGCCTGGAGAGGACTAGGGGCTGACGCAGAGTCACCCAGCAAGGTGTCGGCAGTGCTGAGACTGGAATGCAGGTTTCCCGATTCTCCACCCAGTTACCTCTGTTTCGTGGTGAGAATATTGTCTGGACCAAATTAAGAGCCCCTCCCCCTAGGGGTATTAACCTCTGACATTCAGAACTAGTGACCTGCAAAAAAATGAAGGGCTTTGAGGAAGCATCCCGTCTCCCTGGGCTCAGCCTTTTACTGGTGTCACTGTTCACCGTGGGTCCTGTTAGAGATTTGCTGAGCATGAAACAGGCGGGATGGCCTGCGATCACCGATAACCGTTTGTGGTGGTCTTTCCCTGCCACAAATAGGGGTATTAGTTGTTCAAGCACATTCAATGTTGGTTGCTTCATCTTTTGTCTGAAAGTGTGGGTTTACTCAGTAGGCAGGCATGGTGGGTAGGACCTGAGCTTTTTCTCTAGAACTCTGGCTGGAGGCATCAACTGCCATTTCTGCTCCTAGGCTGTCACCTCCCGTGTGTAGTTCCTCCTGCCTCAGACCAGCTTCCTCCTAAGTGTCGTCACCAGAGGGAAGTTGATTGTCTCTGCAGTTGCCCTAATGGAGGCCCTAGCAGGTGCAGAGCTGTGGGGAGATCAAAGCCACTCAGTGGGGTTGCCTAGGCAGGGGCTGCCCCCCCATTCACAGTCCACCTCTCTGCACACGACGTTCCAAATTGCGACACCAGGAGCCTTTGTGCAGCATGTTTGCCTGGCGTTGTGGGCGTGTGGCTAATTCTATACCACAGCTGCTCTGTCTGTTTCTTCGGGGGGTGAGGCCCTGGGACGGGGCGGTCGGGCACAAAGAGCCTCTGTGGCCTGTGAATGGAGCAGCTTCCTGGCGTGGCCATGTGGGAGCAAAGACTCTTGCTCAGTGTCTCGCCTCCACGAGCATCCAGTGCGGGGCTCCAGTGGAGCCGCCGTCCTCCCACCTGAGCTCCGGCCTCACTCCCCAGGGCTGAGGTTGATCACATCCATCGGATTTGATGGCATTAGCCCAGAGAACTTTGAGACCCTACTGGACTCTCCACAGGACCATTTGCCCACCCGGCTGTCCTAGTAACCTGTGCTAGTAACCGCAGCCCCGTCTGTTGTCACCACCAGCTGTTCCCAAACATCTGGCTCCGTGGCACGCCCTACTTGTGTGGCCATGTGTTCTCAATGCTTTCATTGGGCTGCATTTCCTAGAGTGTGGGTTTTCTCAAACCCCAGGAACAAAGCTCGCGTGTTTCTGAGCTCCTGGGGTGCCCTCGCTGCCCCCAGGCCTTTTGTGTCGTCCCCACCCGATAGTCACAGACAGAAAACAGGAGTCTCGGCTGTACGCCCCTCCTCCCGTCATGCCCGAGCCACAGGGTGCCAACTCTACGTGCAGATGGACCTCTGCTTCAGAGCTTTTCTGGTCCCTTGTAAAAAGAGTAGTTGGAGGGAAAACAAATGACTGATTATCCCAGGAAGGAAGGAAATTCAGGGCCCTGCGTCCCCTCCTCCAAACAGAAGAGGCAACCGAACCCACTTGTTCATGTCCAAACTCAGCTGCGCTTCTGCACGCAGAGCAGTGTATGATGGGGGTCCCTCTGGAGTTCTGTTTTCAGTCTCACTGTTGCCGGGAACGCCCAAGTGCCATAGCCCTTGGCCAGTGCTGGGCAGATCCTTTGTCCTCATGGCTGATTCCTGGGTGGACCCTGTCTGTGGGTTCAGCCACAAGATCCGTTCTCAGTTCTGGCGGGAATGGAGGGGGCAGGGTGGGTAGGGGCTGGGTTAACACATAGTGCAGCCCCTCTGATGTTGGCTGCTATTGGACCGAGGGGTGAAACTGGACAGTGAGAGTGGAGGCCACTTTGTAATGAGGACAGCAAAGATGAGAGAAGCTCAGAGAGCTGGCCTCCATGACCAAGGGGGTCTGCACTGGGGGCATGAGACCCGCTCTGCTCCCAGCTCTGCTGTTAATTGTCTGTGGCTGCAGGTGTGTGTGAATCACGGCGCGCGGCCTCCTTCACCTGCCTTCTGGGCCGATGGTGCGTTTTCCCAGGGAGAGGGGGTGTGGGTTTTCCAGATGCTTAGCTGTATCCCCCAACTGAACACTGTCATCTGGTTGGTCTCGATGGTCTCTCCCCGTTGTTGGGACTCTTATCATTTCTCTTTTGGTGGGCAACAGGGATCTTAGAGGAAAACATAGCAGGAACATTTTAGAAAAAGAATGAGTAGCCACAGGTTAATATGGATTTGCCTGGACTGATCTGTCTATACCATTGCCACCGGAAATTGTCCTCCTGATCTACTTGGAGCTCCCCTCCAGGCTATACTGGGTGCTATGCCAAGCACGTTAGCCGCTCGGTGAGGTGTAGACATCTGCCTGTCCCCATTTTACAGACTAAGACATGGACGGAGAGAGAGGTTAAGAAATCTGTCCTTGTCGGGAGTTGAACTCAGGACACTTGACTCCAGGGTCTGATTTTAACGTGGTCAAGTCAGACTTGGAGTCCTGAGTGTATTTTGGGGTGCCTTGTATGAAGGGTGTTGGGTGTTGATTAATTGGATTTCCCTTAACAGAAGACCTGAGTCTTGGAGAGGGCCCACAGGGGAGATAAAAGTGGTCTTTAAGTTTTTGAGAGATTGTCATGTGAATGTCTCTAGAAGTTTCCAGGGAGGGAGTTGTCTGTTCGTGATCTTCTAGCCCCCAAAAGATCTAGTTGGTTGGTTAAGGAGCACAGTGAGTTCTTCTCAAAGCTGGGAAAATTTAGGCTTGACTATCTCTGAGAGTCCTTCAGGATAGAATACTTGGTGTTTCTACACAGTTTGTTCACTGCAGCTGAATCCTTTTGTCTTTGTGCATCTCACGATGACAAACACATCTCATTGTTCTTGGATCCAAGTTTTGTAACTGGACTTCTGTCCGTGAAGCTTGCCACAGATCTTGCCCGATGCGTACGCTCATCGACAAGCAAAGCTGGCAGCCATCATGCCGTTGGGGGAGGACCCTCCCCGAAAGAGCAGAGATGGTTCCAATGCCCCCACACCTGCAGCAGGGTCGCTGGAGCAGGGCTGGAGAGCGAGGGCTCCAGGGAACACTTTCACATCAGGCTGACAGCCTCCAAGGCTGCAAATACTTTGCCGCCGAGTTTGCATGCCACGGAGAATCAGGCATCCTAACCCATTCACATTTGATGCTCTTCTCTTTAGACGTATTCAGGCCTGTTCTGTGTGGTCATCAATCCTTACAAGAACCTGCCCATCTACTCGGAGGAGATCGTGGATATGTACAAGGGCAAGAAGAGGCATGAGATGCCCCCTCACATCTACGCCATCACCGACACCGCCTACAGGAGTATGATGCAAGGTCAGTGGCCTTCCCCGTGGCTGTCGATGCCTTCCTGGGATGCCTTCCTGGTCGGGGCCGCTCGCTCGTCACAGGGATCCAGTGGCTGGATCCATGCTAATGTGCGCTGTGGGAAGTGACCGCGGGGGTCTGTAAGCCATCGTGTGAGTCAACTCCAGAGGCTGGCAAAGGACTTGTTTAGAGACGCTTTCATTGTTTTCCCAGTTTCTCATTCTTGTCAAGAGCTTCTGCACCGGTCCTCTCATTGCTGGGCCCCTTCTTCTCCTAGTTACTCCCTTTTTTCCTTGGTTTTCACCTCTTTCTTGCTTCTCTGCAGTCTGGAAACACGCTTGAGTTTTTCCCATTGGAAAAAACAGACACAGAGTTTCCTGAATTCTGCACCCACCCCCCTCCAGCTCGTCTCTGCTCTCTGCCCTGTCACAGTGGAGTTTTCTAGAGGAAGTATCTGTGCATGTCTGGCCCCACTACTTCTCCAGACTATCCCACAAAGGTCACCCTCACTTCCGTGTTGGCGCAATCCATTGTACTCATGAGTTGTTCATTTTACTTAACCTCTCCCCAGCATTGGACAATCTCGACCACTCCCTTTCGAAAGCCCTTCCTTCCCGTGAGGTCTGGTTCCCCTAATCTCTGTCCTCCCCATCTACGCGGTTCTCTCCTGTTACTCCCCCTCCCCCACACATCGGTGCTGCTCGACGTCTTGTCCGCTCACTCCAGTATTTTTCTGGGTGGCGGTCCCATCTACTCAAATAGCATCACTTTCTTGCTGAGGCCCGACACACTGTCACCTGATCACTTGCTCCCAACTGCCGTTTTTCCATCCACTCTTTCATCTAAGCCTGGAAGATGGCTCATCTTATGTTCTCTCTCTTTTTCCTCACCCCTTTTCCAAAGCCAGTGAGCACTTTCTATAGATTTTTCTCTCTTCATATTTCTGATCCTCTTGTCCCCGTGGCCCCGCCTTACTTCGTTCAGGCTTCCACAATTTTTTGTCTGCATGATTGCTGTGGTCTCTTTACCTTCACTCTTAATAGAGCCCTCCTCTGTGTTTCCACCAGGCGGTCATCTTTCTAGAAGGCAAATCTGATCCAATCCCTGTTCAAAATCTTGAAAAATCTTGAGAAGATGCCTCATTGCCCCAAAGATAACACTCAAACTCTCTAGCTGCCCATAGTGACCTTTGTAACTGGCCTCCTGCCTCCTCTCCAACTTCCCAGCTACATGGAACTCCTTACGTCTCTAACTGGCCTTTCTGCTTCAAACCACGTACCTGCTCCATCAGCCTGCAATGCCTGGCAAGTCCCTACTCTTTTAAAGTTAAAGACACAACTGAAGCAACACCGCCCCTCAGGGAGGATCTCTGAGCTGGATTTGCATCGGAGCCCTGGTGATACTTTATTCAAATATTTGTTTTTCTCGCCTAGCCATTAGCAGGGCTCACGTTGCCCTTATAGTCTCAGAGCTTAGCCAGGCACCTGGCGTATGGTGCCATTTCCTGTAATTTGGAGTCTAGCCTGACTTCCAGGCAGGGCTGTATGGTCACATCTTCTACTGATAGTGGTTTTTCGTGTCCTATTCCATGTGTATTCTTTCCTTCTGTCAACTTTATAATCAATCTAGGCAGTGATGGTAATGAATTTTGTCGTGTGAACTACCTTGTCTCTGGTTTAGTGGTTTCAAATGGCAGCATGTGGGTCTGTCTTGTACCATACACATAATGCTGTGGAGAAGGTGTTTCATTGCCACGCTTGATGAAGTATGTAGGATGTACAAGTCGGCCTAGCCTTTCGGTTATGTTCACGTCTATCAAAATTCCTTGAGGAAGCCAGCCAGCCTTCTAGTTTTAAAGTAGGAAGCCTTTTTCTTTTTCTTTTTTATTTTTTAGGAAGCCTTTTTCAAAGTGCTAACTCAAGAACTCTGGTGGAAGGACATTCTGTGAGATTCCAGAAGAGCCTGTCCTATCTCTGGCGGCTCTGAGTCAGTTTTCTCCTGACTCTCTCTCTCAATTGACCAGATGCAAGAATCGCATCCTGAGTCATCTTGAGCTCTGCACTGCTGAGTCAGGGCATGCTCCCAACATTTGGGTGCTGGCCTGGAACGAGTGGGCTTTCTTCTCTCTTAGGCGAGCTTTTATGAGAAAAGTAAAGTAACGATGCAAAGCACAGCGCCAGGAGTTATTAGAACTGGACTTCAAGTTGAGGGGCAAAAGTTAGCTCTGTGGGTTGGAGATAATTGGAAAAAAAATAAAAGGAATATGCAGAGGGCGAGAGCTTTCCTCTGTGTTGACCAGGACGTGTTGGCCATAACAGAATGGCCTTGGTAGCAACCGAGGAGCCGCCCTAAATTATGAGGGCAAGCAAGTGGGTATTTTCATCTGTTGGAGACCAGGGGTAGGAAATTCATTTGCAGGCATGGCGGCCTAAGGTCCTGGTGCTTCTTTCTCACGTTCTGTGCAGGTGCTGGGTCCATGTACTTTCTAATCCCCAGTCGGAGAGGTTTTCACTTGCCTTCAGCTTAATGTTGGACTTACGGCAGCGCTTTACCTCCCATGTTGACCGACTGAGGATATTTCCAACCCCCCTCTCGTTG
Organism: Rhinolophus hipposideros; assembly: GCF_964194185.1. Classification (NCBI taxonomy): domain Eukaryota; kingdom Metazoa; phylum Chordata; class Mammalia; order Chiroptera; family Rhinolophidae; genus Rhinolophus; species Rhinolophus hipposideros. The sequence goes on from NC_138055.1 coordinate 10,233,868, forward strand.
TACACAGTTGACCTGGAAAGCAGTTAGCAACAGGTGTCTTGTTCTTGGGGCGGGAGGAAGTTAATTAACAGAAGTTGCCCCTGTTGTGACAAGATAGTTCACTAGTAAAGAAAGTTCCTGAGAGGAGCTCTTGGTTCTCGCCCTGGGCAGGTTTCAGCAGTGGAGCCTCGGGGTCACAGGCTGTTAGGATGAGCTCCCCTCTTAGCACACAAGGCCCCCGTGGCTTGGCGGCTGGGGGAGGGGTGACAGGTTTATTCACTCACATCTTAAAAGGTACAACCAGACAGTTCCTTTTCTGCTTTTTCTGTAAACAAGAAGTAGAAAAAGATTTCTTCCCTGAGCTGACTGGCTTGTGACATACTAACATTCTGGCAAATAGGGAAGTTGGTGGCTTTGGGGACTTTTATGAAATGAGTTTTTGACCCTTCTTAGGGACCTCCCTTTGTCTTTCATCTCTTGAATGCTCTGGTTTGTTCGTAAGTCCTGATTTATGCCTGTTGTCCTGGAGTTAGTATTACTAGTACCCTCTTTCAATTTCAGAACCATTCTCGTTTGGATGATAAATTATATGATTACTCTAGCTAGGTCAGGGTTTCTCAGATTTGCCACTATTTACATTTCAGGTCAGATAATTCTCTCTTGGGGGGCGAGGTACTTGTCCTTTACATTGTAGGATGTTTAGCAGCATCCTGGCCACTACCCACTACATGCCAGCCCACTCTCCCTCTCCTCTGGTGACAACCAAATATGTCCCCAGACATTGCTACCACATGTTCTCTGGGGGGCACAATTGCTCCCACTTGAGAACCATTGGACTACATTGCAGATTGGTTTTACCCTGAGTGTTGACTCCCATCAATCAGTAGTTGGCTTGCCTAGCCCTGTGTTGGTAAGGATCTCAGTGCCAAGGAATGCTGGGATAGATTAGTGCTGTCTGCCATGGGCACAGGATGGGGCATGGCAGCATATGGTGCCCTGGATTAGGCCATGGAGATAAGAGATAGAAAGTGCTAGAACACCAAGAGTTCTAGTACATTATCCTGGCACTGGAGGCCCTGGCAATCCAGATGGGGAGATGGGACATTTGTTCGCAGAGATCTGTGGCTGTAGCTACCGTGTTTCCCCGAAAATAAGACCTAGCCAGACCTGGTCTTATATTACAGTCATACCTCAGTTTTCGAATGTCTCTGTTGACGAACATTTCGGTTTACGAAGGCCGTAAACCTGGAAGTAAATGCTTTGGTTTTCAAACATGCCTCTGAAGTAAAACATGTCACGTGGCTTCCGCTGAGTGCAAGGTCCTGAGGCCAAGCTGTCGGCTGTTTTCGAACATTTCAGAACTCCAGTGGTCTTCCGGAACAGATTACGTTTGAAAATCGAGGTACCTTTGAATATTGTGTAAGGCCCGGTCTTATGTTATATTAAAATAAGACCAGGTCTTCTATTAATTTTTGCTCCAAAAGATGCATTAGAGCTGATGGTCCGGCTCGGTCTTAGTTTCGGGGAAACACAGTATGTAACAAGACTAGTTGTTACCTACACCTGGTGCCAACACAACTGCAGCAGGTGTCTTGGGAGTTCAGAGGTGAAGGTGTGGCCACTGAGGCCTGGGCTGGCCGGAAAGGTGCCGTGGTGGTCAGATCCTGTGGAAAGGGCTGGCAAGTGTGTGTCAATAAGTGGTTACAGTGCAGGCCAGTTGTACCCGGCACAGTTTTGTTTGTTGTTTTAATCCTCAGCCTTGGGTTTAATTAAAATTGTGGTGACATAGTTGGTTCACCCTCCCAACCTTGGCTTTCCCGTTTGGTTAATTTGTTGTCATGGACCTTAATGGGTCTTCCTGTCTTGGGGATTGAACTGAGTCTTAGGATTCTGTAACGTGCTGAAGGCTTTGAATTGTCTGAGGCTGGGAGGCTGAGGGAGCATAAACTCTGTGGTTTTCCTTGCTAGGTAGACATCAGCCCTCGTCGGGAACAGGGATTGTCCCGGGCAGGTACAAGGGGGCTGCCTGTGGAATGTGGGGGAAGCAGCACATGGTCTGTAAAAGGTGTGACTGGGCCGGGAAGTGACTCTCCTGGCTTCCTGCGGGGCCAGGCCTTCTGGGTCTCCCTCTGGGGACAAGAAAGTGTATGTTCTTATAGAAATGGCCAGTTATAAAATTTGACTTGAGCCCACTTATCTCCTGACTAAGAGCAAGAAAAAAAAATACTCTTCTGTGTTAATTAGTTAGAATGCCAGGTTCGGTTCACTTTCAGTGGCTTTCTGGTATTTTAATGAGCTCCCAGGCTTCTGGGGGAGTGGCAGCAGGGCCTGCTTTCCTTCCAGGCCTTAATGCACCCAAGAGCTATTTAACCCTTAGCTCTGTGCTAATCCTACCTCTGCTTCTCAGCGGAAGCTGCCCCAGAAGTGGGCAGTTGTCCCCGCGCCGTTGCTCAAAGTGCCCCGTGAGTGTCCACATTTCTCTCCGTGGTTGCCTAACCCTTTTGGGTAAATAAGGAAGGGTAGAATTTTAGCGCTGTCTTCACATCTGAGTATGACCCTTCTAATTCCCAGGAAAAGGGACAGGCCCAGAAATGTTAACGGACGTGGCCCAAGGCCTTAAGAGAGCGCCTGGAACCAGGGTCTCCTGACCTGCCCTGGTGCCCATCCCCCACGGGTGTTGTTCTGTTGTCCCTCGTTGCTCTCCTGGTGTGTGGGGAGGAATTCTGTCTGGCCCGCTGGTTTGGAGGAGAAGAGGCCCTCCTTCCCCTCTCTCCACATTCTTCCTGCCCTGGTGCTCCCGTGGAGCTGTCTGCTTTCCAAGGTCTTTGCGAGGAAGAGTGCTGTGTTAGTGAGAGCCTGGGAAATGCTTCGAGGGTACAGTAAAGCATGACTTTGAACAGACTCAGCCGGCCAGGCGGCTGAGAAAGCCCCAGATATGATGACTCCACTTCAGCAGGAATGTGCCAGCCAGGAGGCTCGGGCCTGCCAGTGAGCCTGACCAGCCACTGGCTCACAAAGGCCCGCTGTCTGCAGGGAGGTCTGAGCCGGGCCGTCCGCCCGTGTGCAGGGGAGGTCGCGTCGGCTTCCCCCAGGGCTGTGCTCTGTGCCCGCACGTGGTACCCGTGGGAGCTGAGGACCTATTTGCTAGTCGTAACCCAGCCTGGAGGAGGGGTCAAGGGCCAGTCTGGAGAGTCAGGTAAATAAACTTCAGGAAGAGAGTGAGCGTCCAGGATACAGGGGCACCCCATGTAGCCTTGAGGGTGCTGGGTAGCGAGGGGCTTTGATAATGACATAGCCTTCTGTGATACGTCACCAAAAAGGGTCTTAGCTTTAGGGAGAAACTGGCCGTGTGAACAGGAGTGTGGTGTGGAGAAGAGAGCACGGGATTTGGGCTGGACTTGAATCGGAGTCTGACTCTGTCACTTCTGATCGTGACCGGGGTCCGACAAGTCCACTTACTCTGACTGGGCTTTGTTTTCTCATCTACCTCCTGGGCTTAATAAAACGTACTTGGCTAGGTTATTATAAGAATGAAACAAGGCACCTGGCCTTGGTAAGTGCCCCTGAGAAGGTAGCAAGAGGAGTCTGACAATGCAGGTTCTGAATTGTCCCCGTCTGCAAATCACGTGTTCCTTTCAGTCCACGCTCCCACTGCTCATGAAGGTGATAACCAGACGCTTCCTCCGGCGGGTCTCTAACTCTCCTCAGAGAGCGTCCTCTGAGAGAGTTCAGGCTCTGGGTAGCAGCACGCACAGGAAGTGACTTGTCAAAGCTGCCTTCCCTGCAGCGACCATGTAAGACACAAGCGTGTGCCAGCAGACACGGTCTCCAACTTGTCTGATCTTGTCCATGGACCTGGAGCGGGCAGCGGGAGGCCTTTGGGTCGACGTGGCCTCAGTGGGACTTTAGGAGAATGTCCTGCGTGCTCTGGAGATGATTCTTAGCATTACTGGACAGCGTCCTCTGTTGATAGACTGGTAGGGAAACAGAGGCTCTGTGACAAGCAGCCCCAGACCCACCCCCCAAACTCCAGAGCCCGGATCAGGAGGCGCTTTCCTAGGGCCGACCCAGGAGGCTGCTTTGTCATGCCGCCCAGAAGGCAAGACCAGCCCCCGGAATGAGGCTGCTTAATTATAATGTGGTCATGCTTGTCAGTCTCATTTCTATAAAATGGTTTTTCTGGAAGAGGAATTTGTGCTTAATGGGTCCTTTTCAAGAATTCAGCTTTGGGCTTGTTTTTTTTTGGTTTTGTTTTTAATTCAACCCAACAGGCCCACTGTGCTTTTCTCTGGGCTGGCAGAAGTGGGAGATAAGAAAGAAGTGCCCTCTTAGAACCCAAAACTTTGGGGGTGGTTGAAAACTTGGCCCATGTCTCTTGTTACTGCTACCCCAAAACAAACAACAAAAACTCACCTGCGAAGTGTAATGGCTGAGCTGCTCTGGATTTTCACCCTCCCTGATGCGTTCCTTTCGCGGCCTGGTGCACGCTGCTTACCGGCCCATGTTTCCTGTTCTCTCAAGTTCTGGCTCTGAGACTCCAGGAGGGTCGTGTTGTGTGCAGGATGTCAGGGCCGCGTTTGGAGAACAGGGTCACTTTCCTCCCTCTGCCCGATTTCTGGAACTAGGCTATCAGATGAGATAAAAAATAAGTTCCTAAAACTAAAGAGAGAAAAGAGAGCTGAAAGTTGCAGGGGTAAAAGTCAGGATTCTGTAAGTGGCTTCTGTAAAATTCTTCTAGTCTTGACCAAAGCTCTGGCCCCGTGTCCCCCTTTGTAATAAACTCTGAGGACGCAAGGTGTTCTTTTGACAAACGAGCAGTGCTGGTTGAGGCTTAGGCTGTCTTTCCAACCGGGCTTTGTGACTCTTGATGAAGCTCTTGTTTCTCAAGCCGGGTCACAGATGCAGTAGAGCGGAGGTCTAAGCTGAAAACCAAGGAAGGAAGCCATGCGTGCTCCGGAAGCAAATTCCGGCTAAAAGTCGCCAACACGCCTTTCATTTCATTTCATTGCCCCTTCTCCAAGGCAACTGGAGCCCCTGGCTTCTTCAGGAAGCGTCTTCTCGTGCCATTATTGTTCATCTAGAGTGAAAGTTCCTGCTCTTCTCCAGCAACGCTGACCCAACTCATCAAAGGGGCATTTGCAAAGCCCATTGTTCTGTTTGCAGGCCTCCAGCGGGAGCCAAGGTTGTCCTGAGCTGGCCTGGCCCTGAGCTCGCCTGGCCGCGTCTGTCTCCTTCCCTGTTACCTGGCCGGTTGTCCTCCCCTCCTGCGCTCCCCTGTCTCCCTGACTGAGAGCCCCGCCCTCTGCAGACCTGTGATCCCAGCCTTAGTCCTCTCTGCGTGGGACTCAGCCAGGGTGCCTCCTGTCTTGTCTTTTCCCCAAGGGGAATGTTGAAGAGCTGGGCAGAACTGACCTCAGGGTATCAGGTCCCTCCCCACTCCCCCGTCCTGGTGGCATTTGCTGGGGCCATCAGCACTCACACGTAGGGTTTGAATTTCCCTCCACCCTGACAAACCTGTCAGAGCTGCCTCAGTAGCCTCCCCACACAGGGAACATTCTCGCTCCTAGCCCCGCCCATGGGAAAGGTGGATAAACAACCAGCCGTGGTTTCTGGCAGGTTTGCCTGTGCCCTGGGAGCTCACCGGTGTGAGCTGCTGGATGCCTTTTGGCTGGGAGACATTGGGGCCTCGTTTGCCCTCCGACATAATGAAAGCTAAGATCAGTCCCTTAGGCTTCTTTCTAATTATCAAGGGTGCCTGTTGGGGAGGGCTGCCCGTTCTCTGCCTCCTGTAACTGGGGCCTTGGGCCTCCTCAGCGGAGTTTAGACCACAGCCCTACTTGCAGCAGCGCATGGGTGCAGGCACTGGGCCAAGTCCGGCTGGCTTCTGGCTTGGGTTGCCGCCGACTGAGCGTCTCCCTGTGCACGGCCTGCCTTGTGCCTTGGAGAGAACGTTACTGGTGACCACGTTGTGTGCTGGGGGTGGCAGGCTGCCTGCCAGCAGCTTCATGACACCGGCCCTCGAGGCCCAGCATCCACCTACAGCCTCAGCTAACACGGAGCATTATTTTGTACCTGCTTTTTCTCACCTCCCTGCTTTCCAAGTGCTTGTAACCCAAGCTCGTGAATTGGGCTGGCCTTGGAGAAAGGAGCAGACAGCTTGTAAGGCCCCATGTGACACTGGGTGTGGATGGCCCGTTCTGTGCGGCACTGGGGCAGCGCTGCAGGTGGCACAGCACCCTGCCCTGAGGAGCGCTGTGTGGAAGCCCTTGGTATCCAGAGGTTTGGGTTCTTGGCCCAGCATGTGTGACTTTGATCAAGTAATCGGGTTCCTCCTGACCTCTAGATACCGCTGATCGAACCAGGCGCTCTCTAGAGCCTTCCTAGCCCCCAGGTTCTGAGCTCGAACCCATAGGTCTTTCCACATCTTATACTTGGTTTTGGCCCAAGTGCACTGGTACTTTGGCCTGTTGAGATCCTGAAGCTGTCCATGAGAGGCCCTTGGGAGAAGTAACTCTAGGCAGGAGTTTGCTGCCTGTCCCGGGCCACAAGGAGCAGGGATTCCCACAGTGAGCCACCCAGGCGTCTGCTCTGCCGTTGTCGTGAAAGACAGAGCCCTTTGGTGGTGGAAGGTTTCAGGCCTGTTTGTCTTGGGTCATCCTGTCAGGCTCACCCCATGCAGGCGTGTTGCCCAACCTGAAACGGCCCTTTGCAGTCGTTTTTTTCTTGTTCTCAAGAAACCTGGTTGACCTGAAGATGGGTCTTGGGAACAGGGCGCCCTTCCCGCCGTGTGCCCAGAGAGTGCAGCTCTGTCTGAACCTCAGGAGGCGTTATCTCAGCCAGCACTCCGATGAGTCAGTCCCCGATCTCTTCCTTCTGTACTTCCTGTCGGGGCTGATGTCACTACTGTGTGAGCCTCGTGGCCTTTTATGGACAAAGAAAGACAAAGAAAGAATCGGCAGCTCCTCTCACAGAGGAAGTGAGTGATAAGGCCCCAAGCAGAAGGCTGCACCTGGGGTGAAATACCTGTGGTCAGGTGTTCCCTCCTCCCCCTGAGCTGGGGCCTTCTGAGTTAGCTGGGAACACCTGTCCATTTGGAGCTCTGCTTCATCTCGGAAAGGCCTCCGGGCATCTGGGGTTTCAAATCAAATCAGGAGAGGGAATGGCCTCTTCACTGAGTACGGAACTTAAAACCTTTCTTGTTCTGAGGAAGGTGAGCAGTGGAGAGCTGGAGGTGCAGAGGGCTCAGCGTTTCCAAGCACCTGTGCTGTGCCTGTTCCTCAGGCACGCCCTCCCTTCAGTCGTGGGAGTGGCCCTGCCAGGGAGGCCTGCCCTCTATTCCCCAGAGGCCCAGGAGCCAGGCATCACGAGGGGGAGTGCGGAGTGAGGGCTGGAACCTCAGCTCTGGAGCAGGCAGCCCATGGCTCTCTCCCTTTCGTCTGCTCCAGACACGTGGACCAGTGGTTGTCCACGTGTGCTCTGAGGAACCCTGTCTCCACCACCTAAGCAGCTCTGGTTTTTGTCTCCTGCTTCATATTGGGGATTCGGGAAGATTTTATCTGAGGAAAGGCTGCTGTTTATTTTAAAAGCATTGAAAACCACAGCAGAGAGTCATGGTCTTGGCTGTACCCGCACCCGTAGCGAAGTAGAGCCTGGGCGGAGGGTTCGGGCTCCGAGGTTAGGTGAAGGGCCTCCATCCCGGCGGGGAGCCTGTTTCCCAGAACAGGGTTGTCTCTGGAGGGTGCATTCCCCTGGTCCGGCCTGCAGGGTTCCTGTCTGTTTGTCTGTCTCCTCCGGTGTGGAGGAAGGAAGGGCGTTTTCAAATGAGCCTGCAGTCCATATGGGTCCAAATAAGGACTTGAGCCAAAACAGTGGAATGGGCTGGACTCTTGCGTGTCTGATGTCGTGAGAGGACTGTGTAGGGAAGGGCTTACGGAGTGAGTGATAAGGGGGTCTAGAATGCATCAGGGGTCTGGCAGGGGAAACTGAGGCGGAGAGCCGATGGGTGAGAATTCTAACCATTCCCCTGCCCAGAAGAGATGCGTCTGAGCTCGGGAACAGAACAGGTGTGAGAGGCGGCTTATGCGAAACAGAGCAATGCCTGCCCTGTGCCTCCTAAGGTTACTGTGAGGCCACAGGGTAACAGACCCAAACCTACTGTAAAGAAAGCTCTTTCCGGATGAAAGGCGCCATGGTGTCATTCATCGCTGGCAGGTGGATTTGGGGCGCCAGCTGGTGGGGACAAGAGGTGAGGCTCCCATCAGTTCTCTTGGCAAAAGCATGAAGGTTCTGGCAAAGCGAATCAGGCCTTCTTTAGTGAAAAATGGAAGTTTCGAAGTATTTCCTTTTAGGCTGTGTTGACAGTGCTATCTTGGCTTCAGGAATTAGAGGTGGAAGGTCAGAGGAGAGGAGGGGCTGGGGGTGGAGGTTACATAACGAATCTGCTCTGGAATTAGAATCTGAAGTGTGTACAGGCCTGTGTGCCTCTCTGTATACACGTCCCTGGGTGTGCACATGTGTGTGTGCCTGTGCCCGTCCATGCCGTGTCTGTGTTTCTCCGTGTGCGTGTACCCATGCGTGCGTGCGTCCAGGTCGCTTGTCCTTGTGTGTGCACGTGCCCGTGTGTGTGCCCACACGTGTGTGTTTGGGGGCTCTGCTTCCTGTTGTTCAGCAGCTCAGCATCTGACTCCTTTTCACACAATTAGAGGAATTCCAGCCATCCCAGCGACAGTTCTGGGAAAACGGTTCCTTCTGGAAGGGATGGGAATGTTTCCTTTTACGGTAGTGTCAGCCGCGGCTGCCCCGGCCCTTGCCAGCACGTGCAGGTACAGTCTTGCCCGCTTGGGAGCGATGACTAAACACGTCTGCAGGCGGGGCCGGCCCAGGAAGGTGCAGTGAGGCTGGGGCCCTGGGTCACCCTGTTTGTCCCAGATCCTGTCGGTCCCCAAACTGCGCTGAGGGGAAGGCAGTGGGACTGCGCGTCCGCCCAGCCTTCATTCCTGTGCTTCCTTCCCTCTGCTTTCTGCTTGTCTCGTCCAGACTGTCTCAGCCCTGGCTGCGGCCATGAAGGACTCTGCTATGTGGGAAAGTCGCGACGGGGGCAGCACGGTTGCCCCTCTGGGCCCTGCTCTGAGCGGCTGCACGGTGGGCGGGAGGGGTTTGTGTGAAGACGAGTTCCCTTCGCACTGCCTCCCCATTATTTCTTAGGGAGGTGGGGGCTGCAAAAGAGGGCAGGGCAGCTGCGTCAGTTTTAGTTGCCCCCACCCCAACTCCCTCCTTCCCTCCCGAGTGACCCGCAGGTGGGAGAAGACCTGGTAGTAAATACCCAGCCCTGGGTGCTGTGAGATCAGGTCCCCGCAGGCTCACCTTGCCGAGAGGCAGGTGACAGAGCCTGTGTCTGCAAATCCCTCTCCTGAGACCACGCACACAGGGAGCCACGAGTCACCCTCCTGGGGCCTGTCCTGGGCGTCTGGCTGGGCTGTGGAAGCCAGGGTGTCTTCTGGTGGCCAGCGTCGGTTTCTGTCCAGAACCAGGGCCACTGCCAGCCACTGGCACTCGTGTTGCCCTGGCAGTGCCGCTACCACCCACCCGTCAGGGCGACTTCCTGATGGGCAGTAAACAGGCAGCAGCCTTTTGTGGACTGCATTGTTTACAGGTACCATGCGGGTCCGTTTATGTGTTATTTCTGTTCTTCAAACTAATCCTGCCAGGGGGTTAGAAGCATATTTACTTTATGGATAAGGAAACAGAAACTGGGGAATTAAATACCTCTCTACAGCTCAAATATTAGTTACCAGTAAGGAGCCCAATCCTGGATTCAGGCTGGACTTCAAGTGGGCTGCAGGGTGTTACATGGGGTGGGATGAAAAGGGGGGGAAAATGAGTTTGTATTTTCAGCTGTTGCTGAAAATTAGACATTGACACAGGTCAGCCCAAAAGTCGTAAAGCATTTCTGTCAAACTTAGCTTGCACAGTGGGGGTATTTCTGTTCCTCCTGGATCCAAGGGGAGTGAGTTCACAGAGCTGGGGGTAGGTGCCCAAAGTTCCCGACAGTCCTGCCTGGAGACCAACTGGTCAACTACACTGGTCCGAAACTGTGATTCTGACGAGCTTCAGAAACTGTGATTCTGACAAGCTGTCTTTAAACTAACGTTACTGAGTTTTTTCCACGTCACCACACTGGTGCTTTCGTGCATGTTATTTACGCCTGTGCTATTAGCCCCCATCCCAGCAGGAGGCTGGGCTCCAGGAGGCTGGGCATGTGGCCAGGGCAGCTTCTTGCTCCACGGCTGGCCCATTATAAAGCCAGCCTTATCTGCCACTCCCCTCACCCAGCCTCTTAACTGATGCTCCTCGCTTAAAGGGGGACAGTATTTAAAACACCTGCTACAGGCCTGCTGAATAGCCCGAACCCCCTGCTATAAACACATAGGGTCAGGTAGACTCCTGGAGAGCTTTACACAGATTGACTTTCTCAGAGGTGGGAGAGACAGAACTATTCCTGGTGTCACGGGAAAGGTAGGCTGGCAGGCAGCTCCTGGAGGAGGGAGCAGCTGCCTGGTGGTGCTGCCACCTAGGAATGGCCCTCCTCGGAGTGAGGTGTCGGGCCAGCAGGTGCTGGCCTGGTGTGGCGGGTCCCCTGCACAACCAGCGTTCCAGGCTCTCCCTCCTGGGAAACAGGCCGCTCTTCAGAAGCCAGAGTGGGAGGCTTTCACATGTAGTGGAAGTTAATGCGATGTGTCCTTTGTTTCAGACCGAGAGGACCAGTCCATTTTGTGCACGTAAGTGTTTCTGTCAGGGTGGTGGGGCCGGGTGTCCCCCTAATCCGCTCTTCCCCTTGAGGAACCCTATCAAAACTGAGCTTGATGAGTTCGGGCCCCACTTCATGCCCTGCCCCTCCCCTCAAGGGATGGGCTACTCAGGCGTCCCAAGCATGAATGAGCTTTATTTCATGGGCAAAGATTTAAATGCCTTCCTTAAAGGAGCCGGTGGGCAGTGGGGTGGGTTTCTAGTGGGGAAAAGCAAGAGTTTCCTCAGCAGAGCGCAGGTGGCAACTGCGGGCCCCTCCAGAACGCATTCCTTCTGGCTCTGAGCATGGTTTTTTTACCTGGATTGCCGTGGACGCTGGGCCTCCCACCCTCACCCTCTGACTTAACAAGGAGATAGATAAACCCCGTTGCTGACGGAGTTAGTGGTACAGAGCGTTCCTTCAAGTGCAGTTTCGAAGGAACACGTATAAGTGCCTTTGACCCCTGAGTTCACAGCTGCCGTAAGTGATTCCTAAGACATTTGGATACAAAGGCTGCCAAGGGCTCTGGGCCAGCACTGGCTGTAAGTTTACTGTCAGGCCTCTTCAGGGCCATGGGAAGTGGCCCGAGTGCATGAGGATTCCAGCACTAGCTGGTCCGCTTTGCCACCAGGTGTGGGGCCTCTCACTGGGGCTCAGCAGAATGGTGGGCAGTAGAGCCTGCAGTGGGGAGGGGGACGCTTCAAGGATTTGGCCACGTCTCCCTGAGAACTTCCTTGGCTCTCTTGGCAGGGGTGAGTCTGGAGCTGGCAAGACAGAGAACACCAAGAAAGTCATTCAGTACCTGGCTCATGTGGCCTCCTCCCACAAGAGCAAGAAGGACCAGGTGAGTGTGGGCCTCCCTCCCCGCGAGGACGAGCGTGATTCATGGCTTGGCTTAAATGAGAGCGTTCGGGGAACGAAGCAGAGGCTGGGCCCGCTTTCGTTGGGGCTGCAGCGTGGCTGTCTTGGGAGTGGGTCTGGTGGTAGCCATCCCATTTCTCCTTGAGCCTCCCAACTTTCTGAGTTGCTATGGAAACGAGACCACTGGGGGCTCTGTGCAGCAGCGCTCCTGGTGTTTGCAGCTAATTGCTGTGTGGCCTCCACCTCTGAGGTCGGAAGAGAGATTCCAAAACTTGGTTCTCAAGCTTTGGAGACTTGCAGGACCTCGGCAGGCCTCCATTTGACTCCCTGCTTCTCTTCCCTGCTGTTGAAATGCCTCTGGGTGGACAGCCCCCTAGCGAAGAGAGAAAGGGCAATCGGAAAGCCTTCTCACGTCCCTTTTTCTCCCCTCTCCCTCTTGGTGGATTGTGGTGGACCTCAGCAGTGTCCTCGCTAGGTGAGCTGCACGTTTACTGCACGTTCTGCACCAGGAATGCGTGTTTTGATCATCGTGTGCCCTTGAATTATGTATTTTTTTCTAAGCAGCTTTTCACTCTACACCATTGTCACTTTCTGCGCCTAGAACTGTTCTCGTAGGCTCGGCTCACTGACTGTCTTGGGAGGAGGAGGGGGGCTGGGTGTGACACACAGTGACCTCTCGTGCACTCTGAAATGACAACTCCTGCAGAATGGTTACGGATCTCCTCACCTAGCTGTTCTCAGAAACTCCGGTCCTGCCCAGAATTCCCCATGCACATAGCAGCTGTCGTGCTCGGGGCAGAACCCTGACCGAGGCACAGTGGGTGGGGAATCTGCTTTCCCGGAACCCCACACACTCAGTGCTCTAGACCCGATGGAGATGGCCGGCCCCTCATCTACCACCACTGTGCTGTTCCCAAGCAGTGCCCAGAAGGCCCCCATTGGACTTCCCAGAGTTGGGGGTGATTGGTCAGAAGCATGCCTGTGTAGTGGTCTCTCTCTGTCTCTCTCAAGCACACACTCTTAAATTTCCCTGCGGAATCTAAATGTCCGTGGTGTCCCCTCAAGCTGCCAGGGGGAACTGAGTCATCTGGGTGGCTCCCCCTTACAGGGGTGCTGTGTGCAGCTCATATAAGTAAGTAGCGGTGTGTGTCTCTTTGCATGCAGACCTGGGGCGTGTCCTACAGAATGTCCTAATGAGCACAGTCTTCTGGAATGGAACCAAAAGTAATTTTTTATGTGCCACATTTCTTAAGCCATTCGGAATCTTTTTCCATGGGGCGTCTGGAGTTATATTTAGAAACTAATAAAGTTTCTTTTGCTCCCTCTCTCCACACCCCATTTTCCATTCTTTTTAGGAAGCCTATTTTAAAAACAGGGCTGTGAGGTTAGGAGTTCTCTAGCTGTGGTTTTCCATCTCTGAATTTGCAGTAAAATCCATTTCCCAACTATTTATTGGATGCCTAGTATGTGCCTGGATCTCTGGAAGGTGACCTTGGAGTCCCTGCCGAGATAGGAGCACAGTTACAGACCCATTGCCTTATTTCTGGGGCTCCATCTGTAGAGGGGAAGGCAGGCCCCCCACATTCAGACAAGATGGCATGTGGCAGGGGGTGTGGGAAGTGGGAGCAAACTTGTTACATCCTCTTTCTCAGGCTGCTGTGTGTGGTGGGTCCCTGTTGCTGGCTGTGTCCAGGGCTGCCTTTGGTTTCCGGTCGCTGCTCAGGCCCTCCTCAGGCGCTCCCGTTACAAAGGCTATTGATGGGGTTGGTTGATTTCCTGCCTTAAGCTGTACAGTGATTTCCCACACACAGCTGGACCATGAGACACTCTTGAACTTGGTTTACTGCTCTTGTATTCTGAGGCCTGTCATGGCATGCTGTGGCAAAGAGCGCTCTCTTCCCCTTGCAGCAACTCAGTTGCTCACCCCAGACCGCCTGCGGGGACGTCCCAGACCTCACCTTGCTGTGGGAAGACTGGGCTTTGGCAGGGCCGCAGGTTGGCAGAGCAGAACTTGGGCAAAGGAACTTCCCAGGTGGTTGTAGCCCACTGTCAGAAACACCACCCAGTGAAGCCCTTCAGAAACCGGATTGGGATTTTCAAACTTCATGAGCACACTCTGCCTACAGAACCTCATAATTTCATATTATGCAAATTCCATTGAAAAATAAGACGCCTCTGAACCCAAGTAGGCATCAGTAAAGAAAAACCCCTAGATTAGTCATCACCACTGTCAGCAGGGAGCTGGGCTCTGGAATCCCAAATGGTTGTGCCCGTTGGTCTGGCAGTCCTGCGTCCCGTGGCAACAGCCTGTGGTCCCGGGACAGAGGTCTCAGCTTTGCCTCTAAGCCAGGGCAGTGGCAGGCTCGGTCAGGGCCCCGCTCCCATCTGTCTGCCGGAATGGGAGTAGCTCAGCCAGCCCGGCCGCCTGGCCTGTGTTTGGAGAGGAATGTTTGCGTGGGTGTGGAAGGAGCACTCATCCAGATCTGGCCCCGTGGGCTGCCTTGCTGACTTCCAGGCCCACCCTAGCCCCGGGGGTGGCAACCCAGTGCCCTGTGACCACTGGTGCCAGGAGAGCCTCCTTTGTGGGTGTTTGACCCCTGCCCCTTGACCCGGCTGCTCTGACCCTCCACCAAGATATATGGTCGGAGATGAAAGACTCCCCCAGCTCAGGGGCTGGGGGCAAAGGGGTGGCGGATATGTTGGGCCCTGTCCGGTCTCTGGTGGACTTCCTGCATCCTCGGTGCTCTGCAGACACATCTCGTCTGCGGCAGGTGTGCCTGGAAGGCTGTGGTCCATGACTCTCCTGCTTCTACTAGCCTTCCTTTTCATCACTCAGGCAGCCTTTATTCCTGTAAAATCCTGGCTTGCCTCCAGCCTTGCTAATAAATACAGAACCCTGCCTGGCCCTTATGCGATCTTCTTTCCCCCTGGAGGGTACCCAGGTATGAAGGTGAACGAGCTCTGTATTTTCCTCAGCCAGTGTCAGTTATTGTCTGGTGTGCTGGGAGGACAATGGCTGCTTCCGAGGTTGATCTGACCTGACAGGTAGTGCCCCAAAGTGGGGCTAGGGCAGGGCGGGAGAATGGCAGTGACTGACAGGCGTTGGTAGAAGACTTGAAATCGAATTCCTGCTTTGCTGGCTGACAGCTACATAGCCTCAGGCAGATCATTCCCCTTCCCTGAACCTCAGTTTTCTGTGAAGTAGGGTTCCCTGTTTTGCTTACCCTGGGGATCATGAGTACCCAGGCATGGGGTGTGCTTTGTCAACCACAAAGCATCGTGAGACCACAAGCAGGGTGTATCGGTGTTACTGAGAAACAGTTTGGAAGCCACAGTGGGCCTTGTCGATGCCATGCTCAGGTACCTGCTGTGCTGGGAGCAGGTGTGGGGGGTGGCAGGACGGGACCAGCAAGGGACACGCAGTGTTTGTTAGGACACGGATGAGATGAGCTTGTGTCTCTTGTGGGTCTGTCCTATGGAAAGGAAGCAAAATGTGGGTGTTGGGCAGGGATTCGAGGCAAGGGGGGCAGAGGGAGGCCGGCGTACCTGGGAGGGAGACTGTCCCGAGAAGGAATGGTGTCTCCGTCTCTTTTGGGTGCACGTGCTGCCCTCCAGCGCGTCCTCCAGGGTTTGAGCCCTTGTGCAGGTTCCTGGAGTTGGGGGAGCTACCCGCTTTCTCTTTCTAGGGTTGCTGCTCAGTCGGTCCGGGGAAGTGAGTTCAAACCAGTCAAGGTCTCTGGAGGCTTGGCCGAAAGGCCGCTCATGAGTGACACAGGGACCAGGCCGAGGCTGGTATGGCGGGCCATCCATTGCAGGCACGTCCATCGTGTAGACAAGGCTCTGCCACCGTTCCTCCGCCTGGAGGAGCAGCTCTGGCAGCCTGAGCCGCTGCCTGGCCTTCACTGCACCTCTGGGTTCCTTTCCAGGGGGAGCTGGAGCGGCAGCTGCTGCAGGCCAACCCCATCCTGGAAGCCTTCGGGAATGCCAAGACCGTGAAGAACGACAACTCTTCGAGATTCGTGAGTAGCGCCGGCCACGCCCCCGCTCGAGGGCCAGAGGTTCCTACCCAGAGCTTTGGCGCGTGTTGCCTTCCAGCTGGGTCCTCTCTCTTTCAAAGTGAGGGAGAGTCAGGTGTGGTGCTTCCTGGGTCTGCCGCGTGGAGCAGTCTGGGTCGTACCACAGTCGGTGGGCCCTGCATAAGTAGCTTGTTCAAGGTGGCAAAAAGCCAGCAAGGGAGTGGGGAGCCCCTGCTGGTCCCCTTGACTGTCCTCTCGTAGCCAGGGCCTGATCAGGCAGTGGGGATCACTTCTTCCCCTGTTCAGAGGAGTTTGGGCATCACTGGGCCTTGTCCTGGTTCCCGGCTTAAAGCAGTGTGGCACTTCTGAGCCCTGAGTACCCGTGAGCTGTGGGGTGCGGGGCCCCTGGCTGCCAGACACATGAGCACAGCCTCTTGGTTTTCTCCCTCCAGGAGAAAGGTTCTAGGGGATGGGGCGTCTCATCTCTTCATTGTCTTTCTTTAGGGCAAATTTATTCGCATCAACTTTGATGTCAATGGCTACATCGTGGGAGCCAATATTGAGACTTGTATCCTTCTGGTTAATTGTAATAAGACTTGTTGGTCTGGAGGGGAGGAAGTGACCCTGATGAAGAAGCAGCGGCTTCCTGATTCCGGTGG
Source organism: Rhinolophus hipposideros (assembly GCF_964194185.1). NCBI lineage: Eukaryota > Metazoa > Chordata > Mammalia > Chiroptera > Rhinolophidae > Rhinolophus > Rhinolophus hipposideros. The sequence continues at coordinate 10,250,169 of NC_138055.1, forward strand.
CTTCCCCTTTGTGGGCCTGTTATGACACCTCATCTGTGGCATCAGAAAAGTACCAGGAGAGGCTCATTGAAAACCCAACTCAGAGCTAGGTTTCTCTTTATTGGCAGGATAGAGTTCAGCCTAGAATGGGGTGGAACTATTGAAGGGTACCCAGTGTGGTTCCCAGAGGGGTGGAGTTGGGATGGGTGCTAATTTATTTCTCTTCTACGCCGGCCTTATAGCCATTGCTGGTGGGAGTCTTCTGATCTCCACTGGCTCGTGAGAAGGGGCCCTTGGAATAGACAAGGCTTCCAAGTGTGAGAGTTGCTCTTTGGACAAGCTACATACACCCCTGGAGCCAAGAGAGTTTGCTCTTGTTTTATTTTGCCATTTTGTGCCGTTCTTTGTGCCTGCTGAAGTTCAGTTGCTTTTCACGGGCATGGAGGAAAGTGGAGGGGTTGCCTTCCCTCTAGTTTGCACAACTCCTCAATGTTTGCAAAGATCTTTTGGAGAAATCTCGTGCTATCCGCCAAGCCAAGGATGAGCGGACCTTCCACATCTTCTACTATCTCCTGTCCGGGGCTGGAGAGCACCTGAAAAGTGAGTCTTGGGCCCACTGTCTGTCCCGGGGGCTGCTGGGCACAGAGGTGCCCACGTTCCAGTTGGGAAACTAAAACACTCGCCTTGGGTGGAGGAGGAGAAGCCAGGATGAGGTCTGTTCTCTGGGCCATCCTGAGGACTTGGCCTTCTGTTTCTGAGCGCCCCCGAGAAAAGCCAGGGCAGGTTGCATGGGCAGCTGTGAATCACGGCCCCCGGCTCCATGCGTGTCAGTCTCGCACACCGAGGAAGTCAGCGCTCCTGGCTACTCCGCAGCTCCTGGGGTATCGGGCTCAGGGGTGCCGCCCGGCCTCCCAAACCTCCAGTGTTTCAGTGTTAACTAGAAGCTCAGGTTTCAGCACTGCGCTGACTCGTCCTTGCCCTCCGCCCTTACAGCTGACCTCCTGCTGGAGCCGTACAACAAATACCGCTTCCTGTCCAATGGGCACGTCACCATCCCCGGGCAGCAGGACAAGGACTTGTTCCAGGAGACCATGGAGGCCATGAGGATTATGAGCATCCCAGAGGATGAGCAAATAGGTACAGGGCTGGCCCTCCTGTGGCTGAGGGGCGCGGGGGGCTGGGCATGGTGCCCCCGGGGCACCACAGCAGCCGACAGGCCTGGGAGAGCTTCCTGCTGGCTCTGACTCTTGGGGAGCCCTGGGGCCGGGAGGAAGGCCTCGAGTGTGTGGGAGATAGGATCCCAGGCTGGAGTTTCAGGGTTATCTCTTCCCTGTGGTACCACAGGCGTTTGGACACAGGGGAAGGAAGGACAGGTGCCTACTGCCCAGGGCCAGGGCCCACGGCTACAGTACCTGCCGTCTGCTGAAAGTGGAATATCCTGCCTGTCTTGGCAGAGTGTGGAAGGGGCTGGGGCTGGGGTCTTCACCTCAGCGAGGCCTGGATTCAACAACGTGTGGAACCTGCCTGTGTCTTCCCATTTCCCTAGATGGAGAGTGAAGGGGCCTTGAGGCTTTGTCTTAGAAAGTTGGGGAGAGTACATTCGGGTTGGAGTCACCTTTGCTTGGCCACAGACAATATGTAAATGGACGTTGTGTGGCGGTGTTGCGGGAAAACTATCAAACAAGCCTGTGCCTGGGCTAGAGGCACGTCCTCCGTCCGGTGTTAGAAGAGTTGGGAGTGTTCACGGAGCCCGTATCTGAGCACAGGGCTGCTGGAGGCCTGGGGACAGAGCCCCCCAGTAGGGAGGTGGGGGGCCCTCCACGTGGACTAGACCGAGGCCCCGCTCAGGGCTTCGTCACCCCTGCCTGTTCTGAGCCGCCTTTGCTTGCACCCCTAGGCTTGCTGCGGGTCATTTCTGGAGTTCTTCAGCTCGGCAACATCGCTTTCAAGAAGGAGCGCAACACCGACCAGGCCTCCATGCCCGACAACACAGGTAACCCTGTGGGCCCCGCCTGAAGGACGGGGCAGGTGCCGGGGTCGGGATGGGCTCGGGTGAACGTCTGGTCGGAGTCCCCATCTGTACTCTCTAGTGTTGTACTGTTTATGGCTGGCTGTCACTCGGTACCTTCTGTGAAACACACGTGAGCATGCCACTTCTTCATAAAGTTGCAGAATGAGTTAGAAAAGCTGTGATCAGAGGGACCGGGTTTCCTTCCTTCATTCATTCCTGAGACCACACCATTGTCTGTTAGTCAGACAGTGATTCCTGCTGTCGCTCAGCTTAGTCAGTGCTCACCTTACCTGTGAGCACTCGTCACGCATGTGCCTCGGTCACTGCTGTTCCTCTGGCTCGCTGCGTATGACGCCATGGAAGCGATCAGCTGTAATGTGCCCTTCTTCGTGGCTTTTCAAAAAATTTAACGGGTTGGGTGTGTGGATACCTCTGTGGGACGCGTGCCGTTCCGTCCCCTCGCACTGGCGCCAGGTGGGGCCGCCTCCTCTGGTCCTACCCGAGGGTAGGGCCCACTTGCTCCGGCGGATGTAGCCAGGGCTGTGCAGGGGAAGCAGTGCTGGGCCCCTTAGGACATGTCCCTCTCTGCCGTGCCCCTGGCCTGCACATGGCCATTGGGGCGAAGGGGCGAGCTGGGTGTCTGCCCTGTGCAGGAAGTTTCCAGTTGTCCTGCTAATGATTGCTCGGTTACCAGCACACATTTCTTCTCCCTTCCCAGGTTGAGCAGAGAAGCTTGTTCTCTTAGGTTTAATTAAAACTTTTTATCCCTTCCTTCCTTACTGTAAATATTAGCTGCCCAAAAGGTGTCCCACTTGTTGGGTATCAACGTGACCGATTTCACCAGAGGAATCCTCACCCCGCGCATCAAGGTGGGACGGGATTACGTCCAGAAGGCGCAGACGAAGGAACAGGTATGCGTGCCCTCTGGTGGGGCGCCACGGTGTTAGGCACTGTCGCGTGGCTTTTCTCTGTCAGTCCTCACAGCAGCGCGGGGAGCAATGTGGTGTTTACCTCATTAAGAACGTGAAGCTGCCCCTGAGAAGTTTCGTAATAAGGCCAAGGTCACTCACCCAGGAAGGGCCATCCCTAGGCAGGGCCTTTAGGCTGCACTGGGCCTCTCGGCATCGAGTTGATGTTTAGACCGATTGGTTGGCAAGGTCTAGGCCCTGTCCTGTCTGGTCTAAAGAGAGAACTTGTGTTTCTATAGCACGACTCGTCCTGTGCCAGGGTGGCGGCGGCACCCGCCTTCCTCGAGGCTCATGCCAACCGGCTGTGTCTCCGCCACCTGCTGTCTTGCTGCCCGTGGTGAGAGACGAGCAGGAGCCTTTCCCTCAGCTGCGCTGCGCAGATGTGCCCGCCTCCCCCAGTAGCTGAGGTCCCTCCTGGCCGTTGGCCACCGTTCCCCTCTGTTGGTGGTTTCTAGTTTCTCTCGTGGCGATGGGCGTTTTTAATGTGCTATTCCTGTCTCTCAAAAGGACTTTGAAGCTCAGGTTGATCAGTCCTATTTCCAAAGGGTGCCATCCTCCTTTCCTCGTGCTGCTTTGCTGACATCCCGCAGATGATTCTCTGCAGGGCCAGCCCACCGAAGCCAAGAACATTGTTTTTGAAAGACAGCATGCTTAATTATTACCAACTGTTCATTTCCCTAATAGTTAAAGGACCTTTATTTGTTTCTTATGAAAATGCTGCATTCAACACTTAAGATTCGGAAAATACAGAGAAGTCCAGACAAGGGAAGAAAATTGCCATACGTAGTCCTAACCCAGGGACAACTATTCGGCAGCCTTTTATTTCCCCACAGGCTTTTCTTTCTTTTTTTTTTAAACTTTGGTGTCACCCTGGCTTTTTATTATGGAACCTGTTGAACATTTGCCAGAAAAGTAGGGAGGCAGGTGTAGTGAGCGCCAGGGGCTCATCACACAGGCAGCCCCCAGGGTGACTAACTCAGGGCCGGTCTCGGCTCTCATCGTTAACCTTATCTGCCCCCACCCCCCACTGCATTACGTGAAGCAAATCTCAGACGTCTTGTCATTTCTTCTGTAGAGATACTGCACTAGGTCGCCATTTATTTTAAAAAGGTCTTTGCAAATGTCTGTGTATGTCTACTCTGCCCGAATTGTTGGCTCTTTAGGTTTTAGCTTTTCGTCACTTTAAATAACATCGCCGTGAACGTATTCGTGCACGAAGCATTTTTTCCATCTTTAGGGCTGTTTCTCTGGGGCAGGGCCCCCCAGGGGACATTACCAGCAAAGGGTACAGGTTGAAGAGCTCCTTGTATCTGACACTGCGCCCTCTGGGTCCCTCCCCGCAGGCCGACTTCGCCATTGAGGCTTTGGCCAAGGCCACGTACGAGCGCATGTTCCGCTGGCTGGTGCTTCGCATCAACAAGGCCCTGGACAAGACCAAGCGGCAGGGGGCCTCGTTCATCGGGATCCTGGACATCGCCGGCTTCGAGATCTTTGATGTGAGCGTCTCCCTCCTGCCCTCACGCCCCCCTCGCCGCCTCCGCAGCCCCTGGGCTGCCTGCCCCTTGTCGTGAATCCTTTCCAGTGGTCCCACAGCAACTCGAGCTGTCCACCTCCTTCCTTGCACGGAGATAGGAGACATCCGCTGGGCGTATTTTAAGCTTAAACAAGTGTGCCCATTGCCAACCAGAAATGCTGGAGACAGTGGACTTGGTTAGATGCTGTCCTGGGCGGCGTCATGTGGAGGTGCTTTCTGTGGATTTATTCTTCCAGCAAAGATCTCCTGAGGGTTGGGACAAGATGTCATAAAGACTTTGAGCTCTCGTAGGAAACACTGACCATTGTGGTAAATCAGTGGTTCTTAACCTGGGGGCGCGGGGCGGTCCATGGTAGATTTCCAGGGGATCCATGAACTTGGCTGAGGGAAAAATTATTTTTCCACTTGCCTCTCATTGAATTAATGCTTTTTTTTTTTCCTATTGTGAATTGAGCAGACAACGCAAACCACACTTGCACTAGTGGTGCTTGTGATGTGTTCCCAGTGGAAAGCAGAGGTTTTCATATCATGCTGGAGTTGTGGCAGAGATGTTGTGACATCATTTACGCTCATCTTTACTTCAAAATTTTGCAAGTTACTTACTAAGTCCATAGCTCGTGCCTGTTAATAAACAAGCACAATGTATCACTCTGTCTCAGTATTTTGATATTATAGTTCAACATCTTTCCTTTGTAATCTGTTTTGTGCATTTAAAACGTTATTCTGAGAAGGGCTTTACTGGCTGCTAAAGAGGTCCATGGGCCCAGAAAGTACCCCGCTGCTGGTGTGAGAAGGGAAGGCCCCTAACCATCCAGGTGCCCCAGGACGTCCTTCCTGAATCTGGGCCCCACTCCTTCCCCAGGGTGGCGGTGTGGCCTCGGGCATCTCCCTCACGTTGTTCGCTCTCCTTGTAGCTGAACTCCTTCGAGCAGCTCTGCATCAACTACACCAACGAGAAGCTGCAGCAGCTCTTCAACCACACCATGTTCATCCTGGAGCAAGAGGAGTACCAGCGCGAGGGCATCGAGTGGAACTTCATCGACTTTGGCCTGGACCTGCAGCCCTGCATCGACCTCATTGAGAAGCCAGTAAGAGCCGGTCCTGCTCTCCCTTCCGGGGGCCCTCGCCTCACTTCCCGCTCCATGGTGCTTGTGGGTGTCTAGCTCCTCCCCTGTCGGTGCCACCTGGAGAGATAAGTCCTGGGGCTTAGATCTGGTGCCTGGGAGCCTCCGGCAGCTGCTGACCAGGTGGGGATGTGGCTGGTGCCTGTGGGTATCCGGTCTGCAGTCCCCGAATAGTACCCAGCATCTACCTGAGGGGTGGGCTCAACAAGCCTTTCTTTATCCTGAAGAGACAGGCATGCTTTTGTGTAGTGAGATCCGAGCCCCACAGGCTCTCGCTGTAGCGTGGGATTGTGTGGAGGACCCGGGGTGTTGAACGCCGTTCCTGGGGCACGTGCTGAAGTACAGTCCGCCCTCCCTTAGGACCAGCACAACACCCGGGCTTCTGGCGCACAGAAGGCTGGTGGTGGATGGTGGTAGCTAGAAAGCCCTTCCCCTTTTCCATCCGTTTGTATTGAAAGCTCTTGCCAGGTGCCGTTTGGGTCACCTGTTTGCGCTGTAGGTTTGGGGGGCTGTGCTCTCTTGGAACCCGAGCTGTTTCTGGGTTACTTCTTGATTAGCGTTAAGTGCACTGAACTCACATTTTCCCGGAATCCTGGGCTGTTGGAGAATGTGTACACAGGAGTGACACTGAAATGCTACTTGATCAGAAGGCCCAGAGAGAAGTTTGTGCATTTTTAAAGTATTGCTCAGGGTTGGGGGGCTGTGTTGAAGTATCCACGATACTAACATGAAACAGTTTACTTTTGTGATGCGTTTGATCTAATCAGTCGAGTTTTCCAATGAACAAGAACCCATATGGCTTTGAGTCTTGTCAGCCAGTCTCCACGACATCTGAGTCTGCTTTCTTGTCTTATAAACTTAGTATGCGAAGGCTCTCGGGAACCTGCCACCCTCTTTTCCTCGAGGGGCTTGTCCTAAGTGTCACGTCTCACCACATAGCTGTGCAGACACAGTGTGTGTGGGGTGGTGTCACAGAGTGATTCAAGGGGCAGGGCCGCTTGGTGAGGGCACGTGGGTTGGGGGGGTCTACATGGCCCATCCAGCCCATCAGGTGATCTCAGAGCACTAACGTTGGAGACCTATGTGATGGGTCATTGGGTTAAGGTGTGTTGGCCACAGCCTAGACCCCAGAAGTTTCTTTTTAACTAGAATCTTAAATTGAGTGCTTTCTGGTTTTGGTGGTAGTGAGGGAAGTGCCACCCACCTTCTAGTGAGATTCTGGGGGTTCTGAAAGCCAGGCTTTGGCTTTGTGAGGGCGCAGGTGGGGTTCCCGGGTCACACTCAGCTGTCCGATGCTGTGCTTCCTCCAGGCAGGCCCCCCTGGCATCCTGGCCCTGCTGGATGAGGAGTGCTGGTTCCCCAAGGCCACCGACAAGAGCTTTGTGGAGAAGGTGGTGCAGGAGCAGGGCACTCACCCCAAGTTCCAGAAGCCCAAGCAGCTGAAGGACAAAGCGGATTTCTGCATCATGCACTATGCTGGCAAGGTGAGGAGAGCACACACAGGAAGGTACCAGCTGCACCTTCTTGGGAGAGTGGAGACGATTGTAAGACCACGAGCCAGGCAGCCCCAGGGCCGGGGATAGAGGCGAAGTGTTTTTGTTCAAGGGGCTCATCTGAGAAGGGGCCAGGGGGCGGTCGTCAGCATTCACGCGACTCTCCCTCCTTGCAAAGCAGCATCACACATTCCATTTCATGAGAAGCTTGCAGCAATCCCGTTAGGTACTCAGACACGTATAATGTTGTTTGTATTATTATTCGGTTCGTTTTCCAGGTACAGAAGTGAGCTGTGTGTTAAAGGCACGGGCTCTGGAGTTTGAATGACAGCTCTGCCACTGTGTGAATTTGGGCCAGTTACTTAACCTCGCTGAGCCCTAATTGCCTCATGTAGGAAAGCGGGGGTGAGCACTCTGCACGAGATTACATGTGTTCAGTGAGCTCTCAGCGCCCAGTGCTGGGCATAGGCCAGTGCTCTGGGCGGGGCCCGGCCACCCCCGCACTACGACGGCATGGGCCCACTGGTCTTGATTGTCGGAGACTGTCGTGTGCACTGGAGGATGTTCAGCAGCATCCTGGCTTCTACCCACGCGTGGTCAGTAGCACCACACGTGGTCTAGAGACATCTCTGGCTGTCTCTAGATGTCTCTAGATATGGCCAAATAGCTCTCGTGGTGGGGCGTAGGGGTGGGGTGGCACAGTTGCCCTGCTTGAGAGCCACCACCGTAGGTGACAGCTTTGTTAGTGCCGAGGCTACCCAGCCACGAAAGAGCAGAACCCCCTCACACCTAACTGGCACACGGCTTTCAGTTTGCTCGGTACTGGGGCTTACACCTAACTGAGCAGGCGCAGCCTGAGTCTGGAGAGGTCCATGCTTAGACTAAAGCTGGTTTGCTCAGCAAGCTGTTCTCCTTGCATGAAGTATCTAACATAATTGATTATGACACGAACGTGTGATCAGACGGGCTGAGCTCCGTCCTCGGGCAGAGCCAGGAGCTTTCACAGCACTGCTCCTGAGCCACACGTGGTCCGCGCCCGCTGCTCCTGCACGTGGCCCCACACTGCCCGGCCTCCTACTGCGCTCCTCTGGTTCCTCATGCTCCTGAAGCAACTCTTGATTGTCAACTACCCATTAAAAAACCAAACGGAAAAGCCCTGTTTCTATAGTTACCTCAGGTGGTGCTCTCTGAGCCTGCATCGCCACTGCCACCTGTGTTAGACGCACATGCACAGAGACCTCCGAGAGGGCTTTCACTGCAGTGCTGTTTATAACACAGAAGACAGGGCGTAGCTGAAGCCCATGGTGGTGGGGGTTCTGGACGATGAAGTGGCTGTGCGTATCCACACCGGGGCTGCGCTGCAGCAGCTGCAAGGACGAGCAGCTGGCTGTGCCCCGTGGCCAGGATACCAGCTCTGGGGCTCTGTCGTCTCCCAGGAGGTAACTCTGCTTCTAGGAAAAACAGCCGATGGCATGTGTGTTGTCATTGATAGCAGGGCTCATGAGGACCACTGGCCAGAGAACAGCAGTTACCTCTGGGGCGTGGTGAGCGTTAGATGGAGGCCAGGGCGCCTGCCGCTCTGTTTGTATTGTTCTGGGGTCTTCGCAATAAAAATGCTACGTGGTACTCGTATTACTAAGAACATGTTTTTAAAAAGATGAGAATGATACATGCTCACTAGAGAAAACAGGCATCCTGAAAAGACAGAGCAAACATTACTTGTCCTGTTATTAGAAAGAAATATCAATCACGTTTTGGTGTATGTCTTTCTAGGATATTTTCTTTATGTTCATATTACCGAAAAGACAACAGCATTCTGTTGTGTAGCTGGCCCGTAATTGTCTTAGTCCCCTGTTTGCTGGGCATTTGCACTGTTTTAAATGTTTTTCTGTCGACGTCACACCACAGAGGACATCATTTTGTCACTCCATTGCCCGTCACTCGTCATTTCCTTCTTAGGGATGGACACCTGGGTCTTGGCGTGTTTGTATTTTGTAACTTCTCCGTCTGTGGGGTCAGCTTGTCCTCCGAGAGGCTGTGAGCGCTTGCGTCCCCAGCGCAGCGTGTGATTTGGGATTCTGGCTCTTGCAGGTGGATTACAAAGCCGACGAGTGGCTGATGAAAAACATGGATCCCCTGAATGACAACATCGCCACGCTTCTGCACCAGTCGTCGGACAAGTTCGTCTCAGAGCTGTGGAAGGATGGTACGCCCTTTGCCCTCCGCCCTGGTCTCCCTGTGGCTGTGGCTGGGCCGCTCCCCACTTAGCAGCCACCAGGCCACAAAACAAGGGGCCTGTCTCCACCTGCCACAGGCTGGGGGATTTCCATCTGCTGGAGCTCCCTCGACTGTGTCTCCTCAACCCGAAGGGCTGAGGCTGCCTTGAGTGTCCTGGAGCGCGCCGTGTAGTCAGAGCTTCTCTGGGCTTTGTTGGCCACAGACGAGCCACAGCGCTTTCCACGCCTGGGAAGTCGCACGCAGCCCGAAGGCTGGCCGTGCAGGTTCCCGTCCCCATACCTCTGCACTCCCACCTCTCCTTGGTAGCCTGGTGGGGCTTTTTCAGTTTCTGTCACTTTCCTCTCCTCCCTGCCTGGGTTTTGCTTTAACCTCTCTGTTGCAGAGATGCAGAGCACTCAGAGAGCCTCTTTCTGTCAGCGCTTCCCATTCTCCTCCTAGAACCAGGTGACCGGCCCCCTGGGGGGCGTCCCTCCTGTGTGGGGCACCCAGAGCCGTGCGACAGACGCTGCTGAGCTTTTCGTACCGCTGGCTCTTCCTGCCTGCCCGCCCCTTCCCTCGTCTGCCCTGGGCTTGTTGGCAAGCACCTCCCCGTTGGCCCACCGCAGCCATCCTGTAGAAAACTAGGGAAGTCGGGCTGTGTTTGGGTATTTGGGGACTTCACGTTATAGACCTTAAAAGGAAAACATTTGTTGGAAAGCCCATATCCTCTTCAGAGCTCCACCTGCTAAAGGCGGCGTCTTACTGCTTCAGTGGCTGTGGGTGTCTCTGCATGAGGTTTACGTGCTAGCATGACGCCAGGGGCTTGCACACATGAAAGCTAACATGGCATTTGTGTGTTCATGCAGCAAGCGCCTGCTCCTTGGGGGCGGGGCCTCCAGGGGCCAGGACAGGCTCACACGAACAACGAGTTGTCATGGGGCACACTTGACCTTCCTCCCGGCAAGCTGACCAGCCTTCACAAGCCAGCCCCCGACTCCCAGAAACCTTTGGTGGCCAGTAAATGGGCCCTGGGTTCAGAAGTCAGAAACGCCCCCAGTTTTCATTGGTTCATCGGGTCCTTCCTCAGTCCCAGCTTGTCTTAAACGTCTGTCCTTTTTGCTGTCTTCAAATAAGTAATCGAGATCGGGCCACAAAGGAGTAGGAAACAGACTGTCAACAGAATTCTTAGTCTTTACGTCCAGCAGTGGAAGTCTTCAAATTCAGTGTCGGCTCCCACTTAAAACCGACCTTAAATCACTGGCTGCTTTGGGTTTGTTTCTTTTTGTTTTGGCCTTGGCGGAAGCAGTTCAGTTTATTGCTCTGGGTGTGAGCTGCACTGACGAGGGCGACTTCCTTGGAGGGTCGGTTTAGATGATAAAATGTGAGCGACGAGACAAAGCGAGCCACAGGGCGTGAGGGGTCCTCAGACCCTGAAACCGTCACGGTTGGTTAGTGGTTCCTTTGAACACTCTGACCCCAGCACATGCTGCTCTGGGTCCCTGGCTTAGAGCTCCGCCTGGGGCATCTCAGGAGAGGGGCTCAGCAGTCCTGGACACGATGGCAGAGTAGCTCTCGCGCTCTGGCCTTCTGACTCCTAGTGCCACGCTCTCAGGTGAAGGGCCGCGGGAACTCAGGATACAAGGTTTTCTTTTAACGGTGAGCGGAGAACCACAAGATTCTGTAAGAGAAGTTTTAACACCTCCTCAGAGCCAGGCTGGTGGACTAGCAAGGCTCACTGTTCTAAAACACAGTGGTAGCTTTTTCGTGTCTCTCTGGGAATAGGAGCCTCCAAAGTGCGCTGAAGATAGGTGACGTGAACATAGCCAGAGGACCACTCCCCGGGACAGACCTGCCTTAGCAGCTTTGCAGCCTTTCCCCTTCCTGCTTCCTGCTCTCGAGGTCAAGTGTCTCGGCATCTGGAGATGACGGTGTGGACTCGAAGCAGAAAGGGTCCTGCTGTTCCGTCGTCGCACGTCTTTTTCTGTCCGATGTCTGTTCCCTGTCCTGCCACCCCCACCGGGTATTCACATGCGTTTCCTTGGTGTCCGCAGTGGATCGCATCATTGGCCTGGACCAGGTGGCCGGCATGTCGGAGACGGCGCTGCCCGGGGCCTTCAAGACGCGGAAGGGCATGTTCCGCACCGTGGGCCAGCTCTACAAGGAGCAGCTGGCCAAGCTCATGGCCACGCTCAGGAACACCAACCCCAACTTTGTTCGCTGCATCATCCCCAACCACGAGAAGAAGGTGCGTCCGCTCGGGCGCTGGGCATGGGCAGGCTACGCGTGCAGCGTTCGGCCCTTGTCTGTCCCCGGCAGCAGCGGTTCCTCCCCCACAGCACACAGAGTGCCCTCAGTGCAGTGCCTCTGCAGGCTGGCTGCAGGCTCTCCTGGGAGAGGCTCCATTTGTAGCTCGCGTTTCCACTTGGTTACACTGTCTCGTGGCCTCTCCCGGAGCCTGCAGGTGTAACTTAGGTGCCCACACCTGTGGGCTGCAGTGAGTGCCGGGAGCTTTTGCCCTGTTGAGTCCAAAGGGACCCACCCAGCCTTTCGCACAGAATTCCTAGGCACAGAAGCAAGACCACATACGTGTGTTTTCTCCTCCAGGCTGGCAAACTGGACCCCCACCTGGTGCTGGACCAGCTGCGCTGTAACGGGGTCCTCGAGGGCATTCGGATCTGCCGTCAGGGCTTCCCCAACCGGGTGGTCTTCCAGGAGTTTCGCCAGAGGTGAGCGGGGCCTCAGCCCGTCTGTCCCGGCACAGGGTCCTCTGGCGAGGGAGCCGTTTTCTCAGCCGTGTCCAGTGGACATCTGGCCAGCTCCACACACGTTCCTTCCATGCTCCACCCGCTACGTGAGATGGGATTCCCCCCTTTTGTTACTGAAGCGAAAGTCATCTTGTTGGCTTTCACGCCTAGTGACTGCGGGGCCTGGGGCCGCCTGCTCTAGTTAGAGGAGCTGTGAAAAGAAATTCCCCGAAGGTCAGTCAGAGACTTGGGTATTGGAGGCGCTTTACGGAAATGGAAGTCACAGAACACTGCAGCTCCGCCCCACCCCGTGGTGTTTTTATTACTTCACATGGTTTATTTGCTATAAGCTTCAGTTGAACTTTTATTACCATGGTGAGCACTGCAGCTTTTTGCCATGTGTACAGAGAGGAAGATTGGTGGCGCTCCTATTTGCCTAAGGACTCTTTAGTGTCAGGTGCCATCATGACTCAGCCTCTATTTCTTGGACCATCCCGTTCACTAACATAACAGTTCCTTGCGTTACCTCAGAGAAGAGGAGCCTTCCGGGCTTACAGACGCTGAGATGGGGCAGTTAGCAGTTAGAAAGCCCAACCTAAAGCTCACCCATGAGTGAGTGAAGTAGTCCAGTGTGAGTTTCCATTTGCTTTCTGGAAAACACCAAACCTTCCTTGTGTCATTCAGCCTAAGGAAAGAGCAGGTTGAGCTATGCTGAACGTCTGATTTCATTAGACTTTGTGAAAGGAATCTCACGTCTGCTTCACTGTAGGGATGGTCCTTTCTCACGTATATTCCAGGCCATGTGGAATTGAAGCAAGGGGTGAATTGACCCAGCTTCCCTTTTTTTCTTCAGATATGAGATCCTGACACCAAATTCCATCCCTAAGGGCTTCATGGATGGGAAGCAGGCGTGTGTGCTCATGGTGAGTTGAGCTCCCTCTGTGTGGGAGGACCTTTGGCTGGTGCATGCCCACTGGATGGGTGCCCTGTGCGTCAGCTGACGCCCGTGCTCTGTTGGCCGTCCACTGCTTCGGTTCTCATTCTGCCAGCTGTCCTGAGTGGCAGCCCCTTTGGCCCTCGGATAGTGATGGGTGGCTTGTGGGACCAGGGTGGTGTGGAGATGAAAGCTGTGGCATGGCAGAGCTCTGACGTGAGACAGTCCCTTTTGGTGCACACTCTCCTACTTTCTTGCTCACGCTCCCAATATTCATGCCCAGTGTGGTTGGCAGGGCAGCTCGCAGCCGGGACAGCAAGCCCAGAGCCCGCGACTGGCCTGAAGCCGCCAGGGTCAGCCTGAAGCACTTACGGGCCCTTCCTCTCGCTCTTCCTCCTCCCCTGGAGCAGTGCGCACCAGCAGTGAGCACGCTGAACTCTGCTGAGTGAACAAAGACCCCGCGGTAGCTCGCCCTGTCATTTTCTACTTTGTAGGCGTCCTCTTTCTGATGGGTCCAGCGTTAGCAGCCACTGCTTTTGCTTTTCCCTGCATTCTTTCCAAAGAAGATGAGGGAGACGATAGGCTGGGGGGTGGGAGGTTGGTGGGAGGAAAGAGAAAAGGGAAGAAAAATTCAACACCTGCTGTGTGCAAAGCACTGAATTAAGTGATAGGGAGAATGAGGCCAAGGAAACGGAGGGAGAAGACACACAGGTCCCTGCTCTCTGACGCTCACTAGCTGATGGGAAAAAAGGTGTGGTGGACGGGGTGGGGGGCGTGCCTCCCGCTGGTGTCTGGGCCACACTTTCAAGGAGACTTGGTTGGTTGCTGGCCAGTGAAGGGTGTCCCTCCTTAAGACACAGGCAGTTCCCCTTCTCTCCCCACTGTGCGTGGAAGATCGGACACATCCTGGGGCTCATTGTGCAGGGAGGGGAGATGCCCACGTTGGCTTCACCTCTCCTGGTTTTCACTTCTCCTCCCGGGGCCTCATCCAGGACTGCCAGAGCCATTTATGGTCACCAAGGGTCCCCAGATCCCACTTATCCTACTGAAGGCTCCACTTTTTCGGAGCTTGTCCTAAATCCCTTCTCTCCCAGGCTGACAGACCCTTGCCGGTGGGCTCCACAAGAGGACCTCGTTATTGTTCTGAAATTTCTCACCAATAACAATGGTGGCTGAACTGTACTCAGTGCTCATTGCTGCTTAAGCCTATGCTCGGCACTTCCTGCATTCTCCCGTTGTGTTCCCAGATCTCCACTATGTTATGATTTGCTTCGTTAAAGTTTTTCTGTTAAAGCGTTCCCATTTTATAGCCGAAGAGACGTGGTCTCATAGAGGTTAAGGCCCGGGATCACCTAATTAGTGTTTGATCCTGGGCCTGGCCTTTTCTGGAGTGCGTGCTGCTCTCAGTGATGACGATGATGACGCCTAGCTTGGAGGGTGGTGGCCTGGGCGTTTGAGGCGCATGACTAGAGAGTGCAGAGGCGGCAGGCAGAAGAAAGAGGAGGACCTTTGAGTTCCCTTTAATCCTGAGGTCCTGTGTTTCTCCTCGATTCTGACTTGTCACCCTGCCTCGTGCTGGAACCCGCCTGCCCCTCTTCCCAGCACCCCCCCACCCCCGAGCCCCGGGAGACAGTATACCCAGCAGAGAAGCAGCAGCTCCAGGACTGACTCTGTCTCTCAGCCGCTCCCCTGGCTAAGGCAGGCTCTTGGTGTTGGTCGAGGGCTGCGGGGTGGCACACAACAAACGGCCTGCTCTCCCCTGTCTAGATCAAAGCTTTGGAGCTCGACGGCAACCTTTACCGCATCGGCCAGAGCAAGGTCTTCTTCCGGGCTGGTGTGCTGGCCCACCTGGAGGAGGAGCGGGACCTGAAGATCACTGACGTCATCATTGGGTTCCAGGCCTGCTGCAGGGGCTACCTGGCCAGAAAGTGAGTTCCTGGAGTCGCCAGCCTCCACCCAGCCCGGCCCGCACTCAGGGCCTCCCGAGCTGTGCTGGTGGAGAAGGGCACTTAGGAAGCTGTGGCCTCGGTCGCCCTAATGCCAGTCAGGTGTCTGCCCGAGGGAGGCCCACATGGCTCCCTGCCCTCCTGCTTCCTGGATTTCTGCTTGATGTTTAAAGTGACCACGTGGACAGGTGACTGCGCTTGGATTTGCCTGCCCCGAAAGCTCCTGTGCACTGGTATTCCTTGCTGTGTCCCTTGTTGGGGAGCCTGGCAGTCCCCAGAGTACCCCAAGTTCCCAGGAGCAGCTTCTTTGGTAGTCGGGGGCTCACCTGCTGCAGGACAGTGGGTGTCGCAGCTGCACGTCAGTCCTTGGAGCCCCTGTGACTGCGCTCGAGCTCTGGGGGTGGCCTGAGGGAGGGAAACTGAAGTCAGGAGACTGATTGAATGACCAGCGATCACGCCTGACTCGGATCTGTAGTTAGTGCGCAAGGGGCTTTCAGCCCGTGAGCTCAAGTGCTCCTCAGTGAAGGAGGGTTATCTTATCACCCTCTGCCAGGTCACCCATGGGACTCAACCCCAAGGCCAGCCTCTTTCCCTACACCTCTGTCTTGAGGGGCCCCAGGCAGGGGTTGTCTCTCCAGAAAAGCTTCTGGGAGTGAGGGCAGGACTGATGGGTTCGAAGTCTGCCGTCCCCTGGCCTGAGTGCTGACCGTGTCCCTCTTCGCAGGGCCTTTGCCAAGCGGCAGCAGCAGCTGACGGCCATGAAGGTCCTGCAGAGGAACTGCGCCGCCTACCTCAAGCTGCGGAACTGGCAGTGGTGGCGACTCTTCACCAAGGTGGGTCCTGGAAGGGCCCTCCCTCGCCATTGCCCCGGGTGGAGCTCTGCCAGCTTCCGTCGTGGCAGAGAGCACGAGCAGGCCTCACGCTGGCCTCCGTGCAGGACTCATGCCCCCTGGGCGGGGCACTCTGCCTCCTCCCCTGGGCCCAGCAGCGTGAGCCCGGGATTGTCCTGCCCTATGGGGTCGAGAGGCACGTGAGCCATGGCTTTTGTCCGCTGTGGATGGCCATCCATGGTCTGCTGTTGGGCTGGGCTAGAGTGGCTCAAACAGCAGCTTCCAAGATGTAAAGACCTTGCCTGCTACTTCTCACGTGTCATGGTGCGCTGCTACCCCCCACCCCTGGGCCACCATGGACAGCCAGTCAGAATCCTTGCACACAACTAGACAGGTCCTTCCTAGCTTAAAAGAACCCCTTTATTATTGAAGTTGTCTGCTTTTGTCTATAATAGATTGTGGTAATTGTGAAAAGTTAGGCTTAACAAAAAGCATAAAGGAGAAAATAAAAATTCACCCATAATCTCTTCAACCCCGAGCCAACATCAATATTGAATAGCTGTTTCAATATTTATTCCCGCTGTCTTCTTTTTTAACGTCCTGTAAGTCTCTGCTATGTAAACTATATACATTCTTACATAGCTGAGCTCTGACTTGTATAAACAGTCTTGTATTTTGCATTTTCTATTTAAAATTCTTCATGAGTATCATTAAAAAAAAAAGCATACTGTTTCCTAGAAATGTTTCATAATTTATCTGGCTACTTTCCCAGTGATGGGTCTTTTTCTGAGTCCTAATTTTTCTCCATAATAAACAATGCTGTCATGAACGTGCATGCAGATATAGAGAGTCAGAAATCTGTGGCATACAGCATCCAAAATTGATTTTCAGAAAGATTGTACCCGTTTGCACCCCACAGCGTGCCTAGTTACCCCTCATTCATGAACTCACGCTTCCACAGGTGAGGGGACAGCTTCATGACTTGTTGGCTGGGACACACATCTTCAGCTGAGCGTATCTGTCTCCATCTCCTCTCCTAGGTCAAGCCGCTGCTGCAGGTGAGCCGGCAGGAGGAGGAGATGATGGCCAAGGAGGAGGAGTTGGTGAAAGTCCGAGAGAAGCAGCTGGCTGCTGAGAACAGGCTCACAGAGATGGAGACGCTCCAATCCCAGGTGAGTGTGGACTCAGCCCAAGTGGTGCAGCTGCTCCAGTGCTGCCACCTGCTGGCCACTTGTAGGCGAGGCACGTTTGGAGTTGAAGGAGCTATTTTACTGTAGAAAAATGGTTAATTTCTCTGTAGACTTCCTTCAGGTTGTGTGATGGAGGGAGGCCTTCCGATGGGATGGGAAGCTCTGCCTGTTGGGTTCAAGGCCTCTCTGAGCCTGTTTCCTAGGGTTCTTGGTGTACAGCTCACGCAAAAGTGGTAAAGGATAAAGGATGTGGTGTTTCGAAAGTGCCTCCTGGAGCTGACGCACTCTCGAGATGGAGACTGCTCTTGTCAGCCTGGTCCTCTCCCTCCGGAAGCTGGAGCTGGAGAACGTCTGCATCTGTCCTGGAGTGGCTGGAGCAGGTTGCAAGGAGATTGCGTTTTCCACATGTTCTTTGCAGCTCATGGCAGAGAAGTTACAGCTGCAGGAGCAGCTCCAGGCGGAAACAGAACTGTGTGCCGAGGCTGAGGAGCTCCGGGCCCGCCTGACCGCCAAGAAGCAGGAGCTGGAAGAGATTTGCCATGACCTTGAGGCCAGGGTGGAAGAGGAGGAGGAGCGCTGCCAGCACCTGCAGGCGGAGAAGAAGAAGATGCAGCAGAACATCCAGGTAACACTCTGCCTCCCCTCCGGAGAGCGGGCGGGGGTGGGCGCCAGACACGGGTGCGGGGCGGCGCCGGAGCTGGGGAGCACACAGCCAGGTGAGCCAGGTGCCACGGGAGGTGCACTCTTCAGCTCTGTCCACTGGTGCGGCCTCGGGCTGGTCTCTGTGGGGCGGCTGCTTCTCACACATGTGCTCTGCCCAGGTGAGCACCAAGGCCAGCTCACTGTCCCTCCCTCGGTCCTGCTCCAGCTGGCCTGAGGAGCGGGGACAGTCAGCTGTGCCCTCTGCCCACGTCATCGCTGGCGGGAAGTTTGCCAAAGGAAGCACCTCAGAACAAGCGACTACGTGATTGGACCAGGGTTCTTGTCCACACATCCCCGTTTTAAATGTGGGACCCCACGAATAGGGGTTGGGCCACTTCTTGGCCACACCGCTGCACTGGTTGGGCCTGCGCTCCTCACAGTCTCTCCATCTTGGTGGTAGGAGCTAGAGGAGCAGCTGGAGGAGGAGGAGAGCGCCCGCCAGAAGCTGCAGCTGGAGAAGGTGACCACCGAGGCCAAACTGAAGAAGCTGGAAGAAGACCAAATCATTATGGAAGACCAGAACTGCAAACTGGCCAAGGTGAGGCCTCGGGCGTGCAGCGATGTGGGCTGTGGAGAGCAGGCCGTGCATCTCCCCACGTCTCCTGACTGCAGCCCTGTGGCTTCTGCTCCCTAGTGGTGTCTTCTTCCTGGGTGTCTTGTGGCCTCGGGGCTCCGGGGTCTTATGTGAGGGGATGTTTCTCCTAACTGAGTGGGGCCCGAGGGAAAGCTTTGATATTTCTCCTGAGTAAAGCTCTTCACGAGCTTTTGAGACCCGAGACTTGGTAGAGCTGAACCATCACGTATCAGTCACTGCTCGGATTTGGGCATCTTGGTGGCTTGGTGTTAAGGTGGGGGTGCCTCTCCTTCAGCTGTCTCCAAGGTGGTGACTCTTTCTTCTGAGAACCAGGTTGGCTCCATCAGCTAAGTGAGCAGATGAAAGCTGGGAGTTGTGTTCAAGGACAAGGAAGGGCAGGGTCAGAACGCTGTCCTTGATCCCCCGAGGGTAGGGGGTCGGGATTGCAGTGGCAGGATGTCTGCCCGAAACTAACTCAGGGAGGGAGCCGCTCACGCTGAGTGGCGGCGTGTATTTATTATGGATGCTATGTGGTCGCTGTTGTGGGGGTGTCCCTACTGAGATTAGGACTCTAGTGGTGGCCACACAATGTAGTCACTGAGGAGAGCAGCCTGGGGCACTTGAGGGGCGTGAGGAGGTCACAGCCCACTGGGTGGGCGAGACGGGGCGTGGAGAAGGTGGAGCCTTCGTGCCTGAATTCCCTCACCAACACTAGCCGCTACCTGGAAGCCTTTCTTACCTGAGCCCAGAGGGGTAACAGGGCCAGTGGGCTTGGGTACCTACATTTATACAACAGGGAAGTTTATCCAGCTACCTCAGGGGAGCCAGTGACCTTCCAAAGGGACTCCTTTGATCCACGAAGTCCTACTGATTCAAGTATTTAAGGCCTTGTCCCTCCAAACCTGAATTTCTGGGGGACTTATACTTTGAAGAGAGCTGAAGCATCTGCTCAGCTGACCTAAGCTCTGACCACCCTCCCCTCACCCCCAGGAGAAGAAACTGTTGGAAGACAGAATAGCTGAGTTCACCACCAACCTCACGGAAGAGGAGGAGAAATCAAAGAGCCTTGCCAAGCTCAAGAACAAACATGAGGCCATGATCACTGACCTGGAGGGTAAGAGGGGTGATGGGAGCCGAGGCGTCCACTCCAGGGCCAGCCTGGGTCTCGCTATCAGGAGTGGGAGCGCCAGGCGGGTTTCACGCTCGCTCTGCATGGGCGAGGCTCGGGGGCTGCAGCAGCCAGCTACCGCCTCAGACCTAGGGTTCTGCACCTGGTCCCCATGGGGCTCTGGGCCATTGTGAGGTTGGGGAGGTTCCCCCAAGTGAAGAGCGTTCAGAGAATGGCTCTGGCTTTTCCCGGCTGTCGTGCACCATACATTTCACAAGCTGTTGAGACTTCCTTAGAGGTTCTAGGTTGACCCGCAGCTCTGCCACTTACTAGCCGTGTAATCTTGTACCTTTTACTTCACCTCCATGAGCTTTGGTTTCTCTTACCTCTATCGGGACACAGTGAAAGAGCATTTGTGAGGACTACACTACATAATGCATGTGGATACATGGTGCATACTGGAAAATTCTAGACTGATATTGTGAGAGGTCATTGCTTGACTTGGGGCTTGGTGACAGATCGTGTCTGTCTCCCTGTGCCCTGGGGATCGGTGATGGTGAGGGCAGGGTAGACACACAGGTGTGTGATTGTCTGTAGACCCCTTGCTCCTGCCCCTTGAGAGGAGTGGACCAAGTGGGGGTAGGGGAATTCCCAGAGCTCTGAGCTCCTGCCAGAAATCACTGTCCCCTCTGTGGAGACGCGGGGACCCTAGTGTGTCCAGGGCACTTGTTGATGCCCAGTGGATGTTGGGCTGAAATGATGCGGGCTGACTGCCAGGGAGATTTTCCCGGCTTGGTTTCATGGCCCCGCTGGGCTCCCCACATTTGTGTGGGACGAGGTGAGTCAGGTCGTCAAGGGGAATGGAGGTCCTGATAGAGACCTCCTCCCACAGACTTGTTCCCTCACCTGAAAGGCTCCATCCCCCAAGAGGTCTAGGAGTGGCACGCCCACTGGACTGGCACACATGAACTTTGACACTAGCAAGGATTAACAGAGATAGAACAATCAGAACCCACATACGCACACACACACATTCTCTCACACACACTCACACACACTCACACACACACACACACACACACACACTCACTCACTCTGCTGGTGGGAGTGTATACTGGCAGGTGACAGGAAAACCATCTGGCTTCGCCCCCTGAGGTTGAAGCTCTGTGTGCCTACGACCCAGTGCTCTCATCCCATCTCCAGTGGGAGTCGTGGGCAAGAACTCTCACGGCAGCCTGGTTCGTGATGGGACCCAATGAACACAACCGAAATACCTGTCAGTCATAGAGTAGAAGATAAATCCACTATTCATACAGTGGAATGCCAGACGGAAGTCCAAAGGGATCAATTGCAGTGACACTTGTTAAATCTCAAGATCATACTGAGTGACGAAGGCAGGACAAGGAATGACAGTCACGAACCCTTTGAGCGCGTGCTGTGGGCCAGGCACTGGTCTGAGTGCTTTCAGATACTAACTCTCGTGAGGCTCACCACCACCTAAGGAAGGAGGTTGTCTTTTATCCTTGTGATTCGGATGAGGCACAGTAAGGGTAAGGAGACGACCTAAGGGACGTCATAACAGGAATTGTACAGCCCACTGGACCCTGACCCTAAACTACCGACTGCGTTTAACTTCATATTCACGCAAAACTAGACGCATTTTTTAGGGACACAGATACAGTACAGCCTTAAAGGAAAACGAGGGAGTTATAAACACAAACTTCAGGAAAGTGGTTCCCCTGATGGGAAGGTCAGCAGGTGGAGAGACAGGAACCAGGTAGCTCACTGGCGGGTAATGTTCTTTTCCTTCATCCAGGAGTTGGTGCAAGTGTCTGTATTGGGAGTCTTTAAACTTCACACGTTTTAGAATAAATACGCAGTATTTATGTAAGAATGAGAAACAAAGACAGTAAAGTCTATGACCCCTGAGGCTCTGTTGGCTTCTCCCCGTCCGTCCTTCTCAGAACGCCTCCGGAGAGAGGAGAAGCAGCGTCAGGAGCTGGAGAAGACCCGCCGGAAGCTGGAAGGAGACTCCACGGACCTCAACGACCAGATCGCTGAGCTCCAGGCTCAGATCGCCGAGCTCAAGATGCAGCTGGCCAAGAAGGAGGAGGAGCTCCAGGCTGCCCTGGCCAGGTGAGTCCCCGCATCAGCCTGCCCATGGGTGGCCAGTGCCAGCGTTTCCTGACGCTTCCTGCCCTGGTTCTTGGCGCATCAGTGAGCTGGGAGCGTTCGCTCTGCTACTGTCTTAGAAGCCATTTCACAGCAAAACATTTCCCGCCCACTAAAAGCACAGTCTAAGGCTTTGTCATTTGTTGGTAATCCCCAAAAAGTCATCTTCAATATTACCCAACCATAAACATTCTTTTCCTTTTTTACTTTATTGGCCACTGGCATGCTTTTTCTGTTTCTTTCTTTCTTTCTTTTTTTTTTTTATAGACTTTATTTCTTAGAGCAGTTTTAGGTTCACAGCAAAATTGAGCAGAGTATGAGGAATTCCAATAAACCTTCCCTCCAGCCCCCCCCCCCCCAGTATCAGCATGTGCACCAGAGATACATTTGTTACAACTGAGGAACTGCATTGATACATTATCACCCCAAATCTGTGGCACATTTGTATTTTTATTTTGTTGCAGTCTCATGGACTGTGGCACTTTATTTCCTTTTTGTTTGTTTAACATTTGAGCTCCTTTTTATTTTATTTATTTTTTTTTTTATTTTTTTTTTTTGAGCTCCTTTTTATGTTTAAAGCACTGAATTTTAATTTGGAAAGTGAAATCTTAAAGCTTTAATGCGAACTCTGTTCTTTGAAGATGAGATAGCCTCATCCTGATGTTGTTGGTTTCTTTGACAGAGTGGAGGAAGAAGCCACCCAGAAGAACATGGCCCTAAAGAAGATCCGCGAGCTGGAATCTCAGATCTCTGAACTCCAGGAAGACCTGGAGTCTGAGCGTGCTTCTCGGAATAAAGCTGAGAAGCAGAAGCGGGACCTCGGGGAAGAGCTGGAGGCTCTGAAAACAGAGTTGGAGGACACCCTGGATTCCACAGCTGCTCAGCAGGAGCTCAGGTGTGCCGCGGGGCCAACTGGCTGAGTCAGACAGGGAAAAGGAGGCCGTACCCTGGAAAGGGTGGGTCCTCGGTGTCTGCACGTCCACTGTGGCCTTATTATCAGGTACCAGAAGGCATGGAAGCTGAAGGGTCCTCAGCATCTTCTCTCTACTGAGTAGAAGACCTATTGAAAAACCTGGTTTGGGTGAGATAGGATAGGCTTCAAGGGTGTCAAGGTACAGAGAAGCCTGTCCAAAGGAGGTATAGCCTGGGCTATAGGATGGAGAGCTGAGGAGGGAGGCCCACAGACAGAAAAGCTGCCTGGGCGGCCAGTGTCTCTGCAGGCAGGGACGAGCCCCAGGGGAGCATCACTCCAGGGTCCCTGGCCTCCATTCTGAGGGCGTTTCTCTCCAGGTCCAAACGTGAACAAGAAGTGAACATCCTGAAGAAGACCCTTGAGGATGAGGCAAAGACCCACGAGGCCCAGATCCAGGAGATGAGGCAGAAGCACTCACAGGCTGTGGAGGAGCTGGCTGAGCAGCTGGAACAGACAAAGCGGGTGCGTGGGCTCCCCCAGAAACGGGCTCCGTGACTGCAGGTGGGGGCCGTGCTGCTTTCAGGAGAGGGGCCCTCCTGGAGACCAGCTGCCAGTCCCGCTGAGCTGAGTGGCTCCAGCAACAGGCTGCCTGGGTCGGAGTCCAGCTCCAGCCCTTAGCAGCCGTGCGACTTGGGCAAGTACAAACCTCTGTGCCTCAGTTTCCCCATCTATAAAGGAGGTTAATGCTAGGTCTGTCTTACATGTTTATGTGAGAATTGGAGTTGATGGCATGTAAAGCACTTAGATAGTAAGGGCTCAGTAAGTTCAAGTACACGTATTATTCTATTCAACAACCTGCCAGGCCAGAAAGCTTCAAGGAACTGGAGTGACCCTGAAACTGAGTTTCAGAGGGCCTGAGGGTCCCCTTTCGGAAGGTCCTCTAGAACCTCCCCAGCAAGTGGTCAGCCGGAGTCTTCCTGGGAAACTCTGGGCATATTAGTCCCCCCAGCTGGTTTCTCTGCCAGGCAGCTGATGCCCGGGCACTTCCTTAACAGGACATGTCCTGTCTCTTGTGGCTCCCAGCTCACAGCCACTCTTGGCGTCAGCCGAAGAGGTCAAAGGCTCTTCCGTGTGGCAGCCTATAAAATATTTTTGCCCACCTGTCTTCCTTAAACTTCCACCTGGTTCTGCACAGGATGAAGCCTTTCTTTATCCTTTAGCTGTTTTTACCCAACATGCCTTTGCATTCACACGGGTTCTGGTTTACCTTGCCCATGACCTGTGGGCATCTCGGTGCAGACTAGAATGGGGCTGTCCCCTTTATTCCATAAACTCCACTTTACTCTTTTGGAAGAGCATTATGTTAGTATTTTTGAATATCAAATTTCAAAGAGGCTTTATTGGCTGCTGTCTAACAATAATTACAATTTTCCTCACCCTACAATATTAGCACTGGAATCAAACATCAGCAATGCCGTGGGGCACTTGAACGTTCCCTTCACCCATGAGGGAGGCTGGGCGGGGGTTGTGTGAGGGGTGGGGACGCTGGGGTCCTCAGAGGTGAGGACACGTGCTGGGCGTCAGGTACTTGTTGGGTGATGAGGGCAGATCAGGCCAGGGCTCTTGCTGGCCCCTTGTCCCCTGAACGTGCCCAACATTGTTTTTGCTGCAGAGACAACAGTTTCTGGATCTGGACCCAGTGGTTCTTCCAGGACTATTAGAACAACCAGCCTCACGTCAGGGCACAGGTGCCCCTTTTCACGCCTTCGCTTCCGTCCCTACCAGGTAAAAGCCAACCTTGAGAAGGCTAAGCAGACCCTGGAGAATGAGCGAGGGGAGCTGGCTAACGAGGTGAAGGCCCTGCTTCAGGGCAAAGGGGACTCAGAGCACAAGCGGAAGAAAGTGGAGGCTCAGCTGCAGGAGCTGCAGGTGAAGTTCACCGAGGGAGAGCGAGTGCGCACGGAGCTGGCCGACAAGGTCACCAAGCTGCAGGTGAGGCCTCCCTCGCCGCCCGAGCCCGGGCAGCGGTCCCTCCGCAGCTCTTCTTCAGTCTTGGCCCACATCTCCGGGGCTCTTGCTCTCTTGCTTCACTGGTTCCGCAGCAAGGCTGCTGGGTTCAGCCTGGGACTCGGGTCCAGCTTTGCCTAAAAGCGCCGAGGTGGCGCCAGAGCAATCATGGTTGAGCTTATGGGCTTTTGTCCTTCCCACCCCTGTGCAGGTCGAGCTGGACAATGTGACAGGTCTTCTCACCCAGTCTGACAGCAAGTCCAGCAAGCTCACCAAGGACTTCTCCACGCTGGAGTCCCAGCTGCAGGACACACAGGTAAGGGCAGCGGGCGTCCCTGCTGCTGGACCTCTCCTGGGAGGGAGGACTCTGCCCACCCAGTATCAGCTGCCAGACCTCTGGGTTTCGGTCCCAGAGCTCTGATGTCCTGTCCTCCCCTGTATCCACGGGGTCTCAGTCCTGCTGGCTCACCACCAGCTCTTTACCAGCTGCTCCCTCCTGTCAAAGGTGTGGGGACCGTAAGGCTCTGACGCCACACTCCTGAGCCTTGTACCCCTCTCGTCCTCGGTGTAGGAGCTGCTGCAGGAGGAGAACCGGCAGAAGCTGAGCCTGAGCACCAAGCTGAAGCAGATGGAAGACGAGAAGAACTCTTTCAAGGAGCAGCTGGAGGAGGAAGAGGAGGCCAAACGGAACCTGGAGAAGCAGATAGCCACCCTCCAGGCCCAGGTTCGGTGCTGGCGCCCCCACGAGACCCCCCGCGCTTCCTAACGGCTCCGGGAAGCTGGTTGGATTCTGTAGGCTGGGGCAGGCCCTGCCCAGACACAGACACCGGGGGCATAGCCCTACCCACTGAGTGCCCCGCCTTGAAGCCGGGGGAGGTCTCCTGTACGCTCCAGCCCAGGGCTCTTATCCCTGAGTCCCCAGGTAGAATTCAGGGATCCGTGACCTTGGAGGGAGGAGACAGAACATCTTTCTTTCACCAGTGTCTAGCTGACATCTAGCATGTCCTTCCTTATGAATGGCGGCAACAAGCCTTGGCAGTAGCAGTATTTGTGGCCTTGTTCACCAGAAACCACCGGTCACCATGTCCCAGCCACGGCAGGGCTTTGGGAATGTCAGTAGGAGGCTGCTATGTTATGTGCTAGTAAAGAAGCACATGGGTTACTGATCCACAGCTTTAAAAAATACTTGACAATTTTCCTATACCGGCTTTCCTGACAGTCCTATATATTTTGTCTTGTCGTATCAGAAGGTTATTATGAGAAGGAGTCTAGGTCTGCTCTAGACTGTCGCTGAATCATGACCAAAAATAGATCAAGAGCCCTGTTCTGGCTTCTGTCTTGGGACTTAAATGCGCCAGGCCAGAGGGTCTGCGCCAAGTCAGGACGGGCTGGGTTTGCTCCGTGGTCTGGGCCGGAGTGGGCAGCATGTGCGCGTGGTGGCAGAAGGGGCTGTGGGATGGACCCTGTGGTCCTGCCTCCAGCACACAGTTCCCCAGAGGGTACTGGCTCTGCTGCCTGGGACCAGGTGACGAGGATGCCCCCTCCTCTGGGCTTCGGTCTTTGTAAACGAGAGGCCTGGTGTAGGGCACGATGGAGAGGCCCCCCCAAAGTTGACCTGTGGCATTGGCCTTCTCCTGGCTCCATGCACTAGGCAGACGACCTCTGCAGAAACTCCATTTTCCTCGCCCTGGTGGAAGAAGGAAGGCTCCATCACTGGGTTGGCTCCCTGGCCCCCTGTTCATGGGGTAGCGGCCCAGGCACAGGTGTGTTACCTGAACCTTCTTGGGTGTCTCCTTACTCCTTGTTCCTGCCCAGGTGACCGACATGAAGAAGAAGATGGAGGATGGCGTGGGGTGCCTGGAGACTGCTGAGGAAACCAAGAGGAAACTCCAGAAGGACCTGGAAGGGCTGAGCCAGCGCCATGAGGAGAAGGTGGCCGCCTACGACAAGTTGGAGAAGACCAAGACGCGGCTGCAGCAGGAGCTGGACGATCTGCTCGTGGACCTGGACCACCAGCGGCAGAGTGTCTCCACCCTGGAGAAGAAGCAGAAGAAGTTTGACCAGGTGTGTGCCTTATTTCCTCTTCTGCAAACACCCCAGCATTAGCCCAAGGCCGCTTACAACCAGCGAACCCTGGGATCCCATCATTTCCTCGCCCAGGGGAGGCCCTGAGCAGTTTCTAGTTTGTTGACAGGGCTGACAAGAAAATGCTCCAGCATCTTCTTTAGGGGCGGCTTTCCCCTTTCTGGTTTCTCATATTGTTCACATTTTCTATGATGAACCGATGTTGCTGCTATGTAGAATTTTGTATTCATGTATTCATACCTCTTGCTCATTCTAAGAGATCTGAGGCAGGTTACAGAGGCACAGAGGGTGGGCTGGGATAGAAAAGTGGAATACATCACACCAGCCCCGTGCCGCTCACCGCCCGTTGGTGTGGATGAAGGTGTACTGGGCTCAGCCACACTCCTTCCTTCGCTGTCACCTCTGGTTGTTTTCATGCTGTCAGAGCAGAATCGATTAGTTCCTACATAGACACGGCCTACAAAGTCTAAAGCACTTGCTCTCTGGCCCTTTAAGAAATAGGTCCATGGAATAAATAAGGGATTGGGGCAAAGGGAATGGGAAGGTGAGAACATAAGACCTAGTGGGGGTTGGGTCCACGCAGAGAGTGGAGACCAGAGGAATTAAACTCACATCTTTAAAGGAAGCCACAGATGGGCTTTGGGCTTCTAATGTGCCAATGTCACATTTTTTTCAAGGTAAATGCCAACCAGTTGTTAGGAGAACCAGAGCCTTTCCTGTGGGTTCTCATGGAATGGGCACTGTGTGAAATAAAGAATCCTTATTAAGTGATAAAAATGAGAGACTTTAAAGCATGGTTGCAGAGGCAACCTCTCCCCTCCTCCAGTTGTGAGGACACACACTGGACAGCACATGTCACCCCTGGAATCAGCTGGTTTTCCCTAGGCAGCGGCCTTGTGCTTGGTCATCTTGGTCCCCGCCCCTCAGAACCAGCACCTGGGCACCTTCGTTGCTCAGGGAGCCTGGGTCCAGACACGCTGTCTGCCTGAGGTCAGCAGGCTCTGAGCTCTTGCTGGAGCCTGTTGCCCGAGCCTCATGGCGCCCACCTCTTTCCCAGCTCCTGGCTGAGGAGAAGACCATCTCTGCCAAGTATGCAGAGGAGCGCGACAGGGCTGAGGCAGAGGCCCGCGAGAAGGAGACCAAGGCGCTGTCACTGGCCCGAGCCCTGGAGGAGGCCATAGAGCAGAAGGCAGAGCTGGAGAGGCTCAACAAGCAGTTCCGCACAGAGATGGAGGACCTCATGAGCTCCAAGGATGACGTGGGCAAGAGTGTGAGTACTGGGCGGGGCTGAGGGGACAGCACAGGATTAGCGGGTGAACAGGCACTGAGGCCGGGACCTTGGGGACCTGTTGTCCTTCCGCTCCTGACTTGGGTTCCTGTGGGCGGCAGGTCCACGAGCTGGAGAAATCCAAGCGGGCCTTGGAGCAGCAGGTGGAGGAGATGAAAACCCAGCTCGAGGAGCTGGAGGATGAGCTGCAGGCCACCGAGGACGCTAAGCTACGGCTGGAGGTGAACCTGCAGGCCATGAAGGCCCAGTTCGAGCGGGACCTGCAGGGCCGGGATGAGCAGAGCGAGGAGAAGAAGAAGCAGCTGGTCCGACAGGTGCGTGTGGCCCTCCTGCTCCTTCTGGGTAGAGCCAGGCAGGGACCCTGATTCCTGGCAGGCTTCCTTTCTCTCTTTTTTCTACCTGGATTGTAGAAGCCTCCTCGACCATTCTTTCCATGTCCTTATGTTCCAGTCCTCTGTCCTGGGGGGTCAGTGACTCTGTTAGGGTTTTTATGGTCAGTATTTCTCATTGGACCCTGGAGGCCCCAGGGATCCCACAGGACTGGGCCAAGCCCACCTGGGCTCAGAGCTGGAGGTGGGTCTGTGTATGAGTCCAGCCTCTCGAGCTGTGGGCATCTCCCCAGGTGCGGGAGATGGAGGCGGAGCTGGAGGACGAGAGAAAGCAGCGCTCGTTGGCAGTGGCTGCTCGAAAGAAGCTGGAAATGGACCTGAAGGACCTGGAGGCCCACATCGACTCCGCCAACAAGAACCGAGACGAAGCCATCAAACAGCTGCGGAAGCTGCAGGTGAGGTCAGACCGGACCACACCGGATCGGGCCGCACTCGGTGGGGTGGGGACACTAGTGGGATGGCCGGTGAATGCGGGCAATTGCCTCCTTCCTCTCTCTTGTCTTGGGTGCCCTTAGCCCCATCTCGCAGATGGAGAATCAGAGGCCCAGAGGCTGAGTGGGAAAAAAATAGTCCGAAAGCACATTTGCAGAAAGATCAGTGCTTTTGAGTACATGAAACAAAGACAGGTCTAAACCCAGCTGTGCAGTGGAGTTGTGGAAGATAGTCATTTCGTGGCAGATTTCCAGAACACGCTTGGTACGGCCCTGCACTGACCCAGGCCAGCCTAATGGCCGATGAGGGAAGAAGGTTGGAGCTGGTGCTTCAAAGGGGCGGGGACACGACTTGGGGAAGTTTTCACCTCACCGGTAATTAAAAAATAACAAATTAAAAACAACTCTGAGATGCCACAGCACACCCAGCACTAGAACAAATTCAAACGCCTGCGTTTGCCAACGTCAAAGGGCACAGATGCCTGGTGCTGGTGGGAGCTCTCCTAGTACCACCTGGCTGAGCCCAACAAGTCTCACCCTTGGACACGGGGAATCCTAGTTTGGAATTTTTCTGCAAGAGAAAAAAGAAGCTATTTGACAAAGATCTTTAAGATTGAAACAGTGGCAGGAGAATAACAAAGGAAATGTGTCCTGCCGTGTAATCGGGGCTGACCTGCCACAGTCGCCGGTGTCGGGAATGGTGCCGGAGCACCAGATTCAGGTCAACAGGGAGCTGTACAAAGTACAAAACATACACAGCGTGGGCTGATATGTACATGGTGACCGACACTGCGGAGAGAATGCTTTGTAGATCCCAACGGTCAAAAAGGGGTAAAACTGGTGTAAGATAAAGAGGCATTTTGTCCTTAGTTACTACTTTGCCCTTTTAGTGAAGCTGGGAAACCGTGCCATTGGGTGAAAAGCAACCACAAGTTCCAGTTGGCGCTTGTCCCTGTCAGGGGTGGGAGGGCAGATGGGGGGGCAGGTGGGACACGGGTGGCCGCTGGGGTGGTGGTGCCAAGCGTGTCCTCCCCACCCCCAGGCCCAGATGAAGGACTACATGCGTGAGCTGGACGACACGCGCGCGTCCCGTGAGGAGATCCTGGCTCAGGCCAAGGAGAACGAGAAGAAGCTGAAGAGCATGGAGGCCGAGATGATGCAGCTACAGGAGGTGGGCGGCCACGGCGGCAGGGTGGCTGTCCTCCGGCCACGGGCGGCAGGGGGGCTGTCCTCCGGCCACGGGCGGCAGGGTGGCTGTCCTCCGGCCACGGGCGGCAGGGTGGCTGTCCTCCGGCCAGCAGGTGGCAGCTCAGGGCCTCTACCGGGCCGGGCTGAAAACAAAGCACCCAACTCCAGGAATGAGTGTAGGTGGTTTTCATGACAACTGCCCTGCAGGGTTTATGAAGGAGCAAGGCTCCCTGTGTGATGAAAACAAATGTGTGAATTAAATTGTCACCGTTTGGGGCCAGCTCCCTGGCATGAAATGAGGCTCTGTGGTAATCACCAGCTCCTGCTGTGAAGTCCTCCTGGTGAGGAGGGTCCTTCCCGGCACAGGTGCACAGTCCCCGTGGCCACCTTGTGTGTCAGACATGAGGCTCATGGAAGCCTTCCCAGGACCTGCTCCTTGCTGGGCCAGACATCCAGGCACGTCCTCGTCGCTCTTGTCTGCCTGGCCGTGCTCTCCTGCCTGGGCTTGGAGGTGATCCCTCCCTCCATGGTCACATGTGGTCTCTGTTTAGCCGCCCTCAGCCTGGGGGTGAAGCCCCTCTCCTCCACCTGGCTTTCAGAGACCTCGCACCCTGGTCCTAACTCACATCGCTAAGTCCTCCTGACATCTGGTCTACCTGGGACGTAGAGGGACCAGTTTGCCCTGTTAGGGCAGGACAGTTTCTTATTTATCTCTACATCCTCGGCCAGGCCTGGTTCTTAGCACTTAGATGTGGGGGCTTTGTAAACATGCGGTGCCTAAGCTGTGACCTCAGAGGGAGGAATCAGTCCTGTGAGCCAGAGGGGCTCATGAGAAAGGGCTTCATGGAAGAGGCAGGCCCAGGAAGCAGTTACAGGAGAAGGCCAGGGGCTTGGGGCGGCTGGCAGTGCACAGGACCAGGAATGGAAGCGGTAGGCTGCCGGGGCTTGTGGGCTGCCCCAGCAGGTCACACGTTGGCTCTCCCGGCAGGAACTGGCAGCTGCCGAGCGTGCCAAGCGCCAGGCCCAGCAGGAGCGGGACGAGCTGGCTGACGAGATTGCCAATAGCAGCGGCAAAGGGTGAGTAAGCCATGCGCTGGCACCTTCAGCTACGTGAAGGTGGGTGTCAGGGTAGTGGCATCCCGCCTCTGGGACAGGCCCCTTCTTTCTCACTCTTTCCTGACCTCGCCCAGAGCCCTGGCGTTGGAGGAGAAGCGGCGCCTGGAGGCCCGCATTGCCCAGCTGGAGGAAGAGCTGGAGGAGGAGCAGGGCAACACAGAGCTGGTGAACGACAGACTGAAGAAGGCCAACCTGCAGGTGGGTGGGCTCGGCCCCCCGGGGCATCTCCTCTGCAACAGGCTGGGGCCGCGGGACCTGAGAGCCCCCTCGGCAATGCCTGCTGCCCCCTGGTTGCTTAGGGGAGGATGCCCTGGCACCTTCCAATGGGTAGCGCCCCGTTTGTGGGAGGGCCTAGAGGTTGGACCCCAGTACCTGGTGTTATAGGGGCTCTGTGGTCCGGCTGTCCCACCTCTGTTGCCATCTGGGCCCCCAGCGTCCCTCTTGGTCACCAGCCCTTCTTCCCATAGATCGACCAGATCAACACCGACCTGAACCTGGAACGCAGCCACGCCCAGAAGAACGAGAACGCTCGGCAGCAGCTCGAGCGCCAGAACAAGGAGTTGAAGGTCAAGCTGCAGGAGATGGAGGGCACTGTCAAGTCCAAGTACAAGGCCTCCATCACTGCCCTGGAGGCCAAGATCGCCCAGCTGGAGGAGCAACTGGACAACGAGACCAAGTAGGTGCCCCTCGCCTGTCACCTGGCAGGGTCCACAGGCCCCTCTGCGGGCCTTTCCCGGAGTCCGGTCAGGAACCAGCTTCCTGTCCCTTGAGTCCCAGACGCTCTTTCCTCTCATCCTGACGGGCCCTCCTCCGTTCCACTGGGGCCTCACGTAGGAGCCACCGCCCACCTCTGAAGTTGGGGTTTTGGTGACGGTGTCGGAGGGCTGCATCAGAGAGAGGTCGGGGTTCCCCTCCACCTGGACAGATGGTCTGTAGGCTCAGCAAGACAGACTTCTTTGGAGGTGATGGGGGGGGTCACACTGCACCCCAAATCTCAATTTTCCCTTTTCCCAGCTGCATATGTGCTCTTTGAGATGTGTCATTTCCCTTCCCTGAGCCCCTGTTTCCCCGTCTGTGAAATGGGGCTGGTCACAGTGGCTCCCAGAAGACAGAGCTCATGGTGGGTGTTGAGTAAAGAGGGTCTGTCCGCCTTGGCATCAAGACCCCCCTGTGGGGGAAATACCAGTACAGCCCCGGGAACGGATGGCCCGGCTTGTGGTGTGTCAGCCACACCTGTGAAGGAGGCTGACGCGCTGAGCCGCCGTGTGTGTGCCTCGCAGGGAGCGCCAGGCGGCCAGCAAGCAGGTGCGTCGGGCCGAGAAGAAGCTGAAGGACGTGCTGCTGCAGGTGGATGATGAGCGCAGGAACGCCGAACAGTTCAAGGACCAGGTGTGTGTGTGTGGGTGGAGCCACGCGGCCCCAGGGCTGCCCAGGGCTGGGTGGGCCCCCTCGCCCAGAGCCCTTAACCAGGGCCACTGCCACGCACTTCCGCAGGCCGACAAGGCGTCCACTCGCCTGAAGCAGCTCAAGCGGCAGCTGGAGGAGGCGGAAGAGGAGGCCCAGCGGGCCAATGCCTCGCGCCGGAAGCTGCAGCGCGAGCTGGAGGACGCCACCGAAACCGCCGATGCCATGAACCGCGAGGTTAGCTCCCTCAAGAACAAGCTCAGGTGAGCCTGGCCCCTGCCCCTTCCCGCAGTGATTTCTCCGTGAACGGTTGGTTTGTCCTGAACACCCCCATTCCGGAGACGGCGCTCCTGTGGTCAGTTACGTTCTCAAGTAGACGCCAAGGAGCAGAGAGCTCATGGCAAGAAAGTGCCCCTCAGGGAGCCGCTGCTCCTCGGGTCTACTTACCTCTAGGGCTGGAGCCCACCCAGCCTTCTGCATGAACACTCAGCCCCAGGGACTTGATCCCGCCCTCCTGGAAAGTCTGTTCGCCAGGCTCCTCCAAGCAGGTGACAACACCTCGATGTTGGTGTTTTCAGTGGGAAGGTGCTGACGCAGCCTGCTGGCTTCCTGGCCCCAAATCCGTGCCCACTGAACGCTTGGGAGCTGCTGACATCTTAGGGTGCCCGTGGGGGAGCGACAGGGCTTCTTTGCGTTTCTCAAGGGCAAGATAACACTTAAGAAGTATTCAGTGGCTGAGGCAGAGGGTGTGTTTCTCCAAAACTCTCATTTCTTACCTGCTTTTCATGGCAATCCCATTTTAAAGCTGGAAATCAGCAAGAGCACACGTTCTAGTCAGGGTGTGATATCAGTTTTCTTACGTGTGATGGGAAGAAGAAAACTCTGTGGAAACAGTCGTTCATGTCTCACTTGGTTTCACCTGTTTCGTACTAAGTCTGAGCGCAGGGTGGCATTTTGCAGACGACGACTCCATCTATTCTTGTGCCTGTCCCCTTTTCCTCTGTTCCGGCTTCCTGGTGGTTTTTGCTTAGTGTGTTGGCTTAAAGTCGAAGCTTTGATCACCGGCTCTCTGAGCCGTCCTGTCCTGGGGCCCCTGCCTGGCTTTTCCCTGAGGGATAGGCACCCAGTTTCCCTATGGAGACTGCTTTGGGACGTGTGAGCTGTTCTGGGGCCATGCTGCTGGCCCTCTGACTCTCTGCCTCTGCCCCCAGGCGTGGGGACCTGCCATTTGTCGTGCCTCGTCGAATGGCCCGGAAAGGCGCTGGTGAATGCTCGGACGACGAGGTGGATGGCAAAGCTGACGGGGCTGAGCCCAAAGCTGCCGAATAACGTCCTCCCTTCTGCCTGAGCCGGAGGGACAGACCCACTGACCACCGGATGGCTCCGCCTCCCCCTTCCTTGCCCGGACCGGCCTCCCCTCCGCCTCCCCGCGGCACCCCTCCACCTTCTTGGGACTTCCCCCACCAGACCGGGGGACCTCGGGCCTGCGCCGCCCCACCCCCAGGCTTTGTCGAGGGCCTTTGGATTCCTCTGCTGCCGCCTCTCCCGCTCCTCTTCCCCCAGAATTTGATACCAAAGAGTCAGGGTCCTGGGCCTCAGGCTCAGGAACAGAGTGACCTGCAGGGTCTTCGGCCCTTTCTTGCCAAAAAGCACAAGATGGTGAGGCAAGGACAGGCCCCGGGGATGGGCAAGAGTTTTCTATGAATCTATTTTTCTGCAGACAAGGAGTTTTGATAGCCTCGCACCCCAGAAGAGTTGTCTCCTTCCCTCCTCCGCCACCAGCTCTTCCCCAGCCCGTCGTTGCTGTTGGCAATCACACGCGGTGACCTCACACCCTCTGCCCCATCGGCCCCCCCTCCCGTGGGCTCTGGGTGGTCTGGCAAGAGCAAACCCAGGGATTGCCCCCGCTGTGCAGGGCACAGAATGCTGGGGGCGGGGAGGGGGGGTTCCCACCCGCCCCCACTGGGCAGCGCCACTGTCCCCTTCCTGAATCTGAAACGTCTCAAGTGCAATGATGACCCCGTTCCTCCTTTACCGAGGGCAGCCTGCCCTGCCACACAGGCCGTTGGGCCCAGCAGGCAGGGCCTAGGGGCCGTGCCAGAGAGGCCAGCAGTGGCTTCTCTCAATACTCTTGGGGACCAAATATATTTAATGGTTAAGGGAGTTGTCCCAAATCTGACAGCCAGAGCATCAGAAAGGGCCCGTGGCCCTGCCACACGACCTAGGACCGGCCC